>NC_068323.1:23824770-25104145 GCF_025860055.1 Xyrauchen texanus | reverse complement strand
TAAGGGGATGAGATCTGGACTATCATATGTTACTTTAGGTTCTGTTATGTTCTGTTATGTTTATTTTATGTTATATTATGTTATTTTACATTACGTTATATTATGTTATGATATGCTATGCTATGTTATTTTATGTTATGTTATGTCATATTACATTATGGTACATTATGTTATGTTCTGTTGAGTTATGTTACGTTAAGTTGTTACATTATGTTGTCTTACATTATGGTATGTTCCGTTATGTTACATTATATTATGTCCCATTATGTTATGTCCCATTGTGTTACATTATGGTATGTTGTGTTGTGTTATGTTACGTTGTTACATTATGTTGTGTTACATTATGTTATTTTATTCCATTTTATTACATGTTATGTTCCGTATTATGTTACATTATGTTCTGTTGTGTTATGTTATGTTCCGTTGGGATATGTTACGCTATGCATGTTCTGTATTGTGTTCCGTGATGTCCCATTGTATTGTTACATTATTTTTCAGTTGTATTGTGTTATGTTCCGTTGTTTTGTGTTACCTTGTTATATTATGTTACGCTGTTATGTTACATTATGCTTTGTCATGTTTCGTTATGTTACTCTATGTAACAATATGATACATTGCATTAGGGTACACTACATTAGTTTTGTTATACTGCAATATGTTACTATCATGTTCCTGGTCTTTATGTGCAAAATTCATTAGTGTACATTATTCTTTTACATTGTACATTCATTATTGTACATGTACATTCATTCTTTTTTTTATTTATTTTTTGTCTACGTAAGTTTTAATCAAAACTTGCTTCACCTCTGAAACAACTTACATCACCCCCTTATACTTCAGTTTCTCCCTCCAGCCAACACTCTGATCAACAAAATCTAGTGCAGTCATAACATTTTTCTCATATGTTATAAATATATCTCATATTTAGATTTTTCTCTCCTGTTTAATTCAAATATACGTACATAATTGAAATAAAATGGGTTGTGAATTCCAATTTATGTTGACTTTGTTATTTGATACTGTAGATACATACAGTATGTGTATTGGACAGTTCTTCCTTCCCTTGAAATTATGAATGTAAGGATGGTTTCTAAGAAATAGAATTAGTTGAAATATGTTACATCAACAATACTGGCATTGTTCAAACAAGATTTATAAAGGCAAATGAAGGCAACACTTGCATTTACTCACAATCTTGGAGACATGTTTACAAAGAAAAGGAAAGGTACCAATGAAGGTCATGTAGCAAAACGTAGGTTTCATTCTATAGACAGGGCAAACAAATCTAAATATGGTGGCAAAGGTGACATTATGCAGAGGTAAACAAACCTACATACTCACACACCCAGAAAATTTTCTGTCACTCATTTGAGCCACAAACGAATGGCATGACGCTGTAATAACAGCCTGAACTCCTAACTGGAGTAAAGAGAGCGCTTGAGATGTTCTGCACCCAAGCTATGAGTATATCGCAGTTCCCTTCTGTCATAACCACACCAACAATCACACACTCTGGGCTTCCTCCAAGTATTATCTCCTCCAAATAGCAGAATGGCTTCTTCCCAGGGGTCCAACATTTCTGAGCAGTGTTTCCCGTTTCTTTCTGCTGTGATGTGACAAGAGTGGGATGATATCAGCTCTTAGACCCATCGTCAAAGCTGCACTCAAATGCAATCAAATACAATCAGCAACAATTTGGCACACACTCGCCACAACTCGCTTGCTGAGTGCCCAGCAGACAGCCTCAGTCTGTTAAACGTGACAGATGGAATCGGCCACCGAGAGTAGAGCCCGAGCTCTGATCCGCATGGTGAGTCAGTCCTTTGATAGCGCCATATCCCCTGTGACCGTCCGAAATCAGTTCAAATCACAGAGCAGGTTGACTCAGATTTTCAGGTCCGTGTGAAGTTTGGCCTTCCTGAAAGTGAGTAGAGTCCTTCATCCAGATATGAGGAGGGGCTGAGATCTGTATGATCTGTATGATTTGTTATGTTACATTGTATTGCATTGCATTAGATCTGGACTATCGCATGTTATGTTATGTTATGTTATGTTATGCTATGCTATGCTATGCTATGCTATGCTATGCTATGCTATGTTATGTTATGCTATGTTTTGTTACATTATGTTATGTTATTTTATTTTATGTTATGCTATGTTATGTTATGCTATGTTATGTTATGTTATGCTATGTTATGCTATGTTATATGTTATGCTATGTTATGCTACTGTGCTATGTTATTTTATGTTTTGCTATGTTTTGTTACATTATGTTATGTTATGTTATGTTACACTATGTTACACTATGCTATGCTATGTTGTGTTATTTTATGTTACGTTATGTTATGCTATTATATGCTATGTTATGTTATGTTGTGTTATTTTGCATTACGTTATGTTACGATATGCTATGATATGTTGTTTTTTTATGTTACATTATGTTACGTTATGTTACACTATACTATGTTATGTTGTGTTATGTAACATTATGTAACATGTTACATTATGTTACGTTATTTTACATTATGTTACGTTATGTTACACTATGCTATGTTATGTTGTGTTATTTTACATTATATTACGTTATGTTATGCTATGATATGCTATGTTATGTTATGTTGTGTTAT
The DNA here is from genome assembly GCF_025860055.1 of Xyrauchen texanus. Lineage (NCBI taxonomy): Eukaryota > Metazoa > Chordata > Actinopteri > Cypriniformes > Catostomidae > Xyrauchen > Xyrauchen texanus. The sequence continues at coordinate 25,101,518 of NC_068323.1, read as the reverse complement.
TTTGCATTACGTTATGTTACGATATGCTATGATATGTTGTTTTTTTATGTTACATTATGTTATGTTATGTTACACTATACTATGTTATGTTGTGTTATGTAACATTATGTTACGTTATGTTACATTATGTTACGTTATGTTACACTATGCTATGCTATGTTGTGTTATTTTAAGTTACGTTATGTTATGCTATGATATGCTATGTTATGTTATGTTGTGTTATTTTGCATTACGTTATGTTACGATATGCTATGATATGTTGTTTTTTTATGTTACATTATGTTACGTTATGTTACACTATACTATGTTATGTTGTGTTATGTAACATTATGTTACGTTATGTTACTTTATGTTACGTTATGTTACACTATGCTATGTTATGTTGTGTTATTTTGTTACGTTATGTTACACTATGCTATGTTATGTTGTGTTATGTAACATTATGTAACATGTTACATTATGTTACGTTATTTTACATTATGTTACGTTATGTTACACTATGCTATGTTATGTTGTGTTATGTAACATTATGTAACATGTTACATTATGTTACGTTATTTTACATTATGTTACGTTATGTTACACTATGCTATGTTATGTTGTGTTATTTTACATTATATTACGTTATGTTATGCTATGATATGCTATTTTATGTTATGTTGTGTTATTTTGCATTACGTTATGTTACGATATGCTATGATATGTTGTTTTTTTATGTTACATTATGTTACGTTATGTTACACTATACTATGTTATGTTGTGTTATGTAACATTGTTACGTTATGTTACATTATGTTACGTTATGTTACACTATGCTATGTTATGTTGTGTTATTTTATGTTACGTTATGTTACACTATGTTATGTTGTGTTATGTAACATTATGTAACATGTTACATTATGTTACGTTATTTTACATTATGTTACGTTATGTTACACTATGCTATGTTATGTTGTGTTATTTTACATTATATTACGTTGTTACACTATACTATGCTATGTTATGTTGTGTTATTTTACGTTACGTTATGTTACACTATGCTATGCTGTTATGTTTCGTTATTTGACATTATGTTATATTATGTTACACTATGCTATGCTATGTTATTTTACGTTATGTTATGTTACACTATACTATGCTATGTTATTTTACGTTACGTTATGTTACATTATGTTACGTTATGTTACACTATGCTATGTTATGTTGTGTTATTTTACATTATGCTACATTATGTTACGTTATGTTACATTATGCTATGTTATGTTGTGTTATTTTACTTTATGCTACATTATGTTACGTTATGTTACACTATGCTATGTTATGTTGTGTTATTTTACATTATGTTACGTTATGTTACGTTATGTTACACTATGCTATGCTATGTTGTGTTATTTTATGTTATGTTACATTATGTTACGTTATGTTACACTATGCTATGCTATGTTATGTTGTGTTATTTTACGTTTTGTTACATTCTGTTATATTAATTTATGTTACGTTCTGTTACACTATGCTATGTTATGTTGTGTTATTTTATGTTATGTTATGTTATGCTACGCTGTGTTATGTTATGTTACATAACCAAACTTTGTGTTTTTTTTCTCCATAAAACCAACTGATATAATTTACTACTACATATGTTATGTTCCATTATTCTTTCATGATTCAAATTTCAAATGACTGAGGTTCACTGGAAAAAGACGTAAAAATGTAACATCAGCACTGGAGATCTTAGGTGGATGAGACCTGGACTACCCTATTGTATGTTACATTACATTGCATTAGGGTTGCATTACTTTGTGTAATTTCATTGTGTTATCTACTATTATACATATTTTAACATGCAGTTTCAAACTGCCAACTGATATATGGCATTTTATGTAATGTTAAGCCATTTTCTGTTACGTTACATTGCATTATCTGTCATTATTCAAACTTACTACAATATTAAGTGTGCAGTGCAATGGATTGTTAACCACGTTACTTGGTGAAATGAAACAAGAAGTGTGGTTTTTTTCTTCAATGTAATGAATCCCAGTAAGCTTAAAACTTAACGCTATAACATACATTTTAATAATGACAGATAATGCAAAGTAACGTAACCGAACATCACGTATAATATTTTAATGTAACAGATACATTGTGTTATGTTCTGATTCAATATAGAGATTATGAGTATTGGAAAACAAAGGTAGTTCGCATTAAACAACACTATGTTACATTATCTGTCATACATACTTCAACACTGCAGTTTCCAACTTACTGAGGTTTCTTTCAGAAAAACAAACTAACATAATTTCCTACATACATAAAACCAACTAAATTGGTCGTCAACTGAGATGTGGTCTATTCTGTATGTTATGTTACATTATATTATGCCACGTCTGTTTTATTATGTTGCATTATCTGTCAATATTCAAACTGAAACTATAGTGTTAAATGTAATGTAGAGTAACACAATGTAAACCATGTTAGTTGGTTTTATGAATGGTGAAATTATAATTATTATTTAAGAAATAAATCTCAGAAAGCTTATAAGTTAACACTGTAGTTTGAGTTTGAATAATGACAGATATTGCAGTGCAAGCTGACAGAATGTAATGTGACAGTTACGTGTTACATTGTTACTTTACTGAGATTTATTTTATTGGAGGCAAAAAAAACACCAACCAACTAGCGTGAATCACATTGCATTACACTACACTGTTACACTATCTGTCATTTTATATAAACACTCAAGTTTCAAATTTACCAAGTTTTTTTTTTTCTTCTTCTTCATTAAAACTTTCCACTTTTTATAAAACCAACTAAAATAGTTGCAAATCGAACATCAACTGTGAGATCATAAAGGACTGATGTCTAGTCTATCAAATGGCGTGTTTCATTGTATTGCATTCCGATAAGTTGTGTTACTTTCCTGTATCTGTCATGATGAACTTAAACTCTGCAGTTTCAATCTAAGTGGTGTTTATTTCATTGGGCAATCTCTGCCCCTTTTATAAAACCAACTAAAGTGGTTACAAATCCGATCATCAACCATGGTGTAACACTTCAGATCTTTTGTATTTGAGTAGCTTATGCTCAAAATTGTGGTGAAGTTTATGGACATTATTCCTAAGCTGGTGTATTTTTTGAGGGCCACAGATCAAGGCTGTACTGATATTCACCAGCTCTACTCCTCAAACCATTCCAACTTTTAATAAGGTTTTAATGACCACTTCTAAAACACACCCCAGAGCTCAAGAGATGCTTGGGGTTTTTCTGCACCCTCCCTCCAACCCCCTCTCAATCTCTCTCTTTGCTCTAAGAGCTGCAAATCTGTCAGACCCAGCTAAATTCTCACCCAGGTTGTCAACCGTGCTTCTCCAGGACAGGGTCACAGGGTTAAAATCGATTTCACAGGCCTCCTGGAGAGCTTAGGCCGCAAACTTACTCAAAAAATTTATATCAGTCTTAGAATTGCCTACCACCCAGGGTTAGGTTGAGCTAGCACTCCCCCAAAACATCCCAGGCTCAACAGAAGTTGGCACAGGCAGAGGCTGGGGTTGTTGACCCTGCAAGCTGACCTCTTCAAACTTCAACTGAATTGTTCTGGCAGTTTCCACGGTGACAGCCCACTCCAAGCTTATCCTGCTTAGGCTGAAAAGGCACACAAACTTTACTATAATCTCCTGAGCAATGATACAAAAGTTGAAAAAGAAAAAAGACAAAACATCACAAATAATTTACAACAACTGGGGGGAAAGAAAAGAATAGAATAGAATAAATTTTTGGTGTTTTAGGAAATAAAACACAAATCAGGTTCTTCAAATCCCACTAATTTGGCTCATGCAGATTGGATAGTGTGTCAGTGAAATATTCTTTAAAATTGGGTCTTTCAGATCATATTTCAGCTGTCACAATCAACTGTATTTCAACACTGATTTCTTTCCCATTCAAAACGCAGCTGACATCATTTAGTATGAATTTGAGTTCCTCTGAACATGCTGAGAGGTTATGAGGAATTATTAAAAATTGCATGAGGTTAAGAAAAGTGTTTGTACATTTCCTGTTGCATGAAAGTGAAAGCTGGTGCTGCTTAACCCGTGCACAGGCATTCATTAACCCTGCGCCAAAACATTCATTAACGTCAAGCCTCTTAAGCTGCATGTTGGTCTAATGACGCGGACCTTGAATGAATTTAATCCACAGTTGCAATGATTCCATGTTGAGGTTCCCCAACAAAATACACAATTATTGATAGAATGGTTGACACAATATAAGCTGTGTCTAAATCTTATCTTTTGAGTTTTGAACTTCATATTATGTGGCAGGTGCAATTCCAAAAGCTGCTAATCTGTGTCATGTCATGTTCTACAGATAGCAATACAACATACAGTAAATGACTCTGACACATAATCAATACAAAGTGCTCTGCTGCTGTTCATGACACGCTTGAGGCCAGTTCTGTGGCTTATATTGAAATCAGAAGCATAAATGATCAAAGGTAAGGGAATGATCACAAATATAATCCTCCAAGCAAACAATAAGCACATAAATACATAAATGCACAAGTTTTGTTGCAGTGCTTTTAAGCAGAGAACATCATGATTTTATTGTAATAAATCAATACAAATGCTGCTGTGCAATTGCATATGTACGTACAGAGTTGTACAGTTATGCTGTACAGTTGTACAGTTGTACAGTCACAGTGGAGATGCATGTGTTTATCAAATACTTGAGATGTTATGAAAGGTCAGCTGTGATTGAAATGAACAGGAAATGATGCACTCTTTTCTAAAGTGGTCATTTTGAATAAGCATTATCTTAATTTGTTACTCAAAAAGCATCTTGGTGTCTGAAAAAAGTGCATAAGGTGACAAACTTTGCCCTATAACTATTGCCCCTATATCAACACTATCACTATAACCCCCTCGCCCGCTTTTGTTAACATATTTTAATAATAAAAACCTGCCTTTATTGTTTATTTCCACACAAATGATGTTGCTCCATCAATATGACATAAATACATATATTTTCAATCTTGATAAACTTAACACCAATTTTCAAAGAGAGAGAGAGAGAGAGAGAGAGAGAGAGAGAGAGAGAGAGAGTGAAAGTGAGAGAGAGAGAGAGAGAGAGAGAGAGAGAGAGAGAGAGAGAGAGAGAGAGAGAGAGAGAGAGAGAGAGAGAGAGAGCGAGAGCACATTTTCCTTAAGGGGGGCCTTTATAGCCTCATTGTAGTACCCTGATTGTTTCTGGAACACCTTGTTATTGCATATTGCAAAGTGCTACCAATAACCCGGTACAAAATAAAGTGATAATGCAGGCTTTGTTTTGGATCGCCCGGAGGGAACCCAGTACTTGGGTTGTTGGCAGATAATGCCATAACTGCCCACCAACTGTTGCATGTTTTAATGGGACTCACTGTGTTTCTTATGTTAATTGGGCAGGTTGAGCGCAAAGACAGTGAAATCTCATCCTGCGACTAGATTGGCTTTTCAGAGGGAGATGTCATTTGGCTGAGCTCTGATCGCCTCGATAGGGAGATAGGCACCTGATTCAAATGGTTCGCCTGTTCCCTCTAGTCACTCGATCGGCGTGTGAACTCTCTTATTTACAATCAAATGCCCTGACTGAGCAGCACACACTCCACTATCTCCCATATCAGCCCATAGAACCAACAACACCCGCTTTAAACCCAAGGAGCTTTTTCTTTTTTTTTTTCTTTTTTTTTCAATTTCTTCATAATTTCGGCACATTTTAAAACGCACGATTTGATGATTTAACGCAAGTGCTCAATAACTTTTTACGTTTAAAACAGGCTAAATGTGTTGGTGGCAGATTTTTCTCATGCATTCGTTTGGAAGCATTTGAGATTAACGAAATCTGGCGCGCAAAATAATATAAATGTGCATAATTTCATACTGTCATTCAGTTTCATGCTTTTTGTTTGCTCCAAATGTGTGTCATATTTAAAGCGTTGCGTTCCGTCACTTACAGTGAACGATCGAGTAGCTCTCTAAGTCGAAATAATAATAATAATAATAATAATAATAATAATAATAATAATAATAATACAACTTTACATTCGAGAAGGGTCTCTGATGAGAGCATATGGGCCATTCAAAAGATTTGAATGCTTGAGTATTAATTAAAAGTGTCTATTTTAACTTTATATAAGAAAGATTTTGATGAGTTTTGTTTTCTGTCAAGTGTGTGTATATGTATATTTTTAAATATTATATTTAACAGCCGTGTAAATGGAAAACTGACATTTCCCCTTTTTCCTCCTTAACTTTGACTTGGAAAATATAAATGTCAATCGACATCAAATATTTGATCGGATTTAAAATAACGCGTTTAAATACTTTTGCTTTGCCTGCTCCGTTGAAACTGGATTTATGGGATTAGAACTCACACAATGAGGCCTTTAAATATGTTAAACCTACTGTAAATATTTCATGTTTTGTTCGTACAGGCTTGGTTAAAATTCTTCGAATCGAATATCTGCCGATCCATTCGATTTAATCCGTTCGAATTATTGGCTCAAAATAATCCTTAAGTGAAAGTCGCATGGGGAAATCACAATGGCATGGGCAGAAAAAGCTAAAGGGATGTGAACATTTTGAGAAAATTAGTTGTCAACAAGCCCACGCGTTCCATTCAGATGACACAGGGGTGAACAGAGAAACATAATGGGCCGGTTAAGGGGCCCATTCAACGTCCAGACAAACTTTTGTAAACCCTTTCTTCTGAAAGAACACATATGTCTGGCTGGTCCAAAAATGAGAGACATGTGTTCTGGGAATATTTCCAAACAACATATTCTTTCGTTATTCAAATTTATACCACCGATTTCAATCCACTTTGGATCTTCAAGATCTTCTGATTTGTGAGAATTTCAGATTAGCTTCTTAGATTGCCTACTGTTCAAAAAAGACAAAGACTTATTAACAAATAACAGGTTTAAATGATGGAATTGATGAATATGATCTTTTTAAAGTAGGATGACCCATTCGCTTTTAGTGCCATTTATCAACATATAGACTATGTACAAGTGAAGCTTGAAATTGGGTGGAATGAGGAGAACAATGCTCTGCTGTTTGTGAGGGTCAGCTAATGACAACCTCCTTACAGCCCCCCAACCTAATGCTGGGAAACTAACAAAAACTGATTTCATATGCTGAAGATCATCCATGCAAAAAGTGCGTCATAGCTGTACACATTCACCCGATGACTTTCGGAAATGGGAATAATATGGACTAGATTATCAATAGATAACGTTTCTGGAGCACTGAGAACCAATCCGAAACTTGAAAAAAAGACCGTTTTTAACATTAAAAACAATACGAAAGTATTTCACTTTCACAGTATTTCGTTACATTTTCGATAAAGTAACGCTTTATTTTCGCTGATTTCGATTATTTCGTTTTTGAGCTTTGAAATGTTTTCTGAAACAAAAATAATTTGACTGAACATTAAACACATGTTGCATATTAATCGACAAAAACGACGCAAATAGTTCTACTTAAACTTTCGAAACCTTTTTCTTTAGGTTATAAAGCCAATGATGTGTTGATACGGGACGGATAAATTGGTCAAATGGTTTACTGAATGTCCCTTTCTTGCACACATAACATTAGAGTAGTGTATTGTCCATGAGACTCGTTTAAAAGCACGCTTGATCCGCATCGCTGTGACTGATCTGCTGTATAAAGGCAGAGATTGTTCCACGCGTGATGAAATACTTGCACCTCAGTTTTGCATATGGCCAAACTTGTTGCACCGCATAACGACGCAGAATAGATGCAAGTGCTCATGTTACTTTTTTAGGGACGGACAGATGTGATCAGAATAAGAAAAGATTCAACTAAACTGTATGATTCCTTATCAGCTGTTACATTTTCACTGAAGGTGTAAAAATATAATTGCGCTTATTGCACTAAAGCACAGCAAAGTACAGAAACGTTTTGAAATTTGAAATATCTGAAATTGAAATCGTAAACGGAATTATGGACATTACAATGAAGATGTCTAACAAAATGACAAATCAAATCAAATGTCTTTTTTTTTTTTTTTGTTATAAAGATGTTGTATTGATATATATACCGACGGGGAAAGTGGAATAAAACTCTAAAAATCGAGACAAAGGACCAATTATCCACGGAAATGCTGTCATTAATGACGTGTTAATTCAAAGTTGTATGTAAACAAATTGTTTATATTTTAGACAATATCAAAATAATTGTTCGCGTTTGACATATGTAAAAGTGTCGTAAACACCAAACAAATGAAGCATGTAGACTATGTGCACACAATCAATACACAAGTGTGTGTTCTTTACGAGTATCAGTGAACAGCACGTGTTATGGGATAAAGACGTTTCTTTCATGCATATTGTTGAGAAGAAGAATCAAACTAAGAAAGTAACGTTGCACAACAAAGACTCTGACAGCTGATAAAAGGGACTGGCATGCGTGGATATGATGACAAGCTCTTGTCCTGCCATGCACAGACTCAAACAGGATCTTGAGTAGAATTCTAACTGTACTTTGATATTAAACAAGGGTTATCCTTTCATCCCTTCCGTTTCAAACAGATTTCACACACACACACACACACACACACACACACACACACACACACACACACACACACACACACACACACACACACACTATAACTACATTGGTTATTTCTTAGGCAGCATCTCAAATTTTCCAAACGCTTTGATTAAATGAAATATATTTTAAACATCTGCTTTGACTCTGGTTTTATAAACGCACTTGTCGGATTACAGAAAAGAAAAGAAATGCATCAGAAGTCTCAGTAGGCAATGATGCTGTTGTGTTTGCTCAGGCTCGGTTCGGCCCGAGCTGCGGGACTGATGTGGTGCTGGCTGACAGTGTGTGGTCTTATTGAGACCCCCATCCCCCTGTTTCCCTGCACCTGCACTGGATCATTCACCCATTGAGAGACATCTCTGACAGTTCTCAATACAGCCAGTCTCACAATGCTGAATCCCCCACCATCACTGCCCCCCCCCCCCCACCCCCCACAAAAACGGCCACAAGAAACAACTTATTACTTTCTCCAAATAGTTCTCGCCTTTCTCCACCCATTTACAATCAGCACCAACACAACACAATGCACTACGCATACACATTTTCATTTTCTGTTTTCACCACATAAAAATACGGTTAAAATAATAACAAATAAATTAGGAAAACCTAAAAATCTCAACCATTTGCGACTGATAATATAATAGCAATACTAATAGGTCTAATAATAAGAATAATAATAACAATTATGTTTAATGAAGATTAGGTGATAATAAAAATGATAATAGATGAAAATAAATGATTGATAAAATAGCCTGATGATTTGTATCGTAGTTTAATTATTAATGATAATTATTTAATATTAAAATAGTAAGAAAATGTATTATTATTATTAATAATTATAATTAATATTATTATTAAAATTATTACAGATAATAATAATATAATAAATAATATAAGACAAATTATTAATGATAATTATATAATATTAATACAGTAAGAAAATGTATTATTATTATTAATAATTATTATTATTATGAATACAGGCAATAATACTACTAATAATTTAATAATAATAATTGAAGATGTATACGACATGTATTTTTTTACAGCTATTCTCATTGGTCTTTTGCCACGTAAATGTAATCCCTTATTCAACTAATATTTGAGCATATGATAATGAAATGTCTTTGTCTAAGCAATGGCAAAAGAAATAGCAACATTTTAAAGGATGAGTTAGCTCGTTTAGGCCTAACTGAAAGAAAGGGGGAAATGCGTAGGCTAAGTATTTAAAAAAGTAATCCGACACTAAAAATACTAGTGAGGTCAGTTGAAATTTCAACAACCAATCAGTAAAAACTAAAGATCTTATTATATGCGATTCCTCACTGATGGGTTTTGAGGATAAAGCAGACTCCAGCGCTTACCACCTGTTGCTCTACAGATATCTGCTGCTCCACAACATCAGTTTCCCCGGGCCATGTCCCCAAATATTCCCTCACGATTAACATGCATTTTCAACAAACACCTCACAATGCTTAATAATATAGAAGCAATAAAATCACATGTGAAAATATTACATGACAGCAAAAGCATTTATTTTCATATTATTATTCTGTCAAACAGGGACTCGGCCTTGAATTTACACCCCCATGGAAAAAGTGGAATCGGTTAATTCTGGTCATTTTTATTTTATTTTTCAGTAGGCTCAAAAAATTACATTGGCAAATGAGTTTAGCCTATTTAAACATCTCTATCGAATTAGAAAAGTAAATTCGATTTTTTTCAATTGTCCTTCTACCAAAAATGTGGATTCTAATTCCAGAATACCTTTTGATTGTAAATAGCGTTTTAAGAACCTTATTTAGAAAGTACGGTTCTAAGATTCTTGAACCCCAACACAAAGAGACAATTCACCACAAATGGAGTTCTATAAGTAGATCTACGTCGACACTTTCCTAGATGCTAAACGCGTGATGCACCCCTTCCAGACTTAAACTCACAGTTTATCAAACAGATTCAGCCTTTACAGCCAATGCCTGTGCTTGTATAAATAATGGATTTAAGCAGTGCTCCCTGACCCTTTGAGAGTCCGGCAGGGACACGTTTGTCGGAATGAGCCCTCGTCAAATATTCATTTAGCGCATAATGTGAGCCCTTCTCCCCCGAGACCCGCTGTAATAGACGCCTCGGTGCCTTGGCAAGAATCTACCAACACAGAGCAGCAAAATATTCGAACACCCTGCAGATTTTACACTCCTTACATTCACACACTTCACCTCCAGAATCTTATTATTTGATTAATTTCAAGCAACACAAGCTGAAAAAAACAAATAAATAAACAAACACACAAGCAAACAAAATACATCATAAATGCAGCATGTTCTCTGTGCCCTGCCAGTATTTGAATACATTAACATTAATATGAAGACATTATTCTGAGCTGTGGGTCTGTAAATTAGCCTACACAACTGAATCGAAAATGCTAATTTATTCGCACAACTAATATTTTTTTTATTATTATTTATTTATTTTTATTTTTGTTTGTTTTGTTTTTTAAATACCGGAAAATCTCATTTTCACCGCATGGCAGTGTTTCCTACTTTTGTTTTTAATCAACATATATGTTAACCTTGCTTTATATAATGTATCATAACGACTTGCCTGTTGTTTATTTGTTTTTATTCATTTATAATAAACTAATATTTTTAGTTAATGAACAAAAAAATATTTTTGAATGAATTTCAACGTCACTTTTGTTATTTTGCGACCACAAAAAAATAAATAAATAAAATGATTTAAATAATTTCAGCATTCTTTATAAATAGCTTTAAGCCAGATAAACTAGTCAATGAGAATAAAGTTAAAGTAAATGACTACCTTGACGTGCGTCTTCGTTTCATTTGGGCCATTTTATCTCCCCCAGACGAGCAGAGATTTACAGGCAAGAAACTTTAACGCCGGTGTCTCTCAGTCTTCGTTTCCACTAAAACATAGAAACGGTGTTAACGTAACATAATACTCACTCTACACTTAAATAACATCTAACATTTCATTTGTTTAAATAAAATACCAACAAACACTGTTTGGGTTCTTGGATTCTTCACATGCACTTAAAATATTCCAATGTACTTACTTTTTAAGAGCTGCACCATGTGTCTGTCTGTCAGCTTATTGAGACAATTGCATGTCGTTTCATGCAAATAATGCATAGCTCATGTCAAGTCTGTGCTTTATAATTCTATATGTGTGTTAGAGACTATACATGCATATAAAAGTGGATAAGTGACAATTAGCTAGAACGTATCAAATTAGTATAGCAACTAAAAAGATATATAAAATCAAAACCAGAAACAATTTCAAATATCCAAATTTCAAAAATTTATTCATTTCAAACTGCATATTGAAAAAAATCAGACTGTATGTTATTAGTTAAAATATATACATGGAGCTTTGGCAGCTGCGAACAGGCCACATTTTAAAATACAACTACTAAAAATGAAAATATCGAAATAAAACCTTAAAATATCACAGTAAATATACAGAAAATTTACAAACCGTGAAAAAAAAAATTAAAAAAACACAAACTTCATATACCTAACAGATGAAGAGTGGGACACCAAAAATAAAATAAAATAATAAAATAAAATTAGCTAACCTGCCTCTGTATGTTCTCTCATTTAGAACAAAATAATACAAATAATAATAATGATTATGTTACTATTTACCTTCAACGAGAAACTCTTTTTTTTCAGTCCATTCATTTTGCAAAATTTTGGAGTATACAGAACTAAACATCAGTTCTGCCATCTTTTAGTTCTTATAAAAATGCAACGTCCTGCTGTTTACAAACATTACATCTGGTATTTATTATGTTTCTTTGATAAATACTGTACAAAAAGTCAATTGCAATAATAAAACATTTGATTCACTCTCCCCATGTCTACTTTCCAAATCTCTTACACCTTCTGTAATAAAAAAAGAGAAGAAGAAAAAAAACAAAAACAAAGCAGAACGAACAATTGTTCCTACCGTTCCTCTTTAAATAGAAAGCAAAAGTTTGTGTTCTTTCCTTGATTTCTATACAACTTTTTCCTCCCCAAAGTGTTCTGTACAAAAATAGTCCGATAAGGAGTTCAGCGGCGTAGAAACGTTCATTTACATATGCGATAATGGAATCGTGCCGTTAATCGTCGTACCGGGCACAGGTGCGCTCTGGTAATGTTGGGACATGTGCAGTCTGCTCTGGGCGCTCTGTTCCTGGACCTCCGCCCCGGGCAGGTACATACTGATCATGTCCCTCAGGTCACCCGTTTGACACTGTCCGGCTCGGGAGTGAGAGGATGACGTGACCACCGGAGGACTCGAACTGGACTCGGATTTCACCACCGAGCCCATGGAGCCCAGCGGCATTCCGGGTGTGCTCTGCTGCGAGTAGGACATGCTGTAGGTGGGCGATCCGTTCATGTACGTCTGTGAGTTGGTCATGGAGTTGTACTGGAGCGCGCTCATGTCGTAACGGTGCATGGGCTGCATCTGCGCCGTGTTGTGCGCGTTCAGCCCCGGGTGCTGTGGGTAGCCCAGCTGCTCCTGCATCATGCCGTAGCCTCCGTTGGTCCAGCCGTTCATGTGGGCATAACTGTCCATCCTCTGGTTGACCCCGGCGACCAAACCGCCCCCTACACCGACACCTGCGCCCATGGCATTCCCACCTGGCGCCAGGAGCCCACCTGGCAGGGTGTATTTGTCCTTCTTCATGAGGGTCTTGGTTTTCCTCCGGGGTCTGTATTTGTAATCCGGGTGTTCCTTCATGTGCAGAGCCCGAAGGCGCTTGGCTTCGTCGATGAACGGCCGCTTCTCGCTCTCGGACAGAAGTTTCCACTCGGCCCCCAGTCGCTTGCTTATTTCCGAATTGTGCATTTTGGGGTTCTCCTGTGCCATTTTCCTCCGCTGGCCCCTCGACCACACCATGAAGGCGTTCATGGGTCTCTTGACCCGGTCCGGGCTGTTTTTCTGGTTGTTACCCGAAGAGTTGGTGTTCCCCGTACCCCCCGTGTTGGGCTGAGGGGCCGGGGGCTTCAGCTCGGTTTCCATCATGTTGTACATTTAAAAAGATTTTCTAAATGTCTCCCTCACCAGTGGCAAAAATAAAACAAACCAACAAAAAACAAAAACAAAAAACAAGTCCAAATTGGAGGTTGCTGAAGTTACCTTACCACTTCTGGTAACTTTGCTGCTGTGGAAGTGAGCGCTCTTAGGTCCTGTTGTGCCCACAAACTTCTTTTCTTAGTCTTGAAGAATCAACACAAACTCGGTTTCCCTCCTCGCCAGAGCCCTTGTCAACTCCTGATACTTTTTGAACAAGTTAATAGACAACCATTCATAGAGCGACAGTCAGCGAATATAAATGGGTTCGTCGCTGACCAATCAGAGCGCGTCTGCTCTCTCAGCCACAACTGTGTGTCTCTTGGATTTGCATAAAGGGGCGGGGTTACTGACTTGTAGCAGTGCAGCGCTGAGCCGCAGGCAGCACCAATAAACACTGTCAGAGCAGGAACTAAAGTGAGAACATTTCACACAGATGACTTTCTAATCAAATTACATGGAATATGATATTAAGATCATAAAACTAAAGGAGTCATTCAGATTTTATTTATGTGAACAAATTGTTTTTCTCATTGTCGCTTTGTTTAGTTTATATAGGCACAGTTTATTTCAGGTCAGGTTTAATTTAACCATTTTAACTGAAATATTAAAAATAAATCAAAAATTAAGTCGGATAAGATTTTTTCGGATAAGAACACTTTGCATGAATATTGTTTGAAACAGCCTACTGGTAAATTAAAAAGTTGATACCTAGTGAATTATAACAATGTTGATTACATTTCTTCATATTATTATTATTATTATTATTAGGCCTATTATTATTATTGTTGTTGTTGGTAGTAGGCCTAATAGACTAGCCTTCTACTAGTAGTATTTCTCGCTGTTGATGTCATTTGTATTATTAACATATGCTAATTATGGTGAGATTGATAGAACAAATTCCCTGCAGGCCTGCAGATTAGTTGTTTTTAAAATATATCCTACTATTTTATTTTATTTTTTGCCGCCGAAAATAAATTGAATGATTCCTGTATTTATTTATGATATAAATACATTCATAACTTATTTCATAAATAAATCTGAATAGACTTCCACTGGCTCAAGATGAATGTGAATTAGAAAAATGGAGACCCGTCAATCATCACAAATAGGTAGTTTTGTTTCGGCTGTTGTCATTACATCACACTGAACAAACTGACCGTCTGAGCTGTAAGGATTTGTGTTATTAGAATTCACTCCGTGGAGAGTGACGGGGGGATAACAACAGAAGACCCTCTAAAAGAACATGATACCAACAGCACAATCAGTCTCACAGAATCATGATGTTTTGAATGCATTAATGTCTGTTAAAAATAACTATTCTTAATGGCCAAAGCATGCTGAACTCATTTTGGTAAACAGATCTGAGTAAGGATTTAAAGTTGACCATGCTTTTACTGAAGTTGACTATGCACGACAAGACGAGAGAGGTGGAACTAATATACAAACAGGCTTAATGTCAGAAAAAACACGTCGGATCACTTTTATTTCACAATGCACGAAAGTAGATCTTATTGTGTTTCAACAGCGTCCTCTTGTGGTATGAATAGCATAGGAAATAAACTCAACGTACGGCTCCTTGTATTTCCCACCACATTTACGCACCATTTTCTAAGTTGTTTTCGTATAATAAACCATAAGCGTTACAATTTTAAGCATAGGGGCCTATACAAAATATAACATTTATAGGCCTAACACGTATAAAAATGAAACACAATGCTATTCATTATTTAAAATATGTTGATGCATGAATAAACAAATAGTCTCGATCCCTTCATTTGTAAACGTATTAAGCGACTCAACGTGAGAATCTTAACACGATGGCAATGCAAGCGTGCACCATTCTAATGCAACTTTAAACTGCTCTCGATATCTGCATTTGAGTGCCTTAATCTGCTTATGGAAATGTGTAGAACAGCGGGGCATCTCTAACATCCCAGAGTGCCTCCTGCTTTGGCTAAATTGTTAATTGTCACAGTTCTTCACAATAGTTAGCAGCTTAAAAAAAATAATAATAAAAATACATAAATATATATATAGTTAGCAGCTTTTAAAAAAAAACGTTATATATATATATATATATATATATAAAATTTATTTTGCTTCAAAGACAAATGCATGACAGTTAGTCTAAATAACAGCGGTAAAGTAAAAGTAAAATACAATTGGCACACTAATAATAATAAACAGAACCAATAGAATACATTATAACAAACTACAAGATGTGGGTTCATTTTTCTTTCATAATTGTTTTCTTTTATTTATTTTTTAAATAATATATGGCCCATTACAACATATCTGTCAGAGTAAATAACTACCGATAAATGTTCCATTCATCAATGTCTTTTTGCTTGTGTTAAAATATATGTGAACAAATTCGTTCTTAGATAAAACAAAAAATCATCACTAACAAGCATATGACACAATAATTACGCAAAACATAATTTAAAGGTTAGTTAATAAGTCCTAAAATTAGGACTTACATACACAGAGAGAGAGAGAGAGAGAGAGAGAGAGAGAGAGAGAGAGAGAGAGAGAGAGAGCAGAGAGAGAGAGAATTTTCTCCACTAGGGGCCGTGCTGACTGCAGATCACAAAAAACACAAATGACACTATTTTATGTACTTCAATCAATGTGATTACGGTATCTTAAGTATACAGTCTACATATAATATAGCCTAATATTTCTGAAATATTAGGAAACTAAAGTCGACAAATGGAAACATAAAAAAAATATATATATATTGAAAAAAAAGTGTTATTCACCACGTCATAAAAAACGTTATTATAACGTTTAAAATAAAAATAAAAATATCTCTTTTTAAATGTCTATGGCATCACTTTGCACATTTTGTATTTAAATTGTACTCAAATAGGCCTTATAATAAGCATTTGTTTTTTAAATATTAAAAGCGATATGATGAAATGTTTGTTTTCAAAGCTGTCAAAATACAGCTGCTTCATTAAACAACAGGCAACAAGTAGACCACTATGTCAAAAAAGTGGGCCTACATATCCTAATAAATCACGCATCTTAAAGCACATTAAGTCGACCAACATTATTTGATAAATAATAACAAATGCTATTTAAAGAAGTTTAAATGTATAATTAATCGCAGTTCCCAGCAGACAGACACACACGGACCTGGAGCATCACACCAGCGTTACTTGCACTCACTTTGACTGACACATCCAGATTTCCGTGTTCCTCCAGTGCGGATTCTCACATGCGCGCCCGGCGCACAGACGGCCCTTCCCAGGCACGCTCTCCTCCAGCGGCCGCTCTCATGATCCATCAGCGTGTACTCGCTGCTTGTGCCCGCTCAGTGTGCTCGCTGCGCGGCTGCCTTCACCCGTATCAGCCGCTCTATAGCTCAACACCATCTGAAAAGGGGTCGATTGAAAAAGAAGAAGAATGCATCAAGAACAACAAAAGTCACTTACAACAAGTCTACAAACCCCCCCACCAAACATAATGAGAGGGAGAAAGCTTTATATTTTTTGCACTAGGTATTCAGAGATAATTTGAAGCCATTGTTTCTGGCACAGATGGCTTTTTTTAATACAATAACACTGCGAGCTCCACCAACAATAAAAATCTATAGCCTTCTCCTGAATAACAGTTTTTGTTCGCTCTTGTAAAGGGCCAACAATAGCAGTCGTGAGGTAATGGGCTTTTTTTTTTTTTTCAAAGGCAAAGAATGGCTATTTGATAAAGATTTTATTTCAGAAAATACACTGCCATGTCATGAATAGCCTGGGTACATTCAGTGCTGCCATAATTCACCAAAAGCAACACGAGCAATACTATATATATTTGTGTGAATTATAAAATAATACTTTATTATTATTATTATTATTATTATTATGGCCTATTCATAATTATTTGAGATATGTATTACATTATGACAAAAATGTGAAATCATAATTAGTGTCAGTCGACTAGAATCTCAGAACCAGACAAATTCCACTACAATTGTCTTAAAAGTCTGATTTATGGTTCCAATTGTTGGTACTTGGTACAACAGTTTGCATATATGCAAGTAAATGTCATTTCTATTTCTTGCAGTTGTCATCCTAATTACAGCATGCTGTAATTAATAATCCTAAAAAATTAAATATCTAAGAGACATTGGTCACTTAAGGTGAATAAGATGCATTGAACCAACAGTCTGGGCCTTGCTTGGTATCACTGTCTCTCTTTGGCTCTTTGTTGGGTCAGCGCTCTTATCAGTTTTGACAGGGCATTGAGGTAGAAGGAAACAGAGAGAAGACAAAAGGCTTCAGTGGGAAAAGTTGTTTGTCTTTGGCTGTGTGTTTTTCTACCTTTCTTTAGGAATTATAGGCTGCCTCTTCCCCCTGTACGTCCATACTGACAGTAATCCACTGCACTGACGGTGGAGGCTTTGTCTACACATAGAACATGGTTCAGTGTTAATCTCTGCGGTGCTGCTACAAAAGAAAAGCAATAATGACTTCAATCAAAATACTACCCTGACTAATGAGCTTGCAAAAGTGCAGGCAAATAGAACAGACCACTTGCAGGCAATCTATTAATAATAATAATAATAATAAATATCATTGATAATCTTTTGTTTTTCTTGATCTGCCACATGATAATGAAACATTTTAATAATAAAAAATCACTTTCATGGCACTCTCCAATTTGAAAAAGAGTCTTGTCTCCTGACTTTGAGAAGTATTGTTAATAGGATTAACAGATTACAGATTTACTCTTAGTATCATTCTTTGCTGCAGATTGCCTCATTAAACTGATCTCATGACTGCATTTACAGTTAGACGATGACAGTACATGTCTTAAACAACCATTAAACTGTGACAAAACAAACGGTGAAATACGGTAGCTTTGCTGCAAAGCTGTAACTGCTGTAGTTTTGCGTTGTGATTTGTAGAATACTAATGTGTTTGTGATGGAGATGGTTTGTATTGCTGATATATGAATGAATGGCCAGCCGTTCATTTCCATATGCATGAGTGTGTTCTAACAGCTATTTTGTGCGCATTATGGTTACACAAGCTGAGCTTAATGGAAGGATGACACTTTAGACCCCTGTGCTGTTCCTTTTGGGCCCCGCTGAATCTGTAATCAAGGGGAAGCGTTTCAGGGTTCGAGACCTGTCAGTCACAGCCCGAGTGAACCTCCGTGTGAACTTCTTACAGGGCTGAATGAACAGAAATCCAATGAGAACAGACGACCGGACACTCTTCATGTGCTATTAACATACTATAATAACATGAATGTTATTAAATTAGCTATATTGTGGCCATGATACATACATTGCTTATTCAGAAAAGCAAACTGGAATACACTTATGTTTCATTCATTGAGGTATACAACAAATGATGTTAAATTATATTAGCCTTGTGTGGGCTAGATGTATAAATATATCCACAATAATAATAATAAAATAAATACATGTGATATTAATGGGTGAATCTCACAATAATGTCCAGGTCACATTTCACCCCAAAATTGAAAATAATATTAATAATAATACAAATAAAGCCTTTACTATTAAGATTTTTTTCATTGTTTTTTATTATTGTTATTTGCATAATTGTATGGCAGTTGTGCACATTTCTGCCCCAAAGTCTCTTTACTGTAATATGTTCGACCATTTTACTTTTTGTTTAATTTTTTATTTATTCCCATACACAGAAATCTGATATATGACAATATATGCAAAACACATGTATGGTTTTTACTGAGATGTGTGTGTGTGTGTGTGTGTGTGTGTGTGTGTGTATACACAGGGTTGGGGAGTAACAAAATACATGTAACTGGATTACATATTTAAAATACAAAATATAAGTAACTGTATTCCACTATAGTTATAGTTTAAATCACTGGTAATTAGAATACAGTTACATTCAAAAAGTATTTTGATTACTGAAGAGATAACTTTGCATTTTATTGTCATTTGTTTAATTTAATATTTAGTCCTTTCAGATGGAAAACATTTATACATATAAATGATGTGATCCAAAGTGCATTTGAACAGCGGTGAAACACTTTCTTATGATGTGTTACATTCATACGAGCAGACAGAGAAGTACGTTTGAAGTAAGTTTGGAGCAGAAGAAATAGAAATAAATCTTGTGTAAATTGTCAGCTTTATGCTAAGCTAAAATGCTATTTCAAGCCATTTTACATGCATATGTGACCAGACACCATCATATTTATTTATCAAGAAAATTCACATTAGATCATAATTTATTTTTCTAGTAAGATCTTTGATATTAGGGCACAAATCATATTCTTGATCATAATTGTTGTATTGTTTTCCTGTAGAAATATCTTAAACCCCTTAAAATGAGATTAATTTGATTGATCTTGTTTTAGAAACAACACTGCAGAAGATATTTGGGTTTTTCAGAGAATGTATTTTGTCTTACTGTACTGACAGAAACAATCTACCAGTGCTGAAGAAGTAATCCAAAGTATTTAGAATACATTACTGACCTTGAGTAATCTAACAAAATATGTTACAAATGACATTTTACAGCATGTGTTCAGTAATCTGTAGTGAAATACATTTCAAAAGTAACTCTCCCAACCCTGAATATATTCTCATTCTTTTGTGAATAATGCATATATTTCAAACACTAAAAAAATGGCAATTTTCAGGTATGCAACGTATATTTTCCCAAATACTAGTAGAAGTGAATGTGTACATATGTGCTCAAATATGCATAATTGTCATTAAAATAATGTAAAATCACACAAAAAAAATGACCTGTCCAAATAGTCGAGCTGATAAGTTTTGAAGTTCTGCATCAAATACTTGAGATAATGACTACACTCTTCAACACCAACAACAACTTATCACTTTTAAGGCCTATGCATTGTTTTTGTTGGATAATTTGCATTCATAAGACAGAAAACATGTCATTCACTGAGATTATCACTTCTTGGTGTGTGTGTGATCTACATAGACACAACATCCTGACACACTAAGTTTAATGGCGGGAGCTCACAAAATCAAAACCAGTACCTGCACTTAAGCCAAAAACCACGTGATGAGAGCTTTGAGTTTCATATACTGTCAAAAGGAAATGAAGGCATAGTATTTTGTCTGCAGTATTAAGGGGCCTTCACGCTAAAAGCACAAAGCGATTCATTCATTTTCAATGAGAGTTGCAGATTTCCTTTGACATTAGTGACGGCGACCATTGACAATGCAAGAAAAATGAGCAGAATTCCAGTGAACACAGAACATTTCTGCAGAATTGGAATGCCCATCACTCACAAAGTTCCTTACGTGTTTGTTCCTTTAAAAAAATATTGGCAAATTTGAATATGCCTTAAGCTATCATTAAGAGTGTAGTGCTCTCAACTCTGTTTAACAAAATATACTGCTAAAAATCTGCACAGACAATGCAAAAACAATCCACAGATTTCGTCAGGGCTGCTGAGTTCAGGTTATCAGTACAGAAATAAGGCTTCTTATAATCAATACTTAATTTAATTACAATGTCAGTATGACCTCTATAATATTTAACATGAACACTTTTATTAAGGTAGGTCAGGTGCATGACACGGCTGCAAAGACGGTATTGCCAAAAAAGAAAATAACAGGGTTGAGTCCCATAATAATTTTCCAGGTATTCTGAGTTGTCTAAGGACCTCAAGGTCCTCTGGCTTTTGAAATGTTTAATTAAATGACTTTCGCTTTATCATCAGTAACACGAAGCGAAAGAGTGAAAACGGTTTGCACAAGCTCCAGAGCAACACAAAAGACATTATTAGAAATCAACATCAAGGTGCAAAGAACATATGGCTTATATTTTCCCATCTTGTCTCGCTCCAGCTGAATTCAATTAAAAGGTGTCTGACTTGGAAATATAGAGTGCTGTGACACTAAGCTGACACACTCTGATGCCTTAAAATACACTGGATTCACCAACCAATCCAGTATTGATCAGACCACTGAAACATAACGAAAGGCTCCCCTGAGTGGAGTAAACAACCCAATGTCAACATTCATTGTCTTAACATGACAAATACAACTCTAAAATTAAGGTGTTCAACTGACCCGTTGCAAACCACTTTTCAATCACAAAGCAAAAAAAGAAAAGTGGTGCTTGCCCATACGACACTTAAAACCACAATGCAAAGGTGGTCAACTGGCTCAAGTCAAAATAACCAACCCCAAAGTCTCATTCTATCTCAGTCATATTCTAGAATAGATATGGCTCAGGTCCCTCCTTCAATGGAAGTCTTTTTATTATCTACCAGGTGAACATTGTAAGTTAAATTACTTAACATACCACAAGATTTCAGGTATTATTCTTGTTGGTAGCAAAAACTAGGGTGCGTGTACCGTACAATGATGCAACTCACTGCTTAACACCATATGTTTCCCGAAACCATTGAGCTATGTTGCACAAATATTGTTAAGCACATGAAGTTGTCATTAATGAAGTTATGCAGGAGGTGGAGTAAAACATTCAGTGGAGATCAAATGGTTGTCAAATTATAATATCTAATTTGCTTATACACTAGAAAGCATTAATGTAAGAAAGCTGCTTCAGAAACTAAAGCAGCTTTTGTGTTTACACACACTGTGTAAGTGGCCGCGGCATTGTGCTGCAATAGTGGGGTTTCCCTCATTTGTCATACTCTGGGATTCAACTCATACACTTGAGCACATATGTATGCAGATTAACCTCAGCGAGTCAAATGATGCCAACACTGCAAATTAAAAAGAAACTATGCTTCTAACAACGACTGAAGAGCTGTAGTTCCAACCACACAACTTTGCAATATTGTTCTCGCAAGTTTGTTGGGACTATAGTTTTGGGAAACCATTGAGCTATGTTGGTAACAATGAAAATTGCAACCATAGTTGGATTCCAATGCTTTCAGGAATGCACCACAGCAGGACAAGTTGCATGCTGAAGTTAAATCCTTATGGTTAGGGATCAAGTATGACCAACAGTAATAGGGATGCTTGCCTTAGCAAACACCACATTTTATGATGGTGTAGCAGTAGTAATAAATTAAAGTGAATAAACAAAAATTATTGCCTATGCAATACTCCCAAACTAATTGGTGAACACTTCCAAGACAGTCTTTATGCAACCGCAATCTGTTAATCAAAGACCACAGACACAAACATAAGAGACAGGTGCTATCAAAAATCTGGATACAGCTCTGTAGCTTGAGACAGCATATGGCAACCGTGCTCCGGCAACCCTCATAATGAGGAGACAGAGAACAGAACACTTGCTCACTCTAATGGCAATAATAGATCTGGATAAATAGCATGAAACTGGTGATGCATTGACAGTGCTTACTAGACAGATACTCCAACCAACAGACATACCAATGGGTTTTGTTTACTGGCCAATTTGAATTCAAATAAAGCTTTGCTTTCGCTGACTGCACATCATTATCCATGAGACTATAATCCCACCAGTAAATCCTACAGCTTCCAGAGCCAGACCTTTTGTTTGGGATTACTGGAAGCTTAGTCTATAACAAAGAGAAATGTGGCATTTCCCTCATCCTCCGTAATTAAGTGTGAAGAGTTGTTATAAATCCAGATGAGAAACCGGACACACCGTGTGATGATACCTCTTAGACTGCGGTGGCATCTGCGGCTATGACACCTTGCAGGTGTCACTAATATTTACTGTTGTGAGTATCCTAAGATACAGGCTTAAAGAACATATCATAAACACAGAAGCCAGCATCATAGCAGTTAAGAAGTGCTTCTGCTTGTACTTGTACAGTATATATATTGTCCTGTTTGATCTTATTGGTCTCATTCTGGAATGCCAAGGGATTTGCAAATAGTGAAATGAGAATTTGATACTGGAAAAGAGGTCAAGACGCAACTCTTTACTATTAAACCACTGACCTGTTATAACATACATTTTCAAAACATGGCTAGGTCTAAAGGGATTGCTAAATCTTCATGGTGCCTTCTCAGAAACTGCAAATGCTGCAAACAAAGAGGCAAACCAGTAGCCCAATGTAAAGCACATTGGGCTACCACATTCTTAAATAATTGTTCTTTGATGGTTATTTGCAGCAATTTAGATGTAATCACGAACCTACTTCTTATCAAGAACCATGTTTTGGCTGTATAAGGTAATTGAGTTGCTATGTGGCTTTTTGGAAAGTTCTAAATCAACATATTGCCTTTTGGTTTAATTAACGCTCCACAGATATTATTATTATTTTCTAAAAAACTATAGTAAATGGGTTCTTTATTAATGTTTACTTATGACATCACAGTGTAAATGTTTTGGTTCTGACTGGAATCTTTCAAAAGAGATCTCAACAACGTTTCAAACTGTGCTCAGTTTTGCTAAGATTCCAAAGTCTGCTATCAAATCACTGAGATATCAAAATAAACTCACTAATCTCTCAACAAATTCTATTATGACCAAATTATCTGAGCTAAGCTATCCACATTTAAAACATGGGGTGGTTTTCTTAAGTTTCTATTTTTTTCCTAGAGTGCAAGTCAGATCGCTCTCAATCTTTATCCAGTTTCACTTGAAACCCTTAAACCCTCACTTTTAACTATCCAATGAAACCAAACCATGACCTGAATAAAACTGCATTCTCTCACAGGCATCCTCCCAGACAGTCGCTGTTAATTGGAGAGTTTCAACCTAGCATGATGGACTCTGGACATGTGATTCTTTCAGTCTTTGACCTTGTTGAAGTGTTTGATTTGGACACTCGTTCCCAGCAGAGTAACCACACATTGTTCCAGCTCTGGCAGGTTGAGTGGAGATATCTGTATGGACCCTGGCTCTGGACCACCATCTGAGATGAGCAGAGAATCGGTTTGATGGCTGTCCAGAGCACTGAATCAATACATCTATCTCATGGACTTTTTCTCAAGCAAAGGGAAATCCAGCAAACATAAAGACCAGTCCTTTGTGAATAGAAAGAGATCAATGTGGTTCCGCACCCCCACCACATCACAAACAAAAACACATGACGGCTGGTTTTTGGAGATGCTATTAGGCTGTTCTAAATTACTCTGAAAAAACATTTCTGTCAGTGTGGTTAGTTAAGTAAGAAAACATCATCACTGGTTGCAATGGTTTTCAAACTTTTTTCATCAGAATTTCATCAGACTTATCGAAATAAAATATATAGCAGTTTAAGCATATTTCTGTTTAGAATGATTGTTCCTGGATATCAACTGTAACTATAACATACATATATATATATATATATATATATATATATATATATATATATATATATATATATATATATATATAAATTGGATATCAACTGTAACTATATCATACACACACACACACACACACACACACACACACACACACACACACAAATATATATATATACTGAGCTTGCTCCATACCTAAAATAATTTATGCAGAGCTACGTGCCCACTAGAAGCCTACATTCAGCTAAGGAATGTTGCCTTGTTGTACAAACACAAAGAGGAAGCAAAACACTTTCCCAGACTTTCGGCTTTATTGTACCACATCACTGGAATGACCTTCCCAACTTCCTCCATGAAGCTGACTGAATTTCTGTCTTCACAAAATGTCTAAAAATACACTTGTTGCACTTTAATCGGTTTTGAATTCTAATATTATGATGATAGTGAAACTTTGTAATATGGCACTTTTCGTACCACTGTCTCCTTAAGATGATTTGCTTATGTTTTCCTCTTTTGTAAATTACTTGGATAAAAGCGTCTGCCAAATGAACAAATGTAAATGTAAACTGCTTGCTTTTTTAAATAGTTGCTAAATATAATGTTTGCATATGCATAAACATTAGTTAAATCATATATATGTTATATGCAGGGTTAAATTGGGATTTTGGAGGTGGGGGAACCCTAAAATCATGTGATGTCACAATACAAAAAATGGACTGATATTACATTTTTTCTCTTCTTTTTATAATCGAAGGTGACGGAACACCATTCGTTCCTGCCGAATTTAACCCCTGGTTATATATGACAAATATAAAAAATATATATAAAATTATATGGATAATGGAAACTAAGACAAAAAAATCAAAAATGAGATTAAATGGGAATCAAATAGAAACCAAGTATCAAAAAGACCCTAAGAAATGTCTCATGCATTTTCTCAAGAGTTTCTAAAGAGATCTCAACACTTCGCTCTGACAAGATAAGTCTGCTATAGGGTTGTCAAAAGTCCCGTATTAGCCATGACATCTTGTATTTTAGCCGAAATTAAGACGTCCTGAGTGGTGAAACTCTCAGGGGTTCCAACCCCACCAGATGGCGAAATGTCCCATATTGAAGTGCTCAGAATTATTACCGCCCTATATTAATGTGAAAAGTTGTCAACCCTGGTCTACCATCAAAAGTCAGAGATCACAGTATGAACTATTTTCTCCAAAACTCACCAGCACTTGCTAAATAAGCTATGCTATGCAGTTTAAATGTAAAGCTCTATACTCTTACTGTATATCAACAATTGTCTACTTTTTCTATTCTCATTTATTTTTTGAGGAGAAACCACTAAGACAATGTTGATACTTCAATGAAACACGTCTGAGAACTCCATAAAGTCTCCTGAGCTCTGAGACAGCAACACCTGAGCAAAAAAATTTTTGTCTGGGGAGGTGTGTATTTAGTGACAGACAGTCTAACCTCACATGAAAGCTATATTTATTATCATAAAATTAATCAAAGCTTCTCTAGTTTTAAGACACATTTTAGATATAGCTCCCAAAACTCCAAATAGTCTCTCTTAATGAACCCAAGCTCCTAACTGGATTTTTAAAAGTTTCATTTAAGGAAAAATACACAATTAACACCAAGCCATTGTGTCAGGCTTGAGCGCTCTGCGTCAGTTATATTCATGTATTTACAGACACTAACTGTAAGAAGTAATCGCACTTAAACGGACCAGTTTTGACACCAAACATGTTTCTCCATCCTGGGCTTTTCTGTCCTCCTTGTTTATACTGTAGTTGTACAATTTCACAACTAGCCCATAAATGCCATGGCCCTCGGGAAAGATAAATCACTATTGTTTGCTTGTGTGTGAAAAGCAAAGAAAATGTGACTTTTGGAGATGTAGGAATGTCCATGCACACACACTGTGACACGAAGCTGCTTTGGAAAACAATCTGCATTAAGACGCTCTTCTTTAAATGTCATCATAAAGCATACACACACACACACACACACACACACACACACACACACACACACACACACACACACACACACATGTTTACAAATGCAGTGACTGCTGACAAGTGCACGCAACAGTTTGTAGCATCTGTGTCTGTGTGTGTGTAAGCTGTTCCCTCACCTCCCACTGTTAACATCTGCTCCGTTTAACACTGCCATTTAACTCTGTCATACTGATACATGCTAATAGAATCAAATGAATCATGCTGCCAGTTCTTATCACTTTACATGCCTGTGTTACTGCTCATGCGCTGACAGATGGTATTAGTACGGCTCTAGTGGAGGGTAGAAGTGCTAGACATGACAAGTTTCCTCAGAAAAACTTGTTTTATGTAAAAACGAGTGTGAGAGATTAAAGCTGATGGAAATGATTGACACATTTAGCATATTTTTTATTGATGTAATTCGATGATGTGGTTCCTGTCATATATAACCAGTATAGTCTCATGACAACTCATACTGTAATATATCATGTGATTTAGCTTGAAAAGGTATGACTTCTAAACCAACCAATCAACAAACAGAATCTCAAATCGATACAAAACGGGCATCACATTTTAGCTACTGTAGCTTTAGGGTTTGGGCAATTGTCATTTTCTTTCCTAAGGGAACTCCCTGGTCAAATAAGCCAACATTTATCCCAAACCAAATTTTAAGACAAGGATTCTCTAAACATTGTGTTATTACCCTGAATAAACAAATGTTTAAATGTTTGAAGGCCATTTTGAGTTATTGCGAGCAACCCAATTTTCTCAAGGTCTAAAAAGCTACTCCAACTACAGAACTATTTGCCAAATCTCAGTCAGTGGAGTGTTGTTGTTGTTCTGTAGGTGAGGAGATCTTAGGAGTGCGTCCATCATCATGAACAATGAGAGCCGCCTGCGTCTGACCCAGTATTGATGCAGCGGCATTTTGATCCCATCCTGACACACATCCAAGACACAGCGCGTGCACGACCACCCCAATCCCCCATTGATGTTTGTGCAAAATCAATAAAAATGATCACGAGAGTCCATACGCCATTTGGCAGTTCTATTTTGTGATGTCTTCTTAAAGAATATAGGAGGCATACTGTACAATGGGCCAGTCGAGCGCATGTAATTTGTCAAGCTAATCTGCTGCAGTCTTGCATTGATTTTTTTTTCCCTTTCTTTTAGGACTCCTTAGCCTCTGGTCATTACAGCACAAAAACTTACTTAATCATACAGTGTGCTAATGTACAGGTCACAATAACGTCCATTTTCTTGCCCTCTGGTAATTTCATTGCTTTCTTCGCCTTTGCTCAAGAATCTTTTTATGGGTCAGCGTCCTTCTGTTGCTAATGTTGGCGAAATGGACAGGATGGGCCAACCTTCCGAGTTTGGAAAACTAACTCTTGAGTGCATTTCAACATATGTGCCACAGTTACTATTTTTGACTCTCTCTCTCCTTTTTTTTGTCTTTGGACTCAGCTTTGGATTTTTCCTTGGAATAAGAGTTCAAGCTTTTTTCAGTTTACTTGATTATATATTAAGATTGGTTTTAAAGTGTTTTGAAGTGGTTTGAAATTCTATGTTTAATGCACATTGGGTATTAATACACATTGGATATGTTTAATGCACATTGGGTATTAATACACATTGGGTATGTGTAATGCACATTGGGTATGTTTAATGCACATTGGGTATGCAAAAAGGATAGATTAAAACAAAACAACAAAAATGGCTAATGCAGACTAACCTGTGGAGTTATGCTGTGGGTGACACAGATGTTGTTTTTTTAATCAATTTGCATACACTCATTTCAATTCAATATGATAATTAATGGAAGAATGATTTACATAGAAACATATTCTGCTTTTGATTCACAAATGAAGTGCATTGAATGAATGAGTGAATGTTACATGTACAGGTATGTATGTTCTAATGCAAGAGCCTCTTGTTCATATTTATAAATTATATAAGCCTAGTGATAGACCGATATGTCAGCCCTGATGATCAATCAGCCAATGTTTCTAAATGATCAACCAAATACTTTTTTGCTCCCCATTGTCATTCCGCCTAGTGTTAGTTTAGTCAGCAGGTTTGCTATTTTCAAATATTCTTTTGAGATTTTTGAGTAAATATTGTGTTCACTTTCAGCAATTTTGTGTTCAGCTCATTTGCTTTAAATTATTAAATTGTATTATATAGGTCTACTGTTATATCAGCAATATACTGGCCACCGTCTACTCTAGACATCGTATTGGCATCAGCCATTAAAAGAAATTAAAAATATTGGTCGACCACTAATTATTATGCTAACTTTGCCACATTGCTTGGCAACTGTAAACAGCTTACAGCTTAACAATATTGCTTGGCAGAAAAATGGTTTCTTATTATTCCATAGTGACTTTTATACTTTTGCTTCCGCTTTATAAAAGATTGTACCATGGTTAAGGGTTGTTTTACTGTACAGCCACTCATGGCTTTTATTGCTTTATTATGAAATATACTGCTATAACATTGACCTCCAGTGCATTAAATGCATCTCTTAAGAGCACAACAATGCAACATGGCCTAAACCCAGTTCCGAAATATGGCATTACATTTTCCTCTGTGTACTCTGGCATGTTGTTTCTGTAAGAGCACAAACAGATGGGGAATTGTTACTATCTGGCATCTTTTTAAATAATCTAGGTATATCCATTGCTCTTGGATGTTGTGGGCTTTTGAATCTGTGTTTGTCCTGTTTGCCAAACCTATCATTTACACCAGGACTCTTAAAGGAAGAAAAGCCCCCCTCTTATGGCATATGTGTCACCCACTCTCTTTAAAGCTTTACCCCTTGTGAGCTTATCTGCTCCAGTCAAATGTATTTCTTATCGAGAGGAGGAAAAAAGTCAGAGAAGCTGGCTGACAATACAACGTTATCAAATATCCTCAGCCCAGTCGGCGTGTCATTCAGCCAGTCAGATGGTCTCAAGTTTGATTGATGGATGGTCTTCTTGACAAATAAAACCTGGATCAACAGCTTTGCACCTCTCTCCTCATCAGAGACCATCGCGAAACATTCTGCCGTAACAAAGGCGGGATTACGGATGCATTAGCCTGCCATCGACCACGGGCCTTCTAGTGCTGTCAATACTTTGCACATAATAACCTGAAGCGACGATAAGGAAACAAAAGGAGGGGAGATAGCAGCAGCGAAAAGGAAAAATAAATCAATGGCAGCGTGAGGGAAAGTTTTTTCAAAGACACACACACGCCGTCGGAGCAGGGGAAGAATTTTCCGGAGACGTGGCCGGATAATGGCCTCTGACACAAGGACAATGAGCCTTGAGGGTCCATCTGCGGTCAGTCGAGCGGCCGCGATGAGCTCAGATAAGGCCACAGACGAGCTTCCACTCGGCCGGGTGCAAAGTCTCCTCGGAGGCCCTAGTCTCAACCGTGCCATCAATTTGACGCATTCAATTATGCCATTAATCTGTGCATTAGGAACAGACAACTTGAGTGACTTTTATACTCGGGCTCTGATGCATCACAGGATGCCTTTGAGATATGGATTAAATGATATCCCTTTGTGCTCGACGCTAACAGTGTAATTTACAGCTCACTTCAAATCTTTCACACCTACAGTGGAGATCAAAATCTGGCATTCTGGAATGTCTTAAAAAAATTAAAACAGAAACGTTATGACATAAAAAGAAATATTTAAGATATTTAAGAACTATTTAATTATGCACTATTCCTAGATCACTAATCAAATAAGTACATTTGTGTATTTGTGGCAGTGAGCATGTTCACTCTTTGAACACAAGGTCAGATTTCCCTGCTTCACTTGAATACTGTAATACATTTGAGAAATTCAAAATAGCTGCATTTTCACAAGTGACCTCAAATTTAAGGAGAAACACATTTAAGGGACGGAAATGTACAGAAAAACTCTCTCGAATCTCACACTGCAACCATATTGCCGCAGTCTTGTCGCACCCAGCCGTATGTGTGATGGCACTTCAAAGTACTTCGGTGAAGGCTTCAGCAAATGACTGACTGAGAGTTGGCCCAAGGTAATTATTTCACCAATCCTAATTAATTAATTTTCTCCACCCTGATTGCTCCGGCTCGACTCACACTCACACGGTAGGGGCTGCCTCGGCAGGTAAAAATAAATAAATAACAGAAGGCAGACTCTGGAAAATTAATGAGAAAAGAGAAAAGAGGCCCTACATGTTCTGTCTGCTGAGGACCGACGCACAAAGACACAATAAACCTCCGAACAAACAGTTCTTTAAAAAAAAAAACAGCAGAGAAACAGTGAGCAAATTCAATTACAGAAGTAATTAGAAGATATAGGGCGAGACTGCCGTTTGGGACGGTGCCAGGAAACATGAATTAATAAGAGAGAATAGGAGGCGGCCATTGTAGTAATTAAGAGGCAATCACCTATGTCAATGACTACCTAAAAACTGGATGGAAAACTATTAATTCAGTGATCAAAAATATTTTGAAGATAATTAATACAGCAAATTCATTTAAAAAGACTAATTTCTGGAAAGATAGCAAGACAATTGTACATAATGTGCTCCTTGTGGCATTTATATTGCTAATTATATTTCAATAATTTGCTGAGGCATTTTTGAATTATCTGTAAAACAGCACAGACAGCGTTTACTAAATATTGTCTCAGGAATTGGCAGAGATTGTATATACAGTATAAATTCATACAGCGAACACTTCAAATTAACCAGCTGAAACATTCCAGTGTAACATACCATCTTTAAGTGCATTAAAAAACAAATGCAGGAACATTTTTGGGTTGAAGCTAAACTAAAATTTCAGCTGATACATTTTTTATGAGCAATCTGCAATTTTTGATAAAACATAATTGTATTCAAGGGGATAAAATGTGTCTAAAATAAAGCAGTAGCATAAGATTAATGTTTAGTACAGTTATGGAACAATGCAGAATTTTACCACAAAACAAATCCCAGCAAGAAAGAGGACATACAAAAATACAAAAACTGCTTTTGCTTCAGGGCCCAGGTTTTATCTTATTTTCTTTTTTAGAAAAATCATACAAACGTTAACAACAAATATGCCTTTAAATCAAATATTTAAAGTTGTTAATATTATCATGAACTGCATAAGCCCAACAAAATGTAAAATTATAAACATGACATGATTTAAATAGTTTCTTAATAGCTCTGAAATATCAGTGTCATTGCACTAAACACATTGTGGTAGACACAATCCAAGGTTTTGCCCGTGTATTTAATGTAGTCTGAGTTGTATGTTATTTTACCCTTGCACAGATTTGTTTATTGGTTTTCGAGGGCGATGTGATGTCACGCAACCTGTCCATATTGGCATCTGCCTAATTTGGCTAGCTTCTTCCAAGTGGCAGATGCATTTGCGGCAAAATACTGTAGTTTCATTGGATGAACAGTCTTTGACGTCAACAACAGAAGATATGGAAAGGGGTTCTCTTCCCTTTCAGTTGATTAGCCTAATTATTAACTTTCCATACTATGTACAATTACATGGTTAGTTGAATTGTATTATTTGCATTTAACATTGCTTTTCCTATATATCCATGACCCTATCAGAACAGACCTGCAACCCATTTTTGGATCGCAACACACCAGTTGGGAACCACTGCAATAGAAAACACCATCAAATGCATTAGAGAATCTAATATGACTGCAAGCCAGACGGTCTAATTTCAAGAGGAGATATTAAAGAAAATGTAATTTACTCACATTCAAATTTCTCAGTCTGAAGGAAAAATAGATACTAAATATGAGGCCTGCTTTAATTTTACCTTAAAAGATCTATGGACTGGATCAGTCATTATTTCTATAAAATGGCAGATTTCCCCACGCAATATTAACATATTCATATGTGTTAGCGGTTAAAGCCATTTTTGCCAGATATGAGAGGCAAATTCCACTTAATATTATCAGAGCTGGGAATCTGACGGCATAAAAGAGCAATTGCCTGAGGGGAAGGGATAACACTAATATGCTTTCAAATTTCAGCGCAATACTAGTCGCATATTTACACCATGAGGTATAGAATTTACTGCAGTGCGTGTTGGATGGGCAAAGAGGTCTAGGCGGTTTATCGTTCACTCCCCAACTTCAATTATCGCTTAAATGGACTAAATATTAAGATCATTATGATGCGTCTACTGGAAGAGGCTAATACTCGGCCAGTCACCAAAACAAATGGACTTAGCGATGCGATTAGCGTTTAACGCCTCGATATCAGCGATGATCAAATGCTCGCTCCATTTCCGCCCAAAGTTATGCGTGCCACGTCAAACCCATAAATGATTCCTCCCGATTCGAGCCGAAGCTGAGATGCCTAATTTTCTATTCAAAGCTATTGGAGGACCATTTGGATAAATGAGAGTGATTAAAACCAAGATTGCAACAACATAAGTTGTCGCTCAAGAACGTTTGAGGGACATCTGGTGTCGCAAAGACCTGAGACATGAGAAGTTTCCTCTTCACAGCCTGGCATCCAATTGGCACAGTGCGCTTTGGTTGAATGCCAGCGAGTGTGCCATCTGTGTCCTTTAACCCTTAAGATGACAGATGTGGAGGCAGAGTGATTTGAAATTCAGCTTCATAAACAAGAAGTGGAGTGACTCACATGCATTTCCTGTCATTTACAACATGCCTAAATGAGCTCCATCAATTAGAAAAGTGCTCAAATTAAATCCCTTTTCTTTTCAATACACAAGACATTGAGATGGAATTGGAACATGAGAGTAACAAATGATGGGCATCCTTTGATTGAAATATCACAGGAAATGACATTGTAGAAAAATGCAATTATTTGTTATTTTCAATGTGTCTAAATATTTTTTACTAGATTATTTATATTCACATTTTAATAAAGTGTAAATTATTATAAATGTTATTGGTATATTAAATATTAGTGGTGTTTGCTAAGGCAAGCATCACTTAGGCTATTACTGCTCCTTACCATGGTCCATAATCCCCGCACCATTTGGGCTTCAGATTTGAATGTAACCTTTAATCATGTGTGTTATTACTTTTATAAGTGATATTAATTGTGATTTTCACCTGCCAGATGATAAAAATCTCATAGATGTATTGAAGGAGGGACTTGAGCCATATCTAGAGACCGAAATGTCAGAGGCTTTGGAGTGAGCTGTTTTGAATAGGGTCAGTAAAGTTCTACTTAGTTTTTTGCTCAGAGCTAGAAAGCAGGTCAAAACAGCTGAGCAATGGTGTGTGCGAACACTCAGACACCGCGCAAGACTACTGGCGTCAGTATTTAAAGTCCTGTCCTGTCAAACATTTGCTGCAAACTTACCGCAAATTCGACACTGATCATTTTCACATGCAAATGATCTTTGCAGCAAATTGTCCTTTGTTGCCAAAGGTTTGCTGCAGGGACACTACTACAATTGAAGAAAACGTCTGGCAAACATTTGCGGCTGTGACAAGGAATAGAGCACGCCCGGCCCCCAATCGGGCTAATCAGCCGAGGAGAGGGATAATGCATCGAGATGCCGCAGTTCAGGAGAGAGCTACAGGCAGCTGCCCTGTATGCGTTTGTGTTTATGTTTTAATGTCTCCTGCTTTCTGCCTCCTGCTTTTCATTGAACCCTGTTACATTGGTGCCGAAACCCGGGAAGGAGGAGGGAAGCGCCATCGTAAAATCTTTGCCACAACCATCCACCCCAAAGGGGCAGCCGCAGCCATCTAACAGAGGTCAGAAGAGTTACTACCGGCCGCCTGGATGCAGAGGAACGGCCGCCTTCCGCGAGGGATGGAGGGGCTCGCTGCCTACCGCCTGGAGCAGTAGATCCGCTGCTAGGGGCGGAGGAGTTCCCTACCGGCCACCGAAATGCAGAGGGGCGTTCTGTCCACCAGGGGTTGGAGGACTGGCTCCGGTCCACCTGGGGAGGAATGGCTGTTGTCCGCCCAGCGTGTCTGGGAACCAGCGAGTACGTTTTTCCTCACGTTGGGCTTTCCATCTCCTCTTTTTGTTGTTTTGTCCGGTCCCCGGCCTGAGGCAAAGGAGGGAGGAGTGTGACAAAGAGGAGGGTGGGGCCAGCCCCCAATTGGGCAAATCAGCCGAGGAGAGTGATAAGTGCAACGAGATGCAGCAGTTCGGGAGAGAGAGAGCTACAGGCAGCTTCCCTGTATGCATTTGTGTTTATGTTTTGTCTTTATGTTTTAATGTCTCATTACTTTCTAACATTAATTTGATGCTTTGTCCTGTTCCCGCCTCCTCCTTTCCATTGAACCCTGTTACAGCGGTGAATCACAAGCTCATTTGAATGTGAAAATAACGAGTGGCAAATTTGCAGTATAATTTGTGGCTAGTATGCCAGACCTCTAGATTTTTTGTAAGGGAGACTACATGTAAAACATGAACTAATGTGGCATTAAAATGTGTTATCAATGTATTGCCTAATTCTATGAACAGAATGTCATGTTTACAGAACATACTGTATTTATGGTGCTAATGCTAACACTAACACATCTTTCATAATATGCACCGGTTATTCTCTGTTATTGTATTTTATGATGAAAAAAGTATCCACGTTAGCATGTTAGCATGTTATGTCATTCTGCAACTCAAGTAATTATTTCTTGTTTTAAAGATGATTAGATCTGTTTACCAGAAAATAAGATAAAATATTTAAAAAAAACTCATTAAGAAAATTATTTTTTGCAATATACTACTGCAAAATGGGTGCATAATGTGAGGCAACTGCAGTCCAATGTGTTCATGTTGACTGATCTCGTCTGAGTGCAGAAATTAAATTAAAAGATGATGTGTCAAAGGTCACACTCACTGATGATATACTTTAAAGTAGACCAATGACAGTAAGATGGTGTTTAGTGAAGTTTTCCTTAAAAGTTTAAGCAAGCAAGCTACCACAACAAACTCAAAAACACCACATTTTGGCAAGATTTTGTTCGAAATTAGCTCATCCATTCTTTGCTAGTTTTCGCTAGAGGTATTTTGGTGCCTCAGAACACCTTAGCAAAACCCTGGCAATCACCCACAGCATCCTAGCATTGTGACAGCAAGTTTTGCACTGGCGAAAACTGTAAAATCTTATGAAATTTCAAAAGGTCTCAACTTTAAGAATTGGTTGGCTGAGCTTATGGCGGGATATGATGAATAATCTGAATTGCAGAAAATTATCTATTGAAAATAGTTCCAGTTTACTCTGACTTTTATTTGTGTTGTTTCCAAGCCACAGTGGGTCCTAAACAGACTCTTTTCAGTCCTGTATTGATATTGACTCTAGAGTCCTTGGACATGGGTTATCTTTGCCGACTCATTTTCGTTATAGTTTTAACCACCTCTGCACAAAGCTGGAGAAGGCCTTTGCCTTCTGATTACAGTCTCCTCTGCAGTTCAGTAGCACCTCAAAGCCCTGCCAGGTAAAATTGCTGACTCCCCCTGGCCCCCCTATTGTAATATCAAGCTCTGTATCACAGCTTGGCTGCACCTCTCGTCAGCTCATTCTTTGCCCAAATGACAGTGTTTTTGGCCCAGTAATGGCTCTCATTTTATCTGCACCCAGCGGTAGCCTCACTTTTCACCAGTCTGGATGACTACATCAGGTTCTTCTCTTCTTCTCAGTCAAGCACTAAAAAGCCCCCTGCACCCCTACAAACAAATGCATCATCTACATCATCTCGCCCCTAACACAAACACAAGCATCGACACAGAATCAACTACTAAACTGACAACACTGCCACTCATACATACACTTAGACATCTTTGACTAGTAAGCACTGCCGAAACAGACAAAGACTGAAGATTCATCACTTGGTCTTGATTAGTTTAGTCTTTCAATGGTGTTTTATAATTATTCCAAACAAAATGTTTTATTTATAATCTGCTTGTACTTAATAAAAATGTATAAAATATATAAAATATACATATATAAAAAAGAAAGCAGAAACTTTTAGCCCACAAAGTTATGCATTGCACCCTGTTTTGGAACATATCAGTATCCAAATGGAATTTTCAAACTTTGCATTTTCTAGTTTTTGCTGATGGATTGAAACATAAATGGTCCTGAGAGTGCTACAGCCTTATTGCTGCCTAAGAGCATGATCACATTCTGCAAAATACTTATAATAATTATAATTAGGACAAAATACGATTGATTACTGATATTAATCATAATTAATCACATACATCAATACCAAAGCAGACTTCATCTGAGAGCTTTTGTAAGGACGCGTCTAAGTACACATGGCAGACGGAAGTTTTATAGCATTTCAGTTTGGTTGCATCATATCCTAAGCATCGTTTTTAGGATGCTATATCAAGTTAAACATAATTTGAAATAAAAACACATCTCAAAACGTTGGCATTTTGAATTGCCATTCAGCTGTGTTTGAATACAAGAACCGCGTTCTCATCTTGTGCTGCCTGCTGTTGATAAGTGTGGTTAGTTGCCTGTACATCTCTATTTGTGCTTACTGCCCCCTGCTGACTGGGAGTGGCAAAAATATGAAAGTGGTTCTTAAAGGGGTCATATAATGGTACATGCACTTTTTCAAGTTGATTGTACTGAAATGTGTGTTGGCTGTGTCTGTACACAACCATCCTATTATGATAAAAATCCATCCAGTGTTTTTGTTTTAATCTCCTTATATATTTTCCCCTGCCTCAAATCGAGCCGTTCGACCGTGTGACGTCACACGGTCGGACGCCTCCCAGGATTGTTGATTGACAGCAGTGTTTCAACACAGACCGCCCTCGCCGTGAGCGAGCTGTCAATCATAGTCCGTCATCATTGTTGATACACTGGAGCAGAATGGCGCCTAGCGATTGTGGTGTTCTGTTCTTCGGTGTAATAACGAACACAGCAGTCATTTTGATGTTCCTAAATCTGAACCGCTGAAGACGCAGTGGCTGAGTTTTGTTTACGATGGGAATATTCCCCATGAGCAACGTCAATGCGTTCATGTTTGCGCTGAATCATTTTTCACCAGACTGCTTTATAAACGAGGGTCAGTATAAAGCTGGTTTTGCTAAGAAGCTGCTGCTGAAAATAGATTCGGTACCAACTATTTATATTCCCTCTGCACCTCCAGAAGAAGTAAGTGTAACGTTTTATTAACCTTTATATTAATCTTTGCAAATCGCTTGCACGCTTCACAATGAATGTGGCTAATGTTTACACTCAGGGTACATTACGGCATGTTTTCCATAACGTTACGACGTTCTCAATATAATTCATAATCCCACGTTTATAATGA
The DNA here is from genome assembly GCF_025860055.1 of Xyrauchen texanus. Lineage (NCBI taxonomy): Eukaryota > Metazoa > Chordata > Actinopteri > Cypriniformes > Catostomidae > Xyrauchen > Xyrauchen texanus. Next base: position 25,063,396 of record NC_068323.1, on the reverse strand, counting down.
ACAACGCGTTATGGTTATTGTGTTATTAAAAACTGTGTACGCAGGTGTTACAGTTAACATGGTAACACTAAGTTACACCTGGTTTACTTGTATGTTACTGATTAAGAAGTAATGTCAAAAAACAGTTATACGGAGAATAACTCCAGAACGGAGGGGCGGGTGACCAAAGCTCATTATCATTTAAAGTCATATGCACTGAAACGGCGTGCTGAAAACAGAGCTGTTTTTGAGCAGGTAAAATTACTGTTTTCTTAAAATACTAATGAGAATTTTTAATAAAAGTATATTACAAAGTTTTCATTTAGACCCTAAAGATTCATATTAACTTGTACAAAAATGGCATTATATGACCCCTTTAAAGCTTTGTTCTGATGGTAGGAATATTCCTTATTATGGTTCATTCATTCTTCTTTTTATATAATTAATTGCACCGTATCTGTGGCACAGATATCATGTACCAATAATCATATTCGTCATACTTAACTGGATATTAAATAATAGTATGATTATAATTGAATAGTGATTCTACGATATCACACATTTATTTAGGAGAAATTTGACTCTTTCAATCGTATTCTTTGACCAATCACTCAAAAATGTATGCTGTCCATCACACATTTCATAAAGGTCCCATTTACTTTCCTCGAATGTGGGAAAACCTCGACCTGTTGGATATTCCCCAGAAGTCTGGCATGACATGAATCGGATCCATACATCTTGATTTGTGTGACAGTCACAGTCTTTGTGAATCGAAAAGCTCAGTGGTTTCTTTATTCCTTTTGTTGCAGCTAAATTAAACAACTGTTGTTGACCCTCATTATAAGGCAACATACAGCTAGTGTGCTGCGGCTGTACCCTGGGGATACACCATCCTGACCAGCCTCCCTAGAGAGAACACAGAAGAATCCCTTTAATCCTACAACAGGCAATCACTACAATTTTCAATGGAAACAGATGTGTATCAATTCCCATACTGCAAATTAAAACGATTCTGTCTCAAAAATGGGCAATTTTGCATATTTTTTTTAATCCCAAGTCTCATCAATTTAGACTATACATGTACAACAAAGAAAGTGCACACATTATATGTTACAGCGGATTGCTTTTTAAAGACAATTCACAGATCACATCATTGTTTGTTACATTATAAATATACTGTATTTATAAGTACTAAGTACTTGTTTGTCATTGCACTCAATCTATATATATCCATTGTTAATTTTATTATTGTAGTTATTTATATTTGCATGAACAATTTACATTAGAATGTGCAGATATTGCTTTTAACCCTTTAAATCCCTTTGATTTTAGTCATAAGGAAATCTATATTTGAATGTTTCTTACATTGTAATTATATATTTGCAACTACAGAGTAAAAACTATAAGCAACTGCATTATATGTAGTTGTGCTTTATATAGAATCAACTGTGTTGGACATTGTAATGTAAATTTATGCAGATATCCTTTTAAACCTTTTCAAATTCCTTTGAATTTATTTATAACAAATCCATCCTTTACATTAGTGTGTATTACATTTTAATTACAAATTATGTAGAAGTACTATGTACAGTATATAAGTAACTATGTAAGAAATGTGCCTTTTGTTAGGATATTTTTTATAACTATTTACATTTGAGTGCATTATGGACATTGTATGTAAAATTCCCCCTTTTAGGATCCCTTTGCTTTTTTTTTTATAAGAAAACCCTACTTTACATGAGTGTTTATTACATTGTAATTATATACAAAAGTGCTATTACTATGAAAAGAGTTATTATTGTAAAAAACTATATTTAGTTTTACATATAATATTGTGATATTTAGCCTTTGTCAGTGTTATTATTGTAATTATTAATATTTACATATAATTTTATTCATTTAACAAACACTTTGTCATAAAAAGTCAACAATGTCTACAGTATTGCATATGACAGAATACTTATAGAAGCTAGTGCAGAAGAGATAAAAACCCTTAACTTCCTTTGGGTTTTGTAAGAAAATCCATACTTTACATTATTATTAGTTTTTATATATTTTTTACGACTTATCTATGTAAGTACTGAGTAATAACTAACGAACAACATGTCGTTATGATGTAAATAATTATGTTGTTTCACATAAATGCACTTTCAACTGTAAATTCATTTTGTTAGTGTTATTACTATTATTACTATTATTATAAACTGACTATAAAACATGTAACATGGGTATTATAGTGTAACATTTCGAAAAATTGTTAACAAAAACTAAACAACTCTATCAACTATCTCTGTCAATTGTCATGTGACTAAAACAAAAACGAACACCAGACATCCCAGCACTTCACTTTAGAAGTGTGGTGATCTCAGATTCTGATCCAACATTCTTTGAATAAAGGTATTGTTGTTCAATTAACTGCTTATATGATTTTCTCTATAATCCGATTTCTCTGCATCCTCGGTTGATCAGGGACAGTGTGCAGTGCTGGATGGGCTGTGTTCCTGTGGCGCACTCTGATATGCAGCATTTGGCTGTGACAGTGAAGCTCAGATCAGGTCTTAACACTTTATTGTGTTCAGTTGAAGAAGATCTGCTCTATTATATCAACAGCAGTGGCTTTCCAGTATTCCCAGCAGGAAACTGAACACAGGCCAGCCAGGGTAATAGTCCACAATTTCCTATTTATCTACACAAGTTTCTGTTTATTTAAAATTGGACAGTATTCAAAAAGGAAGGCAAACAACAATATTTTATGTATATACAGCACACACACACACACACACACACACACACACACACACTGTATAAATACTGTATGTTTGTTTATACAATTGAATGATTGCAATTAAGATTCACAAAACTGCTCAAATCAGACAAAGAGTTATTTTAAACATTGTTTACTCAAAATTCATTAAATTACATTGCCTGTAGATTTTTGAAAGGACAAAAACCCCTTTTGTTAATCAGCCAAGCCGGCATGAATATCGATCAATAATTTTGAAGTGGTCAAAAGCAGCATTATTATTTGGTCAAATCATTAAGCCAACACGATTATCGGCCAATACCAATATCTTCATACATAAAAAAACTAATACAAAATCTAATAATGACCTTATAATATATTATCAGGAGCTTCAGTTCATCTTCACATCAACCATCGGAATGGAGAAAAATGTGATCTCAGTGATTTGGACTGTGGCATGATTGTTGGTGCACAGGGTTGGGGAGTAACGAAATACATGTAACAGGATTACATATTTAAAATACAAAATATAAGTAACTGTATTCCACTATAGTTATAGTTTAAATCACTGGTAATTAGAATACAGTTACATTCAAAAAGTATTTTGATTACTGAAGAGATAACTTTGCATTTTATTGTCATTTGATTATTTAATATTTAGTCCTTTCAGATGGAAAACATTTATACATATAAATGATGTGATCCAAAGTGCATTTGAACAGCAGTGAAACACTTTCTTATGATGTGTTACATTCATACGAGCAGACAGAGAAGTACGTTTGAAGTAAGTTTGGAGCAGAAGAAATAGAAATAAATCTTGTGTAAATTGTCAGCTTTATGCTAAGCTAAAATGCTATTTCAAGCCATTTTACATGCACATGTGACCAGACACCATCATATTTATTTATCAAGAAAATAAATGTTGCATCATAAATAATTTTTTCGAGTAAGAGCTTTGATATTACGGCACAAATCATATTCTTGACATTCATTTTTGTATTGTTTTCCTGTAGAACTATCTAAAACCCCTTAAAATGAGATTAATTTGATTGATCTTGTTTTAGAAACAACACTGCAGAAGATATTTGGGTTTTTCAGAGAATGTATTTTGTCTTACTGTACTAACAGAAACAATCTACCAGTGCTGAAGAAGTAATCCAAAGTATTTAGAATACATTACTGACCTTGAGTAATCTAACAAAATATGTTACAAATGACATTTTATAGCATGTATTCAGTAATCTGTAGTGGAATACATTTCAAAAGTAACCCTCCCAACCCTGTTGGTGCCAGATGGGCTGGGTAACTTTGAAATTATTGTATTTCTGTAGTTGATGAGAGGTCAACAGAGAATGGTCAGACTGGTTTGAACTGACAAAGTCTGCAGTAACTCAGATAACCACTCTGTACAATTGGGTTGGCGCTGGCAGTGCGAGGGGGAGGGGGACCTACACAATATTATATATATTATATACTCCATATTTATGGACATTGAAGATATATTGTCTATCACTACTATAAAGTTTAATTTAATTCTGTAATATACTGTAATATGAATCCTTGCTTTAACAGTCATATTCCATAAACCAGTAATGGGATGTCAAGCAGATGTTAGAAAAGGTGGATGTTTTTTTTTTTTAATGCCCATCCACTGAGCATCAAGGAAGCTGATATTTACATGCTCAGCCAAGCCAAGTTTTGTTCAAATCCCAACAAACGTGAGATAAAGCTGAACAGCTAATTTAGCAGTCTCAGTTCAACAAGGAAAGAAAGGACATGGTATGATTGCAAAAGTGGTGGAAAATAAAGAATTTTAGTCTAGAACAGCACCATGCCAAAACTCAAGCAGGGAGACACAGATGAGCATTCAATAATAAACACTCCTGCCCACAATGCTATTGTTTGAGCAGCACTGCCAACAGGAAGTGATTTGTGATTACATAAAAGACACGTTAAAGAAAAAAGTATTATCAGCTGAATACTTATCACGGCCTGTCAAGACATTTCAGTGAAAGAATACTAGTGTATATATATATATATATATATATATATATATATATATATATATATATATATATTGGGATATGTTCCATGTAGAGAAACCTCCTTTCATTCAAAGCAAAACATAATTCGAAACCCAGTATTTTTCTCTTGTAAAAGCAATAAACATAATATTTAAGAAAGTGTTTTATTTCACTAGCTTTAGGAGAATTATTATGTTCATTCTAAAGTTTCCTTTAAACATAAACGTAATTCCCGTGATCAAAGTGACTGAATTACACAATTAAGATGATCAGAAACTTCAATGAGCTTTAGAAGAATGAAATAACAAACAAATATAAACAGAAAGGAGCTTAATATTAAATTAAAGCCAACAAAACACTCATCATGTTATGATTACATACAAAAAAAATAATAAATTAAAGAAAACGCAACATAAAAAACCTGGCCTATATTTTCTAATTTATTTTTGACATATTCATTATTTCAGGCATTATTTATTAATAAACACAATGTTCTTAAAAAACAAACTCATATATTGAACTTCACATAGTGTATGTTTTGGACTACTCCAGCTGCTTGGAGCTGTATTTTATTCCACTTGTGATCTAACAGTCACATGTGCTCTTATCCTGACTTAATATCTACCTTTAAAACCAGGCATCCAAACAGAGCACGGTGATCTTTTATGGACCACACCGCTTGCAAAAACATAAAAGATGGTGCATTTACTGTCCGCCAGGCTTACCATCACTGTACTACATTAACATCTCTTCCCTTTTCAGAGATGTTGCTTCCTACACAGCTGACAGCTTGCTCTTTTGTTACCTTCACTCACTTAGAGTGCATGTAATGGCTGAAATGGATAATGAAGAGGCAGGGGAGGCGAAAACACACATGCACAAAGGGAGATCTCAGAAAAGGACCCCCGCCATGTGCTACTCTGCCGCTCGGTGCCGAAGGGCAGGAGGCAGCATCTTTAGGGTGTACCCAAGTAGCACTAAACTCCAGTGTCCGTGGGCAATCAGGGACATTTTTTACAGCTGCTGGGGTCCGGCATCCCTGCCTTTACACTACAGTGGAAACCCTTTGTACTAATTGCTAGATTGTACCAGATTTTCTAGTTCAGTTCAACCCTATAATTGACTGACAATGATGGGTATGGGGGAGGGAGGGTTGCATGGCGGAGGAGCACAGATTAGATGCAAGGACGAGCAGGTAGCATATAGAGAGTGAGGGGGCAGTATTGGGGTAGGTAAGGGGGTGGCTATAAACCCCATGGTGTCCTGCAATTCTTGAAATATGCAGTTCTTTCATGCATGGCTAAAAAAACAACAAATATTGGTACAACAATAGTACAACATGTCAGATCTTCTCCACTTCTACAGCAGTGTTTCTGTACCTTGACTGGTAGAGCATGGTGCTAGCAACACCAAGGTCATGGGTTTCATACCCAGCGAACCCATGCACAAAAATAAATGTATACCTTGCAATCACTTTGGATTAAAAGGTAGTTGACAGAAATGACTTATGTGATGTTGGCATGTCATGTAATGTGATACTATATCTAAAACAATGTTAAACTGCATTTTGCTAATTCTTCATTATGCACGCAACTTGACCTCAATGTGACTGCATGGGATATTTCAACTTTTAAGAATACATATGTCACACTTGAGGACCTTTTAATATCAATTAGTTAAGACATAAAGTTGACCAGTCTCAAAATTTTGAAAAAGTTAATAGACATGCTATGTATATATATAAATGTAACAATCAACACATGCATCACATGCAATTCTCCAAAATCAAACACTAAGATCTTCTCAGCTCCATGGCCAACTCAAACCACATCCAAAGAAAGACTATGTATTTAACATAATCGAGGACACCCAGCAATTAATAGAAATCAAAATAAGTTATATTACAATGTGAAAAGCATTTGTAGCATGACTCAATGTAACTCTTCCCTGAAAACAGCACTGCCCACCCCCATCAGACTTATCTCTCTTGCGGTGCATACTTTAATCCTTAAGGCACACCGACGAGCACACAAAAGCCACACAAGAGCATCCAAATATATACTCAGCATTCCTTCTAATTAACACACGTCTTTTCAACAGGAGAGGTAATGTTAGTCTGTGGTGGAGGGCATGCAAGACACCTGCAAATCAAGGAGCTATAAAGGTACCAGCATGGATCTGTGTATATACAGGTGTTCACACCTCGCACACCGCTGCGGATTCACAGACAGAACACTCATAAGAACCATTTGCAAGGGTCATATGTCCATAATGCTGCCTAGACATGTTGCATCTCAGATGGCAAAGTTATATGCAATCTGTCTCCAAATCAAAACAACCAGCATGCTCCTTTTGGCAGTTTCTCACACACCAGCCCACATTCACAGGCTGACACACATACATATACACGCTAGCATACACACCTGGGTGCAAAGTTTCTTAGCTAGGCCAAACATATGCCATAAGATAAAAATAACTACTGACACCAATTTCTGAGATTGTAGTTGAGTCCGCTTACCTTCTCTCTTAGCTTTCGCCTGACTGCCTTTCCAGGCAGGCCCTAGACCCTTAGATATCCAGCATTGCCTTTCTGCAGGGTCTACAGGGCACCTGCTCGTGGAGGAAAGCATAGCCGATTCGAGACCCAGCGTGTCTTCTCTCTGACTGTGTCTGTCTCTTTGTAAGGGGATCTAGGAATGTACTGGCTATAGACTTTTGTCCAAGCTGTAGGTCTTTTTTAGTGAAGCAAGATTAGTTCATACAAAACTCAACAATACAGCACTGAAACCCATTGTTGATATTCAACATTTTTCACATAGCGGAACAGAATAGACAATATGGTAGCTAGGAAACCACGGGCTGGATCACAAGCTGATAATATCTTGTGCTTTTCCGTGGCCTGTAATCCTTTTCATTCAGCCACGAATGAAGCTAGACATAAACCAAAATCAATATCAGTGGAAGTGGATATGAAGTGTGTTGTGAGGGGGTGGAGGGTGGGTTATGGGGGGCAGGATGTTTTCACATCGTTGTAGACTACACAATAAACATTCTTTATTCCACTTGGTCTTCTCTGGAGGGAGGGATTGAAATAGACACCAGAAATCAACAGCTCCACAACTGAATCCTGAATAGATGTCGGAAAGTTCAGAGGTTTCCTCGCAATCCCTTTAGACAATCCAACTGTAAAATACACAACTGAATAATCTATACCTCAGCATGAACGTGAACATCCACGATTGTTCTAAACGTCCTAAAGAGGCTTTAAAAAGTTACTTACAAACAAAACAACCACAGGAGGCTCATTGGAATTGAATTTACATATAACATCTCAAGAAGGAAACAAATTGTTGCTCTAATAATGTAGCAAGACATTTAACCACAAAGATGGTCAACAAAAAAAACTGTTCTCTTCTCACATAGTTAAAAAGACTCCCTTGGCTGCTAAGTTTTAAAAATGTCAATAGGGACTCTAGCAGAGTTAAATTCTAACCAGGTCTGCACCTGCAATCCTGATCCACTCTCTTAACCTATCCAGCAGCCGCATTTTCCCTCACACTCCAAGTCTTCTAGGTAGTCAAAGAGGGGTAATTGTTCAAGCCCTTCCTTTTCATCACTTTGGCAATTGACCAATTGACAACTGATTGATGGTTATCCTTTCATACCTACAAAGGCGTAAATTACCATCACTGAAGCGACGTACTGTAAAAGCCTCAAGAGTAAATTACTTGTTTCTAAAATTCCCCTTTACTCAGCTCTACACAATGGCAAGCAAACAAAAAAGTTTCATTTTTTGCCACTTCTGTGGCACTGTAGATTTGGCCTTCCCTGCCAAGAGCAGAAAGAACTTGACAGCTTTTTTAAATGGTGCAGCACAAAGGATCTTGAATGAGGGATGGTGCCTGGGCAGGACAGACATTCTCCAACCCAGCCACCATTATTTGCATTGAAAACAGAAAGGCTTGAGAAGAACAGATAAGTCATATCTGAATATGAGCCGGGACACTCCAACCAATCTTGGAAGGGGGGTTCTTCCAGTTCCAGAGCTTCTGGACCGATTGCAATTCATTCCAAATAAACAATCAGTGTAAATGCAAGAGGGATTATTGGCCATTGGTGTACCGGTATAAAAAATTTTTTTTTTAGGTTAAATGCAAAATGCTAATTGGATGACAGCCCTCTTTTTGAATATATTCCAGGATTTGAGGTTCATGTAAGCACACTAAGACCATTTGTATGAATCTTCACACTCACAAAATAATCAGTCACACAAAAAAATCAGTCGAGACATTCCTCCTCAAATGTGGCAAGTGTTTTTATTCCTCCTTTTTCCTAAGCTTGCATTACTGAAAGGCCTGAGAAAGCACGAATGGAAAGGGAGGGGATGTCTAGGGCCTGTGTGGCTGCCCAGAGAACTCAGCTGCCAACAAGCCTTCTGTGGATATGGGAACAATCCAAAAAGAAACCCCTTTTCGATGCCTTTCAATCGCAGCAGATGGGACCCAACCAAGAAGGCATCAACTTTGGGAAAGTGTAGTCTATTCACTAACAGCAGTGTAAGAGGGGCTTCTATACCCACCATCCAATATTTAAGCGCATTACTTAAACAGATGAGCTCATGTGGCCAACATATTTAAAGCCTCTCAATGCCATTTGGTTCGAATGGTGGTTCGAATCCCGGCCCACACGACTCCACATGCTGAAGTGTCCTTGGGCAAGACACTGAACCCCTTGTGCCTTGCTCAAGGACACAATGGTGGTGGCTGTGGGGCTCGAACCAGCATCCTTCTGATTACCAGATTACCAGTTATGGTGCTTAGACCACTACACCACCACTCCAAAGGTTTACCATTTACCATTTCAAAGTGACCTACACGTCTTTATGGAGAGCAGAGCTTCAACCCAAGGAAAATACTTTCTCAAGTCTTGGTCAACTACCCCATCTCCTCTACCTCCCTTGAAAACCAAAAAAACTCAGATTGGAAATGTCACTGTTAACAATATGCAATGAGTTGCTTGTAAATTTTTAATATTAAAATCACAATTGAACATCAAAAGAAATTGTGTTTAGCCAACCACCAACCACTGGCCCCGGTTTCAGATTTGATCATTAATGGCAAGGTGTGTAAATTCTGCACAACCAAACAGAATTGCATAAATAAAATAAAATAAAAATAATAATAAAAAAGTTTTAAAAAAGATTTCCCAAACATTCCCTCAACTGGCATTGGTCAGAAAAACATGTAGTCCAAATTTCTAACTCACACCAATGGTTGAGCCAATGTTGCTTTGTCTGGATGCTCATACAAACATATAAAATGTTTGATAGCATCACAAAGAATAGCCTAATAATGTCTTACTTATATTTGTCTCTGTATATTTAGCAGGGATTGCCGATAGTATTTTAACTTCCAAAAATTGCACACTTCACTTTTCACAAAAGAAAAAGCCCAATGAAGGCCAATAAAATCGAACTGTACATCCGAGAAACACGTCATGATATTCAAATAGGATAATGTGTATTTCCACTGAAACATCTTTGATTTGTTTTATCTTCTGTGCTCAAGGATGATATGTATTTTCCATGTTTTATTAATGAATCTCTGTGGGGAACACTCAAATGGATATCAACAACTGAATAAGAGTGAAGGAGACACCAGCAGTGTTGACACAAACCCCATGCTGACTGCCACCTCTCATCTGCCAATCTGTGCTCTTTAATTGTTCATTTGCTCAAGGAATACATAAATAGGTCTCAGGATCTGGTCACGGTAATGATGCTATTTTTAGATTCAAATTGGTGCTTCACATTTCCATGGAAATCTTCTACCACTCTTCCACCTTTTTTCATTTCAGTTCATGCATATGTGCTCTAGCTTAGTGATTCTCAACTGGTGGGTTGCGACCCAAAACTTCATTGCAGGTCTGTTCTGGATAGCATAAACTATGCCAAATCCAAACAAATATTATGCAACTAACCGTATAATCATGCATAGTAAAGATACCAAAAGATCAGTCTATCAACTAAAAGGGAGGAGAAACGCATGCAACATCTTTTAATCTTAGCCTCAAAAGGTGTGTGTCAAACTGTTTTTCTATTTGGAACAAAGTCACCCGTTACTTGGTAGTTGGAAGTGAAATTGGGCAGATGCCAACATGGACAGGTTGTGTGGCATTCCCTAAACACAGTTTGTAGTGCAGTTTGTTTTGTGCAGTGAATTATTAGCTGCTGAGTGCATGAAACCATTGAAATTCAAGAAACTTTCAGAAATTAAAGACCAGCCAGTTCAGTTTTTAAAAAGAAAGCAACGCAATCCATAAATCACACTTCTACTATTGTTAACGCATTTACAAATTGTCAGTTTATCCTAGCATTTCCTATCAACCTATTCCATGTTATTAATTTTGCATGCTATTGTTGGGCCTCTGCAGTTCATTGTAATATAAATACATTTGAATGTTTGATTTTGAGAAAACGTTTGCTTACTTTTGACCGATAAATCTTTTAATTACTGTGTTAGTTCACAACTTGCTGCCCAATGTAAAATCTGCTCTCTAAAGTATAACCAGTTGAGAAGCACTGCTTTAGTTCATATGAAATACATATTATTATAATGAGCGTGAAATCATATAATGATTGAACACAGTATTCTGCTCAGTGAAAGTCCAATACATGAATCTGATTTTAAGGCTGGGCTGATTTTAAAGCACTCTTGTACACATGGTTCGATTCAAGGCCGCCCATCAACAGTACATACAGTCACGTACCTTATGTACCAGTCCCTGATCCAGGGTCAGATATAAGGTCTTCCACAAACAAAAATATATACTTGCTTCCATCACCCTGCATTCACAATACAGCTAAAGAAAACCTTAATGACTATGACCACAGAATATTAGACTGTAAGAGCATCAGTGGGTACACCATTAAATTGTTATCTTTCCACACTGTATTTTCAAATGTAATAATTTACTAAACTTTAACTTGAAACAACCTTAATCTGTGCACTGGTGCTAGACTGGTGCTAGCAATGGTGCTAGACTTATTTTCAATAAGCCACTTTGCATTCACTTTAAGCAACTGCCAAACATATCACAGAAATATGTTCATATTAGCCCTATTTTATCGTTACATTGGCTACCTGTTAAATTTCATATTAATTTTAAAATTCTGTTAATTCCTCACAAAGCTTTGAAAGGTCTAGCTCCACAGTACTTAAGTTAAATTCTATTAAGCTATATTACATCACGTTCATTATGGTTGCAAAATTCTGGCCTTTTAATAGTACAAAGAATATCAATATCCCCTTGGGAGATGGGCAAATCGAGAAAGCAAACCTTCTCGGCCTCACGCATCTCTGCAAGGTTGAGCCACAGGTGTCGCTCTTGGAACAGCAAGGTGGACATCGTCCGACCCAGGGCACGCGCTGTTACTTTCGTAGCCTGTAGAGCGAGGTTGGTCACGGTACGCAGTTCCTGCATGAGCCCCGGGTCGGTCCTACCCTCGTGAAAATCTTTAAGCGCCTTAGCCTGCTGGACATGCCGGATGGCCATGGCATCCAGGGCGGAGGCAGCCTGGCCTGCAGCATTGTAAGCCTTCGCCAATATCGATTAAGTAAACTTACAAGCCTCGGAAGGGGGCCTTGGTCGTTTCCTCCAGGTGGCTGCACCTTGTGGGCATTGGTGCACTGCCACAGCGCGCTCTACCTGCGGGAGCTCGACATATCCCCTGGCCGTCCCACCGTTGAGGATAGTCAGGATTGATGAACCCGTGAAGCCACGACTTCGTGAGCTCCTTGTGCACTTCCAGGAAGAACGGCACCGGGGTGGGACGCGTCCTTGTGTCGCGCTCCGAACCCAGAAACCAATCATCCAGCTGTGAATGCTAAGGAAAGGGCAGAGGGTTCCACTCAATCCCAATGTTCGCAGCTTCCCGGGCAAGCGTGGCTGCTAACTTAACTTCTGCCTCATCCTGAGCTATACCGCACGAGATTTGTCCACTTCCAAAAGCAGTAGCCCACCCTCCGATGCTGCGACCGTTAATTCATCCTCATCGCGATCCCCGAACGAGACTTTAAATCCACCCTGAGGCGGACCACCTGCCTCGCTCTTGAACTCTACCGGGCAGAACGTGTATGCTGGGGATGGGAGGTCCTCTGGGACTGAGCCGGTGGATAGACTCCAATAGACACCCCCAAATTGCCCACGGCGCTCACTGCCCCTGCCTCCTCTGCTTCAACACAGGACAGACCAAATTGGGAAGAAGCTGCGGTAGCTCTCTGCTTCATAAAGAAAGAAGAGAGCCGCAACCGTAACGTTCTCATGGGCATATTCTCACAGCGAGAATATGTCCCATCCACAAATGCTGCCTCAGCATGCTGGCAACCCAAGCACTCGAGATTTCGTGGCCATCCGATGGGGAGAGATAACGGCCGCACCCAGTAGCACAAAGGCGAAAGGACATCTTTAAAAAGACAGCATCTATTAGTGCAAGCTCTTTTAAAGGAATTTACTCTTTTAGAAATTGCTCTTTTACACCTGTGAACTCAGCTGCCGAATCGCCCAGGGGAAAAAAATACTTGACCGTGCGAGAGTGACCGCTGATCTGTGCCTTAAATCCAGCAGTATGGAATGAGGTGACGGGACGAACACAAAACATGCACAAGGCTCCGAAGAACAGGTCAGAATGAGTGGTGCACGCCATCTCCTTTTATACCCGTATGTCAGGGGCGGAGAGTTGCATGCAAACTCACCAATTCTCATTGGCCTTTTCTGATTAAATCAGAGGTGACTGGGGCTCTCAAGAGCGAACCCCTAGTGTCACTACATCGACACAACGTCAAGTGAGTGACAGACAGGGAAACAAATTTACAATAACTATACACTAACTCCCTTAATACCTTAAACAGGAGAAAACAATTACATCCAAATGAATAGGTACCCTCTTCCCTACTAATCTACCCACATAACTAATTTGTCCACACTTGAAAATAAAATAAAATAAGATTAGCAGTATAAAATGCAGGCAATCTTACAACTAGTAGGATCTTACTCAGTCAGGCACACAGCACTGAATCCAAAAACAACACGTACAAATTACAATCAATACACACTTCAAAAGTCACAGAATCTGGGGATGGAAAAACAGAAGTCCATCCCAAGCAGTTCACACACACACACACACACATCCTGCAGCCTGAACCTTGGACTTAGGATAGACCTCACCTAACTGATTTCTGCCTGCATCACCTTGGTCTAATGATGAACTACACTCTTAAAATGGATTATAGACTATAAATTAACTGCCAACAAAACCCTTCATCAGCCAACTAATAAAGGACAATGCATCTATGTGAACTTCTGCTTAACACCTAACACTTGCACTACACATAAAATAACTAATATTGGCATTATATTCATGCTGTAGGTTATTTTTCTCCATTAACCAACATCTTATGGAGTTTTGTGTTCATTCCCACAGTCGCCTTCGGCTTGCTCACAGACTGTACGATGTTTTCAAAATAATCAGATATTTTGACATTTTTAAATGCACATTTTGTCCAGGTCATTAGAATTAACCCTGAAAAACGTATTGATATTGTTGACTGATATACACAGTCTATATATATATATATATATATTTACATACACACTGATCAGGCCACAACTTTAAACCACTGAAGTGAATAACATTGAGTATCTTGTTACAGTGGCACCTGTCAAGGTGTGGAATGTATTGGGCAGCAAGTGATCAGTCAGTTCTTTAATTTTATGTGTTGGAAACAGGAAAAATGGGCAAGTGTAAGGATCTAGACGACTAGACGACTATGTCAGAGCATCTCCAAAACAGCAGGTCTTGTGGGGTGTTCCCGGTATGTATTGGTTAGTACCTACCAAAAGTGGTCTAAGGAAGGACAACCGGTGAACCGGCAACAGGGTCATGGGCGCCCAAGGGTCATTGATGCATGTGGGGAGCGAAGGCTAGCCCATCTGGTCTGATCCCACGGAAGAGCTACAGGAGTACAAATTGCTGAAAACTTTATTCTGGCCATGATAGAAAGGTGTCAGAATACACAGTGCATCACAGCTTGCTGCGTATGGGGCTGCGTACCTGCAGACCGGACAGGGTGCCCATGCTGACCCCTGTCCACTGCTGAAAGTGCCTATAATGGGCACGTGAGTGTCTGGGCCATAAAGCAATGGAAGAAGGATGAAACCTCGTCTGATGAAACATGATTTCTATTAGATAATGTGGACGAACAGGTGCGTGTGCGTCAGAACTGGACCATGAAACAATGTAAGAAGGTGGCCTGGTCTGATGAATCACGCTTTCTTTTAAAGTAGGTGGACGGACAAGTGCGTGTGCATCATTTACCTGGGGAAGAAGGCAGGCCAGGGGAGGCAGTGTGATGCTGTGGGCAATGTTCGGCTGGGACACCTTGGGTCCTGGTATTCATGTGGATGTTCCTTTGATGTACCACCTACCTAAAGATTGTTGCAGGCCACACACCCCTTCATTCCCTGATTACAGTGGCCTCTTTCAGCAGGATAATTCACATTGCCACACTGCAAAAATTGTTCAGGAATGGTTTAAGGAACATAACAAAGCATTCAAGATGTTGACTCGGCCTCCAAATTCCCCAGATCTCAATCCGATTGAGCATCTATGAGATGTGCTGGTCCAACAAGTCCGATCCATGGATGTCCCACCTCTCTACTTACAGGAATTAAAGGATCTGCTGCTAACGTCTTGGTGCCAGATACCACAGGACACCTTCAGAGGTCTTGTGGAGTCCATGCCTCGACAGGTCAGAGCTGTTTCATTAGGGAGACTTACATGATATTAGGCAGGAGGTTTTAATGTTGTGGCTGATCGGTGTGTGTATATATATATATTATAGTATATATGTATATTACCTTGAAAGTATATGTTTTAAAACTTTTTTATTATTATTTATGTTAAATTTGTGTACACTCACATGTATTCAAGGTCAAAGGAACATATTTCAATACCTTTCACTTGGTGGTTACACAACATGACATTTCTAAACAACCTTGATTTCAGTCATGATGACTCCCGGTAAGATTTGTGTTAATGGGGGTATAACATATTGATAGAATATTGGCCTTGGTGGACTAGATCTGCTATACTTGTGCTACTGCAGAGCAAGTATGGAGACTTGCTACTGCTTGAAAATATACAGTATACTGAGAGATATATATATATAGAGAGAGAGAGAGAGAGAGAGAGAGAGAGAGAGAGAGAGAGAGAGAGAGAGAGAGAGAGAGAGAGAGAGAGAGAGAGAGAGAGAGAGAGAGAAATTTCCCAGGTCCCAGTGGGTAGTATCTGAGAGCTCCATAGGTCTGCTACAGTGCAATGTGATTATATATGCGTGATCGAGGGTCCTGCTGCTCCAGAGCAAAGCTTCTTACAGCTGAGAGGAACACTTTGACGCCTCCTTTTAAGACTCTAGTCCAAACAAGCTGCTTGACAAGGTGAGAAAGGAGTCCTGGCTTTGTTTCACTCAGTAGGAATCTGCACATCATTCATCACTTACGTCAAGACTTCAGCACAAAAACATTGTGTGATTAGCGTTTGGAGATCGTTATCTTTGATAACATGATGTGGTCTGGCAGTCATGAGGGGCTTTGGATCATCAATTAATTAATATTTAATTTATGTAGATGACAATCATAATATTTGTTGTCACAGAAATAATTACCAATGTCATTATGCTACAGTGTGATGGTGAGTCTGTGGAGCAGTCTCCCATCATGGGACTGTATTGTGTTCAAATATTTATTTATTTATTGTTTTACTACATTTTGCCATATTTTTGGGGGGTTTATTGTGCAAATATTTTATCCATCCTATATATTGGTGTTCTTTTTAACTCTCATTTATCTTTTGTTCTTATGTATTTAGGAATGGAGAGGTGAGAGTTCATTTTAAGATAAACTTCATGGTATGTTCCGATTGGAAAAGGCAGGGCATTTTTCTATTTAAGACAGCCGCCACTTGGGGGATAGACAAGATGGACGATGAGTTTTTGAGCACATGGACAAGGTTGCTAACACCTCTTGAGTGCAATCACAGACTATTTAGCAGAGATGGATCACTTAATCACTATTTAAATGAATGGGATAAATTGGAACGCCCAACCAAGAAGCTCTGGAGCTGCACTGTCTTGACTGGAAATAGCCTCCTGAGAACGTTCCAAAGATGGCCGACTTTGGCTTAATATAGTCTGGCCTCCATTGTTTATAGGGAGGGGAGTAGATACGGCTCTTATTACCAAAAATGGGTCAAGTTTTTAGTTATTTAAACTATTTATTTGCACATTTTGCACCTCCAACATAATAAACATATTTTTAGAATGCCCTTCCTTCTTTACAGCGTGATTCTCTTTGTGACTGCCCTGGTCCCATAACATACAGGCTTATAATTTAATCTAGCTAAAGTGTGCCCAATTTAAGTGACGAATTAAACAAAACATTCAAATCACTTTAAAGTTGAATTAAAATACATTGTCATCTAAATATTTGCAAACTGATTTTTTACATGGCTTAATATACATACTGTGGCAGTTTCCTGGTGAAATAAACAGTCAACACTATAACAAACAATGACTTATATTCACTTTCACACAAATCAAGAGTGAAATGGCAAGTTGTCAGTTTTTGCCCTCTTCTTCACATAATTCTATCATATGAAATCAAAACACTTTTACTATAGCAAATTTTTCCATTTGCATTACAACTACTTTTACAAGCTGTTTTAAGTGTGATCAAATGTGTGGTAGCTCAACTGATAGAGCAAAAGATTCAGAAGGGCCACAAAATTATATGGATGCTTTAGCAATTGTGTTTTTCATGTCACATTTGTATTTCTGGCATTATCGGTTAGGTTTAGGTTCAAGGTTCAAGGTTTAGGGAAGAAGGTTTTGTTGATTTAAAACTTGATAGACCATTAACCTTACAAACCTCCTCTGTTTGGGAGAACATTTTACTCGCATTTAGCACCACATAGAGGACATTTCACCTTGGAACTGCCGCAAAACGTGTAATGAGCAACGATAAAAAAGAGGCTAAAACAGTATTAGGTTGAGTCAGTTGTGCCAAACAAGCTTTGAAATCAATTATCTCATCTGTAGTAAGTGTGTTAAAGTTTTCACTAATAAAATCATGCACAAATGAAAGTATGGGAATTATGTAGACTATTTATTGCTAAAAAATAAATAAAAAAAGGACTCTATTACATCTGCTTTAATGTTGCCACTCTTTGTGTAGATTTGAGTTCTGCACACTGTTAATTCTCTTAACCAACTTCATGAGGTGCATCATGACATGCTATTAAAACAGTATTGAAGGTAGTTTGTAGTTAAAAAGCCTTTACTCTGCTGTTAATGCAGGTGTAAATTTTGTTTTTGTGTTGGTGATGGGGATTGGGATGGACATGTGCCCCCCAATGTTTGTTCCATTGTGACAACTTACACCATATTGTGGGGCATGTTGTCAAAAAGGTCAAAGTGTGTTTGATGAACTGTATGTTTTTTCTTGGGCAATTACTGTGGACATGTTCAATAACTTTTTTGTAGCCAACATTTTAAGGTATGTGCCTAAGAAGATTTCCTTTTCCTTTTTACTCCAACACCAAAAGAAACAAATTGTAAATAATATTTTCCATAAAAAAAATGTAAGCCTGTTTTTAGGGTCATTATAAGTTGTTACATTGTGACATAAATATCATGACAGCTATGCACATTTTACCCCCCTACATCTCATTACCATAATGTGTAAAAAGTGATTGTTACGATTTTCTCATTGCCGCAATATGAAAAAAAGTTGGTCACTATAATATTCTTATTACTGCAACCCAGAAAAAATATGGAAATTATTATATTCTAATTACCACAATGCAAAAACAGATTACTGCAATGTTTAAAAAGTATAATTTATTTCAACTGTAAAGAATTTTTACATCTTAATAGTACTTCCTTGGTACTGCCTTGAATATTCACTGTTTGTAATTAAAAAAAAACATTATAGAATTTCAAGCAATATACAATATTGAACAATGTTGTTTATTCAAAAAGGCCCAATCTCACACCCCACACCCACTTTGACCTTCACTACACACAAACACCAACACCTCCTGCAACCCCCTCCTCCCCCCTCCTGCTACTCAACCTTCACTCAAGATATGTGAAGATGATGTGTCTTTCAGAAGCAAAAGACGAGGAAGGCTTCAGGCCCAGATGGCGTCTCACCAGTGTGCCTTCGATCCTGTGCTAACCAACTGGCCCCCATCTTAACACAGATCTTCAATAGATCTCTTGAGCAGTGTGAAGTCCCATTCTCCTTCAAATGCTCAATTATTATCCCTGTCCCTAAGACACCAAAAATCACAGGACTTAATGACTACAGTCCTGTCGCCCTGACGTCTGTGATCATGAAGTCATTTGAGAGACAGGTGTTGGCCCAGCTGAAGGACATCCCAGGACCCTTTCTAGATCCCCATCATATCCTGCAACATCTGGACAGAACAGGGACATACTCAAGGATCCTTTTTGTGGACTTCAGTTTGGCTTTCAACACCATCATCCCACCTATTCTCCGGACTAAATTAAACCATCTCTCTGTTCCCATGTCTATCTGTCAGTGGATCACCAGCTTTCTGACGGACAGACAGCAGTTTGTGAGGCAGGGAAAATTCACTTCCAACACCTGTTCACCAGTTCCATCAGCACTGGTGCCCCCAGGGATGTGTGCTCTCCCCACTACTTTCCTCCCTCTACACCAATGACTACACCACCAAGGATACCTCTGTCAAGCTCCTGAAGTTTGCAGATGACACCACTGTCATTGGCCTAAATGCACTACTGATACAGTTCTACTCAGCAGTCATTGAGTCCTCTGCACTTCAGTAACTGTCTGGTTTGATTCAGCTACGAAATCAGACATCAAAACACTACAGAAGACAGTTTGGACTGCTGAGAGGATAATTGGATAATTGCCCACTAACTTTTTGAACTGTTGCCTTCTGGCCGACGCTTCAGAACTCTGAGCACCAGAACCATCAGACACAGGAACAGTTTTTTCCCTCAGGCTATCCATCTCATGAACAGTTAATATTGCCCCATTGAGCAATAATTATGTGCAATACACAGTTTAGTCTATTTATATTATCCAACATATCCACTTCTGCCATTACTTACATTGCACTGTACATAACATACTCTATTTTTGCACTTTATATAATGGATTTGTATTAGATTTGCACTATGTATGTGTATGTGTGTATGTATGAAGGTGTATGTCTGTATGTATGTACGTATATGTATAATAATTTTTATCTATGTCTTGCTGCTGTTTTTGTATTGTTTTTTGTATTGTGTGTGCACTGGAAGCTCCAGTCACCAAGACAAATTCCTTGTATGTGTAAGCATACTTGGCAATAAAGCTGAATCTGATCTACATTAAGACAAGCTGTAATGTCATTCTGAGTGAGTGCAGATAGAAACATAAATAAATGTCTGTAATATTAATGGTAAAAGACTTTAAAAATGCTACAGTAAAAAAAACTTGGTTAACAAGTAGTTACAATAAAATATACCTAATTTTGTTTTAGTATATTTAAAAAGACAATACATATAATATATGATAATGATGTAAAAAAAATAAAAAACTATTTTAAATTATGATTTTACTGTGTAATCAACAATAAAAATGTACAGTATGTTTAAAAATAGAGTACATGTACTTTATACCATAAATTGTAAAAAAAACAAAAAAAAAAACAGTAATCAGGCATTCCCAGAATTCCATGCATCCCATCACATTTCATTATATTTTATGGGAATAGTTATGTTTCTTCTTATTTTTAATGTCAGTTATGTACATTTGTATGTACAATTATTGAATGAGTGAATTGACATATATACATGATATATTTATATATTATTGCACTATGGGAGTCCTGAAAGCAGTTTAATTGTTCATGTGGTAAATGGCCTGAGGGTAAAAACTGTTCTTGTGCCTGGATGTCCTGGTGCTCAGTGCTCTGTAGCGCCGGCCAGAGGGCACCAGTTCAAAGAGGGATTGGGGAGGGTTTGTGGGGTCCAGAGTGATTCTACCTGCATGTTTCCTTACTCTGGAGACGTAGAGATCTTGGGTGGTGGGCAGGGGGGCACCAATAATCCTCTCAGCAGTCCTGAATGTCTGTTGTAGTTTCCTTCTGTCTGATTTGGTGGCTGAACCAAACCAGACAGTTAATGTCATCATGTGCCCTTCTGTAATTACTACGGTGATTAACAATACATTATAAAGTGAAAAGCAGATTTTTACAATTTCAGAAGGTTAATATCAAGTTTATCATTTAATAATATAAATGATTGTACTGCACCTTAATATATACCATAAAAACAAGTTTTAAATTATTTAAATTATAGTATTTTTTTTTTTACAGTGTAGTTGAGGATGCAGTGTGTCCTCTCCCCTGCTGAAGAATAAACAGAGACTCCTGCTGTTAAACAGTAGCTGTGTCCACAAGTGTCTCTTCACACCCTGGTGAGTGAACAGCAATATAAAACCTTCCCTGGGGAGGTGTGAGATCTCTCGCTGTCCCCAGCAGGGAAGGATCTGCCCGAGGGGGTCTCCACCTTGGGTCGTCCTCCCTGGTGTCCACCCCTGCAGCTAGAGGAAGGTGTTACTTTAATGAGGTGCTAATGCTCGTGCCCTGGAGATGTCTGGACTTTATTTACATGGGGCATCTGGAAGAAACCAGTGGACACGCAAAGTACACAACCATTAGCTTGAAACTGGATTGATTGTAATGAAATATTTTAGGAATGTTGAAAACTTGTACTTTCAGTGGTAAAACAATTACTTCTGAAATTAAAATATGTGACACTTTGTGCTTGTTGTGTTGTAAATGATGGTGCCGATCTAACATTTTTATTATACATATTTTTAACTCTAAAGTCAAATTACACAAATGATTGTTTCCTTTAGTAGTGGTTTCACATGTTTGTTTCATTTTTGTCAATGCTGTTCTCTAAAAGTATATAACGTAGGTGTTTTTTAATTGAAAGGTTGTATTCTCAGGAAAAGGATGTTTTTTTATAATGTTAGGATAATAGAATATTTGATAGAATAGAATAGATATTTGCACGTAACATTTAAGTGTACATTTTTTTGTTCGTTTGGACAGATGCTGAAAAGTTAAAAATTTACATTAAAATCATCTAAAGCATCAACGTATTTACAGCTTATACAAACAACATAAACATGTAACAGGCGTAAATATGTACAGTGGTTATAATTTGTATTTATATATTATTATACATGTAGATATTTACAAGCCACGAATTCCACCCTTAACCCTAACCATTTCTTTACTAAATAAAAATAATATATATTTTTTAAAATGGCAAAAAGCAGTACTAAAGTAGTTAGAGTGACAAGGTGATGCATTCAAAATCCTCTGATGGGTATTTATGAAAAAATCAGTGGTATTTTTCATAAATGTCTGGTCGGGCAGAGTTGTCAAATTTGTTTGTGGGGTAAATTGTTTTAAATGTTATATTTCAGGTTCAATACAAGTTAAGCTCAATCAACAGCATTTCTGACATAATGGTGATTCATTAATTATCAATTTTGACTTGTTCGTTCTTTACTTAAAAAAAAAATACAATAAAAATAAATCTTGGTTACAGTGAGACACTTACAATGGAAGTCAATGGGGCTTAAATTAAAATGCTCACTTTTTCAAAGTTATAGCCACAAGACTACACAATATGTATATTTACATGATTTTAGTGTAATAAAAACATTTTCTGTGTAAAATAATATCCAATTTTACATCTTTTGACACTTTCCACTGCATGTTACGGTTGGACTCGTCTCGACTCTACTCGCTTTACTTTTCTGAGTTTTCTTTTCCACTGCATTTTAGTATATAATCCCACCCTCAATGTAGGTGGGATTATAGGCTGATCGTCATAGTTGCACCGCCTCTACTGCCGTGACATCATCTTAAACATGACACAAAACAATAAACAATAACACGACAGCTAGCTGTTAGCTACTAGCTCATTGTGCTGCATAAAGCAGTTGTTACATGGTGATTTTACACAAGTGTAACAGTTAAATTGGCCTGGTTGTTTTAGAAGCTTTCCAGTAACTGGTCAACTAAATAAAGAGAAGCTTTCAAGCAGAGTATAGAGTTAACATAACAAAACTTACCATCCTCCATCGTGGAGTTCAGGTCACTCTCCCTCCCATTGCTCACCAGACTAGATAGCGTCCATTTGGTCGAACCACTTCCACTTTTCCTTGATGGTTCTGTCGTCACTTTTAAGTTTTTTTTTTTTACTGTTCCCTACACTGTTTGTAGGTCCGGTGGTAGCCGTGTGCGGCCAACCACTGAGACACTTCCTGAAATACTTTTTTGTTTTGCGTTGATTTGTTCATCGCTAACGAGAGGAACGTCTGCACGTCGTTTATTGACCACGGCCTGGTTTTCCACACAGCCATATCTTTTTCAAATTCGAAAGTCGTGTGAACAAATTATACTGTTATCGCTGTTGCTAACTTTAAAACTAGCGGGTTGATGTCCCGTGTTGCAAATCCATTGACGCTGGTAGTGACGATTCTCTCTGACCAATCAGTGATCTGCAGGATTTTTACATCACATTCGGTATCGGCTGGGCTAGCTTGGAACTAAAAAAAGTATCAGCCCCCAAAAACCGAGCAGAGTCGAGTCCAGCTGTACCGTGCAGTGGAAAAGCCCCATTTGTTGCGTTGACAACATAGCACCATAAATCATATAGTAGCCCACTGAAAAAGAAAGAAAAAAAAAACATCAATTGAAACAACTTCAACAGAAGAATTAATGTAAGTGCTTTTATAACATTATAAACTTCACATTTCTGCCTTTAAATCCTCCAGTTACTGCCCCATTCACTACCATTGTAAGTGACTCACTGAAACCTTGATTTTTTTTTTATTTATTCAAAAAAGCTAACAAAATGATGGAACATTTAGAGTTTCATTAAATTTACAGGTGGATTGAGGTAATCTCCGTGAAAAACTCTAAAATTAACAAAGCACCATTTCCTCTCCCCAACTCCTTTCTTATGTATCTACCATTGTTGTGTTATTATCAGCCACGCCACAAACCAGTAATAAATTTAAGATGCTTAGCCAATCAGATATTAGCCTGTGTTTTTTTCTTCTATGAATCCTAATATTCCTAAAAATCCTAATTCTATGGATCCCCAGCTCTCCGTGCCAACCACAATCTGTCAGTGGATCAACAGCTTTCTGAAAGATAGGCAGCAGCTAGTGAGACTGAGGAAACTCACTTCCGGAACCCTCACTATTAGCACTGGTGCTCCTCAGGAATGCATTCTCTTTCTCCCCTGTACACAAATGACTGCACTGCAAAGCTCCTGAAGTTTTCAGACAGCAGCACTGTCATTGGCCTTATCTGCTATGGTTATGATTCTGCGAACAGATGGAAGGTTGAACAGCAGCCTGTCTGGTGCAGTCAAAACAACCTTGAGCTGAACATGCTCAAAACAGTGGAGATGATAGAGAACTTCAGAACTTCACTACCCCACACACCATCCTGAGCATCACTGTGGCAGCAGTGGAGTCATTCAGGTTCCTGGGCTCTACCATCTCACAGGACCTGAAGTGGGAGACACACATTGACTCCATTGTGAAAAAGGCTCAGCAGAGGTTGTACTTCCTTCGCCAGCTGAGGAAGTTCAACTTGCCACTGGAGCTGTTGACACAGTTCTACTCAGCCTTCATTGAGTCATTCTGTTGGTTCAGCCACCAAATCAGACAGAAGGAAACTACAACAGACATTCAGGACTGCTGAGAGGATTATTGGTGCCCCCCTGCCCACCACCCAAGATCTCTACGTCTCCAGAGTAAGGAAACATGCAGGTAGAATCACTCTGGACCCCACAAACCCTCCCCACTCCCTCTTTGAACTGTTGCCCTCTGGCCAGTGCTACAGAGCACTGAGCACCAGGACATCCAGGCACAAGAACAGCCATTTACCACATGAACAGTTAAACTGCTTTCAGGACTCCCATAGTGCAATAATATACACTCACCTAAAGGATTATTAGGAACACCTGTTCAATTTCTCATTAATGCAATTATCTAATCAACCAATCACATGGCAGTTGCTTCAATGCATTTAGGGGTGTGGTCCTGGTCAAGACAATCTCCTGAACTCCAAACTGAATGTCAGAATGGGAAAGAAAGGTGATTTAAGCAATTTTGAGCGTGGCATGGTTGTTGGTGCCAGACGGGCCGGTCTGAGTATTTCACAATCTGCTCAGTTACTGGGATTTTCATGCACAACCATTTCTAGGGTTTACAAAGAATGGTGTGAAAAGGGTAAAACATCCAGTATGTGGCAGTCCTATGGGCGAAAATGCCTTGTTGATGCTAGAGGTCAGAGGAGAATGGGCCGACTGATTCAAGCTGATAGAAGAGCAACTTTGCCTGAAATAACCACTCATTACAACCGAGGTATGCAGCAAAGCATTTGTGAAGCCACAACACGCACAACCTTGAGGCGGATGGGCTACAACAGCAGAAGACCCCACCGGGTACCACTCATCTCCACTACAAATAGGAAAAAGAGGCTACAATTTGCAAGAGCTCACCAAAGTTAGACAGTTGAAGACTGGAAAAATGTTGCCTGGTCTGATGAGTCTCGATTTCTGTTGAGACATTCAGATGGTAGAGTCATAATTTGGCGTAAACAGAATGAGAACATGGATCCATCATGCCTTTTACCACTGTGCAGGCTGGTGGTGGTGGTGTAATGGTGTGGCGGATGTTTTCTTGGCACACTTTAGGCCCCTTAGTGCCAATTGGGCATCGTTTAAATGCCACGGCCTACCTGAGCATTGTTTCTGACCATGTCCATCCCTTTATGGCCACCATGTACCCATCCTCTGATGGCTACTTCCAGCAGGATAATGCACCATGTCACAAAGCTCGAATCATTTCAAATTGGTTTCTTGAACATGACAATGAGTTCACTGTACTAAAATGGCCCCCACAGTCACCAGATCTCAACCCAATAGAGCATCTTTGGGATGTGGTGGAACGGGAGCTTCGTGCCCTGGATGTGCATCCCACAAATCTCCATCAACTGCAAGATGCTATCCTATCAATATGGGTCAACATTTCTAAAGAATGCTTTCAGCACCTTGTTGAATCAATGCCACGTAGAATTAAGGCAGTTCTGAAGGCGAAAGGGGGTCAAACACAGTATTAGTATGGTGTTCCTAATAATACTTTAGGTGAGTGTATAAATATGTCATCTATATATGTCAATTCACTCATTCAATAACTGTGCATACCCCTACCTTACACATACACTACCACTTGCACATGTACATATGCTATTCTGTATATATGTCCTATTATTTGTATATCTATTTACACTTTTACCTTGTTTTATATTCTGTGTCTCACTGTAATATTCTGTTTGTACTTGCTTGTGTCTCCTATCACCAAAAAAATTAATTCCTTGTGTACATGAACACGCTTGGCATTAAAGCTCATTCTGATTCTGATTCTAATTAGTACAAATTGTTGCAGTGCTAAGTCACTGCAGAAGCCTGCAAAGACTTCCTAATCTTCCTTAGAATGAGAACCTGTCAGGCAATTAGCTGAATTACCCCCCAAAGCTACGTGTTTAAAACAAAAGTGCTTTTGCTTCAGGGTGGAGAGTAGCAGTTGTACGTAGATCTGCATGACAGTTCGGCTCACATTAGCACAGCAAAAACTCTGTCACAGCCATTGTTGGCTCATGCTGTGAGAGAGGTCTTTGTGAAGGGCCATCTGAAAGGCATTGTCAAGTGGTTGGCACCTTGGCTCCATATTCCTCAGTATTGCTGCATCACAAAGAGAGGTGTGTGTGCTACTTTTGGGGGCTGAAGAATTTAGCACATTTAAAGAGCTTGTTTCCTAACAATGGCGCTCCTTGCAACATCAACACGAACACAAGTCCTTGAAAGTCAGACCATGCATTGACACAAAGGCCCTAATATCTGAGAAATAACTAACAAGTTTGAACAAAAAAGAACTAAAGACATGATCATTGTTAGCTGTACAACAGATGTTAAGAATGATTTTGATTTTGAGCTTTCAAGGCACCAAAAATGAGAATTAAGACTTGTTAACACCTCTTTGCATTGCCTCATCAGTCCTACTTCAAAGTAGTGTTGGGTGGTAATATTATTATATTCATGGCATACTCCGTGTTATAAATGGTTAATAAATAAATTTCTTCATACTTTATATATAGCATTGTGACATCAAACATTGACATGAATTAGTGTTTGATGTCACAATGCTGCAAAAATAGACTATTATACTGAGATTAAAAGAGGTATTCTGCCATTTTACTACATTTGCTTTGTGTTTATATTCATTACTGTAATGTCTTGACTCACTTGAGATTTTTTTACTTAGTCCTAGTTATCCAAAACCCTCTGCAAAAACACCTTTCAGGTTTTCATGCTCCTTCACAGCATATATCATATAATAAAGCCTGATGAGAATGAAACCACACTGAATATTCATGCACATATAGTATAATATAGGATAATAATGTTGGCAAATTCTCAATACATTCTTCATAATAAAGCACTTTACACTAAGGTACATTTATATAGGTTATTAATGTTGAATAAGTGTTATTAAGCATTTATAACATGAGATATGCATGATGGTCACCATTTTTATGTTCTTATAAACACATGTCAATGATTTAGAATGCATTTGTAATTGAATTATTATCCATTAATAAATCCCTTTATAAACCCTTAAAAAAGGGATCATTAATGTTAAAGGGGTTCCTCGAGGTTAGCTTATAATAATAAAATAAAATAATTGCACTAAAAAAGGTCAAATATTTGTAAAATTCATAATTTTCCACCCTCGTTTTCACTCTCTGTCAAAAACACTATGTTTTGAAGAAAATTCCCACTGCTGTGATTGGCTAAATTCATTGCACTGGAAAAATAGTATCCATGCCCACCATTACAGCACATGTGATGTGTTTTTTGCTGCTCAAGATGGAAAGCACTGTAATAGAGCCGTAGATGTTTGCAAAGCAGAATAAAATGAACCAACACAACCACAACGATCGGTCTGTGTCAACAAACAGTCTGTTTCAATGTAGTATTTGTTCACGCTTGTTTAAATCTATTATTTGTATATACTGTAGTTATAAAACTATTATTATTATTTGTTGTTGTGTTACCAAAGATGCTGAGGTTTATGTATTTACATTGTTTTTTTCATTTGCCAACGGTTAAACCTTTTATTTTATTTTTTTCTGTGTTAAATTCAACGGTTTGTGCAACACTTTATCATGTTCTGCTCTGATGTAAGATGTACAGAGACATTCAAAGTGCTGTGTAGATGATAACATGACAGCTAATGTACTTAAAGAACATTTTATGTCTGATAGTTTACGTAAATTAATGGTGACGACCAAATAAATGTAATGATAACATCCAAATTGCCTGCAATAAATAATTGATAGGTGCACCTGTGGCAATTGTGTCATGATGCCCACCGAACAAGAAAACATATGCTGCCTGGAAACCCTTGAGGTAGGTTAAAAAAGCTCAATATATATATATATATAAATACATATTTTAATCAAAACTTTTCACCATATTGACCTTCTAAATAGGCTGTAAAAAGAATGACGCAGGTATCTGTCCTTCCAAACTGTATGACCCAATATTCTGACCTCAGTACCTGTTTAAATGTGTATTCTCTTCAGAACACACTCAACATTTACAGAGCTGATTATGGTCCTTTGAGAATGGAATGGTAAGAATTTCTTGACATACTGTTTACCACCTGATGTTGCAACAATTGCAAAAAAATACTTTTAGGTGCTATATGACTCATTAAAAAAAAAAAAAAAAACTGGACAGAACTTTTATTTTATTTACAAAATAACAAAATAAATACAATATTTGTTTTCGAAAAATAAGTATAAACAGAATGATGCAACATTATCACTAAGTCTTAGCAGAACTGACATTATGAATAAGGTGTTACAGACATCTGGCATACTGGAGCTATGTCAGCTGATACTGAGTCTATCTGGGCAAGAAGGTCAGGGTGGTCATCCATTCATGTGTTGTTCAGCGTATATGGAGGGAGTTTCCTGATGCTGCAGGCCACTATGTCGGATTTATTTATTAAATAGTTTAGTAAAGCTTACAGTATGTTACCTCTGGCTGTAATGGTTTTGTTGTGTATGCACCCTTTTTGGCTTTAGGGAACAAAAGCCTGTACAGAAGCTTGCTGGTTAATGATGTGGCCCGTGGGCGGTTAGAATTCTTGTTGAAAACGACAGGGAAAACAAAGTTGTCAAATATAACTGTGCAAGATATGCAATTTACATACCCTCAAACAATGTACAATCAAAAGACAGAGATAAACCTTACAGCAATTCCAAATTTGCAGAACTTAAACATATTATGACATTCATATTGCTGTAAAAAGTGCTATATGTAATGTTTTTACTGCACTAAATCATAAAATGACCATATGTCATTAGAGAATTAGGAAACATTCTAAGTTGAAAGAATAGCTTCTCCAATAACAACGCTACAGCCAGTATATTCTACTTTGAAGTTTCCATTCTGGGCCAAATTTCTATTTATGTTTTGGCCTGTGTGATCCCGCCCACTGCCCACTCCCCAATAGTATTTCGACTCTGTCGGGTTGCCAGATTTGAACAAGTTTACAGGCAAACAACACTGTGTGCTGCAGCCATGGAAGCCAGCAATTGAACTGGATCAGAGATAACAGATTCCACCCGACCTAAAAAGCCTCATCATCCGTCTAAAAACCACCATGACCAGAGGCGTAGTGAAACAAGGATAAATATTGGAGATGCCTTTGGAAGATGGAGGCAGCTGAATGCCCAGAAATCCTGTTTGTGTGTCCTCATTCTTGCAACCCAAATGGGCTTCGAGTCTGGTGCGGGGCAGACAACTGTCCAATATTTTGAACTTGGGCTGCAGTACCATTTCAAACGCTTGCTGTCAATCTTACATATAGTACCTTTAACCAGCACTTCTGAATTTGCCTACACAGATGTCTGGTAGTGATGGCTGAGCTTCTCCACATCTTTCAGGATCCTCTTGTTGGTGAGGAGCTTTTCAACTTTGAATTATTCCTTTGATCCTTGAAGAAAAATGTATGCTCTTAATTACATGTATGAACATTTGAAAGGAATAGTAGTAATGTTTCTGGAAAATGTTGACTAACTTATCAGCTTATATCACGGGTTCATCTGGTTGGAACCACTTGCCATTAGACACACGTATTGGATGATGACATTTTGGGTATGCTGCAACGGCATGTGCGTGTACATCCTGAATGTGATGTACACGTCTGATATTGATGATGCTGCAGTCCAGTAAACATGTTTGTTTATGCTCCGCTGCCACCTTTTGAATAATAAACAGTTCTTGTCTCTGGTAATTTTATCCAACTTCTTGAACAAACCTATGGATAATTAATTGCAATGGAGGAATGAAATAAAAGCAGATGTACATAAAAAACGAATCATATGTTAATTGTAATCGTTAAGTTTACAAGATATGTTTATGACCAATATATTACTTTCCTCCAGATGCCAGACACCATAGAACTGGGTGATTTTGTGCTCCTTCTGATATTTCTGGATCCGAGGGTGTTGGTTGGTAATGATGCAGTCTAGCATCACACCATTTGCCTCTAAAAGGCCCAGGCATCTTTTTATCCCCTCCTTTTCCATGTGGTAGCTGCCACCAACCTCACTGCTCTAGTTTAAAGTATTCTCAATAAATAAACAAGGGTGCAGGGAGGTTGTAGATGTTACACTATGGAAAATGGTCTGCACTTATATGGCACCTTTTTAATCTTAGCGGTATTCAAAGCGTCTCATTCACCCATTCACACACACATTCATACACCAATGCAAGGTGCTAGCCTGCCATTGGGTGCAACTTGGGGTTGAGTGTCTTGCCCAAGGACACTTCGGCATGTGGAGTCATATGGGCTGGGATTCAAACCACCAACCCTGCGATTAGTGGCCAACCTGCTCTACCAACTGAGCCACAGCCGCCCAATTATCGGTGGCTGATAACTATAATTATCAGGATAGGTCTCTCCACAGTAAATATGGCTTCCACAAAATGAACTATTGAATAAATGAGATATGAAACACCATTGACAGACATTCCCAGTGTCTCAATCAGCTCCCAAGCTTGTGAATCAGTATATTGCAATTTTTAATTGAGTTTACTAAACTTGGGAGCTGATTGAGATTCACCAATTATCTTTTTTTCATTGGCATTTGTTGGTAAAATGGCATTATGGAATGTATGTATTCTCAGTCATCTGCATATGCATCAAGGTTTAGCTCCAATATTTTGCAGAATAGCCTAAAATTGTTAATGCGTAATACCCATTATGTTTAAAAGAAACAATTATTGAAAGAATGCAAGATCAATAGCACAGAATTTTCTTTGTTCTGCTAACAATGAAACAAATTTTACCTGGTGAGTTACTCTCAAATCCCCACCAACTATCACCTTGTCCCCTTGGCTTAGGGGTTCCAGGACATCTTTCTGCTTAATTTGTAAATGATAGCTGGCTCCAGGTATCTGCTGGCATGGCCTCTAAATGTTCTGTTTGCAAATATCTTGATATGCATTGCCTTGAACAAATATATATGTATTTTGAAGTACATTCCAACTCTTTAGCCAAATACCTTCTGTACTTGGATGGATGCACCGGTGAAATAAATGGCTGCTGAAAGCTGTATGTTGCCAACTGGGTTACTCCCAACAATGGGTTGACTCTTCCATTGTCGCAAATACTGACAATGTGGGCACAATTGATCTATGGCAATAAATGTTCCATTTCCTTGTGGGCGAACATCACAGAGTCTTGAGCACACTGGACAAGTTGTTAAAAGTTCGAGGAGGCATTTTTCAAACACAATGTACTTGTGATCCTCATGGGTGGACCTTGACGCATGCATTCTATTATGAAAAAAACCCCAGGTAAACTCAATACTACAGCATAATTGTAGTTAAACAAAATTGTTTTATTTATGTTATTCAGAATTTGTTTTTTTAAACGGATGGAACATAACTTACAAACTCTGTGACAACTCTGAGCAGGATTGTATGTTGTGTCTTGAGGATCACACAATTCAAAAGAAATACCTTCCTCCCCCTCAAGTTCAGGACGACCTCTTTTAGCTGGCCTTGAGTGTGTGTAGAAGTCAGTGACTCTAAAGTGCCGCAGGGAGCAGTGGTGCCAACTCCTACACTTTCACATTGCACTGCTGTCTGTGTTCCTAGAAATAAAGGGAGGGAGACAACAGATGACAATAGTATGTTAACATTTTATTGAAAATCTGATGCATTGTAAACAAAACTATTAAGCAGCACATTGACCAAACAAAAATCATAGACATGGAAATTAGATGCAGGCCAAACTATTTAGAGGTGACACCCGTGGCTCATCAAATGTAAGAGAATGTGCAACTAACAGATATTTCTTAATACAATAAATAGGTATATTGTCATGTTTAGATGTGTTTTTGTTCATGTCTTGATTTCATGTCTTTTATTTTGAAAAGTTTAGTTCCTGTTCATGTCATGTGTTCCCCTAGTCATATGATGTCCTGTTTTTGCCTCCATTTTCATGTGTCTTGTTTTCATTGGTTAATTGTTTAATTATCTTGTTTAGAGTTCTGTTTTATCATTGGTTTATGTTCCTCCATGTCATGTATTTAAACCCTCAGTGTCGAGTATTGTTAATGTAACTTTGTTGTTTTGTTTAAGTTACATCAAGATTTAGTCAAGTCATGTTTTGTTTGTGTCAAGTCTAGTTTAGTCAAGTTCATGTTTATGTTTCACGTTTCTAGTTAGGGTTTTTGGATCTCACTTTTGTTTAATAAACTGCACTTGGGTTCGTCACTCCATCGTCATCGTCTTCATCATTGTCCATGCCCTCAGCATCGTTACATATATATCAATGGTTACTGTTGAATATAGTTGTGGGATAGGAAATCTTAGATGAGTAAACAAACTAATAATGTCTGCTTGGTTAAAACTGAATATGAATATGAAGTTTATTTAACAGGACTGTGATAAACACAATAAAGACAATAATAAACATAAAAACAATAAAACCTTTGCTTCTGAAATGACGTTGTAGAGTTCCAAAGGATAGCTGCATGCCCACGGTCTTGTGGCTTTGCCGGTCTGTGTTTACAATCCCAATCAGCATGTGATGTACTCTGAATGGATATCCAGCATGCAAGCAAATTAAGAATTCCTCAAACACTTTGCACAAAATTAATGAAAGCAATTAAGTTTAATCAACTGGAAAAACATAAAAAATGTATCCAAATATCTTTATACGTATTGATGTAAACAAATGTCTTAAAAGACGACAACAGTGGAAAAACAGCAACACTAGCAAAAGAAAACCTAACACTAGAAGGGTTTAGAATAGCAAATGTAACATAAACTACACTGTAATATATTCAACTTGACTACACTTTCTTCACACATAATTCAAATATTCAGCTCAAGCTAATATTT
Organism: Xyrauchen texanus; assembly: GCF_025860055.1. NCBI lineage: Eukaryota > Metazoa > Chordata > Actinopteri > Cypriniformes > Catostomidae > Xyrauchen > Xyrauchen texanus. The sequence goes on along the minus strand of NC_068323.1, from coordinate 25,029,968 downwards.
CTAATCCGTGTATGTACTGATTTGATCAGCAGCACTCTAACAATTATACATTTGGTGCTGGTGCCTTAAATGCTAGCGTTAAATGCTAGCTTGCAGTTTTTAACAAACACACTGATAAATGAAAGATTAGAAATAAATCTACTTACCAGCATTGCTTCAGAGGGTAATATAGTTGGCACTGCCGTATCTTTCAATACAAGACATTTTGAAAAAACGGCAGCATGTTGGGAATAATTCACAAAAGAGTCTGTTGTAAAATGAGACGAACAAACGAATAATTGTGCACTCAATCGATCAGGCACGTTGTTAAAAATAAACAGCCATTTATTTCTAATGCTCTAATCTTTTGGAAGGCGATGCAAAGAATGTGGAGGTGCAGTTTGTCTACATCCAGGGACACAACAATGTCTGATGGCCTTACTCGATATCTTAACCTCACAGCAGTATCACACTTGTGTTAGATGAACAGACACAAGTTGTTCAGGACGATGACGCATGTTAAGGGGCGTGTAGATGCAAATGAAAAATGAATCGCGATGTCATGTAAACAGCGATTTCAAATCCTGGTGCCTCAGAAGGGTGGAAAATACAAATGCTTCTTTTAGACTGGGGAGTTAGTTTTGAAACTTACAGTATGTTTTTATTGTACAGTAACCTCTTATATGTGTAAATATAATTTTCCATATCACGTGACTCGTTTTGCATGACACCACAGAGACTCACAGCATGTGGAGGTTCATGCTACTCTCCACGATCCACATACAACTAACCACACGCACCATTGAGAGCGAGAACCACTAATCACGACCACAAGGAGGTTACCCCATGTGACTCTACCCTCTCTAGCATCTGGGCAAATTTGGTTGCTCAGGAGACCTGGCTGGAGTCACTCAGCACGCCCTGAATTCAAACTCATTACTCCAGGTGTGATAGTCAGAAATTAAGTTTCATTAATCCAACATAATTTAGTTGGATTAGGTCAAATTGATTTACTATAGTTGATTTAACTCAAACTTAATTTTTTTATGTTGGTCTAATGTAATTGTATTAATTTACTATTTTATTTATTTAATTGTCTTATGTTGGTTAACATTTATACATTTTAATAGTTAGTATATGGCAGGTGTGCAAGTGAAAGAACAATGAGACTGTTGCACTGTTAGTTTGAGAGCAATGGCTTATAGAGCTAAGCAGCATTCAAATCAAACATTACTTGAAAGTGCAAGTCCATCCTCAACCAAAGCACAACACCAGTCTTCACCACAATGGAAACCCCCAAACTACAGCCAAACAAACACTACTTTAAAAAAATGATAAAACTGAACGGTGAACGTGAACAAAACTCATCCTGTTCTTATCTTGCATAAAATGCATAACAAAAAGCATAAAATTACACTTAGTTTCAACATTTGTTCACACCATCCAGTCCCCTGCAAAGCATGCTGGGAAATCGAAATCCCCTGGCTAGTTTCATCAATGCTACAAAAAATAATTATGTATTCCTTTTTACAAATTTAATTGAATTTAACATAATACATTTAAGACAAAATGTTCTAGAATTGTGTTGCTTCAGGTAATTTTAATTAGGTAAAGTGAACAACCTGCAAAACCCCCTTTTTTTTTTTTTTTTTTGAGTGTACATGGATCAGCCTCAACATTAAAAGCACCTGCCTAATATTGTATAAGTCACCCTTGTGCTTTCAAAACAGCACCAACCTGCATCTCAGTTTAGCATTCTGAGATGATATTCTTCTCACCACAATTGTACAGAGTAGTTATCTGAGTTACCGTAGACCTTCTCTGGCCATTCTCTGTTGACCTCTCTCATCAACAGGATGTTTTTTGTTTTTGGCACCTTTCAGAGTAAATTCTAGAGACTATCTGGAGCCCATCTTGCACCAACAATTATGCCACATTTTCCAAATTCCGATGGTTGATGTGAAAATTAACTTAAGCTCCTGACCCGCATCTGCTTGATTGTATGCACTGAACTGCTGCTACATGATTGGCTGATTAGATAATCACATGGATTATTGTTGGTGTCAGACGGGCTGGTTTGAGTATTTCTGGAATTTTCAAACACAACAGCCTCTAGAATTTACTCTGAATAGTGCCAAAAACAAAAAACATCCAGTGAGGGGCAGTTCTGTGGATGGAAATGTCTTGTTGATGAGAGAGTTCAACAGAGAATGGTCAAACTGGTTTGAACTGAATAATAAAGTCTACAGTAACTCAGATAACCACTCTGTACAATTGTAGTGAGAAGAATATCATCTCAGAATGCTGGTTTGAACTGAATAATAAAGTCTACAGTAACTCAGATAACCACTCTGTACAATTGTAGTGAGAAGAATATCATCTCAGAATGCTAAACTGAGATGCGGGTTGATGCTGCTTTTTGAAAGCACGATGGGGACCTACACAATATTAGGCAGGTGCTTTTAATGTTGTGGCTAATTGGTGTATATATCCACTTTACATTAAGACACATTTCCATAGGTTATTAATGTTGAATAAGTGTTATTAAGCATTTATAACCTGAGATATGCATTAAAGTCACTCTTTTTATGCATGTTGTTATAAATGCATGTCAGTGATTTAGAATGCATTTGTAAATTAATTATTAGTCATTAATAAATAATTTGTAAACCCTTATCAAAGGGAACGTTAACATAAAGTGTTACATATATAGACTGTAGGTTTCTAATGTTGGCAACGTCTTGTTACATTATTCATATGTGTCCGCTTTACATTTACACATTTCTATAGGTATTTATAATTTTTACTGTTAAATTCTTTTTTTATGCATGTTGTTATAAACACTTATTAATGACTTATAATGCATTTGTAAATTACTTATTAGTTATTAATAAACACTTTTATAAACACTTATGTGACATTAATGTAAAGTGTTACAGATATAAACTTATCTAACATAAAATTAACCTGACATGAAATGTAGAAAGTTTTAAACACATAAAATGGTTTAAAAAATATTGGTATGTTGCATTACCGTCTGAGCGCACTGTTTAGATGCAGCACTGTGGCCATGCTTTCTAATGTCAAAGAATACACAAACTAGTCAGTCCACTCGAGCCTTCTCCCATTCCATCCATCACAATCACTTCCAGGGCTGGGAGAGTGGAAGAGTGAGAACTTTCTATGCTCCTCATTTGTATGATTCTATGAGGACACAAACTCAGAATCCCATCTTGCATTACAACGAAAATATGGTGCTGCGCATAGCCGGCAAGTGAATTAGCGATCGCATCTTTTCTATCATAATCAATCATTATAGACATCTAAAAACCACATTATATGTTTGATAATGTATACTCTGACCCTCAGTGCAGAAAAAGCATTTTAGCATAAAGCTGCAATATAATTTGTGAAAAAAGAGGCATAAAAAAAGTCTAAATTCTTCTAAATGATGTTACATTATACTATATACATACATTAAAGCTGTTATTTTATTTGACTTATTTGTTTATATGAATAATTGTATCTTTTAAACCTTTGTCCTTTGAATTTATTTAAAGATATTTTTGAAGTTATTTCATTCACTGGGTTATCAAAAAATAATCATTACCACAAGGTTATGTAATATAATGTTTGTATTTCATGATATACACAATCACCCTGATCTCATGAAAATGAAGTGACTGTGGTGACATTTTCGCAAAATGACATTACGTGGTTCATTACGATTATCGTGGCAGTTCTGAGGTGAAGTTACATTAAAAACAGATGAGGTTTTTAATATTAATGCTCTGTTGACTTTTAAATCAACAAAACTGACCTCCCTACCTTAAACCTTAAACCTAAACCTAAACCTAACTCAATATTTTGTTGAAGCTCCTTTGGCAGCTATTACAGCCTCAAGTCTGTTTGGGTATGATGCAACAAGCTTTGCACACTGGATTTGGGGAATTTCTGCCATTCTTCTCTGCAGATTCTCTCAAGATCTGAGTTGAATGGGGACCATCAGTGGACAGCCATTTTCAGATCTCCAGAGATGTTCGATTGATGACAAATGAGGTTTTTAATGTTAATGTTCTGTCAACTTTTAAATCAACAAAACTGACCTCCCTACCCAAACCTTAAACCTAACCGATAGTGTTATTAAAGCAAATGAGAGATGTAAAATAAACATTTTGGAAGCAACCATGTCATGTTGAAGTGCTTCTGACACTTCTCGTTGTCTCGTTTGCCCTTCAGGACTCGTACCATGATTCTTTATATCCCAAGTTGAACACTTCATCAGTTGAGTTACCTCGCAATTTGATTGTGTTTGAACAAGCTTGTAAATGTCATTGGTTACATAATGCAAATGTTAAAATGTATCACATTACAAGTAATATGCTATAGTTAAAGTGTTTTGATTTCAAAAGATATTATTGTGCGAGAAGAACAGGCAAAAAATCCAATATAAATATGTTTAAAATCATGAGCACTCACATGAGATGAGGACTCAGAAATCTTATAAAAGCCGTTTTATTCTACATGGAGCAGGGGGCTCCCATTTCCCTCATGGGGGCTGCCATTTTAGAATCACATGACAAGCTGAATACTATTTGCTTAATCTCAGCTGTCTTGGACACTTTCACTCTTGGAAATAAATGAATCATGGCTGATTTGTGAATCTGTCACTGAAAACTATTTATTTTGAATGATGCTGCATCTACACCACTAGATGTAACTGAAAGTCCAAGATGACACGAATCGTGTAGGTTACGTATGTAACCTCTGTTCCCTGATGGAGGGAACGAGACGTTGTTTCAGAGTAGCGACACTAGGGGTCTCTCTTGAGCGCCGATATTCACCTCTGGACTATGAAAAAAGGCCAATGAGAGTTGGCAACCAGTATTTGCATGTCCCGCCCCCGGACATACGGGTATTTAAGCGGCGCAAATACGGGAGTTCATTCAGGATTTTTCTGAGGAGCCGGAAATGGTCCGGCCACAACAGTGGCTCAGCTCAGCGACGTGGCAGGGGAGACACAACGTCTCGTTCCCTCCATCAGGGAACGGAGGTTACATACGTAACCTAGACGTTCCCCTTCTGTCGCTCTCTCCACGTTGTGTCAGAGAAGCGACACTAGGGGTCCACTTATAAAAGTGCCATACGCTGAGCCGTGTACGTGAACTGCTGATACAGGAGCGAGCAGGTATTCTTACGTGCAGGATGATCAACTGTATCAGGCTGCACGTACCCTTCCCCAATGCCCCATTTAAGCCATCAGGATTCCTTATCGTTACCCTGGAGGGGAACAAGGTGCTGGCCAACGGGCCAAGCCTGGCCGGGCCTCTTTTCTCTCTATGTTTCTCGCATAGAGCAACTAAGGTCGGGGCCCTTACACGCATTGAGGGAAGGGGGTCTTAGCCCTTATTCAGGGCGGAGAAGACCCTGCGGAGGCCATGCCTACCCGAGAGGGGAGGCATGTTTAAGTGGCAAAACCATCAGAGGCCTGCTTAGGGCCTATGTGGAAAAGTCGGTGCGGTGGTGGATCCAGCCTCATAGAGGGGGGAACATACAGCACGGCAGCCGAGGCAGCCATGACTGCCTAAGGGAAACACGGGAGTCAGCTCGCCAGAGGGGACAGAACCATGTTGTTACACACAGGGGGAGTCCGAAGGAGGCCTTACCTGTGGAGCACCTATACCAGTACAGGGTAGCTTGCGGTACCCGCAGTGGCTTGGGTCAGCGAGTTCCTCCGCTGAACTGCGACCCACGAGGGCTAGGGAGGAATCGACCAGTGTCCCAAACCTAAGATCTCCTGGGAATGAAGGCGCACTGTTTCCCCTGGTTAGGGGGAAGGGCGCTAGGTGCAAGCGATTCACCCGGTCACATCGTGGGCGTGCCACCGAGTTCTATGGGCTCGGTACCTGAGAAAACACGGGACGATACTGACTCAACTTGTAGAATCTCGCAAAAGTGTTAGGTGTTGCCAAGCCCGCTGCTCTACAAATGTCTGCTAGGGCAGTGCCCCTAGCCAGTGCCCATGAGGACGCAACACTCCTGGTGGAGTGAGCTCGGACCCGCAAGGGGGGGCACGGCCTGGGTGTGATAAGCCAGGGAAATGGCGTCGACAACCCAGTGGGCGAGTCTCTGCTTGGAGACAGCATTCCCTTTCTGCTGTTCCCCCAAAGCAGACAAAGAGCTGCTCAGAGCATCTGGTGCTCTGTGTGCGGTCCAGATAAATACGTAAAGCACGTACTGGACACAGCAGTGAAAGGGCTGGGTCTGCCTCCTCCCGGGGCAGCGCTTGCAGGTTCACTACCTGATCCCTGAAGGGGATCACGAAAGTCAAGTATCTGCCGGACGGAACTCCAGGCAAGCGTCGCTAACAGAGAACGCATGCAGGTCCCCGACCCTCTTGATGGAAGCGAGCGCGATCAGCAGGGCAGTCTTGAGAGAGAGGGCCCTGAGTCCAGCTGAGTCAAGCGGCTCGAAGGGGGGTCTCTGGAGGCCCGTAAGGACGACCGAGAGATCCCAGGAGGGGAACAGGTTAGGCCGGGAGGGAGTTATCCTCCGGGCACCTTTTAGGAACCTGATGATTAAGTCGTGCTTACCAAGAGACTTGCCGTCTACCGTGTCATGGTGGGCCGCGATAGCGGCGACATACACCTTGAGGGTGGAGGGGGACAGCCTCCTCTCCAGCCTCTCCTGAAGAAACACGAGCACTGACCTAACTGCGCACTTCTGCGGGTCTTCGGCTCGGGAAGAACACCAGTCCGCGAACAGACGCCAGTTTAGAGCGTAGAGATGCCTGGTAGAGAGGGCTCTGGCTTGATTGATTGTATCTATGACGGTCGGTGGTAGGCCGGCTAGATCTTCCGCATCCCATCCAAGGGCCAGACGTGGAGGTTCCAGAGGTCTGGGTGCGGGTGCCAGAGCGTGCCCCATCCCTGAGAAAGAAGGTCCTTCCTCAGGGGAATTCGCCAGGGAGGGGCTGTCATGAGGAGCGTGAGGTCCGAAAACCAAGTCCGGGTAGGCCAGTAAGGGGCTACCAGAATGACTTGCTCCTCGTCCTCCCTGACCTTGCATAGCACCTGTGCAAGAAGGCTCACTGGGGGGAATGCGTACTTGCGCAGCCCTGCAGGCCAGCTGTGTGCCAACGCGTCTGCCCCGAGGGGAGCCTCTGTCTGGGCATACCAGAGCGGGCAGTGGGAGGTTTCTTAGGAGGAAAACAGGTCTACCTGAGCTTTGCCGAACCCGTCCCAAATCAGCTGGACCGACTGGGGGTGGAGCCTCCACTCTCCGCCAGGCAAGTTTGTCTTGACAGCGCGTCCGCTATCACATTGAGGTTGCCAGGGATGTGAGTGGCGCGCAGTGACTTGAGTCGCTGCTGACTCCAAAGGAGGAGACGACGGGCGAGCTGTGACATGTGGAGGGAGCGTACTCCGCTTTGGCGGTTTATGTAGGCTACGACCGTGGTGCTGTCTGTCCTGACTAGGATGTGTTTGTTCCGAATTAACGGGAGAACTTCTGCAGGGCCAGAAAAACATCCAGCAGCTCTAGGCAGTTGTTGTGCCAGCGCAGCGGGCCTCAGTTCCACCGGGTTTTTTGGACGTACCCGGCGGGGCTTTGCAGCGGTGCGGAACAGGTAATGCGGCGTCGGGAGGCAACGTGGCATCCCGAGGCTCTGGTGCTGAGAATAAACTCAAAGCACTTACCTTGCTCCGTGCACCCGGTAGGGGACGGGTTCGTGACTGAGGAGGAGGTCTGATGTTGGCGTCCTCTGGACTCGTCTTAACCGGCCGGCCGGGGAACAGTCGTGGCGCTGAAGGCGGGGACACCGCGTCCATGGAGCCGGGACTGTTGAGGCCTGAAAGCAGAGTACCGTGAGAACGGCATTTGCGGGCCATGTGCCCCAGAGACAAAGGAAATAGCTCTTTTATTGAGAATTTGGGTACCGCAGCCCGTGTTAGGGGGTGCGGCAAATGAAAAAATCAAAGGATTCTCCTCCCGGCCCTCCACCGGGGGACGGAGCGGTCTTACCACCTCCGGAGCTAATGTCTTGGGCTCTGGGTGCGTTGTCTCAGGAGCGCCTGGGAGCCTTCCGGGTCCTCGAGGGGGTCCGTGAGACAGGGGTGTGCGCTTCCCGCGGTTTGCTCGACGCTGGGGCTGAGAGCTGGGCCCGGGTTGAGGCGGAGCAGGGGCTTGCCTTCTGGCCACGGGAGGATGCCCTCGGCGAGCAGACGGGGCATGGGCCATGGCGGCAGGCTTGCGGCGAGGCATGATGTGAGAGATGGCCTCCGTCTGCTTCTTCACTATGGAGAACTGCTGAGCAAAGTCCTCGACGGTGTCGCCGAAGAGGCCGAACTGGGAGACAGGGGCGTTGAGGAAGCGAGTCTTGGCGGCTTCACGCATCTCGACCATGTTCAGCCACAGTTGACGTTCCTGGACCACTAGCGTGGCCATCGCCTGCCCGAGCGCTTGCGCTGTGACCTTCGTCGCTCTCAAGGCGAGGTCGGTCGCTGAGCGCAGTTCCTGCAGCATGTCGGGATCAGGGACATCCCCGTGCATGTCGTGTAGTGCCTTGGCTTGGTGGACCTGCAGGAGTGCCATGGCATGCAGGGCGGAAGCGGCGCGTCTGGTGGCGCTGTAGGCCTTCACTGTCAGCGAGGAGGTTGCTCTACAGGTCCGGGAATGGAGTACGGGGTGACCTCGTCAGGTGGTAGGGGTACCGGGGCATAGATGGATCGCAACCGCCCTATCCACCTGGGGAATCGCCTCGTACCCATGGCGAGGGCGGACGAGCCTGTGGCGATGTGACGAGTGGAGAGGGGTGCTCTCCACGAAGACGTCAGCTCGTCATGCACTTCTGGGAAAAACGGGACCGGGGCGAAGCTGTGAGCGGCGCCAGACCCCAGGAACCAGTCGTCCAGCCGTGATGGTTGTGGGGAGGATGGAGGGTTCCAATCCAAGCCCACGCTGTCGGCTGCCCGGGAAAGCATGTCAGTCATCTGTGCGTCAGCCTCAGCCTGGGCAGGCCCGAAAGCGACAGCCCAGGGGAGTCCTCAGCATCAGATAACCCGCCCTCCGATGCCGCGGCGAGCTCATCTGCTTCCATCGCAAGCGGGTCGGCAGACTGGCTGTGAGGCGAGTCACCACTGCCTCGAGCACGGACGGGAATCAACGAGCGTGTCGGGGTGCGGGTGGTCCGAGGCGTACCGGCGGAGCTGCACCCGCTGCCATCCCCAAATCACCTCCATCGCCAGCCGCATCGTCCTCAATCCTGTGGGAAGAAGGAGCGACACGGGGGGGGGGCGGCTGGAGTGGCTTGCTCACGGTTGTAAGCAAGCCGCGACCGCAACGTTGTCATGGTCATGTTCTCGCAGTGAGAACATGAACCATCCACAAATGCATGTGATCGCTACCCAGACACACGAGACAGCGGAGAGCACTCTACCGCATCCAGAAACAACACAGGGGTGGAAGGGCATCTTTATAGTGACGCGACCTTAAAAGGACGTTCAACGCAGGCTGTGTTTTGCTCTTTTAGAGGAAATTACTCTTAAATAAAATCACTCTTTTAGGGAAAAAACTTGTGAGAGTTATTAAATCTGCACTGTCGATGCGCCCAGGGGCAGGAATGCACAGCCGTGCAAACAGGAGAAAGCCGCTTTTGTGCGCCGTAGAATCCAACAGCATGCAGCAGAGGGATAACAGGAACTCGGTGTGTACACACAGCAGTTGCAGACATGACCATCGGCTCCGAAGAAATTTTATGAATGAACTCCCGTATTTGCGCCGCTTAAATACCCGTATGTCCGGGGGCGGGACATGCAAATACTGGTTGCCAACTCTCATTGGCCTTTTTTCATAGTCCAGAGGTGAATATTGGCGCTCAAGAGAGACCCCTAGTGTCGCTTCTCTGACACAACGTGAGAGTTACTATGCGCGCACAGAGACCAGGTGCTCAGGCACCTCAGCCGTTTGGGGCTTCAGGTCAACTGGGAAAAGAGCAAGCTCACCCCGGACCAGAGCATCTCTTTTCCCGGTTTGGAGTTAGACTCAGTCTCAATAATAGCACGTCTCTCCAACGAGCGTGCTCAGTCAGTGCTGAAATGCCTTGCTCCCTTCAAGCCAGGCGCCGTGGTCCCTCTAAATGATTCCAACAGCTCCTGGGGCATATGGCATCCTCTGCAACGGCCGCGTGGCTGGGGTTGATGCATATGAGACCACTTCAGCACTGGCTCCAGACTCGAGTCCCGAGACGAGCATGGCGCCGCAGCACGCACAACGTGAAAGTTACCACTGCCTGCCGCCAAACCTTCAAAACCTGGACAGACAGGAGTACCCTTGCAGCAGGTGTCCCGACGCGTTCTGGTTACAACCAAGCCTCCAAATTGGGTTGGGGCGCCGTGTACAACGGGCACGCAGCCGCAGGCCGGTGGAACCGAGGCCCGCTGCGTTGGCACATCAACTGCCTAGAGCTGCTGGCTGTTTTCCTTGCCCTGAGGAAGTTTCTCCCGTTAATTCGGGGCAAGCACATCCTAGTCAGGACAGACAGCACCACGGTCGTAGCCTACATAAATCGCCAAGGCAGAGTACGCTCCCTCCACATGTCACAGCTCGCCCGTCGTCTCCTCCTTTGGAGTAAGCAGCGACTCAAGTCACTGTGCGCCACTCACATCCCCGGCAACCTCAATGTGATAGCGGACGCGCTATCAAAAGACAAAGCTTGCCCGGCGGAGCTCATCCCAGTCGGTCCAGCTGATTTGGGACAGGTTCGGCAGGGCCCAGGTAGACCTGTTTGCCTCCCAAGAAACCTCCCACTGCCTGCTCTGGTATGCCCGGACAGAGGCTCCCCTCGGGGCAGATGCTTTGGTACTCAGCTGGCCCGCGGGTCTGCGCAAGTATGCATTTCCCCCAGTGAGCCTTCTTGCACAGGTGCTATGCAAGGTCAGGGAGGACGAAGAGCAGGTCATTCTGGTGGCCCCCTACTGGCCCATCCGGACTTGGTTCTCGGACCTCACACTCCTCACGACAGCCCCTCCCTGGCGAATTCCCCTGAGGAAGGACCTTCTTTCTCAGGGACAGGGCACACTCTGGCACCCGCACCCAGACCTCTGGAACCTCCACGTCTGGCCCCTGGACGGGATGCGGAAGATCTAGCCGGCCTAACATCGGCTGTCTTAGATACTATCAACCAAGCCAGAGCCCCCTCTACCAGGCATCTTTACGCCCTAAAGTGGCATCTGTTCGCAGACTGGTGTTCTTCCCTAGTCGAAGACCCACAGAAGTGCGCGGTTAGGTCAGTGCTCGTGTTTCTACAGGAGAGGCTGGAGAGGAGGCTGTCCCCCTCCACCCTCAAGGTGTACGTCGCCGCCATCGCGGCTCACCACGACACGGTAGACAGCAAGTCTCTTGGTAAGCACGACTTAATTGTCAGGTTCCTAAAATGTGCCCGGAGGCTGACTCCCTACCGGCCTAACCTGTTCCCCTCCTGGGATCTCTCGATCGTCCTCACAGGCCTCCAGAGACCCCCCTTTGAGCCGCTAGATTCAGCTGGACTCAGGGCCCTCTCTCTCAAGACCGCCCTGCTGATCGCGCTCGCCTCCATCAAGAGGGTCGGGGACCTGCAAGCGTTCTCTGTTAGCGACACTTGCCTGGAGTTCGGTCCGGCAGACACATAAGTGATCCTAAGACCGTGACCGGGCTACGTGCCCAAGGTTCCTACCACACCCTTCAGGGATCAGGTAGTGGACCTGCAAGCGCTGGAGGCATACCCAGCCCTTTCATTGCTGTGTCCAGTACGTGCTTCGCGTATCTATCTGGACCACACACAGAGCACCAGACGCTCTGAGCAGCTCTTTGTCTGCTTCGGGAGACAGCAGAAAGGGAACGCTGTCTCCAATCAGAGGCTTACCCACTGGGTTGTCGATGCCATTTCACTGGCTTATCACACCCAGGCCATGCCCCCCAACCCCCCCCTCTCGGGTCCGAGCTCACTCCACCAGGGGTGTTGCGTCCTCGTGGGCACTGGCCAGGGGCACCTCCCTAGCAGACATCTGCAGAGCAGCAGGCTGGGCAACACCTAACACTTTTTCGAGATTCTACAATCTCTGAGTTCAGTCAGTATCATCCCGTGTTTTCTCAGGTCCGAGCCCGTAGAACTCGGTAACGCGCTGATGATCTGACCGGGTGAATCGCTTGCGCCTAGCGCCCTTTCCCTCAACCGAGGTAAAATAGTGCGCCTCTGTTCCCAGGAGATCACATCTTCGGGTCGCTGGTTGACTCCTCCCTAGCCCTTGTGGGTCCGCAGTTCAGCAGAGGAACTCGCCAACCCAAGCCCCTACGGGTACCCAATCTACCCTGTACTGGAATAGGTACTCCACAGGTAAGGCCTCCTGTTCGGTCTCCCCCTGTGTGTAATTCCGCGGAACTGTCCCCTCACGAGCGGACTCCCGTGTCTCCCTTAGGCAGTTACAGCTGCCTCGGTCGCCATGCTGTACGCTATCCCCCCTCTACGAGGTTGGATCTACCACCGCACCAACTTTTCCACATAGGTCCTGACAGGCCATGTGAGGTATCTGCCACTCTTTGCCTCCCCTGCGGGGTAGGTGTGGCCTCCGCAGGGTCTTCTCCCCTGAAAGAAGGGCTAAGACCCCCTTCCCTCAATGCGTGTAAGGGCCCCGGCTGTAGTTGCTCTATGCGAGAAACATGGTTGGTGGCCATCACCTTGTTCCCCCCTCCAGGGTAACGAGAAGGATTCTGATGGCTTGAATGGGGCATTGGGGAAGGGTAGTCTGATACAGTTGGTCATCCTGCACGCAAGAATACCTGCTCGCTCCTGTATCAGCAGTTCACGTACACGGCTCAGCGCATGGCACTTTTATAAGTGGACCCCTAGTGTCGCTTCTCTGACACAACGTGGAGAGAGCGACAGAAGGGGAACGTCTAGGTTACGTATGTAACCTCCGTTCCCCGATGGAGGGAACGAGACGTTGTTTCTTCCCCGCCACGTCGCTGAGCCGAGCCACTGTTGTGGCCGGACCATTTCCGGCTCCTCAGAAAAATCCTGAATGAACTCCCGTATTTGTGCCGCTTAAATACCCGTATGTCCGGGGGCGGGATATGCAAATACTGGCTGCCAACTTCTCATTGGCCTTTTTTCATAGATCAGAGGTGAATATCGGCGCTCAAGAGAGACCCCTAGTGTCGCTTCTCTGACACAACGTCTCGTTCCCTCCATCGGGGAATGGAGGTTACATACGTAACCTAGACGTTATAATCCATCACAATCAGTATGTGTTAAGGTAACATCGCCATCTCCATATGGACAAACTACATATAACAGCTGACACACAGCAACGATTTGCCAGTTGTTTAGCTCTTCATGTTCGCAGTACAGCAATTTGTAAATCTCGTATGCATAGTTTGTGTACATGACCAAGACTGCCAAAAATGAATACGACTACTGTACACTTATAGCCACAAACTTCCAATGCTTCTGTAAGTTTTTCATATTAAAACACTCATCCATGTATAAGTTGAAACAACACGCAACTTCTACAATAGTTACAGTTTTAGAATTTTTTATTTTTACAATATCCGGTAAAGACACTGCAGGCTACAAAAGTGTGCAGATGTTTTTTTCAGCCTCTTTTTTTTCTTATTAAAATGTAAATAATTACACGATATGCTGGTTAATTGGATTAATCTCACATGTTTACAATATATTGTTTTATTTTCATTTGATTGAAAATAAGTCCACAGCAATCCATTTTGCAATTGAATTAATCAATCTTTCTGATATATATTTATTATAAGGGCTTTTCTGAGGACGTGTAAATGAACACATGCATCTAAATTTGGTAAAAGTAAAAGTACTTAAAAAAATTTCTTAAATATCCCTGCATTTTGTCCAGCTGTGTCTGAACATAAGAACTTGTTCTGTCTCTAGTGTCAAACAAGCCTGTGTGCTGTTTGTTCTCTGTACAGCTGGAGTTTCACTTACTGCCCCCTGCTGAAAACAGGTGCTACTTCAAGCTTGAATTGCTCCGATGGTAGAAATATTCCTTATTATTGCTTATTCCTTATATATTATCATTTTGTGTTTAATATAATGAATCACAATGAAGTAACACACTAATTCAACAGTTCAGGTTTTGGGTGTCATTTTGTCAGTTTTTAATAATTTTCATCTATCCCAGCTAAATATAGAGATAACTATAAGTAAACCATTTGTAGGTTGATTTCCCCCAAAAATCACAGGACACGATTGATTGCGACAACGCCAACCACAGTGCTGATGCTCATGTCAAATAAGGCTCAATAATCAATTAAAGCATCGATGAAGCCTAATGAAAGATCAATTGCATCAGCTCCCCAGTCAAGGGCTTCCACACAACACGAGACAAACGCAATCTTTGTATACGCTGTCACAATGAAGGTTATCTCTGCGGGCAATGGCAACCAGGTGACAGCTATTTCCCATGATGCTGCAAAAGCAGTCAAGCTGTTCATCTCGCTGTCAGCTGACCGCCGGTTCCCATGGTTCCTCCCGCTGCCACTCAACAGCAGTGAAAGCAGCTATTATCTGGCAGCAATGGAAAAGAACTGCTCGGGCTTTGATAAGCTATCACAAGTCCCAGGTGAGCGGCGGCTAACAGCACATCAGGACAAACACAACGGCTGGCAGGGAAATATCCCGTCTTTATCAGCCAATGTTGCTCGGAGACATTCCTGACTTCATCCTGCAGGTGCTCTTAACACAATTTATTTATGTGCATTGTTCACCCTAAAATATCTCTTTGAGATTTTATTTTATTTCAATCAGATTATTCAAACAAATTTTCTGCTAATGATTTGGTGAAATTTAAAGATTCTACAGCAAAAAAAATAATAAATTAATCAATAAGACATATGCTTTCATTATATGTCTCTTTAGATGATGTGTATAATGTCAATGGACTTTTTATATCAACTTCAAAAGATTAGGTTTACATTTCTATGAAACTGTAAGGCAAAGTCTCTATCTTAGATTCTGTAACTGGTACTGTATTATGACTGGCTTTGTCCACTTTTTCAGCTCACTTGGTTCCGGAAGTATTTTTCCCATTGTTTTTTTTCTATAGTGATTTCATAAAATCCTTCATAAAAGAGTTGTAAGCCATGAACCAAACCAACCAGCTCCGAGGTGAATCACAACATTACAAACTTTGATTTATAGCTATTATTATTGCTATTAAACACTTTTATTGTTTAATTTATTTTATGAAATAATGCTGACAGATGGCATCAGCAGAAGCATATATTATTGATTAACAACTTCTGAGATCATGGTCTGTCTTTAAAAGTTGATGAGTTATCACAATAAATAAATAAATAAATAAAATAGTAAATAAGGGGATTTTTACTTCCAGAACCATACTGCACTCTATAGAGGGTCAGGGTGTAACACAAATGTATACTATGAACTGTAATCAATTTTATTTGAATTCTTCTTTTTCTTATCAAGTAAATCTTATCAAGTAAAACTGTTTAGAATGTAAATTTATGTTACTTTTGAAGTTATTCATCACTTGTAATCTACATTTTCATTTTATATGGCCATACATTGTGACAAATGCATTTTTAAAAGTACAAATATTCTGTATAGTTTCAAATAATATTAGGTCATAACTGCTGCATACACAATTATAAATGAGATGGGAATTGAAAGGAATGTAATGATTCCAGGTCCTTTACAGTGCCATTAACCATTCTTTTAGTACTTTTAAGGAAGAAATATTTGTAAACAAGTATGCAGTTATTATTTAATTGACTCCCCTCAGTAGATTGAAAGGAACTGACTCATAAGAGTCATTTGTTCAGGAATCAGACCACACTGAGACTGTGTTTCACGCTGTAGATTGAAAAGAACCGGCTCATAAGAGTTATGTGGTCAGGAATCAGAACACACTGGTTGTGATGTATGTTTCACACTGTTGATTCAATAGCGGTGTTGTTGTGCCACTGAATGGTAGTGCAAGAAACACACAAGAGTATTTTAGCACAGTGTTTCTGCAGATTTTTTTTTTAACAGAATCAAAAGCCATGAAAATGAATAAGTTCTAGTATTTAAACAGTTCAGAATCAGTTCTCAGTTCCCAACTCTAATTATAAAAGAATTAGCGAAGTGTTGTTTAACCCTTAAATGCATGAATGTTTCGCCATACATTATTACATACCTCGGGGTCTTTAGCGACCTGCCACATTTAACAATCCAAATCTGTCAACAAAATGCCAGGTTAGTGTCAAATATTCAAATCATTTTCAGGGAAATGTATGTTTTATTTTTCATATATCAAACAGATAATGAATCAAATATAAAACAGGATTTATTACTTCCACACTGAAATTTCACAATGAATAACGCAATTGGCTGTCAAACACATATTGAGCTACACATAACACATAAGATACACATAACCTACATACATGTAATTTCTCAGGCATAAGAGTCTAAATAGACGCACTACTTACAGAATTTCAGAAGTACATCCAAATGACGAAAGTCATCCAATACTGTTCATGTGTTAAACTTGCTATAGTTCAGTTCATGTTGCTTCTGCATTAATCAGCAATGTCAAATGTAAAGTAAATAACTGAAATAACAGCGCCATCTTGACTAACAAACAGCTTGTATAATATGTATGTCTATACTGATATGTAATATTCATAATTCATCATTGTCACTAAGACAATCAACGTGATACAGTAGTCGCTTGTATGAATGTAGTATTCATTTGTCTTATACAAATAAACAAAGAAATAGATATCCTGTGAACATATTTAGATATGAAATTATCATACAAATATGATTTATGGAAGCGCAAATATAATAAAATAATAATAATAATAATAACAAGGTACAGTTTTATTTAGCAAATTCTATTATCAGTATGACAATTTGAGTGAAATGTCATGGATAAAACCTGATGATCCACGTTATCCAGCATTTATTGAGAATATTGTGTGCTTAAAATGAAAACAAGGTGTTCACATTCTCAACGTCACTAATCTACTAATTAGTGACCCAGAAATAGTGCATAATCTTGCATATTTCTTCTTACTTTTACATAATTACCTTTCTTTGTTTTCAAATGTTTTAAAATCCTTTATTGTATTTGAAGTTTAAATGGAAAAAAAAAAAATGAAAAAAGAAATTCCCAAATTTTCAATGTAGTCTAGACTTTTGGACCCCAAATGAATGATGTCTAATCCCGTTCTGTTTCCACCCAATGAAAAAGCTCACGAGGACGGTACTGACTGTCACTCACTAGCATTCCATTTGATTTTAATTAGTTGTATTCACAGCTCCCTATCCCGTAAAATAAGTGTAACTACCACCACCTTGTGTACAAACATCTCCCCACAGAGTGTGTGCGCGGATCATCTAGGATAGAAACATGACACCTAACAGCATTCCCACGCCGCTGAGGTGAGTTTACGTCATTCGGAGCATCACCAGGTTTTATGTCAAAGCGAACGCTTCTTTTCTGACACTTTAATAAATTGAAGGTTGGCGAGGTACACCGTTTCATTACCCGAGATGCCAGAGATAGTCTCGACGCAGCAGAAATGTCAGATTGTCTCAATTCC
Organism: Xyrauchen texanus; assembly: GCF_025860055.1. Classification (NCBI taxonomy): domain Eukaryota; kingdom Metazoa; phylum Chordata; class Actinopteri; order Cypriniformes; family Catostomidae; genus Xyrauchen; species Xyrauchen texanus. The sequence continues at coordinate 25,012,370 of NC_068323.1, read as the reverse complement.
AGCAGCTATTGGAATAATTGTCATCCAAGTTTTCAAATTCATCTCTAACATCTTTGGTATTGTAACGCTTTCCAATTATTACAAAGTTGATTGCGGCGAGGAATTCTGTACGCAGTCATGCAAAACCACGCACGATCTGTACTTTCCAGAAACAGCAAAACAATCTTTCGAATGAGAGAAGAGATAGCACGTCGGGGAAGCAAGGACAATGAATCGCAAAAGAAAAGGCATCAAATAATTGATTCATTTTCCCTGTTTTCCTCCAGCGTAAAATTCCCTTACCGCTATCGTCTAATCTCCTATCTTTTCCACAGTCTGAATTACACTTTTTCCACTCTGGTAAGGAGGTAAAAGGTTGTTTGTTCTGCTAATTAACTTCATTACTCTGATAGCTCCCTACAGCCTTTGAGGAAAACAATTACCATTCTTTATTTTTTTATTTTTTCCTCGCTGGCAGAAAGACTATTAATTAGAAACGGGGCCCGGTCCGTGCCATGTTCCCAAGCCCTCGAGCAGGATAGCATTACATTGTCAGTAGTAATTTAGCTCTCATCTGTCTCTGCTAATTATTGTCACATTCATCAAATTCATCAAGGAAAGTGCTCTCAGAAGGATTGCATATTTGCAGTTAATATAGCATAAACTGGTATTACCCATCACCACATTTGCGATGATGAGAGGGACACAACTTATTCAGCCCTAATTAGAGCAAGCTGGGTAATTAATTATACATTCCTCCTTATTACTTCTAGTCCCAGATATTGTTTGTGGAAAAACTAGAGAGGGAGAGAGGAGATAGAGGGAGAAGCCAAGAGGCACACGAGGGGGATGGGTGGGGATTGGGATTGGGAAGAGGGGCAGGGAGGTGATGGGTTTTGTCATATGGGCTTTGCTGTAATTCCCACCTGACAAACGGCTGAAAATCAGGGGAAAATTGCAACATGTCAGCCACAGAATAACCCGCGTAATAACTCATTAATGATCGGCACCTGTGACAGGTGAGTGTCGAGAGACGGCGTCGGCAAAAACAACTGGAAAACACTAATAAATTCTTACTTCAATTGAGCGTCTCTTAAAAGTCTGAACGGCATGTCTACACTAGAACAATGCTGATTTTTCTTTTATTTACATATTATTCATTCGCGAATGGATCATTGGGGCGGAATGCTTGTTAAATTATCCAAAATAAGAGTCTAAATGCTAAACAAAAGTTAAGTAAGCATATGACTATCAATAAAAGGGGAAACTATACACATGTGTAATCTGATTATAAAGAAGTTACAGTAATCCTGTTACGTTTTAGTCGAATGTCATCTAAAACATTATCTTCTAAATTCTTGTAATCAGATTACAGTTACTGACTTTGATTAAGTTCATTACTTTTAAGGACATATATTGGGTTACACAAAATATATATATTAATGTAAAATATATTAAAACATGATTTATGTTAATATATGTGTCTCTTTGTGTTTCTGTGACAGCTAAAGTGTGTGCACCCCCAAGTCTTTGTAGGAGAGGAATAAATGTGAGACTTGCCTGCAACAATATAGGGGGAAATAATTTTTTATTATATAAATAATTATAATTATTATTCTTTTAGCAGAGAATATATATATATATATATATATATATATATATATATATATATATATATATATATATTGTTTGCTTTAGAAATTTAAAAGTAAAGTAATGTGATTATCTTTTCAATTAAGTAATCAGTAAAGTAACCTGCCTACAATTTCAGGGAAGTAATTAGTAGAGTGTAGTGGATTATCTGAAGTGGAGTACTTTATCCAATACTGTCATCAGATTTTGAGTCAAAATCCCATTTCACAATGTGTGTTTTCTCTAGCAGAAAATGTTTGTTTCAAACGCGTAGTTAAAAAGGTCTTAAATTAGGATCATTTTTATGAATTCTGTCCACCAATTTAAATTCAACTATCATCATATTTGTGCAATAACTGTTGTGAACACACTGAATCCACACTGATATCCAATGCAAGGGTCAAATATTAGGGTCTACAACAAGGGTAACAAGGGTCTACTATATAGTTTAATTTCAAGGTTGAACCAAAAGCTTGATTTGTGTTCTCAGGACAAGGGTATTTTTTTTTTTACAAATATCAAATTCATACTGGGGCAAGTTGTCATGAGTTTCATATGGTGTCATTTTAAACAATAATAATATATTTAAAATTATTTAGAATTTGCATTTTACATTATATGTAGAAATTATTTTAGATTTTTTTATTAATTTTCCTTTTCTCCCGTTTTGTCCCCAATTTGGAATGCCCAATTCCCAATGCACTCTATGTCCTCATGGTGGCATAGTGACTCACCTCAATCCGGGTGGCAGAGGACGAATCTCAGTTGCCTCCACTTCTGAGACCGTCAATCCACGCATCTTATCATGTGGCTTGTTGAGCGCGTTACCACAGAGACATAGCGTGTGTAGAAGCTCATGCTATTCTCCGCGGGATCCACACACAACTCACCACACACCCCACCAAGATCGACCATGAGGAGGTTACCCCATGTGACTCTACCCTCCCTAGCAACCGGGCCAATTGGTTGCTTAGGAGACCTGGCTGGAGTCACTCAGCACGATTCAAACTCACAACTCCAAGTGTGGTAGTCAGCGTCAATACTCGCTGAGATACACAGGCCCCTATATATATATATATATAATCTTTTTACATTTCATAAAATGTTTCATTAAGTGTACTATTTATATATTGTAAAATATTAAACAAATATTTATATGATTTATTATAATTATGATATTATAAATTATAATCAACATAATTTATTTGATTTTATATATTTATTTATATGCTATATATAATTTGTGTGTGTGTGTGCATACAGATTTAAGTGGTTTACGAGGACATTTTTTTAGGTTACAAACTGGTAAAAAGTGTATTATGCAATAAATATGGTTTATGAGGACATTTCTAGTGTCCCCATACTTCAAATTGCTTAAAAAACATATTAAACAATGTTTTATTTAAAATGTAAAAACGCAGGAGGTTTTTTGTGAGCGTTAGGTTTAGGGGTAGTGTTAGGGGATAGAATAGTTTGTACAGTATAAAAATCATTATGTCTATGGAGAGTCCTCATAAGGATAGCCGTACCAACGTGTGTGTGTGTGTGTGTGTGTGTGTGTGTGTGTGTTTATATATATAAATATATATACTGTAGATACTTTTTGATTTGTTATTAAATTATTTTAAAATATAATTTTATATTATACAATTATTATTATATATAAAATTATAAAATCCAGTCTACCCTATAACAGTCATTTATACAGCAGCTTGTGGGTCACGAAAACAATGCTAAATTAACATAATAAATTGCAACTACCATATTATCATGCATAGTTAGGATAGCAAAATAAATAGGTACTGACCTCAAAGACTGTATACATCTAATTAAACACTCTGGTATTATTTATTTATTTATCAAACACATCTGTCACTTGGTAATATTGTTAATACTAATACAATATTTGGACCATTCTTTTTTTTTCATGTGTTGGTAAATCACATTTCTGCTCTTGTTTATGCCTTTACAAAATTGTCAGATTTCCTATTCTGCCTATGTCATGTTAATCATTTTGTATATTGTCCTAAGCAGTTCATACCAATATTAATACATTTTAATGTTTACAATTAAGTTTGTTTTTATTTTTATATTATAGACTATTTTAGTACTGTGCTGGTTCGCCACTTGATGTCCAATGTAAACTCTGAGTTGAGAAACACTGCTTCATAACATCAAGACAAAACTAGGCTGAAGTTTGCATTGCAGTGACAAGCAAAAACTATTCCAGCCCATTTGCTTGTTACCAAACATATTTTACGTGACACATACTCCTCTGGTTTGGCGACTGAGAGTGACACTGAGGGACTGTGTGAGTGTGTGTGTGTGTGTGTGTGTGTGTGTGTGTGTGTGTGTGTGTGTGTGTGTGTGTGTGTGTGTGTGTGTGTGAGATCTACTGCCAAACCCCTGCGGGCTCTCTATTGTCCTTCTTCCAAATCCTATCTGCACCTTACCCACAAGCGCTTCTCACCGCGCTACAATTACACATGACACATTTAATCACATGACACACTGTCGTCCTGAGACTCTGTCTCTCATGGATCTGTATTTACTCATGAGGTCAAACCCGACCTGCCGACAGCTACTGGATCTGTCCTGAAAGCAATCAGCTTTTTATCACAGCTTTCAAAGAAGGTAATGATGTATTAACATCCCTGTATCACATAACTAGATGAGGAAATATTGAATATGATACACTATAAATCTCCACGCCAGCAATAATGGATATGTAAGCTATAAGTTCACCGCATAGATCAACTTTGACTGCAATTCAATAAATGATCAGTAAAACACATTGAACACTGCTGAAATTCTAATCACAAAAAAACTTATTAAAACAACAACAACAACAACACAAAACCAACAAATCTCTTTTCAAATAAACACTTTTGTTTTTTAAATTTCATATTCCTTTTTTTTTTTTTTAAACAATTACAACTAATAAAACAAGTGTATAACCATAAGAACCAATTATATCCTGCTGTGCTTAATTCCATTCAACCCTATTCTGATGTGCTTGATTCAAATCTGCTATGCTTAATTTTATTCTGTTGTGCTTATTCTATTCTGATGTGCTTGATTCAAATCTGTTATGGCTAATTTTATTCTGTTGTGCTTGATTCCATTCAACTCTATTCTGATGTGCTTGATTCAAATCTGCTATGCCTAATTTTATTCGGTTGTGCTTATTTTCTTTCAATTCTATTCTGATGTGCTTGATTCAAATCTGCTATGCATAATTATATTCTGTTGTGCTTAATTCCATTCAACTCTATTCTGATGTGCTTGATTCAAATCTGCTATGCTTAATTTTATTCTGTTGTGCTTATTTCCTTTCAATTCTATTCTGATGTGCTTGATTCAAATCTGTTATGGCTAATTTTATTCTGTTGTGCTTACTTCAATTCTATTCTGATGTGCTTGATTCAAATCTGCTATGCATAATTATATTCTGTTGTGCTTAATTCCATTCAATTCTATTCTGATGTGCTTGATTCAAATCTGCTATGCCTAATTATATCCTGTGCTTAATTCCATTCAATTCTATTCTGATGTGTGATTCAAATCTACTATGCTAATTTATACTGTTGCTTATTTCCTTTCAATTCTATTCTGATGTGCTTGATTCAAATCTGCTATGCCTAATTTTATTCTGTTGTGCTTAATTCCATTCAACTCTATTCTGATGTGCTTGATTCAAATCTGCTATGCCTAATTATATTCTGTTGTGCTTAATTCCATTCTGATGTGCTTGATTCAAATCTGCTATGCCTAATTTTATTCTGTTGTGCTTGATTCCATTCAACTCTATTCTGATGTGCTTGATTCAAATCTGCTATGCCTAATTTTATTCTGTTGTGCTTATTTCCTTTCAATTCTATTCTGATGTGCTTGATTCAAATCTGCTATGCCTAATTTTATTCTGTTGTGCTTGATTCCATTCAACTCTATTCTGATGTGCTTGATTCAAATCTGCTATGCCTAATTTTATTCGGTTGTGCTTATTTCCTTTCAATTCTATTCTGATGTGCTTGATTCAAATCTGCTATGCATAATTATATTCTGTTGTGCTTAATTCCATTCAACTCTATTCTGATGTGCTTGATTCAAATCTGCTATGCCTAATTTTATTCTGTTGTGCTTAATTCCATTCAATTCTATTCTGATGTGCTTGATTCAAATCTGCTATGCCTAATATTATTCTGTTGTGCTTCATTCCATTCACCTCTATTCTGATGAGCTTGATTCAACTCTGCTATGCCTAATTTTATTCTGTTGTGCTTAATTCCATTCAACTCTATTCTGATGTGCTTGATTCAAATCTGCTATGCCTAATTATATTCTGTTGTGCTTAATTCCATTCAACTCTATTCTGATGTGCTTGATTCAAATCTGCTATGCCTAATTTTATTCTGTTGTGCTTATTTCCTTTCAATTCTATTCTGATGTGCTTGATTCAAATCTGCTATGCCTAATTTTATTCTGTTGTGCTTAATTCCATTCAACTCTATTCTGATGTGCTTGATTCAAATCTGCTATGCCTAATTTTATTCTGTTGTGCTTAATTCCATTCAACTCTATTCTGATGTGCTTGATTCAAATCTGCTATGCCTAATTCTATTCTGTTGTGCTTAATTCCAGTCAATTCTATTCCGATGTGCTTGATTTAACAGCTATGCCCAATTCTATTCAATTCTATTCTGCTGTGCTTAGTTCAATTCAACTCTATTCTGATCTGCTGATTCAACTCTGCTATGCCCAATTCTATTCAATTCTGATGTAATTTATGCGACTCTGCTATGCCTAATTCCATTCAATTGTACTCTAATGTGCTTGATTCTATTCTGTGCTTGATTCAACTTTTCTATGCCTAATTCTATAACATTTTATTTTGATACACTCGATTCAATTCTGCTGTGCTTATTTCTATTCAATTTAATTCTCATGTACTTAATTATATTCTGCTTTTATTCCATTTAATTCTATTCTGATGTGCATGACTAAAGGCAAATTAAAGTGTATAAGCATAATGTTCTATGCTGCTGTGCATCATTCAGTGTTGTAGTTGTCACTAGATCTCGAGTTCTAGTCCAAGTCACCAATATTGTGTCTGAGTCAAGTACAAGTCAAGTCACCAATAGCTGCATAGAAGTCTGAGTTACTTTTATTTGTCTATGTCATTAAATAAGCAAAATAATCACAATTCTGTTGCCATTTTATGTTTAATGGCACACACACACACACACACAAATTCAGCCTTTCAAAGTGTATTGTACATGAAACCATACACACAATAACAACACCATCTCTCTAGGTTTTTTCTTAATGTTACTTGAATGTTTGATGTTGCTTTAAGAAACTTTAAGAAGTTTTCTTCACTTATTCTTTCAATCTGTCTGTCTGTCTGTCTATCTATCATCACAATGTTGTAAATAAGCCTATACAATAATCAAGAAAATAAAAATAGATGTCAGAAAAATAACTTTTCTCTGTAAACAACAGTGCCTTTTTGCCATTTATTTGAAGTTTTTTTTTTATTTATTTATCAGGTATTGTCCCAGTGTTTCCCATTAATTGACTATGGCGGCCCGCCACAGTCTAATTTGCCCCATCACGGTCACATAATGAACCGAAAACAATTTTACACTTCTCATCTAAAATATTTTTGCACTTCTCAGTCTCATAATAACAAAAAATTAAATGTTGTGTTTTGCGCTCTCTCACTCGTGCGCCAGTCAGTTCAGTCAGCTCCTCCCCCGCTGCTGTAAACTCCCGTGCTCACACAAACGTTATTTGATTGTGAGTAAATCACTCGCATATGTGATTAAATTTCGCATTATGCGACCAAAAAATGTCTGTTATTAGCCACTGGCAACAAGTAAATATGAACATTTCACTCACCAGTGATAGAGTTGTGTAGTTTCAAAACACCGAGTCCCTTTTACTAAATAAAAAGCAGTTGATTAAGAAGCTGGATTCAGCCTCGTCTTTCCCTGCATGATGTCTCATGCGTGCTGGAAAAAACACTTGTGCCTCATTCAGTTGAACTCCGAGCATCTCAGGGAACCGCACCACAGACGTCATGTGAAGATGAATGTTCTGATGTGCACGCCGTCTACAGAGACTTGCGCCAAATTCCCGCAAAAATATAAACAAGGTATAAATGTACACATTTTGTGAACACAAAGCACTCCAGTTTCACTTAACAGCCATGTAATGTCAAATATCCATGGTCATTGTGGGTTTAACACGCAGTGTTAATAGAGCAGATGCCCTGCTCTATTTCTGTGGAGATGATAACATCCAAGAAACAGAATCTCAAAGTCTTCCTTCATGACAAATAAGGGCTTGTGAGTTAATCAGAGCGCCTTAAAATAATGTGTGAAAGTGAAGAATTTAAGGCAGAAATATTTTACTATTGCATAATATAATTAATATAATACAATATAATGTATATAATAGCTATACAGGTTTGCTGGCTTACAAAAGAAGCAAAAGAAAAAAAAAGTTAGCATCATGATGATTAACTTAAATTATCGTTAGCGTTACTAGGTTATGGCACAACGTTACACTGCTTACCACTTCACTAACTAGCTTTCATTAGCAGTCTGAGGTAACGTTAAAAGATTAAAAGCTGAAACTGACATCACTAGTTTGTACCGTGCTTTCTAGAATGGTTAGAGCATGAACTTTTTAAAGTTACAGTAGGTAGTATTTATTCATTGAAAAATAAAATTCTATATTAACCTGGTGTCTAAGTTAAATGAAGCCCTGTGAGAAATGAGTTGGCACCACAGACTCAGTGAAAGGCAGGCATTGGCTCTGTTTGTGAATAGCTGTCAAGTGAACCTGGCTGGGGGTGAAGAGCATCATGTATATGGGGAAGAATTGGGGTGCTGTTTCTCACAATTCAATTTATTTCAAAGTTGCCTACTGCAGCTTTAAGAGCACAACACTGTTTACATGAGTACAACACATGCCTCTTTATTTTGATCTCAAAGTGCACCAGATGGAAGTATTTAACTTTAAAATGTACAAAATGTTCTAACAGGGGTGCATGACCCCGGACCCCCCTCAAAGGTCCACCCCCCATAGTCTCACAAAATCCTGTGGGAAAAACTGTTTTTTATAGTGTTATATTATAAAAAATCATTATAATTCAGGCGTTGGAGCGCTTGATTTCTCTTGGACAGATGGATGGATGTTTGTCCTTTTAATAAGGATTCCTTAACTGTGTTAGACTACATTTGTTATAAACTCTCATTACACGAGCCAGTCTCTATCTCTTTGTAAAACTGACCTGTCATAAACGCATGAACACACATCAACATGATATTATGTTCCGGTTATAATTATAACTCGTAATAATGATATACGATTTTGTTCCAGATATTTTCTACGTTTCTACGTGTCTACCACATGGATTCTGAAAAATCCTTAATGCATTATAGACAAACTTGTGAAAGTCCACAGAATTAAAATGAATACAGAAAGCAGCTTCAAGCGTATCATTATAAGGAAATGATTCTATTCTTTTCACTTGTGCATCATTCTATTTTATACTATAATATTCTAATGATCTCTGTGTTCCACTTTATTCTATTCAATTTAATCCTACACTATTCATTTTTCTTCTACTTTTTATTCAGATTTACTCTATTCTGCTCTATTCCCTATTTCATTCTATTATCTTCTTTACTATTCTGTTGTGATGTGCTTCGTTCTATCATTTTGATCTGGGAATTATTTGTAGTACATCCCGGAAACACACCAAACTCAGACCAAATGAATGTCTGAGAGATGACATGTGGAAAGCATGTGCCGAATTCAGAGGAGAAGAGACTTTCACATGCCTTTCAACAAACATGTGCCATTTGATCTCACAACAGTGACCAGCATCACCTCCGAGGCAAAACTATTAAGTCCAACATTTCCCTCAGTAAGTGTTTATCAGAGAAGTGTGACTTACATGTCCTCCGGAGCAGATATTGAAACCGATTGGACAATGGTGGAATACCAGACAGGCGTAGCACACGACCGACCCCCGCAAATAGGAAGAAAAAATCTTAATCTGCAACACAATGGTGCGCTCTTGAAACCCTATCATTTTCACTTCCAGTGAGTCGGCTGTCTGACTGTGAATGAAGTCAAAGGACTGGATAGTGTTGAAAATTGGATCACAGCTAACATTCGTTCATTTTTATCAGCAGCTGCCAAAGGTCATCTGACATAACAGCTGATGAATTTAAACCCCATGGATTTAATTTGCAATTTTCAATTTAGCAAGGCCTCCGAACCCCATGCTGATAAGGCTTTCCACCTATCGTGGCCTGTCATAAACATCAAGGATCACAGTGAACCCACAGGAGAAGAAGGAACGCCATATCATCAGAGCGGAAGATAAGACCAGGGGGAAGACGGGAATCATATGGAAAAAAGTTCCATAGGGAGGCTCCCTATGTGGTTAAGTTCAGAAAATGCCATTTGTGACAAGTAATCATGGAGACCCACGAAGCTACAAATACATTATCCTTACTGTCAGCTTACTGTCATATTATATCTTGTTTAGAGGAACGAGGCATCCCAACATCTTTTGATGGTAGAAAACGTCCATTATATGAACTGAAAGGCCGAGACGGGTCCATTAGCACTTTTGTGTTGGTACTACTGCAAGATCTATTTGTTGTGATATTGTAAAGCCCTAAATACATTTGTTAGACTAAAGGAGATCTATAATACATGGAGAAAGCCATCTGTTAGCATTCCCATTCATCTCAATGGCAATTGCTCGGCTGGTGCATGAAACCCATGCAATTTAAATTCAGCCGTCTTAGCTTTATGTAACTTGAAGGATTAAACCAAACACTGACTCACTGGTTAGACTGCATGAATACTTCCCACTGGATTTCCCCCCAAAATATTCTGCCTCAGTAACACTTAATCGCCATAGCACGGCCATTCTTAATACGCAACATCATGGTATGATGCATTATCAATAAATATGATCCCATTCAGGCAGCTTCGGAAGGGGGATCCAAAAAAGTGCTCCATCAAATTCAATTTAGTGCTGTTAGGAACAGCTGACTGTCATAGAAATAAGGCAGCAATACGACAGGAGGTACAAATGAATGGGAAGAGGCTCTCAAAGACACTTGGCAAGCTCTCCTGCGCCCAAGAAGGAATAGAAATCACAGGGAACAGCTGTGACTAATACCATCTTGCCCCAAAGAAAACATAGATCGCTTCAGAACAATTCACCGAGAGCTTGGAAGAGGGCGAAGAGGAAAAGAGGAGATATTCCTCAAAAGCAACATGACAGACTGTGTCTACGTGTATAATAATAGGCCTGACTGATGCATACTATGAATTTAACGGCAAATGCGCTGGAGGAGTGCTATGTAGGAGTTGACAGCAAAATAAATGAATTCAATAATGGCTGTTTGGTGTAAAATGTTACATGATGGATGTCGAACAAGTCTAATAGGCTGATGACAACAAGATCACATTATTCCCAGCATATACATGAAGAGCTAGTCATCATATATCTTCATCAGGCTCTCATACAGTGCACTTAGTGCTGCACAGCACGCAAGGCCATTAACTCAATATTCATCACAGTTTGTGACAACATCATTGTTCAACAAGTAAAAAGATTAAGAAGATAGCTAGGTATAAGGATATCAAGGCCTTGGAGTGGAGAAAGGGGTCTGGCTAAAGATCAGGCAAATCCATTTGTTTCTGTTCACCGGATGAGTAAAAGAGTGCAGTGTGTGTATGAAGGTGCACGTGTGTGTGTATCCTCAGAGAATGTGTCATCTTCCACAGTCAGGAACAATGCAGATGGATGCAGCGGGACTCTGGGCCGCCTGACAAGTGTCTTCATCCTGCATTAATTGCTCAAATTGAAGCAGTTCCACATCTCTTCAAACTAGACGTTGCTGTGAGTTCCCTTTGATATGATAATGGTATGCTTCTTAGCGAAGGGAAATGCAAATTGCAGGCGGTAATTTGGTGGCATGCACCTGCCGACACGGCACTCTCCTCTCTCTCTCCCTCTCTCTCTCTCTCTCACTCACGCCATGGCTTCGGCTTCATCCGTGCACACAAAAGCAGCCCACTGGCGAAATTATGCTTGCGTGGTCCGCGTTACCAACAGATGCTCCCCTCTTCAGCAATTGTGTGGCTGCTCTGATAGAAGCAGACAGTAGAGGACACGTTGATTTAGCGGCATGCTTATAATCAGTCAACATTTTGCCTAGATAATTCTTGCATTTAAGTGCATCCCGGACTGAGTTACAATATAATTTGGGCTTGGCCGTCAAATCAAAAGGGAGATTTCAAATGATTAAGGCTTCTGTGTTTTAAGCAACTATGGTGCCATTTTCATATTTGTCCTTGTCGTTAAAGAGAAATGGTCGACTAGTCCAGCCATCATCAATCCAGGTTTGTACAAGGTGGAGTCATGACGCTTCATTCAAGTAAACATCAAATTTGCAACCCATTTACTTCCATAATGGTCGGGTTCTGTAAGTAAAAATCCTTTTATCTGTAGAAAAAAACCTTTGGATTTTCTCCTTTTTTCTCCCCAATTTGGAATGCCCAATTCCCAATAGACTCGGGATGCCCAGTTCCGAAAGTCCTCGTGGTAGCGTAGTGACTTGCCTCAATCTGGGGGTGTGGAGGACGAATCTCAGTTGCCTCTGCATCTGAGACAGTAAATCAACGCATCTTATCATGTGGCTTGTTGAGCACGTTACCGCAGAGACCTAGCGTGTGTGGAGGCTCACGCTATTCTCCGCAGTATCCACGGACAACTCACCACTCACTCCACTGAGAGCAAGAACCACATTATAGTGACCACGAGGAGGTTACCCCATGTGACTCTACCCTCCCTAGCAACTGGAACAATTGGTTGCTTAGGAGGCCTGACTGGAGTCACTCAGCACGGCCTGGATTTCAAGTTGTCACTCCAGGTGTGGTAGTCAGCGTCTTTATTTGCAAGTCCCAGCCCCCCGAAAAATAGATTTTTAATGCTAACTTTAAAACCATTAAAGAAAGTGTAATGAGTACCGTGTCTTGTTTCACTGTTGCCATTTGTTTATCATTTTTGTCACTTTTGTAATTCCTTAGTTTTCACTTTTGTCCCTTTTTTCGCTCCATAGTCTCCCTGTTAGCTTTCGTGTTCTCCGTTCATTGTTTTCACCTGCCCTCATTAATTTACCATTGGTTTCTGTCTATCACCTTGTTATCTTGTTTTGAGTTCTGTTTGGTCATTGGCCCCTTTGTCCTATGTCCACGTATATAAACCCTGTCTGTTTGTTCAGTCTTTGTCGGTCGTTGTTTGTGAATGGATGTATGGATTGTTTCATGTTTGCTGTTCTTGCCCCCTGATCTTGATTCGTGTTCGTCCGAGGTTCCCTTTCCCTTTCGTGGATGTTTGTCAACTTGTGTTCACCCGTGTGTCACTGTGTGTTTGAATGCACTTTTCCCATCGTGGACTTTTGATTTGTTCCAGTGTTTGTGTTCTTTTCATCCGTGTGTTAGTTTGACTTTGAGTTTATTTTCCCATCGTGGACTTTTCTTTTGTTCCCGTGTTTTCTTATCTGTGTACATTCATAAATAAAAACCGCGTTTGGATCCGCATCTACCGTCTGCCTTCTCCTGACTCACCATATCGTGACAGAACGACCGACCACAATGGATCCAGCGGCCCAACAGGCCAACTACCAGCTGCTCTGCTTGAAGCAAGGGGACCGACCGATTGAGGACCACGTCCAGGACTTCCTCGAGCTGGCGTTTGTCTCCGACTTGCCGGACTTAATCCTGGCATCTTTCTTTCGGGGAAATCTGAATGCCTCACTAAGGGAGCGTTGCCACCAGCGACGCTCGGCTGGACTTTGGAGGAGATGGTGGAAGAGGCTCTGCTGGTCAGCGGCTCGTCACTCACGGTGTATGTGGCAGAGGAGAATCTTGCCTCACCTCCCGCGGTGGCGACCTTCAGCTCGCCCTTGGCTCTTCCCGTCACGCCAGTTCCACATGTCAGCGAGCCCATCCCTACGCCAGTCACCCCCCAAGAGCCAGCGCGTTCATCTTCGTCTGCCCAGAGGAGGAGGAGAAGACAGGCTTCCGCCTCCCGGCCCGCGCCTGTCCCGGTCTGCGAGCCAGAGCCCACGCATGTCACTGTGAGCGAGCCAGAGCCCACGCATGTCACTGTGAGCGAGCCTGAGTCCTCGTCAGCCACGGTGAGTGAGCCTGAGCCCTCGACCGTCCCCGAGCCAGCGCCTGTAGCCTCAGATGTCCCTGAGTCAGCGCCTGTAGCCTCAACCATCCCTGAGCCAGCGCCTGTAGCCTCGACCGTCCCTGAGCCAGCGTCTGTAGCCATGACCTTCCAAGCGCCAACGCCTCCCGAGCTTTCCAGAGCTCCGCCTCCCGAGCTTTCCAGAGCTCCGCCTTCCGAGCTTTCCAGAGCTCCGCCTTCCGAGGTTTCCAGAGCTATGCTTTCTGAGCCTCACGAGCTTTCCAGAGCTCCGCCTTCCGAGCTTTCCAGAGCTTCGCCTACCGAGTCTTCCAGGGCTCCTCTCGAGCTTCCCAGAGCTCCGCCTCCCGAGTCTTCCAGGACTCTGCTTCTCAAGCCTCTCGAGTCTCTCGAGCCTCCCAGGACTCCACCCTTCAAGTCTCTCGAGCCACCCAGGACTCCGCCTCCCGAGCCTCCTACGGCTCCTCCTCCCGAGCCTCCTACGGCTCCGCCTCCCGAGCCTCCTATGGCTCTGCTCCCAGAGACTCCAGAGCTTTCTAGGGCTCCGCCTCTCGAGCCTCCTACAGCTCCGCCTCCCGAGGCCCCTATGGCTCCGCCTCCCAAGCCTCCTTCGGCTCCGCCTTCAGAGCCTCCTACGGCTCTGCTCCCAGAGATTCCCGAGCCTTCTAGGGCTCCGCCTCTAGAGCACCCTACGGCTCCGCCTCCCGAGCTTCCTACGGCTCCACCTCCTGAGCCTTCCAGGTCTCCGCCCCTAAAGCCTCCTACGGTGCCCCCTTCCTCGGCTCCGCCTCCTGAGCCCTCCTCAGCTCCGTCTCCTGAGCCTTCCTCAGCTCCGTCCCCAGAGCCTTCCAGGCCTCCGCCTCTAGAGCTGCCTACGGCGTCACCGCCCTCGGCTCCACCTCCTGAGCCATCCTCGGCTCCGCCTCCTAGGCCTCCCTCGGCTCCGCCACCAGAACCTCCCAAGCCTCCTACGGCTCCGCCTCCAGAGCCTCCTGAGCCTCCCTCGGCTCCGCCTCCAGAGCCTCCCGAGCCTCCCTCGTCTTCGCCTCTAGAGCCTCCTGTGGCGCCACCTCCCTCTGCCCTGTCTCCTGGGCCTCCCATGGCACCGCCCCCTGAGCCTCCCACGGCTCTGCCTCCTGAGCCTCCCACGGCTCTGCCTCCTGAGCCTCCCTCTGCTCGGCCTCCTGAGCCTCCCACAGCTCCGCCCCCTGATCCTCCAGAGCTTTCCATGGTTCAGCCCCTCTCAGCTCCGCCTCCGGGACCTGTCCCTGTCCTGAGGCTGCCTCCCAGGCCTCCTGGACCTGTCCCTGTCCGATGCCACCTCCCAGGTCCCCTAAACCGGCCCTTGCCAAGTGGCCAGCTCCCGGGACATCTAAACCGGCCTCTGTCCTGTGGCCACCTCCCAGGCCCCCTGAACCGGCCCCTGCTCTGCGGCCATCTCCCAGACCACCTAAACCTGTCCCTACCCGGTGGACGCCCCCCAGGCCTACCCACATCCCGTGGTCAACTTCAGGGCCCCCAGGATCGGCCTCTGTCCTTCGACAGCCTCCCAGGTCCCCAAAACCAGTCTTCGCCCAGTGGCCTTCTCCCAGAACCGGTCCCTTTTTTTTTGTCTGCCCCTTGCTGCCCCCTGGACTGTCTGTCTGCCCCTCGTTGCCCCCTGGACTGTCTGTCTGCCCCTCATTGCCCCCTGGACTGCCTGTCTGCCCTTCGTTGCCCCCCTTGGTCTGTCTGCCCACCACAAGCTTCCCCCCCTAGTCAATGGACATTTGTTCTTGTTTTATGTGATGTTTCTTTTGAGCGTCTGGAATCCGCTCCTTTAAGGGGGGACTCTGTAACGAGTACTGTGTTTTGAGTTTATTTTCCCATCGTGGACTTTTCTTTTGTTCCCGTGTTTTCTTATCTGTGTACATTCATTAATAAAAACCGCGTTTGGATCCGCATCTACCGTCTGCCTTCTCCTGACTCACCATATCGTGACAGAAAGACCTACCGTGAGCTTTAAACTTGTTAATGGATGGTATATGCTCCTGCTGAAGACATCAGTCCATGTAATTTCAACTTCTTTTAAAAGATAAAGATTAAAAACATGTTCAATAGTGTAATTCATGGTGAAGAAATACACTACCCATGATCCTCAAGAGAAATGATCCACCAATCAAAAAATCGTAGCCAACAAAGTGCTGATTTCCTCTGTTTATATACACTCACCTAAAGGATTATTAGGAACACCTGTTCAATTTCTCATTAATGCAATTATCTAATCAACCAATCACATGGCAGTTGCTTCAATGCATTTAGGGGTGTGGTCCTGTTCAAGACAATCTCCTGAACTCCAAACTGAATGTCAGAATGGGGAAAGAAAGGTGATTTAAGCAATTTTGAGTGTGGCATGGTTGTTGGTGCCAGACGGGCCGGTCTGAGTATTTCACAATCTGCTCAGTTACTGGGATTTTCACGCACAACCATTTCTAGGGTTTACAAAGAATGGTGTGAAAAGGGAAAAACATCCAGTATGCGGCAGTCCTGTGGGTGAAAATGCCTTGTTGATGCTAGAGGTCAGAGGAGAATGGGCCGACTGATTCAAGCTGATAGAAGAGCAACTTTGCCTGAAATAACCACTGCTACAACCGAGGTATGCAGCAAAGCATTTGTGAAGCCACAACACGCACAACCTTGAGGCGGATGGGCTACAACAGCAGAAGACCCCACCAGGTACCACTCATCTCCACTACAAATAGGAAAAAGAGGCTACAATTTGCAAGAGCTCACCAAAATTGGACAGTTGAAGACTGGAAAAATGTTGCCTGGTCTGATGAGTCTCGATTTCTGTTGAGACATTCAGATGGTAGAGTCAGAATTTGGCGTAAACAGAATGAGAACATGGATCCATCATGCCTTGTTACCACTGTGCAGGCTGGTGGTGGTGGTGTAATGGTGTGGGGGATGTTTTCTTGGCACACTTTAGGCCCCTTAGTGCCAATTGGGCATCGCTTAAATGCCACGGCCTACCTGAGCATTGTTTCTGACCATGTCCATCCCTTTATGGCCACCATGTACCCATCCTCTGATGGCTACTTCCAGCAGGATAATGCACCATGTCACAAAGCTCGAATCATTTCAAATTGGTTTCTTGAACATGACAATGAGTTCACTGTACTAAAATGGCCCCCACAGTCACCAGATCTCAACCCAATAGAGCATCTTTGGGATGTGGTGGAACGGAGCTTCGTGCCCTGGATGTGCATCCCACAAATCTCCATCAACTGCAAGATGCTATCCTATCAATATGGGCCAACATTTCTAAAGAATGCTTTCAGCACCTTGTTGAATCAATGCCACGTAGCATTAAGGCAGTTCTGAAGGCTAAAGGGGGTCAATCACAGTATTAGTATGGTGTTCCTAATAATCCTTTAGGTGAGTATATATATATATATATATATATATATATATATATATATATATATATATATATATATATATCTCATTCTAAATTGTTCCCAAATGTCTAACATAAAACAAAGGCAATCTGAGTAAACACAAAAAAAAGTTTTTAAATGATATTGTTATTTATTGAAGCAAAAAAGTTATCCAATACCAACTGGGCCTGTGTGAATAAGTATTTTCCCCATTCAGCTGGACTAGACACATCCAGGCCTGATTTCTGCCAGCCCTATTCAATCAAATCAACACCTAAATAGAACTTTTTCAGCAGCATGAAGTTGGCTAACAGGTCTCACCCAGTAGCACAATATGACAAGGTTGAAAGAAATTCCAGAAATGAGGAAAAAGGTGATTGAAATACATCAGTCTGGGAAGGGTTACAAAGCTATTTCAAAGGCTCTGGTACTCCAAAAAACCACAGTGAGAGCCATTATCTTCAAATGGAGAAAACTTGGCACAGTAGTGAACCTTCCCAGAAGTGGCCAACCTTCCAAAATTCCTCCAAAAGCACAGCGACAACTCATCCAGGAAGTCACAAAAAAAGCCAAGGACAACATCCAATGAACTGCAGGCCTCTCTCGCATCAATAAAGGTCACTGTTCATGACTCCACATCAGAAAGAGACTGGCCAAAAATGCCATCCATGGAAGCGAGACACTAAATTACTGCTCGTAATACCATGTTTGTGCTTAGTTTAATGCAAGTGCACGTATTCTGCGCTTTCTTTATCTTACATTTAACCTAAGCACAAACATGGTATTATGAGCAGAATTCGAAGTAATTTAGTGTAACCTGAATTAACAGATGTGATGAGTGGATTTTTTCCATTTTTCAATTTATTCAGCAAACTTTATCATTCCTAGACACATTGGCCTGCACTAAAACTCTGGTACGCAGTGCAAGTGTTCAAATGGCCACTGTTATACTACTTCACTACTATCTATGACTGTATTTTTTGTGTGCTTCATTCTAAATGTTCCCCTGCTTTGCTACATTGATTAAATACTTGGCACAGGTCTCAGCATAGTGACTCCCACAATCTGCTTTCATGACGGTGAATGCATGGTTTATTAATAGGGCCATATAAGAATGTTTGTTAAAGGTGTTAAAAAAATTATATATATGTGTGTGTGTATGTGGTTTAAGTCAGGTTTATGGTAATGAGGTTGGTTTTGTTGATTTAAAACTTGATAGAACGGTAACATAACATCATTAACATCTTTTTGGGAAAACATTTAACTCGCTTTCAGCACCAAAGGGTTCAAAAGGATTAAAATATCTGTATAGGTCGATCCCCCTAAACCACAAAAAATACCCAAATAATATCTTCATATTCAAATTGACTTTAAGGTGAAGTGCACAATTTTGCCGCCATTTAGATCAGACATACTAACATTAGCCCAACCAATGCCGTTAGTGCGGACCGTTTCTCCAAACAACGAAAGAGGGTGGGAAGTGATCAGAAAACACACATTTTTGCAATTCTATTTAGTGCCACTGTGGAGCTAAAATTACACACTTCACTTTTAACAATAGCCAACAACCGAAGATCTGTAAATTTGGCGAGTTTAAGAATTATTTTAAAAAATTAAATAAATGTATGCTCCCTGCATCAAATATCAGTTGAACTTGGTCTACGATTTGAAGATTTGAATATATTGAGATATGGATGAGTTGGGGCGGATAGTGGAGGATATTTAGTTCACTGTATAATTCATATTCTTTCATTTGTATTATTTTATAGCTTTGATGACTTTACTATTATTCTAGAAGGAAGAATGATTCTTTGTCCAATCATGTGACTGCTAATATACTTACAATAATAATTGCAGTCAATAATAAAATTCCAATGATTGTTTTGTTTTGTTTTTTTCCGAATGATTCCACATTCTAATACATCAGTCTGGTGAAGTGTAACTCAAGACTTTGACTGGTGTGCGGCTGATGAAGTAAGACTTTTGTGCTGTAAGATCAATGCAGTGTAACTCTCCACCTCTTTGGCGGAAGACATAACGAGGGGATGCCATAAAAGGTTCCTCTGTCTGCCTCTGACTAACACCCGCCTAGCGCTAAACAAAAGCCTTGCTTCACCAACGCCCAGCAGATCCGCTCAAAACCTCAGAAAGCAGGAATGCTCTGGATATATGGAGCGTATGATGAGGAACGTGAAGGATGACGGGGCATTTAGGCCAGTCGCTCCCTAACGACTCTTGTCTGTTTGAGGCTACTGACATGTTTTTCATTTTGTCTTGGCATTGATGGCAGTGAGTTCACTCTAAACTTGGATGTGTTGTTGGGAAGGAAACAATTGGAACTTACTGGAATCAATGAATCAGTGGAAGAGCTCTTGTGCATCATTCTCCAGTGCCAACTCAATGACCTTTCAACCGTACAAACATCAGAGCACTTCACACCTGCCTTGTTCTTTGTGAGCCTCTTAAACATTTAACAACTTCAACATTCAACACACATTTTATATTAGTTGTCCTTGATGTAGGGCTGTCAATGATTACAATTTTTTATTTAATTAATTATATGACATGCTGATTAATTCATTGTATAAATCAAAATAAATCAAATTTAACAGTATTTGTTTAGAAAAGCCTCAAAATACGATTATAATAATAATCATCAAAATATTAATATCCATCCATCCATTTTCTCCTGATTATCTGGGTCCGGGTTGTGGGGGCAGCAGTCTGAGCAGGGATACCCAGACCTCCTTCTCACCAGCCACTTCAGCCAGATATAATCTCTCCTTCTAATCTCTTCTGCCTCATTGTCTCCTCTCAGATGGACATGCACAGAATACCTCACCAGAGGGCATCCTAGAAAGATGTCCAAACCACCTCAACTGGCTCCTTTTGATGCGGAGGAGCAGCGGCTCTTCTTTGAGCCCTTCCCAAATGTACGAGCTCCTAACCCAATCTCTAAGGCTCAAAAACTAATTTCTGCTGCTTGTATCCACGATCTCAGCCTTTCGGTCACTACTCATAGCTTGTGACCATAGGTGAGGGTAGGAACGTAAATCAGCTGATAAATCCATAGCCTTGCCTTCAGGCTCAGCTCTCTCTTCACCACAGCTGACCGGTACAATGCCCGCATGCACTGATCTATCTGCAGATCTCACGCTCCGTTCTTCCATCACTCGTGAATAAGACCCAGAGATAGTAAAACTCCTCCACCTGGGGCAGCCACTCATCTCCAACCTTTAGATGGCACTCTACCCTTTTCTGGCAGAGGACCATGGACTCGGACTTGGAAGTGCTGATCCTCATTCCTGCTGCTTCACACTCAGCTGCAAACCCGCCTCAATAAATACTGGAGGGCACTACCTGATGAAGCTAACAGGACCACAACCTGGGGGATGCAATCCTGAGGTCACCAAATTGAGATGCCCCTTAGCTGCGCCTAAAAATTCTGTCCATAAAAATAATGAACAGAACCGGTGACAAGGGGCAACCCTGATGGAGTCCAACATTCACTGGGAACAAGTTTGACTTCTGCCGTCAATGTGAACCAAACTCTTCCTCCAGTCATAAAGGGAATGTATGGCTCATAGCAGCAAACCCGATACCCCCGAAGCACCCAACGCAGAATTTCTCTTGGGACATGGTTGTATGCCTTTTTCCAAGTCCACAGAACACATGTAAACTGGTTTGGCAAACTCCCATGACCTTTTCAGTACCTGAGCATAGGCTTTCCCAGGGAAGCTGAGGAGTGTGATCCCCTTAAAGTTGAGCACAACCTCCTGTCCCCTATCTTAAAAATGGGGACCACCACCCCAGTTTGCCAATCCAAGAGTACCGTACCCCCCTTCCATGCAATGTTGAAATGGCATGGAAGCCCATGGTCGTGTATGCAGCAAGCTGCGAATCACACATCTGTTCCTCTTACCTCTGGTCGAATCTGCTGTTGGATCTACGGCGCACATCAGCGGCTTTCTCCTTCTCTGCACAGTAGTGCAGTTTGCCCCTGGGCTCGGCCCGTTCCCAGGTTGGCAAGCGTCACCTTGTTCCCCTGTCTAGGGTAACTATAAGGGTTTCGACAAATTTATGGGGCATTATGGAAAGGTACGTGCAGTCTGATACAGCTGGTCATTTTGGCACGTCAAGTACCTGCCCGTTACATGTACTTCAAGCTTTAATTTCTCAGATGGTAGGAAATTATGTATTTATTATTACAGAATTTACGTATGGGTCACAATGAATTGTGTTATTACTTATATATATAATTAATCACACTATTAAATATGGCAACATGCCATAACATAAAATCTCATTGGTTCTTGTGTGTCTCCTGACCAAACACAAGCATTAAGGCTCTCAACATGGCTGTGAAACTAGAAATTTTAACATAAGTATTTCCTACAATTCTAATTATATTCAAGCTAGGGAATAAATAAATAAATATATATTTCAGTAAGGGGAAAAAACTTTCCGACATCACCCGACTTTTAAAAATAATGAGCCTGTTTACATGCACATTCTTACACCAATTAAGCGTAAAAAGTTGAAAACGTGTCTGGTTATGTAAACGCAATAAACGGCATCCCTTTATCAGTGTAAGGTCATAAGTGCTGTAAGAATACACCGATCGACATAGGTAGATTTTTGCCCATTACGCTGATGTCTTGTGGCATGTAAACACCTTAACTGGCATTTTTACTGGCTCATCCAATGTGCACATGTGTAAAGTGCACGCTTCTTCACGGTTTAAGGTCAAAAGCAGAAAATAACATGATAACTTCAAATGTCATGTAAACATGGATTTCTTGCCTTGCCAGAGTTTTTAAATAAGCTGATTTTAGAGAGTAATCACCGTAGTGGTGTGCATGTAAATGGGCTCACTGGTCCACAATAAGGCACACTGAAAATATATAAACCAAACAGCACCATCATATTTTGTTTATTGCTAAGAACATACCTGGCTGTTAACAAAGGTGCATTTCATTTTAAACTAGTAACATTCAGTTTACTGCTTTTGGTGCTAAAATGGTATTTGCTGCTCAGACTCTGCCAGACCATGGTAAAAACACGCATCTGAGCCCAGTGCTGCAATAAGGGCCGTTCAAACAGGACGCTAAAAAGAGCACAAAATAATGACATCAAATTAAACTCCTTTCCTGACACAGATTTTATACATATTGCATATACTGTGAGACACTGATAAGAGAACAACACACAATGGCAAAGACCTCCAAGCCATCGTCAGAGCTTGGCACACATGTAAAATGCGAATGCAATTTTTGCATTTGAATGTTATGTTAATCTTAAATTTGAAGAATATTCACATTTAAATTTGACAGCCTTAATAAGAACCAGTGAGGTCTTATGTTGTTGACACGTCGCCATATTTGATTTAGTATCTGATTAAGGATCTTATGTCATTTGGCTTATCACTTAAATAAATTTTGTGTTAAGATTTTTTGTATTTTATTTTACTGGAAAACAAGAAAAAATTCTTAGTAAGAAAAGTTTTTTTTTGGCATGGTTGAGGTTTTTTGAAATCCTTGGGACACCTTAATTCAGCCTAATTTGGTAAGGTTGGTCAAATTTGATGGTTTTTAAATTTGACAGCCTTTGCCACTTTTCAGGTGATCGGCTGGGGAGACCAGCAAAGCCATCCTAACAGCAACTTAGCCAGGCCATGAATCCTGTCAGACCATTTTAAACCAGCCAAGATCAGCAAACTATCTTTGCTGGTTTTTAGTTTAAATATTTTCTCAGGAATGGTCCTAGTGTTCAACTCACAAAAAGTTTGCCCCGTGATTCTAAACAATTTAACCTTTGGGAATCATTCAGTGAATCACAAGCACTGTCACTAGGACTATTTATTAATAGTGCGTGTGATAAATGTGCGATTACGTCATACTGAGTCTGCCTCCGGTATGACTCGGGCGGGAGTTGGTTCACCGCCACAACACTTTTCCCAAAGCAGAGCAAACAATGTCTGCCAGTGAGAACTCTAAAGAGTGGACCCTCTCAAAAGGAAGCCTGTTTGAATATTAATGAGAACTGAACTGTGTCATAGGTCATAGCAAGTCTTCACAGATACTCAGATCATTATCTGAGCTGCTGCATACTGCCCTCTATGGCCTTATTAGAGAAATGTTTGTCTTGCGAGCAGTGGTGAGAAACAAATGGTCCACTGTTTTGAGCCAAGTATCATACTTCTTTGTCGCTATGATCACCAGTGTTAAACCCAATGTATGCAAGTCTCTACGGGTGTTTCAAAATGCTGTTTGAGTTGGGAGATGTTGACTGTAGTGAATGGTTTTATTTATTTTTCAAATGCAGATACCTTTATCGCTTACTGTTTAGATCTTATAAATTTGCATAGCGCAGAAAGGCAGCATTAGGCACAACACTAAGTGGAATTTAGTTGTTTATTGCTTCCTAAAAACCTTGCAACTTGTTGCATTAATATAAACTTTTACTGATACAGTCAAAGGTGTGCAAATATCACACACCTACATGGTGCAATAACATGCTTCGCAACAGTATGGGCTAGAAGGAAAATTCATTTTTCTTCTGATTCCCTGAGTCAAAACTTTTGTCTATGATTTCATTTCCATCAATAATTGTTTTCTACCATTTTGACATCTCCGGAGAAAAAATAAGCTTTTCTAACTGGACCGTTAGTCCGATTCACAAGACATTCATGGATGCAGGCATAATCTAGAGACACTCGTGACAAAAAGATACCAGGAGAATCTTTTCCATGTATTACACAGCTCTTTGGAATACTCAGTTCTTATTGGTCAATGGTGCCATATATTGGGCTGATATTTCTCTGTAACAACCGCACCTCGACATATCAGACCCCTCATCCGGGTATTGTGAGTCATCGTTCCTGCTTCTTGGATCACAGTGTGATCTCCACAAGTAAGATAATAAAATAATTTCAAGTCAAATCAATGTTTTATGTGTATTATTTCTTTTTTTTCAAGAAGTCTTGTAATAAGATTCCAAAGATTTATGTAAAAAAAAAATCTGAAAAATAAGACTGGATGTGCATTTCTCATGACATAAGTTCAAAGATGTCAAATAATGCAGTTTAGGCAGTTTTAAGGTGCCCATGCACACAACTTTAGTTTCAACCTCAGAACTACTTCCATAACAATTACACAATTATGCAAAATTATGCAGAAACAGTAATATACTAATGCAACCTAAATTCATATTTCTAATAAGTGCATAAACATATGGCAAATTTTAAGAACTGCATCTGCACTGCAATAACTATTTTTTTCTCCCCAATTTGGCATGACCAAATGCGCTCCAAGTCCTTGTGGTGGCGTAGTGACTCGCATCGATCTGGGCAGCGCGTGTGGAGGTTCACACTATTCTCCACGGCATCCGCACTCAACACATCACGCACTCCACTGAGAGCGAGAAACACATTATAGCCAACACGAGGAGGTTACCCCATGTGAATCTACCCTGCCTAGCAACCGGGCCAATTGGTTGCTTAGGGGACCTGACTGGAGTCACTCAGCACACCCTGAATTGGAGCTCGCGACTCCAGGGGTGATAGTCAGTGTCAATACTCGCTGAGCTACCCAGCCCCCCACACATTTTCTTAATATTTTTGTCTTGATTCCCAGTAAAAAATATCTAAACATCCTTAAAATACAAAAATCGAAATAGCAAAATGGATAATTTTTATATCATCATTTACGCAACGACATGTTGTTCCAGACCCATATGACTTCTGTTGAGCACAAAGGGAGATTTATGGCAGTATATTCATCTCAGGTCACCATTCACTGTCCACTATTCATTGTATTCCATACTATAAAAGTGAATGGTTACAGGGTCATTCTGCTCAGCATCTCCTTTTTTATACTACAGAAGATAATTAAGTTTATTTTTTTTAACCTTATTGGAATAGTTTTTTTATTTGTATTATTTAAAGCATAAACCTAAAAAAAAAAACATTTTATAAACTTGTCCTTAAAACAATTTTCTAATTGCTTTAGCAAAATAAAATGAATTCAAAGTGTATTCTCTGAAAAAAAAAATTGTATTATCCTACACAATGTTGACCCTTAAGTAAATGTATATTTTTTAAGGATGATTATATATATTTTACTGGAAAACAGAAAAAAAAAAAACTTTTTGAGGTGCAGCACCGTGTTTCACTAACCTAGCAACAGTGACCGTTATTTGGGGGCCGTGGTTTGACATCAACTGAAGTAATGATGGGACTCAGACTTAATGGGCTGAGTGATGTGAGTTGGTAGCAGACTAACGAGGTTGGCATAGTGCCCGCCTCCTGCCCACATATATGAGAGAGGGTCATTCCTGTCCCACTAGTGCGAATGAATGGACTCCTTTCACTTGACTGCAATGGCTGGCACGCTGCCCCTTTCAGAGCTCGAGCTGACAGTCACTTTGGACCAAGCAAATTGGTACATTCTCAGAATAATAATTAGTGCAGCCATGAACATACTATTGTTTCCACTGCATAATGAAGGAACTGCCTTCTTACCACGTGATAACTAGCTGTTGCCCCTTTAACTAAAAAAAACAGAAAAGAAGAAATTAAGTATTTGACATATTCTGCTTTCAGTGTATCAGTAGGAAATATCAATTTTACATTTCAACATTCCCTTTGTGAATAGAATTGAATAGAAGAAGAACATCGAGCCCTACAACAGATGGTATGGCTCCCACAGAGCCCGGATCTCAACATCATAGACTAATGGACACTAGCGAGCCGTTCATCTTGAGAAAGCTGCTTAATGCTCGAAATCTGTGTATGTATTTACATGAACTGTATAAGCAGTGTATGCTTTACTCCCGTATACATGCGGCTCATTCAGTAAGCAGCTTTCTCCACAGCAACGTCATTTTCCCACAACGCTTGTGTAAATAACAAACATGGGATCCAAGGGAGACTTTGCTATTTTATTCTCCATTGCTTTACTTTATTTCCAGATATTCCAGAGTTGTAGCTATTATTGTTTCCTTAACATTCTATCATGACCTGCAGCTGAATTGCACTGCAATAGTGGGGGTTCCCTCTTAAATCAAACTCTGGGATTCCCCTAATGTACAAGCACATATACACAAACGTGAAGGGCAGTCGCTATTTTACACTGGTGTATTTAAATGTTTATAGTTTAGAGTATGTGATTTCCCCAATGGACTCCCAGAAATGTTGAATTCTTTCTGCTGCATTGATTTGTTGTTGGGATCCACCCATGACATCTGTTGTCCATGCACATGCGCACTCCTTAAAAACCTGTGAGAAATCTATGCTAACATGACCACATTAAGCCGCGTTTTCTGGGAGAAACCTGAGTGAATTAAACCACTTTCTCTTAATCCCTTAAACGGCATAAGGAAATCAGCATTATTGTTATCATAACGTTTCAGAATGCTACTTTCTGCAAAAATCTGAATGGTGCCAAAAACAAAAAACATCCAGTGAGCGGCAGTTCTGCAGATGGAAATGTCTTGTTGATGAGAGGTCAACAGAGAATGGTCAGACTGGTTCAAACAGATAAAGTCTACAGTAACTCACATAACCGCTCTGTACAATTGTGGTGAGAAGAATCTAATCTCAGAATGCTAAACTGAGATACGGGTTGATGCTGTTTTGGTGGCATGAGGGGGACCTACACAATATTAGCCAGGTGCTTTTAATGTTGTGGCTGACCGGTGTATATAAATATATTTATTATACGGCTCTCTGGAATAGTCGATTCTTATTGGTGAATGGCGCCATCTAGTGGTCTGATATTTCTCAGTAACAACTGTACCTCCACGTATCAAGCCGCTCATCCGGGTATTTAGAGCCGTCGTTCCTGCGTCTCGGATCATTGTGCGATCAATACAAGTAAGCTAATTTCAACTCAAATCCATGTTTCATGTCCATTTATTTATTTATATATTTGGCAAGTAGACTTGTAATAAGATTCTGTACACAATGAGCAGTCAGGTGTTCATTAATGGAATATTCCGTGTTCAATACATCGACAGCATTTGTGGCATAAAATTGATTACAAAAATGTTTTTTTTTTACTTGCCCCGCATTTTCTTTAAAAAAGCAAAAATCTGGGTTCCAGAGAGGCACTTACAATGGAAGTGAATGGGGTCAATCCGTAAATGTCAAAATACTCACTGTTTCAAAAGTATAACCACAAGACATAAACAATATGTGTTAACATGATTTTAGTGTGATGAAATCACTTACTAACCCCTGTAAGTGTGTAAAGTTATAGCCAATTTTACAACTTCATTGCCATGATGATGTAATGTCAACAAACCCAAAAATTACTGTAAAAATTATGATTTAATCAACTTTACAGCTGAAATAATACATACGTTTTAACAGAAGAATTAATGTAAGTGCTTTTATAAAATTATAAGATTCATATTTCTGCATTTAAACCCTCCAAAATTGTACCCCATTCACTTCCATTGTAAGTGCCTCACTTTGTACGTTTTTTTAAAAAAAATTTTAAAGGAGGGACGAGTCAAAATACATTTTTGTGGTGATCAACATTATGCCACAAATGCTGTCGATTGATCTTAATGTGTACTGAACCCGGAATATTCCTTTAATTGTAAAATAAACACCAACAGCTGTTTGGCAATTTATTTCTTCTCACATAATTACATTATTTCAGTGCAAATCAATATGTTATGTCCATGTATAAATGGGATGATGTACAGTCATATGGTTGTTATCGCTAAATGCCTTAGAGATAATACAAGATCCCGATTGCCCTGTCTGCGTTTATTATGCAATGACTACCGCTGAGTGTACATTATCCCTAATATGTGGATATAAGTTACTTTAAAAATAGAAAACTCGTAAGTTATTTATCATTTTCCTAAATTTGCAGCATAAATAGTTTATCCAAAATATTCTCTCCTGTTTGGCTGTTTAACTCAACCAAGGTCTAACATTATCTAAGCTGTATGAATAGATACAGATTTCCAATAAACATTCACTACTGACAAATGAAAATAATGTGTGTGAACTCCTAATGGATTACTAGAGTCTTGTGAAGACAACAGCTGTAAACGACATATATCTACACTCATCTCATAGAGAATGACAGACACTGATTCTGTCTCCATGGTAATACATTTTTCCATTTTCTTTATAAGACGGCTGGAGTTTTTCAACCCTGAACACATTTCCCTTCACACTGTATTTCAGCCATACAAAAGAGACTAAAATCAAATCAATCTCTCAAGAGCTTCCTTTACCAATTTGATTTCTTCTGGGTAAAAGTGAATGGAAAGCTTTTCATAAACATACTGGATGTGTATGGATTATTACACTTACAAAAAAATAAGAAAAAACTTAATTAGTATGTTTATTTTATTGTTCAGTAAAAATATCAGATTATCCAACAGTTAGGTACAGTTCTTTAATTCAGGATGTAAATGCTACATCATTCAAACCAAATAAAAACATTTTGCTACAGGAATTGCAATGGCCAATGGCTCTGGCAAATTACATATAGATGAAAAATTAAACCTAAAAAAATACAAATTTGCCATTTTTAACGGGGTGGGCAGAGGGTCAATGAGATCTATAGATATAGATATATCTATGGCCATTACGATGACATCTCCCTGAGTGCTCTGCATTACTCCTCTATTCGTAAACTGTGATTAACAATGCATTGTAGGATCAATTTTAGGGCTCACGTTTAGACAGTAGAATTGGCCTAATGGGGAAAGTAACAGAGGCTGTGAGCTGTAGAGCACCCCCGTCTGGTAGAAAGAATGAAATCAGCAGAGATCATTTTTAATCTTTCATGAGTGAATCTCTTTAAACTGTAAAGAGCATGTCCAGTTCATAATTTACCACAACATCTAAATAAATAAATAATAAGCAATATTAGGAACATTAAAATTATTGAATATTAATAAATATATTATAATGACTATTATTAATAATAACATTAATGATGAATAATAATAATAATAATATACAGTATATTAGCATAAAAATACATTTAAATTGTGAAGTATAAATATTGTACTCATGTACTATTTGGTGTAAGCTTTTTACTGTAATGGTGTAAAAAGAACATATAAATATATACATAAGATACTGCATTACAGTAACATTTTTACCCCAAAATATGAAATGTAGAAACTTTACTGGTACATATTTGCAACCAAAGGGAATATATACTATATATATATATATATATATATATATATATATATATATATATATATATATATATATATATGTACAGTATATAATTT
This sequence comes from Xyrauchen texanus, assembly GCF_025860055.1. Taxonomy (NCBI): domain Eukaryota; kingdom Metazoa; phylum Chordata; class Actinopteri; order Cypriniformes; family Catostomidae; genus Xyrauchen; species Xyrauchen texanus. The sequence goes on along the minus strand of NC_068323.1, from coordinate 24,982,811 downwards.
AAGCAATATCACATGAGCAAGAGTGCGATATGGCCCTATATCAGCACTGCTGTGATTCGGCCGCAGGTGATCACAGCAGTGCTGATATAGGAACATATAGCATGATTGTGAGTGTAATATTGCTTATATACAACAGTTCAATGAACAAGTAAATTTTTTTAAATTAGGAAAAACTGAGTATGCTCATAAAAATGCATTTGTGCTTGGAACTACTTTATTGTCATTGCTGGTTCAAAACAAATGATACGCAAGCCTTTGTTAGTAATTTAAAAATGTCACTTTAGAAATAGTATCAGGGCTTGTGCTGTTTCTAATAAGTCATTGGGTAAACAAGGATGTGTGTATGTGTGTGTGTGTGTGTGTGAGAGAGAGTGAGAGAGAGAGAGAGAGAGAGGAGTGTGAGCTATCACCTGTTGCCACACACAAGCAGAGATGCTGTCAGCTTTCTGAAGATCAGCTTTCTCATTGGATAAATAGCCATTAAAGCGAGGTTATTCCTCTCTTTTTCGAGGTAGCCAGTGCGCAAGAGTCTTTCCCTATAGAAACCGCAATGTCCACTGCCATTTTAAAAATTATGTATCCAATGTGGAAACTCCAGTAAGAGGAAAGCTCCTTGAGTTCTGTAATTAATCAGTCTGTTGTGTCTCTCAACTGTGATAATCCGTAATGCTGAAGTTGTTTGTTTAAAGCCGTTTAAAGCTATTTAATAACTTTAGTATTGTAGTAGTAATACAAGTGATCATGGAGCACTGTTGTATGTAAACAACGGATTCACTTCACATCACCAACTGTCTCATATTACACACAAAAATAACCTTTTGCCCCCATCTGCTGGCTAACATATCTATTGTAAAAAAAATTATGTAAAAAGAGACACATAGCCTACAGTAGCTCTTAACACATATGCACTACTCTTACAATTTAGTTTAGAATGGCAGGAACACACGCGGAGTAATGCACACACAGTGAAATATCAGAGTGCTGATGCTGTCAGACCAGCAGTGCTCATGGAACGTCTCAGGTCCAATCAGATTCGAGGACCGTAATTAACTGTGGTATATATATATATATATATATATATATATATATATATATATATATATATATATATATATACACACATACAAACATAAACGTCCGGATGCATTACAGTGATGAGAATTTGGTAGGAAAACATACTGAGTTGTCATAAGAATAATGTCAAAATGAAAAAAAAAAAACAGTTTAATTGTCCTAAAACAAAAGGCTTTATTGTCTTTCAACACATACTTGATTATGTCTTGATTTTAGAAATCTGTAATATGACTTGGAAATGTTTTAGTGAGATTCACCCACATATTAATAAATTTATACTTTTAATGGATCGCATTATTTCGAATTAGTTAAAAACAGAATTATCACAAGTGTAGTTTGTTTGGTGCATGTGCGAAAGTTGTTAAATTCACAAAGGATGTTTAAAAGTCTTATGTTCTCAAGAATCACTGGAAGGATTTCTGCAAATCAGCTTATATCAACTCAATGTCGCTTGAAAGACTAACTAATACTTCTCAGCTGTGTTCAGAAAGGACTATTTCATTTAGAGAGTTGGGGGAAGTGTGGAGCATTTATAATGCTTTTACGAACATCGACTAATTAGTGTCATTTGAGCACGGCCTTGTTGTAACCTCACGATTCTTTCTCTCTGTGCACCTATAGATTATGAGAGTTCATAATGGAAGTAAATACTGTCTCCCACGAGACCGTCGCTGCCCAACCTCCCATCACACTCTATAAAAGACAACTGAGAGGTCTCAAGCGCCCACCTTTACAAAAAAAAGAGAAGAAATTCAAGAGTTTTTGGGGCAAAGATCAAAAATAAGTGATGCTCCGCACCATGGTGAGTTTTGGGGTGGGGGAGAAAAAAATAATTTAACATTCTTTAATTTTCTGAGTAAAATGGACAGCCATTTCAGGGCGAATAATTGTTTGAACCAAGGATTTTATCATTAATCCTGAAGGGCTGGCGGATCCAGGGTCACGCTAGGGGTTGATTAGGTACGAGGTGCACAAAGCTCTCCTCAGTCGATGCCATTGAAAAGAAGCAAGTAATTTAGATTCAGAATTGGTCTAGGGGCTGTGAAGCTCGCTCCATTACCAACCATTTTCAATTTCAGCTTCACAATAAACATCAGGCTCGTGGAGGAAATTAGAGCATTTGGTAATGTACTAGAGGAGATAGGTGAGCCGCGACAAGATGACACAACCTCCTAACGCCTGCCTGAAAGAAAATCCTTGAGATCGCACTCATATTCGACTTGTATGGACACTGTGTGTTTCTTGACGTTTTTCCTCCACAGAATAGTGAGATGTGAGAGGCCTTGACTTGAGTTTTCAAGACGGCTTCCGCAAATCAGGTTGAGAGGCTGAATAAGAGTGACAAATGAATAAAAATTATAGTTTGGTCATTCATTCTATATAATGCATTTCCATGTCCATACAGTATATCTCTTTAATATATTGGATAAAATATTAAACACACCATTTTTAAAAATGGAACCCATATTAGTTTGTTTTATAACAATGGTAAATAAATGGTAAATGGTCTGAACATATATAGCGCATTTTTAACCTTAACGGTATCCAAAGCGCTGTTACACTGTGACACATTCACCCATTCACTACAGAGCTACCATGCAAGGCACTAGCCTGCCATTGGGTGCAACTTGGGGTTCAGTGTCTTGCACAGGGACACTTCGGCATGTGGAGTCATGTGGGCCAGGATTCGAACAACCAACCCTGCGATTAATGGCCGACCCGCTCTACCAACTGAGCCACAGCCACCCCATAAAAAACTTAATTCTAACTTAATTAATTAAATATTATTATTAATAATAATAATAAATAAGTTGGCAAGACATATTTCTGGGGTTTCTTCATCTTTGATATCTTAATAAAAATTATTATTACTATTATTTTAATTGGTAAACAATCTATTGGCTTTTTCAAAGACATTAGTCTTGTAACTGTTAGTCCCTTTGAACTAGCAAAAGCCATCATCCTACAAGTTCCTTCACTAATAAATAAAATAAAATAGAAAAAATAATTATACAAAAAATACAAGAAAACATGAGTTGCGAAAGTTAGTCTTGATCTAGGACTGTAAATGTGATGTGTTTTATATTTTCTGTTAAAATACTTTCTCCAATCTTGGGCTGCAGAATTAATTAAAATACATTTAAAAATCGCAATTTGGCCTTGTGCAAGGTTAAAAAAAATACTGGGCTGCACGTGCAAAGTCCTTGCAGACTGTGCTGATTACGAAATGTACATCAGCACAACCCAAGCATAGTTTAGCAAACACGATCTCATGATAATTACATGACATAAAATGTGGTTCATGACAAGTCTCGCAGCAGGTGAAATGAGATCAGGCTGGTATTCCCCCAAGTTTGATTTTTTATATATTTTTTTTTTTCCAAAATAAAAGCTCGAGGGTATAACATTGAGCAATGCCAATGTTGTTCAAATGTGATTCGATGACTTTTTGTATGGACATCTAATCAGCAACAATATGAGGTGTTAAATGTTAACATATCGCAGTTCAAATCGTAATCGCTAAATCTGACAAAATTATAGCTACTTGATTTTTTTGGATAAATCGTGCAGCCCTTCTCCTATCTCGGCTTGATATGTAGTCAACTGTAAGTAAGCACCTTGTAGATTGATTTCAATCCTGGTGTCATAGGATCATATTAGTATACCTACATTTTTGTAAAAAATACTTTTATGTACCTGGTTGTACAGATCACGGCAGCTTCCTGGTGAAATGAACACTATAGGCGCTACAACAACAATGACTTTTATGGTGATACATTTTAGCATTTGCATTACATAACCAACAACATTTACAAGCATGTTTGAGTGTGATCAAACTAAGCAGTAGCTCAACTGATAGAGCATTACATTTGTGATGTAAAGGACCGAGTATGAGTCCTAAAGAGCACGCCAGTCGAAACGTGAGCTGAAAGTGTCATAGAAGCACCACAAAATGACGAGGTTGCTTCAGCAATTATGTTTTTTATCTCACATGTGCTTTTCTGACATTTCAATTATTTTTGGGTTTAAGCTTTAGGGTTGGGAGGTAGGTAGGTTTTGTTGATTTAATACTCGATAAAGTATTAACATTAAAAACCTCAAAAGTTTAAGAGACGATTTAACAGGCTTTTAACACCACACAGTGGACATTGCACCTTGGAACTGCTGCAATACGTGTACTGAATCTTGTAATGTCATTTTAAAAATGTCCCCACAGTCCTGTAATTTCCATGAGATTAGGCTGTTGATTTCCTCAAAAAGAGTAAACAGTGTGACTGTATGGTGCTATCAAACATTCCTGTTTGTTTGAACATCCCAGCCAGCCCAATACAGCAACATTATGTCAACCAATGGTATGAGTATGAAGCGGGACAATTTGTTTTTTACCAATAGGAGATTGGGCAATAGCAGGGGAGTGTTTAGGAAAACCTGTTGGAAAACAGTCATTATTTTGCAATTGTGTTTGGTGGAGCTAGTGGTGCATACATTTCACACTTCAACTTTTATACACTACAACCTATCCATTGGACTGAAGGTTTATCCACCACGTTTCATTAATTAAATATGCTGTCTTCCCTGACTAAGGTCTATTCCACAAGCCACCATCCACTCCTGTATCCATCACCTTCTGAAGTTTTCAGGTTTCTTGACGGTTAGGCTATTTGACTAGCACTCTTCCAAGGGTCTCCAAATAAACAGTAATAAGCTAGAATATGCCTCTCTGGGAATTAAGTACATTATGCGAGCCATTCTATAAACAGGATCGAATCAGCGTGCGCATACTCAGAGGCCAGCAAGAGAGCTCATTTTCTCCGGTATTTTCCCTGCTTCAGGATCTGAGGGGAGAACTGACTGAGAAAAAACTGGGCTTAAATGAATATTATCAGCATGAAAACAAAGTGACTACCTGAACAAAATCAATTTTACACTCGCCACTTCAATAGAGTTCATCCATCAAAGAGAAAGGCAGAGCGGCTCTGTGGAAAATAAGCCTCCACTTCTGGTGGAAATGTGAATGGAGAATCTCGTGGACCACACTAAAAACACACACACACACACACACACACACACACACACACTGTAGCTGAGAGCTTAGGAATTACTCTATTAATGAGAAACTTTTCTGATGACGTCCGATAACTATACATGAAAGTATAAAGGAAAAGCGGGCTGTGATCTCATTGGTATTCATTAATATTTGTATGTAAGTGAACATGTATTTCTGTTGTATGTCTGCAGGCACAGACCAATGTGATCTCATGAGTAATCACTTGTATTTGTATAAAGTGTGGCTCTTGCACACATACACTTCTAACATTTTCATAGACACTGATACAATATGGACATCATTTACAACTAAAAACAATTAACTTGGTGCCACTTTGTGGACATTTCACCCAGACACTGGAGCTCACACATGCTTGAAAGTCTAACAACACTTCTGGGTTTGGCCACTGGGAGTAGTGGTTTATATTTAGGTTAGCACAGACTGATTTCAGCTGAATAACTTTCAACCTTCTGTCAACGAATTAACAGTGAGATTTGGATGAATTTTCGTTTCATTTGTTTAATATTTTCCTTTTTAATTCAATATCATTCAGGCATTTTTTATGTGTGAATTAAGTGTTCAAAAGTGTCCAAACACTTTGTGGGGCCATTGTATCATTTAGATATGTACATAAATTTTCAGAATTGGAATTGCCAGAACCTTTGCGTGAGCATCACCACTGGGGACCAAGCCAATATTTATAAACAACAATTTCTGGGATTAGCTGGAATTTTTATTATTAGTGAATCAGTACCTTTAGGTTCAGAAAAGAACCCTGTTCTTATCAAAAACCATGTTTCGCTGTATACAGTTCTTTGTGTTTCATTATGGGTCATTCTGATAAATGCGTTGCTGTTCAAGTTAATTAATGCACCATAGATGGTTTTCTAAGGAGTTAAGTGTAAACAAGGGTTCCCATACCTTTTGATCAATGAATTTCCATCACTTTTCCATTTGTTCATGATGACTAATTTAGGCAGTTATATATTTATAATTTCAGAGCTGGTCATAACTAGAAAAAAAATTGTTTAAACTTTTCTTAGACATTTTGGATTTTGTCAACTCCCAAGTCATTTCCAAGCCTGGAAATCACAATATAAAATTGCATGATACTTCCAGGTTTTCCATGACCCTGGAGACCCTGTAAAAATTGTAGGTTAGTGTTAGAAATATTTATAAAAAGAATTTTGACTGTGTATATTTTACAGATTCATTATTGACCCATCAAGTCACATTAAAGAGGTTAAAACACCTCATTTTCAGGCAATGGCGCAGGCAAGTTATTTGTGTTCATATTGATCAAAACAGCTATCAAAAGACGTCAAGCATTGAATTGGGCAGTTTGGTGCAAGAGGACAGCAGCGTTGTATCAGTTTGTGCACTCAGAGCTAATCAACACTTCAAACTTGCTGCATGCTTGACCTTAAACTGTATCTACTTCCACCTCCAAGCCTACACAATTTGCTGTGAAAAGTTAAACCCCTGATTGGTGCCCCTGGAGAATAGAAGCTAGTCGCCGCTTCCACTCCACTGCCTCCAATTTACCAAAGGTGGACAACTCTGTAGATAGTGTCACCATTTAAATTATATGAGCCCGTCAGTTTGGGGAAACACCGAAAACCCTTTTCTTTTTCTAGACTGAAGATATGAAATTATTTATTGGCTTGATTAAGGTGTAGGATGTTAAGACCGATCTGGGGGCACATGGACGACCGCAACAAAGGGGTAGTGATGGAGAAAGACTTGCACAAGCCATCACGCTCAGCCAATTTCCCAGAAGGAGGTTACTGTGGACTGTGGTTTGGACACATCACAAAGGCAAAAGCAGATTCCTCAAAATAAGAGCCATTCTAGCATATCCTCCATCAGTTCTGTGGGGAAGATGTTGATTTCAACAGCACTGCGAGATGCTTTACTCATTTACTGGCGTGCATTTCCTACTAGGGATGTGAAAAATGACTATTGATTAACTGTGCATTGCCTGAAGCAGACCACGTTTCAAGTGGACTCGGTTGTGGTTTCGGAAATCAGCTCTCATGCCATAGTCGTTTGATATCTACAACTCTAAATAGTGTACTACTCTAAGACAATATCGGTTCAATCAACTTTGATGTTTTATTCAGGTGGTTGGCACACACCATTAGCCAGAAAGTATTAGCATCTCATAGTCTAATGTTGTATTATGTAGAACTGTCATATAATACTTAATCAGTGTTGTATTTTTGCAACAGAATGGACAAAGAGCCAATGAAATGTGCAATCAAACTGTCCGAAAGAGCTTAAAAGCTCTCTAAATGGTAAGATTACTTTTGACTTAACACCATTACTTGTGAGAGTTTGAAGTGCTTATAGCTCATTCACTGCCTTTGCATAAGTTTCTAACTTCCACAGAATTGGCCTCTTCGAATATACCCTTAAGAAAAATGAAACGGGAAAATGTTTGACACTTTATGAAAACATACATATTTCATGAGAAGCTCTAACAAGAAGCTGGCAAGCTACAAAATGACTTACTTCAATGGAGGTAATGCATACACCAGATGGCCTTTTTTCAACCAAAATTGTCTGTAATTGTTTCAATTCTATCTCAGATTGTTTTGTTTCATTCTTGTTTTTTTGCATCCCGCTAGATCCACATCTGTGTGAGACTAACAGGTGTGATGTAAAATAGACGAAGACATAATAGAGGAGGATTGGAACCCTGCCTACATAGTGTGGCATTGAGTGGATCAGAAAAGAAAGTGGAAGAGAATATGTTTTAGTGGAGGTCTCCGTCTCTTGAGCAACGTGCCAATGCATCACATTTTCAGACATTTGTAAACAAATGCTCCACGACAATACTTTAAGAATTTGGATGCATTGGCAGACCTTTATGATATCACCAGAATAAAGCGAAGAGCAATAACATGACTAACTATGTTGACTAGCTCAGACTGCGTCCGCACTTATACGTTTTCATTTGAAAACACATTGATTTTGCTACGTATACACTTTTTTGTCAGCATTGGTGCAGTGCTTTTCTCCACCGAAAATGGAACATTTAGAAACAAGCTCTCCATTACTGCATACATTGGAAAAATGATGATGTTAAGACAGTTTTCAAACAAATTTTAAATTCCCTTATAATTCCAGGAACCCTGGGAAACCTAAAAAAAAGTTATCTATTTTGTTCTCTTTTTGTCTTGATATACGAAATACAGTATGTATTACAACAATTTCACTAAGTAATATAATTTTTATTCAAATGCTGTAGTTAGTCACTATATTTTAGGTTAGTTAAATTGGTGGTATGTAATGTTAACTGATCAGTTCAAATGCCATTTAATTAAGATCTACATAAAAAAAAACACAATTAAAAAATTTATATTACAGATTTTCCCCTTAAACAGCTTCACTACTTACACCAAAAAGCTTAAATGTAGTTAGCTACTCTTTTGTAAGCAACTTGTATTATACAGTAACTTATTAATTTTCAAAAGTGTATCTATGTTGGTTGAACTGCCACATGTCATGAGTAGTTTGTAGTGTAGCTAACCTTTTTAAACGGTTAGCTTAACTGTACTTTAATTACTTTAAATTATGATTTTCCAAAGTAGCCTCCCCAAAACAAGTCAAGCTCATGAAATGCACGCTGAAAATTAATCTCAATATGTTGGATTTACTTCAAATATTCAGTAAATACATTGTATGTAGCATTTTGCATTACGCTTTTTATGTAAATTCAACATATGCTCATTTTATATCAGCATAACTAGAAAACCTTTGTTAGATATACACTTCATTCAACTTTACTTACTTAAAAGGTATGTCACACAAACAGGCTAAGATTTAACAACTAATAGCATGTTGTTTCAAATTAACATTTAACATTAGTGTTTCTACTTAATTTAATTGGCTCAAAAGAAAATAAGAAATGAGGTCAGTCATTAAACTCGATTCCCCTAAATATAGATAATGTTGCACTTCAGCTACGCACATTCAGATGTGCAAGAAAAAATGACATGAATTGAAAAGGATCCAACTTCCCAAACACTAATCACCCTAATGGTGACTACACAAAACAACTAACTACAGTAAAACAGCATCAGTAATACTAAAAAGAGCTAAAATGTCAATGAATTCTTAATAACAACTAATTAAATGCACAAATAAGTTCCTTTTGACCAAATAGACATGCTTAAATTATTCAAGCGCAATGGATGACGGGTATTCCCCACAACCTCAGTTCTGTACTTAATTATTTGAGTAAGCATTACTTAAAATGGTAATTTTATAAATTTTTAAAGACAAAGAACTTTAAGGAACTCACAATTATTCATTTACTTTATTTATCACTCTAAGTTCACCTTTATTTATATTTTTTGTTGTACACATTTCTGCAAATTAATTAAGTCAAGCTAAATATGTAATAAATATTTGTGCTTTTGGCTTTTTTAGTGTACCAACTGTCCTATTGGTCTCCATTGAAGAAAACACTATCTCAATATGCTCTGTACAGAGAGAAAACTGTTAGCCATCAATTATTACACAGAAAATTAATGGTGTACATACTTCATGGGGATTTGCATTTGGCTTGACCATTGGGGGGGGGTTGCAGAGTGAAGCATTTATATGTTTCCACTGATAATGGTATAAATATTGGGGGAGGAATCTACATCCCTGGCGATTTTAAGTTTCAGAGTTTGTGAGAACAGAGAAGCTAAAAGAAGAAGAAGTTTGCTTTTAAAGTCAGCCGGTCCATCATGGCGAGGTCCCAGCAGCGCTCAACGGATAACCAGCAGAAGATTAGCTTAGCATCTGAGCACTGTTCTCTAGAACACCATCTATTAACACAAGCCTGGTTCATTTTTTTTTTTACACTTTATCATGGCTGTGCAGACCAGTTTCAGACCCATTTATTTTAGGCAAGTTCAAGTTCTCACACACAATCTCAAGCTTCCACAAATCTTTACTGTCACAGTCCCATGATGTCCCCAAAAAATCTGAATATTTCCAGTCTTGGCTTGATGGGCCAGACGGAATTAAAAAAGGCAATTACAGAAAGACGAAATCTTGTGTTTTCTATACAAATATGCACCAGTGGGAAGAAGATTACGGGAATCCAAATTGCTTGTGAATTCGCCAGTCCCTGAATGATAGAACCTGTTATTACCGAATGTAAACACTGCCAAGCTCATGATATTGTGGTAAAACACATGCCACATAAAACATCTCTGGACATGTTCAGTTACCCAAAGCACATTAATAACCTTGCGAACAGCAGTCAAGATTTTTCCTTCTAATCTTCTTTGGACGATAACACAAGAAGACGAGAAATCAGTCTAAATGAATTTGAACGAAGCCAAATTTAGGACATTAATGAGCATTAGCCACTTTCAAGGGTTCTACGGATGACGCAGATTCGTCTAATCATAGTAAATCAGATAAGCGCAGACATATCATAGACAACAGACGTGCTGGATTGCAACCAAAGCACAGTCTTACAATGATGCATGGGCGCACTGTACAAACGCTGTGCTACTGATGGGCAAATGACTGTTATCTACAACATATCCAATTAAAAATGGTCACAAAGCAGCTCTCTCGAACTCAAGAGTAGGAAAACAAACAATCCCAACTACCGTAAAAGAAAAGTAAGCTTGCCGTACACTTGTGTTCTCTGTTATTAGCATTTCTTCTAATATGATTCCTCATCATCTCATGATGTCTCTGAAGTATTAATGTCATATTATTGAACTCTAATATTTAATAACATTTGTGGTTTAACAATGGCCTAAAGAATAACAACCAAGAAACATATGGTTCACACTCATTTATTCTTCTGCTCATTTTCCCTTCTCATGCTTCAAATATGCACTAAATATATTATGTAGAGCAGTAACTTCATATTTCATTATTCATAAGCGCTGTCTCACCAATGCAGGTTACAGTAACCATCTGCTATGGCAGATTAACGCTACAAAACCTGTCATTATCTAGCTGCGAGCACAGACACGTTCATTTCTATGTGTTTGAGTAAGGACGCGTCAGAGATATTCCACCTCCACCCCCACCCCGGCATATCAACCTGGAAGACCATTAAAGCCTAAACATGTGAATACCACCTATTCACGTGAACTCATTGTTCACAGCAAGGTAAGTGGGGAAACCTTTGGACTGTAATCACTGCCGCAGTTGATTTCCAAACGCAAAAGATGGGGAAATTGGAAAAACGAATATTGAGGTACTCTGCTCCCGTGGCTTGTAAGATAGGATGTGCAGGTCTAATTCTGTCTACCCCTTTTTCAATGCCAAATTAGAGAAGCATGCCGAGGAAAACATGCCAAGCTATTGATGGCTCTGGATGTATGTTTGAAACCACAACACTGTAAAAGACATGTCACACCCACTTCAGTCAGTGGCTTACTGTAATGATGGCCCAATCCTATTTTAGAAATACTATATTATAATAGAAGATCACAGTAGTTGCCAGGTGGGATCTGAGAAGTAGCTTATTGTGGAGTGTTCCAACACTGTCAAATTCAATGTCATTATAAAAATCACAATTAAAAAAAAGAAAAATTATTTTACTTGGAACTGTAAAGTGACATGTAGGAAATGCAAGTGTACTCAATACTTCGTCAACTGAAAAGAGACACTGTATTGCGATGATAAAGCATCATTAAATAGCACAACGGTTTTCAGCTGTTCAAATAATAAGAACGGTTTCTTGAGTACCAAATTAGTACATTACAACATCTCATGACACATTATTTTATTAGTAGACTGGAGTAATGACTGCTGTAAATGAGTCATGGGCAAAACTGAATTTTAAAATAAATAAAAAAATATAATAATATAATATAATAAACAGTATAATTTACTAATAATTTTACAATAAATAGTTTTTAACATTGATAATGTTTTTGGCAGTATTTTAATAATTTAAAGCATCCTTAGTGATCAATATCATACATAAAAAAAAAATTAAAAAAATTCTGATAATATATGGCCAAATCAAAGGTCATCACAAAGGTCATCATTGGCATGCGGGCCCTAGTTTTGGTATCTCTGTCCTAACGTAAGATATATAAAAGTATGTTTATTATAGTTACAGCTGACGTTATGTAAGAGTTTTTGTTGAACTGTTCCTTTTTACTTTGTGGCCGCTCCATGGAAATACAACTGTATCGCAAATTCATGATCATTTGTAAATTGATAGTGTCTTAAAATGAACTAGTACTTGTAGCAATGACACTTGTTATCTTAATCCAGAAGAACTATGCATGGGTGCTTACTTTGGTGTTACCACCCCTCATATTCCTCATGCCACCCCCTTGCCACCCCATAAATTATTTTCTAGAATGGAATTTGTATTTTTCAGAAGATAACTTGAAATTACACTCATAACGCATTAAACTTACATTCTGTGACATAACTACAAGAATTTTTATTGGATTGTGAAAAGCAAGCTATGATATTATTGGTTAATATTTTTTTTTCGTAATCGTTGATACATCATCAGAAATATTCAGAATCAGAATCAGAATCAGCTTTATTGCCAAGTATGCTTACACATACAATGAATTTGTCTAGGTGACAGGAGCTTCCAGTCAACAACAATACAAACAATACCAAAAACAGCAGCAAGACATAGGTAATTAAAAAAATTACCTATGTCTTGCTGAACACAAAATAAATAATAAAAAAGAACACAAAATAAATAATTATACATATACGTACATACACTCACCTTCATACATACCCACATACACACACGTAGTGCAAATCTAATACAATCTGTTATATAAAGAACAAAAACCTGTATATTATGTACAGAGCAATGTAAGTAATGGCAGAAGTGGATATGTTGGATAATATAAATTAAAATTAAAATTAAACTGTGTATTGCACATAATTATTGCTCAATGGGGCAATTTAATTGTTCATTAGATGGATGGCCTGAGGGAAAAAACTGTTCCTGTGTCTGACGGTTCTGGTGTTCAGAGCTTTGAAGCGCCGGCCAGAAGGCAACAGTTCAAAAGGTAGTGGGCAGGGTGAGTGGTGTCCAGAGTGATTTTACCAGCCTTTTTCCTCACTCTGGAAGTGTATAGTTCTTGAAGGGGGGCAGGGGCAACCAATAATCCTCTCAGCAGACCGAACTGTCCTTTGTAGTCTTCTGATGTCTGATTTCGTAGCTGCACCAAACCAGACAGTTATTGAAGTGCAGAGGACAGACTCAATGACTGCTGAGTAGAACTGTTTCAGCAGCACTGGTGGCAGGTTGAACTTCCTCAGCTGGCGAAGGAAGTACAACCTCTTCTGGGCCTTTTTCACAATGGAGTCGATGTGTGTCTCCCACTTCAGGTCCTGTGAGATGGTAGTGCCCAGGAACCTGAATGACTCCACTGCTGCCACAGTGATGCTCAGGATGGTGTGTGGGGTAGTGAAGTTCTGAAGTTCTCTATCATCTCCACTGTTTTGAGCATGTTCAGCTCCAGGTTGTTTTGACTGCACCAGACAGCCAGCCGTTCAACCTCCTTTCTATATGCAGACTCATCATCATCTCGGATGAAGCCGATGACAGTGGTGTCATCTGCAAACTTCAGGAGCCTGACAGAGGGGTCCTTGGTGGTGCAGTCATTGGTGTACAGGGAGAAGAGTAGTAGGGAGAGCACACATCCCTGGGGGGCACCAGTGCTGATGGTACAGGTGGTGGAAGTGAATTTTCCCTGCCTCACAAGCTGCTGCCTGTCCGTCAGAAAGCTGGTAATCCACTGACAGGTAGAGGTGGGAACAGGGAGTTGGTTTAACTTAGTCCGGAGTATATCTGGTATGATTGTGTTGAAAGCCGAGCTGAAGTCCACAAAAGGATCCTACGTATGTCCCCGGTCTGTCCAGATGTTGCAGGATATGATGCAAACCCATGTTGACTGCATCAACCACAGTCCTGTTTGCTCGATAAGCAAATTGAAGGGGGTCCAGAAAGGGTCCAGTGATGTCCTTCAGGTGGGCCAACACCAGTCTCTCAAATGACTTCATGACCACAGATGTCAGGGCGACAGGTCTGTAGTCATTAAGTCCTGTGATTTTAGGTTTCTTAGGGACGGGGATAATAACTGAGCGTTTGAAGCAGCATGGGACTTCACACTGCTCTAGTGATCTATAGAGCAGTATTGCTCTATAGCAAATATTGATTCAGATCTAGATAAATTTACACCATTTTGATAAAAGATAATGAATATATATATATATATATATATATATATATATATATATATATATATATATTGTAACACAGTTGAAGGATGGGCAAGGAGGAGGCGAGAACCGGCTTGTCAACATAAATTATATTTTAATGAGAAACTCAAAAACACATAAACAAACACACATGACGGACATGTCCGTAATTCTCTCTCTCTCGAACAATCGTCACCGGCCGCCTTTATCCCTCAGCGCCTCATCAGGCTGATTGGGGACCGGCGCGCAATATTCCGACCGGCCCTGCCCCCTCCGCTCCACACTCCTCCCGGCGTTATCTCAGGCCGAGGTGCCACCGGCATGACGTACACCCCTATCCCTGGGGCGGGTGTATCTTGTGTCCGCGTGGTCATCCCCGCCTTCCTCGCCCTGGGAGGAGACAGGAGGGAAGACAACAACAACAACAACAACAACAAAAACAAAATAGGCGAGGAAAAGGCCAACACGGTGCGACAGGAGAGAGAGAGGAGAGAGAAAAAGCTCACTCACCGGTTCTCTGATGTACCGTCGGCGTGGTCCTCGAACACTCCTCCACACTCAGGCGGACGACAGCCGCTCCAACACCGGGCGAACCGGAGTGAAACCGCCGACCCCAGCGGGTAGAACGCGCCTCCGCTTTTCTGGCGGCAAATGGGGACACTCCTCCGCCCCTGGCAGCGGCTCTACCGCTCCGGGCGGTCGGAGAGTTTCTTCCCTCCTCCCTCGCGGACGGCGGTCTTCCCTCGACCCCTCCGCGTCTCTGGGGACGGCAGGGCACTCCTCCGCCCGGCAGCGGCTCCCTCGCTCCAGGCGGTCGGGGTATCCAGTCCCCACTTGCCCCGCGGACGACGGCCGTACTCCGCATCCGGGCGGTCGGGCTACTCCGTCCCCGGCAGATGGCAGCGGCGCTCCCTGGGTGGACGGCAGTGTCGAGGACTCTGCGACGGGCATCCCTCCTCCCTCCCGGGTTTCAGCACCAATGTAACACAGTTGAAGGATGGGCAAGGAGGAGGCGAGAACCGGCTTGTCAACATAAATTATATTTTAATGAGAAACTCAAAAACACATAAACAAACACACATGACGGACATGTCCGTAATTCGCTCTCTCTCGAACAATCGTCACCAGCCGCCTTTATCCCTCGCGCGCCTCATCAGGCTGATTGGGGACCGGGCGCGCGATATTCCGACCGGCCCCGCCCCCCTCCGCTCCACAATATTATTATTTTGAATGTCTCATTTCTTATGAAATTACAAAGAATAAATGAATAGATAGATGGACAGACAGACAGCCAGATGTTCAAATAAACATCCCTTTTTCAGGACAATTTTGTAAAAATCCAAATAACTTTACAGATCTTTATTGTAAAGGATTTAAACAACGTTTTCCATGCTTGTTCAATGAATGTCCGTGTTCTGCCATGGCCAGTGAAGAGCCCGGATCTCAATCCCATTGAGCACATCTGGGACCTGTTGGATTGGAGGGTGAGGGCTAGGGCCATTCCCCCCCAGAAATGTCTTGGTGAGAGAGTGGAGTAACATCTCACAGCAAGAACTGGCAAATCTGGTGCAGTCCATGAAGAGGAGATGCACTGCAGTACTTAATGCAGCTGTGGCCACACCAGATACTGACTGTTACTTTTGATATTGACCCTTTGTTCAGGGACACATTATTCCATTTCTGTTAGTCACATGTCTGTGAAACTTGTTCAGATTATGTCTTAGTTGTTGAATCTTTTTATGTTCATACAAATATTTACACATGTTAACTTGTGAAAATATAAGCAGTATAACACGAAAATATAAGCAGTTGAAAGTGAGAGGACGTTTCTTTTTTAGCTGTATTATAAATATATATATATATATATATATATATATATATATATATATATATACATAATCTGTTAGGAATAATGTACAGATTTTGCACTTATGGAAAGAAATTGGTACTTTTATTCACTATTAAAAGTGGCATTCAACTGATCACAAAGTATTCCAAACTTTTGGCTGCCAGTGTATATACACACACACACACACACACATTCCATGTAGTCTTTTTACTGTAAAAAGGAGTAATATCGTGTAATATGGAGAGAACTAAAAGGACAGAAAGGGTTAACTCATTTGATCAATGATATGTAGGAAGTTCTTTTCAGGCCCAATGCACAAACATTTCCAATGCTTGAATTACACTGGTCTGTTTCACGGCCATAAGCAGCTAATATGACCAACCTGTCTACTTTGGCAAAGCCTGAGGCAAACATCTATGATAAATAACATACCGTGCTCTACTGACTTGACCTACACAAATTAATTGCTTACGCTATTCATAAGTGTCAAATTAGATTAGAACTATCATGACTTCAGCAGCCCTCAATCATATATCATATCACTCCTTCCAATAGCATCTTCTGACAGTGCCGTTGTTGGTGTACATTTTTATTTAACACAAGCAAAATTGTTTTGTGCTGTTTCTCAGGTGATAAATTATGCTAATCCTTGAGGGGCACTGGGGCGGAAATGAATAAAGTGTGCGCGAAGGCGAGATTAGCATATTCCCTAAATCCATTTACAGAGTGCCAGTGTTTGGAGCAGGGCTTTGATTTCATCAACTATTATTCCATCGTTGATGCTTCATTTCACCAAACCCCCACCCTGCTCTGGACCCACGGACAGCCCCCACCTACCTCTCAGCACACCCCATCCTATAGCTTCACCAAACTGCAAACATACTAAAAAATAAAAAAGCCAGCGATAACCACGTGTTCATCATCGTGTACATTTTGTGTTTTAATGAAAATGTACTTTAAATGTAGTCATCACATGTCAAATTAAGTCAATTGTATATTTTGCTGAAACCAAAAAATAACATATTTTAGTTGACGGTAATGTGCAAAATGACAAAAACTTGTATTAATGTTTTAATTAGCTGATTAATTTCAAATATATAGGATACATTTAACAAGTTAGTAAAGCTCATTGTACAGGTGTTCAGCTCTTTCACAACATAACATGACTGTATTATTTCAATCAATTCTACGATTTTTCTTTCTTTACAAAATACATAAATAAAAAAAACTGTGATAGTGCATTGTTAATATCTTGCAATGATTTTTTCTCCTCATATTTTATTCATATTACCAACGTAATCTTTTTCGTCTCATCTTTGTTATCGTTAACAAAAACAAAAGACCCTTCATCAATGAGAGTAATACTGGCTAAATGGATGTCTTATAATGTCATTGAAAAAATGGCTTAATAATAAAGATATAGATGACTGCGATGACTGTGATGCTCCACCGAGCCAACCCAAGCCCCTACTGATGGAAAAAAGGTACCGTACCATCTGCAGTGAGGCTTAAATGTGGGATATTCTTATTTAGAGCGAGAGGCCTTGTGCGATTCCACAGTCTAAACTAATCAGCCACGTCCCTGTGCTGCTCCCCTCTTACCATGGCCCACAGCCAGCGAAAACATATTTCCATTTTAACGCCTTCAGATGATCAAAGCATCAGCTTAATATAATCAGCTCAAACCCCATTTACCACAAGCCCCACCGCTGCGTCTGGGGAGTGCTTCCCTTCCCTGGCCTATCTATTCGGAAACAGGTGCTATAATAGTAAATTAATTAGACGGAGGCGATGCACCTTGTTCTTTGTGGGCACTAGACCCTTGTGGTTCACAGCCTCCAGGAAAATACCATCTGGGCTTGAATTCCCCTCTGGGACAGGAGGGGAGAAGGGGCGGCCCCGGGCCTGCAGTTGACCATGGCACTTTTTACATAACAATTAACCCTATTAGCCTCTTGCTCACCGTGTAGTCACTCGACTTTTTTCAGCCCTCTACGGAGGTACACGCACCATGACACACGCTTTCTGCAAATGTTTCAGAGCTGCGTCTAAATGCCAGAAATGTGGAGGCGATCGGGGGGGGGGGGGTGAGTGACCTTTACCGTAACGTCCGCAAGTCTCGACGCTCCCGTTCAGATTGTTTATTACCAGGGCAGGATCAGTCACAGTGGAGAAACAATTGTCCAGGCAATGAAGATAATACAGTACAGCAAGTGATGCGAGATTGTGAATACACACGTGCGCTAGCACCAGTTCTTTGAGGGAGCATTGGGTGCGCTCTAGTGCTATGCTCATTTTATGACTTTTTAATTGCTTTCAAGAATTGTAAGTCGTCAAGGTAGCCAAGCCTCATCCGGTAAGGTGAAAGCTAAAGCCAAAGTGGCTCTCTGCGTCTGATGATAGCTAAGCTAATAGCATGTAGCAGGTGAAAATGTGTAGTGAACTGTGACTCCACAGCCAGAAATCTTAACGTCAGTTTGTTTTCAAGAGCCCCTTCACCATGAAACACAGATTACCGGAAGCTGCTTCTAGTTAATGAGGGAAAAACTGCCTGAAAATGTATGCTCACAGGATTGTTATTCAGGAGAACTTGATGTAATTAGCAAGCCACGGAAGCGATAAATCCAGAAGTGGCAGTGTTGTAAGGACAAACAATGCAGCAATCCGGAAAGAAGCTTGAGTTTTGAGTATTGTTGCAGTACTATCGCATCCTTGGCGGGTTCAACCGTGTGTTTGGTCTTTCTGGGAGTTCCTGTGCTTGCAACACAGATTAAGTGATTAATCAGCAGATCGGATCTGCGGGAAGAGGACTATAGGATTGCAGTCCTTGGAGGTCCCGGGATCAGTTTCTGTGCAAACATTGGGATTTGACGGTAGTTGAGCGTTAAACCCTGAGCAGATGGTGGAGCATATTCAGTTAAGACAGCCACTGATCCAGGAAAACACATTCACTCTCGTTAGGTTGAAAGCACCTCTGGGACGGCAGTCAAGTGCTGGACTAACCTCTGGTGCCAAAAAAATTAATGGAGGCAAATAGTTAACCGAGCCGCATTTTGCTCCACTGGGGAGAGGAGCGACTCAGCCCCCATGACGCCCTCAATAATGGGGGCATGGCTGAGAGAGGAATTACCCTTCTCAGAGAGAGAGAGAGAGAGAGAGAGAAAGAGAGGGGCAGATCCTGCTGAACGGGTGTGGGTGGGTGGATTGGCCTATAAATGTGGAAGGAAGATGCTTCTAACCTTATTGCCAACCAGTTTATGAATATAAACGTATCACAGACATCAATGGCATTAATAAAGAGCTGATTTGAAGAATGATATCTTATGGTTTTATTGGTTGGAATACAACGCATTCATGTGGTCATTTGGCCTCAATCATGAAACACAAGCAGAATTTCTCAGTAAATCATATATATTCGTTTTTCCATCACAAGGAGTATGGGTTGGCATGTTGGAGCATCATATTCATCACAGATAGCTATATCTCTATTATAAAGACAATCTGAAATTTTCAATCTGAATATATACAACAATTTACATTTTTATTTTAAAACAAGTTATGCAGAAATGTACTGTAAAGACATTTGTTGCTCTGTGGCAAATCAATAATGTTGAGGCATGACAATGTGCTTATTAATTTCACATTAGACAAACTATGAGTAGGTTTATGACAATGTAATTTAATTAAAAAATATATATATATTTTAAGTGAACAAACATTATAGAAGAAAAAATATAGAAGAAATATTATATTATAGAAGAAAACATTATTTCTTTTATAAATAATTAATTATTAAAAAAAATTAAAATAATAAAATATGAATAATTGAACATTACAAATTAATAGAAAGGTGTATTGTTATTATTATAGATAATAATTAATTAATAATAATGGAAAATGTAAAATGATTGTTAATAATAATATTTTTTATTATTGCTGTTTTTGTGATTCATAATAATCTTAATAATAATTATAAAGAAAAAGAAACAATTGTTCTAAATTTTGAAGCAAAATTAATAGACAATTTAAGTAGACAACACAATATTAATATAGGAATTTATTTCAAACAAATAGTGAAGTGTTTAAGATAATTTGTTTGTTTGTTTACAATTCTTTATTATCCACTGCAAGCTAATACACACAATATTCTGTCTATATGTAAATAGTCTTTATTTTGAAGTATCCTCTTTAATAAGATGACAACCTGCAGGAATTAGAAACACATGGAAGCACTAAGATGTGTGTGGCTCTATGAATGCAATCTGTGATAAGGGTGTGAAAAGGTGTGTGTGTGTGTGTGTGTGTGTGTGTGTGTGTGTGTGTGTGTGTGTGTCCTTTGTGAGGTCACGGTTCTTATAGATACAGAGTGTTGAACGCCTCATGTGATGCTGATGCCCTTCACCTGTAGAGTAAGAATTCAGCTTTCTATATCACATCTTAATACACAGTGTATGGAGAAACTGTAATATAATATTATAGTAGCTTTTGATTTGATAACAGATTTGTAAATTATCTGCATATGTAATAACAGCAAATGATATATTTCATGATGAATAATGTATTTATTTTAACAATATTTATTAATATTATTATTCATATGACTATCCATATTATAAATACAATTATATACATTACATAAAAAATTATATGACTATCTTTTTTGTATATTTCTATTGTATATGAATCAACTATTTCAACTGTAAATACATTTTAATAGAAAATTATAGATATATAATTAATTATATATAATTAATTGAATAATTATATATATATATACACATTAACGGACAAAAGTTTTGAAACACTTACTCATTCTTTATTATAATTATTCATCACTAGTCATCAAAACTGTGGAATAACATAAAAGGAACTAAGGGAATAATGATCTGACTAAACAAAATCCAAAATAAATCAAAACTGTGTTATATTTTAGCATCTTTATCTAGACTTTGCAGAAATGAACTCTTGACATTTTCTCAAGCAACTTCTTGAGGAATCACCCTGAGATGATTTTTAAACAGTATTGAAGTTCTTCTCATCTATGTTGGGCACTTATTGGCTGCTTTTCTTTATTATTTGGTCCAAGTCATCCATTTCAACAACTTTTGTTTTTTAATTTAATTTTTGTTTTATATTGAAATGAATTAATATGGTGGCACAATTATATTTTTGTCTACAAAACTCATTTCAAACATTTAAGTATACACCTTCAGATCAAAAGATGTTTTAAATCATGAGAACAATTTCAGTCAAGTGTTCAGTAGTGTGTGTGTGTGTATATATATATATATATATATTCAGATCCAAGATTTTAATTTGGGTAAAAAAATAAAAGTGCATTTGCTGATATTAGCATTGTGGCAATAAATGAATATGTCTCGAATCATCAGACACTCGACTCATTTACATCATGGTCGATAATTTCAGGTTGCTTTTCCCAAATGTACTCGGCATTGTGTGAGATCATAAAGATGTCATAATCTTGTTAAGAGGATTTGTGTTGAAGAGTATCACTTCAAGAGTAACAATCAGAGACAGGATCTTGACAGAGGTGCAGGGATATTAAACGCTCTATTTTAGGGAACTTGTTGGTTTATCTATAATCAATTCTTTTGCTCAAGACACACATTAATTGGCAAAATGATAGCCTTCCATCAATATATTCTTAAAAAGCATGGTGCTCATATTTTTTTTTTCTTTCTTTAATTCAAATAAATCATCGGTGCAATTGACCTCTTTCAGAGAGATAATGCGGTTAGGCTTTTGTGCTGCAATATGACGAGCAGACCGATTCTTTTCAAAGTGCAAAAACTTGAGAGGATGAATGATGGCTCCTTTTATTCTGTAAAACATTTGAAGATTACAGAGAAAAGTTAGCCGTTTCAAAAGCAGCATTGTGAATGAAAACCAGACTCTGCGCTCTAATATTCTTACAATATTTCAGTATTTACAGCACAGTAACTCTATTAAGAGCTAGAAATACTGGAACAGATATAATGACAGTATAAAATGTCCTCTCCACACGTACAACAAAAAGCATAAAAACTAAGAAGAAAAAAATGACGGCCCTCTTATGTCAACAAACAAAACACATAAAAAGCAGCAATAATTGCCATTCCTCCAAATATTTCATTTTCAACATCTTTAAAATGTCACTCACCCAGAGGATGTGAAGACAAGTGTACGTTGCTGTTAAAATGTCATTCTGTCAAAGGCAAATGTGTGTATATTTCAGAAAAAACACACAGCAGCGGGAAGCGATGGTGAAATAGAGTGCAGGACTAAAAGGGGGCCGATTCGCAGGCCAGATAACAGATGGAAATTGCCACTGGAGAAAATTAGGGTTGTTCAGCTGCTCTCCGATAAGCACCTATTTGCTTTTGGTCATAGTGGCTTCTCACACTTTATAAACCATCATTTAATTACACTGACGAGGGCTGATTGTCAGCGGGGCCGTAAGGTAGAGGGGCCCCGGGTGCGAGAGCAAGAGGGCGAAAGCAAGAAGAGGGAAATTATACGTGTCCTTGGCATTTCAATCACCATCGCTAATGCATTAGAGTTCAATTACATTAGACACTTCTGCAAAAGAGAGAAAAGAGAAACATTTAAGACAAAAGGATTTTTAGAGGGCCGGAGGGAAAAGAAAACATTTGTGATGATAAATGTGCTTTATTTTGTGGGCGTTCCCTGTGAATGTATTTTTATAAGGAAAATTATTTTGGGGGATTTTTTTTTTAATTTTCTTTATTAAATCAAAAATAAAATGTTTAAAAAATATATATATATTTAATTATTTTATTTCTTGTGTGAAATCACATTGTCAAAGTAATGATTTATTTAAAAATTGTAATGATTTTTTATTTCAATCAGATCACAATCAAAATATTAATTTGCATTTTACTAAAGGTAACGCTGCAATAAAATGATACACGTGAACATTAGTTAACAAAACATTTAACATGAACTATATATATATATATATATATATATATATATATATATATATATATATATATATATATATATACTGTATATATACTTTTACAACATTTATGCATCTTGGTTAATGTTAAATTATTATTATTATTAAATCTATTAGTGGGATGCAAAATAAATCTAAAACAAATGAATACATTCTTATTAAATTATTATTAAAACATTATTAGCAGTAGTATATAGGCTTCTTAAATGGATACTTTTTAACATAACAAAAAAGTTCTACTTAAAATATGACATTATTGTAAAATATGACCGCATTTTTCAAATTAAAAGTTGTTGTTTTTTTACCTTAAAATTACAGTAGTTTTTTGAACAACAATGAAAATTGTATAAATAAAAGTTCATTGTTAGGTCATGATACATAATGTATTAATGTTAAAGTATAGAACCTTAATGTAAAGTGTTCCCTATTTAAGTAATATATATATATATATATATATATATATATATATATATATATATAAGATAATAAAACATAATTACACAAGTATTAAATAAATCTAATAGTGGGATGAGACTGAAATCTATTAAAAGTGTATTATTTTTATAACTAAAAGGCAACTTATATGGACACTACTATATAACATACTAAAAATAATAGTTCAAATGCAATGACATAATAGTAATATACGACAAAACATTTTGGATTACAGTTATTTCAGTACTGTATTTCAGTTATGTTCAATAAACGCTGAAGCACATATACATGGCTTTGCCTTCACTAAGAACTTTTCTCTGGGGCTAAAACATGTATTACTCCAATACGGATTATCAAAAGATCACTTTCAGCAGAGTTATTCTAATGAAGCACAGATAGAATAGTCAGACATAGTTCCTGCATTACTGTAGGTGAGGTATATATCATACTTCACTGATGTGTCTCATGCATGTAAGTGTACTGCTCTCAGACAGCTTCATGTTGACTTCCACTGCAGGCTAGAGTTTTATTGCCATCTATTGGAGTAAAAGCTCATCTTATCAGGGAGTCAATTCTGAGACAAGAATAAATGCTGATGTACCATGTGAATGAATCTTTGTTATTCATTAATAAAAACATTTTGAATTAGACCAATAATAAAATGTCTGTCTAAATAAGAAACTGTGCATTAGCTATTTATTCAGCTATATTTTTCATACAGTGACAAGTAGAAAAGAAATGGTACTACATTACATTTCTATTAAATGTGCCTGAATAATACACTGATTGTTTTTTTACCAAAACATCATGCAACATCTAAATTAAATGGTTTAATAACAGTCAATGTATCAACCTTGATACATTAGGTTACATTAAGCAAACTTATCTTAAGGGTTAGAAGTTGAAATAGCAACTTCAGGTAACAATTAGAGGTTGCCAGTTTGCAATGTTTGCATGGTCTGTCAATGTACATGTATATACAGTACTGTACTGTAGATTTAGTCTTATTAATGTCAATATAAATATAAGTATGCACATCAGTATACTGAGAGTATTTAAGGTAGATAATATATTTCTACTATTATCTAATTTCTACTAATAACCAATTCCCTAAAATATATTGACTAATTCAAAATGTATTTCTGATTCATTGAGCATTATTGCCTTTGCAACAGAGAT
Organism: Xyrauchen texanus; assembly: GCF_025860055.1. Classification (NCBI taxonomy): domain Eukaryota; kingdom Metazoa; phylum Chordata; class Actinopteri; order Cypriniformes; family Catostomidae; genus Xyrauchen; species Xyrauchen texanus. Next base: position 24,958,025 of record NC_068323.1, on the reverse strand, counting down.
ATATCAGGACAGCTTTCATATCATAAATCATGATGAATAAAATATGAAACAACTAAAATGATCTCCAATTCATGTTGTTTATTTGTACCCATTATTGTGATAAGAGACAAACACTGAGGATATGATAGTCCTCTCATTCTGTTTATGCTGTAGGGGGCACTGCCTCCATACTAATTTACATCATGGGCAATTACACCACTTCATTAATTAGACTAAAGCTAACAGGAGCTTTCGCACAGACCTTTGTAGCTCCATAAATCACATAAAGGAAACATAAATGTGCTCCATAAGACTCCAGTGTTTAATCCATATCTTCAGAGGCAATATAATAGGTGTGGATGAGAAACAGATCAATATTTAAGTAATTTTTTACTCTAAATCTCCACTTTAACTTTCACTTGAAAGTGAAAGTTAAAGTGGAGATTTAGAGTAAAAAATAATTTCAGGCATGTAAACATGTAAAAGTGAAAATAAAAGTTGAGATTTAAGACTTAAATATTGATCTGTTTCTCACCCACACCAATTATATCGGTTCTGAAGATATAGATTAAAACACTAGATTACTTTTAAATGAATGTAATTAAATTTCAATCAAATAAATTTTTTTTACGCTATTTCGATGTATTTCTCGCAATTGCAACTACTTGCAGTTTTGAATTCATTTAGAATTATTTTTCTCTATTTAAAATTTTTAACAAGCAATTTTTGTATTTATTTTTGTCAATTTTGACTTCACAATTATCTCACAGTTTCAAAAGTTTTCTTGCAATTGCAAGATATAAAGATGAAATTATTAAATATGAAGTTGCATCTATATTTCACACATTATCTCACAATTGTTCTATATTTCGCTCAATTTAAACTTTATTTCTCGTAATTTTGCTTTCTTTTCGAAACATTTTTGACTTTATAACTTTTAATTTCAACTTCTAACAATTTCGACTATATTTCTCACAAATTTTGACTTTATTTCTTGCAAATGTGAGATATAAAGTCGAAATTGTGAAATATTAACTCCCAACTATGTCTTGCACATTATATATATATCGCAATTTCAATTTTGATTTTATATTTAGCAATTTCTAATTTATTTCTATTAATTTCGACTTTAGAATTAAGACTTTTAGTTTGAAGTTTGGTTTTGGGTTTTGTTTGTGTCTCTGTTCTCTGTTTTCCCATGATTAATCCCAGCTGTATTTTGTGACCCTTGTTAAGTCTTATGTATATAATGTCCTCGTGTTACCTTTGTATTTCTCAGTTCTTTTCCTTCATGGATGTAACGGTTCGTTCTGTGGTCAGGTTTTGAGTTCTTCGTTTAAAACTTTCACATAGACCCTCTCGCCTCGTTCCTGCAAATGTTACAAAAGAACTGACAAAGACTATGGATCTAACGGCTTTTCAACTGTTTGCTCTCAAACAAGGAGAGGGAACCATCAAGCAATATACAGAGCAGTTCTGCAGTCTCACCCAAGTTATCAATTGGGGAGGTATTGAACTCAAGGACTCGGTAAAGACTTTTTAAAAAGTAAAGAGCCAGTGAATTGGAGGCAGCTGTAACTGGCCTCTACACTGTAAGGCAGTGATGCTATTATGCTGCCAGTGCCCATGCCTGCCACAGTCAACAGGCCAGTTACTGCAGCCTCTGCCATCCCAGAGCCAGCGCCTGAAGCCTAAAGAGGAGGTGGAGGAGGAGAATAACCCCTGCTCGCCAGTCGGGACAACGGAGGCCATTCCCCTTCCGCTGCTAGAGCTCAAGGCCACGGAGACCGTTTCCAAGTCATTGCCAGAGCTCACAGCCATTGAGGTCGTTTGACAGTTCACTGAGGCTGTTAAAGAGCCTGTCCAGTTCCATGAGCCTCTCAAGTTCCCCGAGGCTGTCGACGAGCCTGTCCAGTTCCCTGTCACCATCATCTATCCTTTACAGTCCATAGTGGCCATGGACCAGCCATTTGCTCAGTTTAGTAACCAGCACCTGTCAGACACCAGTCACCAGTCTTTTCAGTGCCCAGTGACCGCCCACTTTCAGTACGACCCAATCTCATTGGTCGCTATCCTGTTCCTAGTGGCCGCCACCTTGCTTGAACTTCCTGGTGCTCTGCCTCTTGAACCTCCTGTGGCTCCGCCCCTGAACCCTTGCCACCTGTAGCTCCACCTCCAGAGCCTCCACCTCCCACGGCTCCGCCCCCTGAGCCCTTGCCTCCTGTAGCTCCATCTCCAGAGCCTCCGCCTCCTGCGGCACCACCCCCTGAGTCTCTGCCCCTTGAGCCTTCCATGGCTCCACCCCTCAAGACTCTTATAGCTTTACCCTTCAAGCTCTGCATGACTGTGCCCCCTGAGCTTCTTCCTCCTGCTCTTCCTATGAACTATTTTTTGTTTTATGTGTTGAGCATCAGGAGCCGTCCCTTAGATGGGGTGTCTCTGTAATACTTGGGACATTCTCCCTAGTGGCCACCAGAGGTCACTTGGAGAATTAAGACTTTTAGTTTGAAGTTTCTACTTTATTTCTCTCAATTTAGATTTTTGAATTCATCATTCACAACTGCAAGATATAAACACAATGAGTATTAAAGTCGCAATTTTGAGAAATAAAGCCAGAGTTGCCTTTTTTATTATTATTATTATTATTTTTTTTTCATTCGCTGGCAGGATCTGGCTTCCATAATGGGGAAATTGTGTGAGTGAACAAAAAGAGAGTGGCTATATTCTGTATAATATACTACTATGCAGAAAATAGTATGTATTCTGTGCCTACATTTCCAGTGAGATTATATATTAAACTCATTGTTTGATCTGACTGCAAAATGTTTTTACACAAAATGTGATTAAATTTGCAAAATAATTGTAAAAAGATGATATTGGACACCACTCAGTGAATTCCACATTACAAACATGATCTTGTGACAACAATGACAAACGTAGTATAATTTCAAATGTGTATTGTTGCATAATGTGTTCTGTTTACCCTACAGTAACACTATAAGGAGTATTTAATAAACCGTATGCTATAGTATCCCATTGTGAATATACTGTAGTCACACAGAATACGACATCACTGCATGACACTTTCTCGCTGCTGGCATCAGGGCCACGGCTGAAGCGACCAATGGGTTCATTTGGAAATTGAGTGGTGTGTGATTGGGGTAGTCCATTTAAAGGTGCGGTGGGCAGCGCAGATCGATCCCTCGCCTAGTAGCCTTTCATTTCAATCACATGCTGATAGAGGCTTGACATTAATTGATGAAAGATGTGCAATTATATATTGGGCTGGAGAGTGTAGCGCTCTGTGAAGAGTACTTGCAGTGGGAAAATGGCTTTGAAAGAGGCCAGACAGATAGACACCAAATTATCCTTGAACAGAAACAAAAGTGTATTTGAGTGGACTCTATATTGACGGTTGCTTTAGTACAGATATTAGAAGTATATTATACTCATAGGCAGTGTGCTATATTTTAGTAAATCTCATGATGTCAAGTCTTTTTTATTTGGATCATACATTTCTGAACACACATCACATGTCTGTAATGTCTTACATGTCTAAGATTGAGAAGTTTAATTGACAAACAACATAGAAAATCATGCTTAAGAATGATTTGTCTTAAGGCCCTCAGAAAGCAAGTCAAATGTGACTGTGGCATGGAACACAGAAATCCAAAATTAAAAAAACATGTATATAGGTCACATTTCAACCCAAAATCAAAAGATCACTTTTTTCATTGTAATGATTATTTTTGTTTTTTGATATTATCATAATGATAATATATAATGGAAATTAATTCTTATTAAATTAAAAGAAAATGACAAAAAAGAACTATAGTTTATATAAAGAAATTGAAGGCTTTTTTAAGGATTATATTGCATTATTGTACTTTCTATGGATATTTTACTTTTGAAATTGCTTTTAATTCCCATTATTCTCAATGGTAATATTTATAAGAGTCTCATCGTTGTAATACTGTATATAACAGTAAAAACAGTATATAATAGTGTAGTAGTAAAAAATGCTGTAATAGAATGATGTTTTATTATTATTATTATTATTAGCATAAATTTCATACTACCATTGATATATACATATGTTGAATTACAATAATAAGAATGACATTTTGTTCGCGTTACGGTAATGAGAATTTGGGGTAGAAATATGCTTAATTGTCATGAAAATAATGGCACAATGCACTTAGGCTTTGTTTTCATCATGTGAAATGTACTATATGCAAGTTCACAGCCATATTTTAAATCAGACAAAGGTTAAACCCAAAATCAAAACTGTTTGTAATCCTGACAGTTCAACACATTTCCAACCAAACCATTACCATAATGCAATTTAAATAATAATATAATTAGTTTAATAAATAAACAAAATGAGTTTAAATGTCATAAAATAAAATGAAAATAACCTTAAAGGTCCTAAAAATAGGCTTAATTTCATATGCAAAATATAAATAATATGTGCAATAATGTATGGACTTTCTTATTTCATTCTTTTCATTTTGGGATGAAACATGACTTGGACTTTTTTCACCAGTTTTGTGAGATTCACCCAGATAATAATAAGCCGTTAGTTTAATCCAACAGTCTCTGATTCAAAAGAGTTCTACTGTATATCCCAGGTTCAATACAAGTTAAGCTCAATCGACAGAATTTGTGGCATAATGTTGATTACCACAAAAAAAATACGTTTGACTCATCCCTCTTATTCTTCACAAATACAATAAAATCTGGATTACAGTGAGGCACTTACAATGGAAGTAAATGGGGCCAATTTTTTTTACATTTAAAAACCAAATACTTTCAAAGGTATAGCCACAAGACATAAACAATATGTGTGTAAACATGATTTTATTGTGACAAAATGACTTACAAACCTTTTCTGTTTAAACTTTGTTGCCATGACGATGTAAGGCAGCGAATGCTAAAACCCTAAAATGACTGTAAAACTGACAAATTAAATGACCATATTATTAATATTAAAGTCATTTTTTAACAGAAGAATTAATGCAAGTGATGTTTCTAAAATTATAAATGATCACATTTCTGCCTTTAAATCTTCAAAAAATTGGCCACATTCACTTCCATTGTAAGTGTCTCACTGTAGCCCAGATTTTTATTTTGACTATTTTTACTTATACTTTACTTTTTTTTTTCTGGTAATCAACGTAATGCCAAAAATGCAGTCAGTTGATCTTAACTTGTACTGGACCGGAATATTCCTTTAAACATATCTTCTTGGTGTATTAGTTCATGATATGGTGTTACATATAGAACGTCTCATTTAATTGTCTGCAGATAAACGGTGTGATTTACATTCACAGCCATATTTCCAATCAGACGAAGTTGCAAAACATTTAAACTACTTAATCACTCTGATATGATAAAGCTATTTGTAACATATTTAGGCTGAACACAAAGGGAAAATCAAAATTTGAATATCATCCTATGGATTATAGCAAAATAAGAAGGCAACATATTTATTTCTGAGCCACTAACACACTATTCAGTAAGGTACAAAAATATTTGCCCATGACAATACTGCTTTTAAGCATCTGAGTAGGTATTGTATGGCAAAACAAATATGTAAAGTTATATTAAACATTAGCATTTTCAAAAGTCCCAAATAGTCTTCAGAATGTAAGATCTGTGCAAAAACTGTTAAATGCTAAGATTTCAAATATTCAGTATTTAAAATAAAGGTTGGTTTGATTAAAGAAATAAAGTTTGTGAATTTATGCTAACCTGAACTATATTATGCATTGTATTGTAGAGCCAAATTGTTTCTATTGCAATTGAATTTGCTGTTGTTTAGTTTTTCTTTGCAATAAAGAGACAGTATAGTCATAGTGCAATCATTAAAACACAAACTATTGCTACCACATTTATAAGTGTGATTGTAAGGCAGATGAGGAAATTAATTGCTGACTCAAAAGTGAGCTTGAATTGAAAACTGTTCTATAATATTGCAACATTTCCTCACACATATTCCCCCTAGCCGATATTTATTGCATGCCATTTGCTATTCTAGCTGTTACTTTGTGACGGTCATCTGCGACGGGCATCTATGACAGACAATTACAACATCTGTGTCGATCCACCCTATAATCAACATTATTATTTAACAACTGCTGCAGTAAATGCACTTCTGTTTATCAGATATTTTGCCAATTCTGACACGTTTCCACATGCCGTCTGCGCTCTGCGTGGTTCCTTTTAATGGTTGTAAAGTGCAATCTTTGGAAAGAAAATGCTACAAGGAAGAGAAAAAGCACCCAATTATATATAAGTAATGTTTCACATGTATCGTTACTTTGCAAAATGACAGCCATCGTGGTGTATATTAATCATGCAAAGACAATTTGACCTTTGATATTTAATGAATGTTTTATATAATAACAGCATCCTGCAGTCACAAATGCATATGTACATCTTTGGATGGCCAAGTGTTTTTAGAGACTGTAAAACCTTTTGCCACACCCATGGCTGTGGTGCATGATGACATCAGTCATTGAAGGGGGAGGAGTCTCATATATCAATGACATTCACTTGAGTCATAATGGCAGGAAACCATCTCTATTGACAACTGAAGAGTGATTTTGAATCACATTTTGAATTTGAAAATCAACAACATCAAGTAAGAAATAAAGCTCTTTTAGAACAAACACTAGAGCTCAATATTTAAAATGCATTTGCCAGGTTATACTACATTAAAATGCGCTCACACCAAACATACTGTATTAAAGGAATAGTTCACCCAAAAATGAAACTTTGCTGATAATTTACTCACCCTCGGGCCATCCAAGTTACTTTCTTCATCAAAACAGAATTTAAGATTTAGGATTTCATTTCAGGCCTCCTCCTTTAAACAATGCAAGTGAATGTGCTCCATTTTTAGACGGTCCAAAATGCATATGAATGCAATCCTCCTCAAACGTGACGCGTGACCTTACCAACGTGTGAATAGGGTGAACTATTCCTTTAAGATCAAGGAACAAGTAAAATCATCCTGGACATTTTTTGTTGTTGTTGTTGACAAAAACAACCTTAAAAGTCCATTTGCAGTTTAGCAGTTGAGACTTTAGCGCATACACAGGTCAGTACAGCATTTCACATAATTCAGTTTGAAATTGTAGCAATGCCATGCTGCTTAGACACAGCAAAGTTGGTTCAAATCTAATTTCGCAGAGCACTAATGAAACATCACAGCCGCAAAACTGGAACAGACCATTTTTTGGTGCCGAGGCAGATAAACTTTAACTGCTAGCATCAGGAAATTTAATATTAAGCTGCCGTGGCCAACGTGCATTAGCCTTGCTAACTGCTCGCTATCACGGCTCATGTAGCTTAACCAGGTGCACTTCTCTCAGGTCAACCTGACGTATGTCTGCAAAACCTAGATTGAGCTGTTAATTCAGCAGCTTCTACTGGACGTCCAGGAAAATCAGCGCCAAAGCCCTCATTTACATTTGACGATTACAGCAAGGTGAGACTTCTGTGCGGTCTTTGGCCCTATTAATTACAGCTTTCCAGGTTCCAGTGCTACTTCTGGGCTTAAATATAGGGTTAGGGTCCTCTTTGCAGGGGTTTGTCTATAAATCGTTTTTAATTTGTGGTTTTAAGGCAAGCAGGTGCTCAAGACAGCTTGCCCAGAGAGCTTTGAGAGAGACAAAGTGGTCGAAGATTAGTTCTACATCAATGTTCCTGTATTTAAGGCTAATAGCACAGGCACATCTGATTGCCCCAGCAAAACGCTGCGGATCATTTTGGTCCACTTGGACTAGATAGGTGCTAAACATGTATTTATTGAACTGAAGATAGCTATATCAGTGTAAATCTAAAAAAAAAAAAAAAAAAAAAATGTCCAGGTTATTCTTTAGTTTTACTAAAGAAAAAAAATCAAAATAGGAAATTACATTTTGCTTGAAGCCCATTTTAGGACCTTTCACAGAAGGAATATAGACAAATGTGTTTGGAATAACATGATTGTGGGCATATAATAACAGAATAGTTATTTTGGGTGAACTATCCCAAATAAATGCATCTGACTGTTTTACTTTTGAATTTGTAAATTTTATTATTCTCAATATATTCCTCATTATTGTAACATACAGTAGTACTTTTTAATTGCATTAAAGTATAAAAAAGAAGAAACTACCACACAACAGATAGATTATCAGCAGGTGTGAAGTAAAAAAACTTAGATAAACAAGAAAAAGATCACACAACCGATACCGCACACTGCTGCTGCTACAATGTTTTGGTCATGTGACCTTCAAATACCTGCCGAACAGCTGCACTAATCAAACTGAACATTTGCAAGCAGCAGGAGTGTGTGGGATCTTTTTCAAGTTTATTGCACTAAAGGTGCACTCAGTACTTTTTTCCTCGTTAAAACAGCTGTATTCCATAAGAAATGAATTGTAATTTTGAAACATATGTAGGAAATCATGAGCACTCACATTAAAATGAAGACTCCAGTCAAATCAGTAATCTTATAAAAGCTGTTTTATTCTACATGGAGAGGGTCCACGCATGGGGGCTGCCATGTTAAAGTCGCATGACCACCCAAATACTACTCGCTTAATCTCAGTAACCGTCCTGTTATTTGGCACTTTCACTCGTTTATTAAAGTAATGGCTGACTGTGAAATGTGAATGTTTTCATTGGCATCAGTAACTGAAAACTATTGCATTTGAATGCTGCTGCATCCAGGCCACTAGGTGTCACTGTAAGTCTAAGATGACATGAGCAAGAACTTAGTGCACCTTTAAAGTAAAATAAATTACTGTAAGGTTTTTGGTAAGATTTGTGTAAAGACAGTGTGACAACAACCATGCTGTATAAATAATTTATAATAAAAATAATAGGATATTTTTCACATTAAAGCTATGATTTTTTATAAAAAAAATTTGCATTATGGTAATGAGAATGATTCACAATTGAGTTTGTTAATTGATTTTTGTTAATTAAAAACTGTATAAAAGCAGTATAACAAATTCTACCATGATTTATTTGTATTTTATAATAAAAATAATGTATTTTTATATTTTAAAATTACAGTAATGAGAATTAGGTTTTTTGCATTATATATATACACTCACCTAAAGGATTATTAGGAACACCTGTTCAATTTCTCATTAATGCAATTATCTAATCAACCAATCACATGGCAGTTGCTTCAATGCATTTAGGGGTGTGGTCCTGGTCAAGACAATCTCCTGAACGCCAAACTGAATGTCAGAATGGGAAAGAAAGGTGATTTAAGCAATTTTGAGCGTGGCATGGTTGTTGGTGCCAGACGGGCCGGTCTGAGTATTTCACAATCTGCTCAGTTACTGGGATTTTCATGCACAACCATATCTGGGGTTTACAAAGAATGGTGTGAAAAGGGAAAAACATCCAGTATGCGGCAGTCCTGTGGGCGAAAATGCCTTGTTGATGCTAGAGGTCAGAGGAGAATGGGCCGACTGATTCAAGCTGATAGAAGAGCAACTTTGCCTGAAATAAACACTTGTTACAACCGAGGTATGCAGCAAAGCATTTGTGAAGCCACAACACGCACAACCTTGAGGCGGATGGGCTACAACAGCAGAAGACCCCACCGGGTACCACTCATCTCCACTACAAATAGGAAAAAGAGGCTACAATTTGCAAGAGCTCACCAAAATTGAACAGTTGAAGACTGGAAAAATGTTGCCTGGTCTGATGAGTCTCGATTTCTGTTGAGACATTCAGATGGTAGAGTCAGAATCTGGCGTAAACAGAATGAGAATATGGATCCATCATGCCTTGTTACCACTGTGCAGGCTGGTGGTGGTGGTGTAATGGTGTGGGAGATGTTTTCTTGGCACACTTTAGGCCCCTTAGTGCCAATTGGGCATCGTTTAAATGCCACGGACTACCTGAGCATTGTTGCTGACCATGTCCATCCCTTTATGGCCACCATGTACCCATCCTCTGATGGCTACTTCCAGCAGGATAATGAACCATGTCACAAAGCTCGAATCGTTTCAAATTGGTTTCTTGAACATGACAATGAGTTCACTGTACTAAAATGGCCCCCACAGTCACCAGATCACAACCCAATAGAGTATCTTTGGGATGTGGTGGAACGGGAGCTTCGTGCCCTGGATGTGCATCCCACAAATCTCCATCAACTGCAAGATGCTATCCTATCAATATGGGCCAACATTTCTAAAGAATGCTTTCAGCACCTTGTTGAATCAATGCCACGTAGAATTAAGGCAGTTCTGAAGGCGAAAGGGGGTCAAACACAGTATTAGTATGGTGTTCCTAATAATCCTTTAGGTGAGTGTATATATATATATATATATATATATATATACATATATATGGACGAATCTCAGTTGTTTCTACATCTGAGACCGTCAATCCGCGCATTTTATCACGTGGCTTGTTGAGCGCGTTACCGCGGAGACCTAGTGCGTGTGCAGGCTTCACGCTATTCTCCGCAGCATCCACGCACAACTCACAATGTGCCCCACCGAGAGCGAACCACATTATAGTGACCATGAGGAGGTAACCCCATGTGACTTTACTCTCCCTAGCAACCGGACCAAATGGTTGCTTAGGAAGCCTGACTGGAGTCACTCAGCACACCCTGGATTTGAACTTGCAACTCCAGATGTGGTAGTGAGCATCAATACTCTAAGCTATCCAGACTATACGCAGACCTGTTCTTAACAGTTTTTGCTATATTTACCTGGAAGTATATCTAAATTATTTCTACAATTTGATGCCCATTAAACTGATGACTACACAAAAAACCTCAATCAACACAAATAACGCTAATAAATATAAATGGATAAAAGTTATGAATTATTCATTACACTTCACTACATTATAACATATTTTCATTCTGGAACACCGATTCCAAATGACCCTTGTAAACTATTGTAATTTGCATTATTAGCACACAAACCTCCTCAATATGAGCAGTATTATATTTCTAGATGAGTACAGCAGTCTGGGGGTCAGATAATTATGCTCAGTATGGATTGAGAGGCACTAGGTCGGTCCAGTGGAAATGGGCTTTAATCATCTGTAGTTGGCTAGCCGCGGTTCATTGGACTGTAATTGGCAGTCAGTACCACCCACCCTCACTCGACCCCCCCTACCTCCCTTTAGCAGCCCATTAAGACATTGGTATTGATGCCCCTGAGGGGGATGCGTTCATGACAAATAATTGAGACAAATCTATCCGATAAACCTCAGCTGGTTGCGTAAAACACAAACGAGTGACACATGATTACCCACATAAGCAAGAACATGCCACTAATTTATCAGCGTTTATTGGCGTGTCCACACTGATTACTCGCATATGGGAAAGCCTCTGGCTGTGACAAAAATCTAGCACAATATTTAACACTTTTCAGAGGAATGCAAGGTCCTGTGCAAGATTTTAATATACTTGAAAGAAAGATGTTCATTAAAAAAAAAAATAATAATAATAATAATAATAATAATAATTATTATTATTATATATATATATATATATATATATATATATATATATACATATACACAGTTTATATCGGTATATACACAGGTATATATGCAGGTATATACTGTATGTACATATATATATATGGTTGCATTTAGCAGACATTACACTATGATAACTGCATTATTCCTGCTAAAATGTACACATGAATGAGCCCAGAATGCATTATGTTCTGTAAATGATGCAGTCCACATGACTGACTGCTCTCCCATGGGCAGCCTGACACGGGCGCTGCTTCTGGGTGGCGGTAGAGAGTCGACATATTCAATATTCTATTCAGACTCGATTGAAATTTGTCCGCGTTTTGTTCCAGTGCAAATTTTGACATTTCACTAAACAGAGTCAAAGCACATCTCATTTGAATATTGTGAGGTTTGTCTATTGTTAATGGTGGCATGGGAGGGAAACTGCTCCTTTGAAACTTGCCTAATTAGAATAAAGTAAATGTACAGTATAAGTGAAAACTTTGGCCAGTGAAAAGGTGAGTGCATATGCATTAAGAATTATTCAGTGCCATTTAAAGTAAACACATTTGCATTGTACACTAAATAAAATAACCCTGTCAATCGCTCCTCATTGCAACAAATAACTTCAATTAGAATTCAAAGTTGCAGGGTGATTCTTCGAAACCAAAAAGCTAAACAAACTCAATAGACCTGTTTAGAAATGAAATAGGATTCGCAACCCAAAGTAACTTAGCATATTTTTCAACCTAATTACTGAACGTTTTTGTGGCCAATTTCACCAAAGAAGACATCCAAGCCGATCGCTAAGAGTAAAACTCATAATTATGCTAATTTCACCCAAATTATCAACACATTGAGCTATAATTTGCATTGCCTTTTACAGCCCCTGAAGAAGGAAGTTACCCGCTCTGCCCTCTACAGCCAAGTGAATGCACAGTTCACTCTTGTATCCAACCATAAATCACAGCTTATCTTATTTAAAAAGAAAAAAAACATTGACATATTGGTACAGGCAAGACACGGACGAGAACCGTAAAGAGAAGGAATCCCAACACACTCACCTTCCGGCAACTATCCACTGTAAAGTGACAGGAAAAAGTAGCTTCCTACTTCAACGTGTCCAATAAGGATTCTGAAGGGAGCTAGGATGAAGACCTCTTAGATTCCCAGATGTTTAACAATGTTTTCTTCTCCCTTGTTTTCAGGAGAAAACGTGCATCCTTCTTCACCGTGTCCATACCGCGTTGAAGACTGGATCTTCTTTCCTCACAAAACAAACACACGGCAGGTTATTTAGCGGTGTAACCCTCAGTCAGGCCTGCCTTTGAAATGCTCTCTAGTCCACAACACTGACGGCTTTCATTATCTGCAGAGTTGCAGCGAGGCCTAGCTTTAAAAGCTACTGATTTCTTTTCTCCTTTTAGCCTCCCACACAAAAGAAGGGCAGTTTGTAAATTACTTGCTCGTTTCAGCCCAACAAAAGGTACTTTCATTGAAACTCCCCCTTCCATTTGATTTTTCTCAAATTTGATTACAAGGATTGAAAAAGGAGAAGAAAAAAGAGGAAATAGAAAAAAAAAACAGATGGCGTCCGCATTCAGAGCCTTAAATGGCTTTATCTGGGTGCCTTTTTAAACTGTGGCAATCCACCAGCATCCGAAAAAAGAACTTGACAAAAATGATCGGTTTGCTATTTCTCAAGCCGAAAAGCGAAAAATAAAAGCCTTTTTCTCCCTCAATCCTCCTGTTCTTCTTCACTATCGCCCGCCTGGATCAAAATAATGGAGATTAGCTTTTTCATTAGAAATTATAGCTGGATATGGAGTAGGCTGTCATATTAATAGCAACCTGCCTGCGGCCCTTCACCGTGTGCAATTCACCTAGACAATAGACGTAGGGGATCATATATTGAACCTCTGATTCAAGCCTGATCGATTTTCCATCATCAAGACATTTAACAAAGACGTCTGTGTGCCGCTGGCCTGCCGCGAGCCCCCTCCTTGCCAAAATAGTTCAAACTAAACTAAACACACATTCTCTTGATAAAAAAGAAGCATTCTTTCCATGGAGAAAGGAAAGCAACATGGGCTATAATTCCAATTCTATGGCCCAATAGGCATTTCAGAGTGCACTTGTTTTCAGCTGTAGATAATTACAGGCTGTTGCAGGAAGAAAAAGAAGAGGGAACAAACAGAGCACTAAGCTGCAATATTCTGTGCTTGTATCGAGGTGCCTTCAGCTTGAACAGCAGATAGTACGTTTGAGCTTGACTGATAGGCCAGTGGCAACAAGAATGCCAAAACTCATCACCAATAACAAGAACTTCTGCAGTGGACTTCAACTTCATATCTGCATTTGGCAGATGATTTTATCCAAATGTACTTACAGTGTATTAAATAAATGTATTTAATCACTTTCTGTGTACCCTGGGACTCGAACCCATGACCTTGCCGTTGCTGCAGGGGTTGAGCTACAGGAACATGAAAAAGAGAAGAGATCTGCATTGGTTGTTTAATGTCACTAAAAAGTTGTTTCAGAACATCAAGAATTGGTAATTGTTTGATCGTTGTGACAAGGAGGAGGGCATGGCCAGGCCGTGAGGGCACTGAATCAGCTGATCAGCAGGAGAGTGAGATAAAGGGGAGCCAGATGCGCCAGTTCGAGAGAGACACATGCAGACGCGTTGCATGTGTGTCTGTGTTTGTTTTATGTTTGAAATGAAAACTTTATGTTTACTGTTCAGCCATTTCCCACCTCATCCTTGCCCATCCTTGAACTGTTACAGTGGTGCCGAAACCCACGAGGGAGGAGGGGTGTGCTGTAGCACTGCCATCCGCCAGGGGAGCAGACACAGCCGTCTGCCTGGGAACGGAGGGATCGCTGGCGACTGCCGAGAGCCGGAAGAACACCTGCCTTCCGCCAGAGAAGGAGCTGTTCTGTGTGCCAGGGGCCAAAGGACTTGCTGCCATCCGCCAGAGGGCAGAGGAGCAGATGAGGACCGGGCAACAGCACGTCCAGGAGCCGGTGAGCAAGTTCTTCTCTCTCTGTGTGTCTCCGTTCGCCATTTCCCTCTCCATACGCCTCCTCTCATCTCTCCCCCTGGTTCACAGCAGGCGGAGTGCAACGACCATAAGGGCAGTGTCTCCCCTCCACAGTTGGGGTGGGGTGGGGTGGGGGGGGGGGTTAGTTAGAGCCAGTTCAAGAGAGACACACACTGCCACATGTGTGTCTGTTTGTTTATGTTTGTTTTAAGTTCAGTTTGACATTAACACTTTATGTTTACTGTTCAGCCGATTCCCGCCTCCTCCTTGCGCATCCTTGGACTGTTACAATAATTTTTTTATGCAACCAGTGAATTACATCTAGAGACATCTAAATACTGATTTCATTCAAATCATTCAATTCAAATTGATTTATATATATATATATATATATATATATATATATATATATATATATATACAATTTAACAATTGTTGACAAATGGAACATAAAAAGGTAAGTCTGAAATAATTGTAAACATTATCATAATGAAGGCATAATTTCACGTTCACATAAAAAAAAAAAAGAAGCATTCTGCAACACAAAAAATCCTGGCAACAATCTGAGAAGCAGAGTATTTTGAAAAATAACTCAAATTGATTTGAACTTTACATGTTAACATTTAGTAGAGCTTCTAAAAAAAGAAAAAATTATCTTTTCTCATCAAATCTGTTTAAAAAAATTATAATTATCTCATTAACGATACACATCAGCCAAATTTGCATAACCTTAATCAGCACTCTTATTTATAACATATAATACATAAACAATCAATAATGCATTCACATTAGAACTAAAGAGAAAATTAGAAGTTGAAATAAAGAGAAACAAATATTATATCATTACCACAATGAGTTTAAAAACGAGGCAGGGCCGTTTCAGAGGGGGGTGATGGGGGTGTTTGGGGTGCGTGGCAGTGGCCTCCTCTTTGGCACCGTGAAAATAAAACATGAAATCCTATGTAATCTTTATTTGAACAATAGAGCACATGTGTATCTTTTATGTTCAAGTTTCAGAATATAATTTTTATTTTTATCTTGAAAAAGTAATTTATTACAAAATATGAATTACTTATCTAAATTTGTAATCACATTAACAACTTTACTGATCGCTTAATTGAAAAAGTAATCGCATTACTAATTATTACTGTAGCTTCTACATCACTTTTCAAAGAAAAGTTAAAATAATGCTGAATAAATTAGCATGCTCAAAGTCTAGTTTGACAATGATTCGTTAGATGGTGCATGATGGGGCAGCTGTCACAGAAATGCAAACAGATGTGCATACAGTATTAATATAATTCATGTTTTATGAGTATTCTACATAAATAATGTTATTTAAAAAATATGTGTCCTGTATCTGATTTGTTCACTACGCAAGTTTAAAATTAAATATGAATATTTTGTCAAGACCATTTTTCAGTCTGATTGTCATTGAGTGTACGGACAGCAACTTTTGTGATTTTAGAAATACGTGCAATCCGAGTAAAATATTTAAAAGTACTTAACTATATTACAAGGATTTGAAATGCAATGCGTTACATTACTTTTGTACTAAAAGTTCATTAGATTACAGTCATTTATTACTTTGTAATCAGATTAAACCCAACACTGGTGATATACTGTAACTATATTTATCTATTATAAATTTAAAGTAATGTGACTATTTTCATTTAGCAAAACAGCCTGTCCTGACATCAAACAAACAGTTCATTGAAATAATAATAATAATAATAATAATAATTGACAGATCAATCAATGATCAAAATAGTTGTAAAGACAACATGCAGTGTTGGGGTGTAACTTAAAGAAGCAACTCTACTTAATTACATATTTCACTAGCGTGACAATAGTTACACTAATATCAAAACAATGCAGTTTTCTTTTAGCAAGCTACGTTTTCCAACGAGCGGTGTAGTGCAACAAAATACTTTAGGTGAACTATCCCGTTTAGACCAACTAGTCGACTAATTTTTCAGGCAATTTGTAGATATCCATAATAGTAACTATTTTGAACTCATTTATTATACGAGTAGCTTGTAGCTTGGCAAGCTGCAGTTTCAAAATAACTTCCCCAACATCGACAATATGAGAATATTTGTTGCTTGTAGTCACTTGAAGACAAAACATATAGCAGGCCAGAGAGAAAGAGAGAGAGTTCTGGTGATCAGTCAGAGAGAGAGAGAGAGAGAGAGAGAGAGAGAGAGAGATGTCCAAATAACACTTCCTGTGCGAGACGGTTGAATGAATGACTGATTCAATGGGCCACCTGAGAGCCGTTCGCTTACAGACAGCCTAGGTGGCAAACGTTGAGCAGAGCAGATGCGGCAAATTTAATTCCTGTAATTACAGACTTTTGCCTTCGTCTACATTTGCATGAGCTTTTGATAAGTGGAATTGGTAAAGGTCAAATGTCGCTGGCAGAAATTCAGATTTAGAGTCATTTCAAATCATACAGGGCGCAAACATGTCATTTTGAGGGACAGCTTTTCTGTTGTCAGCTATACATTTTCAAGTGCAAATCTGGGATCACTTTGGGTTGCCGACACTTTTTGACAGAGCGTTTGATAGCAACGTGATCACACGTGAACTTGAAAAATAGTGACTGAATGTTCGAGTGCCCTGACATGGACTCCATTCTGCCGAATTACTGACAAGTGCCATCTTCCATCAAACATCTTTGCATCAACTTAAATATGTTTACCATTTCCTGTGACACGGATGATAGCACATTGCGCAAGCAGCCTCAGATACACCAATTCTGGTTCTATGGGAACCAGGAAGTAACTATGTTCACATTAATAATGGTGAGCAAGATTCCTAGATTACATTTTTACTTCACTGATAGTTTGGTAGAGGGTTAGGTTTTGGGTTAGGAGTGTGGAGTTGAAAATATGAAATTCCTCATATGCATTCCTGTTGACAATATTACATCATTTACAACTCAATGTGCTTTTGTCACCACCCTGTGGACATTTCACCCGGGCACTGGTGCTCAAATGTACCCATCTGCCCAACAACAAGTCCAGCTTTGGCCACTGGGGGCAGTGTTTCAAATTTCAGTAAGCAAAGACTTCTTACGATTCATTTCAGTCCACAACATTGAACTCATGATTCGGATGGATTCTTTAAACTAAGCCTGATTCAAAATGTATGATTTAAAGTTTTTTATTATTTTTATTACTTTAAAGAAATATTGAAAACAGTTCCTTTTCTTTTAAAATTTTGCTAAAAGTACTGAGACAACAAATCAGTCCAGAAACAGGCCAATGGTGACACCAAATGGAAATATTAGCAGCTGGAAGTGCATACTTATCCAGTTTAATAGTAATTGACTGAGGAAATAAAATCAGACACACCATTTGACATTAGGATTATATTTCCCCATAGCATTATTATAACATTCAGCATTATATATGGTAAATTAATATGGCACTATCATTAAACCTATAAACTTACATTTCCTCTCACGCAGTCAGAGCAGATCACTCTCGCGCTTCAAAACGGACATTCCATCCCTCGTGCTGAAAAGGCAGGTCTCTCTCCCGCTCCTGGTTTCAGCCGAACTCATTGTACAACACCTGTGGCTGCTAGTGTCAACCGAAATTTTAGATCTCCTTTTGTGAAATGAAGCGATTTCCATTGTATGCCCACGTTAGGCTTAGGACGTAGTGCGTATTGGATAGAACATACACTAAAATAATATAAAAATTTTAAAACTGTCCCATGTCCACGATGCCCATAATCACATTTTGAACAACGATGTATCATGCCACGATAAACCATTACACATCTAGCACTGATTTCAGCTGAAGAACTTTTGACTTATTGTCGCCGCATTCACAGTGAGATCAGATTGTATTTTTAGTGTCTCACGACATGAGCGCCACATTTTTTGGGGACTGCGTCAAATTGAAAGAAGTAATTATTAATACATTTTGACACGCAGCACAGTGGATCAGTTTAAAGTCTCGTCCTGTGGCGCAACTGGAAGTGCATTGCATCGGCAGCCTCGGAGACCCGCATTAAAACGATTAGAAGAAATCGCAATTGCACTTCCAGTGACGAGCGCAATTCAGATGTTTGATTTTCCCCTCTAACATCACATTTAAACTGCATGACGATTAGGGTTTGGGTTTAATAACTTAAAACGACTCACTTTTGGCACCCCTCTGTGGACAATTCACTCAGAAACTGGAGCTGAAATGTGCCCATATGTTCAACAACACTTTCAGCTTCAGCCACTGGGGGCAGTGGTGTGAATTTCAGTGAGCACAGACTGATTTTAGCTGAAGGACTTTCAACCTTTTGTAGCTGAATTCAAAGTGAGATCAGTCTGCTTAAAAGAGCAGTGCTTTCAAATCTTTCAGTAACCACAAACTATAGGTCTGGAGGGGCATTGGGCATTGTCCATGATCTGTCCCAGTTTTGAAAAGTAATCCAAATTAGATTTTTGTTCCTTTTGGAAAATACTAATCATGCTTTAGTGCACCACATACTGTTTTCTGAAGGAACTTACAAATGGGGAATGAGTGACACTGGCTAAGTCGATCCTCATTTTCACCTCACGATAATGGTCAAATATAATTCATTTATGACTGTTTGATTTATGCATTTTGGTGCAAAAATATAATTGCAAAAATAATGTCTGTTTTATAACCAGGTCTCCAGAACACGTGAACACACACACACACTGACCCAAACTCACACCATTGGTTGAGCTGTGTGGGACTGGTCTGGATGCTCAAACTGAGCAATGTTTTTGGCCACAGTGTTTACACTTTTGGGGATAATAAAACTACAAATGGCGTACTTATACTTGTCTTTGCATATTAAGATGGGATAGAAGATAAATGATACACTTCACATTCAAGTTGACTTTGCTAGCTAGGGATGCCAAAAAAACAACATGGGTTGTGTGAGATGAACAGCTTTAGAAAATGACATAGATACTTTACAAAAGTTTGCCCCCATAGAAATGATTGTATAATGATGACAACGTGACCATAAGTCTTACAGTTTAAGGGAGCTTCTAAGTGCCAAAGTTATTAGTTATTTGAAATTCTTATTTTCAATTTTTATTTGTGTTAAAAA
Source organism: Xyrauchen texanus (assembly GCF_025860055.1). NCBI lineage: Eukaryota > Metazoa > Chordata > Actinopteri > Cypriniformes > Catostomidae > Xyrauchen > Xyrauchen texanus. The sequence goes on along the minus strand of NC_068323.1, from coordinate 24,938,409 downwards.
TAAGGTGCTGCACTTCTAATACAAAACTAAACCAGTGACAGGCCTACCTAAAATATATATACATATTCCGTCAAGTCATTTTTTATTTTCTGCCAGCCTCCAATAAAAGCACTTAATCGTTGTATTTGATAAAGGGATTACTGAAGCACATTACACTGCTGCGGATAAATCTGCCAATTTGATTCAAATATTTCTTGTTTCCTTTTTGCACACACAGCAGTCTAATTTCTGTTAAATTCAGCATAATGTGAGATTGACCTGCACATCTGTCTAAAGAGAGATATTTCAATCTATAATACACACTTTCTTACGCAGGCCATCTTCATACAGTAAAAATCAGACTAGTCACTTCTCATTTTAAAAGTACTGACCTAGTTTGGGTTACACCTGCTTGGGCATAATTATGATCCCATGTTATGTGACTTTGACCTATATATATATATGTGAAGATATCAAGATCTTTGAAGATTTGTTAATTTTATATATTGTTATAATAAGTAAAAATGTCAGTTTCTAAGATGCAACCAATATTTCTATATGAATGAAAGGCAAACTGCATTCTCAAACAGGTTCTCCCTTATAGATATTGTCACGAGTGAACAGTAAAATATTTTTTTCTTCAGTCAAAAAAACTCAAGTTGCTGCTCCACAGTTCTTGCTGTAGTTTAAAAAAGATATATAAAGCAACACGCTTGTGCTGAAATGTTTATATTTTGAGAACAACACAACAGCCTAATAACTCAATCATGTAACTCCTGCAGTGAAATCAACTGTTGTAACATTTAAACTGAAGACAAACTTGATTATGAATGTTAAACATGGCATCACAATAATAATTCAATATTTCATACTAACAAAATCTTAAAAACGTATTTAAAACTTATGAAAAGTGGATAATGTCATCTCTCAGGTCAGTTGACCAACACTAAATCACCTTATTGCATCATGATGTTAATATATGAACAGTCCTAATTATGCACCTGTTGTTCCAGTTTCACCTTTAAAGTAGCAACTACACATCATACAAAACAACATGAGTAAAAATACAATCATCACTTACTTAAAACTTGATTAGTTCTCTCTGTCAAAGCAATTCAGACAATAACTCTCTGTGAATTGTTCCAATCAATCACCAAAACTTCCACAAGTAAACATTTGTGAAACCAACCTATTAAAAGGTATTCCCAGAAGCAAAATGCATTTCTTTAAATTCCCCAAAGTAGTGAACAAACTACCCAGCAAAGAGCCAAAACATCTTGTGTCCCTGATGTCACACTGTCATGGTCAATTATCAAAGTGTGCATTATAAACAAGCCCAGAACTTTTCTATTATAGCTCAATTTAGGCAGCTCCCGGAAGGCATACCCTTTGATATTAAAGCAAATAATTATCCAAACCAACAACAACAACAAAATCCCCAAATACCTCGAGATGCCCAAATGAAGTGTGCGGCCAGAGAGATGGCGTGATATACTTCTTCCCCACATTCTAGGCAGCTTCCCCTCTCTGCGGCAGAAAAGCAAATGCTTTGAGACTCGGTGGCATATTTAATTAGAAGCAAGCTGTTTGCACTATCAGTGTGAGGATCTACCTCGCCAATCTCTTGTGAGTCAATCTTCCCCATCTCTGATTTTCTTTTATATTTATGCTGGAATATTTAATTGTAGACAAAAGGTTACTCAGGCTGCATTCACAGCACACAGGCAGAATAATCTGCTTTAAAAGGCTTGACATTTCAGGCTTTTCAGAAAGGCTGAAAAAATTATATCCCTGCTTTTGTTAATCAATGAAGTAGAACTCTCCTGAACAAAAGAATTAAATTGCTTGGTTGGTTTAATAAAACCAACAGAAATAGCTGCTTCCTCTGGGCTTTATGTGTGGAAACGCAGCGCACGCACTCGGCACTGTAATTCCATATGATTTGGGGGCAACACTCTCCATTTTTTGCACACTGTTGGCTTTTGAAATCCTATTGAAACCGCAGAGAGGGTGCCAGCAGTTTTGAAAGGGGACGCTTTTGTCATTAAACCTGACTTTCGGTAACTGCGGACCCGTCCACTACAATTTACAATTTCTATACTGCTCTTGCCTGTGAAAAAAAAAAACTGTGTAATTATGCAAATGATGGGGGCAATAATTAGGACCTTCAACTGTTCATTGTGTCGCAGCAGTGAAATTCATCCCAATGGGAAGAACCCTCTGTTGTCTTGTGTTTCAGGAACTGAACTGGGCCTAGGCAAAGTGGCACAGTTGATCTGTACTTGAATTTGTTGAGTAAAATGAAGTCATTAGTAATGTTAGTATTTTTTATGAACTAATCAGTAAACTAATTTGATTACTTCATAAAAATGGAGGGGGGTTATATTTTTTTATTAATTAATTAATAATATAAAAAATAAGTTGTATCTAATACTATACTGTGTCAAAGTGTTGCTTTCACATTTATTGTAGAGATGATGTTTAGTCTGTTCCAAACATCAAAGGTCAAGAGCATGGTTAGGTCAAAGGGAGGACCATTGCCACCCCTTTTAGCACCCACCCCAACCCACTTCCACCAGGGGTGTAGCAGTCATTTTAAAAGTCAGTAGGTGGCTCCCACACACCCAACACTTACGGTGCAGTATTAATATATTACAGTATGTATTACTATACAAGTATGATATAGGTTTTATATTAATATATAAGTGTTATACTTATATTTGTAGAATTTTAATATTTAAGTATTGAAAATTAATTGCAAAAACAATTCTTGTTAATCTTGTGGAGCACTTGCTTCTGTTTCACACATGACAATAAATGACTGAGCACAAGCTATTCCTGAATTTAATCAATTACAATAATGATAATAAGTTCATGTGCACAATTAAAAAATTTTCCTCTGTGCTTGAGCATTGTGGGATTTCAATTTATCCAAGTGGCTCGAGTGTTTTGACTATGTTCACCAAAATTCATTCAGATCCATTTAATGATTAAGTGATCATTTCGTGATGCCAGAAGGTGGTGACAAATTAGTGTCTTGTGGGAAATGAGTTAGTCTCTGAATCAAAAGAACATTTTAATCCTTTACAATTTTTATGTCTACAGTCCTACAAAGAGACTTTAGTTGAGCATTAGATTTAAGCATTAATAGAACAAAGCAAATCTATCATTTCCCGGCAGTTTGTGAGCTGCTGAGCATGACTTTTATCAAAAGACAACAATAATAGAATAAAAAAAAAAATAAAACTTTTTCATTTAAAAAAGCATGTCTGCATATGTTTTGACTTCAGCAAAATGTGTGAGTTCTAAGAACACAGCAGATCTTTCTTTTTCCTGCAGTTTGTCGACTGCACTCCAACATAGAGGTAAAAAACAAAAGCAGTTATTAAAAATATCTTTACGTATTTAACACATATCAGTAATTTGCTTAAATTGGCAAAAAGAACTGATCATACTTTTACCTCACAAACATAATGTAAAAGAACAACTTAATGAAGACTCATGCACTGATATAAACTCCACTTACAATGTGTGCTTAAAAGAAGGATTGTCCTTTGTTTTTTCTGCAGTGCATTTCACGTAATGCTGCCAAACAAGAACGATATGCCGATAAATAGATTATTAATTTAGACTAACATCAATGCCGATAAAATCATGGATAAATGAGCATCGTTGAAAGCAACTTTGTAGAAATTAACGGAGCCGTGTTGATTAGACTGTCTGACTGATGGCCTAGTACGTTGTTTCGGCTCATGAAACTCACCTGTGATTGGTTAGATGATTGCTCAATTAGCCCAAAGTAACAAAACACAAAGAATACTGTATACAAATCCATCATTTGGACTCGATAAGAGTTTAGCTTGAAAAAATGTGGGGACAAAATCACCTTTTCGTCAACCCGTGGCTGTTATGCCCTAGGCTTCCACCACACCTGATCAAGATGAGCCTTGTACACTATTGTTGCCTGGAAAAAAGGATCAAGTTCACGTCACAATGGGAATCGTCATGGTTACTGTTGTAACCTCCATTCCCCGAGGGAAGGAACGAGACATTGTGTGAATGAAGTGACACAAAGGGTCTTCCTGGGACACCAAACGTACCTCTGATCCTGAGAAAAGGCCAATGTCAAGTTGGCAGACAGAATTTGCATGCCCCACCCTGGACATACGGGTATAAAGGGAAGCGGGGCAGCGAGTGCCAGTCAGGATTTTGCACTGAGGAACCGAAAATAAGGTACGGCCATTTACAGTGGTAGGTCAAGCGCTGTGGCAGGAGGGACACAACGTCTCGTACCTTCCCTCGGGGAACAGAGGTTACAACAGTAACCATGACGTTCCTCTTCTGTCACTCACTCGACACTGTGTCGAATGAAGTGACACAAATGGTCCCATATAAAAACGGCATGCACTGACCGTGTTACATGAACTGCCGAGACAGGTGCAAGCAGGCTACTGCGTGCTAGAGGCAACTGTGGCGGCGCCGCGGTATGATGTGAGAAATCGCCTCCGTCTGCTTCTTCACCGCTGAGAATTGCTGGGCAAAGGAGACGGAGGAGGCGTTGAGAAATCGTGACTTGTCAACGTCGTGCATCTCGACCATCTTCAGCCAGAGGTGGCGCTCCTGGACCATGAGGGTGGCTATCGCCCACCCTAGTGCCTGCTAGCGAGGTCGGTGGCGACCGCAACGCTGCCATGGTCATGTTCTCGCAATGAGTACATGAGCCATCTACGAACGCCGCTTCAGTGTGATCGCTGCCCAGGCACACGAGGCAGTGTCTGTGGCTGTCAGTCTTGGAGAGAAATCGACCGCATCCAGGAACAACACAGGGGCATCTTGAAAATGACGCGTCCTGAAAAGGACGTTCAACGTTCTGTGTATTGCTCTTTTGTGAGTGGAAAACTCAAACTCTTTTAGAGAAATCAAAACTCTTTTAGGAAGAGAACACTCCTTTAACAGTGAAAAGCGCTGTCGAATCGGCCAACCAAACAAGAACCAAGTTGGATCCTGTTAACACTATGTCAGTTTACCTTGTGCAACTGAAGTATATGCAAGTTTGTTTATTAAGCCATCTTTGGGTTGCTTTTAAATCCTTTCAGATCTCAGAGATGTCGCCACCTCTGAAAAGCAATGTTGTAATGTTGATTCGGGTTTTATTACAGAATCTGTTGCTTTCCTTTTTGCTTGTAGACTCTGCTCTGTTCGGGGTTTCTTTGTTTTTACAACCAGTGATTTTTTTACAAACTTAGAGGTTTGCCATTTCGAATGATCCATGGTAAATTTTTCTCGTTCGTTGTGACGGCAAATGTTCAGATTAATGCTACTTCCACACACGTGCTACAGTAGTCGGAACTTATTTTCTCTGTGTACGGATATGACGTCAACACGCACGGCAAATGATGTATGAATGCAATTTCCAGCTAAATCTGTCCCGACAGCTCTAAAATATAAATCATTATTAAAGGTTTATCAAAGAGTATTTGGGTAAAGACATGGTTTGGAAGATGGATTTTTGTTGCACTCATTAATAACATTTAGTTATTTATTAACCAAAAAATTGTAAAAATAAAAAAAAAAAAAAATTAATAGTGTAGCTTTAAATTGTTGTTGTTGTTGTTTTTTTTTTCTTCTTATTCAGTGTGTGTGTGAAATGAATCGGCCCTGCTTACCTTGGATTCTAATTACTGGATTCTAATGAAGTCTAAAAGTGATTAAGACGGTCCCTCCTTTTCTTTAAACACAAACACAAACACACACACACACACACACACACACACACACACACACACACACACACAGAGAGACACGCACACACAAATCGAGGATACTGTGCGGTACTTAAAATGGAAGTTGTAAGCAACTAGCTTTTGTCTCACCATAGACTAGCCACTCTGTTTGACATTACATTTTGGCATTCATTTGAGAGCTAAAACATGTGTCTGGTCCTAATAAATTATGTCAGAATTGTTTTTACTCATTAAGGTCATTGAAGAAACTCTAGTATAATTAACTTTTTATAAAAATGCTTTGTTTTGAAATGGTCAAGGTGCCAACCGTAAAACAGCACCAGTTTTGTTTTGTTTACCTTAATTTGTGCATCATCTGCAAGTAGGTAACTGCAGAAAAATAAAAATAATAATATTTTTTTAGAGCACTCTCGGTAGACTATTTCCAGTCATGGCAGTGCAGTTCCTATTACTTGAATATAGAAAGACCAAAATCTCAAAAACGGGTGGCCAAGATTACGATCAAAGAACATATTTCAAATCAGCAATAAAATCTAACAATAACTGGAACCATAAATTGTGATTCTTTACCTCATATTACGCTTAAAAAAATGAATTGCATTTTTCCCAACTTGTGTAGCTAATGCGATAACATCTTCAGTTGATTGAATGTCTGGTATCTAAAAGGAGATTGGCTCTTTAACCTGTAAGGCGGGACTTCCCGTTCATTTTTTAGAAGTGAACCTTTTTTTTTTCTTGAATGAATATACAAAGAAGCCACCGTAAACATAAAACTTAATACATAACGTCAAAGCTAAATAGCAGCACAAACAAAACATACACATAATAAACAGAGGTAAATGACCAAGGGATAACAAATAAATAATAATACAAAATATCTAAATAGATAAATAAAAAAGACCAAAAGAATATTGTACAAGGGGGTTAATTATCAAAGTATGTCTCCAAAAGTTTACACAATTTAAGGGCTTTTTTATTATGCGTACATTTTAAGGATTTGAGGAAGATCGCCAATTCCTTCTGGAAATGCATGAGGGTGGGAGGATTCTTAAAAAATCTAGGTTTATGTGTAAAGTAATTGCCCAAAAAACAATATTATTAACCAAAAATTCAAATAGAAGCGATCTCTACCAAATAGTCGCATTTCTAAACTTGTTTTACGACAGTTGGCAGTACAGGTGTTGCGACAAGCGGGCTCACTTTGCAGTATGTCGCTGACCGTCTGCAGTTCAGAAGTCCCCATAGCAACAACACATGAGCCTGACATTCAGCAGACAGATATGATTAAAGTTACGATAACAGGCGATCAAAACACAGGATCATAGCAGAGGAAACATGGTACGTGACTTTTCCTCCACTTTAACTCAATCTGTGGCGATACTGTGTATTATGTATGTGTTAAATAAGCCATTTAGAAGAAAAACAGAGGTAGCATTAGCATGTTGCTAACACAGACTGACATTCAATGCTGTTACTGACTGCATGTGCAAATTCTCATGTTTATACACACTAGTTATTAAAAAGCCTGTTTTAACCTTTGTATGCTTATTGATTTCTACTGACAGTATTTGTAGTCATTTTCACTCTGTAAAACATTAAAACAAGCTACAAGGGAAAATGTTGCTGTTTGGAAAGCCATAGCTGGGATAAGATTGTCTGATACTACAATGTACACAATTTATATTATGATCTATACAATATCATGAGAATATATTCTGATAAATAATCCCCGGATAACTGCCAAGTATGGTCAATGCAATTCTGTGAACGAAATATGTAATCAATGCTGTGTGAAAAATAGTCTGTATATAAGGAATGTTTTATGATTGACATTTCAGATGGGTGACTGCATTGAATAATGCAAAGTGCCTCTCAATTAATGTAAACTGCACAATCAAGGGTTATTGTTTTATGGTGTATTTTAGGCTAGTACCATGGTGGCCGTGGGTATTACCCTGGCAGCAGCAGGGTTTGCAGGTCAGATTCCAGCAAATCATGATAAACTTCCATTTTAAGAAATTCACATTTCTATTTGATCATTTATAAAGCCTGATTGTGTTTGTGTTCCTCTCTAATGGCCCATTGTTGCAGGTCGCTATGCAATGCAAGCCATGAAGCATATGGAGCCGCAAGTGAAACAAGCTCTGGAAGCTTCCAAATCGGCAAGTATATATATTTTCACATACTGTTATCCATAGTCTCAATTAAATTATGCAAATAGCTTTATGTCTTCTGTGTGACAGGCCTTTGGTAGTGGATACTATAGAGGCGGTTTTGATCCAAAGATGACCAGAAGAGAAGCTTCCCTTATTCTTGGAGTCAGGTACTCAATATTACAGTTAAGTATGTACAGTATGTTATGAACTATTTCTTAAAGGCTTTCACTCTCTTCCACTAGTCCTACTGCTAACAAAAACAAGATCAGAGAAGCACACAGAAAACTGATGATTTTAAACCATCCTGATCGAGGTGAGACTTTTTCTCACGATCATATTGTCACTTAACTCAAATATTCAATCTAAAAACCCTCTGAGCTGTTTTGTGTTTTGGCAGGTGGATCACCATATCTGGCAACAAAAATAAACGAGGCTAAAGATTTACTTGATGCACAACTGAAGAAATAGATCATCTCTACATGAAATGGTTGAACGAGCCGTTTGATGAACTTGAATTCTTGCTTGATAATAAAAAAAATATATAACTTTCTAATCTTGATCTGATCTTTTTGTATGACAATATCTACGCACTTTGAATGTAAAAAAATCACATAAAATCTGGACCAGATTAAGGGGATATTTTACCCAAATCCGAAAATTCTCTCATCATTTACTCACCCTCATGTCATTGCAGATGAGTGTGGCTTGCTTTCTTCTGCAGAACACACATGAAGATTTTTAGAAGAATATCTCCACTCTGTAGGTCCACACAATGTAAGTGAATGGTGACCAGAACTTTGAAGCTCCAAAAAGCATTTAAAGGCAGCATAAAAGTAATCCACAAGACTCTGGTTGTTAAATCTATATCTTCTGAATCTATATAGATGTGGGTGAGAAACAGATCAATGTCCAAGTCCTTTTCAATAAATCTACACTTTCACATTCTAATTTTTGTTTTTTTGGCAACATTGACAGTAAAAAAAGGACTTAAATATTGATCGGTTTCACACCCACACTTATCGTATCGCTTCTGAAGATATGGATTTAAACACAGGAGTCTTATAGATAACTTTTATGTTTCCTTTATTTGATTTTTGGAGCTACAAAGATCTGGTCACCATTCATTTGCATTGTATGGACTTACAGAGCTGAAATATTCATTGAAAAATCGTAATACATTTTTTGCTTTAGAAAGTCATACACATCTGGGATGTCATGAGAGTATATGTGAGCATTTTCAGTTTTGAGTTAACCATTTAAGCCAAAATTCTGATTTCCATAAACCTGAATAAGTCTTTATAAACATAATTATGTCATGTAAACACCTTATTCCGTATAGCTACTGTACATTAAAATCCTTGCCGGTCTAAACAAGAAAAGAAATGTGAAAAAATAACGCTACAAGACACATGCATTTGAGAAAAGCCAACCAATGAAAGAATTTTCTTTTTTTTTTTTTTACAAACTTTGAAAGAAATGAAATATCAGTGGATATATGGGTAGGTGCATATGTTTATGAATAATTTAAACATTTCATACAGATATTATTTTAGAAATGTGTATATAACATAAAAATAATTTCAAGAGATCACATACTTACAAAGCAAATTCTAGCCAATGAAATTTTTAGAGCATAGCATATGTAACGGGTGTCTAAGAATTTAACAATTAATTAAATGAATTGCTGTTGGTGCAGATAGATTTAGCAGAAGATTTTTAAGTTTGTAGAGGTGGTAGCGGGTTGTGGGGAGAAACAGACAACACAAGTTAGATATGAACTGGTATGTAATTTGGTTTCCAATGAAAATAAATAGAATCAAAAAAGGTTATGTCAGTCAATTATACACAGTTCAACCATGAAAATTTCCCCTAGAGTGCACTCTTCTTTTACCCCAAAACATACACAGATAATTGCAATGACAAAAGAAAAGAAAATGAATAAAATAATAAATAATGGAGTGGTGTGTTTTCTTAAACACTCTTCTCTCAAAATATCACAAATGTCAATAGTTTGATTGAACAAGAACCTCAATATGAATCAAATTGACCAATACATTTTAGCTATGGATAACCATACACCATCACGAGTGTTCAATGCTTTTCAAAGCACATATCAGTTTCTTATCAGTCTCTGTATTCGTCTGTCAATCTTGATGAAAATAAAAAACTCAATAGTCTCTAAATGTGAATTGTCTCGCTACAGCAAGACTGGAGAAGGAAGGAAAGGATATTGTCCTCTTCGTCACGAGTTGTTGCCCTTTCACCGTAGTACATTCTTTCACTGTAGTAGATTCGGGTGGCTCGCCATCAAACTTGAAATTTCTCACAGGATATCACAGAACATCACAATCCGCAGCACCAAAGACAAAATAGAAATACAAAGAAGAAAAAGAGAAAACAAAAAACCTGGCCTGATCACAGACCAGAACATTGATTTAGTGATTTCAGAAATAATTTCACATCACAGATCAAAACAATCAAAATAACAATTAAACATAGAAATATCATTTTTCAAGAAAAGATATTACACTATGTACATCTAGAACAATCCTATTTGTCTCTCACATAGGCGCACCTTCCTGTTCCTGATACAGGGCTGCTCCTAAACCCTTGGTGCTGGCATCTGTATGCAGGAAGTAGGTAAGTTTAGGGTTAGCAAAGCCCAACACAGGCGCAGTATTTAGGTTGTCGATAACAGACCGAAACGCTTCCTCACAAAGTGGCGTCCAACGGTCTCCGAACGACTCTTTAGGGTTATGGTATGGACCCTTACTCTCACTCCGTTTAACACTTTTCCTAGTCGGCGGATACCCTACAGTCAAGTTGGTGAGTGGTTTCACGACCCTAGAGTAATCCTTAATAAATCGGCGGTAATAGCCCGAAAAGCCCAAAAACGACCTTAACTCCTTAAGGTTTTTGGGACTCGGCCAGGTTTTTAAGGCTTGTATTTTCTCCGGATCAGTCTCAACGCCGCGCCCAGACACAATGTGCCCTAAATAGCAAACGGCCGTCTGAAAGAATTTACATTTCTCAGGGGCTAGTTTTAGTCTATATTCTCTGAGCCGAGAAATAACTTTTAACAGCCGTTTCTCGTGCTCTTCCAAAGTTTCCGAAAATATGATCAGATCATCCAGGAAGACAAGTACTTCCCTGAGATTGATATCCTCCATACACTTCTCCATCAATCTCTGAAAAGTACTTGGGGCATTAGTGACCCCCTGAGGCATGCGATTAAACTCCCAAAACCCCAGGGAACAGACAAAGGCGGTTTTAGGTTTGTCTGCTTCTTCCACCTCTATCTGGTAATACCCAGATTTCAAGTCGAGTACCGAAAACCATTTTGATCCGGTTAAGGCGGAAAACGTCTCCTCGAGATTGGGCAATACATATGCGTCTTTAACGGTTTGTAGGTTTAACTTCCTATAGTCTATGCACAACCATACATCTCTGTTTTTCTTCCGCACTACTACGATAGACGAAGAAAAGGGCGACTCCGACTCTCGAATAACGTTACTCGCAAGAAGATCGCGCAGATGTTTGTGGACGGCTTCCAGGTCTTGCGGATGGATCGGTCGCACCCTCTGTTTAAAGGGAGTTTCATCGTTAAGTTGTATACGATGTTTCACTTTTTGTGTATGCCCAAAATCTAGATTGTGCTGACTGAAAACATCAGACATTTCTCAGAGTTTTTCTGAGATGCGATCCCGCCATCTTGTGACAATGGGGACTCACCAAAATTCACGGCGAAATTGGATTCCTGAGTAGGTGAATGCTTACTAACCAGAGGAACACTCGCTGAGGAAGCACGGACTCAACTGCATGCAGCTCTGCTATTATGCATCGTGGGGGAATGGCTATATCATGCTCGGTTTCGTTTTTTAGTACCACAGGCAACCAGACAGACTGACTACTCAGGCACGGATTAACGCACGGGCCCACTGGGCACTTGCCCAGGGCACTATGCCAGCAGGGGGCCCTGGCAAATTTACTGTTTGTGTGTTTTTTTTTCCTTTTTTTTTTCATATAATTTTTTATTTATGAATTATTTTTTTTTTTTTTGTAAAATGGTGTTGAATACTATAGAATAATTTTATTTATTTTTTTGCAGTTGCGAAGTATTAACTGCTAAATAAAATAAAATAAATAATTTTAATATATTGCTGCGCTGTTGAGAGGGACATCTAGAGGCCAGTGAAAATCATTGCGAAATAAGCAGTTACGCATAGAAGACGGTTACTAAAAATAACAAACATGAGTGTAAAACCACAACCAAGTGGATCAATGAAAAGAAAGCTAAAAAAAGACAAAGAAGCAAGAGAAGCTCACTTGCTACAAAAGCTACCAACAATCTCCAGCTTTTTTAAAAATGCAAACACGACTGATGCTAACAACAACGATCCTTCTGCTGCTTCAAGTGAAGATGGCGCTAGCACAAGTAACCGTGATAGCAGTGACCTGGCCTGTGTATACCACAACCCGCCAGCGCCATACAAAGTAATCTTACTCAGGACGATCACAGTAAGAGTCAGACAGATGATGACCACATGTTTTGGGAGACAAACTGCGATCCTGCATTGTGGGGAGATATAAAAAAACGATTCGGTGAGAAGTATTCTTATTAACAGAGGGGCTGCCGCTTTCCATAACCGAAGCTCAAAATATACTTCTTCCCTAAGGGATAGTGGTCTGGGTGGTAAGACTCGCTCGCTTACCAATGATTTATTACACACTCACTTGCCAAATGGCCAGATTGTTTCACGAGAGTGGCTTTTATACTCCCATCAACGGGACAGGTGTTCTGTTATTCATGCAAACTTTTCTCGTCCAAAAGACATGCCTTTACAGATGGATTCAGTGACTGGAAGCACCCAGAAAGGATTTCTGAACATGAGAGGAGCCCTGGTCATATGTCTTGTATGTTAGCCTTATTGCATAGATCTAAAAACACCCAGGCGATGGACTCAGCTCTGGTCAAACAAATAGCTGGAGAGAGGGAATACTGGAAAGAGGTACTGAAGCGTGTGGTGGCAGTGATAAAGTTTTTAGCCGAAAGAGGACTGGCGTTCAGGGGGGAGGACGAGCTCTTAGGTTCACCTCACAACGGAAACTATCTAGGAATTTTAGAGCTAATATCTCAATTTGACCCGTTTCTATCGGAGCATATTAAAACACGCGGCCAAAAAGGAAGGGGAAGTGTATCTTATTTGTCATCAAGTATATGTGAGGAGTTTATTGATGTATTGGGAGAAAAAACTAAACAAGTAATCGCGAATGAATAAAAGGATGCCAAATATTTTTCAATCATCCTTGATTCAACACCAGATTTGTCCCATATTGACCAATTAACATTCATCTTCAGATTTGTCAATGCGAAAGGGAATGTTATAGAACGATTCATAGCTTTCGAGCCCATTTCATGTCACACAGGTGAGAGTTTGTGTGATTACGTCATTAAAATGGTAAACAACATAGGCTTGGACATATTAAACTGTAGAGGCCAATCGTACGATAATGCGAGTAATATGTCGGGCAGATACAATGGACTGCAGGCTCACTTAAAACGGAGAAATCCATTGATCCACTACATACCTTGTGCCACTCACTAATTGAATTTAGTAGGTGTAAACAGTACACACAGCAGTCCAGAGGTCGAAAGGTACTTTAGTCTGCTACAGTCATTGTATTCATTTTGTTCTGCATCTACACGCCGATGGGGGAAAGTATTCGAAAAAACAAACTTAACACTTAAGCATTTGTCTAATACTCGGTGGAGCTCGAACGATTCCACGCGACCAGTTTATGTCTACAAAAAAGTGATATGAACCTTAGGACAGCTGTGCGACTCCTTGAATCATTGCGCGAGTTTGTATCAGCTCAGCGAGAACTATTCGAACACTTTGAGAGGAGCGCTTTAAGTGTGCCAGGCGTATGGCAGTCTTATAAACATGAAGTACAACGAATAAAGAAAAGAAAAACTTTTGCTGACGAGACCACAGATGGTGATGCAGGCCTTAGTGGAAGCCGAAAATTTCAAGTGGATACATTTAATGTTACCATTGACAATATTGTCAACTGCCTTGATCACAGACTGGATGCCTATAAACACATGAATAGTCTCTTTGGTGTTCTATTCCTGCCAGACTCAGAATCCGACAGCAACATTATTACAGGAGCCCATAACCTTTCTGCTTCTTACTCTGATGACTTGAACAGCTGTCTTGCTGATGAGCTGTTACAGTTCAGATCGTTCATTTCAATGGAGCCGTTTAGATCACCATCAAAGATGCTGAAAACAATTATAGATAATGGGCTCCCATCGATTTTCCCCAATATGTACGTTGCCCTAAAGCTTTTCCTCACCCTACCAGTCAGCAACTGTGAAGGAGAACGTTCATTTTCTCTCATGGCAAGAGTAAAAAACGAACTAAGAAACAAAATGTGTCAAGGATGTCTCAATTCGCTGTCTTTAATGGCCATTGAATGCGATCTTGTGAGGGAACTGGATTTTGATGACATTGTGGAAGCATTTTCTCTGAGGAAATCAAGAAAGATACCCCTCAGCTAAGGTAAAACCAACACTTTTATTACTTAGCTAAATGCCTTTGGTGATTGATATTGCTCCTTGTTTTTATAATGCATCGATTGCTAAACGCTCGTCTGCTAAATGCAGAAATGTAAATTATTCATGGAATATTCTCATGTGATATGATTCGAGGAGGTCAGAAGCTGGTGAGATACAAATAAACCAATTTGTGGTGTAAAAGTACATAATATTGTGTGCATTTCCCCCCACGTATTTGTGTCATTGTAAATCCTGTATGATGGGGCATACAGGATCAACACTTTTGTCGAAAAATGTGGTGTAGGGGGCCTTTGAGGTATCTGTGCCCAGGGCACATCAAAGTCATAATCCGTCTCTGTGACTACTAGAAGGGGGTATGTAAGCAGCGCTTCACAAACACACCACCAGGCAAGGAGGATTCAGACGGGTGTTCTACCACTACACGCTTATCTATCCCACCTGGTACTGCAACAGAGCCCTTCACTACGACAGTTTGACCAGAGGACATGACCTCCGGTACGTTGCCTCTTAATCTCACATGACCCAGAATGCCACTCATGTTCTGCTTTCGCCTTGTTTCAAGGGTTTTCAAAACCACTCTATACCCAAATAGAGATGGCTGGTGCTTCGGGAATTCTGCCTGTAACTGCTGCTCATAAAGGATGTCAAGAGTGTTAGTACCTATTAAGATCAAAGGCTGAGCGTGAGACATTACATCTGGAACAACTAAAGCTACCATGAACACTTCAATAGTCACACCCAAAAACTCTTCAGGGAACGTGGTCTACCTTTACGTAACCCTCGTACGGAATGGACAAACCATTTGCGCCTTCTACTTCTAATATATCATCAAGAGGGTTAATCGGGTGCTCTGATAGGTGTTGTTCGTAAAAAGACTTATGCTGCGTTCACACCGGACGCGAATAGCGCGTCAGGCGCGAGTGATTTCAATGTTAAGACAATGCAAAGACGCGTTACGCGCGTAAAAAATTCCTGCGGCGCCAATGAGGCGTAGAGCGCGGCGCGGTAGACGCGAATACGCCTCGTTCGCGCGAATTGAGCGTCTGGCGCGTTACGCGCGAATGGTGCATTTTGTGCATTCACGCGTTTGACGCAATTCGCGTCTGCCGCCCGAGTTGAAAAATCTGAACTTTGGCGTCAATTCACGCCGCGTTAACCAATCAGGAGCCTAGCTGCCTGCTGTCACTCAGGAGGTAAAGTGACGTAAACTCCCGCTCGGAATCTTTCATTCCAAAATCACTGACAGCTAACTTATGGAGGAAAAATTAATTCTTGCTGTAAGCAGTCACCCAGAATTGTACGATTCCACTTCATATTTTAACAGAGACAGGAACAAAAAGGACCTCGCTTGGAAGAGGGTCAGTGAGGAGATTGGGCAACCTGGTAAGTTGTAAATACAAATTAATCTTTAATATTTGTCCACTTCTTTACGATACAACTGCTACAGTCACTGTAATTTCTTGAACAAGAACATGTGGACATCAAAACATGCAAACTCAGAGCAAGGGTTTACAGTTTTATTGAAATTGTGATGAACAACAATTTGCATATTTAAAAAAATATTGATGTTTTGTCCTGTGTTGTATTACTCCTGTAATGCGTATAAAGACGTTGCAAAATATTTATGGGTATATTTTTTACACGCGCATATATATATATATATATATATATATATATATATATATATATATATTTACACATTTCACTTTTGTGTCACGTTATTGCCCTGCTAAGCAGCTAGCTATTTTTAACTATTTTCCTGCTACTTTTGAGTCACGTTATTGTTACTAACCAGCTAGCAAGCTGCCTTGCGCTATTTTACAACTATTTTCCCGCTTATATACAGCTACATTTTTTGCTTAACAAGATATTGTTTATTCAGAGGACTTTTGCAGAAAAAAGTGGAAGAGCCTCAGGGACACATATCTGAAGGAGAAGAGGAAGGAGATGGACAAGAGGAGTGGGTCAGCAGCAGGGTCTGGGAAGAGGTGGAAGTACTCTCAGATCTTGGGATTCCTCGACCCCTTCGTCACCCCACGGGAGACTAGTGGTAACATGGAGGGGGTCGAGGCCCGGATCAGAGAGGACAACCACCTCGAGGACCAGGGACAGCCTGGAGAAACGGCGTGGGAGACAGAGACTGGTGTGTTTCCAATGAATCCACATTACAAGGCATATATGCTGTCATTGTTTACAGATGAAGAAATGTAATCTCTCTATGATCATTGTTACCAACGTGTTGTATTAACATTTAATATCGTCTTGACAGAGGAAAATGATCAGAGGGGGGAAGAGGATATTCTGAGATCCCTTGCCTCTTCTCCTGTCTCCCCAGTCCCTGGTCCCTCAGCCCCTGCTGCTGAACTCACAGGTGTGTGAAGGCAATAGTACATACATACTTTTTAGCTACTGTTCATTTGCATGTTTATCTATGTACATGTCTGAAGTATAACTTGTAATTACTTGATATATAGTTCAAAACAATTTCACACTTGCATTTAAGCACTGTCTATGTCACTGACACAGATAGTATTCTCACAATATCTAGACAATTTTGTTGTTTCAATTAAATTGTTAACCTTTACTGTGAACATGAAAATCAGGTATCATCTTTCTGCCTTCTCACTGCACTGTGTATTGCTTTCACAGGCCAACAGAGGAGGAGAGCCCGATGGCGGCCCCGTGAGCGGTCCCGGGATGGTCCGTCAGAGGTGGAGCAGACACTGTTGGAGCTTCTGACACAACCTCCAGCGCGACCTCCAACCCCACCGCCACGCTCCGCTGATGAGTACTTCCTCCTCAGCCTTCTGCCTTTTCTGCAGAGCATGCCGCCTCATTTAAAAGAAACAGTTAAATTTCAAATTTACAAATTGGCAATGGAAAATAGCACCATTGTGCTAAATTTGGAACAATTGGACCCCCCCACACAGTAAACTTAAAAAAATGGGTTTTTTTTAAAAAAAATGAGGCGGCAGGCTCTGCAGGAAACACAGAATGCCCTCCTTCCTCTTCTCCTATGCCATTCCCAGTGGCTGTTCCACCTTCTAAGCGAGGTCCTTTTTGTTCCTGTCTCTTAATGTAAATAGTTTGCACATATTGTTCATTTTTTTCAGTTCATATTGTTATTTTATATGTTTTGCCTAAATAATTTTTTTAAGTTTTGCCTCAATATGTTTTTTAATGTTATACCTCAAATTACTTAATTTATTGAGGCCAAACATATAATTTTGTAATAGGACTAAATGCCTGGTGTGGTTCTAATGCACAAACAAAGCAAATCTTTTATCACATAACTTGATTTCAATATATGAGACATTTTGATTTTGTATTGATTGCTATTTATTCCATATCTAAATCTAGATTATATGAAACATTATTATTGTAATGTAAAGACAACCAATATTAGTGTCTGGACAGTGTTGAATAAGGAAAAAAACACAGGACAGGTTAATTACTTTTGGAGGCTGGCTCCATTTATCATCAAAACAAAAATAAATAAATAATTTAACCTGATATACTACCATGGAAAACCTGACATTTTTAAAAAGTCTCAACTTATGGCTGGGGCTGACAACCTGGGGAAAAAAATACAAAATATAATAATAAAGGACAATTTTTAGATAGTTTAGCTCTTTATAGGTTTGTGGGTGGCTCTTAAAAGAGCCATTGTGGGGAAGTCATGAGGAGGACTTCAAACGCTACTCCGTCGGCTGCCATGGTACTGCTCCCTCCGCCGAGAAGTGTGCCATGAAGACATCCCTCACCCGGAGTGCCTCTCTGGAGGAGTTGTTGGCGCAACCCGACCCAGACCTGGCAGTGGCTCCTCTCCAGCATGTCCGCGCCCTCGCAGCAGGTGCCTCTCTCCCCTCCGAACACCTCAGAAAGTTGTGGAGAAGACACGTCGCCTTCACACACTTCTCCGCAACTTCTGGGTGGACCTCGATGAGGCGGCGGTACATCCTCCATTGTGAGGAGAGGATGCCAAAGGCGTTCTCCACCACCAGCCTGGCTCTGGAGAGGCGGTAATTGAAGACACGCCTCTCTGGAGGAAGGGTGCGTCCAGGGAAGGGCCGCATGAGGTTCCTCTACAGCGGGAACGCCTCATCAGCCACAAAGACATGGGGCTGGGGTCCTCTTTCATCAGCACCGGGAAGAGGCTGGTCAGGAGGCAGATGAACTGTACCAGCACGGAGAGCCTGTCCAAAGGCGGAGTTTGCCAGAATCCCACCATCGCTGGTCCTGCCGTACCCCCCAACATCGATCACCCGGAAGCGATACCTCGCATCCACAACTGCAAGGAGAACGATGGAGAATGTTCCCTTGTAGTTGTGGAACTGGGATCCTGAGTTGGGGGGTGCCTTCATTACCACGTGCTTCCCATCTACCGCTCCACAGCATAGAGGGTAGTTCCACCGCTCCTGGAATCCTTCTGCGATGGACCTCCAGTCATCAGTGGTGGGCACAGCCATGTACTCCTCCACAAGACAGTCCCAGATTGCAGTCACAACCTGGTGGACGATCTGGCTCACTGTTGAGACACCAACCCTGAAGCTGGACGCTATGGTCCTGAATGAGTCCCCTGTGGCAAGAAACCTAGAAAATATTTTTATAAGTACACTTGTAGTTACATATTCAACTATATACAATGACCAGTCTGTTTTACTTTAATGCACCATATTTGTTTGTTTGCTAGCAATTTTGCAAGCAATTTAACAAAGTTTTGAATCTTCAAAACAAAAGGGTATATGTGTATATAGTTTAAATCACTAGTGTGCCAATAACCGATAACTGATTATCAAAAGAAAGAGTAACGTTACTACATATTGCTTACAGATAGAGACATGACAGTATCATTTTTAGGTTATAGCAGTTAACCGAGTAACGTTATCACTAGAAAGAGCACTACATATTGCTTACAGATAGAGACATTATCACGTCTGCCAAAATAATATTTTATTTTTTAGGTTAACGTTACAGCAGTTAACTGAGTATCACTAGAAAGAGCACCAACAGTGGTATCCGTACCACACAGTTTGAAAAACATTGCTAGCAGAGCGTAAATTAACATATTTAATATACTGTATTTAACATTTTATATACATTTACTAACCGAAGACAGATGGACAGGCGCTCCGCAGCTGGGATAGAGCGCCTGTAGTTGGTGTCCTGAAGGGTGATCCTCGCTCCGATGCGGGACAACAGGTCATCAAACTGGGCGCGGGACAAGCGGAAGTACCGCTGAAAGCGGCCGTCATCCAGGCGCAGCTCCTGGAGCAAATGATGAAATTCGCC
Source organism: Xyrauchen texanus (assembly GCF_025860055.1). Lineage (NCBI taxonomy): Eukaryota > Metazoa > Chordata > Actinopteri > Cypriniformes > Catostomidae > Xyrauchen > Xyrauchen texanus. The sequence continues at coordinate 24,918,655 of NC_068323.1, read as the reverse complement.
GAACTGGGAACGCCTCCAGAGGGTCTGGTGGACCCAAGTACGGTGACGACGACCTATACGCCGCTGTTCTGCTCTCCAGAGCAAATACAGAGCGGTGACTCTCTCCACGAATGCTCGATCAACATCAGCCAACTTGTAAAAAGATGGCCGTCAACGGGTTTCGCCTCCGGAGTTTCATCGGATTTCGCCTCCGACACGCGTAAATTTCACTTCAAACTTTTGTTTTTTATGCGCGTCAATTTCGCTCTTGACGCGCGAATGGATTCAAAGTGGTCAAGCGTATAACTAGACGCGGTAGGCGCGAATTTGATGCGCTATTCGCGTCCGGTGTGAACGCAGCATTAGGCACAGTCGTGACCTGAGACCAAGTGTCGAGCAGACAGTGACATTTCTTACCAGCTATGCTGACTTCGGCAACACATCTAGCACCAACTAAGCTTAGGTAGGTTTGCACTCCGCCTCCTAAGAGTTTGGCATTTCTTGAAAACATGATTTACAATGGGACCATTCGACTTAGACTCAGTTCCTGTATGTCCCACGACAGGAACTGTCTCTAGTTTAAATCAGAGCTAGTGGAAAGATTCTGTGACTCCCACTGTAACTGTTTCTCCCTTAATAGCCAACGTTTACAAGCGACAAGCTCGGGATTTGGCTCAGAACTACAGGACGATGCGAGGTGGCCACGGCCTAGGTCTATCAGTTGGCTTCATGTTGACCAGAGCAACACTCACAGCAGCCTCTGACTTCCTTTGGCCAGGCGGTGCAGGCTTTTTGACAACCTCTTCTGACATAGTTTTCTTGGGATGTTTTGGTCGGACTGCAGGGTTAGCTAACTGACTCTTAAGCTTGACAATCTGCTTCTTTAACTCACGCATTTCAGTTTCAAGAGGGCTCACTCTAGGACCTTCGTCTTGCTCTAATTCAGCAGAAACCCACGCTTTCTGAGAATGCATAAATGCTCTCTGCTTGGAAGACCCAAGGTGTTGCTTCATTCGAGTTGCTTTCGCAGTATGTTTATCCTCTTCCGTACGAAGCATAAGCAGAAGCTGTGCAAAGGAAGGAGGATTTTTTCACTTTTGCTCTAGTTGTAATTCGGCGATTAAGTCATTATCCCAGCAGCCCCTGCAAAACTGCTTTAAGAGATGCCTATCTGCCTCTGCTGGAATAATACCGTCTCTTTTGATAGTTGCACTTAAAGCTGACTGTAGCCTATACAGGTAAGTAGACGGCCTTTCACCCGCATCTTGCAACGTGTTCATGAATTTCGCTAACAATTCATCCCCATCCTCCACAGCTCGAAAGCGGAATCCAACAGCTGGAGATAAGCGGAAGGAGATTCGGGATCCAGATGCTTTGTAACATCTGCCACGGGCGGTAAAAGGCTATCTAGTATTCGCCTAGATGCATGCAAATTAGACAAAGAAGGATCTTTCAGAATGAATTCGACACTAGCACGCCAAATGTCGTAATCTACCTCGTTGCCAGGCCTGGGGCATTTTCCTGAAAACACCCTGAGCCTGGGCTGTGCCTGTCCTTGAGCAACCACTTCACTACGCCATACAACATGCTCAACTACTAGTCTTTGGACCTCAGGCGGGTTGAGAAATGTGGACGACGTGCGAAGGGTCGGCTCAATCAAATTGATAGGAGTAGGTTGGGACGGTACATCATCTATCTGACTCGGTGGATTACGAATTTGGTCGAAATTCCCATTTGGAGATGCCCAATAGGGTTTCTCACAGGCTTTCCCACCATTTCTACCAGAAACGGCGGGCTCTGGTGGGAGGTCAGCACTCATTTGCGACAGCATTTCACTAAGTATAGACTCAAAGTTGCTTCCGCTCATTTCCGCGATTTCTTTTAAACGGTCTAGGTAGGACTTTGTTATGCTACTACCCAGTTGCTGAGTAAATACACTGGCTAACGTTCTCACATGGCACATAGCACCGGTTGACAGCTGGTGAGTATACTGCAATTTTAGTCCAAGTGATTGCAACGCTTGATTACTGTTGTACTCAACGATCACGTTTTGGTAGAACTCAGATTCTTTGTCGTCAATCCGCACGGTTTTGGCAAACGACCAGTGTCTTTTTAGAGCATCAAACAATTCGTCATCGCTCTCGGTTTGGTTAAACCACTGACTATCACTGCGTTTGGGATAATAATCCCTTCAGCCTCAATAATCTCCATTATCGACGCTTGTTTGAGAGCAAAAGAAAAGAACCCTAAAATGTTCCTGTGCAAATGTGTAGCTGTTAGTTCTCAGCAACAGCGCCACCTCCTGGCTGGAACGGGTGTCTAAGAATTTAACAATTAATTAAATGAATTGCTGTTGGTGCAGATAGATTTAGCAGAAGATTTTTAAGTTTGTAGAGGTGGTAGCGGGTTGTGGGGAGAAACAGACAACACAAGTTAGATATGAACTGGTATGTAATTTGGTTTCCAATGAAAATAAATAGAATCAAAAAAGGTTATGTCAGTCAATTATACACAGTTCAACCATGAAAATTTCCCCTAGAGTGCACTCTTCTTTTACCTCAAAACATACACAGATAATTGCAATGACAAAAGAAAAGAAAATAAAATGAATAAAATAATAAATAATGGAGTTGTGTGTTTTCTTAAACACTCTTCTCTCAAAATATCACAAATGTCAATCGTTTGATTGAACAAGAACCTCAATATGAATCAAATTGACCAATACATTTTAGCTATGGATAACCATACACCATCACGAGTGTTCAATGCTTTTCAAAGCACATATCAGTTTCTTATCAGTCTCTGTATTCGTCTGTCAATCTTGATGAAAATAAAAAACTCAATAGTCTCTAAATGTGAATTGTCTCGCTACAGCAAGACTGGAGAAGGAAAGGATATTGTCCTCTTCGTCACGAGTTGTTGCCCTTTCACCGTAGTACATTCTTTCACTGTAGTAGATTCGGGTGGCTCGCCATCAAACTTGAAATTTCTCACAGGATATCACAGAACATCACAATCCGCAGCACCAAAGACAAAATAGAAATACAAAGAAGAAAAAGAGAAAACAAAAAACCTGGCCTGATCACAGACCAGAACATTGATTTAGTGATTTCAGAAATAATTTCACATCACAGATCAAAACAATCAAAATAACAATTAAACATAGAAATATCATTTTTCAAGAAAAGATATTACACTATGTACATCTAGAACAATCCTATTTGTCTCTCACACAGGCGCATGTGACCAATAATGGCGCCGGTTAACTGAAATGGAGGAATAACCACGCGGTTCACTATGACCACACGTATAATCATTTAGAATGAGATAATAAAATTGAACACTAGAACATAGCATTGTTTCCTACAAGGACTTATATATTACTCATTTACCTCTGTAGTAATCGTCTTTTGCTTTCACCCAGGTGCGTCTCACAGGCCCGCATGGCCAGCAATGCGTCGGTGAACGAGGAATATCCACACGATTCACTATAATCTCTAATGTTGAAATACGACATGAAATTGGAAATAACACTGTTTTAGTCAAACAAATTAACCATCTTTTATCGTGTTAGGAATTTATACATTAACTTTTCCCATTTAGAAAGTTATGCTGACTCATAGGATTAAAATGCAACTCAACACTCACTCAGCTTCTCCATACACTGCACGTTATGAAATGAACTAGATTTACGTTTTTTCTACTTTTCTTTCAAATATATACTTTTAACTTTTATCACGAACATCGACTCACGTCTCCTCTCCTCTATGCTCAACTCTCTTTTTTCCCTCGTTACGCAGGCGCGTCCACACGCACAGCGCATAATGTTGAAGCGTTCTCATTGGTCAATCAAAATTCAACTAATAATAACTGCTTTTCTTAAATCGCCCACTATTTTTCTTAAATCGCTTTTACACATCACTATTTTACCTTTATTAGGGAAATTAGATGTTAATAAATTGTGAATAAATTTAACTTAACTTCCTTTATTTAACCAGGGTTACACATAACTTGAAAATGTATATTCATTAGAAACATCCAAGACTTTTACAGACTATAAAATTCCCATTTTAAAATGTCCTGACCTTGGGAACCATGGAAGAGTGATTTTAAAAACAGTCGGAAGACCAACTTTAAAAGTTTGGCTGGAAGATCAAATGTTTATTTATGAACTACCTGCATACAAAACATATTGCACATCAAACAACCCGAATGATCTTTTAAAAAAAGGACAAACAAAATGTAATTTACAGAACAGAAAATCTGGAAATTGATCTTTCAGTAGTCCAAATTTGTCACCTGCGTGCAAATAAGTTCAGGCAGTTTAGAGTTAAAAACAACTGCGTAGCTAACTTTTAAATACTGTAAATTTAAAAAATAAATAAACCCCCCAAAAAAGAAAGGTTTGCGAAACAGTCTTTTACCACCGATACAACCCAACAGGCAAAGGATGAAAACCCAAATCAATCACTCGGGTTCTAACAGGAAGTTTGACATACAGTACAGCATTTAAAACGGACAGAGTTAGCAGACCAGTTTCCAGACTAATATTATTTCTAAAGGTCAAGAACTGACTACTCAGTGCAAAACATCCTTTTCCCCCATAACCCCTTCCCAATGTGAAGAAGTGGTTGCATATTAAAATGTTACAAAAAGCAGCGAAGGATGTCTGGGAGTTTTTCAGTTATCGCCATTTCAGACAAGTTGTCTTGTTTCGTCTACAGCCAGCCAACATAAATGTTGAAACTATGCTCTGAAGGCACAACATCAGATAAAGAACATATTTAGGTGTGACTTTTTTTTGTCCCATAATTTCTTGTCTTTCTTTTTTTTCATCGTAATTCTCCCATCTGTTCCATTGTGAAGGAACTGAAAAGTGCAATTGAGAATGTGGAAGTCCGTCCGTCTATCTTTGGCAAGCTTGTACAAGCACTATTGTAAAATTGTAAAGGTTATGAGTTTTCAAGAAATACACCGCACTGATTAGGAGACTCCATTGAAGACGGCTTGCTTGGCTTTGGGCGCCTTCTCGGCGGAAGCTCTTGAAGTATCGTTCAGATCATCTGCTTTGGTGCTTGGGCCGTTGCTCACCGCTTCAGTGGGGCTCTGCTCTGATATGAACTCCACTTGACCCTGAGGATCGAAGAAAACAGTTCGGAGTGAAAACAGCTAAGCAAATAAGGCTTAAAACCAAAGATCTTTACACTGTAACTTCACACAGCTAGGATTTAATCTAAATACAAGGTTCCCGATCCTTCTGACCAATGAATCTCAATGTCTATTCAAGTTATTCATGATTACTGGATGAAGGTTCACTATAAAAGTATTTCACTTTATTGTATTCACTAACTGGGGTTAGTGGGGTGGCAGTGTAATTTCATTTTTTACAGAGAGATAGGTACATCTATAACTAAAATCACCTCACTTCAGCACCCTTGGTTGCATTATATTCCTATGGAGTGTGTCCAAAAACCATTTTTATATATAAATTTTTAAGGCCCTTTATGTTTAAAAACCCAGGGAATTGGGCTCTCAATGTGGCTACATCTGTAAATGGTTGAAAAAAATGGTAAGAGCTAGTTATATTTGTTTTCTCATCCAACAAAGCAAAGGTCTGAAGTAAAAATAATTTTGAGTCTTGAAATGTACATAAATGTAACGAAATGTGTGAAACAAATTTTACTACTAGACCTACCCATCTCTGTGGAAAATAAATATCATAATGCTGCAACCTTTCTAAGGTTATTTATATATTATCTCTAGTTTAGCTCCAAAATTATAAACGAAAAGTGTCATTTTGACCTCATTCTACAACATAATGGATTACTCCGTAAATATGATCCATGGCATTTAATAATTTGGCTTTCATCATTTATGTTCATCTTTCACCAGCAAAAAAAGATAGAGAGTCAGGGGCCTCTGGTTGACTTGACAAGGAATAACCCTACAGTATACATTTAAACCTTAAACGCATACCTCAATTCTTGAGACCTGAGACCTCATTCCACACCCTTTACTTCATTAATTTTTTTGTTATGGCCTCACCTCCTCAGTATTACTCAATCTTTCTCAAATTAATAGTTTTAAATAAATTGTTAAAATAAAAAATAATAAAAAATAAATAATACATTTGTTGACTGTTTCCCTTGTTGTGATTCATGTATCAAGTGTTGAGGTCAGTGCATGCTAGGGATGTGCAAGACTAGTCGACTAAACTGTTCTGATGCTGCTACTCGACACTGGAATTACTAGTCAGTTAATATTTTTAAATTATGTTGGCATAACAGAGCCTCTGATTGTGCTAGTAACAGCCAATCAGAGGTAGTTCAAGATGCATGCGCCAGAGACAGTCCGAAGGGCAAGCCGCTATTCCCTCGAACGCAAATCTCAAAAACATCCTGTGGTGTTGTACAATTTGGATATGTAAGTATATATCCTTCAGATCTATCGATGCAAACCAATTGTGTGGGCATACATGCGATAGAATCCATTTCTGAGTAATCATTTTTAATGGGCGCTTTATAAGTGCGCGACAAGAAAATAATGGATGTAAAACCCTTTTTGTGCTTGACAAATTGGCAAAATCTCTATTGCGCTTTTCACAATTAGATTAGTGCATTTCGGCTCGTAACACTGGCGCATCTCTGGACGAAACCACTGAAGACAGAACGCCATTGAAACAGGGTGGCCGGCGAGCAAATTGGAACTTATAACCATTTTCGATCATTTTTTGCACCGATTCTGGCTCGCCATGCGTCCGCGTAATGGGACAGAGGGCAATTTGGTTTGCTCACCGTATGATATAATGCGTCGCTTACCACAGGGAAGCGGTTGTGCATAATGTGTGTACTTTGAAGAGGAAAAGGGCTCTTTTTTGAGAATGTATGAGCATCTCGTGCATTTGCAACGAGTGCTGTATTCTGACACAGAAACAACATCTTTTAAAACATTGTGAACAACAATATTCCTCTGACTAACAGCAGTGGGGAAGTGGGGAACAGTGTTCTGTGTCTCCAATCGAGCCTTCATCGGAGCACCGGAGGGAACCACAGGCTCCGTTATCCGCTTCAAACAACTGTGCCCGTCAGGAACGCTTCCGCTGCATGGGGGAAGTTAATTCTGAAATTCAGAATTTTGCACAACCCCGACATGCACTAATAAATTGTGCACAGTAAGACTAGGTAGGTGCATTAAATGGGTCAACTTAAACCAATTCAGAAGTTATTTTTAAAATAAACAGAAAGCAAAAGGAAATGTAAAAATATATGAAGAAATTTTGGAGTTACCATCTCCATCTTCCTCAGATCTCTGTGGTTTCTCCGTCTGCTCTGAGATTCAGCACGTGATATGTAGTCAGCCACGGTAGCTGTAAGAGACATCAATGGTTTCATTTGCAATAGATCTTTATGAATCTTAAAGGACTAGCTCAAAATCAAAAATTAATGTTCTGTCATAATTTACTCAAACTCATGTCATTACAAACCTGTATGGCTTCATAACATCTTTTGTGTTCCAAGGACAAAACATGTCAAACTTGTTTAGAATGAAATGATGGAAGTATTTTCATTTTTGATTTTGAACCATTCCTTTTAGGTAAGAGAAATTCACGTGTTTACATTTGAAGTCAGAACACCTTATCTAAATAAATTTAAACTCAGTTTTTCACAATTCCTGACAATTAATCATAGAAAACATTCCTTGTCTAGGTCAGTTAGGATTCACTACTTTATTTTAAAAATGTGAAGTCAGAATAAAATTAGAGAGAATTGTTTATTTCTTTTATTGCATTCCCAGTGGGTCAGAAGTTTACATACACTTTGATAGTATTTGGTGGCATTGCCTTTAAATTGTTTAACATGGGTCAAACATTTAGGGTATCCTTCTACAAGCTTCTAACAATAAGTTGCTGGAATTTTGGCCCATTCCTCCAGACAGAACTGGTGTAACTGAGACAGGTTTGTAGGCCTCCCCAATTTCCTCCAAACATAACGATGGTCATTATGGCCAAACAGTTACATATTTGTTTCATTAGACCAGAAAACAAAAAGTAAGATCTTTGTCCCCATGTGCACTTGCAAACTGTAGTCTGGCTTTTTTATGGTGGTTTTGGAGCAGTGGCTTCTTCTATGCCTAGCAGCCTTTCAGGTTATGTCAATATAGGACTCGTTTTTACTGTGGATATAGATACTTGTCTACCCGTTTCCTCCAGCATTTTCACAAGGTCCTTCACTGTTGTTCTGGGATTGATCTGCACTTTTTGCTCCAAACTACGTTCATTTCAAGGAGACGGAATGCATCTCCTTCCAGAGCGGTATGACGGCTGCATGGTCCCATGGTGTTTATACTTGCGTACTATTGTTTGTACAGATGAACGTGGTACCTTCAGGCTTTAGGAAATTGCTTGCAAGGATGAACCAGACTTGTGGAAGTCCCAAAAGAGAGGTCTTGGCTGATTTCTTTAGATTTTCCAATGATAACAAGCAAAGAGGCACTGAGCCTTAAAATAAATCCACAGGTACACCTCCAATTGAGTTTGCCAATCAGATGCTAATTGTCTTGACATCAATTTCTGGAATTTTCCAAGCTGCTTAATAGATTCACTGGAATTGTGATAGTCAATTAAAAGTGAAACAATCTGTCTGTAAACAATTACTCGTGTCATGCACAAAGTAGATGTCGTAATCGACTTGCTAAAACTATAGTTTTGGCTAATATTTAATAAGTGGAGTGGTTAAAAAAATACGTTTTATTGACTTCAACCTAAGTGTATGTAAACTTCTGACTTCAACTGTACATAAACCATGCAAATCAAATACAAAACCTTTATTTTAGATTAATTGCATAATTAATTAGAATTAGTGTATTAATTTTAAGAACAACATTCTAGAAAAATAAAGAAATAAAATGTCACACTCTAGTACAAACACCATAGGTAATACAACAAAAACTATTTTAGTTTGCTAGTGGCTGACATATTCGATGATTTGGCTCATGTAATGTTTAATTTAAGGTTACACTGGTCATTAAAGGCGTACGATGCCATGCAGCTTGGATTAACACTCTCTTAAACACAAACCCGTGTTAATTCATACTGGTTACCTGGCTGCCTCTCCTCAGGAAGGTGGAAACGGCGGCGGCGACTAAGATTACGGCGCTGTTGTTTAGCTTCAGCATCATCTACAAAAGATCGGTGTAAACCTGACCTTAAACATTGATAGCCATTTTAGGAAATGCCTTGAGAGGTAGGTTTGTGAGATTGTTGATACACAAATATTCAGAAATGGTGGCAGTTTATGAGATTTGACTGATCAATGTTACACCCTGTCTAAACTGGAAAAAAGCGTCATGAAATCGCCCCTGTTGCAATCGAAGAAGCAGTCTACACTGGAAGCACCCATTGTGTTGCGTCATACTTCTATTGACGGGCTACACTAGGCATGTCTGAAATACAATTATATTACTTGCAAAATATTTTTTTGCCATAAATTTTATTAGTTATATATTTAAATACATTTTGGAGTTAAATAAAAGCTTGCCATGATGTTTAATTTAAATCATCTTTTCTTTCTAACCATAACATTAGAGATGGGAATCATAAGGAATATTAATGGATCCGATTCCTTTGAATAATTCCAGATTCTTTACAGTTTAATTCATTCTTTTACTACTTTTGAGGAAGAATAAATGTAATTTCTTTGCAAATCAGGCCACACTGGCTGCACTGTAGATTTTGCGCTGTAGATTCAAAAGAACCGACTCATGGGAGTCAAATGTTCAGGAATCGGACTACAAGGGTCACACTATGTTTCACTCTGTAGATTCAAAAGAACTGACTCGTAAGAGTAATTTGTTCGAAAATCGGACTACACATGTCGGCGCTGTATGTTTCGTGCAGTGATTCAAAAGAACTGGCTCATGAGTCATTTGTTCAGGAATCCAATTATACTGATTGCAATGTTTCACACTGTAGATTCAAAAGAACTGTCTCATAAGAGTCATTTATTTGAGAATCGGACTACACTGGTCGAACTGAATTTTTCACCCTGTGGATTCAAAAGCAGCAGCTCAGAAGAGTTAATTCATTCTGGAATCAAACTAAACTGCTAGTGCTGTATGTTGCGTGCAGTTGATTCAAAAGAACCGCCTCAGAAGAGTAATTCATTCTGGTATCAAACTACACCGCTAGTGCAGTATGTCGCGTGCAGTTGATTCAAAACAACCGGCTCAGAAGAGTTATTCGTTCTGAAATCAAACTACACTGCTAGCGCTGCATGTTGTGTGCAGTTGATTCAAAACAACCAGCTCAGAAGAGTCATTCGTTCTGGTATCAAACTACACTGCTAGTGCTGCATGTTGCGTGCAGTTGATTCAAACAACCGGCTCAGAAGAGTATTCGCTCTGTATCAACTACACTGCTAGCGCTGCATGTTGTGTGCAGTTGATTCAAAACAACCAGCTCAGAAGAGTCATTCGTTCTGGTATCAAACTACACTGCTAGTGCTGCATGTTGCGTGCAGTTGATTCAAAACAACCGGCTCAGAAGAGTTATTCGTTCTGGTATCAACTACACTGCTAGCGCTGCATGTTGCATGCAGTTGATTCAAAACAACCGGCTCAGAAGAGTTATTCGTTCTGGTATCAAACTACACTGCTAGCGCTGCATGTTGCATGCAGTTGATACAAAACAACCGGCTCAGAAGAGTCATTCATTCTGGAATCGAACTACGCTGCATGTTGCCTGCAGTTGATTCAATAGAACTGGTTCATAAGAGTAATTTGTTCTGGAATCAAACTAAACTGCTAGTGCTGTATGTTGTGTGCAGTTGATTCAAAAGAACTGGTTCATAAGAGTCATTTGTTCTGGAATCAAACTAAACTGCTAGTGCTGTATGTTGTGTGCAGTTGATTCAAAAGAACTGGTTCATAAGAGTCATTCTTTCAGGAATCAGGCTACGCTGTGCTTGATGTGTGTTTAGCATTTTTTTAGATGGTTGGGAAACTTTCACAAATCCAAAAGTCATGAAAATCAAACGGTTCTGGTATTTTTAACTAAATTCTTAACCCCACATTACAATGACAGTTATAGCAATAATACATTTATATGAATAAATAAGACATTTATTTTAAGACAAATGGACTTCCGTTGAAAATAATGTAGAATATAGCTTATTCAACCATTTAACGGTTTCTCAAATCTAGCCTTCATTCAAGGCTAGAACGTCACTGCAACGTTTCTAGTCTGGACAGCCTCGAGACATTGTGGCGTATCACATTGCATCATCGGTCATGTCCAGTGTAGACAGGGTGTAAGAAGTACATTTTCTTATGCTTACCAAGCCTGTTCTCACTGAGGGAGGTGTTGTCGGACTCGTCCATAACTGTAGAGTCTTCATCGGTGCGGCGGCGGCGAGAGCGTCTGCGGCGGTTGGTGTTCATCTGAGAATCGCTGGCATCTGTGTCTGCAGTCTGATCTGACTCAGTGTTGTCCAACAGACTGTATGGGTTTCCATCGGAATATTTCAGAACTGAAACGACACACATTTGTGTAAATTATACAATAACTATATACCTCAGTTTCAGTAAATTTGAGTGGTTTAACTCGCTATCATGATGCCAGGCAATTGCTATCTGGTTGGTTTTCTAGGTGGTTTTTAACACGCAACTACTGCATGAGGTCTTGACTTTTTTGAGGCACGTCCCAGTGTACCTGAGCTAATAGAGTTAGATGCTTTTCGTCCTAAGCCACGTCCTCGGCCCCCAGGACCTCCACGTCCTCTCCCCCTCCCCTCTCCCGGTCTCCTTCTGCTGTCTCTCTGCTGTCTGGGGGCACGTTCTGGCTCCTCTCCTGCGAGAGACCAGTCGCTCAGCTCGTCCTTGTGCTCAGAGTCAGTCTCAGAGGCGTAAGAGTACTCAGAGTTTGTGCCTGTGGACCACACGAGAGAGTTACTTTACTAACCCAAACACCAGCCAGCCTTCTGAAACTGTCATAATTACCTTCACCATACAGTTTCCAAAGTATTTTTCCAATTAATTTCTTTCATAGTGATTTTGTGTAGTTGTAAGCCATGAACCAAACTTACCAGCTCCAATGTGAATCACAACATGAAATATTTTGTCAAAAAAATAAAAACAGTAGAAAAATCTAAAACTATTGATTTTAAGTGGTTGATAAGTAGAGACAATACATTTTTATTTTATTGCTAAATATTCAGATATATAGAAATAAACAAGTAGTTTGAGTGTAGGGAGACGACTCGATTGCATCATTCACAGTGTGTCATAGAAGTGGGCGGTCACTGCAGAGCTCTTTTGGCGCACTTTGTTTGCCACAATTATCTGACAGGTAGATCATTTTCATGAGTTAAAAAAAAAAAAAAAAAAAAAAATGATGATGAAATAACACTGACACCAACAATCGATTAACAAGCTCTGAGCTCATGATAGGTCTGTCTTTAAAGGTTCAGAAGTTATCACAAAAAATCTATTTGCCTATAGAGAAGATGAATGGGATTCTTACTTCCAGAACCAGACTGTTGTGCTCTATTTTGAGGACCATTTAAAATTATTTATATTGTAAAACTCCCAGGACAATTAAGCACCTTTCATCCAATATTCACTAGCACAATGCAGGAAAAAAATATGTAATTCACAACTTTTGTCTTTTTGTAATTCTAACTTTTCTCAATGCTGATTTTCATTACTGTAATACAGCAGTTTTACTGTATTACAATAAGAAAAATTTATAAAATCTTTTTCCATTAAAATCAGCATAAATTAAGATGAGATGGCAGAAAGTATTTTAACAACAAGAAATTCGGGCTTCAGATTGCAACTAAATGGTTGCATTTTGTGACTATTTTTCATGTGCAAAATTAGCAGTGTTGTGTATGAGAAAGATTTTATGTCAAACCCTCCAAAAGTGGGATGATACAGTGCTGTCCTTATGTCACAATGTAAAACTTTGTCCTGAAACATGCTAAATTGTCTCTTAAGCTAAATACAATTTCTTGTTTCTTATGTTTTTGAGGTGACGTATGATGTTGTTGACAGCTTGTATGAGATTCCCCTTATAAATGGTGTAAAACTACCCCTTTCATTTGCACAGATTACGGAATCAAAGTCCTACCATAGCCAGAGGTGTATCCAGGACCCCGGCGGCCACGACCCCTGCCGCTGTACGACCGATTGATATGGAGGGTGTTTGTTGCAGTCTCGTCAGTGGTGTAGCCCTTGTCGGTGGGTCGGTTTGGGGCTGGCCTGTAACCCATCCCGATCTGCCGTAGCTGCTCGTCAATCTGTAACCGTTCCATTCGCAGCTGTTCCACCTCCTGCGCAACACAAACACGTTCTTAAGTTTCTCAAACACAACACTGGCCTTTCACAACAACAGTTTCTGTAAACAGTTTCCAATACTTACGTTTAGGTAAGCAATATGGTATTCCAGTAGAACCTGTACATTGCCAATACTCTCCTTCGTTCCAACAAATGTAAACGGCACCATTCCCTATCAAGAAATTAGTTGGTGTGACTGTTGGTATGTAATTTGTTCTGGCTGTCTTTTTTGTGGTACTTTCAGGTGTCTTACCTCTTGTCGGGGGAGTTTGTTGTCATTGTCACCTTCGATACGCACTCGTACCACGCCAGATTTGTCGATAATTTCCTGGATAAACTTACCATTTTTGCCAATAACCTTCCCTATAAATGAGAAGATTTGTAGAAAAATTATTTGATAATCACACAATTTTGTCTGTTAATGTCAACATAAAATCAAAATTATTTGAAATATTAATGCACATTCTTGGTGTTATTGTGAACAATAGATTGGTGTGCATCATTACAAAGAAAAAGTTTTTTTTTTTCCTTGCAAGGCCTCTTATTTTTCAACCACCAGTCACCATTTAATTCATTCTAGATGGATAAAAAAATCAAGTCCCACCCTAAATGTTTTCACTGAAAGTAAAATTAGTTGTGCATGTCATTTCATGTTGACTTCAAGCTTTATTCAAACAACATTGCATTTTAAAATTCTTAAGGGTCATACTAACTGTTTCTAAGAGGATTAAAATAAATGACATACCGACAAGATTGCGAGGAATCTGAACAGAATCTTCAAGAAACTCCAGATAATTCCTGGCTTTCTGTACCGCCTCAACAGTCTGTAATGTAATGTTTAAGAATGCATCTTATCAAATTTATTTTCATAAATATGCTGTTTGATTAACCCTCCAATTTTGACACAGAACAGGTAAAGAATATGCTACAAATACAGCATAGTTTTTGGTACTGGAACCAAACATTGTCACATCAACAAGATCATCAAAACAAACAAACTAAAAATAAAAATGTTGTATATACACTGGCGGCCAAAAGTTTGGAATAATGTTCAGATTGAAATTGCCAAAAAACTGAAGATTTCATACTACAGTCTTCAAAGACAAAGGACAACTGGCTCTAACAAGAACAGAAAGAGATGTGGAAGACCAGATGTACAACTAAACAAGAGGATAAGTACATCAGAGTCTCTAGTTTGAGAAATAGACGCCTCACATGTCCTCAAGCTGACAGCTTCATTGAATTCTACCCGCTCAACACCAGTTTCATGTACAACAGTAAAGAGAAGACTCAGGGGTACTGGAATTATGGGAAGAATGGAAAAGAAAAAGTCACTTTTGAAACAAGACGAAAAGGTCAGAGTGGGCAAAGAAATGCAGACATTGGACAGCAGATAATTGGAAAAGAGTGTTATGGATCTTACAGTCGGTTAGACACTAAGGTGAAAAAAATTATAACATTGTGCAAATAGTTTAGCTTGACAAAATCGTGAAAAATTTGAAAAAAATGCAGATGGCTGATCTAACCACTGATCTAAAAAAGCCAGAGAACCTGAATAAAAAGATAGATATGAATGAAAGTATGATGAGGGAGTGCTGGCTAGCGGTCACTGCCATTCTATGTTGTTTGTACAAGTCCAGATGTCTATGCAAGTAGTAATGCCCATATAATGTTTGCACAATGTTATCAAGCTTATCAAGTAAAATAACGTGTCATTCTTCTTTAAAGAGGAAAATTTGACCTAATTCACATTAAGACAAAACTGATATCGAAGATCAGTCTTAAAGTCAGAATTAGACAAAGTAGGATATTTAACAGTATTGCTTTGTATCCTGGTTTGTATCAAACAAATGTGAACTGTGCAATGACAGTCTCTCTCTGTGCTGGTGGCATGGAAACTGATTTGAATCCCTTCAGTTAGATTACGTCAGCATTTGAACTGTGTATGTTGATAAATAACTAATCAGTCACCATGATTTGACAATGTTGGAAGCTGGTCTGGTATAAATTGGCCATATTATTATTATTTTATACCACAGGTCTGTTGAATGCTTGATTCTGATTGGTTTGGTGGACATTATTTTTCCAGTAAACACACGGCTATGAAGTAGTTCCAGGTCTTGACTGCATAACGGTTCCATATCACTTTGCCAAATTATTTAAGTTATTTCAAAGTCATTGGTTAAAATAAATCAGTTAAGAACGTCAAACAATGTCTAAAATATCCTACATTTATTTCAATTTGTTAAAAGCCCGCAAGCTCCCTCGTTTCCCCTGCACACGCTGAAGCACCTTTTTACTCCAATGACGAAAAGTAACACGCATCCTCCGTTGCTAGTTCTAATGTAACGTTTTAGAATTAGCAATGAAGGCCTTACTTAATAAATTGGCCATACTGACTGCGGAATGCTGTTCTGATGCCCAGTTAGATGCCCCCATTTCAAAACTCGTTCCGGCACCCGTTTTGGCTCAATTCTAAGGTAGCATTGAATGGATCCAGAGTAGGCAATCCCAGTATGCACCGTGATGAGCTCAGAGGAAAATTACATCCAAAATGGTGGAGTAAGCAAGACATCTTTATTATACTTCCACTGGCAGGGCACTTTATTAGGAACACCTCTACACCTAGTTATTCATGTGATTATCTAATCAGCCAATCATGTGGCAGCAGAGCAATGCAAAAAAGCATTTTCAGGAGCTTCAGTTAATGTTCACATCAACCATCAGAATGGGGAAAATTGTGATCTAAGTGATTTGGACCGTGGCATGATTGATGGTGCCAGATGGGCTTGTTTGAGTATATCTGTAATTGCTGATTTTACACGAAATGTGTGAGTGCTATGTTAGGTATATTTATGCTCAGAGAATTGCATTGTTCCTCTCCTATCACCGGTACTAAAATCAGTTGCGAGTCCAGTCTTGTGCGCTGTGCGAGAAGCGCCTTTTTGAATAATGTGAGAAGTTGCCAAATCTCTCTCTTCCGAGGCTCCATTTCAGGTAGGACTTTGCCATAGAAGACAGCTCACTAATTTTTGGAACTGACCCATTATATTTAATTTTTTACATATCATTTTACACTTTGGGACCACAATAAAACAGATTTTCTTTAAGTGGGGTCTTTAGTGCTGTTGAACACTAATTAAGAATTTATCATTCTTTTATGGTTTTCAATTAGTTGATAAGTTTCAAATGACTTGAAAAACAAAAAGAGGGTGGAGTTTCTTAAGATAATAGAAGGGTTGAACAAAACTGTGAATAGAAAACTGACGGACCTCTCCGTAAATCCTGAAGGTTCCCGTCTCCTCGCCCAGTTCGATGGCGGTCACTCCCGGCACCTTCCTGGCCTGCTGGATGTTACTGCCGTGGCTTCCGATGGCAAGACCCAAGAGATCTCCTCTCACAATGATCTCCTCTTGAAACGCTGAGGCCAGCTGCTTTGTACTCTAAATATACAGGTTTCAATATTGAGTTGGGCTTTTCACATTTAATACAGCCCAGGGTGATTTTTAATGCAAGGTTAACCAAATTCTGGGCTGTCAGGTTACAAGATGTCCAACTATACATTTGTAAACCTTTAAGTTAGCATTCTTGAAAGAATAGTGCACACCAAAAAAGCAGGACTTCATAACCCAGGGCTAAAAGTAGAACTAAACCCCTCAATTCCTACTGGAATGCTTTAATTATCAGAGAAAGAGATGAGAGCCTTTTAACCTCGAGATGTTTCGTGGCCTCTTCATTCCTGGACATGAGCAAGAGTTTTGTGCGGATGCTTCGTAGATGCATGTCGCTCAGCAGGGAGACACGCTTGATGGTGGCTTCATTCATGGACTAGCGGTGTTCAGGAAACATAACATAGAATAAGCTTTCATGTTCAACAAACCTACTTAAAAAATTAAGGTAAAGAAGGGCAAACACTTACTAGTACAATCAGTTGGCTTTGCTCCAGGCTGTAAACAATCCGAATGGCCCCAACAGACTTCTTGAAATCCTTGTGAGCATGTTCATTCTCACATCTGACAAGGGCAACAGTGTGAAGAAATGAATTCACTGTTTTCCCAAGCATCACTTATGCTCATATCAGTGAATCTTACAAAAACATGTTCATCATATTTCACCACAAAATAAAAACAAATCAAAAAAAGCCTAAATTAACATTTTCACCTAAAATTCTCATTACTGTAATGTGTCAGAACATTTTACTTTGGAGTTCTTTTAAACAATTCTCAAAAGGAGATCTCTTTAATGAAATTGTGTTTTCCTACTCTGCAATAAAGTTTTTTTTTGTGTGTGTTTGTTCAAATTCAAACTCTTTCATCACAATGGATTTTTAGAAAATAAAGTTTCGTTAAAACCTCTTTCACACTCGCTAGTTTATTTAATTTGTCTACTAACAATATCCAACAGTGTATGTAAGAGTATGTACATTTTGGTTAACAAGTATACAAATGGTTTTGCTGGAAAAAAAGACGTTATTGAGGCAAAATAGTTTGGTGTGGTGGAAATTAACTGTGTGAAAGTACACATTTTTAAATTATTTAAAAAAATAATTTTCAAACAATAAACTTTAATATGGTTTATGTTTACTTGAAAGCCTGGTGAAAAGTTTTTAAATGTGATCTTCATATAACAAAATGAAAAAAAAAGTGCAAATCTGTTTTGATGAAAATCAAACCCTGAGACATGAAATGGGGCAAAGTTTAAAATGAGCAAAAATTAAAGGCATTCCAACACATACTACCATGCAGTAAAAGTAAATACTTCCACATTTATGTAATAAAAATATATATTTTTTTTTTTGCACTACGGTAATGAGAATTGGGGTGAAAATTGTTACAATTAAAAATATCTTAAAGGTCCTAACAAAAGGCTTATTTATGCTAAATATACTGTCTGATTATTCAAAACTACTTAGCCTAAGTCAACATTTTTTTCAGCTTTTACTTCAATTCTTTTCATCTTTACACCCCAGAAAAAATATCAAAATATCCAAAAATATCAAAATGACAAACTGTCAGGAGAATAGCATAGGATTTATAGAAGAGTTTTTGGAGTAGACCTGAGCTGCTAAAGAGAGATGGACTCTGCTCTCCTCTCTCGTAATTTGGCTCATAATCTTAAAAGTGATAGTATTTGACTAACTGGGCCCAGTTCGGGAAGCAGACAAACTGGCTTGAGACGTCACACAGGTCACATAAAGAACAAAACATAGAGACTGTATCACCTAGATATCAATTAGTGACTGTGTCTGTTCCCTGAACTACCAAACACAAACCCCTCACTAAATCATTTAGAATTTTTTTTTATTACGGTCAAACTTGAAAAAAAAACTATTGAAGATAAACATCATATACTGTAAAGGTGGGGCTCCTAAACCTTAGATCTCTTCCAAACTATGCACTAATTGTCAATTAAATTATTACAGATTATATGAAACCTGGTTTAAATCAGATGAATATAGGAGTTTAAATGAATCTACTTACACAGGTTATTGTTATAAACATGAGATTGTCTGAAGGGTTGAAGAGGAGGTGTTGCTGCAATTTACAGTGAAGTTTTTGGTGTTACTCAGAGGAAAGGATATAAGTTTAAGTATTTTAAACTGAAAATTATTAATGTGAAACCAGCAGGTATAAATAAAAAATCTGTCGTCTTTTGCCCTTGCTACTGTATGTGGATCACCCGGGCATGATTCTGATTTCCTTGGTTAATTTTTTCAAATTTTTTATCAGATCTTTAGTTACTGTAGATAGAGCTTTAATTGTTGGTGACGTTAACATTCAAATAGACAATGAAAAGGACACATTAGGATTACCATTTATTGATATTCTCAACTCTCTTGGAGTTAGACAAAATGTGACAAGACCAACTCATCATCATAATCATATGCTAGATTTAATTCTGTCATATGGAGTTGATGTTGATACTATAGAAATTCTGCCGCAGAGCGATGACATTATCCTCGTCTCTTGTATGCTGCGATCAGCTAATGTTACTCAGTCTACACCATGCTATCATTCAGGTATTCTTTCAACCACTACATATAGCTTCACTAATAATCTTCCAGAATTGTCTCACATACTCAAGAGGAACTTGATGAAATAACAGAAAATATAAATAGTCTTCTCTAGCACTCTTGATATTGTCGCCCCCTTACGAAAATTAAAGAAAAAAGCCCTGCACCATGTTACAATGATCATGCTCTCAAGAGAGCAGCTCGGAAAATGGAGCGCAAGTAGAATAATACAAAATTATTTCGCATTGCATGGAAGGATAGTGTCTGCAGCTACAGACAAGCACTAAAAGCTGTCAGGTCAGCATGATTACTCATGGTGCTGGAGTGTTGGCTGCTGGAAATGGTGCCTGTCTAGATTTGATCAAAATGCCTTTTTTATTTAAATAGTGATGGTGCTTGTACATGTATGTTTATATGTGTGTATATATATATATATATATATATATATATATATATATATATGTGTATACATATATATGTATACGTGTGTATACATATATATGTATATGTGTGTATACATATATATGTATATGTATGTATACATATATATGTATATGTGTGTATACATATATATGTATATGTGTGTATACATATATATGTATATGTGTGTGTATACATATATATATATATGTGTGTGTGTATACATATATATATATATGTGTGTGTATACATATATATGTATATGTGTGTGTGTATACATATATATATGTGTGTGTGTATACATATATATGTATATGTGTGTGTGTATACATATATATATATATATATATATATATATATACACACACATACACACACACATACATACATACATGCACACACACATATATGTACATATATGCATATATATACACACAGTATCTCACAAAAGTCAGTACACCCCTCACATTCCCTTGCATCTGTATATAATAGATTTGTATACAGTGCATATATATATATATATATATATATATATATATATATATATACACACACACATTATCTCACAAAAGTCAGTACACCCCTCACATTTTTGTAAATACTTGATTATATCTTTTCATGTAACACTGAAGAAATGACACTTTGCTACAATGTAAAGTGGTGAGTGTACAGCTTGTATAACAGTGTAAATTTGCTGTCTCCTCAAAATAACTCAACACACAGCCATTGATGTCTAAACCGCTGGCAACAAAAGTGAGTACACCCCTAAGTGAAAATGTCCAATGTGTCAATATTTTGTGTGGCCACCAATATTTTCCAGCACTGCTTTAACCCTCTTGGGCTTGGAGTTCACCAGAGCTTCACAGGTTGACACTGGAGTACTCTTCCACTCCTCCATGACGACATCACGGAGCTGTTGGATGTTAGAGACCTTGTGCTCCACCTTACGTTTGAGGATGCCCCACAGATGCTCAATAGGGTTTAGGTCTGGAGACATGCTTGGCCAGTCCATCACCTTCTCCCTCAGCATCTTTAGCAAGGCAGTGATCGTCTTGGAGGTGTGTTTGGGGTCATTATCATCCTGGAATACTGCCCTGCGGCCCAGTCTCAGAAGGGAGGGGATCATGCTCTGCTTCAGTATGTCACAGTACATGTTGGCATTCATGGTTCCCTCAATGAACTGTAGCTCCCCAGTGCTGGCAGCACTCATGCAGCCCCAGACCATGACACTCCCACCACCATGCTTGACTGTAGGCAAGACACACTTGTCTTTGTACTCCTCACTTGGTTGCCGCCACACACGCTTGACACCATCTGAACCAAATAAGTTTATCTTGGTCTCATCAGACCACAGGACATGGTTCCAGTAATCCATGTCCTTAGTCTGCTTGTCTTCAGCAAACTGTTTGCTGGCTTTCTTGTGCATCATCTTTAGAAGAGGCTTCCTTCTGGGACGACACAATTTGATGCAGTGTGCGGCGTATGGTCTGAGCACTAACAGGCTGACCCCCCCACCCCTTCAACCTCTGCAGCACTCATACGTCTATATCCCAAAGACAACCTCTGGATATGATGCTGAGAACGTGCACTCAACTTCTTTGGTCGACCATGGCAAGGCCTGTTCTGAGTGGAACCTGTCCTGTTAAACCACTGTATGGTCTTGGCCAACGTGCTGCGGCTCAGTGTCAGGGTCTTGGCAATCTTCTTATAGCCTAGGCCATCTTTGTCATGAGGTGCCTTGTTGAACTTCCAGTGACCAGTATGAGGGAGTGTGAGAGTGATGATATCAAATTTAACACACCTGCTCCCCATTCACACCTGAGACCTTGTAACACTAACGAGTCACATGACATTTTCACTTAGGAGTGTACTCACTTTTGTTGCCAGCGGTTTAGATATTAATGGCTGTGTGTTGAGTTATTTTGAGGGGACAGCAAATTTACACTGTTATACAAGCTGTACACTCACTACTTTACATTGTAGCAAAGTGTAATTTCTTCAGTGTTGTCAAATGAAAAGATATAATCAAATATTTACAAAAATGTGAGGGGTGTACTCACTTTTGTGAGATAATGTGTGTGTGTATAATATATATATGCACTGTATACAAATCTATTATATACAGATGCAAGGGAATGTATGGCAGAAGAGGTATGGTAAGTTGGATAAATATAAATAGACTAAGCTGTGTATTGCACATAATTATTGCTTAATGGGGCAGTTTTAACTGGATGGCCTGAGAGAAAAAAACTGTTCCTGTGCCTAAAGGTCCGTGTGCTCAGTGCTCTGTAGTGCAGTCCAGAAGGCAACAGTTCAGAAATGTAGTGAGCTGGGTGAGTGGGATCCAGAGTGATTTTTTCAGACCAATAATCCTCTCAGCAGTCTGAACTGTCCTTTGTAGTCTTCTGATATCCGATTTCATAGCTGCACCAAACCAGACAGTTACTGAAATGCAGAGGACAGACTCAATGACTGCTGACTAGAACTGTATCAGCAGCGCATGTGGCAGGTTGAACTTCCTCAGCTGGTGAAGGAAGTACAACCTCTGCTGGATTTTTCACAATGGAGTCAATGGAGTCATAAGTTGATACAACATGGCGCCGCAGATGGCCGCCTCGGTGTGGAGCTCTTCAATTCTTTTGTTGTTTTTGTTAGTTTGTCCTGTGTTTAGCAATCTTTTACCAATCAGTTTTACCAGGGACGAACTGCTGAACATTCGGCAGCACATACCAGATCATCTTTTCCCGGTTTTTCAATATTTGGACATTTTGCTGGACATTTTAGTTGGAGGCGCTGCTGTGTTGTTTAGATGCTCTACGAGACGCAGGCGAGGGAGACGAGCTGGCGCGCTGGTTAAACTCCGTCAGCGCGGCGTTCGCTCTGCGCTGCCGAGCATTCATCTCGCAAATCTCCGCTCTCTTCCCAACAAAGCGGACCGAACTACATCTCCTCACACATACTAATAAGGACTTTTCAAACTCTGCTGCACTGTGCTTCACTGAAACCTGGCTGAGTGAAGCCATTCCGGACAGCGCATTACATCTGCCGGGCTTCCAGCTGTTCAGAGCGGATCGCATCGCTGAGTTAACGAGGAAAACGAGGCGGTGGAACATGCTTTTACATCAACGAAAGTTGGTGTACAGATGTAACAACACTAAAGAGGATGTGCTGTCCTAATCTGGAAGCGCTCTTTATTAACTGTAAGCCGTTCTACTCGCGCGGGAGTTTTCTTCGTTTATTCTGGTGAGTGTTTACATTCCTCCTAACGCGTCTGGGAACTTAGGCTGCAACAGCTGGCTGATCAAATCTCAGACACAGAACAACAACACCGGACTCAGTCATTATTATTCTTGGGGACTTTAACAAAACAAATCTCACACGTGAACTGCCCAAATACAGACAGCACATTACATGCCCCACCAGAGACAGGAATATATTGGATCACTGCTAAACAACATTAAAGGATGCATATCGCTCTGTCCCACGTGCAGCTTTGGGTCTCTCTGATCACTGTCTGGTTCATCTTCTCCCGACCTACAGGCAGAAATTAAAATCAACAAAGCCAGTTGTAAGGACTATAAGGAGATGGACTACTGAAGCAGAGCTGGAACTACAAGCCTGCTTTCACTGCAGTGATTGGAGTGTTTATGAAGCTGCAGCTACAGACCTGGACGAGCTCACAGATACTGTTACATTTACATTTATTCATTTGGCAGACGCTTTTATCCAAAGCGACTTACAAAAGAGGAAGAACATCAGCGAATCATCTTAGGGAGACAGTGGTACAAAAAGTGGCATATTACAAAGTTTCACTATCATTATAATAGTATACAAATCATACATCAGTTTCTGTGAGGATATGTGCATCCCTACTAGGACATTTTTGTCATTCAACAATGATAAACCATGGTTCACAGGGAAACTCAGACAGCTTCGTCATGCCAAAGAGGAGGCTTACAGGGGTGGGGATAGAGTCTTGTATAATCAGGCCAGGAACACACTGAATAAGGAAATCAGAGTGGCTAAAAGAAGCTACTCTGAGAAGCTGAAAAGCGAGTTTTCAGCTAACGACCCTGCATCAGTGTGGAGTGGCCTGAAACAACTTACTAATTACAGGACTCCTACCCCCAACCCTGTGGCGGACCAACGACTGGCTGACGACCTGAATGTGTTTTACTGCAGATTTGAAAGGTCCGATTTCACACCCCACATGCACTCGGACCTTCATTTCACACAACCATTAACACCTCCTGCAACCCCCCTCCTGCTACACTACCTGCACTCAAGATCTGTGAGGACGATGTGTGCCGTGTCTTTCGGAAGCAAAGGACAAGGAAGGCTCCAGGACCAGATGGCATCTCACCAGCTTGCCTTCGTTCCTGTGCTAACCAACTGGCCCCCATCTTCACTCAGATCTTCAATAGATCACTGGAGCAGTGTGAAGTCCCATGCTGCTTCAAACGCTCAGTTATTATCCCGTCCCTAAGAAACCTAAAATCACAGGACTTAATGACTACAGACCTGTCAGCCCTGACATCTGTGGTCATGAAGTCATTTGAGAGACTGGTGTTGGCCCATCTGAAGGACATCACTGGACCCTTTCTGGACCCCCTTCAATTTGCTTATCGAGCAAACAGGTCTGTGGATGATGCAGTCAACATGGGTTTGCATCATATTCTGCAACATCTGGACAGACCGGGGACATACGTAAGGATCCTTTTTGTGGACTTCAGCTCGGCTTTCAACACAATCATACCAGATATACTCTGGACTAAGTTAAACCAACTCCCTGTTCCCACCTCTACCTGTCAGTGGATTACCAGCTTTCTGACGGACAGGCAGCAGCTTGTGAGGCAGGGAAAATTCACTTCCACCACCTGTACCATCAGCACTGGTGCCCCCAAGGGATGTGTGCTCTCCCCACTTCTCTTCTCCCTGTACACCAATGACTGCACCACCAAGGACCCCTCTGTCAGGCTCCTGAAGTTTTCAGACGACACCACTGTCATCGGTCTCATCCGAGATGATGATGAGTCTACATATAGAAAGGAGGTTGAACGGCTGGCTTTCTGGTGCAGTCAAAACAACCTGGAGCTGAACACGCTCAAAACAGTGGAGATGATTGTGGACTTTAGGAGGAACACCCCAACATTGTCCCCCTCACCATTCTAAACAGCACTGTGGCAGCAGTGGAGTCATTCAGGTTCCTGGGCACTACCATCTCACAGGACCTGAAGTGGGAGATACACATCGACTCCATTGTGAAAAAGGCCCAGCAGAGGTTGTACTTCCTTCGCCAGCTGAGGAAGTTCAACCTGCCACCAGTGCTGCTGAAACAGTTCTATTCAGCAGTCATTGAGTCTGTCCTCTGCACTTCAATAACTGTCTGGTTTGGTGCAGCTACTGAAATCAGACATCAGAAGACTACAAAGGACAGTTCGGTCTGCTGAGAGGATTATTGGATGCCCCCTGCCCCCCTTCAAGAACTATACACGTCCAGAGTGAGGAAAAGGCTGGTAAAATCACTCTGGACACCACTCACCCTGCCCACTACCTTTTGAACTGTTGCCTTCTGGCGGCGCTTCACAGCTCTGAACACCAGAACCGTCAGACACAGGAACAGTTTTTTCCCTCAGGCCATCCATCTAATGAACAATTAAATTGCCCCATTGAGCAATAATTATGTGCAATACACAGTTTAATTTTAATTTATATTATCCAACATATCCACTTCTGCCATTACTTACATTGCTCTGTACATAATATACTGTTTTTTGTTCTTTATATACAGATTGTATTAGATTTGCACTATGTGTGTGTATGTGGGTATGTATGAAGGTGAGTGTATGTACGTATATGTATTAATTATTTATTTTGTGTTCTATTTTGTTTTTAATTACCTATGTCTTGCTGCTGTTTTTGGTATTGTTTGTATTGTTGTTGACTGGAAGCTCCTGTCACCTAGACAAATTCCTTGTATGTGTAAGCATACTTGGCAATAAAGCTGATTCTGATGTGAGTTTTCCACTTCAGGTCCTGTGAGATGGTAGTGCCCAGGAACCTGAATGACTCCACTGCTGCCACAGAGCTGTTTAGAATGTGTGGGTGTTCTTCAAGTCTAGAATCATCTCCACTGTTTTGAGCGTGTTCAGCTCTTGGTTGTTTTGACTGCACCAGTGAGCCAGCCATTCAACCTCCCTTCTGTATACAGACTCATCATCATCATCTTGGATGAGGCCGATGACAGTAGTGTCGTCTGCAAACTTCAGGGGCTTGATAGAGGGATCCTTGGTTATGCAGTCATAGGTATATAGGGAAAAGTGTAGTGGGGAGAGCACACTGGGTGGCACCAGTGCTGATTGTACACATCCAGGAAGTGAATTTCCCCTTTATCACTAGCTGCTGCCTTTCTGTCAGAAAGCTGGTGATCCACTGACAGATAGATGTGGGAACAGAGTTTTGGTGTAATTTAGTCTGGAGTATAGCTGGGATGATGGTGTTGAAAGCTGAACTGAATTCCACAAAAAGGATCCTTGCATTTGTCCCTGGTCTGTCCAGTTGTTGCAGGATATGATGCAATCCCATGTTGACTGCATCATCCACAAACCTGTTTGCTCAACAAGCAAATTAAAGGGGATCTAGAAAGGATCCAGTGATGTCCTTCAGATTGGCAAACACAGTCTCTCAAATGATTTCATGACCACAGACGTCAGAGTGACAGGTCTGTAGTCATTACGTCCTGTGATACTAGAATATACTAGCAAAACTTATCGAAACATCAAAAGCCACAACATGTTTGTTAGATCCAATACCAACTAAGCTCTTAAAAGAGGTATCTCCTGTAATTTCAGAACCTTTTCTTAATATTATTAACTCTGCGCTATCCTTAGGACATGTCCCAATAAACTTTAAAATGGCAGTTATCAAACCGCTTATTAAGAAGCCACAATTTGATCCTGGAGAACTGGCTAATTATAGACCGATTTAAATCTCCAGTTTATGTCGAAAATACTAGAAAACGTGGTGTCCTCCCAACTATGTTCATTTCTACAGAGAAACAGAATATATGAAAACTTCAGTCAGGATTTAGGCCCCATCACAGACTGCACTTATCAGAGTTACAAATAACTTGTTCTTATCATCTGATTGCGGCTGCATTTCTCTTCTAGTGCTTTTAGATTTTAGTGCTGCCTTCAACATGATAGATTACAACATTCTCTTGAATAGGTTGTGGTCCTATTTATCAGACTGCTACAAATTTGTATGTGTAAATGAGGAATTGTCAAATCAAACAAAAGTTAGGTATGGAGTGCCACAGGGATCAGTTTTAAGGCCTCATCTTTTCTCCTTATACATGCTTCCCCTGGGAAATATGATCAGGAATCACGGAATAAGTTTCCACTGTTATGCCGACGATTCATATCACAAGGTTACCAGAGCCGGCCAGACCCCCCTCTGTTCCTGCTCAGTGTCAGACTCCACTGCTACACGTCATTGAGTGATGGCGAAAAACTACAGCAGGTGCTAGCCAGACATCATTTCAGTTTTCTGACTAAAGAGGAACTGATGTCAACTCCAACTTTAAGACATCAGATACTTCATATGCAACTGCCTGAACCTTGGATTTAGGATGGACTCCACCGAACCTCACTGAAATTACCTGCCGGTTGAACTGCGATGCACCTCATTGATCTCTGCCTGCATCACCTTTGTCTTTTGATGGACTACGCTCTTGAAATGGATTACACAGACTATAATTGAATTGCCAACAAAAGCCTTCAGCAGCCAACTAACAAAGGACAATGCATCTATGTGAACTTCTGCAGTTAATCCAGGATGGACTTCAAAGACATTAGTCATTAATCTGAAAGTTCATAAAAATGTTTTTCTTTTTTTAAACACTGGAACTTAACGCAAACTAAATTTAAACATTTTAAATCATGACTTGCACTGCACACAAATAACTAATACTTGCATTATATTCATGTTGTTTAGCCCGAGGGGAACTGGCCCACACAGTGAGCCTGGTTTCCCCCAAGGTTATTTTTCTCCATTAACCAACTTCTTATGGAGTTGTGTGTTCCTTGCCAAAGCTGCCTTCAGCTTTCACAGGGGTTCTAAATACAATTATTATATATTATATAATTATTTCATTTGTATACACAATTTGCAATCATATTTAATCAAACTACTCAATGATTACTGTAAGTCTTTATAGATATTGCAGCTTCATTTTATATTTTTTTTGTTAATGCAGGATTTCCTGTAAAGCTGCTTTGAAACAATCTGTGTTGTGAAAAGTGCTATACAAATAAAAATGACTTGGAAAAACTCTGAAAATGAACGCATGTTCATCATAGTAGAGGTATATTCAATTAACTGTTTTGCTATTAATTGCATTTGTATGTATTTTTGACTATATATTTGTCTTTTGATTTTGGGGTGAAATATGACACACATTCATGAAGGTTTGGATACACTTGACTGAATTTATGTTTCGCACAATCTTAAAAAACATTTTGATTTAAAGGCGTTCACTTAAATATTTGATTCATTTTGTAGAAAAATAGAAATTGTACCCATGTATGAATTTGAAGTTGGAGTGGACACCTATACACACATTAAAATTATGACATATTATTTTAAATATATTTTATTACAATTACTATACGAATTAATATTTATATGGATTACAATTGTAATTATTATTTATTTATATATAAATAATAATATTATTGTCATATATATTAATTATTTCATTTAAAATGATGATCATACATATATATCTATATATATATATATCTATATACACACACTGTATATACACCGATCAGCCACAACACAAAAATCACCTGCCTAAATATTGTGTAGGTCACCCCTCGTGCTGCCAAAACAGTGCCAACCTGCATCGCAGTATAGCATTCTGAGATTATATTCTTCTCACCACAATTGAACAGAGTGGTTATCTATGTTACTGTAGACTTAATCTGTCTGAACCAGTCTGGCCATTCTCTGTTGACCTCTCATCAACAAGACATTTCCGTCCACAGAACTGCCCCTCGCTGGATGTTTTTTGATTTTGGCACCATTCAGAGTAAATTCTAGAGACTGTTGTGTGTGAAGATCCTAGGAGATCAACAGTTACAGAAATACTCAAACTAGCCCATCTGGCACCAACAATCATCCATGTGATTATCTAATCAGCCAAACCTGTGGCAGCATGCATAAAAACACTCAATGCACAACAATCTCTAATATTTACTCCAAATTGTGCCAAAATCAAAAAACATCCAGTGAGGGGCAGTTCTGTGAATAGAAATGTCTTGTTGATGAGAGGTCAACAGAGAATGGCCAGAATGGTTTGAACTGACAAAGTCTACAGTAACTCAGATAACCACTCTGTACAATTGTAGTGAGAAGAATATCATCTCAGAATGCTAAACTGAGATACGGGTTGGTGCTGTTTTGGCAGCACGAGGGGGACTTACACAATATTAGGCAGGTAGTTTTAATGTTGTGGCTGACCGGTGTATACTGTATATATTATATATAATTACATCATATTAAAAATATATTACCGTACACTAAATAAACTATACATTATACCTTATAATGGATGAGTTGGTGTGGATAGTGAAGGAAAATCAGCCAACAAGTGCTCAGTATAAATGGGAACTCCTTAAATATTGTTTAAAAAGGATCTAAGGATGCACCTTGTGAAGTAGGTCAGACTATTATGTAGCTCAAATGTAAGTTAGTTTTGATTTGTTTAATATGTTTGGTCACTGTATAACTCCCATACTTCCTTTTGGATTATTTCATAGTTTGATGACTTTTCTATCATTCTCAAAATGTCAAAAGTAATCATGTTAAGGAATGACTAGATGAGTCAAAACATCTAGTAGTAGTGTTGTTAATGCATAAAGACGTTAATACTCACGCTGCTCTGAGATCTTCGGGGACAGGAACGGTGCACTTAAAAAATGTGCACTGTGTCACAGCTTTATTGCGGTTCACGGGGCGGAGACGTTCAAACGTAACTATTTCATTGTAGGTTGCGTCACAAGCAGCATACTCGATCACATAGAACTACAGGAAACAAAAGTGAAAGTGAATCTGAGCTCAACTTAAAGGTCTTCAGAAGAAACAGAAACTGTACTGAGTGAGGGCACTTACAGCTCCTTTCATCATGCGTACTTTAGCAAGCCACCAACCGCAGGGCTCTTGTTCATTTGCTCTGGAGAATATCTGAACATTGAAAGCTGCTTGTTAGTGTCACTGAATGTGGCTTTATGCAGGTCTAAATTGTGAGGGGAGACAGTAAAGCACTAATACTATACATATCTACTCACCTCCACTTCTTCTCCTTCACTGATTTCCTTTTTGCCATCAGCTGGAGGTGGCAACCGGACATGACTGAAGGGGACTTGTCTTTCAGGTTGCCAGCTAAAAGAAAACCATGATGCTCATTTATCTATGCTTGTTTTTATGTCATATGTCATATGATTACGAACTATTTGCATCTACTCACTTATTTTCAAATGAAATGGAGAGAGAATCGTCATGAACATCTTTGACAAAGCCCTGAAACAATAAGATTGTTTAAAATTAAAAGTGAGGACAAGGTAATTAAACCTATTTTAAAAAAATCTAGTTTAAAACATATGCATCAAAATTGTAAAGATTTTTAGTACCAGTTTAGTAAAAAAAAAAAAAAGTTTTGTTTGTTTTTTGCTTTAACACAATCGTGAGGGTCTAAAAGGTTATTCCATTTTTTTGTCACACCACCTGACTGATTTAATGGGAAAAGTTTTTTGGTTTAATTACTTTATGAATAATATTTTAATATTTAACTAAATTGTTTCACTGCATTTTTATGTATTTTTTAAAAAAACTTAACATTCAGAGCAAAAAATAAATAAAAATGCTCCATTGACCTGATTAGCAGCATTTCCTTTCGAAGTGGCATGTTGGCTTTTTAAACATACAATACATTTCCAATAAATGCATTATATATTTCAAGTCTAACATGAATAAATACAAATGCAACTCATTTGCCCCAAATTCAAAGATTTTTAAAAGCAGTAGTCAGATGATAGTCAAGAGATAGCCTGTAGAAGATTCATTTTATTTTTTTAATCTTATCGAGGTTAAATTGATACTTGAATATTTAAAATAAAGTTCAACAAGCAAGTCAGCACACAGCTAGTGGTGCGAAGCACCATCTCTGAATTGTAAGTGACTCCAAAATGGGCGCTGGTATCTCTTAAACCTCATCTGAAAATAGACTGGTGTTAAAATATCTGTCATGCAGTATGACAGCTGCAGACAGACAGTGAACAGCTGACGTGCACTGTGATAAGAATGAACAGAATAACTGCAGGATGAGACAGTGACAGAATAATACTTCAGTTAGACTTTCTAACTGGGCCTTAAACCATGTTAAAAATATACTCCAGGTAGAAACATAGAGTGATGTATCACTTATACAAATAATAGTACACAAAACCATACTTTAGAATAGATAAACAGACAGACAGATAGTCTATTGTGAGTCAGTTTAACTAAAAGTTAATCTGGTACCAATTAAATTCTAATCACGTTTTAAATCAACATCTGATCTAAGAACACATGCTGTTTCTGATATGAATTTTTGACCACACCTTAAATGAAGAGCACGAGCTTCCTGGAGGCTTTCTAGCTCAACTAAGCCCATATATAATTAACTTAATCTCACTTATTTAACTATACTTCTTACTGCTTTCATAATAAATCTATTAATATGGTTAATAGGCTAATATGTGCTTCAATGTAAGCTTCAGTAATCACAAAGCAAAACCACCTGAACACTAGCGATGACAGGTTTATAACGCACATCAACGCTCAGTTATTGACTTTAAATAAGTATTAGTGCTTTAGATCCGTGTATATATTGTTCACGAATATACGAATGACATAATCTGACTGGAAAGTGTTCAATTACAGCTCGCAGATGAAACATTAGGTTCTCTATTCTCATTTTAAAAGACGGGTTTTCCTTCACACATAACTCATTGTGTTACGGAGATCAAAGAAAAAAACAATAACCATCAGTATAAGGAGAAAAATGTTTCTTTAAACATGATCCTTGCGCAGCTGCTAACCGGCTAACGGCTAACACAGCAACTGAGCCGTGCACTATTTCCACGCGCTAAAAGTACACGAAGCAGTTCATTTAATAAAGTTTCTTCGAATGTTCTAACATTGTATGTGTATAAAAAAACATTACACACTCGTGAAATGAAAACAAATGGGGTACAATTGCTGTATTTACCTTGTAATAAGCTCCATTGGAGCCACGAACCTCCACCGTCAGGTCCTCCATGTTAAGCGCGCGGGGGATGCTGGGTGAACTTCTGGAACTCTACAGGACTGAACAATGAACTCTAAACAACTCCTACATGCTACATATTTGCACATTAGGCTAGCCAACACATATTTACAGAACATTACTCTGGTACTCCTGTCTTCATCCTTAAAGGAATAGTTCACCCAAAAATGAAAATTCTCTCCTGATTTACTCACCCTCATGGCATCCCATATGTGTGTAACTTTCTTTCTTCTGCAGAACATGAATGGAGATATTTAGAAGAACATTCTGTTGGTCCATACAATATAAGTGAATGGCTACCAGAACTTTGAAGGTCCAAAAAAGACAAAGTCAGTTTAAAAGTAATCCATAAGACTCCAGTGATTAAATCCATGCCTTTTGAACTGATATGATAGGTGCGAATGAGAAACAGATCAGTATTTAAGTCCTTTATTTTTACTATAAATTCTGCTTCCTGACCAGTAGGTGGCAATATGCTCAAAGAATGTGAATCAGAAAAACAAAAGAAGAATGTGAAAGTGACGATTGACAGCACAAAAAAAGGATTTACTGATCTGTTCCTAATCCACACCTTTCTTAAAATATCACCTTCTGAAGATATGGATTAAACCACTTGAGTCAAATGGGGTTTTTTTTATGCTGCTTAATGTGCTTTTTGAGTTTCAAATATCTGGTCACCATTCACTTGCATTGAATGGATGTACAGAGGTGAAATGTTCATCTAAAAATCTTAATTTGTGTTCTGCAGATTAAAAAAGTCATACACATCTGGGATGGAATGAGGGTGAGTAAAAAAATTTTGGATTAACTATTACTTTAATAACACTACATAAGGCTACATCTGAAATCACATACTGTCGGAGCGTAATTCTAGGCTGGTTAAAAAGTATATTCTTTAGGTATGCAGGTGAGTAGTATGAAAATATTACAGGACATACTTCATACTTCATTTGACATGAATATATGACGTAAAAACGCAAAAAGAATTGACTTTTGTTTTGGTAAACAAGCACAATTTAACCACAAGGATAAACCTTTTGGGTATACTGTATATATAGCAGTTACAGTTGAAAAGAGCCACTTAATACTGAGGATTCAGACACCCCTACACCATTGGCATATTGTTTTTGACATACTACAGTACCTAAAAGAGAAGAATGCCAATTCGGACACAACCTAATACTCTATAACATAACATTCTAAAAATATTTTATTATAATACTGCACTTTCTTAAAAGATACTCTATACATACGTGAACATACTTAATGTTGGTCATCTATGCTACATTGTCTAACATCGTTCTGATCATCAATTCGAAATATCAATTGTCAATTACTTACAATACACACTTATGCTGCATTCCATTAAATTTGGAATGTTGGAATTTCCAACTTTCTTCCAAGAAAAGTGCACTTGAACGCCACTTGAAGTCAAACTTCCAAATTGGAAACTCTTAACTCAGATTTTGCAGAGATGCAAGTTCATGACATCACGCAAACATGCTGGCACCGAGATAGATGTACAAATTTAATGATAAAGGTTCACGATCATTAAATAAAATGCAACCTACACTTCAAGTTCTGTTTACTTCATCAATGTTACAAAACAGTAAATAAAGCATATAGGTTGGACAAAAAATATCTACAGTATATCCACTATTCGTTCTTTCTTTCTTTCTATCTATGTGAAATTACTCTTTGTTGGTATATTTTAAATGCAAATAGGAAAATAACATTTAAAGGTGCAGATAGAAGTGATGTTGAAGAGGTAGAGTGGAAGTGTCACGGCTTGTAGAAGATGAGGCAAAATATGTGAATCTATCTGCAAGGTATTTCATGAAAACTCATGATGTACAAAGAAAACACAGGAGTAAGAAATAAACCATACCAGCTTTTACACAGATAAGAACTGACAGGGAACAAGAGGAACATGAGGGCTACATATACACAATGCCTGATAGAATAAACAAGAGAGTAAAGTCATTTTTATTTGTATAGCACTTTTCACAATGTACTGTACATCGTTTCAATGCAGCTTTACAGAAAATCATACTTTAACAGAAAATTAAAGCACAGCTGAAAGAAATGAGGAAGGGAACCAGGAAACCAGACATGATTAAGATGGCAACAATACATTTCAAAATAAGAGTCCAAAGTGAAAACACACAATAATAATGAGACAGGAAGTGAGTTCCAAAGTTTGAGTGTAGAGTTTAGAGATGAGTTGAAATCTGGGGAAAGAAAGCAGTCTAGACTCAGAGGACCGGAGTGTATGAATGTAAGGGAGTAGTTCACATACAGTACATATGCAGTGCAAGGCCATGAAGTGCTTTAAAATCAACAGACGTATTTGAGATGAGATGGGTAACCAGTTTAGGTTTAACAGGTTGAAGTGATGTTTTCAGCAGAATTGTGGGTATAATGTAACCTAGCAATTGTTTTGATGGGTAATTATTAAAAAGAGCATCACAGTAATCAAGACAAGAGGTCATAAGAGTGTGATGAGGAGGAGGACATGGCTGGTATGTAAGGTAAGTTGCCTCAATCAGCTGGCAGAGGAATAAAGAGGAGCCAGAGATGCCAGCTTCTCTCTCTCTCTCTCTCTAGAGCAGTGGTTCTCAACCTTTTTGAACAAACGCCCCCCTGACCTCTTCATGATCCTCTTAACGCCCCCCCCCCCCCCCAAAATGCAAAATGCAAAAACACATGGATTGTTTGAAAGGTATTGCAAATGTATTTAGAAATTCAAACAAATTCAGGCTCACACACAAATTTTTTTAAGATGAACCAATCACGTGAACAATAACGTAACTAACCTAAATGGCCAATGAAAAAGCAGTGGTCGTTCGCGCACTCAATATATACTAGGCTTCAAATTTGAATAGCCTACAAACGGTCATTTGATTTCAAAGACGACAACAGCTCGGCCACCTGAACTGAACCGAAGAAAAAACGACGTCAAAAACAGCCACTTTTTTTTAATTAATTATGGTCATTAGTGTGAGCCCTGAGCACTAATTATGCGCCTAATTATGTATTCCGCGTTATGTACAGAAAAAGCCGGTGAAAGCGCGCGCCTCTATTTTGCGCTGAAAATTCTCCGCCTCTTAAAAGCATGTGTAACTTAGGAAGCCGCTCTCCTGGCATATCCTCCTGGTGAAGTGGCAGCAGTAATCCGAGCAAGACGAAGACATAGGCTAAGGAGAAGAGCTGAAAAGATTTTTGCGCAGGCTGCCTGTTGAGTACCTCTGAGTAACGCCCCCCATTTGTGCCTGAGCGCCCCCCTCTCTGCTGCCTCGTTCACACCGCCCCCCAACACTGTCCAAACACCCCCGTTGAGAAACGCTGCTCTAGAGAGATAGAGAAAAAAAACTTCGGTTCCCGACCACGCCGCCAGTTGGTCCTCAGCCAGCAGCACAGGAGTCCTCAGTGAAGCTGGGTGATGGCACTAGACCCCTCAAGGGGGAAGCGAGAACTGGGTGAACAATCACAAAGACTTTAAATTAGACAAAACATAAATCTACTTTTCAGCATAACCAAACATTGACGCACATACACAGCTCTGTGTGCTCTCTAACTCCGTTGGCTTTTCAGCCCAACACACGGACTGCACACGTTTAGCGGCTGCGTGCATCTCTCTCTCTCCGGCTCCTCTTTATCCCCCTCCCGGCTGATTGGGGTACCTCCGTGCCAGGCGTCCATCCTTACAGCCCGGCCACTCCCTCCTCCTCGTCACAGATTTATATAGGTCATTTTTATAGCTCATTGTGAAAGACAATGAAAGCTCATATCCAAAATAATTTATTATTCTGAAATGTAAGTAATGGGCTCTGATTCAATTTACAGAATGGGAATGTTTTTGACATCAAACCTTACTAAAAGGTTACGTATAGTTTAAGTAAAGCAAATGATTTGATGAGTTGATGATAGGCATGCTTTTTTCACTTATATATTGAAATCACAAATCAAGAGATGTTTGGAAAATTGGGGGAATTCTGCTACTGACATCTAGTGTTGAAATGCAAATATTTTCATTTGGATGTTCTCACACTGATATCAGACACTAATATTTCGCTTTTAAATAGAGAAAATTATTTTCATTAGCAAAATGAAAACAAAAAGGTTCAAAGCAATACTTTTAATAGTAAATATTAAAATATTTCAAGTAAACAACTGGCCATCAAAAATAACATACTGTAAAAAAATAAAAAATTGCACATGATGGTGTCAGAAGCCTTTTGGGTTCATAGATACATGTTCCAAGTTATACAATTGTTGTTACACACTTTTAAATTAATTATTTGTGTATGTTTGTGTCAGCAATCCAAGAAAATATATGATGGCTCATTCATAATTTGTTAACATGAATAGATATGAATAACTTGAAGCCTGCTCACATAAACACCACTTAAACAGGCAAAGTCTCTATCACGTAACATCCAGGTAACCTTTACATGTTCTATGTATTAAAATTCACTCATCTAATATGGACTCACGTTCAGTTTTGACTTGCATTAAGCACATGCATTAACATGCTCTTCATGTCTGGGTGTCTTGGTTTTGGCAGCCTGCACTGTGATGAAAAATTTCTTCAGCAAATGTAATTTAACATAAAATGTATAAAGTTAAAACCTGCAAAACTCATGTTTCTGGGAATAAACATTTGGTGCAAGGTCTCCCGCAATCAGTCTCACCCCACATGTGTAAAATCTCCCGGCAAATAACCTCCAGCATGTGCCGGTGCGAATGTTTGACCGGGTTCGCCAACGCACCGCCGTATAAGCATTTATGGTCTGACTGATAGTATAGGCCCGTGTTCAGACTTAAAGCAGTTTACGAATTCCATTATGCTAAGCCCGAGCACTCCCCACCCCCGATAAATGATTATAAAAA
The DNA here is from genome assembly GCF_025860055.1 of Xyrauchen texanus. Taxonomy (NCBI): domain Eukaryota; kingdom Metazoa; phylum Chordata; class Actinopteri; order Cypriniformes; family Catostomidae; genus Xyrauchen; species Xyrauchen texanus. Next base: position 24,881,648 of record NC_068323.1, on the reverse strand, counting down.
TACATAATCTCCCGTGGTACCATCACTGCACTATGACAGGGAAATTTCATTCATCCTATCCAATTTTTCCCTTATTTAAAAAAGAAATTACTCGCCCTGAGTAATCAGATATACAGACTGGCTGTTTCTGGAGTTAAGCCCAACTTCTATTAGGATTTCATCCTCGCTCATTTTTAGGGAAGCACACGTACACACCGAGATACTCAGGGGCTCATTTGTGAAGTCCCTTCCATAGTTTAAATTTTGTATTGCATTTACGTTTCTGCTGAAATACAACATGATTTCCTCCTAAATGATTTCTGGAGACTGTTATAGATGTTCTCTTAGTGTGAACATCCTCTGTTGTGCAAAAATGATCCATGTCATATTATTCATTTATAAACTCAATTCAGATTTATCTTATTTTTCCTCTCCATAACACTCTAAAACAGAGGTAGGGGAGACATGGGCTAGTTGTCACACAGGGAAGATGACACAAGGATTATATCTCAGTATGAAGTATGAGTTTGGGGCAAGCTGTTACACGTGTTTTAAATGTTACAAATGTAAACAATTTTTTTATTATTTTTTTGGGTGGAACAATTCACATTCATGTTCCCTTTGTTATGGCTTTATAATTGGGTTAATTAATGATTAGTAAGTGATATACAAATGCACCATAATGATATATGATATGCAGTTATAACAACATGAATAAATAGGGCATTTTTTAATGCAACCCTCGCTAAACAGTGACATTCATGATATAAATTCTTACTGAATGCACTTATTCATGCTTCTTGTTTATTCACAGCAGGTCAAATATGCCTGACAACCTTTAAACTACACTGAACTGTTATGTACAAGTTTCTAATGTTGGCAACCACTTACTAAATTCCTCAAACGTGTCCACTTTACGCCAAGGTACATTATCATAGATTACTAAGTGTTATTAAGAATTTATAACATACAAAATAACAAACAAACCCAATTTGCATTGGGCAAAACAATATTATTATTATTATTATTGTTATTATTATTTGTCTCAATTGTTTTGGATATAATGGTGAATGTTTCAGGTAACCTGCTACAAGTGACTGTTCTGCCTGGTACTGAATTATTTATAAACCCTTAACAAAGGGAACTGTAATGTGAAGTGTTACACAATTTACGCTCTGCAAACTATGGTTTGATATTTGTTAGTGCAACCTCTTGACTAAGAAGTCATTTATAATAGCATTAAAAATCAGTGATATGCAGTTATAACAACATGAATAAAAAAGGGCAACGTTCATGTAATACTTGCCAAATAGTAAGCATTTTGACTGCCATGTTATAAATGCTTAATAAATATACTTATTCACACTTCATGCTCGTTTACAGCATATATCACATAATAAAGCCTGATGACAATTAAACCAGACTGAACTTCATATACATAGTGTCTAATGTTGGCAGCTCCTTAATACATTCTTCATATGTGTCCAGTTTACACTAATGCAGAACAAGTGTTATGAAGCATTTATAACATGTGAGATAAAATGGCAAATATTGCATGAAAGTCACTCTTTTTATTCATGTTGTTTGTACTGAATAAGGGAACATAAATGTCAAATGTTTCCCAAATTTCGTTGGCCCAAACAAAGGATGGATATTTTTGAATGTTACCTCTTACATTTGTGCTCTTTATGATTTCATGATTGATTTACAGTTAATATTTGCTGAAAAGTCTGTTATGTGTACAATAGACTGTATCGTTTTTTTCTTGGGCAATAACAATGGAAATATTCAATAGCTTTTGTTTTGTAGCCAAAACTTTAATGTATGTGCCTGTACAGTGATTGACTTTCACAAATAAACCTACCGTGAGAAATATTCACTGGAGTGAAAATGTTTGCATATTTTTTAATGCACTCCAAATAGATGCACCTGTAGAAAGTCATTCTCAATGAAAAATTATAATTATTTTCTAATAATAAGACAAATCCAGAGAGGATGACACACGAGTGAGTATATCTATTAGTTTGTGCCCTGCACATGTTCAATATCTCTCCAATCTGCAATGCATTTTTAGCTATAATTGAAAATTAGCTGTACATCTTTTTTTTGGAAGGGTAATTTATCACCGGCCATTGTTCCTCACTGACACTTTAGCCCTACCGCTAACAAGGCTCCGGGAGCCGAGGGCTTGAGCCAGGGCGAGCAATTCTGGTGTAGGATGCATTTTCGCTGCTTAGTTGCTAATTGTGGCCTCCTTTCTATTGGATTGTGCGTGGAGTAAAAGAGCTTGTTGGCTCGATGTAGTGGAGCGGCTGGGCCCTCTCCGGCTATTATCAAAGATACTCTTGATCTTTTCAAAAGCAGGTAATCCATTTTTTTCCCTCCTGTACAGGCAAAAAAAGTAATTTGCAATGCATCCATTAGTTCTTCATTAAAGCAAGATTAAATTGCACTGCAAATCACATCTGCCTTTGGATGATTAAAGGGTGGCATTTTAGAGGCCAAAACTAATTACTAGTCCAAATGAATGAGAGGGAAAAAAACAAGCATGTTTTTACTTTAGATAGTGTGGCTTGTAATTAGATTGATATTAATTCCACTATTTCGTCTCTTTTAATGAGATGTGACTGTCCTCATATTTCCCCCATTCTGAGCGGATACACTGTAACAGCTCCAAATGCATAATTTTGAAAATGCTGAGAGTTAATAATAATGACATTTCCAAGTAACCTGTTTCAAGAGACTATTCTGTCTGGTATTTAATTATTACACATGGGAAATGAGGACAAAATGTTTGTGAAATTATGTTTGCATAAATATCTGTTTTTTAGATGATTTTGAAGTTTAGAATTTCCTCAGTCAGTACCGCCGTTTTACCACAATATACCATTGGTCAAAAAAAGCTAGTCTCACCCCAACTCGTGCAATTTGCCACTCAAACAAACAGACCATTGTGCATGCCGTTGCGAATGTGTTCTGGGTGTTTTTTAGGGGGTCAATATGCAATGTCTATATGGTGTTCTGTTGGGTTGCTAAGGCGTTTCTATGCGATGCCTTTAATGTTTTGAATGGTTACTAGGGTGTTGCTATGTGATGTCTAAGGTGTTTTGAGTGATTGATAGGGTGTTGCTATGTGATGCCTAAGGTGCTCTGGGTGGTTGCTAGGGGGTTACTATGCAATGTCTATGGTGTTCTGTTGGGTTGCTAGTGTGTTGCTATGAGCCATATAAAATGCCCTAAATGGTTTCTATGGTGTTGCTATGCAGTGTCCAGTGTGTTTTCAATGGCTGCTAGGGCATTGCTATGTGGTATCTAAGGTGTTTTGAGTGGTTGCTAGGATGTTACTAGGCGATGCCTAAGGTGTTCTGGTGGTTGCTAGGGAGTTGCTATGCAATGCTTAGGTGTTCCGAGAGTTGATAATACATTGCTATGTGATATCTATGGTGTTTTGGGTGGTTTCTAGGGAGTTACTAAGCAATGCTATAGTGTCCTGAGGGTTGCTAGGGTGTTGCTATGCAATGTCTATGGTGTCCTGGGTGGCTGTTAAGGGGTTACTATGCAATGCATAAGGCATTCTGAGCGGTTGCCAGGGTGTTGCTATGTGATGTCTAAGGTGTTCTGAGTGGTTGCCAGGGCTTACTTTGCAGTTGCAAAGGAGTTTTAGGTGGTTGTCTCTAGATATAACTTGAGTCTCTCATTCAATGTACTTCTGTGGAATTGTTATTATCAGCAGGTGTACGTCTGATCATTTAAAATCAAAGTAACAGCACACCTCTCCTCAACAAGCTTCATGATTTAAGGTGTAATTAATTTGCATACAACGATAGGAAAAATGTGCCTACTGTAGGCCTACATGCCAAAATATAGGCCTAGGGTTAGGTTTTTTTTTTTTTTTTTTTAATAGTAATGCTAGTCTGACATTGTTTAGTTTTTTTTTTTCATATAGTTGATGAACATCATTAATTAGCTTTTTTTTTTATATAATTTTTTTATTTCAACATTGATTTAATAAACCGATTTGCTAGTTTTTGCTGGGATAAACACATATAGTTCCAACTCATGCAAAAACTCAGCTCAGTAATGATTACTGTGGAAAATAGTTGACTTTCCATAAATGTACAAACACAGCATTTTTCAGACTGGGTGCAGACTACCTTCTCTTGCAAAAATATATGCAGCAGCACTAATTTTTTCGAGCCAAAATCGTCCCGTTTCTGCTGAAGTGAGATTTTGCGCCAGAGTCCGCCGTCGTTCCAGGAATTCAAACCTCATAAGGTTTCAGCAGAAGCTTACGTTAAGCTTGTTAGTGTTTCTGATGCTGTGTGTGATAGAGGCACAGAATTACCATAAACCAGCAGAATTAACTATGATCTTCAACGGCATGTTTAAAACTTGCCAACACAAGTTTGCAATATGCTTCGCAGAATATTATGATAACAAACCATTCTAAATGCTTATAATCTGCTTATGTCTAGAGTTCATATTCCGAATTAATGATTTTCCCCATTCCACACATGTTCTGCACAATCATAACAGACTGCAACATGCGCATTGGATATAAAAACAAGTTTCTAGATAGTACAGTTTTAACATAATGAGAATGTTTCTGGCTGATATTCTATGGCAGTGTTCAAATTCGAGCCAACTTTGAGATTGTAAAAGGGGTGTGTGCGACTAATGATATAAAGGGTGGCCTGCATTTCATCAGATCGCAATTCTAATGTCACTTCAAGGAAGCGCAAATGAATCTCTGCTATAATAAGAAGCTTCCAGAATTAGGTTGAGTGGCAGAAAATTGCAAGCGGCTGGTACTTTTATCTTTGAAATTCACTTGTGCACAATCCAAAAAAAGCCTTCATACATTATTTGGTTATATTCCATCAGTATGAGAAATAACATTGTGAAAATTGTATGCATGCTAATGATAAATAGAAATCCACCTGCTTTACGATAAAATGAGTTTAATTTTCCCATGCCGTGTGCTGGCTGGTCTTTCATAAATTACTTATGCACAGCTATTATTAAAATAGGAGGGAAGCAAATTAGAAAGTCTTCATATCTCTTCGACTGGATTTAGCCGATGCAGGGTCCCGGCAACTGGAGTCAGCAGTCCTCCCCCCTCCCAGTCCTCCTCATTTCTGTGTATTTCTATAGCGCTGTTGTAGGAGCAGAGACTTCTGTGTTTGCCAAATTAACCTAAATCTTTTCTAGGGTGCACGTGTAATGGAATTGACAGACTTTTCAAAATCTGTGTATTCAAATGCCTCTGAAAGCGTTGGATGGCGCAGTGGAAAAACTCCAATCGTGTTGCATCATCCATTATTGCCCAACAACAAGCTTGGAGATGTTGCATGCACAAATAACGCAATAGCTGCACATTTGCATTGTGATTTTTCCAAAGTGGATTTGCTTACTGTAATATTCCTTTAGTTTGATTGGACCCTATATTGGAAAGAATTTTAAACTAAAACATCTGAATTTTTTTTTCGAAAAGTGCAAAATAGTTTTCCGCTGATAAGAAAAACTAGTTAGTGGAAAATTCTGGTGGGCAAGGATGTGCAAGTATGCGATTTCACATACTTTTTCATATTATCTGATTTAAAATATTTATATTTATTGATTCACCTCTTGGATGTACCTGACACAGTCAAAGGAATGTTCCAGGTTCAAAACAAATGTAATTTCTGCACTAGTGTTAGCAAATTGAACAGACCCTTTTTAGAAGGCTGCGATGACGCATTTCTGCCGTAATTTAGCAGCGCAAATCTATCAACCTTTTTTGACTATTATTATTATTATCATTTTAATTCAGCCTGATCTCATGAAAATTACTTTACCGAGGCAAGATTTTTTGCAAAATTACATTACATTGTTCGTTATATGTTTCACGGCAGTTCCAAGGTGAGATGTCCACTATGTGGCGCTAAAAGCGAGTTAAATGTTCTCTCAAACAAATGAGGTTTTTAAGGTTAATGGTTTAAGGTTTACGATTGGTAAAGCTTGGTTTTGTTTATTTAAAACACTATCGTTATCGATAAACAAATGTGAGATGAAAACAGATGAGGATTTTAAGGTTAATGCTCTGTCGAGTTTTAAATCAACAAAACCAATCATCCTAACCTAAACCTAACCGCTGAAGCTACTACATCATTTTGTGGCGCTTCTTTGACACTTTCAGCTCACGTTTAGACTTGCGTGCTCTTTAGGACTCGTACCCTGGTCCTTGGCATCACAAGTGCATTGCTCCATCAGTTGAGCTACCGCACAATTTTATCACAATAGAACAAGCTTGAAAATATATTTGGCTATATAATGCAAACATTAAAATGTATCTTACAAATCATACATTATAGTAAAGTGTTTTGATTTCATAAGATAGCATTGTGTCAGGAACATAGGCAAATAGAAAGTGTTGAATATCTGCCATTTTACTCGTGTTTTGTGTGAAAGTGAATAAAATCATTGTTGTAGCGATTCTTGAGTTTGTTTCACTAGGAAACCACCGCGATACGCACGAGCCACGTAATAACTTATTTAGATCTTATAAACCTCCTGGACAAAGGAACAGACCAGCAAGAAGAAGAAAAATGTAATATGTAAAATGTAATTAGTCTTTACTTTCATTTTCTCTGTGAACATGAAGTCATGGTCTATGAATTCAATGGCCGTTTCATTTAGTTTAAGCAGAAGATGCCTTTTCTCCTGTTTCAACTTGAATTGAACATCTCTTCATAGTCAGCATGTTCCTCTGTGTGATTATCCCTCCAGAGAATAGCTTCATACAAACCACATTTCTCTTCTGAAAGGAACATCCAGTTTCCCATCACTGAGTGGGAGAATGGGATGATGGGTAATTCCTGAACAGAAAATCTGCCATTTCATCAAACGCAGTCATGTCTGTCCAGAAGCCCAGAGTCATTATTACATCTTACTCAAGGACTAGAGAACCTTTAGAGCCACACATATTCTGGTGTATTGGAATATGCACCTTTATATACTTACATTCTTTGTACAACAATACATAAATAAGTAAATAACAGAATCCTTCAACATCAGGGCCATAGCCATGAATTCTGTGCCCCATGACTGTATATTTCTCTGGGCCCCTTGGATCGAAAGCACCGAAATGGTGGTGGACCCCTAGAAGCATCAACCAATCTGAGTTTAGGGATAGGAGAAAGGTTTAGGGTTAGGGATGGAGCACCATTCCTAGCAACCTAACATTTCTTTGATTTTAGGGATAGGTTAATGGTTAGTGGCAGGGTTGAGACCTCTGCCCTCATGATAAGTCATAATAATAGAACAAGATGGTGAATTGTACAACTTTCCTTCCCATAGAGAAAGGTAATCGAAACAACAAACAATGTTATTACAAGTTTAACCCCTAACCCACGAGTAAACCTTGCCATAAAGTGCAACTCCTTACCAAACCAGAAAAATGACTTTTATCACAGATCAAAACATCAGGGTTTTGAAAGAGACGATGGAAGTGAATTATGTTATTGACATACATCAGTCATTTATATGCAGAAATAAGTCTGGAATGAATAACCTATCCATAGTGTTGGATAGGAGGCTAGATATAAATTGATGACTGTATGGTACTGATTTGAAATTCTGTTTGGTGATTGGTTGGTGTAACCAACACGAGCCAAGACATACAATATCTTGGGATCTCGCCATTTCATACAAATGTATTAAGAGTTTCATGAGACTGTTTGTCTCCCAGGGATGTTGTTCCAGGACCAACAGATGTTTTTATGGGGGGGAGTCCACATTGAAAACATGGGATTCAAAATCTGATTTAAACTTTGAAATACAGAAACATCGAATTTTAAAAGTCAAAGCAAAGAATCCATCTGACATAGAACAGAATAGAAATACTCAAGATTTGTGCCACTGATCTTGTTAACTAAAAAAATTTTTTTTTTTAAATAGAGAGAAAAAAAGTCTGATTTATTCAATTAATTCACACAAGATGCTCTTTGGAACATTCCCAAATCACTCTGGATAACAAGATCACCAGGTCTTGTTCATGCCACTTCAAGTGCATGTTGCCATTAAAGCAAAAGGAGGACATACCAAGTCAAGTGTACACAGCGAAACGAGACAACGTGGAGTGGTGCTGGCGTAGTGGGCTAAAGCACATAACTGGTAATCAGAAGGTTGCTGGTTCGATCCACAGTCAGGTTGCTCCGGGTGAATTGTTCCTGTAATAAGTGCACTGTAAGTCGCTTTGGATAAAAGCATCTGCCAAATGCATAAATGTAAATGTCCTCCAAGACCATGGTGCAACAATAAACAACCTAGGACAAACACAGGACCACATGAGACTACACAGACTAAATAAGACCCACACATTCCTACATAAAGTGCATGTGCAAACATGTGCAAAAAGTTCAGGACAGTACAATAATTACTAAAAAGGAACAGGACAATTGTAAGAGACAATTCTATCAAATACGAAGTACGACATTATTAAGAAAGTGAACGTTAATTATGCAATGCAACTTGTCACTCAAATTGTTGCACTAATAATATAATTTGTAAAGAAAGAAATGGAATAAATTAGAGGAATGCAAAATAGAAACACTTTCATAGTGGTCTCCGGCATTTGAACCCCACTGTATGTCTTATTAATGTCACTGCATTAGATAACGATAAAAAATAAAGTGACATTTCATTTGATAAACAGCACAAGCTCACTTTTCAAGCAAAACGTTTAACAAAAACTACGGTAGGGTACAACAGTGCTATAGACATGGAGCATATTGGCAAGGGAATTGATGATTTTCGCCAACTGCGAGGACTTCATGCAGGCGTTTTTCCTCCAATTTCCTGGGTTTTGGCACCATTGTGAAGGACTTCGTTGGGTGGAAAAGGAAGAAATAAAAAAATAAAAAAATATAGCTTTTCAGCCGACTTATACCGGTTTGCTTTTCAGCAGTCAATTTTCACACACCCGTCTTCATGTGTCTCTCACACTCTGCCTCTTGCTGGTGTGGTCCCTCCTTATATCGCTCTCCCCAGTGTTTACTGCAATAAGAAACAGGTGTTAGTCATTACAGCACTCAGGTGTGTGCACCCTTACTGCTTTCTCTCTCTTCAGACGAACACTTGACCATGTCTCTGCCGCCACAAACTGTTCAATAAGTGTAAGGAAGACCCCTGTAGCAGGGGCTAAAGGCCCCTATAAACACAATGTTTTTCTTAAGTGGAGGGGAACAGATTTGTTATGAAAAATGTTCAAAGTGGGCTCACATTGACTCATGATAGAGATTTGTTTATAAAATACTTGAGATGTAATAAAATGCCAAATGTGTTTGAAATGAACAGGAAATGGTTGACATTGTTATTTAGATTTTTGATCTTAATTTGTCACTCAAGCATCTCGCTGTCTCGAAATTATTTGCATTAGTTAATAAATTGTGCCCTACAACTATTGCCTCTATATCTACACGATAACATTTTAAACACCCTAGGGGTCTTTTACCCCAAGTGAGGGAGCCTTTTAACCCTGGTGTGGGGTCCCTCACCACATTGTTTATTAAAACTGAATTTTAATCAAAACAAACTTCTGTTGTTAATGTCTTTTCACACAAATGATGTTGCTCAATCAATATTATCTCTCTCTCTCTCTATATATAGATATATATATCTTTTTGATAATTTTGTGACCATGAAGAAAAGATAAATTTCCTGGAGGGGTGCCTTTTGTTTTATCAAATTCTGTATGTGGCCACAGTATAAAGACTCAAACCTAAGCTCTTGAGGGTACTTGGATGAAATCGTTTTTGCCACAATAAATAAGTAAAATTTGCCACAATACATGTAAAGGTTTAATAATTCATGGCCACAAACACGAGATCTAGCACAGTTGTAGTATGTTAAAAGTAATCTTTTGCAAAGCCAAATTATTTCAAATGAGTTTTTCTTACTGGTTGTATTTCTTGCTCAATTATTCAGTACTTCTAATTAAAGTTAAATCTTACAAAATGTGTTCTAACATAAAACAAGTTATTTCATTTTAGATAATCCTAATCAAACTAAGTTATTAGTATCTATTTTTCAGTTTGGTCAAATCCATTACACTGAGTGATTATGAATGCATTTATTAATATGCACAGTAGGATCTTACAGTGCAGATACTTTGCAGGTATCCTGGTTGTATTGTTGGCCAAACTCTTATACAGGATGTAATTACTGTCATTCACACATAAATATAAATGATATTAATACAGACTGTTTGAGCAGAAAAGATTAATACAATTCACCACATTTACTGGGAAGTGACAGACTTAACTTTATATCTTGAAACTATTTTAGCACTAGTTTATGTTATGGCTTGTGATGGTACAATTTTATTAGAGACCAAAAGAAAGGCCAGTGTTAGAGTGCCCTCTGATGGACTACACACACAGTGCTAAAGGGACATTTTGGATATACAGTATGATGGCAGTATTGCAATCAAATAAATCTATGAAATGTGAATGTATAACTTTCTCTAAATCATCTTTTATTCTTTTTATTTTGTTCTACCATGATTTACATTTTCGGATTTGTAAGCAAGCACACTTAAGTGAAAACACTATTATTTAGAATGAAACTAAACAAACAGTGACAGTGCAAGAAAAAACTCATACAATGAGATCAAAATATGACAGCACATTCATGATTTGACCAATTACTATTTCCAAATTTTCCAGTGTTGCAATGACAATGCTTTCCTTTGATTACTAGATAAGAGAATCACATTTTAGCAACTATACAGAGCAGGGTACAACTAAATATACATATATATATACACACACACACTGGCAGGCAAAAGTTTGGAATAATGTACAGATTTTGCTGTTTTGGAAGGAAATTGGTACTTTAATTCACCAAAGTGGCATTCAACTGATCACAAATTATAGTCAGAACATTACTGATGTAAAAAACAACACCATCACTATTTGAAAAAAGTCATATAAAGATCAAATCTAGACAGCAGCATCATTATCAACACTTTATCCTTGAGTAATCATGCTAAACTGATCATTTAGTACTAGAAAATCACTTGTCATTATATCAAACACAGTTGAAAGATATTTGGTTCTTTAAATAAAGCTTAACTTTGTATTTGTCTTAAGGTAAATATTAGGTAAAAAAATGGCAAAAAAGAAACAGCTTTCTCTAGAAACTAATCAGTCAATCATTGTTTTGTGGAATGAAGGATATACAATGCTTAAACTGCAAAATAAAACTGCAGATTTCATACAAAGGTGTAACTACAGTCTTCAAAGACAAAGAAAACTGTCTCTAGATGTGGAAGACCAGATGTACAACTAAACAAGAGGATAAGTACATCAGAGTCTCTAGTTTGAGAAATAGACACCTCACATGTCCTCAGCTGACAGCTTCATTGAATTCTACCCGCTCAACGCCAGTTTCATGTACAACAGTAAAGAGAACACTCAGGGGTGCAGGACTTATGGGAAGAATGGCAAAGAAAAAGACACTTTTGAAACAGAAAAACAAGACGAAAAGGTTCGAGTGGGCAAAGAAACACAGACATTGGACAACAGATAATTGGAAAAGAGTGTTATGGATCTTAACCCCATTGAACTTTTGTGGGATCAGTTAGACTGTAAGGTGCGTGAGAAGTGCCCGACACGACAGCCACATCTATGGCAAGTGCTACAGGAAGTGTGGGGTGAAAGGTCACCTGAGTATCTGGACAACCTCACAGCTGGAATGTCAAGGATCTGCAAAGTTCTGAACATTTTTATCAAATTGTAATAGTAATTTTTCACATTATTAATGTCCTGACTATACATTGTGTTCAGTTTAATCCCACTTTGGTGAATAAAATACCAATTTCTTTCCATAAGAGCAAAATCTTTACATTATTCTAAACTTTTGGCCACCATTGTATGTATGTATATATATATATATATATATACACGTATGACATTAATTGAGAAATTTAATATTTTATGTCATTATTTCTTTAATACATCCTCACTATGAATTATTTTTCACAAGAGCCAAAAAGTTTGCACAGTACTGTATATAACCTGATATTTAGAAAATGATGAATTTCAAAAAGTTGCATTTGACATGATCACACAAGAAAGTAATGTGTTGCTTTCAAATGTTCATCAATGTTTACATCAATTAAAATGTGATCACCTTTCCCTCTGGCACTAATTGGAACAATCTCCAAGACATGGGTTTTTGTCCCATGTAAACCAGGAAGTAATTGCGTTTACATCAGAGTCAGAATCAGAAAAAGCTTTATTGCCAAGTACGTTTTTTACGCATACAAGGAATTTGTTGTGGTGTTGTAGTTGCGTTCACACAGTCTCTAAATATATGAACAAGAATAAAAATATAAGCAATATAAATATGTCCACGCAGTATCAATTAAAAGTAAGTATAAAATAAAAAGAGCAGAGTAGTGTAGTGGAATGTAGAGCCAGAGGTGTAGTGTGGAGAGTGTCAGGGTGGGTACCGGGCATTGTTGATAAGGCAAGTGGTGGATGGGAAGAAACTGTTCTTGTGGCATGAGGTTTTTGTCCTGATGGACCTCAGCCTTCTGCCAGAGGGGAGTGATTCAAAGAGATTGTGGCCAGGGTGGGAGAGATCAGCCACAATCTTTCTAGCACGCTTCAGGGTCCTGGAGTCGTACAGGTCCTGGAGCAGCGGCAGATTGCAGCCAATCACCTTCTCTGCAGACCGGATGACACGCTGCAGTCTGCCCTTGTCCTTGGCAGTAGTAGCAGCGTACCAGATAGTGATGGAGGAAGTGAGGATGGACTCGATGATGGCTGTGTAGAAGTGCACCATCATTGACTTTGGCAAGTTTAATTTCTTCAGCTGCCACAGGAAGTACATCCTCTGTTGTGCTTTCTTGATGAGGGCGCTGATGTTCAGCTCCCACTTGAGGTCCTGGGAGATGATAGTTCCCAGGAAGCGGAAAGACTCCAGATTGTCAATTGTGGAGTCGGAGAGGGTGATGGGGGCAGGTGCAGGTGAGGCTGAGTTCTTCCTGAAGTCCACAACCATCTCCACTGTCTTTAGAGCGTGAGAAATGAGAGTTTGATTCGTAGATGAATTTTCACTCTAAAATTTGTACTCTTTTGATGGTTAGGTTGAATGGTTAATAAAATATGCTGTCTTGTTGCCTGTATTACATCATTCAAAACAAAAAATGGCACCACTCTTGTGGATATTTCACCCAAAATCTTGAGCACACTCACACCCACACTTTCAACAATATTTCCAGCTTTGGCCACGGCGGCAGTCCAGCATGTACAGTATATACCTTAGTGCAGTGTTTCCCAACCAGTGTGCTGTGAAAGATTGTCAAATTCCACAAAATAAATAACTGCATGAAAAAACAATAAATATATACACTCACCTAAAGGATTATTAGGAACACCTGTTCAATTTCTCATTAATGCAATTATCTAATCAACCAATCACATGGCAGTTGCTTCAATGCATTTAGGGGTGTGGTCCTGGTCAAGACAATCTCCTGAACTCCAAACTGAATGTCAGAATGGGAAAGAAAGGTGATTTAAGCAATTTTGAGCGTGGCATGGTTGTTGGTGCCAGACGGGCCGGTCTGAGTATTTCACAATCTGCTCAGTTACTGGGATTTTCACGCACAACCATTTCTAGGGTTTACAAAGAATGGTGTGAAAAGGGAAAACATCCAGTATGTGGCAGTCCTGTGGGCTGAAAATGCCTTGTTGATGCTAGAGGTCAGAGGAGAATGGGCCGACTGATTCAAGCTGATAGAAGAGCAACTTTGCCTGAAATAACCACTCGTTACAACCGAGGTATGCAGCAAAGCATTTGTGAAGCCACAACATGCACAACCTTGAGGCGGATGGGCTACAACAGCAGAAGACCCCACCGGTACCACTCATCTCCACTACAAATAGGAAAAAGAGGCTACAATTTGCAAGAGCTCGCCAAAATTGGACAGTTGAAGACTGGAAAAATGTTGCCTGGTCTGATGAGTCTCGATTTCTGTTGAGACATTCAGATGGTAGAGTCAGAATTTGGCGTAAACAGAATGAGAACATGGATCCATCCTCTGATGGCTACTTCCAGCAGGATAATGCACCATGTCACAAAGCTCGAATCATTTCAAATTGGTTTCTTGAACATGACAATGAGTTCACTGTACTAAAATGGCCCCCACAGTCACCAGATCTCAACCCAATAGAGCATCTTTGGGATGTGGTGGAACGGGAGCTTCGTGCCCTGGATGTGTTTTTTCTTGTTGACGATTCCATAGCTGGACATGATGGCGCCAGGTTGTTTACCGGCTTGCAGTCATGGCCAACGTGACTTATCTATGTTAACGCTATTTTTTATCTTTATCATTGGCTTTATTTCTCGCACGGTTTGCTGTGTTCTGGTCTATGATCGCTTGGCTCTTTTAAATTTACGAACGGAGGTAACTGACTGTTTGATACGCGATCCCAGTGTCAACTGGTGGTTCCTTTCTCATGCTGCGCCGGTCACGCTGACGCAAATCTGCCACCTGCCTGGGTGTATGTGCTTGTGGAGGAAACGGCGAAGGAGGCGTCGAAAGCGGGCTGGACGATTAGTGAGGTCGAAGAAGTCGCAAAGGATTACTTTCTTCTCATCTGTGGCCTCAGTGCGGGATGGTGTTGAAGTGCTGCCGACTCTGAGGGGTTCATATTTGGTGCCTGTATATCCAACTTCATCTGCATCAGGGTGGCGACCATCATGGACCGTGGTTTCGAGGTGGCGGCATGAAGGCCGCGGTGCTAACCTAAACAACCTCACGTACCCTGGGTAGCGGTAGGTCGGGAAATACATATGTGACTTCTCATCTTTCGTCTGACTCTATCTCTGTGACAATGGCTTTGATCAATGCAAGATCTCTCTCTAACAAGTCTTTTATACTGAACGATCTTTTTCTCTCTCAGAAATTGGATTTTTTATTTGTTACGGAGACTTGGCTCAGCAACGCTGACATGGCTCCTATTTCAGAACTTTTACCTCCCGACTGTAGTTATTTTAGCTCACCTAGGGCAGTCAGTAGGGGTGGGGGCCTTGCAGTTACTTTTAAAAACAAGTTCAAATGCAGGCTTCTGTCCACCGAGGCGTTTTTACATTTGAAGCTCAGCTTATTATGCTGAATTCATTTAAATCTGTGTTATGTGCCCTCATCTACAGACCACCGTCATATAACAAAGATTTTATAAATGAGTTCTCAGATTTTTTATCTGCTATTATTCCTTGCTCAGATAACATTTTAATTTTGGGATTTTAATATTCACGTGTGTTGTCCTTCGAGACCACTGGTCAAAGAGTTTGTTAATTTATTAGATTCTTTTGGTTTATTTCAGAGTGTTGCTGGGCCTACACATATATGTGGTCATACCCTTGATCTGGTTTTATCTCTGGGTTTTTCTATCAGCAATGTGCAAATTGCTGACACTGTGTTCTCAGACCACAAGACTGTTATTTTTAACCCACATTTTTCATGCAGTGATCAAGTTAATGATGGCCCTGTTGCTGTCACATCTCGTTTTATCACTCCCTCTACTGCTAGTAGTTTTTCAGCTGCTTTTAATGTTTCTCCACTGAAATCACTGCTGGAGTCTCCTTTTTCTGATATGGGGCCTGAGGATTTGGTCTCCCAGTTCAACTTGTCATGTTCTGGCATCTTAAACACTGTGGCTCCATTAAAAATTAGGAAGAAAAAGTCAAGGCTCAGCCCTGGTTGAATAGTAATACCCGTGCTCTTAGGCAGGAGTGCAGGAAGGCTGAGCTGAAAGTGGCTTAAAGATAAACTACAAGTGTCCTATGAAATTTTGAGAGACTGTTTGACTAAATTTCAAAGAGCAGTTAAATTAGCCAGATCAAGCTATTTTTCTAATATCATTTCAAAGAACTGTCATAATGCTAAAGTTCTCTTTTCTACTATTACATAATTTCTTCATCCAGTTGCCCTTACTCCCATCTCCCTTCGGTGGACACATGTGAGCAGTTTTTAACATTTTTTACTGTTAAAATTTCTGGTATACGCTCACAGATCTTACCTACTAGTAATGATCCTGTTACCTATCCTGTTCCGCAAAATCTATTGACCTGTTTTGTACCTGTGTCCCTGTCTCAACTCAAACATATAATTGCACATATGAAGCCTACTGGTTCTATGTGTGATGTTATTCCATCCACTTTGTTTAAAGAGGTGGTGGACTCAATTGGTCCAAGTGTGTTATCGATTGTAAACAGTAGCCTGACCACTGGTATTGTTCCCAGCTGCTTCAAGCATGCTGTTATTCAGCCTCTTCTTAAGAAAGCAAACCTTGATTCATCTGATATGAACAGCTTTAGACCTATATCAAAATTGTCCTTTATGTCAAAAATATTAGAGAAGACGGTGCTTGCACAATTAAATTATTTTTTAGCCATCAATAATTTGCTCGATCAATTTCAGTCAGGCTTCAGAGCTGGTCATAGCACAGAGTCAGCTCTGTTGAGAGTTTTAAATGATATTTTATTAGGTGTGGATTCTGGTAGTCCTGTTGGTCTTCTGCTGCTGGATCTTAGTGCCGCTTCGATACGGTTGATCATGACATACTTATCAATCGCCTAAGAGACCAGGTTGGTATTCAGGGGTTAGCCTTGGATTGGGTCTCCTCATATCTCAAGGGTAGAACGATTTCAGTCTGTTTAGAGAACTGTTATTCATCAGTTGTTCCTTTAACATGTGGGGTTCCTCAGGGCTCCATTTTGGGACCCGTTTTATTCTCCCTCTACATGCTTCCGTTAGGAAAGATCTTTGAGAGGCATGGCATACACTATCATCTGTATGCTGATGACTCTCAAATTTACTTTCCTATTAAACATGGGAATCACCACTCTTTTGAGTCTCTGCATAATTGCATGGCCGATTTGAAGTGTTGGCTGGCAAACAACTTTCTTCAATTAAATGAGGATATGTCAAGAGTTTATTGTTTTTGGTCAAAGGGGATGTGACTTAAATTTAGAAAGAAATTTGTCACTGCTTCCAGGGAAAAAACTTCCCTATGTAAAAAACCTGGGTGTTATATTCGACTCTGAGCTCAGGTTTGATCGACAAATAAATGCTGTGGTTAAAAATAGTTTTTTCCATCTTAGAACTATGGCAAGGTTGAAGCCCATCCTTTCTTTTGATGATTTGGAGAAGGTTGTGCATGCCTTTGTGTCCTCTCGATTGGACTATTGTAATGCTTTGTATCTGGGTGTGAGTCAGGCCTCTCTCTCTCGCCTGCAGCTGGTCCAAAATTCAGCTGCTAGGCTTTTAACTGGAACCAGGAAAAGAGACCATATCACCCCAGTTTTGATTTCACTACATTGGTTACCGATCCAATACAGAATCAAGTACAAAGTGTTGATGTATGTGTTTAAGGCTCTTCATGGTCTTGCACCTGAGTACATCTCTGCCTTAATAAGTTTGAATCAACCTTCAAGGTCTCTCCGCTCTAGTGATCAGCTGTGTCTGTCAGTTCCTCGATCTCGCCTAAAAACTCAAGGTGATAGAGCTTTTGCAGTGGCAGCCCCTAGACTTTGGAATGAGCTTCCATTGGTCATAAAATCATCTCCGTCTCTATTCTCTTTCCAGGGTGCCTTAAAAACGTATTTATTTTCCCTAGCTTTTAATTAATTGCATTATAATTTGTACTAGGTAGATTTTATCTTATTCTTGTTTTATAGGTTTTAAATGTTTTTTTTGCATTCTTAAGCTGTATTAATGTGATTTTATTATTACTCCATGTACAGCACTTTGCTACCCAGTGTGGTTTTTGAAAGTGCTTTATAAATAAAATTGAGTTGAGTTGAGTTGATGTGCATCCCACAAATCTCCATCAACTGCAAGATGCTATCCTATCAATATGGGCCAACATTTCTAAAGAATGCTTTCAGCACCTTGTTGAATCAATGCCACGTAGAATTAAGGCAGTTCTGAAGGCGAAAGGGGGTCAAACACAGTATTAGTATGGTGTTCCTAATAATCCTTTAGGTGAGTGTATATAGAGATCTAAACTCCACACCTTTCTGAGAAATTCGCAATTTTGAAACCATAATCGGTCACTTTTGTGATTGTTCAGAGCAATGATTAATGTGTAAAAGTGAATGATATTTATACGCGTAAAGGGTCATCGCATGACTCACGTCAGCATTGCAGAATACATTGAAGTCAATGCAGTGAGTGAAATTTATACGGGTAAAGGGTCATCACATGACTCGCGTCAGCATTGCAGAATACATTGAAGTCTATGAAGTGAGTGATATTTATATGGGTAAAGGGTCATCACATGACTTGCGTCAGCGCTGCAGAATACATTGAAGTCTATGAAGTGAGTGATATTTATACATGTTAAGGGTCATCACATGACTTGTGTCAGTCCTGCAGAATACATTGAAGTCTATGAAGTGAGTGATATTTTTACGCATTAAGGGTTATCACATGACTCGCGTCAGCGCTGCAGAATACATTGAAGTCAATGCAGTCAGTGAAATTTATACAGTAAAGGGTCATCACATGTCTCGCATCAGCACTGCAGAATACATTGAAGTCTATGAAGTGAGTGATATTTATACGGGTAAAGGGTCATCACATGACTTGCGTCAGCGCTGCAGAATACATTGAAGTCTATGAAGTGATGTCACACCAAAGTGTTTTCACACACATATTTTTGCTTCACTAATAATGTCTTGAGTACTAAGCAACAATAAATATTTAAAAACTGTCCAAATTTGTGAAGAGACATTAAATTTTATATTTTCTTTTAATTTAATATTACCTTATCATTTAGGAATATCAGAGACCCCAGTTATTGAACTCATTTAAATTCCCCAAGAAAACACTTCTAAACATAAACGAGTCCTTTTATTACTTTCTGCTATCAGATCAACTGCAAGCTTTTTTTCTCTCTTTCAAATACATGTTTTCAATGTTTATTGTGGACACCTCCAACTTTTTTACGTGGCAAACCCATAAAATCGCCCCTCTGTGATGCTTTCTGCAACTCGATGTGGCGCTTGGCTTGACGCTGGCGTTGAACTGAGCGTTGACGCCTCGACGCAACTCATGTGAAATGCACTTTACAATAACAAAAGAACATTATTGAAACTCAAAATGATTATTATTTGTCTTTTAAGGTGGTCTTTACTGAAAAAGCCATGCTCAGCAGTTTAAATAGACTACTGTAGGAAAATGGTCCCGTAGATCTGCTTTGTGTTTATAATTCTTATACTCAAGTCAGAAGATTTGTAGTCATGCATGTTTTAATAAAGGAGAAGGACGTTATTGAAACTCACTATTATTAGACTATTGTTGTTGTGTTTTTGGATGAAAAATAATGCTCAGACTGAAGGAAGACTAGATCTGCTTTGCTCTTTTAATGCTTAAACACTATAAAGTATCTTGGTAGATTGCGGTCACGAGAGACTTACTAGTGTTGCAATAAATATTTGCACTTCCATAAAACATATTTTTGGGATTTTATGATTTCATATCTACAAGATACTATCACAGGATATTTATTTCTTTATTACAAAACAAATGAGTACTAGTTATATAAATGACTACTATATTATGTTGATTTTCTGGACAACAATAGTGAATTGAGTATGCAATTTGTGTACATACATTTAATACATACCACGTGTTCCTCAAGGTGGCGCTGTTGTTTCAGTAATTTACTTTTCAGACTGATCTCACAGTGCAATCAGATAAACATGAGTTCGCAATGGCATACTACCCATACTACTTCTGCCATATGCGTCTATGGCAGAAATAGTATGATTAGTAAGGTAGTATGCAATTCCGACCTCAACCAAAGTATAGGTCGACATTTCTTTAACAAAAATCAGTACATGCTGACCAAATTTTCAAACACTATCCCCAGTGGCCAAAGCAGGATATGTTGTATAGGCACATGTGAGCTCCATTTATGTCTGGGAGAGATTGCCAAAATTTAGTTGCGAACAAGTCATATTCAGCTGTATAGGAAGTAATGAAGTGAAGAGGAATGCATATTTTATGGACTACTCCCAAACCCAAATCATTAGAGAAGTAAAACTAAAACGTTGGGGGAAAAGTGAAACCTTTTATTGACTATGCAATACTTCCTGGTTTTAACATGGATGCTAATACAGGTCTCCATGATACTGAAGCAGCGTGCTGCTGGTCGAGCCACCTGGGAAGGTAAACACACTGAAACAAAAAATGTCAGAGTCTGCATACTTACACCGATCCTAGGTTACCGGAACTTTCAGAAACAGCATGCCGACTTTCCGTGTGATTGTGTTGGCCACTTGACATTGCTATTTGATGATGCAGCAATGTGGAAGTAAACTACAGCAAGTGTAACACATGAACCAAATATGGCTATTGCAGTGTGAACATTGCCTACTGAATTTGTATGTCTATTTAGACTCAATAAATGATTGAGAAAATATCTGTGTTTCTTATGTTTTATTTTTAGTGCAATGTGTGTTTGACAGCAAGCTGTATATCATAAAATTTCATTGTGGAATTAACCATGTAATGAATCAGTAGTGTGTATACGTGTGTATATCTATCTATCTATCTATCTATCTATCTATCTATCTATCTATCTATCTATCCATACACACACACACTATATATATATACGTACACAATACTGTGACTGTACTATACTGTAAACCACATATATTCAATTGTTTTGAATCTAATTGTCTTGAAAATTTGACAATATCTGGGCATTTTGTAAATCCATATGTAATAATATCCAAGACTGGAGGTATGTAGTAATGATTGGGTTTATAGGTTAATAGTGAAAACGCAAACCAAAAACCCCACAGCAAGTCTGTCTTGTCCATTACATTCATTTATTTGTACATTAACATGACACTGAATGCAATTTATAATACTGTGACTGTACTATACTGAAACCATCCCATCACAAATTTGGCTATTATACAGTTTTGATGCAGTTTTTTTAGACAGGGTAGCCCCATATCCCACACACAACCCAGGTAAACAAAATAAATCTAATCAAAACCTGAAATTATGAAAACCTTCAATATAAATCCATTTTTATCATCTAAAATAATCTGCATTTTAAATCACTGTACTTAAGGTTCAAACCTGCTAGTAATAGTCAAAGTCAAAAGTCAAAGTATTAATAATACTAAAAGCATGTTACTCTTACTATAACGTTATGAAATCAGCAAGAAGAAAAAAAATGTAACACTTTTGAGTCACCCTTATTATTTCAGCTTTTTTCCCTTCTCAAATTCTGCAATCTGGCTGAAAATATCCAACAAATTGGCAGGAACCACTTTTTGTTGGGTTTCACCAGAACTTTTCCTAGCATCATCAAGATCTCGGCCATTTCTCTCCACTTTATCCATCCTCTCATTCCTGCCTTGTTCAGATTCACCCTGTGTGGAAAATTCCCTGGACTGCCTTTCAGATTTGTGGGAATACCTCCTGATTCTGGCCTGTTCCGAGGTGCTGGAACTTTCCCGTCTCTCCTCAGACTTTGTCTGATTTCGGTGGCGGTTTCTAACATCGCCAATCGCATCAGGACCGCTGAGTTTAGATAATGTTGTGTCCTTTCCTTTGTCTTCTGACCTACCTCTGCTGTCTTCCTGTCGGCTTTTGACATGAGTCTCTTCTCTTTCATTAATGAGTTGGGATATGGATTGTTTCTGGTTAATGAATGAAGCGGAAGTGTTAGCAGGGATCGGAAACCAATCTTTCTCGTCCTCTACTGTTTTATCGCTACAAGACGACACTCTCCGCTTGTGTTTCTTACTGCTTTGAGAGGAGCGCCGACGTTTGTGCTTTCGTTTCTTGGATTTTTTGCGACTACTTGAATGAGAGTCATTGCTAGTCATTGAGGATGAACTTGAAGATGTAGAGGAAGAGGTCGATCGTTTCCTTTTCCTTTTCATCCTATATGGAAGAAAAACATGTCGCTGAAACTAACAATAACCATGAGGGTGCACCAGAAAATGGGGCAATAAAAATGATTAAGAGTGAAATATAATTCTAACCTTGTTCTGATGGCCACAATGGCCACATACACACTGCACATTTTATTAATTTGCATTTACATGTGGCAGTATCCCTAAATGAATGTTCAATGTCTGTACATAAAACAGGCATCACTCCAAAAATTGAAATGATAGATATTGTACACTTACATAAGCAGTTATAGTTGAGCTACAATGTCTTTTTTTTTTTTTTTTTGCATTGTCAAACAACATTCTTCATCTGTCTGTCCAAGTAAATATTACACAAAGCGTAACCGAATATTGAAGGGAGGATGTCAAATACTCTGGGGTAGATACATGTTGAACATGGGTTGCCAACTTTTTCCCAGCCTAAAAATGGGACATCTTATTTTGCGATTCACTGACTTGATTAACGGGACATTCTAAAATGCCCAAAATAAAATGCTTAACATGACTAGGGTTGCCACCAGTCCTGTAAAATACAGGAACGTCCCATATTTAAAGAAAAATCTAATAAATCTAATCAATACTGGATGCCATTTGTCCCATATTTAAGCCCAGACAGATGGTGAAATCGATCAAGAAGGACTTTTGAATTAAAAGACCAGCAATATTTCTCAGTCAGAGTTTCTACCCTTCCCAATTGAATATAAAAATGACTCGAATTAAACAAATACTGAAACGCTCTCAACTGTTTGGGTGTGAGACACTAAAATGAGGGACAAACTGTCCCATATGGATTTAATGGAACACAATTTTGGTCCCTTAAGTACAGGCCGATTCTGTATTATACAAGACAATTTTATATTATACGGTACGGTTGGCAAAGGCAACCCAAGTCGCGTGTTATATGTCTTTCAGAGCAAGCATGCGCACAAAGCTGAAACCAGTTGTGGTCCCACTAAGGTATATACTGTACAAGCTGGATGAAGCAGAACCACAATCGCATTATCTAGTTTTGTTTGTCTGACTTTGTAAAAATAGGACTGCTACAATTTCAGTCAGACTAAAACGTTTTGCATGACAGTTTAAAAAGACGAATAACCGTATAAGCCCTTATCAAATTGAGGTTTTAAAGCGCATGTAAACATGGATGGCAACAGTTTAACCCATTTGCCATTGAGATATTTTGGACAAAAGAATCATTAGCAACCAGAGACATCGTCTTCTGGCAAACAGGGGTTTTGTGTATTTAAGACCCCAAATTGGAGTATAAAACTTTACCGTCTTCCTCTTCCGGGAAAACGGTGTAAAAATATTTCCTGCACTCTACACATTATTGTTCTATCAAATGCTCTCTAGTAAAAGAATGTCCCCTCTACTTTTAAAACATTTCTGATGGGACAGTTATTTCCTTTTGAAGCTGCACAATTTAAAACTCTTGTTTTAGCACAGCGGTTAATTGACATGTAAGTAGGTGATGCTATGCTGCTGTTCGAATGCATTCGGATAGATGAGTGTTTACATTGGTCAAATGTGGTCATATCCCTTTTTTAGCATTCAGGGTGGTTGAAGTGGATTGCCGCTGTAAGATTTGCGAATAATAGCAAATAATGTACTCTGTGAGTACAGAACTGGATTAAGCACTGTGAAGTGGAGTGACAAAAGTCTGCAGTGTGTAGATGGCCAATATGTGCGTTACAGGGATTAAAACATGTGAATGAATATTGTGGTGTTGACATTACCTTTTCTCTTCTTTTAGGATCTTACGCAATTTTTCTGCACTTGTCTCCACGGTCTTATCTTTTTCCTGATCTCTGGCAGCTTCCAGTTCTTTTAATTTAAGCGATTTCTTTAAAGCAGTTCATTGGCAGGGTAAAATTGGAATAGTTTGCAGCAAATTGATCAAGCATGCATGAAGTGATTGTTGCATCACACACAAAACAATTTCGCCCAAATGCCATTTTCACAGATCAGACAAAGTATTCAGCAGCAGGTTGTTAAGCAATAATAAAATGTGAGAAATCATTTTATATTTATGATCATAAAATGTAGTTACCGGTTGTAGCAGGAACAGAATACAAACCAACGATGGTGGTTTTTATGTCCACAAGCAGCATTTGTCAACCCAGTGCAATCAGGGTTAAAGGTCCCATCAGTCAGTTTCACAGGTCCAAGATCAGAGAGACACATAAATGACAACAATACTTCATCAGAACTTCAATGCTCTGAATGCTGATCCATCCATAAATTGAAGCCGAAGAGTGTAATTTCAGCACCAGTAGCGTTAACAGTTGGAATTGTGAATATAATGATATAACTGTTGGAAAATAAAGATAGCCCTGCCCCAATCTCAAAGCACTCGTTGAGCCAATGTTGCTGTGACAGGCTGCTCGAGATGTTTAAATTAATCTAGTAACCTACGAATGGTTTACTTATAGATGTCTCTGCATATTAAACTGGGTTAGGACATTTTAACACTGAAAAAAATGACACACTTCAGCACAAATGGACACAAGTATTTAATAGCACGGGGGAAAAAATGCAGTCTTGGTTTGTACATGGTTCGTAAGGCATACCATACATCGGTTTACCTGAAATACCAAAAGCTTAAATCTGCTATGACAGCCAAATTTGAGGTAATGACAAGCAGGTTTATCCAGCTCACCTGGATCCGTATCTGAAGTTTCTCCAGAGCCTCTGTCGCCTCTTGTAATGTGTCATCTAACACTATGGCTCTTTTATAGAGACCCTCAGCTGTGACTAACTTTTCTTCCTCCTCAAGTCTACATGAAAAAGATAAAAGCATTGAGTCATTACCGCAACCCAGAAAAAAAGATGCTCATTACGAGATTCTCATTACTGCAACGTAATTAGTAAAAACATGACTGTGTTACGGTAATGATACTTTTCATTGAAAACAATTGGAATAGTCAAAGTATAATGTCTGGGCGCATTATGGTAATGAGAATTGGGCTTAAGTGGCCTAAAAACAATGTCACAATTCAAAACATCTTAATAGTCCTACATGACATGCACCTGTTATAACACATTATTGAATTCCATAATTAATGTATGCTTGATAACCGTAAACAGGTGAAACCTGCCATTAATATGTCTTGATAATATTTCATATCTAAAGAAAAAGAAATTATGCTTTATATAAAAGAAAATTAAGCCTATTTTCAGTCATTATTTTCAAGACATTGAATTATCGTTACTGTAATGTAAGAAAAAACTGATTATGTAATTGAAATAGTATATTTGTAAAATCACATTTTAAGTATATATCATATCAGTATGTGCTGTACTTAAATTTAACTTAAAAAAATAAATAAATATATAAATAAAACCTGTCTGGATGATTTGTGATACTTTAATCACAGTCAAGCAAATCTATTCAGTAGAATCACCACTGCGAATAATGGGATTTTCAAACAACAAAATATCCAGACACATTATGGAAAGTTTTGTTTTTTTGTGTTACAGTTATCAAATTTGGTGATGAAATGTGCTACATTGTCATGAAAATAATGAGACAATACTAATAATATTATATATATGGTTCCTATACAAGGCTTGATTTTATTTATGCAAATATAATAATTTTTTTAATCAACTGAACTCAATAATAATAATGTGCCAAGTTGCTTGACCATTGCAAACAGGTGAAACCTGTCAAGAACTTGGATAATATTTCACCCCTAAAAAAAAAAAAAAGAGAGAGAGAGAGATAACAATTGTGCTTTATACAAAGTAAATTAAACATATTATATAATATTCTTTGTATTGTGCCATTATTTTAACGACAATTAATTATCATCACTGTAATGCAAGAACAAAAAAACTGATATATATCATATATAATATATTTGTAAAAACAAAATAGGTATACCTCATAGTTGTACTAAATTTAATTTATGCCAATTTAACAAAAAACTAAAAATAATTGGGCTTAATCCTTATTCATGAAACACAAATGTGTGTGTAAATCATTAATGTGTCCATTGTAACATAAAAAGGTCAGATTTAATTAAATGGTGAAATGTAAGAACGGTTTAACAAACAAATTTGTTCTGCTCATGTTTCATGAAAAAAGTTTCATTGTGTTTTACAGTAATAAGAATCACAATTACAAACAACAAAACATCCAGATGCATTATGGTAATAAGTTGTTTTATGTGTTACAGTTATGTGCTTAACTTTCATGAATGTGGCATATGTAACAAAATGCAAACATTTTTAAACGGTCCTAAAATGGGCTTTAATTTATTAATGCAAATATAATTTTTTTTTACATTTAATTTTGAGGTGAAATAACATCGATTCATATATTTCTGAAAATTACGAAACAGCCAACAGTTTATAAACTATTTTTATTGGCTAAATAAATAATAACGATTGTTATTAAAACATGTAATTACTTGTTAAAAATTGGTCTTTTATAATTTTGCAGAAAAAGTTTTATAGTTTTAGAAAAGAAATAGGCCATGACAATCTGTGTGTTACAGTGATGCAATCACAACATCTTGTGGCTTAATGCTTCATTGCTGATTTTCATGGCTCACACTATATGCGTGTAAAACATTGTGTTTTCATTGAAGAACTTTCAAAAATGACTTACTGTCCTCCTCGCTCCACTAGTGTCTGGCAGAGATATTTTTTAGCGTTTCGGTGTGTAGGACAGTTCTCCAAGGCCAGTTCAAAGTCATCAATAGCTTTCACCAAGCTTCCTTTGGTGGCATATCTACAATAAAATATTGAACTTAAGTAATTATGTAGCACATATCAGAAGCATACAGCAGGCAAACATTATTCTTTACATTAAGGTGTTTTTGAGACTTACAGTGCTCCACGTGCCACAAGAGCTTCCACATTGTTGGTGTCAATTTCTAAGGCTTTGTTGTACTCATTCATTGCTTCCACATGCCGACCAGATTTAAAATGGTCAACGCCAGATTTCACACTACAGTGGCATAAAGAAAATGTACACTCAGTACTGGTTTATACTGTATACCAGATTATGCTCCATTTTGCTAAATATTTCAAGTCAACATGAAACACAGTAACCGAGTGAAGCAGACTATTCAATGAAAAATAATGTAGGGTAGGTTTTATTCATCTGGAACTGGACGGTGAAAAGTGGGTGTTTCATACCAGAATATACTGTAAGTTTGCAGAGGATTGTGGAGGACTACACCCCTCCTGAAACACCACCAGTACCCACTTTTGAGGTCTTTTAACGGGATGTGTTGGCTAAAGGACAAGTTCACCTTCAGAGCGTCTCCATGTAATCCAATGGCAACACATCTTCAAATGTATTGATACTTGCTGTTATTGCCGTAACCTTAAAGGCAATAATGGAAACCGCAATTAAACTACCACTCTAACTATTGGCAAGATTTAGAAAAGCTACATTACCAATAACAACAGCTTAAATCAAATCCTAAACAACTAATTGGCTATTAACATTAAACAATAGCCCACATGACCTAGTTGACATATGCCAAAATGTAAAGCGGTTGTTCCATGTGAAATCAAGCAAATTTATGGTTAGGTTTATTTCTAAAATCAGTTGACTTCAGCACTCTGGAAGCTCTGGAAATCATACATTGGGGTCAAAACACCAAAACTAAAAAATGCACTTGAACACTCTGAAACTGTATTTGTACAGATTTTCTAATAATTGTTTTTCAGCCCTAAAAGTGTCTGGTGTGAGAGACCATAAATTGTTGAGATCCCAAAATTAAATATTGACACGAACGCTCAGTTTCTGCATACAGCCGAACGCAAGCCTATTAAAATATACTCTATTTAACAACGCGCACATAGACAGGCGGTTGACGCATGCATCCGACAATTTCTCTTCAGGAGTTTAGTACCATAAAGATGTCTTTATAGTCCAACAGACTCGAGATATACAAATGCAGGTATCTCCAAACCTCCTCACACACACGCTCTTGACATGCACACGCACTGTTATATTTACCTTCATCTTCAGTTAATTACCGGCTTCTTCTAGCGTTTGTTCATGACAGCAATAGTTCAAATGTGAGTATTGCCACCTTGTGAACCCATTCATTTGTGCAAATATTTCCAGGTGCATGCGCAGTCTGCGCGTTCATAGATGCACCTGCACGCGTTCAGTCCTCGAGCACTCTTTGGGCTTTAGTGGGATGTCCCAAACCCAAATCCATCTGACACTAGATGAAGCTTTTATTACCACATTTACATTTCTGCTAATAATTCTGGAACTTTATGGGTTAGAATCAAATAGAGTCAATTCTGATTTCATGTTGACTTTTAGAGAATATAAGGAAAAAGCTGGTAAATGCAAACCATTTTAAGGCCCATGATACAGACTGCTTTTTCCGGATCACCATTGCAAAATCCTTTTCTTTAAAACGGTTACTGTGTAAACAAATAAACAGAGAGTGAGAAAACACAAGTAATACTGGAAATCGTACAACCACACTGGAACAACAGACTGTTGTGTACCTCTGCAAGCCCCTCATTAGTGAAGGAGTCTGTGTATCACTTATTCCCAGCTTTCCCAAGAGATAGTCCACATTTAAAGGGTTGGACAAACCAAGCGAGCTTTCCAAGAGCTTCTCATAAGTCTCAGTGTTATCTGTGGACACCTTTTCACCCCGACTGAAAGAGAAGAATAACAACAGGATGGCAAAAACAGACAGATCTTGATCATATTCTTGTCCTGATACTTCTTGATGATTGTACATACGTATAATGAAGAGGCAGATCTTCTTTGCTTATGACACCCAGTTTAACTTTATTCAGGTGAGGAGCAAGAGAGGTTGAATAAAGAGAGATTGTCAACTTCTCATTGTAGCGGTCAATATCCTTCACTCCAGCTGTAACAAAATATTTCCTGTTATATATTCATTTATATAGTGATGCCACAGAATGTTTTTGGACACTGAAGTTGGACTAAACAAATATATGAATGCATCAAATAACAATTTACCAAATCAAGTGGAAATTATTTAAATAGAAGAAGTTTCATCAAAAAACTGAGCTTACCTCTAATTAAATCCCCAATTTGGTAATAAGACAAAGGATCGTCATGATTTCCAGCTGATGGCACATCTCGCAGTGGACAGAGGGCCTTTTTTAATCAACAACATTTATTAAAGATTAAACTTCAACAGACAACTAATCAAACAGATACAAGTGGACACATACATTTTTTTTTAAAGTGAAGTGTGTAAATTCTGCACCACTAGCAACACCAAACAATAATGCAAAACCACTATTCTAATACCAAAATCACCATTCGGTTATTCTACATGTGCAATATAGGTCTTCAACCAGACCAGTTTTTCAAGTGTAGGTCAGGGTAGGGGCTGTTCAAACACTGCTTTTCTGTGCATCTGCGCTGGATGGGTCTCTTTGACTGTTGCGATGAAGCTCACAGTTTTCCCTTTCAGCATCACACACAGAATCGACACGTTTTTAGACACCAAGTAAAGTTAAAAATATTTTTTTTAAAAAACTTATCACGAAACACTTGTGTTGTTTCATTTGTTGCACTGTGCTGCTTTCCGAAGAAGTTGCAAAGAGGACTTCATGTGACTGTTACACCATTAAACATGATTCCAGGTTGTTTTCACCAAGGAAAGTTTCAGTGCTTTATAGCACTTCACCATCAGTGCTCATAGAACATATCCCATCCAATCAGATTCTAGGACCAGAACCAACTGTTGTATGTGTGTAATATATATATATAGTTGAAGAACAATTCCCGAAATTTAATCGTAGAAAACATTCCATGTCTTAGGTCAGTTAGGATTTTATTTTAAGAATGTGAAATGTCAGAATAATAGTAGAGAGATTGATTTATTTCATCACATTCCCAGTGGGTCAGAAGTTTACATACACCTTGTTAGTATTTGATGCATTGCCTTTAAATTGTTTAACTTGGGTCAAAATATTTTGGGTAGCCTTCTACAAGCTTATCACAATAAGTTTCTGGAATATTGGCCCATTCCTGCAGACAGAACTGGTGAAACAGAGTCAGGTTTGTAGGCCTCTGTGGCAGGGTGAGCAAGAGTCAGACACAGTGGGTGTGGCGTCAAGCCTCTGAGAGGCATTTATTGGAAATAATAATAAACGTAAAATGTCCAAAAGATAAAGTGTCCAAGGGGGAATAGTGTTGATAACAAAGGGGGAACCTGGCATTCTCGCGGTGATACGGGGCTCCTTGAAAGTGCGGGGTAGTGCCCATAGGATAGCCCAGGCACAGGCTGGGTCAGTCAGTTGCCCAAGCTCCCCTCCAAAGTCCACGGCACGAGGGGCGACGGTGTCACTGGCAGCCTGTCTTCCCAGGCCCGCAGCAAGCATGAGGGGAAGGTGGCCGGGCATCTAACCCATCGGTGGCAACGTGAACGGGTCACCCCCGGCGACTCATTAACATGTCCAGGGGTCTGAGGAACGGGTCCGGCAGCACACCATCTCGTCCAGCGCCGAACCCTCCCAGCTCTGGTCCTGGGTGTGCGAGTATGCCAGAGTGTGCACACGTGTTTGATTTGAACCAATCTACGTTCATCTCTAGGAGACAAAATGCATCTCCTTCCTGAGCGATATGATGGTTGCATGGTCCCATGGTATTTACACTTGCGCACTATTGTTTGTATAGATGAACATAGTACCTTCAGGCATTTGGAAATTGCTCACAAAGATGGAACAGACTTGGCTGATAACTTAGCGTATGTAAACTTCTGACCCACTGGAATTGTGATATAGTCAATTAAATGTGAAGGTGGAGGATTGGTGATGATCTGGGGGTGCTTCAGCAAGGCTGGAATTGGGCAGATTTGTCTTTGAGAAGGATGCATGAATCAAGCCACGTGTACAAGGCTATCCTGGAAGAAAACTTGATTCCTTCTGCTCTGACAATGTTCACTAACTCTGAGGATTGTTTTTCCAGCAGGACAATGCTTCATGCCACACAGCCAGGTCAATTAAGATGTGGATGGAGGATCACCGGCCAGCCCAATCTCCAGAACTAAACCCCATTGAAAACCTCTGGAATGTGACCAAGAGAAAGATGGATGGCCACAAGCAATCAAACAAAGACGAGCTGCTTGACTTTTCACACCTGCAGTGGAATAAAATCACCCAACAGCAATGTGTAAGAATGGTAGAGAGCATGCCAAGACGCATGAAAGCTGTGATTGAAATTCCACCAAAAATTCTTAGTTAAAACATTTGTATTGTGTTGTTTGAAAATTAATATGAACTTGCTTTATTTGCCTTATTTGAGGTCTGAAAACACTGCATCTTTTTTGTTATATTGACCAGTTGTGTTTTTCTGCAAATAAATGCCCTAAATGATAATATTTTTACTTGGAATTTGGGAGAATTGTTGTGAGTACTTTATAGAATAAAACAAAAATGTACATTTTATCCTGTTCCTGGAGGCCCTGCCAACACTACACATTTTGGATATCTCCCAAATCAAACACACTTGGGGCCGGTTGCATAAACTTAAGACTTCATCTAACAATTAGTCTGACTTGCTAAAGATGCCATAGAAAGCTAGTTGCATAAAATAAACTCATAGTTGTCTTAAGTAAGACAGTCTAATTCATATTGCATCGTGTGAAAAGACACTGAACAGCTTTAAAAAATATCTGGCAGTGGACGCTCCATTCAGTTTTAATTTGCTGAAAATATTTGCTTATTAGAGGACTACAGTGCTTCAAAATTAATTTGAATTTGTGATTTTAACCCAAATAATAAAAAACACATGACATTTTGTTACCATCGTTGAAGCCCCTTTCAGCCCTCCACTGAATCCCCCACTGGCACTGGTTATTTTCCATGGCAACAAGTAATGTAAACAAAAGTTAGCTACGGGTCTGCCGTCTTATATTTTGGTCTTAAATTAGACTGATCTAAGTTTTTACGCAACTGACTGAAAAAATTAAGACATTTTAGACGACTAACTAGTAAGACTAGTCAAAACAGTTTTATGCAAATGGCCAGTGTCAATCAGAGAGTAGTTTCTTTGAAGTTATCAGCATTGTTGATCACTCCATGATTGCTCAGATTACTAATACATTACAGCTGGGAAATCCAGTTAAACTAACAGCTTCAGCACTAAGGCTTATCACAGCAGAGGAGAGTATGCACCGGCTAACGCAAAATACTATTTTTGGTTGGATGGCTATTTTTACAGGGAAAATTGGATGTAATTGACCACAATTCCATTATCTTCAGCAAGCTGACACTACATTACAACAGTATTTTTATTATTACTGTTTATCACTGCTTGGGAGTTGCAACAGATGCAGGCCCTTAATCAGCATGGTTGTGATTACCTGCGGCATGAGGCTACTGTTGCCGAATCAAAGCCGTGCTGATTTAGGGCCATACAGCACTCTTGCTCGTGTAACATTGCTTTAATAATTATATAAATGTAATAATTAATTATTAATTAATTACTATATATATGCAGTATATTGTGACATGACGACCTTCCTGAAATCAGCGATGCCCCGCCCTTTGGATCAGCTGCCCTTCCTAGTCTTTCGACGGGAGTGGGCAAGAGAGAGGAGGGAAGCTGAGCCACTCTGGAGAAGACACCCCTCATCATGCCCCTGACCAAGAACAGGGAGCACATCTATATATTTATACAACAGTTAGTTCTTGTCCTTGAATCTTATTGGATAAGATATTCCAAGACTGCAGATGTCTCAGATCTGCAGCACTCGAACACTTTACTGTTTGTATTTCACCGCTTGTGTTCGTAGAATTCTAAACTAAAGTGTATGAGCAGGCAAATGTGGGGATTTTTATGAATTTTTCATCATCATTTTTTTTAAACCCAGTCAATTTTCATACTATATTATTGTACTGTAATACTACTACATAATAATAATAATAATATTATTATAATAATTATTATTATAAAATAGTAATGTATTTATTTAAAAATTTACTCACAGCTACACAGTCCGATAATCCCATAAGCCATTATTTTGGCGAAAAACAAAAAGGAAGACATTTGAGTTTATGTTTGTAGGTGAGCTGACAACAACCTTTTAATGCAGTGAATTCATCTCCCCTTCTTTCCACCAAAAATTGGTGTCCTTGAGTTATTTTAGATTTTTTTTGTAACTTGTAGCAGCCAAACATATGTGCAATTACGTGAATGTGAAATTAAAGCGATTTTGGGCCACTTCAAATATAACGTGCTCAGCACATGCTGGCACACCAAACCGAACTTATTTGTCGCTGTATATGGAGCACAGAACCCCTCTGAAACCCCTAAAAACACTGTATAATGTCTCATGCATGCTCGGAATGTGTAATACACTGACACTGTTTACATGCACTTGAAGCACTATACACTACAGGCAGAGCTAAGATGTATTTGGCTCTTCATGTGATTCTAACATGGCCGCTGAGGGTCCTATTCTATGTAGAATAAAACAGCTTGTATAAGGTTACTGATATGACTGGCATCCTCATCTCATGAGTGCTTGTGATTTCCTACATACATTTTAAAAATACAATTAATTTCTTTAGGAGTAAATCTTTTTTTTAATGAGGAAAAGCTATTGACTTCCTTTAGTATATAATAAATAATAAAGCCACTGATTCTGAACCTTTTTTTGATGTCATGTGACATAATTTGAAAGCGGAGACTTTGTTGTTATTCGCATAATTTGCTCGATGCAACTTTGATGCATTGCATATTTTGAAAGTTGTGTTAATAATTTCAGCAGATGGAGGGCTATATCTGGGGCCTATAAAATGAAAATGCAAAGACAGAAACTAATAATAAACGTGAAATTGTTTATATATTTAAAAAATAATTGAAAAGACCAATCCTATTGAATATTTTGTCCCACTGAAATGCTCATTCTGCAGTACTGATTTTGAATTGGATGTAGATGTAAATTTACTCATATCAACAACAGTAAGGTTTTCTATGACATCTATAAAAAGTAAACCAGATTATTTTCTTACACAAAACTATTTTAGACTAATTTTAGGATTCGATTTCATCTTTATAATAGTGCATTTTGCATTTCCTCTTTTGAAAATGTAAACGTATTCATTAATTATTTATTTTTATAGTTTTAACAGTGGTATTTGTAACAAGACCATAGTAAGCAACCACAAGGAAGCGTGATGCAGAATTCTGTGCTGAATTCAAATGGTTTCCGCTTCTCATGCTATGCTTCTCACAGAGCTGCGCAATTAAGAGCTCGAGCTTTGCACTCGCGCTGCGCTGTCCATTGAGCCGTATCTATCTACAGAGCAATACAGGTGCATTAGCTGAGGTTGTGCCTCTGCCAGTGTATTTGACGTTGCTAAAACAGGTACTTCAGATGCATTGCTAGACTTCAAAATCAGATGAACCGCGGTACAAATGCGTACCAACCCGTATAATTAAGAACCAACTGATATTCTCCAAGTCAAGATACATTTTTTAATGTAAAGAAGAACTTGACGATAGATTTAAGACTGATAAACGCCCCCATTTATTACCTAATGCCCCGCTCTCTACTAATTTGCTCTCAGCACCCACTGGCATCATGTGAACGCACAATTGAGGACCCCTGAAATAAGCCCTCGCGTATTGCTAATTGCACTAGGTCATTTCGCGACTTTATTTTGATTAATCATTCAGCCATACACACTTCACCTTTAAGAACACAAAGCATACAACCTTTATCTCAAGATCCTCGATATCTCTTTCCAATCCACCACCAGTGCAGAGAAGAGTCACAAATAAACCGAAGTCTCGCACTGAATTGATCCTCCCGATAACCATGTCTCCACGCTCCACATCCCTGTAGAAAAGCTCCCTCCTCTCCTCATACGACACCTCCATAAACTGTTCCAATGGAGGCATCATGGCATATGCCTCTGAAACACCAACATACTTGATCAATGAATGCAATATCACAAAATGTATGCTGAATTGAATTAAAAATCAATGATGGCAGTTCACCTTCTGAGTCCTCCTGCCATTCTTCTGTAGGTTTACTTGACTTCCATGATGATGCAAACAGAAGATCTGCTTTTCTTGCTATGAACTGCTCCAAAACAGGACTCCCCTCTTCTTTATCCCTGATTTAATAAGTCATAAGTTCAATGAACCTCAAAAAATGCAGACCTCTTTTAAATGGTATAGTTTACCCCCAATATTTTTTCTTCCTGTCTTTACTTTCTCTCATTTTCTTAAATAGCCATATACTCTATGCTCTTTTTCAGTGGAACACAAAAGGAACATTTTAATGCTTAAACTGTTATGAATCCACAGTGACAGCTCATAGGGACCACACCAGTCACATCACATTCAATATTTAAAACAAATAAATAATAATTTAAACTACATTCCTAGTTTTCTTAACCATATGATATTTTTTTGTTTAAATTGTTATTAGCTGAATATATTCCCCTCCACCGATGTTCTGGCAAGACTAAAGCAAGATAATTGATATTCTGAAACAGTTTTGCTTAAGGATGTGCAAAAGTAATCAACTAACTGAGGAAATGATTTGCACCAGCAAGTGGACTATAAAAAAAAAAACACACTCCTTTGTCCTATTAAAATAATAATAAGAAACAACAGGCAAAACAATAGCATGTTTCCTTCGTGTTTCTCAATGAAGTAAACAATGCTGTTTTAAATCTGAAATCAGTTCAATTTCTTTATTAATTCTATTTTTTTTCCAAATGCCACATTTCCTTCTGAATTCCATGTTTTAAAGTTTAATTCAATTTCATAATCAAAATTGTCTAATCAAATTAATCCAAACTTTAAAATTACTTTTCAAGAAAACAATAATTTTTTAAATAAAGTGCTTTAGTGAAGATCCTAGCATAATCTAAAACACAACATTGCCTTTATGTCAAATGCAGTGCTGCACAACAGAGCATCACATCATCAATACAACCATTGATGAAGCACCTAGTACAACAGTACTCTTGCTTGTGAGATATAGTTTCAACATAATAATAATAATAAAATACATTTGACTAAACACTAGTAATAATTTGTCACAATCACACAAAATTTCAAATGCAAACTTTTATTTTGAATAAACAAATATATGTGAAAGCATCTCTGGTTTTGTGATTTTGACGATAGTCTCACACTATTAGACGTATCCACCTTTCCTGAACGGTTTAAGGTTATAACTTCTGTTGTCAGTTTCCTAACGTCATCGTTTTTCAAAGTATGAGTTTATGAAGAGCGTTTTTTAAAGTCTTAGTTTCTGGTGGAGGAAACAGTCATTCTTATGTGGATGAAAGATGCAAAAATAGCTAAATTAATTTGTTTTCAAATTAAAACTTTTTAGCGTGGATGAGGCATTCAATTTACTATACAGTAGTGCACTTACTATACAGTAGTGCACAAGTCATATGGACTATTTTTATGGAATGTTTTCCATGCATTAGTTGTAGGGCTGCCAATTTTATGAGTAAAACGACTCGGTTACTAACGTAACCTCGGATCCCTGAGAGGAGGGAACGAGTATTGCGTAAGTAGCTTACGCTATGGGAAAACTCAGTTTCTCGAGAAATATTGAAGTCTTTATGTAAAACGCATTGCAGCTGCACAGCAGACAGCAATGAGCGAGGCAGCTTGGTCATTGGCTGTGCTGCGGCAACTTGCTCGAACCAATGACGGGGCGACTCTGAACGCAGCGACCAATGAGCGCCGCTGCCAGCGTGCTCAGAGCCCGCCAAGATGGGCGTGGCTAAGGCTATATATTAGGCGCCCGTCATGAGAGTTCTTTAGGTTCAATCGACTGAAGCGACTGACCAAGCACAAGCACGGCAGCTTACGCAATACTCGTTCCCTCCTCTCAGGGAA
The DNA here is from genome assembly GCF_025860055.1 of Xyrauchen texanus. NCBI lineage: Eukaryota > Metazoa > Chordata > Actinopteri > Cypriniformes > Catostomidae > Xyrauchen > Xyrauchen texanus. The sequence goes on along the minus strand of NC_068323.1, from coordinate 24,844,837 downwards.
CCGAGGTTACGTTAGTAACCGAGTCATTCCCTTCGAGAGGTCTCTCCTATTGCGTAAGTAGCTTACGCTATGGGAACACCATGCAAAACGCTAGTGCGTGCTGACTTCAGCTCTATAAAGCCAGAGGCAGATGCCTGAGCCTTAAAGCAAAGTGATTATTCAACGAGCCGACCAACGGCGAGCTATATGATGGGATAATACAGAGCGCCTTTGCCCCAAGGTGGCCCATGGTGGGCGCTCATTGTAAAAACACAAGCACATATCTTATGTACTGATTTTTCTATTTACTGATATGCATAAAAACCCTCTAAGTCAGTCAGAGACGGACCTTATAAGGGAGGAGATAATGCTCAGCATATACGTACTCCAGTCCATACTACAGTCAGGCTGATAGAATGTTGGAATGCAATGAGGGGACCTGTAGGTTATAAAACCTGATAAATGTCGAAGGCGAGGCCCAGCCTGCCGCCGCACAAATATCCTCAATGGGTATCCCACTCGACCACCCCCACGAGGAGGCCATGCTCCCCGTAGAGTGAGCTCTGACGCCTAAGGGGTATTGAAGGCCCTTGGATTCATAAGCCAGCGCTATAGCATCTACTATCCAGCGCGATATTCTTTGCTTTGAAACTGCGAGACCTTTAGTGCGGCCGCCAAAGCATACGAATAATTGTTCCGTCTGTCTGAACGGGGCAGAACGTTTCAAGTATACTCTGAGCGCCCTGACCGGGCAGAGTAAATTAGCGTCGCTTTCGTCTGCTGGAGACGATAGCGCTGCCAGAGATATCACCTGTACTCTGAAGGGTGTGGAGAGCACTTTAGGAATATACCCATGCTTTGGCCTAAGGACAACTCTGCAGTCGTTAGGTCCAAATTCCAAGCAAGCAGCGCTTGATGACAGCGCGTGCAGGTCGCTCACTCTCTTGACTGAGGCGAGTGCCAGCAAGAGCGCAGTTTTGAGCGAGAGCTGTTTAAGGTGCACGGTTCGGAGAGGTTTGAACGGGGCACTCGAGTGCGTCCAGGACCGTGGCCAGGTCCCAGATCGGTACCGAGGGGGGGCGAGGAGGGTTCACCCTCCTAGCGCCTCTTAGGAAACGAATGATTAGGTCGTTTTTCCCTAATGAGCGTCCTTTATCAGGATTGTGTGACGCCGCTATGGCAGCCACATAGACTTTGAGCGTGGAGGGTGTGCGGCCCGCCTCCAGCAGCTCTTGCAAAAAGGCGAGTACACTTGGTATCTCACACGATTTGGGGTTCAAGCTCTTGGTATCACACCAGTCATTGAACACTTTCCACTTTTGGGCATATAAGCGCCTCATAGAGGGCGCTCGCGCCTCAGTGATGGTTCTCAACACTCCGCTGGGGAGGTTCTCTGGAACCCGTTGAGGGGCCATGCATGAAGGGCCCACAGATCGGGCGGGGATGAAGAATCATCCCGTTGGCCTGCCTGAGGAGGTCCAGCCTCAACGGAATCGGCCATGGGGCAGATTGCATCATCTGCATCAGTTCTGGAAACCACGTCTGGTTCTTCCAGAGTGGGGCTACCAGGAGCACTGCACATTTCACCTCCCTGATCCGACTGATGACCTGAGGTAGCATCGCGATCGGGGAAAAGCATACAAGGGGCTGCTCGGCCAGACTTGGGCGAAGCGTCCGTGCTCTTTGAGAAGAAAAGAGGGAAGTGCGCATTTTCCCTGGAGGCGAAGAGGTCGACCTCTGCCTCGCCAAAGGTTTGCCATAACCACTGAACCGTCAGGGGTGGAGAGACCATTCTCCTGGGAGAACTTTGTCTCTGGACAGCATGTCCGCTCCCTGGTTCAGGACGCCTGGCACATGCGCTGCTCTCAGCGAGCGCAGGTTGTGCTGTGACCATAAGATGAGCTCCCTGGCCATAGAGTGCAGGGAGCTCGACCTGAGTCCACCCTGGCGATTTATATACGATACTACCGTCATGTTGTCCGTTCGGACCAGGACGTGTTCGTTTTTCAGGTACGGAAGCAGGGCTCTGAGAGCCAAGGCGACCGCTTTCATTTCCAGACAGTTTATATGTAGGCGCTTTTCCGGGTTTGACCAAAAACCGGAGACAGGCCTGCCCTCGTAAAGGGCCCCCATCCTATTTTGGAGGCATCTGTCGTGATCATTTTTCTCCGATCAGACTCACGCCGGTTTGATACCAGTCGACGGCCTTCCAGGGCGTCAGGGCTTTTATACAGCCGTGATTCGCTCTGATTAAAAAGTGGCCCGAGCGCCACGCATGAGTGGGGACACGGCTCTTGAGCCAGCGTTGGAGAGGACGCATGTGAAACAATCCTAGCTGGAGTACAGCTGATGCCGAGGCCATGAGACCGAGCATCCTTTGAAATCGTTTGACGGACGCGTACCGCTCTGAATGATGTTGCAAGGCGCCGAATAGCGAGCGGCGCTCTGATGAGAGGCGCGCCGTCATCTGCACTGAGTCTAGCACTATTCCCAGAAAAGAGATATTCTGGCTGGGGGTTAGCACGCTCTTTGCAAAATTGATTCTCAGACCCAGGCATTCTAGATGGCTGATAATCCAAGATCTGTGCGTCGTTAACTGACTCTCTGATTGTGCTAGGATTAGCCAATCGTCGAGGTAATTCAGTATTCGCGACTCCCGCTGTCTCAGGGGAAAGTGCTGCGTCCATACATTTCGTGGAATGTACGGGGGCCAATGATAGGCCGAATGGTAGTACTGTGTACTGGTATGACTGTCCCTCAAAGCTGAATCTCAGAAATGGCCTGTGATGAGGCGCTATCGGAATGTGAAAGTAAGCGTCTTTCAAATCCACTGATAGAAACCAATCCCCGGGCTGAACTTGCGCGAGGATATGTTTGGTCGTTAACATTCTGAACGAGCGAATCATTAAAGCTTTGTTCAGATGTCTGAGATCTAGGATGGGGCGGAGGCCACCGTCCTTTTCGGACGAGAAAGTAGCGGCAGTAAAACCCGCCTCGCTCATAGAGGGAGGAACAGTTTCTATAGCGCCCTTCTCTATCAGTTTGAGCACCTCGGTGCGTAGAACATGTGAAACATCTTTCCTCACTTTCGTCTCGACCACCGCTGAAAAGCGGGGTGGTCTGCGAGCGAATTGAAGCGAGTAACCGCGTTTTATTATATTCAAAACCCATTTCGGCATGTCGGGGATTTTTTCCCAGGCTTTTGCTCGCACAGATATGGGCTGAATGCTGGCTGGGGGAGTGTCGCAGTGACGTATGGGCCCTGCCGTCGAATCGCCTTGTGCTAACACTGAGCTTACAGCTCTCAGGGGCGCGGGAGCGCACTGTATTGGCAATGTGCAGCTGTACAGACTAGAGTGCAAACCACACACTTGTTTGACACTAGAGACAGCACAAGATGAGTTCTATGCTTGCGTTCAAACACAGCTGACAGAGAGCAGATCTGAATGCAGGGATCTAGACGTGTTTACTTTTAACTTGACACAGTGACCTAAAAATGCTGCGTTTATGATGCGACACAACCAAAGTGAGATGCTCCATGTGTACATTGACACATCCTTAGAAATGCCCTTGTAATAAATTTATATCGGACAGATTGACAAATTCAATTGCAAAAGGAATTGCTGTGGAACTTATGCCAATGACAGGCTTATGATCAATAAAATCAAAATTAACACTATACTGCCTTCTAAAGTCACATTTTCTATTGTTTTATTAATCCATTATTGTCTGCAACAATAATGTAATTCATTAGTATATGTAATACATAACATAATACAAGTATATGGATTATTATTATATCATAATTATTTAATACATAAATATGTATACAATAAAAATAAATAAAACAACAAATAAAATAATAATAAACACTTGTTTTTGTACATAATACAAGCATTGCTTAATCGTGGTTAGTGAATATTGTTTGAAACTCAGAGTTTGTGCATGATCACAGTGAACTCAGAAAGGCCGATTCCACGATGGAAACAGATGCCAAGATAAAAAATTTGTGCTATATATTTCACTGAGCTAGAACATGAAGTTTGAATGACTGTAAATTAGCATTATTTCATCTTCACTCGTAATAGTGTTAGGGGCTGTCTCAGTGTGTGCTCGGCATAAAGTATACTGAATGCATGAATTTTTAATTAATAAAACTATAAAGTTTTACAATACATCATGTAAAAGCTTAATTCAACATTAATATTAGATCTCTCTCAGCTACATTAATGTTAATAGGTCGACCGTTATGTTATTTGATTACACTGAACTTCATAATAGGACTTAACATTCATATTCTATTAATATAATAATAATATAGATTTTATAGCTATGTAGTAATAGGTTTACAATTTTTTAAAGGTTAATTTAACTGGAATTTACCATGTAATGTGCATGCTAATTTGATTTTACTGTATGTCATGTGAACTGTATGTACTTATTTTTAATACCATTTGATGTACGTAGGGTTCGTACAGATGCTTCAAATTTAAATTCAAGGACTATTCAAGCATATTTTATTTGTTTTCAAGGACTATGCACAAGATGTCATTAAAACTAATTCTTTATTTGTTAATATTAAATAAAAATATGTTATTCATTCAGTTAATTTATTTTTATTAAACACCACTTATTACAAGTACAACATTTCTCAGTGTGCATTTTTAACTACATATTCTCATTAACAATTCTTGGTTCATTCATGATGAAATTGATGTGAAACAAAAGTGAATAACTGGGTCCATAAACAGTAGTCCATATGACTCATGTGCTGTGTTCCATGCTTTCTAAAGTCACACAACAGATTTATGTGAGGAACTGACCGAATCTGCAAATGGGTCAATAAATATGGAATTTCCAAGAGTTTTTCATTCAGTTCAGTTTTTGCCTATAAACACTGAGGGTACACATTTTGTAACATGTTGACATTAATTTTTATTCATAAAGGACAACTTAGCTGTTGTTTTTCATTTATTTTTTAATTTTGAGTCGCAAAGCAAGATGAACGACGCAAGTTAACACTAATTAGGGTTAAATGGGTTACAACACCACATTTTGAGGGTTCAATGGGTTACAATGCCAAATATTTGGAAATATTAGTTAAATGTGAATTAATAACTTTTTAACACGCTGTGATAATCCCTATAGGCATATTTAAGCACCCTCTGAACATTTTTTTTTTAAAAATGCTTGTACTAATGCTTGTATTGAAAATAAGCACAAAATAAATTCAGAAATAACTTTAAATGTCATAGAAGTGGTGTAGGCTACCAGATGAAGAGGACAAGGATTTTTTTTTCAGGCAATTGACAATTTTAAATATATTTTCAAAAAGTAATTGCAAAACAGAGTCGCCATTTCATAATTATTAATGGTTATAGAATGATACCTTTTATTTATTTAATACAATTTGTTTCACTGTTTGAAAGCTTTTTCATGACTAAAGAAGTCAAGGAACATGCTTGAGCAACATATTTTGATATTGACCCAAATGTTGTCAGAAATAACCTGTTTTGTGAGACAGCTGTCTTTACACAAGGTGGCACTAGACGGTCCACAAAACTGAATCCTCTATTGATCTGCATTCAAATCTCATCTCAATATTTCACCATGGAGAGTCATTTTTAATTAAAACTGATTGTTGCAAGGATTCATACCTGTTAAATCTGCCATAGCAGTATCTATAATATATATATTTTTAAATCCTCCAGTAACACTTGATTGTGATTGGCCCATTCTGAACAGCGCTGCCAAAAGTAACAGGTGCCACGTGACAGCGCAGTCTATGCACTGCCTGCTTCAGCAGTGGTCTAATGGTCTGCAGTCATGTTTTTTCCGAAAATAAATAAACACATGTCATTTATTAAATTATTTAAGCAACGTATTTTACGATTTTCAATAATTCAAGAAATTTTTAAGCACCTCTTTTTAAAAATGGCTATTTTCAAGGGTATTCCATGACTTCAGTTTGAAAAAGCCCAATTCAAGTACTTCAAGCACATTTAACGAATCCTGTATACCCCATTGGAGTTTCAAAAAACTTCATTTGAATTAGCATCATATCATCTTCCATTTCCAGTGTCTGATGGTGTCATTCTATTCATGGACCCTCGTTTTAATTGCAGGATCTCCCTCAGTTTTCATCATTTTCCATAGATTTAATGTAACACAAATATTCATGTGCATTATAAAATGAAGATCTTCTGTAAGAGGTGGAGAATGATGGGAGGAATGCAGTTATTTGTCCATTATGTCCTTTTCTTATTTGTTGTGGCATTACAACTTCCTAGTTGTCTTATCCCCTAAAAGTCTGGGCATTCTCATGTACAGTAGCCTCCCGCAACTGGGTACTGCATGAAATGATTATGTTTTAATTGAAGATCATGTGTCTGATTATACATGTCCATGATCTTAACATTATAAAATAACTAATCCTTTCCAAGTTGTAAAGGAATACAAATGTAATTTCTTCTAATGAAGAAAAGGAACCTGAGTATCAGAAAGAAGCATTTTTTCATTGAATCTCTTGACCACCAGCTAAAGGAGGGCACTGTAGGTTACTCTAAATGACACCATGTCTCATTTGTATTTTCAGATAATAAAGAAAGTACAATGAACAAGTCTGGAAATGTGTGCATTTATATGTACAGTACATGAATTAAAGATATAAGTGAAATCTCTAACCTCTATGCTTTATCAGTGGTCCATGAAATTATCACATATTATCTAGTTAGCGAAGTATAATGACTGATTAATTACTTAAGCTTTGAATTGCAAGAGATTATTATAATTAATAAAATTAAAAATGTATTTGATAAATAACTTTAATATTTACTGACTGAAGGAACTGTAAAAGGAATGTGGGTGCTAAAATAATTGTATTCTATGATATTTATAGATATGTTAATAATTAATATAATGAAATAAACATATTATTAGAAGGGGTAAATATAAATACATAAAGCCCTCTCTTTACAGTGAAAAATAAAATCACAAGAAACAGCACAATGTACACAATTTGTTCACTTTCGAATGTAAATCTGCAGTGTGTGACACTGAAAATACAGGAGTAAAGAAGTTTACGGTAATATTGTTTTAAAAGTATAATTTTGTGCGTAATCTGAATTTCCACGACCATGCGCATGCGCTGAAAACCTCTGAAACTTACTGACTGTTGCCTAAAATAAACTAACTCTGGAACATGATCTACTCCAGAGCAGGTTATGGTCAGAGAGTAAGTTGCTATGGATACTAACATTCACTGAAAGTTACCTCAGTTTTTGGAACCGAAAGTTGAGGTTATCCAATTACTCGGAGTAAACTTACCCGGGTAAATTGCTTAACCTGTTTTCTGGAATACCCCACTGGTCTCTCAGAGCACAAACAGAACATACGGATAACAAAAAACAAATATGTAGAAATATATCTCTATTACTTACCTTTGGTTAAGCGCTTTGGAGAGATCTGCAGCCACATGTTTAAAGTCCGGATTTTCACTTTGTTCACATTTTAACAGTGAAAGCAGACTTTCACCATGAAACGACACTGACTGTCTGAGTAAATCTCTTTCCATTTTCAGTGTCTCCAAAACAACATATTTACACCACCGCTGCTCAATACGTTTAATATCTCAATGTTCATAGAGATTTGAAAATAAGAAAAGGCTTTAACTGGTCAAGTAAACAACTAGATTATTTGACATTTATTCATTAAAATATGTCAGAGACAAACGAAATGATAGATTTATAGTGTCTGAATTTAAGCAGAGAAAAACTGCAGCTGTAAACATGTGCTGCTGCCAAAAGCAAAGACGTGGAGACCGGAAGCAATTCCAGACGAAAGATTGAACTTTAACCATTTATGGGCACCTTAAAGATTTCATTGTTTACTTCCTCCGCGTTGCATTATAATACAGATATTAGGATTTTAATTCGTTTCATTCGAACCGAAAGAACAAAACCACAACAGGAAGTATTTTCTTTTTTAGTCAAGATGAAAGTCTTGTCGATCATGTCAAAATAAAAGCACGAGGTTCTCGTGGTTTCAAAATAAATGTTTCAAGGTCTATGACAAATTTCAAATTAAGAAGGTTCAGAACACCAGAGTAACACTTCATTACCTTTTGATAATAGCTAGCAAACGGTATTACATATTGCTTAAATGAATAGTCAGAGTTCAATAGTCCTTTTTCACAGACTGAGATGACGCGTTCCCGCCTTTTTATCAGCGTAAATCTATATTATATTACATTATACATATTTTACATATTGAGTGTAAATTTTAAATTTTATGCTTTGTGTTATATTACCCTGGAATTAGTTGTAAAAACTGAATTACTACAGCTGTGAGGGGGTTTCTATGACAGCTCCTGAGAGTGACAGTAAATTTGGCAACTTCTCCCATTTTACTCTTATTCACCTCTCTCTATTTTTGTTCCTCTTCTGGAAAGCCTTCCTAACGTAATAGTGGAGTTTTTCTTTTGGTCTTGGAGCAAATGTGTAGGTGAAAATAATATTTTTTCTGATTTCCCATTCACCGCTGTCAAACTTTACCCTCCAATCAGTTACTTCCGTGCCCCAAAACTCAGAGTATGAAAAATGTAGATACAAGTTAAACTCAACTGACAGCATTTGTGGCATAATATTGATTGCCATAAAAAATTTTTGGACTTGCCCCTCCTTTTCTATTAAGAAAAAAAGAAGAAAAGAAAAGATCTGGGTTCCAGTGAGGCACTTACAATGGAAGTGAAAAGGGGCCAAATTTTGAAACATTAAAATACTTTTCCAAGAGTGTAGACACAAAACATAAACAATATGCATGTAAACCGGATTTTAGTGTGATAAAATCACTTACTAAGCTTTTCTGTTTTAAAGTTATGCCCTAGCCAATTTCACAACTTCATTGCCATGACAACATGTCAACAACCCCTAAAATTATCGTGAAAATTACGATTTAAACAACTTTACAGCTTAAATAAAAAGTTTTAACAATAGAATTAATGTAAGTGCTTTTATAAAATTATAAGCTGCACATATCTGACTTTAACCCCTCCAAAAATGTACCCCTTTCACATCCATTGTAAGTGCCTCTCTGTAACCTAAATGTTTTCTTCTTCTTTTTTTTATAATAATTTGTAGAAATTAAAATTAAAGATTGAAATTGTGCAGTTACCATGTACTGTACGTAATTCAAATATTGTATCTTCATATTTTATATTCATTCATATTTGAATGCACATGAACTACTGATCTGCATATCTTTATGTTTGTCAATGGCTCAATAGGAAGATATCAATAAAATGATCACTCAGATTAATTCTTACTTTTGAAGTGAACGTTCACAGGTGCACACAACTTTTAATAAATCTTTTAATAGGCTGCATATCAGTGGATGTACATCAGAAACAGGAAATCATTGGCTGCATTTGATTTTTTTTATTTCAAGGATGCTGCTTTCTCCACTTCTGCAATCAAGCTTGTCATCAATATGCATAGACGAGTGGCAATCGATGTATTTGTGCTCCATGAAAAAAAATAATTTAGATAACAAAAGTAAGTGAATAAATAAAAAAGATTTAATAGATAAAAGATACAATTTTCAGTCATAACCATCCATAAAAGTCTCTCCATTGATGGAGAATATGGAAGCTTGAATCATTACCAGCAGGTGGCATCAAAATATCAAGGTGTTTCAAATACACACACATCCTGGGCTAGCTGTCACACATTTGGACAGTGAATATTTCTCAGGGTGTAAGTTAGTTTTTGATAGTCAATCAAGAATCGAAAAAAGATAGTGAAATCAGGAAATACACAGAAGATACACAGGTTTCTCTACTCCACTGCAACTAAACAATTCATTTAAAAAAACAACCTGAACTATCAAATAAACATTTATTTTAATTTAGAATAATTTAATTGAATTTAAAACGTAAACCATTCCTACGTAAATTGTTGTAACGGCAGATTAACAATCAATTTACACAAAAATTTGTTCTGTTCATATTTTATGAATATGGAAACGTTGAATGAGTCCAGTAAATCATGATTATCAAACTGGCACAACAAGTGAGGTTCTACTTATTATTATTTTCCTTTTTGTTTTTTTTTTTGTTTTTTTAAAGTTTTTTTTATTAAACATGATCAGTTGGTATTACCCTCAAGATACCCATGTATATATCAAAATTTGAAAAGGTTTGAATATCTACAAATGCACAATTTCAGTTGCAATGGCACTTTTTTCTGTTCCTTACTGTAATGGTCATAATAATTTGATAGTGAAAGCAAAGCAGCCCCAAAATTATGTTGCTCCCTCCACTGTAATTCACCGTTCTAATGATGATTTCATGTTGGGATGCGGTGCCCTATTTATGCCATCCGTAGTGCTGCATGTTCTTCTTAAACAATTCAACCTTGGTGTCATCGGTCCACAAAATATTTCCCCAGTAGCATTGTGGAGTGTCATAATGGTCTTCAGGCATGTATCAATGTTTTTGTTGAAAGCCAGCTGATTCCTTCATGGTGTCCTTCCATTGACACCATGCCTGATTAATGTGTTCCATACAGTAGACTCATGAACAGAGATGTTAACCAGTTCCAATGATTCCTTCAAGTTTTTAGCTGTCACTCTAAGGTTCTTTTTTACTTCATTGAGCATTCTGTGTTGTGCCCTTTGAGTCAGCTTGGCTGGACAGCCACTTCTAGGGAGAGTAGCCACAGTACTAAATCATTTCCATTTATAGACAATTTGTCTAACCATGAACAGATGAATATCTAAGCTTTTTGAGATAAATTTGTAACCCTTTCCAGATTCAAGCAAAGCAATCGTTCTTGATTGAAAGCCTTCTAAGCCTTCTAAGATTTTAAACTTTTAAAAGTTTAATTTTTTTTTAATAATTTTACGAGGTATGATAAACGTCAGCAGATGCTTCTTGTGAATAACACTCAAAATGTTTTAGTAGTCAAAATAGCTCTAACCCACACCTGCAATCTCGTTTCACTAATTGGATGCCAGGTTTATTTGTTGGTTGGTTTATTTGTCTCAGTTGTGTGTAATCTCTGATTTTGCCTACTGGTATTTTGCCAGTTGTTATGTTCAACATGGGAGCAGGTTGTAAAAATCTTTCATCTCATTTACATTCAGTGACACACTTCAAGAACCTGTTATATTCATGCTTAATAAAGGATGGGTTGAGTTTAATGACAGTGAATATAATAATAACACTGTAAAAAAAAAAGAAGCCGTAATATCAACAGTAACTTACTGGCAACAAATAGCCTGCAAGCTGCTGTGTTCCATACCACAGTACAATGATGGTAAACGATCTACAGTGGGTTACCGTATAATGATTTACAGTATCTGCTGTACTGTAAAATGTATTATGTTAATTGTTTGTATGTTGTATATTAAAGTGCAATGTCCATACTGTAGAACTAACCAAAGTAAGCACAGTTTTATTGTGCATTTTACTATTAAGTGAAAAAAAAAGAAAAAATAATTAAACAATTGAGGGCTTTTTGCAAATTGAACATTTATTACACAAAGACAACTCAAATATCACATAAATGTTACTCATTACTAAATTATGACTAAACGTTTCGCTCACCTGGTTCAGTCGAAAAGACATCACTTTGCTTTTACTTCTCTCAAGGCTGAAATGACAAGGATTTGAGGGCAGGCTCAAAGTTCACAGGTTGCCAGGTGCATTCTCATACAAATCTACTTTTTGTATGAGTAAATCCAATGCAGAAAAGACATCTTCAGGGTTTCGTCTTTTTGATAATAGATAACTGAATAATACCACAAATTTCCCCTCTAAATAGAGTATGTACAGGTTTGAGATTGGGTCAGTTCTCATGCATTTTAACAGTAAATTACTGTAATTATTTTCCCGCTAATTTTCCCCTAAAAAACAGCTCAATTTGACAGTAACATACTGCAAACAGTTTCTATTTTAAGGCATGGTGGAAAATACAGCAATAATACTGTAAAAACAACAAAATTGACAGCAGCATACTGTAAATAGTTTCTACAGTTAGTTGCTGTTGGAAATCCAAAAATAATACTGTCAAAACAACAAAAATAATTTACAGTGAAATAAATCCTATATAAATCCAAATAGTTTTTGTATGTTGATTTCAAACACCTAGTTCAAAATCCTCTTAAATTACAATGTAATACTAATGATAATAATAATAATCTGAGAAAAATGGTAACCAGAACCTTACCGTTAAATATGGTGTAAATGTTTCAGGCATTAGGGGATGTAATTTTTGTGCTTGTATATTTTATAGTTCATAGAAACCCAATTTTAAATGTTACTTAGAAGGTAATTTATGCAAAAAAAATTCACTATATATTAGAGTAAAATGTATTTTTTTGCCCCATATACACATGGCAAGGTTAACAAATGTATCCAATTAACATTTTATTTTACTGTAGCATTTTTACATTCTTTTTCCATCTTAATTTATTTATTTTTTACAGTGTAGAAAAGTTTTTGAATACTATCTTTCAAACACAAATTTCAATGTTATTATATTTTTTTAATAGTTGTTGGGTAAACACTTGAACACCATTAAAGCCAATCTGGCATACATTTAGGTGAGGGTCAGGAATTTTATTTAGTATAGAACTATACCTTTTTATGTTAAGACTTTAAGGTATGTCACTGACTTCCCACCTCAGAAACTGACTTCCCACCTCATGCCACCCCTGAAAAAGTTGTCACTTATTCAGTAAAACATGTGGCAAATACCCCTGGTCTCCCATAAATATAATTGAATAACACAATTTATATAGAAATATAAAGGCTACATATACACATTGTGTAAGATTAATGTGCAACTGTGTTTCCCAAACTGGGGTCCGAATACAAACTTCCAAAATGTAGGGTGACAATGGGGGTGCGAAAAAAAACTTTATATACATTCATTTAATTTTATTCCAATTTATAACATATGATAAAATTACATTTTAGTTCATGTATTTCACAATAATTTCAGTGTGAAAGGTAAATTATGTATAAGGTAAGATTTGTATTCTTATGTTACTACAAAGGTTTGTGAGTTTGTTGTCAGATGGTAGATATTGTTTTTGCATTATTTTGCATGCAATAAAAACATCAGGAAAAAAAAAAAAATGAAAGGTTTTATACACATCACATAATGCACAATATGGGGTAAATCACAGTTGAGAATGAAAGTAAAATTCTAAATAACCTAAATAAACAGGTAGTGTAAGAAACTGGCTCAACTTGATTTGCTTGTGTGAGATTATAAATAAACTACTTGGGTAATGGACCACAGGAAGTCGATAAGCAATCACAGTCTCTGCTTCCAACTTTTGTGAAGGTGCCCTTCTCGTTCCAAAACAGAAGAATAGCACTCTATTAGACTGATACTCTACTTGTATCATACTATTTATGAGAAATTTGACAAATAAAACAATTAAGGTGAAGTATGCCATTTTTATGTTAAATAACGGCTCAACCAATGACGTGAGTCTGGAGTGGGACTATCTGTTTTGACCGACCAAATGCGACAGGGGGAGTCTTAGGGGAAACATGTTTGAAAATAATTGAAAATAATGTAATTTAGTGGTGCAGGAATCAAACACCTGTAAATAAATCAAGAAGGAGTAAATTCAATATAAATGTAGTTTTGTTTGTTTTTGCAAAGGTACGTTGACTTTGCTTCTGTCTAATAATATTACTTTTGCATTTGTTGTAACACAATTTTATTCTACGTTGGTGCCTCAATTACTTGTCAATTACTAATGCAAAAACAAACTGACAAAGAAAGACACAACAAAATATATGTGTATTACACATATCATGGCAGGGTACTACAGTGATCTATACTTGGGACACAAATATCTAACAAATATAATCACCCACATTGTATGTATATTGTGAAAGTGCTAAAAGTATGTTGTGTAACAAAATTATGCTATTGTTGTATATATTATATATAGGCTATTTACAATATGTAAAATATTTACATTGAACAGGTCATACAATGGGTCACTCCAAATTCCAACTATAATATAATCGTAAAACTTTTCAAAATCAGTAAAGCAAAGGATCTGTGCGCATTAATCTGTCCCATGCAATTTCTAGAGATAATAATAAGCTGTGTCACTCGTGAAAATTCTCTCTCCACATGAGCATTAAAGATGGGATGAGTAAGCACCCAGAGTGCTAAATCTGACATTGTTATTAGGAAGGACTCAAGGATGAGAGGAACACTAAACACAGTTTATTGAAGAGATAATGATGTACTATAAAGACTGAACTGGATCTAGATGAGAGTGGCAAGACTGCACACAAACACGAAGAAACAATCTGGTGTTGAGAGAAACACAAGGGTATAAGTAGGCTGAGCTGATAGAGAATAGGTGCTAATAATAAACTCGGAACAATGTGAATGAGTGTTCGCATTGGAATGTCAATCACGCTGTCCACATGGCAGAGTAAACACATGAGGGAAAACAATCACATGCAGACACACAGGAGAAAACATCACAGATCCACCAGAACCATGACAGTACCCCCTCCAAAAGGACACCTCCTGGCATCCCCCAAAGATCCTCCACAGTGCCAGTAAAAGTCAGCAATGAGGGCGGTGTCCAGGATATCACAGGCCGGAACCCAACTTCTCTCATTCGGACCATAATCCTCACAGTATACCAGGTATTGAAAACCTTGCCCCTCTGCCTCACATCTAATAAACACCGAATCGAGCATGCCGGGGCCCCACTGATCAGATGGGGAGGTAGCTAAACAGGAGTTTCTGGGTGGAGAGGGGAACGAATGACAGGCTTTATATTGGAAACATGAAACACCGGATGGATACATTTTAACAGAGGGGGTTATTAGAGTTGGAATAGTGAATGGTTAAATTAATTTAGGTTCCAGGTTTACGTGAGGGTAATCTAATAGGTAGGTCCTGAGATGATAAGTAGACATTTTGACCACTCATGTAAACAGGGGACTTGGAACGTTGATGATATGCAGATGCCTTTTTCTGCTGCCAGTCCGCAGAAGAGCTTCTCTGGTGATCCTCCAAGTGCGACAGCATCTCTGGAGGAAAGTGTGTGCAGATGGAACAATGGCATCAGGTTTTTGGGAAGGGAACAGAGAGGGCTGGTATCCAAAACAAAAGTGGAAGGGTGACATACCTGTAGATGACACCGGCAAGGAGTTATGTGCATACTCGACCCAGGCAAGTTTGGAACTCCAAGTCGACGGCTCACATAGGACCCTCTCCAAATCTTGGTTGGCTTGTTTGGCCTGCCCATTGGTCTGGGGATGGAAGAAGAAGACAAACTCACAGTCACCCCCAATTTTCAACAGAATTCTCCCCAAAATTTCGAGACATACTGGGGACCTCTATCAGAGACCACATCTGTAGGGAGGCCATGAATGTGAAAAACGCAATCTATGATAGCAAACTCTGTCTACCTTGTTGATTTTGGGAGGGGAATAAAATGGACCACCTTCCACCTGTCCTCCACAGTCAAAACAGTGTTGCCATTAGACAGGGTAGAACCTTGACAAAATCCATGGTAATGTGGGACCAGGGTCTCCAAGGGATCGGCAGGGGATAATTGAGAACTGCAGGAGGCTGACTGGAAGTCTTCCCACAAGCACACACCAGACATACCGAGACAAACTGACGAACATCGTGAGCCAGCGTAGGCCACCAGAATCATTGCTTAACTAATGCCTGGGTGCGGGCAGCCCCTGGGTGACAAGCAAGGTTGGATGACTGGAGGACATTGGTCTGGACTGACTCAGGAACAAACAACAAGCTAGTTGGGCACTCTGTTTGTGTGGGAACATTGCGCAAGGCTGAGCAGACTTTAGACTCCATTTCCCAAGATACCGCCGCTACCATCATGTCAGGTGGAAGAATGGTATCTTGAGAAGTTGAGTTGCTGTATGTTTCAAAAAAGCAAGATACAGAGCAAGGCTTGCCATTCTTGGAACCGGGGCAATCCAAGGTTTTGAAGTTGAATCTGCCAAAAAAAAAAGACTGTCCAACAAGCCTGCCAAGAATTTAGACATTTGGCGGTGCGGATGTATTCAAGGTTCTTGTGGTCAGTCCGGACCAAAAAAGGAACCCTCGATCCCTCCAACCAGTGACACCACTTACCCAAAGCCATCGTAACATCCAGTAACTCTTGATTGCCAATGTCATAATTCCATTCCGCTGGAGATAAATGATGGGAA
The DNA here is from genome assembly GCF_025860055.1 of Xyrauchen texanus. Classification (NCBI taxonomy): domain Eukaryota; kingdom Metazoa; phylum Chordata; class Actinopteri; order Cypriniformes; family Catostomidae; genus Xyrauchen; species Xyrauchen texanus. Next base: position 24,828,624 of record NC_068323.1, on the reverse strand, counting down.
AAAAACACATGGATGCAGTCTCTCATCCTATGAAGACTTCTGGGACAAGATTGTCCCCACCCCCACCTCTGACACATCAACCTCCACAATAAACTGACGAATTGGGACTGGGTTGATTAGGATGGGTGTTGAAATGAAGCATCTCTTTAATTTGGTAAACACGGCCAGAGCCTGGAGACCCAACAGAATGTAGTTTTAGTGGAGGTTAGATTTGTTAGAGGAGCAGCAATCTGAGTGAAATTTCGAATGAACCGGCAATAAAAATTGCCGAACCAGAGAAACCACTGGACTGCCTTGTGAGAATCCGGGGTTGCCGATCCAAAACTGCCTTGACTTTATAGGGATCCAGATTCCGTTGGGCGAGAGAATGAACCCTAGTAGCGGAACCGGCCATGCGCGAAACTTCTCTTCACTTCTCCACCTTGATGAACAAACAATTCTCCAGCAGCTGCTGAAGCATCCGTATGACATACCGGACATGGTCGCTTGTGGAATGGGAAAAAAATCGAAATATCGTTGAGATAGATAAACACAAGCCAATTGACCATGTCCTGGAGCACATAATAGACGAGCACTTGGAAGACGGCTGGGGCATTTGACAGGCCGAAAGGCATGCCCAAGTATTCGAAATGCCTGGTGGGAGTATTAAAATCTGTCTTCCATTTGTCCCCATTCCTTATCCGGCCAGGTAGTAAGTGATGCTTAAGTCCAACTTTGTGAAGATGGTGGCCCCCTGCAATAGTGTGAAGGCTGACGACATCAACGGCAAAGGATAACGATTCTTTACAGTGATCTCGTTCAGCAGCTGATAGTCAATGCAGGGTCTTAAGAAGCCATCCTTTGTACCGACAAAGATGAACCCCAGCGCAGCTGGGTAAGAAGAGGGACGAATAATACCTAATGCCAGAGAATCGGCAGTGGACTTACTGAACACTGCCCTCAAATCGTGGTAGACCGGGGCACAGAGGTGAGATCCACAGGCTGTACCTGTGACACAGAACAAGACAGGGGAAAGAGCAAAGACAAGACAATGAGACAGGCAAAATTAACGCCAAGATAAGACAGCATTTTCTGCCCAGTTAATATTTGGGTTATGAGTTATCAGCTATGAGTGTATCAATACCATTGGAGCAGAGGTTTATCAGATTACATAAAAGGAATGTTCCTTAAGATATGGTTGCCATGGTGAGGGTGATGGGAACTGTGACATGAGTGACCTTGGTGAGTTGTGTACCACAGAGTGTGCTGGCTGGAATAGGTTCCTTAAGAGGTGTCAAGGGAATACACCAAGTATTGACCAGTTCATAAAATTATCTGGGCACTACCATCTCACAGGACCTGAAGTGGGAGACCCACATTGACTCCATTGTGAATAAGGTCCAGCAGAGGTTATACTTCCTTTGCCAGCTGAGGAAGTTCAACCTGCCACAGGTGCTGCTGATACAGTTCTACTCAGCAGTCATTGAGTCTGTCCTCTGCACTTCAGTAACTGACTGGTTTGGTGCAGCTACGAAATTGAACATTGAACAGAAGACTACAAAGGACAGTTCAGACTGCTGAGAGGAATATCGGTTGCCCCCTGAAAAATCTCTCTGGACCCCACTCACCCAGCCCACTAAATTTTGGACTGTTGCCTTCTGGATGGTGCTACAGAGCACTGAGCACTAGAACTGTCAGGCACAGGAACAGTTTTTTCCCTCAAGGCATCCATCTCATGAACAGTTAAAACTGCCCCATTGAGCAATAATTATGTGCAATACACAGCTTAGACAATTTATATTTATCCAACATACCATACCTCTTCTGCCATACATTCCCTTGCATCTGTATATAACAGATTTATATTGTACATACATTATATATGGATGGACCTACCACCCCTGGAGCGGTAGGCCCACTGCCAGGGGTGGAGGAATGTCTCCATGTGCCGCCAGAAAAGCGGAGGGGCGTTCTGTCCACTGGGGGTCGGAGGTTTGACTCCGGTCCGCCCGGGGAGGAGTGGCTGTCGTCCGCCGAAGAGTGTGGAGGAGTGCTCGAGGACCATGCGACGGCACATCAGAGACCCGGGAGTGAGCTTCTTCTCTCTCTCCTCTCTCTCTGTCCCACCGTGTTGGCCTTTTTTTTTTGTTGTTGTTGTTTTCCCCCTCCTGTCTCCTGCCAGGTCGAGGAAGGCGAGGATGACCTGACGGTGTGCCAAGCACGTCCCTCCCCAGGGAAAGAGGGTATGTCATGCCGGTGGCACCCCGGCCTGAGGTAACGCCGGGAGGAGTTTGGAGCGGAGGGGGGCGGGGCCGAGCTGGAATGTCGCATATATATATTTAGCAAGTGTGTATAAAAGTCTGCTGCCAACTTTTTCTGTTAGAGTTCCATCAGGATGACAAAGATTGTGCATTTGCTTTTGCTGGACACTTTTTTCTCAATATTGAATAAAAAAGAAAGTCGTAGGAGTGTCCATGTCCTTAGTAGAGCAAACTCTTGCCTTATTATGCTCCCTTCACTTGCTCTTGTAGATAAGACCCAAGTTCGTTTCTCTTTTTTTTTCCAGGCTGCCCAGTTCCATTATTATTCAAAAGAACAATATCCAAAAGTTCAATGCTTCACAGTTGCTTTCACCTTTGATGAGGTATGCAAATTATAATTTTGACCAAATAAAATATATTTGCTTTCCCAGCATTGCCACACATTTTTAAAGGAATCCTTTCGCAATTTCTAAATGTAAAATTTTTTTCCAAAGCAGCACATCCTCCACACTCACGCATGGCACAGGCACACACCAAATCCTGTGATGAAGCGATACAGGTGACGGTCCCCCCAAGGGGAAAGACTCTAACGTCATCACAAAAATTCACCAAAAAGGAACAAAAACTTTTTTACCAATACAAACTCTTTAGAATGTATCACTATCAATAACATTTTATTAAAGTGCAATAGAAACAGAAAAAAAGAGATTATTTGACAGAAAAATACCATTCATGCGTCTTCACCATGCGACGGGAATTTATACTGTAATATTTTATAAGTGGTAACGATTGTAGTATTTCACACATTTGCACCGATTCCAGCAGAAGTGTGGCACTGTCGGCTTAATGCTTACATCGTCGAAAAGATCACTGGCCAGAGCGTGCCGATTCTATACACAACTTCTGGCTGACAGATGGTTTTTCCCATGTGGGCCAGTCTACGATGCAAATCCATACCCACGTACCCATATAATCCATGTCTTTAGGTAGCTCTGTGTGAGGAATAAACCTAAATTCAAGCGTTTTATTCAACAATCTCCATCTTCATCAGCCATAGCGCCCGTAACAGCTGTCATCTCAACCCACATTGATATCAGATTTAAAAAATGGTGCCTCAAAATGCATTTACCGGCCACTGATATAAATATTGTTTATGGAACTAGATCGTTGACATAACGGTAAACTGCCAGCAGGAGGTGAAGTCACCGGAAGTGTTTGAGGGGCCATCAAACCCAAACTGTCATAGAGCTTCAATGACTGACAGGTGAAAACACCCCAATTTCACCATCTCTGATCTCCGGATACAACAGTCACATTTTGCCCTCTAGTGACAATCATGTTTAATGTTTAATTTGCTCGATCTGGATAATATTCATTACGAGGGAGATGTACACAGATCGCAATGTCAGTGCATCCACCTGACCCGGTGTTCACCCTTACAAAAAGATAATTTCACATGCAAATCAGCTTTGCGGAAAATTAGCAGCAAATTTTCCATTGTTGCCAAAGGTTTGCCGGAGGTATACCACTACCGGTGAAGAGCTGCAAACATCTGGAAAACATTTGCTGCGAATCACATTTGCATGTGAAAATAATGGTGGCAAATTTGCGGCAAGTTTGCGGCTAGTTTCCTTTTTTGTAATGTACATGAACATAAAAAGAAACAAACAAAAACAAAAAAAGTACATGCATCTGCAAATTACAAAGTACTTCTAATCTTAGTCAGACATTTCCATTACATAGGTAACATTTTTAATTGACCATTTAGGTGAATTTAACATTTCTACTAATCTGATTCAGAAGTGTTTGTTGGCTCACATACAAAAATTCTTGCTGGTAACTAGAGTTGGGGTACTCGAGTTTGGACTCGGACTCAAGTCCGAGTCACGAGTCCAATTTTAATGGGCTTGGACTTGTCACGGACTCAAATGCATTTTTACTCAGACTTAACTCGGAGTCAAGCCTTTGGGACTCTGGCTTTTTTCCAAGACCAGCTGAATCCATGACATTTGTGATGCAATGAAAACAATTTCTGTCTGCATGCAGTTGTATTAGCCCTTGATGTCGTAGATGTAGCCAGAGTTGTTCACTGTGATTAAGCAAACACACGCACACACATGAAACATGCAACAACCAAGCTGCATGATGATCTGCAGGAGAAGCTACACGAACTCAGCTTGCTGTGGAGACCAGGCCTCCAGTCTTCGGTGTTGCCTGATGCCGATGACCGGGGGAGGGGACGTCGTAAGCAGTGTGCGAGGAAGCGAAACTGCGGCAAGAGGGCAGGGGTCCGTGCTAGGCTAAAAACAAACCCTAGCCGGCCGGCTCTCCCGTCTGTCCTGCCCTCAAATGTTTGTTCCCTGGACAATAAACTGGACTACATCTGAATCCAGCAGACTACGCAGCATGAGCTTAGAGACTTCTGCATCTTTGTTGTCATGGAGACGTGGCTCAGTGACAGAGTTCCGGATGCCACCATTCAGCTAGACGGGCTTTCCTCATTTCCTGCCGACAGAAATGCAGCTCTGTGCGGTAAGACTCGCGGTGGTGGCTTGTGTGTTTACATCAACACGGAATGGTGCAGTAACTCTATGCTAATCTCTAGTTACTGGTCATCGCTGGTGGAGCTTGGAACTGTTAGATGCAGACCTTTTTATTTACCACGGGAATTCACCCCTGTCATTATAACCGGAGTTTACATTCCCCCCAGCGCTAACGCTAAGGAAGCGCTCGGTGAACTGTATGGGGCTATTAGTGAACTGCAGAATGCTCACCCCGACGGACTGTTTATTGTCACCGGAGAATTCAACCATGCGACTCTCAAGACAGTGCTCCCTAAATTCAATCAGTATGTGGACTTTGAAACGAGAGGGGCGAACACGTTTGATCTTGTTTACACAAACATCCCAGGCGTGTACTTGGAGGAATACACAGCAACAGTGACCAGCTACATCAGCAAGTGCATTGATGATGTAACCTTCTCCAAGACCATCAGCGTACGCTGCTGAGGATCCGAGACTCCGACTTCAGAGCAGGCGACAAGGCTGCCCTAAGAACAGCGAGGGTCAAACTGTCCCAGGCCATCAGGGAAGCAAAGCGTGCACACGCCCAGAGAATCCACAGTCACTTCCAGGACAGCGGCGACCTGTGGTGCATGTGGCAGGGCATCCAGGCCATCACCAACTACAGGACAACATCAGTTGCCTGTGACAAAGATGCCTCTCTTCCAGATGTGCTGAACGACTTCTACACTCGGTTTGAGGCGCAGAACGACGTGGTGGCGAGGAAGACCACCCCTCCTCCCAATGACCAGGTGCTCTATCTTACCATAGCTGATGTGAGGAAAACTCTACGTAGAGAACCCACGGAAGGCTGCTGGACCAGACAACATTCCTGGCAGGGTGCTCAGAGGATGTGCAGACCACCTAGCAGATGTTCTTAACGACATCTTCAACATCTCTCTGAGCAGCGCCATCGTTCCAACGAGCTTCAAGGCCACCACCATCGTCCTCATACCAAAGAAGTCTTCAGTGTCCTGCCTCAACGACTACCATCCCGTCGCACTCACACCCATCATCATGAAGTGCGTCGAGAGGCTCGTCATGAGACACATTAAGATCCATCTGCCCCTCTCACTAGAGCCAATGCAGTTTGCGTATCGTCCCAACCGTTCAAAAGAGAACGCCATCGTCACCACCCTCCATCTGGCCCTCACCCACCTAGATAAAAAGGACTCATACGTTCGAATGCCGTTCATAGACTTCAGCTCAGCATTCAACACAATCATTCCTCAGCACCTGATTGGAAAGCTGAACTTGCTGGGCCTGGACACCTCCCTCTATAACTGGATCCTGGACTTCCTGACTGGGAGACCTCAGTCAGTCCGGATCGGGAACAGCATCTCCACCACCACCACACTGAGCACTGGGGGCCCCATGGCTGTGTGCTCAGTCCATAAATTTGTGATCATAAATTTGCTTGTTTCTTGTAGAGGTGTTAGTAAAAGCTAAAGAATTAGGCCACACTGGCAATCCAGTTTATGATGGTATGCAAAAAAACAAAACAAATCCATGCTGAAAGCTACCAGTTGCAGGACATATATATTAGACTGTGTATGTGTTGCGCTTATTGACTCAAGTACGTTTTGGAATTATACAGAATTCCTATTGAAAACATTTGGCCGAAGAAAGTTACATTTGGAAAATCTCATTGTAACATCTAAGTTTTTCAAAAGGTGATTAGGTAGTTCTTACTTGTACCCACACCCTAGAAACATGGTTAACTCTAGTGGTATCTTGTATCTTTGCTTATGCAATTTGTTGACACACTTTTGGTATTTCACATGAATAGTTTGCTCAAGATCTGGCAGTAATTGGATGATATTCCCTGAGTTCATAATCTGTGATTCAACATGGTGTGTGCCATGAAACAATTTGCATTTATCACCATTGACATCCTCAAATACAAAACAAGAGTATACCCACAGTGGTCCAAGTTCCCTAACACACTGAAGCAAATGCAAAAGCATGTGCATGTCGAATGTGCAGTATTTCAACCCTAAAGTGGTCCAAATAAGTTAACAAAATAGGTAAAAAGCATTTTGTTTTACAAATATCTATCAACGCTACTTCCACAAATGCAGCATAGTGATAAAAGGATTCCTCTGTCATTGTATCAGCAAGAATAGGGAGGGAGAAGACGAACAGCCTAGATGCTTTCTAGTACTTAAAGTCAGTCCTAACAGCTCTCAGAATGTGTGTAATAAAATATAATGGTTTGATGCTTGACAATCTTTTGTCAACAACATCTGTTAATTGAGAGAGGGACAATTTCTCTCAACAGTATCCTGGAAGAAACATAATCTTAATAGGAGTTTGTCACACCCAGCATTACTGCATGTATGTAGTCAATGCCAGAACTTCTAATGTGGTCATAATGTGACGTATTCATCAGGAAAGATGGCCTTTTAACTCCATTAACTGGCTTGTCCAACCTGTTAGCAGCTTTTGCATCTCCAATACTTTGGTTGTGAGTTCTCCGCAAACCACAAGAATTATCATGGTTACAGGGAAAGACACAGATGTTTCCACCACTTCCAGTTCTGAATGTTTCACCGGGTTGAAAGCATTTGTGGCAGCTAAAGGCACCATTGAACTGAATATGGTTCAAGATAAGACTTTTGGCAGGGAGATCTGCTGTGTCACAAATAAGAAATGCTCTACATAATACCATTTGACATATTTAGCCAACTTTGGTGCAAGGGTTCACTAAATGCTGGGGAAAATGGTTTGTTCTCTCCAAACCATAAATCATAAAGAAGCATGTTCTCTTTTCTTCTTCTCTGTGTGTAAGGCAACTCATTAATCTGAAGGTATAATGTGCAAACAGATACTTTAGAACTCCTGAAAACTGAAACACCATCAGTGTTCCAGGTGTAGGAAATATTGTGAGGGTTGCTGGCTGATAACCCACCACCAGGTCCAGACAAGGCTCTATACACAGTATCATCATATATGTCATTGATATTTCTGTTATTCACTTAAACTAGAAACTAGAGTTAATGAGGTCTGAGAAACCTTCACGCTTAAAGAGATTATGTTTTTCAATAGGAATCTCATTGAAGTAAGAATAAAATTGGAAGTTTAGAATAAAGTGCTGATTAGAGCAATGTTGTGGATCAGCAGAAACTTTTGCAAAGCAGACAGACCAGTAATAATGTTTTACCAGAGGGGTCTTAAGAGTACTTCTTAAAAAAAAACTCCTACAGGGACAGCCTCCAACCTCTCCTGCAGAAATGAGAGCACTGACCCAATTGTGCACCTCTGCAGGTCTGCGGACCGGGAAGAGCACCAATTCGCGAACAAGCGCCACTTCAGTGCATAAAGTGCTCTGGCTTGGTTAATTGTGTCTACGATGGCAGGTGGTAGGCCACTTAGATCCTCCGCATCCCACCCAGGGGCCTGGATGGAGGTTCCAGAGGTCTGGGTGCGGATGCCAGAGAGTGCTCCATCCCTGAGAAAGAAGGTCCTTCCTCAGGGGAATTCGCCAGGGAGAGGCTGTCGCAAAGAGCACAAGATCCAAGAACCAAGTCCGAGTGGGCCAGTAGGGGGCTACCAGAATGACTTGTTCCTTGTCCTCCCTGACCTTGCACAGCACCCATGCAAGTAGGCTCACTGGGGGAAATGCGTACTTGCGCAGCCCCTGGGGCCAGCTGTGTGACAGCTCGTCTGTCCCGAGGGGAGCCTCCGTTCGGGAGTACCAGAGCAGGCAGTGGGAGGTCTCTTGGGAGGCGAACAGGTCTAACTGTGCTTTGCCGAACCGTTCCCAAATCAGCTGGACCGACTGCGGGTGAAGCCTCCACTCTCCGCTGAGTGTACCATGTAGCGACAGTGCGTCCGCTGCCGTGTTGCTCCGTTTGTCATTTTGCCAACTAACGCATGCAGAACTGTGATGTCATCAACTGATTTAACATACTAACAGTAAATAGGACAGCTTCTCTCTGTAGACAATTGGCCCAAGTGAAACACAGGTGGAGTGTGTCCATCTACAGAGCCATACAGGTGCATTAGCGGAGTTTACAGCTGCGCATGTCTATTTGCCGCTTTATTTTCTTCGCAAACTGTATGATCCAGATGCGTTATTAAACTAGAGATGAACCGTGGAGCAAATGTTTACCGAGCTATGGTTGGCGACCATACGGTTTTTTTTTTTCCGAGAACCGTTACACACGTAGTGACCAAGTTGGGTTGATGGTTGCTCTGGTTGAGCTCCAGAGATCATGTGTGGAGATGGGAGAAACTTGCAGAAGGACAACCATCATTGCTACATTCCACCAATCAGGGCTTTATGGCAGAGTGGCTAGACAGAAGCCTCTCCTCAATGCAAGACATTGAAACCCTCTAGGAATTTGCAAAAAAAGCACCTAAAGGACTCTCAGATTGTGAGAAACAAGATTCTCTGGTCTGATGAAATGAAGATGGAACTGTTTGGCCTCAATCGATATCAATGGCCTGGAGGAAACCAGGCACCGCTCATCACCTGCACAAAACCATCCCAGCAGTGAAGCATGGTGGTGGCAGCATCATGCTGTGAGAGTGTTTTTCAGCAACAGGGACTGGGAGAAAGTGTGGTCAGGGTTGAAGGAAAGCTGAATGCAGCAAAATACAGAGATATCCTTAATGAAAATCTGGTTCTTAGTGCTCAGGACACCAGACTGGGCTGAAGGTTCACCTTCCAACAAGAAAATGACCCTAAGCACACAGCCAAGACAATGCAAGAGTGGCTTAGGGACAACTCTGTGAACGTCCTTGAGTGGCCCAGCCAGAGCCTGGACTTGAATCCAATCGAACATCTTTGGAGAGACCTATAAATGGCTGTCCACCAATGGTCCCCATCCAACCTGACAGAGCTTGAGTGGACCTGCAGAGAAGCATGGCAGAAAATACCCAATTCCAGGTGTGCAAAGCTTCTTGCATCATAATCATTTTGAGGCTGTAATCGCTGCCAAATGTGCTTCAACTAAGTACTGAGTACTGAGAATACTTATGTCAATGTGATATTTTTTTTATTTCGAAAGTTATGAAAAATCTGGTTTATGCTTTGTCATTTTGGGGTATGGAGTGTAGATTAATATACTTTTTTTTTAATACTTTAAAGCATTTTAGCATTTAGCAAAATGCCTGAATACTTTCTGAATGCACAGTATATATAAATAAATATATATTTATAGTGTACTACCCAGTCAAAAGTTTTGAAACACTTGACTGAAATTGTTCTCATGAGTTAAAACATCTTTTGATCTGAAGGAGTATGCTTAAATGTTTGAAATTAGTTTTGTAGGCAAAAATATAATTGTGCCACCATATTTGTCCCATCCCCCCCACCCTCCCGTCTGGTTGATGGGGTCCCTGTGTATACTGTTAGGAGATTGCTGGACTCCAGGAGGCGTGGTAGGGGATACCAGAACCTTGAGGACTACGAGGGATATGGCCCGGAGGAGAGATGTTGGGTGCCATCCCGGGATATTCTGGACCACTCGTCTGTTCGAGGACTTCCACCAGCAGTGGCCCCTTTCGACCCAGGGAGCATCTGGGGACACCCCTGAAGGGGGTACTGTCAGGATGCCTGTTTGATCAGCCTCGTTGTGTTTGTGTCTGTGTCATTGTTTGTCCGTAGCGCTTGGCTGTCTTGTTTGTCTGCCCGTGCACTTCGGCGTGTGGTGTTTGTGTTCGTTCACCATGTGTGTCTGCACGTGTTGTTTTCCATGCGCTCAACTGTCAGCTGTCGCCCCTCCCTCTTGTTACCTTGTTAGTTCAACATTACACTCACGTGTTACTCATTAGCCTCTCTTTATATTCCCCTTGTGTTTTTTTGTCGCTTGCCAGATCGCGTTTTCACATGTTGTTATTCAAGTCTTGCTAATCTTGCTTTTTCTTGCTGTTTGTGGTGGCCTAGTTATCTAGTCAAGTTTTATTTTTCTTCAATTTTGATTTGCTTTGGATTCCTAGGTTTTTCCTATTTTCCTTTTCTTTTGCTGTGTCTTGATCCTAGCTTGTTCTACCCTGATTTGATTTATTAATTTTTATCTTTATTGATGATTTCTATTTATTTTTTCCTATATATTAACTTGGCATAGTTTATAGGTTTTTGCGTTATTTTTCCTCATCCCCTGTGGCTTGCATTCCGAGCAGTTTTGTCTTTTCCCTTTTTTCCCTTTTTTTTTCTTCTCTCGAGTCTCCCCATCTTCCAGGCTGCTGGACAGAGCTTATTCCCCCGCCACCTCCGGCCTACCAGCAGTCATCTCCCTTCCCCTTTGCCGCGCCTCACCTGCCAACACTGCCCGTTGCTTCCCCCAACTTTACTATTATTCTAAAATTTGAAAAAAAAAAACCACTTATAATAAAGAATGAGTAAGTGTTTCAAAAATATTAACCAGTAGTGTGTGTGTGTGTGTACTGTATATGTATATATATATATATATATATATATATATATATATATATATATATATATATATATATATATATATATATATATGTATATATATATACAAATACAAATTACACATTCTATCAATTTATATTATATCATGAAATTGCATTTTTGATAATGATTCAAGCTGTTGTCACTGTTTGAAATGTCATACACATTTTTACTAAAGGTTGGAACTTATTAATGGAAATAGAATTCAACATATAACAATAATTGAATAATTTTATTATGAAAATATACTGCTACTTTTACTTAAAAGTACCATGTAAAAACATAAGGTTTAGGCAAGGCTTTGCAGAGGTTTTTACCAAACCCCTGAATGCCTATTTGTAAATTTTTACAAAGTTCTCTAAGTTACACAATGGCACTATCAGGAGGCAGTATGGAACTGCATATAACTGATTCAGTGTATTCTATCTGTGTTTATTTTATATTGGACTAGATTGTGCACATTTGGGACGAAGTGGAGACTGTTCTTTGTTATTATTATAACTTGGGCTGTATTGTGTGAGTTAGTGACAAGTAATTCCTAAATGTTAAATGCGTGAATCATTATGATTATTTAGTTTAGAAGTGTTTGTTGTTATCATTACATCCTTACTACTAGTTGTTTGACTCAGCAGTTTCACTATCGTAGTCACATTTGGTGTGATACCATGTAAACTTATTGAAACTCATGTTGATGTCATATTTTAGAATGCCATTTGTACCTATTTTTATTTGTGTGTTCTTAAAGTACCTGAATGTTCGTCAGTAAGCTTATGGTGTTTATCTAATACGTGCTTTAACAACACCAATTTGACCAGCGCAATCTTATTGTAACTGTGTCATTAGTTTAACACACTGTTTCACGAAATGTATATTCATAAGTACTGTGAATGTAAAGATGTATATCTTAATTCAGCAATGTTATATAATGTCGTAATATATTGTATTTGTACATTTCTACATTTATAGGAAACCACAGACACCCATACATGATGTTGCAAGGTTGTTTTTCCTCATCTGTACAATGTAAAGTATGATTAGAATTAAAGATGATTAAAGATGATTATGACCACTACATTACTGTAAATAAAAGAAAGGATATTAAGAGGCACAAAATGAAAAGGAAGTGTTTGGATCTCATCTTTGGACACACAATACATGTAACGAAGCAAAAGGAAGCTTTTACTTGAATAATGTATACTGACTTACGTGTACAAATATATGTTGTACAAGTTCTCAAATTCAAATCTACAAGCTCTCATGTTTGCAACACCTTTACCTTCCAAGAGATGTCAAACAGGTGTGTTACTGGTCTGAAGACATGCTGATCTGAAGCCACGTGAGTTAAGCAATGATAGTGTCAAACACTTGCTGGCTTGACTGGGTCCATCTGTCATCGAATTTTTCTTTGGGAGCATAGTGCTGTTTGCTTTTCTCATATTCAGTTTTGCAGTCTTTTTGGAGTAGGTGATATCTTGCAGTAAGGTTGTGAGGTTTAGTGATCTTGGAGTATTCTTGAACGAAACTCCTATAGAATCCAGAGAACCCAAAAAAGGATCTGAGCTCTTTGAGGTTCTTGGGTTTTCAAACACCTGGAATACAGGTGGAGAGTTTGTAAGGCCAAAGGCATGACCCAGTATTCAAAGTGCCCCCTAGCTGTACTAAAGACAGAATTCCATTCATCCCCCTTATGAATCCTTACAAGATGATAAGTGATTCATGGATCTAACTTAGAGATGGTGGATTTCCCTTTAAGTGTTGGTGGAAATGAGCGGCAGGGGGTAATTGTTTATATGGTGATCTTTTACCCACGATAGTCAGTGCATGGTACTAACACACCATCATTCTTACCCACAAAGGGCAATCCGGCCACGATGACGCCACTTTCTGCATGCAAACCCTAGCAAACAAGTGGAGAGGTCAAGTATAAACCAGGCATCAGGCTATAGATCACCCTCATTGAATTCAGTTATTCAGCTGAAATCATTCTGAGCTCATCGAAATTCAAACCACTGCCCCTGAAGCTAGAAGTGTTGTTGAACTTATGGGCACATGTGAGTTTCAGGTTTAGGATGAAATGTCCACAGAGGGGTGCTAAATGTGAGATTTAATGTGAATTTGTAAGTTTAATGTAAGTTGAAAATGAAGTAATGCAGTCAAAAGGAATTAATATTTTACTAGCCATATGCCATAACTCAAACAACTACCCTAAACCTAACTGTCAGTGGAGTAAAACTACATTTTAGAGTGAAAATGCAACCTCCGAATTGTTTTTAAACACAATTACTTCCTGGTTTCCACCCGTTCTGGAAAACAAAACTGGTAAGGCAAGGTTGCTTGCGACTGATAAAGTGTTAGTATGTTATGTATACAATAAAAGAAGTATTTAGTGTACTTTTTTATACTTTGTATACTCTACAGCATGGTAGTAGTATGCTAGTCTGAAAATAGCAGAGGTCAAACACCCTTTGGACATCAGCAAGGTGAAGCCAGGTTATGTTGATCAAATCTTAGCAAATAGTTGCCCATTGAATAAGGAAAGTTCATCTGAATGAATAACTTTAAAGGCAAGATTACCTTATCTCTGCACTTGTTGAGGACAGAGCGTTTCCAGCATTGAAGGACATCCGGGGCTTAGCCCAGACAATTTTTTTTTCACACTAGCAACCACATCTCTGTAGTCCAAAGCTGGTGAGAGTGTATTCTTTGAGTTTTGCTCTGGCTGGGCCTGTTTCTACAGTTCCTAAATCTTCCACTCTAGTATTATCCTCGACTAACTCATCCTCTCTCCTCCCTGAATCATCTGTGATGCAAAAGAACAGATACAGCACATAACTTACTGCAAATCAGCTTCAAACAACTAATTCATCAAGTGCTACATATTTCAAATTGTAGACCAATACCATTGAAGAAAATGTATTGGGAAGAGCAGATCAGTGGGATTGCCCTAAGATCTATCATGATTCTTGAATTTTCATGTACATTAACATAAAGTCATCACAAAAGAGTTATATTACAGTGAGTAAAGTGAGGTAAAAATTTTTTTAATATAAATAATTTATATATTTTTTGACATAAATAGTCAAAATTATGTATAAGATCCTAAATTAAAGCAATACATGAATGACTTTATTCTAAGTTCATTGACACACCATGGCATCGAACTGTATATAATTCTCCATGTTCATCTGTCAAAATCCTTTCATTAGGATCATTGGGATAAACATCGTTTCACTTTTAACTTTCTCTAAAGTAAAGTGACTGATTAATTGTTACCAGTTTCCATGCCTGATTCTGGCACAGCTGCAGCTGCTGGCTCCTCAGTCTGTTGCTCATCTTTGCTACACTCTACAAAACCATTTAATCAAATCAAAGTGTATATTTACTACAAACAAATATCACAAAACAAGTCACACATACATTTTATGTTAATGCTTATTGGTTATCCTTAGAGAAAACAACACCTGATGAACAAGAAAAGTACACTTCAAATGGGACTCGAACAGACGTCTCAGGCGTGAGAGGTGTATGCACTAACAATGAGGCTACAGCCTTTAGCATCAGTAGCTAGTGCACCTCTTGAGGTCAGGAGAATGAGGTTTACACACTGCACAGCTATCTACCTGCTGGCTCTCGTTACAAGTGCAGTGTGTTCCTGGCTACCCACTGACTTCTTTTGAAAAAATCCCCAAAGACTAATTTGCTTCATTTTTTTCATTTTTCTGTATTTCCTGCTAACTGCTGTTAACTCCCCACTAAGTAACGTTAGTTGATGTCAACTCCTCCCCTACCTGCTGCATATTCAACAGAGAGGAAGAAACGGAGTAGCCCATAGGCTACCGACAGCAAAGAAACGTATTCTATAGGCTAGATTATTTTTACAGGCTGTATGCAGTATGTGCAAAGCCAAAGCACAATGAAATAATTCAAATTATGATTTCGGAGGTTTACATAGGCTTTTATATATACAGTATACACAAGCAGACAAAAAATTGGAATAATACAGATTTTGCTCTTATTCATATTTGTCAGTCAACATTTAAAAATACATTCGGGGCTACACTCAAAACATTCGGGGCTGAAGCCCCGGCGAAATCGGCTGACGCCGCGTCTGGTTGAGGACATCAGATCAATGTTTTCAGCTGTCAGCATTGACATTTCTGCCCCCACAAATAACAAAGTTAGTGATTTGTGTTTTAATTTCAGAATTTGTGTTAAAAGTATTTCAGGAGGTTTTTATATTTTTTAAACACATTTTAGTGTGCACCATCATGTCCACCTGCATTATTTATTCCATATTTTTGTATAATTTATATTTATTAATTTCCCATTGGGAGAAATTTGCCTCTGAACCATTCTCTCATTTTAACCTAAATTCATGGGGGTTTTGCCACAAATTATTACATAATTTGGGTGTTTAGCAACCCGGCACAATTATCTATGACAAATGGATCAACAAATTGCCCAGATAGTGTAAAGTTTTCAATGCATTTTCAAGACAATTACAAAATAATAGAATAGAGCATATTCTGTTACACTGTATTGTTTTATTTTTCAAATATCATAGAGCTAATTGAACACATGATAGGACAGGTTCATTTCCACTTCCACACTGAAATATTATGAGACACAACTGGCTGTCAAATACATACTGAGCTACAAGTAACACATAAGCTATACATACTGCACAGTATTAATTTTCTCAGGCATTTATTAAGTCTAACTAGATGCACAACTTACACTTTCAGTAATACACCAATATGGCAATAATCATACCGTACTGTTCATTTGTTGTACTTGATATTGTTTACTTCCAAGTTGCTTCTTGGAATATCAAATGAAAATCAATCAATATCTGAAAAAACTATGCCACCTTGAGTAACAAATAACATGTATTAGATGTGAATATGAGTTCTTTGAATGAATATAGTACTTAATACACAAATGACCTTATACACTTATGGTAATTCAGCAAGTAGTAAAAATTATATATATATATATATATATATATATATATATATATATATATATACAGTATACACAAGCAGACAAAAAATTGGAATAATACAGATTTTGCTCTTATGGAAAGAAATTGGTACTTTTATTCACCAAAGTGGCATTCAACTGATCTCACTCTATAGTCAGGACATTAATAATGTGAAAAATTACTATTACAATTTGACAAAATTACAAAAATATTCAGAACTTCTTAAACTACGTCAAAGAATTCTCATCAAAAAATCATCCACGTGCAGCAATGACAGCTTTGCAGATCCTTGACATTCTAGTGGTCAGTTTGTCCAGATACTCAGGTGGCATTTCACCCCACAATTCACTTGCCATAGATGTGTCTGTCTTGTCAGGCACTTCTCACGCACCTTACAGTCTATCTGATCATATAAATGCTCAATGGGGTTAAGATCCATAACACTCTTTTCCCATTATCTGTTGTCCAATGTCTGTGTTTCTTTGTCCACTCGAACCTTTTCTTTTTGTTTTTCTGTTTCAAAAGTGGCTTTTTCTTTGCCATTCTTCCCATAAGGCCTGCACCCCTGAGTCTTCTCTTTACTGTTGTACATGAAACTGGTGTTTAGCGGGTAGAATTCAATGAAGCTGTCAGCTGAGGACATGTGAGGTGTCTATTTCTCAAACTAGAGACTCTGATGTACTTATCCTCTTGTTTAGTTGTACATCTGGTCTTCCACATCTCTTTCTGTCCTTGTTATTTGCCTTTGAAGACTGTAGTGTACACCTTTGTGTGAAATCTTTTTGACAATTTCAAGCATTGTATATCCTTCATTCCTCAAAACAATGATTGACTGATGAGTTTCTAGAGAAAGTTGTTTCTTTTTTTTGCCATTTTTGAACTAATATTGATCTAATGACATGCCAGTCTATTGCATACTGTTGCAACTCAAAAACAAACACAAGTTAAGCTTCAGTAAATGAACCAAATATCTTTCAACTCTGTTTGATATAATGGCGAGTGATTTTCAGTGTTGGGGAGTAGCTACCTGCATGTAGCAACGCTATTAACTACATTTTTCAGTAGCTTGATAGTTGCTCAGCTGCTTTTAAAACAGAGTAGCTTTTCCAGTAGATAACTACATTTTCCAGCTAGTAGCTACATCATGTTGGTCAGATTACAACTAATAGCCTTCCTTATTGTATAGAAGCCAAACTTTTACTGGCAAAAGTCAGATGATCTGGCAGCACATTTCTGTCTGCTGATCAGAATCAGGCAGTGTCGGCTTCTTCTTTTGTAATGGCAGATCACAAACAAAAATAGTGAATTACCGCCATCTACTTAGAGCTAATTACAGCTCACTTGGATAAGAAGAGATTGTCTGATGGTAATGTAAAGTGAGCAACCACAGTTTGTTTAACTTTACAAGAGGTACTGGGGCAGGTAAATCTGAAAATGATGAAAGAACACCATTATATTCTTCCATGAATCAAAGAATGTTTCAAACATTTTGTTCTTAATAGATCACACAACAGCATATTTACCCTTACTATTTTAAATAAAATGATACAAAAAGTTATTATTGGCTTTTTGAGGAATTTTTTTTCTGTTGTAAATATGTTTATTTCGCTTCTTATCATCTGTGCGTTATTGAGAGCGGCAGGTGAATTATTATTATAATATTTATAAATTTACAGTATATATTATTATAATAATTACTACCATGCAGAACAATTTGATTTCTCCAATTCTTTGCATTTAATTAATTATTATTTTCATGTAAAATAAATAAAATGATTGGTAAAAGAAATTGTGATTTATTAAGCAACAATCTAGGATGACCATCCTTCCACTTTTTTTGGACCTGAAAGCGAACAAATATTTGTAGAGCAGCCTCTGTATGTGACATGTAAAGCTGGCACTGGCATGTCAATGGCAAAAAAAGTCAGAAAATACAATGAGCATGAACCCAGGTGTCATGAACCCCGCTCCCTCGCTCCGCCCCCTCGAGCTTCCACGCTCGTTCCGCGCCCTCGAGCTCGCACGCTCGTTCTGCCCCCTCGAGCTCGCACGCTCGTTTTGCTCCCTCGAGCTCGCACGCTCGTTTTGCTCCCTCGAGCTCGCTCGCTCGATTTGCTCCCTCGAGCTCCCACGCTCGTTTTGCTCCCTCGAGCTCGCTCGCTCGTTTTGCTCCCTCGAGCTCGCACGCTCGTTTTGCTCCCTCGAGCTCGCTCGCTCGATTTGCTCCCTCGAGCTCCCACGCTCGTTTTGCTCCCTCGAGCTCGCTCGCTCGTTTTGCTCCCTCGAGCTTCCACGCTCGTTTTGCTCCTACGAGCTCTCATGCTCGTTAGCAGGTCTCCCTCCTCAGGCTCGCATGCCCGCTCTCGTATCACCAGTATTAGTTTCACCCGCACTCGTCCCAATCACTAGAACATTAGTTTCACCTGTACTCGTCTTATCACCCCTTTATTCGTTACACCTGCACCGCTCGTTAGTTCCCCTATTTATATCACAGCACATTTGTTTCACACCCGTTGGTTATTGTATTTTGTTTCCCGTGTCTTTGCCCCCCGCTAGTCTCGTCTAGTTTTGAACTCCTCTTGTCCTCCTCTTAGCTTGCCAGCTCCCCTTGTTCCCCTGTCTTTTGCTCCCCACTAGTCCCGTCTAGTTACTCTGATCCTGTTTCCGGCTTCGACCCCCCACTCTCGTTGACCACTCTCTCCCGGATTTGCCCCTTTACTCCACTTTGATTCCCCGGCTTTTGACCCTACGCTTCCCTCGACAACTCTTCTCTGGATTTACCCTGTTTGTACTTTTGCCTGCACTGCTATTAATAAAAGCAGTTTCCTCCGACATTGTGACTGTTTCATCTTGTGTGTGTGTGTGTGCGGGTTACACCAGGTGAGGGCAGAAACAAGCCCTGAGTCTTTAATCACATATTACCCACAAATATTATGTTACAAGAACTAAAAATGACAGCCCAAGGAGAGTTTGTCATAAAAATGTGATCTTTTGGGAAGTAGGCTACACCTGGCCACAGCAGGACTGAAAAGTGTGAAGTATCGTATAAAAAATATTTTTTTATGGCATCTGATCTTTTTATTATATACTGTTGTATTTTATTTTATGGCTATTATTAACTTTATTAATGTTACTATTCATTAAATGTATTAAATACATTTAATTTATTAAATTAAACAGATTAAATGTATTTAATTAATACATTATTTAATAAATGTAATGTGTCAATTTTGTTATTAATATTATTGGTTTGATAGTAACATTAAAATAATGATTGGCTCATTAAGTAGCTTCAATGTAGCTAGCTACTTTTTGATAGTAACTTGTAGTGTAGCTAACTACTTTTTCATAAGTAGCTTGACTACTTCAAATTACGAGTAGCTTATCAAACTACAGTTTCAGAGTAGCTTTCCCGACACTGGTGATTTTTTTGTATCAAATGATCAGTTTAGCATGATTACTCAAGGATAAGGTGTTGAAGTGATGCTGCTGTCTAGATATGATCAAAAATGACTTTTTCCAAATAGTGATGGTGCTGTTTTTCACATTATTAATGTCCTGACTAAACATTGTGATCAGTTGAATGCCACTTTGGTGAATTATTTGTTATTATCAGTAGTATATTACTTTATTTCAATATAGCTAACACACACATAAATACAAATAATCAAAACAATTATAATAACATAAATATCATAGTCCAAACCTTCACCAATAACCCAAGACATGGCCCTTTCTTCATGTTAATCAAATATAATTCACAGAACTGCACATTTGATCAAAAGTATCAGGAACACAGGAACAGGAATGAGGCTTTAGAACATGGGTGTCTGGATCCTGTCACCAGCTTTTTTTCCATCTGTAAAGTATACCATCATACAGTAACATTACAATATCATGACGTGTTATAAAATAAGGCTCTGCGGAGGTCTAAGAATGCCACTTCAGTAATATGCAGTAAATTATCAGTTTACTCATTTTTTTTTCAATATAAATAAATAATGTTTCAAACAAACATAATTTTATTAAATTAAACTAATAAGTTATGTTTAATCATTTAATTGAATGAAACAATACAATAGCACATAATTTAAAATAATAAATAAATTAAACCTTTACATTACTTTTTAAAAAGAATTTGCAAATTGCTTTTGAAAATCATTTTATTATATCCATCCATCCATCCGTCCATCGTCAACCGCTTATCCTGTGTACAGGGTCGCGGGGGGCTGGAGCCTATCCCAGCTAACATTGGGCGAAAGGCGGGGGACACCCTGGACAGGTCACCAGTCCATCACAGCATTTTATTATATATTGGTTTTAATCTAGTTAAATCCAGATTTATTTATTTATTTACCGATTTTTATATATTCTTTTTTGAGGCACAGCCTAAAGAAACAAACCGATCCACACATATCGGTGCTTTGTAAAGATTAACAGTGTTCTGTGGCAGATGAAGATGGTTTTATCTAAACCTTCTGATCAGAAGACAAAGAAGCTTCAAATACTTTCACAGCAGCAAGATAAAATCACAAACAACTTCACAAGCAGTAAAACAAATTCCCCATTCTCTTAAAGTTTTCTTAAATTGATGTGTTCAATTGTGTGAGAGAGTAAGAAACAATGGAAACTTTGTAATTATATTTTAATAGTGTTATTTATTTGAAAGTCATTTTTGAAATACTTCGTGTATATCAGTAGTCTGTGCTACGTAACACTTTTGAAAGAGACAGAAAATAAACTGACCATCAACTGACAAAGACTGAAACACCAGAAAAATCAGTTTCACGTTGAAAGACAGACACTTAATTGTCTTCAATCTCTCAGATTTGTGTTTGTGTTGATTACTTCATAGGCAAATAAAAAGAGGCTCATTCTGTAAGTTTCCCCCCAACATGGACAAAGTTGCAAGTTCTGTTTACCAACGTTTAGCAAATAGTCACCCTCTAAATTATATAAGAGTCCCTCTTTTCATTGGCTGTTTGGAGTGAAATGTTACCTTTACTCCAGTCATAGAGAACAACATATCTCAGCGCTGACTACAGACTTTTAATACCCACGCAATCAATGTTTTATGTTGAATCTTATTTAGTTTTTAACATCTCAACAAGTATCACAAATTAACCTTTATTTTATTATTATTATTATTGTTGTCACATTTTATACCTGCCACACTAAATAAGTGTAAAAAAATCAATAAATGTACCATAATAAATGTTTTCAGGTGAACTGTCCACACATTGGTGCCAAAAGCTGGTTGTATTTTTTAGTTGTAATTGATGCAATACAGTCAAAAGGAGAGCATAATGTAAACCCTAACCAAAACCTTTTACTTAACGGTCAGTGGAGGGAAAAAAAATATTTTAGAGCAACTCCTGAATATATAGTGCTCACCATTGTTTATGTGAATGTTTTTACTTCCTGGCTCCAGAACCTGTGTCTCGCAGATTGTTCACACAATGTGCTACCAGTAGTGCTAGAGAAAACTGTGTTCACACTTCAATTGATGCAAAGATGTCTGATAAGAAGCAATTTGTCTGGGGTTGATTTCAGGGTACATTCAGATGCAACACAAGGCTGGCCCGTGTGTTTGTGGGGTCCTAGGCGAAATTATGAAAATGAGCCCCCGTGTGAAAATTGTCATAACTTTAAAACATCCATAGAACCACTGCAGACGTGGTGAGCAGATTTTTTTTTTATAGAAACCATTAAAAAAGAAGCACTATACTGTATATAGATCATCAGATGACAAATAACATGTTCCAATAGCTTTTTTCCCAACATGAAGATCCACATGCATGCATAAAGGAATACTGCTGAAAATGCTTGAAATGTATGTTTAGAACAACAAAATCAATGAAAAGGTTGTCCAGCATGTGTGCAAAAGTGAATAAAAGTTCACTTCAGGGAAAATAATGTAACTACAGCAATGTATAATGTTTAATTATTTATAAATAACATTACATATTTTAAATAGAGCCTATTAACACAACACCTTGAAATATACATTTGTATACAAATGTAAAGAATAAACACATACCTCTTAGAGAGCTGACATATTTGCAGATAGTATGTTTTGGTTATTTTCCAGATTAATTGTTCATATTTTCACTCTATGTCTTTATATCGGCAGTGTCTGTATTCCTTCCTGTCTAATAATACTGTGAAAAGAAGCCATGCTGTAGTTCCCAGCAATGATTTGTGATATGAAAAGTTATGCAGATTAGTGTGTACTGCTTAGGTTTACTTTTTTTTGTGTGTGTGTGGATAATTTCCCATTTTTCTCCCAATTTGGAATGCCAAATTCCCAATGCGCTCTAAGTCCTCATGGTGGCGTAGTGACTCGCCTCAATCCGGGTGGCGGAGGACGAATCTCAGTTGCCTCCAGATCTGAGACCGTCAACCCGCACATCTTATCATGTGGCTTGTTGAGCGCGTTGCCACGGAGACATAGCGAGTGTGGTGGCTTCACGCTATTCTCCGCGGCATCCACGCACAACTCACCACACGCTCCACCGAGAACGAACCACATTATAGCGACCACGAGGAGGTTAACCCATGTGACCAGTGGCGGATCTAGAGTTTTATATTTGGGGTGGCCAGGGGGTGGCCACTGCTACTTTCGGGGGTCCGCACACACACACGTGCACACACACTCACATTGAGGAAAGTATTGGGTCACACTGTTGTGTTTATAAGTGTTGAACATCTCCTGGCAGCTCTGGCTCACTGTCTTTCTCAGAACAAGTGGTCTCTGTGTCATCCCTTGATACATCTTTTTATAACACAAGAACAATTTGTGTATAATCACAATATAAATGCCACAGCCATCAACAACAAGAACACACATGAACCAACATTTTAAACGTCCAAACCTGTATGACTGACTTTCTTCTGCTGAACACAAAATATGATATTTTGAAGCATGCTGGTAACAACAGTTTTGGTTCCCAATCACTTCCATAGTATAGAAAAAAAATACAATGGAAGTCGACGGGAACCCAACACTTTTTGGTTACCAACATGCTTCAAAATATCTTTTGTGTTCTGCAGAAGAAGGTCATACAGGTTTGGAATGGCATGAGGGTGAGTAAATGATTATTATATTATTTTTGGGTGAACTATCCTTTTAATCTGACAAAATCATCTCAATGTAAATTCCTGAACTTGGCATTGTGAATGACTGCCTAGTGTCTGGTAGATGCTCTGACCTGTTGGTGGTCCTGAAGTCTGACCACACTGACTCTGACTAGCCTCAGCTAGGGAGCTGCTCTGGGGTCCAGTGGTGATGCAAGGGCTGGGGTCTGTTTGTAACTGATCTGCCTGTTTGTGCTTCTTTAAAAAGAAATCTCCCTTTAACAATATATCTCTCCCTTTCTTTTCATGTTTAATTGATCCTGTGCAAAAATATGACAGCCTATGGTTACATCTAATCATCCAATTACCAACATATTTATTTTAATTACAAATCCTCATTTTCATAACTGTACATTAAAATCAACAACCAGTCTAAGTTACCAGTTTGATCATTGCTAGCCCTCCTCTGAACAGCAGTAACTGAACTAGCTAATCGATTTCAAACTGCTAAATGTCTACTCGCTGAATCTGTATCCTACTTCCCCACATTAGCTAAACATTTGTATACTGTAACTTCCATACTGCACGATATATGCATGTATTACTAGTGCAGATGTAATCGTAAGGATTGTTATGCTAAATTGCGAAAGGATCTCTCTAATCTTATTAATTTGTAACTTATTGAACTCACACAGCGTCTCATCAAATTTATTCAGCAAACAAACATGATGTTAAACCTTAACTTACTTCAAATATGACGTTTTCTTATTCTTCTGTATCTTGCAACTATATTCTCTCGTCTTCGGCTCGTCGTCCGTTTGAAAACTGCGTGTGCTGCGGCGAACGTTTAAAAAAAAAAAAAACTCTTCTTTTGACAAGAGGTTAAATGAGATATCAATCAGCATCAGCAACTGCCAGTAGCGAATAAAAAGTTGGGGTGGCACCCGGGGTGGCCAATCAGATGGCAGGGGTGTCCAGTGCCACCCCGGACACCCCTCTGGCTCCGCCTCTGCATGTGACTCTACCCTCCCTAGCAACTGGGCCAATTTGGTTGATTAAGAAACATGGCTGGAGTCACTCAGCACACCCTGGGATTCGAACTAGTGAACTCTAGGGGTGGTAGCGAGTGTATTTTAACACTGAGCAACCCAGACCCCACTTAGCTTTACTTCTTGCCGATACTAGATATATTGCTCTTATTTTATTTGTTGTCACTTTCAGTTATTTGCCTTTTTGTGATTATTCAGAGCCAGAGGCGGCGGCAGTCGATTTTGCCGGGGCTTCAGCCCCGAATGTTTTGAGTGTAGCCCCGAATGTATTTTGAAAAGTTGACTGACAAATATGAAACCGGACAAAAGCCTATGTAAACCCCCGAAATCATAAGTTGCCTTATTTCATTGTGCTTTGGCTTTGCACATACTGCATACAGCCTATAATAATAGACATAGGCATAATCTAGCCTATAGAATAAGTTCCTTTGCTGTCGGTAGCCTATGGGTGACTCTGATTCTTCCTCTCTGTTGAATATGCAGCAGGTTGGGGAGGAGCTTGCACAGTCGTTGACATCAACTAACGTTACTTAGTGGCGAGTTAATAGCAGTTAGCAGGAAAGACAGCAAAAATTAAGCAAATGAGGCTTTGGGGATTTTTCCGAAAGAAGTCAGTGGGTAAGAATTCACATTTGTTTTTGTCCTTAAAGTCTGAAGATCATCATCTAGCTGGCTTTCACCCACAATAGGCTAAACCTCAAGAGGTCCACTACAATCTTTGTAAAGATTGACGCAACTTGGTAGCTCTTTGTTAGCGCGTCTGCCTCTCACGCCGGAGATTGCGGTTCGAGTCTCGTTCGGAGTGTACTTTTCTTGTTCATCAGGTGTTGTTTTCGCTAAGGATAACCAATAAGCATTAACATAAAATGTATGTGTGACTTGTTTTGTGATATTTGTTTGTAGTAAATATACACTTTGATTTGATTAAATGGTTTTGTAGAGTGTAGCAAAGATGAGCAACAGACTGAGGAGCAGCAGCAGCAGCAGCAGCTGTGCCAGAATCAGGCATGGAAACTGGTAACAATTAATCAGTCACTTTACTTTAGAGAAAGTTAAAAGTGAAACATTGTTTATCCCAATGATCCTAATGAAAGGATTTTGACAGATGAATTATTCTCATAGAGATGATGAGAATTATATACAGTTCTATGCCATGGTGTGTCAATGAACTTAGACTAAAGTCATTCATGTATTGCTTAGGATCTTATACATCATTTTGACTATTTATGTCAAAAAATATAAATTATTTATATTCAATATTTTTTTACCTCACTTTACTCACTATAATATAACTTTTTTGTGATGACTTTATGTTAATGTACATGAAAATTCAAGAATCATGATAGATCTTAGGGCAATCCCACTGATCTGCTCTTCCCAATACATTTTCTTCAATGGTATTGGTCTACAATTTGAAATATGTAGCACTTGATGAATTAGTTGTTTGAAGCTGATTTGCAATAAGTTATGTGCTGTATCTGTTCTTTTGCATCACAGATGATTCAGGGAGGAGAGAGGATGAGTTAGTCGAGGATAGTACTAGAGTGGAAGATTTAGGAACTGTAGAAACAGGCCCAGCCAGAGCAAAACTCAAAGAATACACTCTCACCAGCTTTGGACTACAGAGATGTGGTTGCTAGTGTGAAAAAAAAATTGTCTGGGCTAAGCCCCGGATGTCCTTCAATGCTGGAAACGCCTCTGTTCAGAGCTCATTTTATATGTAATATGATATTGTTTTCACCGTCATTGTGAATTGTATGTTAAATGATCTGGTCTATGCACCTACACACTTGGACTGCGGAGTGTTTCAAATTAAAAGTCATCAATGTTTTTAATTCTATTACCATTCTGTGTAAAATGAAACATGTAACATCTTTCTGTTTGGTTTTTAGTGTAAGAAAGAATTATGTACATGCATTTCTAAGTGTTTTCATTTATAGGCTTTATAGGATACTATTCCGTGTTTAAAAGCATATTTGTTTTTGTGGGTCACACTTTATTTTTGGTGGCCTTAACTACTATGTACTAACATTAAATATTTAGACTTACTTTGTAACTACATGTTGTTCTGCAAAATGCCCACATTTGCTGCTACTGAGGTACATGTAATGGTTAGGAGGAAGGGTAGGGTTAGGATTAGGATTAGGGGTTAGAGTTAGGTTTTGGGGTAAGGGATAAAGTTAACAGTGTAACTAAAAATGTAATTAAATGCAAGTACTTTAAATGTAATTAAAATGCAAAAACATGTATGTGCATAATAAGTACACTGTATCAAATGGTTAAGTACATAGTTAAGGCCACCAAATATAAAGTGGGTCACTGATAGCATCTGCCACAACAACTGTCCAATGACCCCTACTAACACAGAAACACACTTTTATTCCAACAACACAGTGTCCATGAAAACTAAACCTGAAATTAAAGAAAATATTTCCCTTAACTAAGATATTTTTGATAGATAGACTTTGATTTTTCAGTAAAAAAAATGTTGTATTGGGTGATTACTCTGTGCATTGAATGTAAGGTACAGTTTTGTTTTGTAAGTTTATATTAAATAAATTATAGTAAATCTTAGCGGGTGTCTTGGTAGTGACAAACAAGAGTTCTAAACAAATTTCCCTTAGGGACAATAAAGTCCATCCTATTTTATTCCATTATATTATATAAATAAAAATATATGAAAACTAACAACATAATTAGAAAAGCTTACACTTGAATACATTTTCTGCACGCCAAAACTAATTAAAATGCAATAAAATCAAGCATAGCTTACAAGGATTAGCCACAAAAATAAAAAAATGTATATCTCCAATGTCATTTCCGTCCACATTTTTGAGTTAGAGATTAACAAACCTTCCTTTTCAAACTCCTAGACAATTGGTCTGATTCACACAAAATTTAGCATGAATCACCCAGAGACCTTTATGACAAAAATGTATCAAAACCATTCTGATTTGTCAAATCATTTAGAAGATATAAGCAATAAATATTTTGGCCATGGCCCAAATTCATTTATCTTGTAAACGATTTGACCGATCAAAAACGTTTTGATAACTTTTTGTCATGAGGTCTCTAGATGATACAAGTTCAATTTACAGTGAATCGGAACAACATTCAAGAAGAATGTTTTTTTTCCTGGAAAATTTAAAATTTGAAAAAAGTGGAAAAGTTTAATAGATATAAATAGAACATATACATTTTGGTTCAATTCAGAGAAGAAAAAAATGTAGCCCATACGATTGAGAGGATATTAGCGAAATCGGAAAAGTGCGCATTATAGCAGCACCTAGGGTCTAGGACCCCTAATAATATTAGGAAATACATTAACAGCCTTGAAATACCAAAAACAAAATAAAATCTAAATATGCTGAAAAAACTAAAACTAAACTGACACTATCAGTCAAAGAGTGAAAACCAATCAAAACTAAAGAGACCCCGAACATTTTTTTTTATCACAAACTACCTGGACAAGACAAGAAAGTAATGGTAATTTCTCCACCTAGTTAGTTTTGGTTAACAATCCCCTCTGCCATGAGCTTCGTAAGCATTTGTCTTGCCATCATTTACTTTGGCAGGCATCTCTGGCACTAAATTGTTTGCTCATTCCTCCTACGGGGTCATTTATAAAAGTCTGGTGAGGAGAGAAACAGTGTTTCTTGGTTGAAGAACTGCTTGTGTCCGTGTGCAGTATGAGAGAGCTGGTAATACTACTGTTCCTGGTCTCCGCGCTATATGCAGCCAGTGATTTAGAATATAAGTGTTTAGAAGATCAGGACAGCAATGCTGAAGACGCAGCCGTGAAGTTCATCAACGACCATCGTCGTCGTGGATACAAGTTCAAGTTTGTCTCTCTGGACAGTCGCACAGCCAAGGAGAAGGTCAGTTTTCACGAAAGCCAGTCTTCCCATGACTGGCTTCAAGTGTACCAAAACATAGACTTACTGTGAAATGATGTGCATGTGTTTCAAAAATGTCTTGCTTCTGTGCAGGCTGATCCTTGTGAGGTTGTATTCAGGATGACCTTAGAAGAAACTGTATGTCACATTGTGAATCCTAAACCTTTAGATCAGTGTGAAGTAAGATCGGAGACTGAAACGGTGAGCTGAACATCAGAGACGTTCTTAAGTCTTATTTCAAAGATACTACACATTTACCACTATAAATTCAGAGATCTTTGTGACTTGTATTTGTTTATGTAATCCTTTTTATGTTCTCCTTAAAGAAAGTGGCAGCCAAATGCAATGTGACCATCTCTAGTATTGATGGAAAAGCAGCTGTGAAAAACTACATCTGTGACACTGAGCCAGGTGCTACAAACAACAACAACAAATAAATAAAAAGTTTTTTTTTCTTCTTTAGACACTTAACTTATATTGTAACCTTCCTTAAATCTATAACCTTTTAAAAAGCCCTTGTGATTGTTTAAGGTCAAAGACACATGGCCTTACACTTCACATGCTATTAGGAATCTTTTTTTGTCTTTTTACTAGTCGAGTTATCACCCAGAATAGTAGCTGAGTTCTTGGTTACTCAGTGGGTCAAGGTTTACCTAAAGTATATGACTCAGATGTTGCATTAAACTAAATTTTTCCTAATTGTTTTCTAAACTAAACAATAAATTATGTCCATTATATTGACAGCTAAAATACAAGAATTAAATCATTCAAAGCATAGCGTGTCAATTACAAATGAACACTAAAGGTAGTAAAACAACTGTATGTTTTATTCACTTTCACAGAAATTAAGATTGATTATGACTTGTGTTTCACACTGTTACTCACACACTGCTATAATATTTACCTTAAAAACTGTCTGATTACGACACCATTTCACTCATCTTTGGCGCCCTCCTGAATATTTGACTAAGCTGTAGTGACATGTAACGCATGCCATTTTGTTTTGTAATGATGTTGCGACAGTCAATTAACAAATTTTCTAGTCATTTTTTATTTTTTTTTTGAGCTGCAGCATATTCTGAATACTCAAAGTTCTCACAGCAAACAAAATAAAACTTTAATTTTATGTTACGTTATGATAAAACAACTACTGTACATAGTTTTTATTTATTTTAACATTTCAAAGTTTAGTCTTGGTTAAAGTGACAATCCTTTGAAACGAGATAGATACAGCACCAGAAGTCACACAGAACTGAATAAAAGCGGTCAAAATCAACCAAATTCAATATTCATGGATTAAATAAGAATTTGTAAACATTTGTGTTTCTCTTAAATTGTTAATATGCACAATGATTTATGTTTTATTGATGTCAATACGTCAATTATCACGTTTATACATGTTTATACATGTTTCAGTGTCTACGCAAATGCAAATGCACGTATGCTAGAACAACACTTTACATAGGAATACCATAAGATTCCGTTGGATATATGGACAAATTCACAAAACAGTTGTTCCACTTTGGTGGATGTTTTTTGAACAAAAACCTGCGTCTTATTCACTTACCACCCCGCAATCCAGTTTAATCAGGTGCAATCTGAAAAAAATCATTGTCATTGTTTTCACTGCAAACACACCACATTTCTATGAAATTGAGGCCTAATATAGATTGTACTTTATTAAAACTCTGTGCTATTTGCCTGGCACCATTAAAATTGCACTTTTACCACCTGCATTTTTTAATTATTATTTGTATTTAATTGAGCATAGTGCAGGTTTTATGGACACATTTGCGCCACTGCCTGTTTTTCATAATTCCTTTAGTCAATTGAGCACTTAAACAGCACTACAGCAGGCACAATTTATTCTTAGTGAATTTCCAACATAGTATTTTTTTTTTAAGATTTCATTTAATAATTTTCATCTCATAATTCTGTGTTTTTCCCCAGGTTCACATCAATTGCTGGTGAAGAAATGCCCTGACTGTCCTGCTCTACTGCCCCTGAATGACCCTAAGGGTCTAGAGAGTGTGAAAGCTGCCTTGCAGGAGTACAACAACAAATCCGATCACACATCTTACTTTAAAATGCTGGAAGTGGGAAGAATCAAAACACAGGTAATGATAAATAATAAATAAATAAAAATGTGTTACGGCCCTAAAATATTTATACAAAATATTTTGAATATCAGCATGGTCCACCTCGCAAAAATGTTCTGGGCAAGGACCACACACTTAGACAGGAAGTCTAAACAGCATGTAAAAACTAAACATACTGTCATTGGTTGCTTTACATGTTAGTCAAGACAGTCTCTTCCTGTCTAAGGGGGCAGTTTTGGCTGCAATGTGGACCATACTTCATGCTGATAGTCAAAAATCTGGCTACGTAAAATGAATTAGTATGCAACAGTGTAACCTACTAATTCTTTTCACAGTGGATGTTTATGGGTCAAAGCATCTTTGCTCAGTTTGCCATTGCGGAGACAGACTGTCCAAACAATGAGGCGTCCCAGAATCGAGAAGCATGCAAGGCTTTATGTGGAGATAAGGCTGTAAGCTCACAAAACATTTTATCCACCAATAATAACCAAATAATATAATTATCAATTATCAGTTGCTATATGCAATCAACTATAAGTGAGCCAATCGTAGGTTGATTCTCTTGAAAATATAAACACAGTGAGTCTGCGGCACTTTCAACACATTTCTCTGCTTAAGCATCCCAACCAGCCTGACTAAGCAACATTGACTCAAAGAATAATGTCTGCGGCAGGACTTTATGTTCATTTGACCCATGGAAGATGGAGGAGTGTTCAAGAAAAATGTTTAAACTTGTTTAGTGCCATGTCACAGAAAATACTCACTTCACCTTTAACCATTGTTGAGGTCTTTGAGAATATTTTACTATCATTTCCTGTGTGCAATCTCAGTTCATGTTTATTTCTGTGTGTCTCTAGCGGTATGGATTCTGTAAATCCACTAAGATTGGAAAAAACAAACCAGTTGTGGAATGTGAGATTTATGAACCTCAGGTATGCATCACATGCACATAGACACAAACTGGAGCAATGAGACCAGTTATGTTTTCCCATCTTACTTTAATAGGACAGGCCAGGAAAAAACAGGCTATAATAGTGCTTTATTTATCCCTTGGGGGAAATGTAGGGATTACAGCACTAGACATAAATGACACTTAAAATAAATACAACACAATACAAATTCAAAAAATATGAAAATATTAAAGTAATAAAGAACATATTGGTGGCGGTGTGGAGGGGATCAGGGGTGTGTAATAATTTTATGTTGAAAATGTAAAAGTCCCTGGATACATGGCATAAATAAAAGTTCTGCATTGCAAATGAGCGCCACACAGTGGTAATGTTTTAGAAATTAAATTGTAATATAACTGTATTTTAAAATAGCTCATATATCAAATGCAAACTCTTGTTCTCGGGAATGTGACTATTTTTATTGTAACAACACAGTCTGAATTATTATCAAAAGAAACACAAAGTGAAACATGATTTCTGTAAGATAACAAAGACAAATGTCTCATGTTGGCTCCAATCACTGCTTCTGTTAAACCTAAATAGCCACAAACTCTATATTAGCCCTTAGCTTAGCCTGGTTTCTTTAAAATGAGCCATTTTCACTTTTTGCAGGAACATAGAGCAGACAGATCCTGAATCACAGGTTTTCATAAATGGAATATAAAATACTCATGTTTATTATAAGATTGTCAACATATGCAATTTTATATGTAAATTATTGGAATCTTATCTTTTATTTATTTTTAATTTGGTTGTTTTCTGTAAAATGAGACAATTGGTGTTAGGAGTGGAAACCCTAACTCTACTATGCTGGTCTCGTGCTCTAATCTTTTCCAGAACTTAACTCATCCTGTTCAGTCAAGAGACTGTGGTTCTCCATCGCACCACCACCACCATCACCATCACCACCACCACCACCATCCAGGGCACCACCCAGATCATGCTCACCCTCAACGCCCTGATCATGGGGGCCACAAGGACAAAACACCTGATCAAAAGGGCCGTCCAGAACATACGGGCCTCGGCCACAAGGAAAAAGCCTCAGATGACAAACACCGGCCAGAACATGATGACAAAGACACACCCGGTTGTCTACAACGCCCTTTGATCCTTCCAGAATCCAGGCCTGAGGGGCACCATGAGTTCCGATGCCTCAGCTTTGTAAAAATAAACCCCTCTATTTATCCAATTTGCACCTTCCCTCCTCCACGTCTCTGCATGGGTACTCCAGAGCTTGGTCCTCGCCCTTCACATCCTGCTGCTCAGTAACTAACTCTAAAGTGACCTAGGGAACTTATTTTAACCCCCTGAACAAAACAGAAAATGTGTGATAGTTTCAGGGAATCTCATTAGTTGCACAAATCTGGAACAAGTTCAAAATGATCAAGTATTAGACCTTAAGACTTTGCACACGATGACCTCATGAATCAGGAAAAGGTTGCCGTGTATAGTGACAAAAAGTTGTTTAGGAAAGTTCTCTGGTAGTTTGAGTTGCTCTTTAGTGTTTAGGGACAACATAGACTCAAAGTGCTTTTGTTGTACCCTAAAATCTGAACATCTATGGAGATTAAACTGGGTAGTGCCAATGTAATTGTGTAAGAACATTCAGAGTCATGCACAATAAAAACCCTTGAAGGCTGACCAGTGTTTTTGAGTGATAATTGTCTCTAAACATGATACAAATTATTGCATTTATTATATAATCATGCATATACATTTCAGATAGCAAACAACAACACAGAAGAAATCATAAAATGTACTTTAATTTTAAAATATTAATTACGGTTCAGATATATATATATATATATATATATATATATATATATATATATATATATATATATATGAAAACTAGCCAAAACAAACAACATGTGATGATGACTTTGGAGCAGTTAGTATCACAGTCCAGAGATCACAATGTGACATAATCTTCCATTTACCTGGAAGAGTAAAAGAACACATACGTAGCAAATGATGTACATGAGGATTACAGATGGGCAGGAGGAGTGCAGAACATGAACATTTTATGTTCCAAACAATTTCCTAAAAAGTAATGGCACAGTCTAAAGACATTATTAAATCAATCAACACCTCAAATGCTAAAATATAGAACAAGATGAGATAGTCTAAACCATTTCATCACAAGAAAAAGAAAGTCCCAGTGTCATTCTCCTGAAACGGTCTCCTAAATATGTGGTAAAAGCATTTGTACCAACAGCATATCCCTGAAATGTTACTATGTGCTATTTCAACCCTGTCACAATAAGTTTAGAATTTATATAAATAAATCCTGGCAGTATCACTCAGTTTGTGAATATATTCCATGACATTTCTTTTTAGTTCATGGTCATAATGTTGATTACCACAAAAATGTATTATGACGCTTACCTCCTATTCTTTAAAAAAAGCACAAATGGAGGTTACAGTGAGGCACTGTCCAGCGAGGCACTCTCCTCTCTCTCT
Organism: Xyrauchen texanus; assembly: GCF_025860055.1. NCBI lineage: Eukaryota > Metazoa > Chordata > Actinopteri > Cypriniformes > Catostomidae > Xyrauchen > Xyrauchen texanus. Next base: position 24,794,884 of record NC_068323.1, on the reverse strand, counting down.
TAAATCAATCATTCATTTGATCACTGTCAGTTTGGAGGCCACTGATAAGACTGAGTGAACTAACACTGTGATGTTGATTGAAACTGAATAAGTTCTCAGTGGCCTGTCAGGGGGAGAGAATCTGTGTTCTGACTGAGGCAGAGAGGGCTGCTGGTTTGTGACTTTTACAGAACGTGTATATAAGCTTCCATCCACTACCTAAACTTTGTAACTGGGAGAAAGATCACACACCATAAAGCTGGTGTTCATGATGGCTTCCTGTGTGTCTGTGTGGTCCCTGTGGACACTTTGGCCTCCAGATCCTGCAAAGATGCTGCAGCAAGTGGTGCTGCCACAGAAGCCATGAACCAAATCAACCTGGACCGCACAGAGGGCAGAGGTTCTCAGTTTATTTTTATTTATTTTTTTAAGTTAAAGGGATGGTGAGATGTGCTTAATAGCCATTTATTTCTCAGTGGTATAAGAATGGATATCTATCAAAAACTCAAGGGATTTCTATCATAATTTGGAACCAATAGGAAATCAAGGATCGAATTTGGGGAGGATCTATTAATATGTATAATAAGGAACATATATTTGAGCCTACTGGCTTCATTTCCTTTCACATAGGACATGAGACAAGACCAACCTGGTCTCATAGAATCAAATTACTATAATATAGTAATTTATACTACTTTCCTGGTGAAATGAACACTAGAGGTGCTACAACAACAATTACTTTTATTCACTTTCCCACAAATAACAAGTAAAACGGCAGAATATCAGTTCATAAATATAACATTTTGCACACAATGCTATCTTTTTGACATCTAAAGACTTTAACTATAGTACATGATTTGTAAGGTGATACATTTGATCACTTACATATAACCAGATACAATTACAAACTTGTTCAAGAGTGATCAAATTGTACAGTAGCTCAAGGACCTAATTCCTGAAGAGCATGCAAGTCGACATGTGAGCCAAAAGTATTATAGAAGCACCACAAAATGACGTGGTTGCTTCAACAATTGCGTTTTCCATCTCACATTTGTTTTTTATGACACTATGGGTTAGGTTTAGTTTTTTGTTGTTGTTGTTTTTTAGCTTGAATTTACATTTAGCTTGCTTTTAGCACCACACAGTGAACATTTCACCAAAATGTCATTATACCATTATTTTTTAAGAATAATAAATAAATAAAATCAAGAAATAATAATAATAATAAAATACAAAAAATATTCAGTTATGTAATTTTCATGAGACCAGGGTGGACAAGACAAATATACTTACAAGTACTACATACCATACTGAGATTTTTACATGACATTTACAAATATGATTATAAACATAAAGTATAAAGTAATTGTCACGATTCCCCGTTGTCTGCTCTGTGTTTCACTTGTCAACCGTCTTAAAACTACACTTCCCATAGTTCCCTGCCCTCATCACTGCCAGCAGTCACTCATTGTTCTCACCTGTGTCCTGTTTTATCATCACTCTCCCAGTGTATTTAAACCCTGTTTGTTCCCCAGTCATTGTTGATCGTTGTTTGTGGATGTCTGAAGTAGATGCTTCACCCTGTTCACCCTGTTCACCCTGTTCACCCTGTTCACCCTGCTCACCCTGTTCACCCTGTTCGTGTTCTCTTGATGTTTTCATGTTTTGGTTTCATTTTTCCCCTTGTGGATGTTTCCTTTGTTCCTGTCTTGTTTATTTTCATTTTATTCAATAAAGAACCCGCGTTTAGATCCCCACTCCTAGTCTGCCTCTCCTACTTACGTAACAGAACGATCGACCAAATATGGATCTAGCGGTTCTTCAGGTGAACTGTCAACTTCTCAGCCTCATGCAGGGGGACCGTCCTGTGGAGGACCACATCCGTGATTTCCTCGAGCTGGCGAGTGTCGCGGACTTCTCGGACTCCTCCCTGGTGGTTTTCTTCAGGGCCAACCTGAACAGTTCGCTCAAGGAGCGGTTGCCACCGGCGACGCGCGGCTGGACGCTCCTCGAATTTATGAAGGAGACTCTGCTGGCCTGCGGCTCGCCGTTCACTGTGGGCACCGTTGAGGAGGACCCTGCCTCTCCTCCCACAGTGGTGAGCCCCCAGTCCTCCATGGCTCGTCCTTTCACGCCTGCCCTGCCTGTCAGCGAGCTAACCCCCACGCCTGCCTTGGTCAACGAGCCAGCGCTGCCAGCTTCGTCCACCCGGAGGAGGAGGAGAAGAAAGGCTTCCGCTCCCCAGCCCACGCCAGCCACGGTCAGCGAGCCAGAGCCCACGCCAGCCACGGTCAGCGAGCCAGAGCCCACGCCTGCCTCGGTCAGCGATCCAGCGTTGTCAGCCTCGCCCACCCGGAGGAGGAGGAGAAGAGGGAAGGCTTCTGCTTCCCAGCCTCCGCCTTCCACGGCTCCATCCCCAGAACCTCCCGTGGCTCTGCCCTTTGTGTCCAACAAACCAGAGCTCACGCATACCACGGCCAACAAGCCAATGCCTGCAGCCCCGAACGTCAGTGAGCCAGTGCCTGTAGCCTCGAACGTCAGTGAGCCAGTGCCTGTAGCCTCGAACGTCAGTGAGCCAGTGCCTGAAGCCTCGAACATCAGTGAGCCAGTGCCTGAAGCCTCGAACATCAGTGAGCCAACGCCTGTAGCCTCGACCGTCCCAGAGCCTCCCAGGGCTCCGCCTCCCGGGCCTCCCAGGGCTCCGCCTCTCGAGCCTCCCAGGGCTCCGCCTCCCGAGCCTTCCTCGGCTCCGCCTCCTGAATCTCCCTCGGCTCCGCCTCCATGCCAAACACAGGCATGCTCTGTTGAGCATGTAAAAAATGCTATGACTGCACAATGAGACATACATACAATCCCCTTGAGCAGATCTAGACAAGTGGTGCTGGGGAGAGGGGAGGGTTCCAGAGAAAAAAAACTTGTAGCTTTCTGCAGGGAAACGAACAGCAAACAATTCAGAAATTTATGTTAGAAAAAGAGAGAGTTAGCAAGTTGATTAGCTAACAGATAACATGTTCAAAGGACCTATCAGCTTTCATCATGTAAAGTTTTATGACTGAACTTAAAATCATTAAGCATTACCCCACCCCCCCCCCCACGACACACACACAAACAGTTGTTGCTATACCTTCACATTTGACCTATTTACCTATTTGAACATATTTCAAAAATGTTTACTGAAGTTTTTTTTCTTCTTCTTTTAGGATGAGACAGGGGTTGTTTTTTTTTATCTAACAAATACTTTTTTGGAGACCAAGTGTCATGTCCTCAGCAAAAAGAACTGGAGAAACTGTGATATTCGAAGTCTTGAGGAGTATCCGGTATGACTTCACTCACTCATAAAGACTAGAAAATAACTTGTTCTTGCATTTAATTTAGTCTTTTAATATACTTTCCTCATAACCGACAGGTGTATGGACAGTGCAAGGCCGTTTTGTACATGAACAATGTCACCCGGCAGTACAAATATACCTGTACTGTGAAGTCAGGTATACAAACAACCAAACACAACACAGCTGAATTTTACCAGACATGCACATTTTTACATTTGCATTTGTCAGGAACTTTTATCCAAAGTGACTTATATGACACAAGCAATATATCATAGAAAGGCCAAATATATTTGCATAAACGCTTTACCAAGTTGCATATGGAATACATCATAAACTGAGAAAAATCAAATCTATTAAAAATTATTTTACCATGCCAGTGCCAGCTTCAAAAATCAGAGAACGGTGTCCAGACTGCCCCGTACAGCTGTCTCAGGACCATATAGAGATCTTGAAAACAGTGAAGATGGCCATGGAGAAATACAACAAAGAGAGTGGACTGGCTAACTACTTTGTTCCTTTGAATGTTACAAAAACTTTAGCTCAGGAACAAAAAAGAAATAAAGAGATAATTGAGAGGCAGAAAGGTTCATTGCGTTTTCTTTGGATTTGATCTTCTTGTAATATGATTTTGGATATCTCTAAATGTGAGATCATGGCATGAGAGTTTGCGGTAAGTGACAATAAGATTTTATAGCCATAAAAGGTGGTTTTTGTCATAGAAAGGCACTGTATTATGGTTTATCACAAAACTCCTAGTGATCACAGCCAACCTGTGTGTTGAGCTCAATCTCACTATTAATCGTGTTTCAACTACACAATACCAACCAGGACATCCTGGAACCTGAGAGTGGTGCTTTCAACTTCCTGGTCATGCAGGTTCGCACTTTACAGCATCAGAAAAATCAAGACCTTTTACTGTCTAAATATGCAGTGCAATGCCTCATTGGCCAGCCTCCCAGCTAGCACAATTAAGCTGCTGCAGATGGTTCAGAACGCAGGAGCGCATCAGGGCTTCAACCAGCCAAAGATGGCTAATGTAACCCCAGTCTTGATTTCACTCCACTGGCTACCTGTAGCTGCCTGCATCAAATTCAAGGCTTTGACTCTGGCCTTCAGGACAGCCAATGGAACAGCATCTATGTCCCAACTCTCTCTCTGCGGTCAATGAACGAGCGGCGCCAGGTGGTCCCAACTCAAAGAGGCACAAAGTCCAATTCACATCATTCATTTTCTCTGTTCTTCTATGGTGAAATGAGATTCTAATCTCCACACAATATGCTGAAACCATCTCAGCTTACTAGTTGTACTTACTATTTAATAACTAAAAAAAAAACTTTCCTTGTCCATCTCTTTCTTCTTTGGTAGCTGCTATACTACTCCAGCAACTCTGTGAACTTGCTTCTAAGTCACTTTGGATAAGTGTCTACTAAATTACTAAATGTAAATGTAGTTCAGCTGATAGAGCATTGTAATTGTGGCTGGTTAGGGTTAGCTTTAGGGCTGTGTTGTGTTGAATATTATTGATTCGTCCAATCAGCTTTGGCTTTCCTCTGAAATATCAACAGTTTTCTTCTGTCATCCTAAATTTTGTAAATTCATTGCCAATATGGCCACCAAGTGAACTGACCTATCTTAACATTGATATACTTCAGTTGAATATCCTGTTTTACCCAGAAATATGTAGCAATATAGATGTTAAACTGGTTGCAAAATGGTTTTCATGTTGACTTTATTATAAAAGAGCATATTTCGTTTTTATTCATTGAACTTTTGTTGTTTTTAGGCCTCTGAGGAGGAGAAGAAGAAGCACTTGATCAGAGGTGAACTGTATCACAGCCACACCAGCACAACTGGCGCTGGCTCAACTACTAGACATGACCATGGCCATGACCACAACGAGCCACACTCCCACGGCCATGACCACACCCATGATTCAGGCCACCACCACACACATGAGCATGGCACACCCACTCTCACGATGACGATCATGACCATGTTCACATGCACCATGCCAAGGTCCATGAGCACAACCCGGATGAGTGGGAACACCACCACCACCAGTATGAGATGGTGCTGGACCACGAGCACAAGCACCATCACCATCAGCACGATAACAACACTACAGTAAAGCATCCCGATGGAATGGTCTCCAATGGACAAGCCCATACTCCTTCCATACTTCCCTGACAAGCCTGCCGCAGGACCCAAGTAGCCCTCCACCCTCCCGTTCCACTCTGATCCCCAGCCCTTCCCCAACACCATGTCCCCTGACTGCCCTACACATTCCAGTCTTTAGTGAGGATCCTTTCTTAAAACTCACTGTGTAGAGCTCTTTGAATATTTTATATCTGTACAGTGTAATACATACTTCAAATGGTAATATCATGCTTTGTGCATTAAAGTGCATTTTTGCAGTTATTTCCCTTATTAGTTTTTTTGTCGACTCTTACTATGACCTACAAAAGCAAAACACTGACCCAGTTTTTGATACAATGTATGGATAATTCAATTGCTTTCTATCACTTTCACAGTCAGGGTTTTTCCTTCATTTAAACAGATCTTGCTGCCAACAAAGCAACATTTTGGGTCACAGAAGCAAATCTAATTATATTCTTCTCGCGTTTGGAGCTTTGTATATTTCTCGTCTGAAATGCGCATGTGAAGACTGGTTTGAGTGAGTGGGTATTTGAGGAGAGAGACATTCAAAGTGCATTCCAATGGAATATTTCATATGATATTGTTCATTGTTCGGGTGATAAGATAGCAAAATGACAATGTCTGTTTTGTCCTTCACATTGAGTTGGCTGAATTAACAGAAAAAGGCAAGAACACGCAACACAGCGCTTTAACAATGGATGACTGTAGAGTAACCTCATCACATAATTAACCACACACAAAGAATGTGTGAGAGTGATGAAAAAATTTATGCATCCCAGTCTTGTACTCTATATTAGAACTCCCGGTAGGCCTACTCCTCTCAGTCTAATAAGAAACTAAATGTTGTGTGAATTAATAAATGTGTCTGTGGCAAGAAGGATGGCACCATCGTGGCCTGAATCAAGCCGAAGAGAGGGATAAAGGTGGCCAGAGGCGGCAGTTCGGCAGAGAGAGAGAGAGAGCTACAGGAAGCTGCCCTGTATGCGGTTGTGTTTTGTCTTTATGTTTTAATTTATCATTAAACATTATTTATATTGTCAATCTGGTTCTCGACGACTCCTTTCAATTTTCAACAAAGAAAAGAACTGAATCGCACTTTATATTTTGTGAATGTTTGAAAATTGCACTTGTTTGCTGATTCCATGGCTAATGCAGCTAAAGTTACCATTGTCTCTGGATGTATTAACGGAGACCGGAGCTATGTCGGGGGCGGGGAGCAGCAGCTCATTTACATTTAAAGAGACACTGCATGTTTTTGATTCCACCCAAAAAGAGGCATTTATAACATGTTATTATAGGTCTCCTTAAACACCCATGCTGTATAATTGTGGTATATAACAGGGGATAGTGATAAATGTAACACTAAATTAAAAAGCTGTATCATGTAAATAAATATATATTTTTTGTAAGCTTACATACTAGACACATTCTTAGATTGCAAAAGAGGGGCTTTTAGTCACATTAGTTTATAAAGACAGTACAATTTGTAGGCATTAAGTTGATTATTTTTAATTTGAAATGCGATATTTTAAATTGCAATGTAATACTTATTTATTTACATTACCCATATGTGCAACATTTGGTGCAATCTATCACACTAGTTTTATAATCTAATTAAAACATTAATATGAATTTGCTATTATTCTCGAAATAAAAATGGATTAGACTGCCTGATATGGACGTACATATTTCATTTTTATTTAAATAACATTTTCTTTCAATGCACTTACACTCACTAATAAGACATTTGGGACAGCATTTCCATTAATACTGCCCAATGAATGCAGCAAAATTCATATAGATTTGAAAATCTGATTGCATTTAAGACATTTTCCAAGTTCCATATTAGTTGAGCTCAGTTGACAGCATTTGTTTGCATCTTGTTCCTCATTTAGAATAAATAAATACTGTATGTTGTTACAAGAAGGCACTGTATGGCTGTTGATTGAACATCCATTTAACATGTTCATGATGCAGTTCTTTATCTGGCCAGCAGATGTCATTAATGGTCACTGGATTGGTGTCAGGCAGCGCACACATTTGATTTATTTACACAGAAGTGCTTTGCTCATCATCAGCAGGGGGAGCTCAGGCATCTATGCTTACATCCTGAATCCTGGCCATAATCATGTAGGCTGCTGTCAGACAGGAGGCAGGCTCATCCACACACTGATCTCACACCATATGAGGAGCAGGGATGGCCGGGGGACGCAGAGGACTGGTGGCCCCTCAGAACACTTTCCTGGAGAATATCGTCCGCCGCTCCAACGGTGAGAGAAAAACCTTACAATCGCTTACTGGTGAAATAACTGATTCTGCAACATTACAAAAAACTCACTCCAAGTGCATCACCACATGCCTTGCCTCTGGAGTGTATTATAATGGTGTTGTTAGGCTGCTGTGTTTGTGTAATATGTAGTCTATCAATGTGTATGCAATAAAAGCATAGCATTTATGATTTATTAATTCAGGTGTAAATAAGACAGAGGAAAATGGAAAAGTACAAAACCGTCTGCAAAGTTTATTAAAAAGATGCATGTTCTTGCTTTAACCTGCCTTTTCCTTTCAACTTTTCAGTTTGGACATTTTCTTATAGACAGACAGGTATAAAGCTGATGTTTTGAAGTGATTCAATCCCATCCATCCTTGTGTCGTGCTACTGTTCATCACTGTTTGCCTTGACATCTGTAGTATGTAGATCTAGATCAGTAGAGTGCTTTCTCTTCTCCTTTAATTCATTCTCTACAAGATCCTGTTAAATGCATGGGTGTTTGCCAAACATTATTACTTACCTTGGGTCTGTTTGAATGAATATAGTCATTATTTGTCTTGTAATAAACAAATAAATATATATTCTGTGAAACTTATATAGATATGAAATAATCATAGAAATATGATTTTTGGAAGTGCAGAAAAGTGACACTATTACATATCTCGGGTCTTTGATGACCCTATAGACTTTGGTGACCAAGCAGTTCTAAAAATTATATTGTTTACAATTTTGCCTTTCTTTGTTTTACACAATTCAGAAGAGAAAGGCTGAGGAATACTAAAGATTTGTGGGCATAACTCCAAAAATTAGATAGATTTTAGTGGGTGGAATAAGGTCCCAGGTCACTAAAGACCTGAGGTATGCATTACAGTGTTAATGTATTTTGCGCTTTTTTCAAAACCCCTAAATCAGAATAATGTTTGTGAATTCTGTCTTCTAAACAAAAATTCCAATATCCTAATTTTTTTAAATAGCTGTTGTAAACAAGTGACTACAATAAAACCACAGTATACATTAAGGAAGGTTCAACAATATAACGGAGGTAGATTATTAACATATTTTTCATAAATGCCATGTGTTAGCAATGGTTTGATGAGTAAATCTGTAATTTTTTAATGTTTTGTAATTCATTGATTTGAAGTATAGGTTTAGTTGAAAATCCTACAATAAACTCCTTAATGGCAGGTTCCATTATGACAACTTTCCCCACAAAAGGTCAACATGCATTCTATGAAGTATATATAGTGTATCCAACTTTAAGGTACTGTATGTGCCTATACAGAAACAGACTTTCAAAAATAAACCTACACTTATTTAGTATTAAATATTTACTGGAGTAACAAGTGTGACAACTAGCCCCGGTCTCCCCTACAAGATATAATACAAAACCCAAATTCATTTGAAATCACATTTAAATGGGCTTTTCACACTTGAAATTGTTAACCCAGGGTCATTTTAACCTAGTGTTTCACACCTTCCATACTTTACCCTGGGTGAGGATTTAACTGTGGGTAGTCAGGATTAGAGATATTATATTGCAAATATCAAAATATCACTGTAATTAAAATATTACTGGCTCATTATCACACCAGTCAATGTATTCATTGTCATCGCTCCTAATTTTTTTTTCACTTAGACATTAAAACTAAACAAAGAATATGAATATGTAATGAGGCAGTGTATCATTAGTTGTCTGGACACACTGCATTGTTTCACATTGTATTTGGCACCACCATGCTTTGTGCATGCTGTTTAAATTAAGTTATGTGTGAACACGTTACAATTTCCTTACATGGGGGTTGTTGACATACTGTATGTGAAGGGAGATTTTTTTTGTGGTCTAATTCTGTGGCTAAGCCTTACGGAAGTTGGATATGGGTACAATATCATTGAAAAAGACATCGACCCCGTGTTAAGCAGCGTGTGCAAAGCCTAAAAGAAATGGGAATAAAGTTCAGAAATTTGGCAAAGACAAATAAATCATTTGCCTGATACAGTGGTTTTATATGTGTTAAAATAAGTGACCGAGCACATATCTAGTAAAATATATATGAAAAAATGTATAAATAAACATTTCATATATGTTTCCAGAATGAATCCATGGAATTACAATCTCTTTTAGAATAAGTGCAATGTGGGAGCTGTTTTTACATAATCATGTCTTTAAATATTATACAGTCTATCACAATAATACTCCAGCTGAAAAAAAAAAAATAGCTTAAACCAGTCTAAGGTGGTTAACTGGTCTCTCAGCGGCCAGGCTGGTCAAGCTGGTCTATTTTTAGGGCCGTTCACATTGGAAGTGTTTTTGTGTTCCACTATGCTATTTTTTAATTGTTGGTCTACATAAACATCCACTAGCCAGATGTCTTTGACTGTTGCAATGTGCCTTTGTTTTTAAAGCATATCATGCCTTGAATGACACATTTTGTAAAACACCAGGTCAAGTTAAAAGAAGTTGTTTACACTTTCTATGAAGCCTGTATATAAAGCCTGCATTATAATGTATGCATAATGCCTTATAATAAACCTTAAAATTGTAGTATCTCATAAATAATTGTAACAACAGTTATAATATATGATATGATACTTACCTATTAATGTTTAGAGTTTACTGCATTATAACACACAATCAACATGTAAATGTTTTATCCACATTTATTTGAAGTTATAATGTATTATAGGCCTCATAGTTATAATGTTTTGTACATTTCATATTTTGACATTGTTATTTAAGATATAAAACCTGCACAATATTTTCCTACAACTTATGAGTGGTCTTTTACCACTTTAAGTCAGATTACAAAAGCAATGTCTTCTTGTACATTATTATAAGGCTTTATAAAATGGTTATAATCATTTTAAGTGGTCTTTGCTTTAAATAAAGAAATAAAAGCTGCAGTAGGTCCTCTTTAAACAGCCATAAGATATTATGAAGTGGCCATAAGTCACATTTGATTTGAACCTTTTTATTGTAAATGTTTAATAAAATCAGCAAAACCGCATAAGATTATTTCAGCATAAACTCGCTTACATCAAAATGAACACTGGCCTCAGAGGAAACACTCAAAAATGAACAACGTAACAGCTATACTAAAGGCTAAGTACTGGCTCTGTAAATTATGGGTTGGCATTCTAAGAATGTACAAAGTCACAATAACGTTTATTATAAGGCATTACACATACATTATAATGTGTTATGAACACCCCTTATTTCATTGTGTGATAAAATGCATTGTAATCTTAAAAGTTATAACCACAAATAGGTAAGTATTATATCATATCATTACTGTTCTTAAAATGATTTATTAGACAATAGAACATATTATAAGGTTTATTATTAGGCATTATCATGCTTTAAGAACACCCTTATAATGCATTATAAAAACAGGCTTCATAAAAATTGTTACCAAGAAGTTTGAATTTACAATGTGTTTTGAGATGCATGTGTTTGTCTCCCATTCCTTTGTGCTTGGTGTTTTTTGAGTGCAAAAGAACACATCCTGTGTGAATAGCTCCTTAGAAGTGTTTTGAGCACTTTTCAGCTATTCAGGCTGGGACACCAGGGTGGAAGATCAGTTAAACCAGAGCAGCAAATCACCTTAGGCTGTTTTTTTATTTTTTCTTCAGGGACAAATAGTTTTTGTAGCATCCCTGCTGTGAAAAATAAATACATAATAATAATAATAAAATACAGTAAAACCAGCCTAAACTGGTTAGCTGGTCTTTCCTGGCCTCCTAGTCTGGTCACACGGCTGGTTTTAGAGGGGTTTTGTGCACTTGTCAGCAGGTCAGGCAGGGAGACCAGCAAACCATTTTATTATTTTTTTTTCTCAGTAGGGATTTGAGACCCCTATCTCATCACTGACACAACATCATTGTATCACACAATGAGAAATCTGACTTAATCATCTTTAACTGACTTTTCATTCCATCCTGGCAGACACCAATTTTGTTTTGGGGAATGCTCAAATTGTGGATTGGCCAATTGTCTACAGCAATGATGGATTCTGCAAGCTCTCCGGTTACCATCGTGCTGAAGTTATGCAGAAGAGCAGCTCCTTCAGGTTTTTCCATATTTTCCTGCTTACAAATATCATAGCACTGTTCCAAAACCTAATTAGCTGCCTATAGAGGCAGTATTTAAAGGCATCAAAGGCATGCTCCTGACATAAATGTTGTTTCTAAAGGTAGGAAACTATGCTCCATCCTAAAATAACTCATTTTGATCCAACACTAAGGCTGCATTGCTGTACATGTATCCTTTATCATGGAAACATTCATACTGATAAAGACATTTTTTTATAATGCTGGTTGTTAATTGATGGTATTTGCTTCTGTTTGAGCTATCAGTCCTGGTGAAGACCTACACTACCCATGATCCTGTAGGGAAATGCTCCATCAATCAGAGAATTGCAGTAACAAAGTGTAAAAAAAAACTCTCCAGCGAATGCCCACTGTGAATGATGCCATCGAGTTGATCTCCCTATACTCTAAATCTACTACTATTTGCACATATCTGAATATTTAGCAGTTACATAAAACATATTGTAAGGATGAGGTAGGCTGAGAGGATTCCATTTGTGGGTCTTTATTCAAATACTCCAAGTCATAAACATCAATCGTAGATGGCTCTCAGGCTTTAATCGAAATACATATAAATCGGATTTACGGGCAAACAAATCCAAAAAAGAAATTCAAACACGTAAGTCCAGAAAACGTAAAACGATCATAACAGGAGGTCTACACAAAAGACCTTTTCTCAAAAGAGAAAAATGCTTGGTGTAAGTGGCAATACTTTGCAACATTATACTGTGAGCACATGGCTTATATACATGGTGAATAACCAAACAGGAACTGATGTGGCCGGAACAGGAAGTGACAGAGTTCAATATTCAGGTGAGGGCTACCTATGGTGAATGTGAGCCTGTTCCCCTCCGTGCCGTATACCTCCCAGTCCATGAGGTAGGTCCTTCGTCAGTTACTTCAGGATTCGAGGGACACACGAAAGGAAGGAGAAATGCTATAAGTAGCAGGCAATTCTAAATGGTACGTCACTGGATTAACTTGACATAAAATCTTAAAAGGACTAATGTACCTTGGTCTTTCTTGCAAGGGAGTTTCAGGTGTAGATTATGAGTTGAAAGCCACACCCTTTGACCTGGCTGATATGCAGAATGGGGGCATCTGTGTCGATCAGCTTGGATTTTCTGATATCAAATAGCTCGTTGGAGATGGACATAAGCCCCATCTAAAACCATTTCACTCCTTCTAATCCAGTCATCCACGGCAGGTACTTCAGATATTTCCCCAGACCAAGTAATTATGGGAGGTTGGTATCCCAGAATGCATTAGAAGGGGGTCAGACCTGCAGACCGAGTTGCTCCCAATGGCAGCCTAGCGCCTTGCATGGCAGCTCTGCCGCCATTGGTGTGTGAATGTGAATGTGAGTGTGGATGGGTGATTGGGACACAGTGTAAAGCACTTTGGTAACCTCTAAGGTTAATAAAAAAGTGCTATATAAGTGCAGACCATTTAATTATGTTGAGTGCTCGATTGTCAACGTGGTCCATCTTTCTTGTCAACAAAGAAGAATCCAGATGCCGCTGGAGAAGTAGATGGTCTAATAAATCCATAAGATAGGGCCTCGTCAAAGTACTCTTCCATGGCATTGCTCTCTGGGATGGACAGTGGGTATATACGGCTCTTGGGAGGAGAAGTGTTAGGAAGAAAGTCAATAGCACAGTTGCAGGTTCGATGAGGAGTAACTGGGTGGCCTTCTCTTTACTAAAATCCTCACAAGTCAGCATACTCATTGGGGACATTGTTCGGCCATGAAGGGAGGTTCTCGTGAGATGAGTTGTGCACTCTAAACTTGGGTGGCAGTTCCAGACAGTGAAGATGACAGTGAGGAGACCAACGGACTAAGTCCTTGTTCTTCCATGAAAACTGGGGTTCATGAGCGGATAACTAAGGATATCCGAGAATCACTGGGGTTCGTGGTGATGAAATGACGTACAGAGTGATTTCGTCAACGTGAAGCAGACGACTTGGAGTTTTATAGAAAGGGTTTGATGTGTGATATGACCTTTACCGATGGGACCATCATCAACAGCATTTACAGCAATATGCGGTTCACACTTGGTTGTGAGGATGTTCAATTGCTTCACTAAGTCCTGTTGTATCACATTAGCAGCAGCTCATGAGTCAGTTAACACTGAGAAATGATATTCTTGGTTAGCGATGAACAAAATAATGGGTAGTGACAAGTCTTGACTGATTGTTAGAGTATTAAAAATGTGACTCACTCAATAATGTTGTGAAGAGGTTTGATGGAGCAGTTGAAACAGCGATGACCTGGTTCACCACAGTAGAAGCAGAGGTTATGGAGTAATTGTCTTCTACATTCATCTTGAGACCCACGAGTTGTCCTGTTAGAAATGCCTCCATAGGTTGCTGCTGACTTGGTACTTGAACAGAGGTTGTATGTACAAGACGTGGTAGGGAGCTATTGAAACATGGTTGTGATCGTAAGAGATTGTCTAGTCTGATAGCAAGGGTAATTTAATGAGATGTAGTCATCTCTGCATACTAATTTAGCATGGAGATTTGCTGACATACTAGAACGAAAAATGTGTTTCAAAGCAATTTCATTAAACCCACTCTGGGCTGCAAGTGTACAAAACTGTATGGCATGATCGGAAGCAGATTTATTGCCTTGACGTAGTTGAGTGAGCTGAGTTGCTGCGTCCATGCCTCCCGCAGGATATTGAAAAACATCACAAATCAACGTAGTAAAATTATTGTAAGATTGTTGAATATGTGCATCATGATCCCAAACAGCCATAGCCCACTCTAATGCATTCCCAGTTAGCAAAGTCATGATAAATGAACATTTCAACTTATCCTGGTTAAAAACTTCAGGTTGGTTTGAGAAGTAGATGGACCACTACAGGTAGGAAACCCATACAATTATCAGGAGAGCTGTCAAACTTATCAGGTAGAGCAAATATTACCGGATCATGGCGTGGTGCAGGAAGAGACAGAATATATTGTTTTAAATGGTCATTGGTTGCTTGTAGTGAAAGCAGCTGGTGTTGAAAACTTTTGAGCACCTCTTTCTGATATCTGATGTTTGAAAGGAGTTGAGAGACATCCGCTGGATCTGAGCCAGGCAAAGTATTCTGTAAGGATGAGGAAGGCTGAGAAGATTCCATTTACCGGTCTTTATTCAAATACTCCAAGTCATAAACATCAATCATGGTTGGGTCACAGGGTTTAGTCGAAATTCATATAAATCGGTCCATGGGCAGACAAATCCAAAACAGTAAAAAACGTCAGTCCAGAAAAGGTAAGCAAAGATCGTAACAGGAGGTCTGCTTTGGAAATTACTCTGTTTTGAGGGACATGTTTAGACCTGCTCAGGGCGGGACTGCCTATTTGTTTGACTAACGGCAGATGGGGGGCGTATTCAGAATGCTGTTTTGAAAACAAAGTTTATTTTTGTAATTCGGTTTTGTTGGTCTAGCCGTGCAGAAATTGCATACTTCAGCTTTAACATGGCGGTTAATGTGTTTGATGTCATTGTTCGACATTTTTTCCTTCAAACACTGAAACTAAAATCGCAACAGCATTTCAGCACCAAATTGATTCACACTGTATTTGGCACCACATTTCAGGCAGCATAATAAAAGCTTGACTATTTTACCTGATTTTTTGGTGTGCTTTGTATTTTTATAGCTAAGGCATTGTACAGATTCCAGAAAGGTCCCTCACTTTGTACCTGACTGGCTGATCATTATTTAAGCAACATGATAACATCACACTATTGAAATCGAGTAGAGTCTCCTATACTGAGGGCTAATTGTGCTAAGTGCTGCTTATGAAGAGAGTTAAAAATTAGGCCACATCCACACTAATATGTTTCCATTTGAAAACTAGGGCTGTCAATCGATTAAAATTTGTAATCAAATTTATTACATGACATAGAGATTAATTAAATGAATCGCTATTAGTAGAAAATATAACCATCTCAGATCATATCTCTGCCTGCCTCTCGGCCTGAATGAAAGATCGTCACCTGAGCTTAACTTGGGCACGACAGAACTCCTTGTGATCCCACCCAACACGTCTGTTGACCTTCACCTCACAATTCAACTTGGTTCTACATTTATGCCAACCAGGACAGACCAGAACCTGAGAGTGGTGGTAGAAGACCAGCTCAACTTCACTGCCCACATCTCATCAACAGCCAAGTCTTGCAGGTTTGCGCTTTACAACATCAGGAAAATTAAACCTGTCCTGTTTAAATATGCTGCACGGCTCCTGGTCCAAGCTCTGGTCATTTCAAGACTGGACTACTGTTATGCTTTGTTGGCCAGTATCCCAGCTAGCACAATTAAACCACTGCAGATGGTCCAGTATGCTGCAGCATGTATGGTTTTCAATCAGCCAGATGTCATGTCACCCTTCTCTTGATTTTACTCCACTGGCTACCATTAGCTGCTGCATCAAATTTAAGCCTTTGAATCTGGCCTTCAGGACAGCCAACAGAACTGCCCTCTTACTTCAATAAACTTTCCCAGGTCTATGTCCCAGCTCGCTCTCTACAGTTAATGAATGAATGGCACCTCCCGTCGCAAAGAGGCACAATGTCCATTTCACAATCATTCACTCTCTCTGTTCCTCTGTGGTAGAATGAGCTTCCAATCTCCACACGATCTGCTGAAACCACCTCAACTTTCAAGAACCAGCTGAAAACACATCTGTTCTGCAAGCACTTAACCAATTCACACTACATGCACTTACTATTTAATAATTTAATATAATAAAATTATATTCTTGTCTGTCTCTTTCTGCTACGCTAGCTTCTATACTACTCCAGCTACTTTGAGAACTTGGCAGTGTGATACTGCAGATATTGTTGACTTGGAAGACAAATTGCTTGCTATGTTTCTCATTTGTAAGTTGCTTTGGAAAAAATTGTCTGCTAAATGACTAAATTTACATGTAAATCTCTGTTAGGGTACGGCCTCAGAAAGAAGCTCACAAGGTTTTGGAACAGACCCCAAGTATCAATGCATGAATGCACATTTTATGACATAATCTGTACCAGAAAAGCCTCTTAAAGCTTTCAAGCTTAGAAAAAATATGCCTGGTCTGGCATTATATAATTTAAAGTTATATTAGCATGTCATTCCAAATTGAGTTGCTGGTGTTTGTCACATGGAAAGAAAATGTAAGAAATAAAATGGCACACAGCTTGAGTTTATGGTTAAGTTTTGGTTATGTATGCATTACTGTATGTGCCTTATCACTCTCAGTTTCATGTACGGTGAACTCACTGACAAGGAAACATGCAAGAAAGTCCGCCAGACCTTTGAGAACTACGAGATGAACTCCTTTGAAATACTCATGTACAAAAAGAACCGTGAGTTGGCTTTGTGAAATGACAACTACAAGCCTTGTACCAGAGTTTACACTTAACATATTTAAGCAAGTAATTAATGCTTTATTGTTTCATACAGGAATGCCAGTGTGGTTCTTTCTTAAAATCGCCCCCATCCGAAATGAACAGGACAAAGTTGTGCTATTTCTCTGCACTTTTAGTGATATCACTGCATTCAAGCAGCCTATTGATGATGACTCTTCAAAAGGTTTGATATGACACAGTTCCCTTTACAGCAGACATTTCATTACATGTAAATCAGTGGGTACCATAGCTTACCCTAAAATGTTTGCAGAAAAGTCATGACATTTTTTGTTGTGCAGTTATATAATTTTGATTTGTAAACAATTATTTTATTGTGTGTTTCTCATTGTTATGTTCATGAAGGCTGGGGTAAGTTTGCTCGCCTGACACGGGCATTGACAAGCAGCCGAGGTGTTTTACAACAGTTGGCTCCGACTGTCCACAAGGGCGAGAACGTTCACAAGCACTCGCGTCTGGCTGAGGTAAAAAAATGTGTTTGTGATTGCTGCTGTTTGAGTGTGTGTGTGTGTGTCTTCATGTGTGTTTAAGGATTTTCATTTAAGGATGTTCACATGATGCACTCCATGAGAACGTCCCCTCCATCACTGCATCACTTCACCCGAGGCTCATAAAATATGAAGCTCTCTGAAATCCTTCTGTCGGATTTCCTCATGCTTTTGTACATTTCAGACAGCTCCAAAAACTCTACCATCAAAATCTCTGAGTACATCCTACTACTAAGAAAGCAGTGGATAACATTGTAATGGATTGAAAAGATGATATTACATCTTCTGCTTGTAGTGTATCATGTTCCTGGTTGTGTGGTAATAAATAAAAAAAGAAGTTGCTTTCCCTTTTGCTCAACTGGTCAAGAATAGGTCATACATTTGTGTTTGGGATTATGTGCATGGTGTTGTAATTAGGGCTGTGAATGTACATTATATTATACAATTTTTCCTATCCAAGCAAATCAAGCTTGAAGGACCACATTTATTAGCAGCAGAGGGCAGTTAGCAATGCAGGAAGATGGATGGCCGCAAGACATCAAACAATACAGAGCTGCTTGAATTTTTGCACCAGGAGTGGGATAAAGTCACCCAACAGCAATGTGAAAGACTGGTAGAGAGCATACCAAGACGCATGAAAGCTGTGATTGAAAATCTAAATATTGATTTCTGAACTCTTCCTAAGTTAAAACATTAGTATTGTGTTGTTTGAAAATGATTATGAACTTGTTTTATTTGCATTATTTGAGGTCTGAAAACACTGCATCCATCCATCTTCAACCGCTTATCCGAAGTCTTGTTGCGGGGGCAGCAGCTCCAGCAGGGTGTCCCAAACTTTCCTATCCTGAGCCACATTAACCAGCTCTGACTGGGGGACCCCGAGGCGTTCCCAGGCCAGTGTGGGGATGTAATCTCTCCACCTAGTCCTGGGTCTTCCCCGAGGCCTCCTCCCAGCTGGACGTGCCTGAAACACCTCCCTAGGAAGGTGCCCTGGGGGCATCCTTCCCAGATGCCCAAACTACCTCAACTGGCTCCTTTCGACACAAAGGAGCAGCGGCTCTACTTCGAGCTCCTCACGGATAACTGAGCTCCTCACCCTATCTCTAAGGGAGAAGCCCGCCACCCTTCTCAGGAAGCCCATTTCGGCTGCTTGTACTCGCGACCTAGTTCTTTCGGTCAAACACTGCATATATTTTTGTTATTTTGACCAATTGTTATTTATAGATTTCAGATTAAAAATAATATTTTTATTTGAAATCTGGGAGAAATGTTGTCAGTACTTTATAGAATAAAACAAAAATCAAATCCAGAGAAACTGATAATTTTGCAGTGGTCTCTTAATTTTTTCCAGAGCTATATTATATATTAGTATATATACACTGTATATTATGCCTGTCACAGACTTGAAAGGTTCACAAGCTTATTTCTTGTAGTGCACATTTAGTTAAAAAATATATTTCACCCTAACTATCAGAAAAATTATGGGAAAATGTCATAAAATTCACAGAGAGTCTAAGTAGAATGCGGTACTGGAAATAGGTGCAGACAATTTCACAAAAACAACCAAGAAAATAAAGCAGAATACACAATTCTGCTCATTGATATCTAGTTAACTTACTTCTAAGTGTCTTTAATAAAACTGTTAATATCTTTCAAAGATTTGATGTCACCAACATGACAAACTTTGTCAATCCGGTACCTTGTAAACACTATGTCTCCAGGCAGACAGATTACAAATTAAACCTGTGTGTGCTTACTCAAGGAAGTTCAAAGCAGCCAGATTGAGAAAGTGTTTTCCAATTCCAGCGTAGTTGATTATTCGATTTGACGTGGAATTGCTAATATACTTCTCTTCTAATCACTTCTGTTCAGATAGTCATCATATGTCCTCTTCTTAATCCCCATCAGGTATTGCAGTTAGGGTCTGACATCCTACCACAGTACAAACAAGAAGCTCCCAAAACCCCCCCTCACATCATCCTGCACTACTGCACCTTTAAAACCACCTGGGATTGGGTCATTCTCATCCTCACCTTCTACACTGCCATCATGGTCCCCTACAACGTGTCCTTCAAGACCAAACAAAACAATGTCACCTGGCTGGTGGTGGACAGCATCGTGGATGTGATCTTCCTTGTGGACATTGTGCTTAATTTCCACACCACCTTCGTGGGACCGGCTGGAGAGGTCATCTCAGACCCAAAACTCATCCGGATGAACTATGTGAAGACCTGGTTTGTCATTGACCTTCTCTCCTGTCTTCCTTACGACGTCATTAATGCATTCGAGAACGTTGATGAGGTGGGTTTTCTTCCTAAACTTTTCATCTAAAGAACACATTGTTAAAGTGCAAAACTACATATATTCAGTCTACATATTTTCAGCCAGTGGGTTTTCTGAAGTTGACTTGTCCATGTCTGGGGACCCCTCCCAGGGTCCACAAAAGGGTCCAAGGGGTTCTGTGAAAAATGTCAGATGCAGTGAACTTAAAAAATAAATACTTTAAAGATTCTTGTCTTTAGTACAGTGACAATAACAACATATTGTCTTTATTATATCATGCCTGTCATGGTGCGTAAACAGAAATAAGTACATATTAAAGATTGTATTAAATAAAACAACACAAAATAAATCTAAAAAGCAACAAAAAAACAACTTCTAAACTGAAAGACAAAATTACAAACCGGTCTGGAGGCTGATCAAACAAAGCACTGACTTAACAACGTGAGAATAAAACAATCCGACACACACAAGAGGCAAGGGAGCACAATATATATACAGATAAGGCACATAAGGAACAGGTGAAGGCAATTAACATAACAAGGACTAAAGGAGGAATGTGATGATGGTGATGAGGTGGCGGGATCAGGGGAGCACATGGCAGACAAACACAAAGCCATGTGCTTACATACGAGACTAAAACAGACACAAGTGTACATGGTGATGGGGAACCAAACACAGCCATGTGCACTCACACATCACACAAGACTGACAGAAGAGTGCATGGCAAGAGGACCGAAACCGAAGCTGTGCGCTCACAAAAAGACGAGACACGAGACCCAGAATATAAACCGAACTAGGCGAGTCAGGACCCAGACACCACACTCTGAACATAAAAACACAAACACAGAACATGAGTGTCAGAATCCTGTCACAACTATAAGCATGACGTGACCTGACAATGCCTACTATTTTTCTTACACAGTATGATAATTTAGTGTAATAATTTCATTTGATTATAATAATCTACAACCATTTAATATAAATAATGTAACTATAATGAATTATAATAATGTAATTAATAATCATTATAATAATTTATTTAATAATTAAATAATAATTTTACTATTTAATATAATACAGTTATACAATTTTAATAATGATAATAAACCATTTAATTATAATAATGTAATTACATAATTTAATTTAATTATAATAATTCAAAACAATTTAATATAACTATGTTATTTAATTGTAATGAATTCTAATACTAACATTTATAGTAATTATTATAAATTAAAAACATTTAGATTTTTTAATTTACAACAATTTAATTTATTTATATAAATTATACTTAATTATAATAATTTAATTTAATAACTATAATTATAATAAATTAAAACATTTAATAATAATAATAATAATTTAATTGTAATAATTTCCTTCATCAGTATTTTTTTTTTTTTTTTTTTCCAGTAAATCTAACTGCATTTACTTAAGGATAAAATTTTTATGAGATATTGAGCATTGTTTTCAGCGAAATCTAGTGAAGTTTATGTTTAAAACAAGAAGAGAAAAAAATGCCAATGGGGTAAAACAAATAAACGTATTTGAAAGGGAAAGAAGTAAAAACAATTTTTCTTTTTTAATCATAAAATTACCAGATTTAATATCTCCATACAGAAATCTGAGATATGTCTAAATTTAAAATTATAGTTTATATAATTATATATATTTCAGCATTTATGTCAAATTCCACTAGTATCTGGGAAAATATATGTTACATATGCACAATTATGTGACTTATTTATGCCAGTGATGCAAGCATGCTTCCATTTCAGTCCCAATATTTCTGCTGAAATTGTATTATTGCCTCACAGTCAGTACTGATAGCATTGTCACGCTAAAGTACAGTTTTCAAGATTGATTTTATCATAACATGTCATGTATTTCCCTTGGACATTTTCATTTGGTGTAAATGAAAGTGGCAGTGATTTTCTGTGATTCATATTGCTGCATCATGTAGACTACTCATAGATCCTTTGAATTGCTGCGAGTGCTGCAGAATGAAACAGCCAGAGGCTTTTCACCCTGGAAGAAGTGTAAAATCCATTAGTCATAATGTCCCTATGGCCAAGTTTACAACTGGTATAAATACAGGTGTAAACAAGGTCCAAAATGTTTATGATCAGATCACTCAAACCACATTTGAAGTAGTCAACAACACATGTGATGATATCACATTTGAGATGTAAACATTAATCCATCCTGATGTGTCCCTGTCAGCAGTGAAGAGCCACCTACTTATCTGTCAATCAACCATTGTGCTAAGATTAGAGATTTAAACATTACAGGATACATGTAGCTTTACAAGAAAATGACCTTCCAATCAAAACATTTAAAAAAGCACATACATGAATGACCAAAATGCTATTTAAACTGCTATTTAAAGTAATTTGTGAAGTCATTTAAACAGCTCCACTAAAGGCAGCAAGTTAATTTGTTAGTAAAATAATTTCTATCTGATCCAGTAATCTGTCGACTAGTTTCTTCCAGACTAATTGCAGAGTAAATTCAACAATAGTAGGTCGAAAGTTGCTGAAATCGAACTGTGCTTACAGAAATTCAAAGTACAGTCCCCAGTGGCTGAAGCTGGAAGTGTAATTGAATGTATGGGCACATGTGGGCTCCGTTTCAGGGTGAAATGTACACAGAGGTGCGCCAAAAGTGAGTTGTATATTTAGTTGTAAATTATGTAATACAGTGAACAGGTATGCATATTATATTAACTCTAGTCCCTAACTCAAACCTCAACCCTAAACCTAACAATCATTGGAGTAAATGCAACCTCAAATTGTGCCCACCATTGTTAATGTGATTACTTCCTGGATTCCATGGGACCATAATCAGTGTCTCTGAAGTTGCTAGTAGCACTAAAGGGAAAGGTGAACACTCTGGAATTGATGCAAAAATGTCTGATGTGGGATGACGCTTGTCAGTAATTTCACAGAATGGGGTCAACTTCAGGGTACATGAACTATTCAATTTGACTATTTTCTTTATCCACAACGTAAACAATCACGATTTTTCACTGTCACATCAGAGGCATACAAATAAATGGCATGAAGTAAGTGCATCAGCTCCATCAGAACTTGAATGGCTCAATTAGGTGATTGGCTCAAATTCTTTAACTGCAGAATTCTTACATCAGTGTGTCCTGACCTTGTACATGCTCAAACTGTTACTCTTATGTCTTTGTTCACACATTGCATCTGTACAATATTTTTTCGGTAATGTTACATCTTCTTATGGAGGTACATTGCTAGATTTGAGAGCTGAATTGCCTGTATTTCAGCAATGGGTCCTGTTTACAAATGACCTCTAAATGGGAAAAATCCCATTCAAGTTACACTCTACAATATTTTCTTAATGCTGTGCTGACAGCTAGTACTATACATTCAGTATCGCACACGAGCAAAAGTTCTCAATTACCGATGCCATTGTAAAAATGTGCTATTCACGATTAAGTGATTATTAAAATATTCTGAATGCATAAGCATCCAATTACATTGTATTATTGAGATAAACATTTAAAATTTTATTTATATGAGAAAGCGGCTACGGATTGTGTAAACATCTAGAAGAGAAGCCATGTGCCTTTATGATAGGTCCGAGTGGCATTGTGTAGATCAATCCTTGTGTAGACCGATCATTGCATAGACATTGAAAGATCTACCTGTGAGGTAGGATTCGAACCATTCAAGGCACATATCCTTTGACACCCAGGTAATTGTCACGATCCCTTTGTTGTCTGTCCCGTGTTTTCTGTTTCACTCAGCACTTCACGTTCCATGTCACGTTTTCCTTGTTGTCCGTCCCGTGTTTCATTGTCTGTGTAAACAAACTACATCTCCCATGGTTCCCGGCCCTCATCACCTCTGCCACAGCGTTATTGTCTGCACCTGAATATCGTTTGTTATCCTCCTGTGTCGCTGTATTTAACCCCGTCTGTTTCTCCAGTCCCCTGTTGGTCTTTGATGTATGTGGATGCCTGTTATTCGTGCTCTCTGTCTTTATTTACTTCCCGTTGAACCCTTTGTATGCCTTCCGTGTTCTGTTAACCCTTTGTATGCCCTCCGTGTTTTGTTTTACCTTTTCCCATCGTGGATGTTTTCTTTGTTCGTGTTTTTGTTATTCAATAAAGCTTCCGCTGTGAGTAGATCCTTGTCCCGTGTCTGCCTTCACCTGCAATCGTGACAGAAAGACCAACCAAATAATGGATCTAGCAGCGGTTTTCATCGAACTGGCCCAGGCAAATTTTACCGTCCGCGATTACTCACGACTCTTCTCCACGGTCGCCATCCACACCGGGTTCGACGACAACGCTCTGAAGACCATCTACCGGGACGGGTTACCAGCATCCCAGTGGAGAGAGGCGCCGGAACTCGGAGAGCACCCGTGGAGGGAGTACGTGAGTCTCGTTCTGAGGAAACTCGCGGCCGACGAACCACCCCTTGAGATTCCGGCTTTCGAGCCTAAGCCCATGCCTACCCAGATCGACGAGCCAGCGCTGCCAACTTCGTCCGCCCGGAGGAGGAAGAGAAGACGGGCTTCCGACTCCCGGCCCGCACCTGCCCCGGTCTACGAACCAGAGCCCACGCCTGCCCCGGTCTGCGAGCCAGAGCCCACGCCTGCCCCGGTCTGCGAGCCTGCGCCCGCGCCTGTCACTGTGAGTGAGCCTGTGCCCACGTCAGACACGGTGAGCGAGCCTGCGCCCACGTCAGCCACGGTGAGCGCGCCTGAGCCCTCGGCAGCCACGGTCAACGAGCCCGAGCCCTCGTCAGTCCCGGTCAACCAGCAAGAGCCATTAGTCCCTGATGTCAGTGAGCCAGCGCCTGTAGCCTCGACCGTCCCTGAGCCAGCGCCTGTAGCCTCGGCTGTCCCTGAGCCAGTGCCTGTAGCCTCGACCATTCCCAGGGCTCCGCCCCTCAAGCCTCTCGAGCCTTCCAGGGCTCTGCCCCTCAAGCCTCCCAGGGCTCCACCTCTCAAGCCTTCCAGGGATCCGCCTCTCGAGCCTCCCAGGGCTCCACCTCTCAAGCCTCCTAGGGCTCCGTCTCTCGAGCCTTCCAGGGCTCCACCTCTCGAGCCTCCTAGGGCTCCGCTCCTCAAGTCACTCGAGTCTTCCAGGGCTCCGCCTCTCAAGCCTTCCAGGGCTCCGCCTCTCAAGCTTCCTGAGCCTCCCAGGGCTCTGCCTCTCAAGCTTCTCGAGCCTTTCAGAACTCCGCCTCTCAAGCCTCTCGAGCCTTCCAGGGCTCCGCCTCTCGAGCCTCTCGAGCCTTCCAGGGCTCTGCCTCTCAAGTCTCTTGAGCCTTCCAGGGCTCCGCCCCTCAATCCTCTCGAGCCTTCCAGGGCTCCGCCCCTCAATCCTCTCGAGACCCTCAAACCCTCTCCAGAGCTTTCTAGGGCTCCGCCTCTCGAGTATCCTACGGCTCCACCTCTCGAGCCTCCTATGGCTCCGCCTCCCGAGCCTCCTACGGCTCTGCTCCCAGAGACTCCAGAGCCTTCTAGGGCTCCGCCTCCTGAGCACCCTACGGCTCTGCCTCCTACGGCCTCCCGAGCCTCCTTCAGCCCCGCCTCCCGAGCCTCCTACGGCTCCGCCGCCCGAGCCTCCTACGGCTCTGCTCCCAGAGACTCCAGCGCCTCCTACGGCTCCGCCTCCCGAGGCTCCTATGGCTCCGCCTCCCAAGCCTCCTACGGCTCTGCTCCCAGAGACTCCAGAGCTTTCTAGGGCTCTGCCTCTCAAGTATCCTACGGCTCCACCTCTCGAGCCTCCTACGGCTCCGCCTCCCGAGCCTCCTACGGCTCTGCTCCCAGAGACTCCAGAGCCTTCTAGGGCTCCGCCTCCTGAGCACCCTACGGCTCCGCCTCTTGAGCCTCCTACGGCTCAGCCTCCCGAGCCTCCTTCGGCCCCACCTCCCGAGCCTTCTACGGCTCCGCCTCCCGAGCCTCCTATGGCTCTGCTCCCAGAGACTCCCGAGCCTCCTACGGCTCCGCCTCCCGAGCCTCCTACGGCTCTTCTCCCTGAGCCTCCTTCGGCTCCGCCTCCCGGGCCTCCTTCGGCTCCGCCCCCAGAGACTCCCGAGCCTCCTCCTGAGCCTTCCTCAGCTCCATCTCCTGAGCCTCCCTCGGCTCCGCTTCCTGAGCCCCCAGAGCTCTCCGTGGTTCGTCTCCCTTGGCTCCACCACCTGGGTCTCACTCAGCTCTGCCTCCTGGGCCTCCCGAGCCATCCTCGGCTCCGCCTTCCTCAGCTCCGCCGCCTGAGCCTCCAGAGCCTCCCTCAGCACCGCCTCCTGAGCTTCCAGAGCCTCCCTCACCTCCGCCTCCTGAGGCCCCAGAGCCCCACTCAGCTCCGCCTCCTGAGCCTCCAGAGCCTCCCTCAGAATGAAAAAGCATGTGCGAGCAAGGAGGCCTACAAACCTGACTCAGTTACACCAGATCTGTCTTGAGGAATGGGCCAAAATTCCAGCAACTTATTGTGAGAAGCTTGTAGAAGGCTACCCAAAACATTTGACTGAAGTTAAACAATTGGCATAAGGCAATGCTACGACAATCAGGTGCGAACAATGACAGACTGCAGGCAGTGATGAGATCCGGGAATTGTGGGAAGTGTAGTTTTAGACAAAGACAAGTGAAACACAGGGCAGACAACAAGGGAATCGTGACATAACCCCCCTCTAAGGAGCGGCTTCCAGATGCTCCTGAAAAAAAAAATGAAAAAAGGAATACCCAAAAAAACAGAGATC
Source organism: Xyrauchen texanus (assembly GCF_025860055.1). Taxonomy (NCBI): domain Eukaryota; kingdom Metazoa; phylum Chordata; class Actinopteri; order Cypriniformes; family Catostomidae; genus Xyrauchen; species Xyrauchen texanus. Next base: position 24,768,146 of record NC_068323.1, on the reverse strand, counting down.
GTCCAAGGAGTGAGGGGGGCAGGCAGACCAAAGAGGGCACCAGGGGTAAACAGACAGTCCAAGGGAGCACAAGGGGCAGACAGACAGTCCAAGGGGGCACAAGGGGCAGACAGACAGTCCAAGGGGGCACAAGGGGCAAGAAGGCAGTCCAAGGGGGCACAGAGGGCAGGCAGGAAGTCCAAGGGGGCACAGAGGGTACACAGGAAGTCCAAGGGGGCACAGGGGGCAAGAAGGCAGTCCAAGGGGCAGGGACTGGTTCAGGAGGCCTGGGAGGTGGCCACAGGACAGGGACAGGTTCAGGAGGCCTGGAAGGCGGCCACAGGACAGGGACAGGTTCAGGAGGCCTGGGAGGTGGCCATAGGACAGGGACAGGTTCAGGAGGCCTGGGAGGCGGCCACAGGACAGCCATGGGGAACTCCGAGGGCGGAGCCATGGAAGTCTCTGGTAGTGGAGCCATGGAGGCAGAGCCGTGGAAGACCCAGGTGGCAGAGCCATGGGTGGCTCAGGAGGTGGAACCGTAGAAGTCTCTGGATTCGGAGTCGTGGGAGGCTCAGGAGGCGGAGCTGAGGGAGGCTCTGGAGACAGAGCTGAGGGAGGTTCTGGAGGCTCAGGAGGCGGAGCTGAAGGAGGCTCTGGCAGACTCAGGGAGCGGAGCCGTGGGAGGCTCAGGAGGTGGAGCTGAGGGAGGCTCAGGAGGCAGAGACCTGGAAGGCTCTGAAGGCAGAGCCGAGGGAGGTGGCGCCGTAGGAGGCTCTAGAGTCGGAGACCTGGAAGGCTCTGGAGGCGGAGCAGAGGGAGGTGGTGCCGTAGGAGGCTCTAGAGTCGGAGACCTGGAAGGCTCTGGAGGCGGAGCAGAGGGAGGTGGCGCCGTAGGAGGCTCTAGAGGTGGAGGCCTGGAGGGCTCTGGAGGTGGAGCCGAGGGAGGTGGCGCTGTAGGATGCTCTAGAGGCGGAGCCCTAGAAGGCTCTGGAGGCAGAGCCGTAGGAGGCCTCTGGAGGTGGAGCCGAGGGAGGTGGCACCGTAGGATGCTCTAGAGGCGGAGCCCTAGAAGGCTCTGGAGGCGGAGCCGTAGGAGGCTCGGGAGGTGGAGCCCTGGAAGGCTCTGGAGGCAGAGTTGTAGGAGGCTCGGGAGGCGGAGCCCTGGAGGCTCGGGAGGCGGAGCCCTGGGAGGCTCGGGTGGCTCGAGAGACGGAGCCCTGGGAGGCTACAGGCGCTGGCTCTGGGACGGTCGAGGCTGCAGGCGCTGGCTCACTGACGTTCGAGGCTGCAGGTGCTGGCTCAGGGACGGTTGAGGCCCTTCTACACTATCAAGTTTTTATGAATGGCATTCATTTATATTTATGCACTTTGCGTGCATGATCTCAATGGCCACTGACTTTTTATGGATGGCATTTTGCATCCCACTGCTCTTAAGACGTAGTGGTCTTGGAGAATTATGTATGCTTTTTCCATTTCCTTTTTATGATTTGTAGCACCTGATAATCATGGAAACAATGCAATTTCTTTGAACAGCAAATAGTTTTCCTAAACATTTAAGTCCTCATATGGGGACAGCTGGTCTATATTTTGGAATTTTTAATTAATACCAAGCTATGAAGTCATCTTTGTGTATCAAATTGTTTATTGTAATATTTTCTCTACTTTGGCAACAAAATCTCAATGTTCTCTCTCTGCATTGTCAAACAAACCAGTGGTAGCCAGTGCTGTAATAAAATAATAAATCACTGAAATTTCTGATTTCAAAAAAATGTGCACATCATACGAAACTACAGAATTTACTCTTTTGACAAACATACAGTGCATCCGGAAAGTATTAACAGCGCTTCACTTTTTCCAAATTTTGTTATGTTACAGCCTCATTCCAAAATGGATTAAATTCATTATTTTCCTCAAAATTCTTCAAACAATACCCCATAATGACAACATGAAAGAAGTTTGTTTGAAATCTTTGCAAATGTATTAAATGTACATATGTATTCACAGCCTTTGCTCAATACATTGTTGAAGCATCTTTGGCACCAATTACAGCCTCAAGTCTTTTTGAGTATGATACCACAAGCTTGGCACACCTATTTTTGGGCAGTTTCTTCCATTCTTCTTTGCAGGACCTCTCAAGCTCCATCAGGTTGGATGGGGAGCGTCGGTGCACAGTCATTTTCAGATCTCTCCAGAGATGTTCAAGTCTGGGCTCTGGCTGGGCCACTCAAGGACATTCACAGAGTTGTCCCTTAGTCACTACTTTGTTATCTTGGCTGTGTGCTTAGGGTCGTTGTCCTGTTGGAAGATGAACCCTGTTGGAAGATTAACCTTTGCCCCAGTCTGAGGTCTAGAGCGCTCTGGAGCAGGTTTTCATCAAGGATGTCTCTGTACATTACTGTATTCATCTTTCCCTCGATCCTGACTAGTCTCCCAGTTCCTGCCGCTGAAAAACATCCCCACTGCATGATGCTGCCACCACTATACTTCATTTTAGGTATGGTATTGGCCAGGTGATGAGCGGTGCCTGGTTTCCTTCAGACATGACACTTGCCATTCAGGCCAAAGAGTTCAATGTTTGTTTCATCAGACCAGAGAATTTTGTTTCTCATGGTCTCAGAGTCCTTCAGGTGCCTTTTGGCAAACTCCAAGCGGGCTGTCATGTGCCTTTTACTGAGGAGTGGCTTCCGTCTGGCCACTCTACCATACAGGCCTGATTGGTGGAGTGTTGCAGAGATTACTTTTCTTCTGGAATGTTCTCCTCTCTCCACAGAGAAACACTGGAGCTCTGTCAGAGTGACCATCGGGTTCTTGGTCACCTCCCTGACTAAGGCCATTCTCCCCTGATTGCTCAGTTTGGCCAGGCAGACAGCTCTAGGAAGAGTCCTGGTGGTTCCAAACTTTTTCCATTTACAGATGATGGAAGTCACTGTGCTCATTGGGACTTTCAATGCTGCAGAATTTTTTCTGTAACCTTCCCCAGATCTGTGCCTCCATACAATCCTGTCTCGGAGGTCTACAGACAATTCCTTGGACTTCATGGCTTGGTTTGTGCTATGAAACACCAAATTGTTGAACTATGTTGCTAATGATGGAAATTGCGACCATAGTTGGCTGACAATGCTTTTGGACAAAGCACCCCTGACTAGCTAAAAAGTGCCCAAACCCCCTCTAAAACCAGCTGATAGCTAACCATCAATCACAGCAATCATTGGTTGGGATACGAAAGGTCAGCGGATATCAGGTCGAAAGTTGGTATTGTTTGATCTTTGAGTGGTGCGTTTGAATTCTTGATCTGCATGTAACACAGTGATGGGGAGATGCTGTAGCTTGATTTTTCACTTGATAGAGTTGCATTGGGGAGCACTGAAGGTTTGAGTGTTTGCTGGTATTGTCAAGTCAAGTCAAGTCATTTTTATTTGTATAGCGCCTTTCACAACACACATCGTTTCAAAGCAGCTTTACAGAAGATCAGCATTAACAGACGATAAAACTGTAAGGTCTATAAAGTCGATGAATCATCAATGTGTAATTAGATAAAACACGATTCTTAATCGTGTTTAAAAATAATTAAATAATAGTTGTATTAATAACTCCAGTGAGCAAGCTGTAGGCGACTGTGGCATGGAACCCAAAACTCCATAAGATGTTGATTAATGGAGAAAAATAACCTTGGGAGAAACCAGTGTAGGGTATCCAGGTCAGGTTTGGGGAATGTACAATTAAATTCAATGATCGTAATCAATGATTAATCATACGGGTTGACCCAGATACCAATACATACAAAAACGCCCCAAACAGGGCTTATGTAGTCCAAGAGTCTGCTTCAAATATATATAGATAATTAAACACAACAAATTATAATTAATTAGGAATATACATTATATACAGACAGGCTATATTAATTTTAATAAACCCTCAATGGAATTGACCCGTAGGCTACCGCAACCAGTCAGTTCGTCCGCCGAACCACTTTGCTAAATACTCTTGATCAATTCTCCAGAAGGTTTATTCTTAGTTATAAGCTAACTCATCAAAGCACGTTAACTTACTTTGATAATATCAGCTCGTAGCTTAAAATTGCACATTAAAGAGGCTTTGTTTTATGACCAACAACCACAGACAATCAAGCGTATAATTAATTTTAATACAAGGCACTATGATATATCACTACACTTACAAACAGACATTTAACATAGAATAAACATAAAATAAGCAAAGTAAACAATAAGGAAAATAGATGGATTATTATAAGGATAGCCAACTTATTACAACAATCAACCCTTAAGAGCCAGCAAATGGAATTACACACTTCAATGCGTTTGAATTTCAGGTGAAATAATACTTGCACACTGGATCTTTGCATTGCTGAGCAAGGCTGCGTGTATGCCATGTCCTAGTGGCGTTCATGAGAAGGAGGATTTCGGTTCGGTGTTTCCAGAGCGTGGAGTTGAAACTCACTTGAAGAGAGAGTTGAAGGGTTGTTCCGAGAAGTTTGAAGCGTCTTAGAGGGTAGCTGTTGAATAGTTGACGAGTGTTCCGGAGAGTTGCAGAAGATCGGGGGGGGAGAAGTGAGAGACAGTTTGAAGTGATCCAGAAGAAGTCCAAGGGGAAGAGGTAAGAGATAAGAGAGAGCGATTTCAATGCCGGTCCTGACTTTTAAAGGTAGGGAGGTCACACCTCCTTTGGGAGAAGTGACCCAATGAGACCCCTCCGTTTTGGGCGCGAGTTTGCTCCCTTTGTCCGGTCAAGGCTCATTTGCATACTTTATGATTCGGTCAGGACTTTGCGTTGACTCACTCAAAAGGCAGTAAAAACCTAGCGGAATACAATTCTAAGGTGATCTTATATTTATATTCAGCTAGGACAAGTCATAAGGTTTAATTTGATACCAAGAAACGTGTATTTGGTACACTTAAAAGTGGATATACACTCTTAGCTATTAAATATACGGCCTCAGAGTTTTACTACACAACTAAACAAATTTCAACTAGTTTTGATCTATCATCAGAAATACACAACATACAGGGATTACACATATTTCCTTAAGAATAAACATTTCTAGGTTTTAACTGAAAGACACACACACACACACACATTTTTACGTTCAAAGTCTCACATGGCTTTTCTCACATGGTAAAGCACGCGGTGTGAGGCGAGTCACATGGAAAGGGGGGGGCTTGTCAATAGCTGGAGTGTCTCTTTGTCAATAGCGCATTGTGCTGTGGAGACTAGTTGGCGCTATTTCAGTGATTAGGGGAGTTTTAACAGTGGGTTCTTTGTTATTCGGAATGATTAGTCCATTGATTCCTCCAGACGCTACACCAGACTCACTGTGGGGGCCAGTTCCCCTCTGGCTAACATCATGAATATAATGTAAATATTACTTATGTATAGTACAAGTCATGATTTAAAATTATTAAACTAAGTAAGTGTTAAGGGTCAGTGTTTAAACATCAATTGTGTTTGAACTGTAAGATTAATGACTAATGTCTTTGAAGTCCATCCTTGATTATTTGCAGAAGTTCAGATAGATGCAATTATCCTTATTAATTGGTTGATGAAGGCTTTTGTTGGCAATAGTTAGTCTATGCATTCCATTTCAAGATTGTAGTCCATCAATAGACCGAGGTGATTCAGGTTGGAGTTGGCACCAGTTCATCCTCTGAAGTCCATCATAATAGACTGAAGTGATGTTTGGCTGGCACCGGCTGCATTTAATCATCATCACTCAGAGACACGTAGCAGTGGAGTCCAACACGAAGCAGGAATGGAGCTGGATCCAGCCAGTTCTGGTGACCTCAGGATAGGAGTCCCGAGGTTGAGACAGGGAAACAAATAAAAAGATGTAAGCATAGATGCCATAAATTTTATTGCAGAGTTAGAGATCATGCTCAATGTTTCTGGTTTCTGGTTCCGGCAGACCCAACTAAAGCAGCCTAATTGTGGGTTGGAGGATAAATTAGGTGTATGTCTGGCTAAATAGATGAGTCTTTAGTCTAGACTTAAACTGAGGGAGTGTGTCTGCATCTCGAACAGTGTTAGGGAGACTATTCCATAGTTTAGGAGCCAGATATGAAAAGGATCTACCTCCTTTTGTGGATTTTGATATTCTAGGAACTATTAACAGGCCAGAATTTTGCGATTGTAATGAACGTGTTGGAATATAGCATGGTAGAAAGTTACTTAAGTACTGTGGAGCTAGACCATTCAAAGCTTTGTACGTAGTTAACAGAATTTTACGTTAACGGAATTTAACGGTATTAGTGCCAACTACTGAAATGTTGCTCTTGTGACAACCCTACAAAGAATATGTCTTCAATTCTTTAAAATTTTAAAACAAATATTAAATAATAGTAGTGTGATTCTTGGATTAAATCAATAGTTGAACCAAAAATAAAAATGATGCTATAGTTTACTCACCCTCATGTGTAGTGTAGCGCAAAAAAAAAAAATCTCTTTATGATTTAAAAAAAAATTACTTACATTTTAGGTTGATTCTCATCAAAACATTATTTGGAAGACTTGGGATATGATGCAAAAGTCACATTAACTCATTTTATGATACCTTTGTGTCCTTTTTTAACCTTTAAAATGAGGCACTATCCACTACCACTGTATTGTAAATTCCTTTAAATTATATTTATAAAATTATGGTTAGATTAAAAATGAGTTCATCTAAGTATATACATTTCAAATGACATCCATTTTGACATTTAAATAAATGTGCGACCACATCTTAATCAAACTCGAACTAGCCAGCACTGAGATGGTTTTGGTGAGAATAATGTTTTTGAATTTTTAAAGAAGGCTTTCTCAAAGTTTCAGCCAATGGTTCTGTTTGGCTCTTTCCTGCCAGCAACATGTGCAGGCAAAAGATGGGTAACTGTATTGACGTGCCCAGCAAAAACGTTGTGAAAGAGGACTGTGTGTGAGGGCTATAATCTCCTGTCTTGCCACACTACTGTTCCACTGCAGTCCCTGCTACAACAACCTGACAGCTAAAGCCCCAGAAAAAATATGTCTTAAATTTGCACTTCCTACTGAAGGATCAAAGCAGAAACCTAAACCTAGGATGGCATCTAACATTTTTAAGAGACAGCGTTTTATCACACATGATTTCTGTCAGAGAACAAGGCTTTTATGTGTATATGTTAACTCATAAGTGCTGTTTATATGTTTTTGAAGTATGTGCATATGCGTATGTGCTCAAGTGTGTCGTGGGAACCCTGAAGTCTGATGTAAAGGGAAACCCCACTATTGCAGTGCAACATACAGTATCTGTCGCATTACACAGTGCATGTCGCTTTCGTTTCTTCAGCAGCTTTTTTGCATTGAACGGTGGACTAATGAGCTTTTATAACTTAATATTCCTGGAAGTTATTACTCCACCCCCTGCGTAACATAATTAAAAACAGCTCTATATTGTTGAACCAATGAGGTTTGAACGATTGATGTGCGTCATAGTTACTACAGTTTTGGTACTGTCCTGACTAGTTAATTAATTTATCCAATGATACAAGCTGAGTATCATATGCGGAAAGGCACGAATAACGAATAATGAATTCATCCGAATAATAGAAAAAAATATTTGCTTGACTGATTTTCCAAGAAGTACAAGGATAAGTGACATTTCAAATAAACATATCCAAAATTACTCTGAAGCCAATATTACTAGTGTAAACCTTATCAATGCAAATGTGCACTGTGTGATTTCAAATTGGATAGCCGTGGTCTCAACTCCATTTACAGTATCCGCTTATTGTGTGCATCTCAGAAATCTGAGCTTGTCAAGAGTAACATATAGTAAGATGCTACATCATGTACATTTTCCACTTTTTGAAATGTTCCTATTAATTTATCACACGATTCATATGCAATTATTCCCATATATTCATTTATAAACCAACCTGGGCACCATGTTAATTACCTGACCTGAAGTGATGATTTTACAGCGGAGCTCGTCTATCCTTCTCTTAAAGTTGATCACATTTTTATCCACATCAGCGATTAAGGTAATTATCCAGCTAAGCCGTCTTCTCAAGAAACTTTAAATGATCCATAAAGATGTAAATTCTCTGTAGAGTGTACATATATTCCTGCTCATGTGATACTAAGAAAATTAAACTGTACTAAATTTGAAAATGTAAAGTGTCCTTGGACTCTGGAAAGGTGCTATATAAATGTAACATTATTTTCCTGTCATTCTCCTCTGGAAAAGAAAGGCTCGCTCTTGCCATTTATACTTCTGTGTTTTGTTAATCTTGCACATGTAATTCAACGAAATAATGATGTTCTCCACATTATGTCAAAATATGTGCGCACAAATTAGCCTAAAGTATATCGTAAAAATTCCCGATAGACTTTAAGGGATTTCGCCAGTATGTAGGATATAGTTATTTTTTCTAATTTCTTTTAATTTTTGTATTTAATTTTCACTATAAAAAATATGTGCATGACATTTCACAATCGCTTGACACCTCGTGCCTCCAGAATAAGACTGTTATTCTGCACACCACTAAATCATAATACAGTGGTTAAGCGGTGAGTTTCATCATTGTACAGGAAATGCACCCCAGGCTTGGAGAACCACCCTAGACCAGCAAACCATCTTAAACTGGAATAAACTGTTTTTCTTTTCAGCAGATTATGTGTATTTATGAGTATCTAGATGCATAAAGTTGTATAACACAACATCCTGAGCATCACAAGAGCATCAAGTGTTTAACCCTGGGTTTAGGCCACTTTTAACCATGTTAAGCAACATTTCAGACTTGGAATTCTGAAAGCAGGTTAGCTAAATTTTTAACCCTAGGTTAAGGTCACTTTTAATCCTGGGTTAAGCAATGTTTTACACTTGGAATTTTAAAGAGCTTTAGTGCTATTTTTAACCCTGGGTTATAAAACCCCACTCCAGAGCAGGGTTACCACTGCTTTAGTGGTGCAAGATAACCCAGTATTACCTTAACCCAGAGTAAATAATGACCAAGTGTCATTATTAAAGTGTGGAAAGCCCATATCAGTTAAAATTGTGAATATTATACTGTAGATACATTGTACATGTACGGAGGGAATCTTGAGCAATGAGGTGGTGTGGATTTGTAGGTAAATACCTGGGCTTGAAACTGATAGGTTCCTGGTAAAAGTAGTAGCCCTTGAAACATCACCATTGCGCATTTGATCAAGACACTTAACCTCAGGTCACTCAGATGGACTGAACCTGTAATGAGTGAATTCTCTGCTGAAAAAGAAAATAAGTACTTTGGCTGATTTGCTGATCTTAGCCTGGCCAAACTGGTGTTAAACTGGTATAGCTGGTAGGCCAGCTGATCTCCCAGACTATAAAGTGCCCAAAATCTCTCTAAAACTAGCCTGACCATGCAAAGAGACCAGATAAGACCAGCTAACCATCTTAAGCTTAGGTTTGGATAAACGTATTTGCTGAAATACTACATAAAGTATGTACTTATCTTCATATAATCATCTTACTCTTATTTTTTGCAGGGAATCAGCAGCCTCTTCAGTTCACTGAAGGTGGTGCGTTTGTTGCGACTTGGCCGTGTGGCCCGTAAACTGGATCACTACATTGAATACGGGGCAGCAGTTCTGATCTTGCTGGTTTGCGTGTTTGGTTTGGCTGCTCATTGGTTGGCCTGTATATGGTACAGCATCGGTGACTATGAGGTCATTGACGAGGTGGTCAACATGGTCCGTACAGACAGCTGGCTCTATCTTCTGGGAGAATCCGTCGGCATGCCATATCGCTTCAACGCCAGTGGCACAGGGAAGTGGGAGGGGGGACCAAGCAAAGACTCTGTCTACATCACCTCATTGTATTTCACCATGACCAGCCTGACCAGTATTGGCTTCGGGAATATTGCGCCCACCACAGACGGAGAGAAGATCTTTGCTGTGGCCATGATGATGATCGGCTGTGAGTACAATTCTACACCACTACATGAAATTCAGGCTACACTAGAAATCAGTTCACACTGTGCCACTTCAAATCTTGTTATGAGATTACAGTTACCAAATTTTAATTATGTTGGATTACACATATTTCTAAAATAATATTTTTGTAGAATGCATTGAAAACATAAGTTTTAAGTTTTGTTAAAGATGGAAGATGAAGCTTTCATTTATTTTTAAGGAGTGTCTATTTTCACCCTAGTAGTCTGATGGAACCATAGAACCACAGAGTGAGTTATTTGTGTCACTGCAGTGGCATGGAGAGTAAACATGGTGCTTATATACAGGTGGCCAAAAGTTTGGAATTATGCTGTTTCGGAAGGAAATTAGTACTTTAATTTACCAAATATATCAAGCGATCATGCTAAATTGATAATTTGGTACTAGAAAATAACTTTCCATTATATCAAACACAGTTGAAAGATATTTGGTTCATTAAATTAATCTTAACAATGTATTTGTTTTTGAGTTGCCACAGTATGCAATACTGCAATCTTAAGGTCAATATTAGGTCAAAAATGGCAAAAAAGAAACAACTTTCTCTAGAAATCTGGTAGTCAATCATTGTTTTGAGGAATGAAGGGTATACAATGCTTGAAATTGCCAAAAAACTGAAGATGTCATACAAAGGTGCACACTACAGTCTTCAAAGACAAAGAACAACTGTCTCTAACAAGGACAGAAAGAGATGTGGAAGACCAGATGTACAACTAAACAAGAGGATAAGTACATCAGAGTCTCTAGTTTGAGAAATAGACACCTCACATGTCCTCAGCTGACAGCTTCATTGAATTCTACCCGCTCAACACCAGTTTCATGTACAACAGTAAAGAGAAGACTCAGGGTGCAGGACTTAAAGGAAGAATGGTAATGAAAAAGCCACTTTTGAAACAGAAAAACAAGACAAAAAAGTCAGAGTGGGCAAAGAAACACAGACATTGGACAACAGATAATTGAAAAAGAGTGTTATGGATCTTAACCCCATTGAGCTTTTGTTGGACAGCTAGACTGTAAGGTGCGTGAGAAGTGCCCGACAAGACAAGTCACATCTATAGCAAGTGCTATCTGGACAAACTGACAGCTAGAATGTCAAGGATCTGCAAAGCTGTCATTGCTGCACTCTTTGAAGTAGTTTAAGAAGTTCTGAACATTTGTTTCAAATTGTAATAGTAATTTTTCACATTATTAATGTCCTGACTATTTATTGGGATCAGTGGAATGCCACTTTGGTGAATAAAAGTACCAATTTCTTTCATATCTTGTAGACTTTTCCCAAATTTGGCTGCCGGTGTATATATATATATTTTTTGACGAGAGACCCGAGTTGTGCTGCCTGATGTATCACTCATTGAAAATGAATAGGGGACCCACAGTTACCATGTACTGTGTAAAACCACCTTTGGATTCAGTTAAAGGGGTGGGGTCTGTCAGTCGCACACATTCCCTTCCTGGTCCAAGGAATGAAGGGTGTAGACTTTCACATGCAGCTTGGCATTGGTCATGAAACTTAACCATGGTTTTACTGTAGCAATCTTGTATTAATCAGTAGTTAGTAACCATTACTTTTTTTTTGTACAATTAACATCTCAGTTAAGACTGTATCCTTGGTTCCTTGAAAGGAGGGAATTCAATATAATAGTGTCACATAATGCTATGGGAACTCCTCCCAGGAGTGACGATCTCTGAAGCCTGTACGGAATCATGCCAATCTTATTGGCAGAAGGTGCTCAACATCACCTCTCATTTGTGCATAATCATGGACATTCAAAATGAAGCACAGCACCTTTTTGTCAGGATTTTTCGACTGAATGGAGTACCATCTCTCTGGCCCTTAATAGTGAGAAAACAATACTGCACCAAGGTATGCAGCATCTCGTGCCCTCCTTTTAAGGGAACCAAGTTTACAGTCGGAACAGAGACATTTATTTTCAAGTCTGTCAGTAAATTATTTACCATAATGCTGCGCTATGGATTCACTCTCACTAGAACAATAGCCACTAGAGGGTAGTGAAAAAGCATCAAAACAACCTGTTGATAAATAGGAAGGAAGAGTGAGAACACTAAATAAATTGTTGTGGTAAAAGCAATACAACAATACCACTAGCCATTCAAGCTAGTAAAAAAACATTGTAAAGAACATTTGCATTAACAATGGGAAGAGAGAGAAAGCACCATGGTCAAATACGTGCACATACAGTATTTAAACAACGACACAAGCCAACAGGGTTGTGAAACATAGACACATCAACCCTCCTTCACAGAAAAAATCTGGGAAGAGATGGAGGAACTATCCAAATTATAAAATCTAGCAAAGGTATTAGGGTAAGCCCAGCCTTCTGCCAGACAGATGTCCTCTAGAGAAACTCCATTTTCCCAAGCCCAGGAGAAAGCCATGCTCCTGATGGAATAGGCCTTGAAGGGTTAGTTCTCCCAAAAATTAAAATGATCCCATAATTTGCTCACCCTCAAGCCATCCTGGGTGTATATGACTTTCTTTCAGCCAAACAATCAGAGTTATATGAAAAAATATCCTGGCTCTTCGAAGCTTAATAATTGTCACAAACGCCAGTGAAGGCGCCTCCTCAATCGGCCACCGGAGATCTAACTCACCCGAGTATTGACTCTAAGACTACATTTCCCATAAACCCGCATACTTGGCCCGATTACACCACAGCTGTTTCAGATCACTATCACCCTATTTAAACCACGTCTGCTCATTCGCTCACTGCAAAGTCTTGTTTGCCCTGGCTACATTTCTGAGCGTTTACTGATACCATTTCTGTTCTACTGTGTATTGACCTTGCCTTGTTTTATCGACTACGTTTGTTTGCCGCCTGCCCATCTTGTACCCACGCCTATCTCTTGTTATTTGCCGTCTGCTGCCTGCCCTGATCTTCTGCCTGTCTGACTATGATACTGTCTACCTGTCAGAACCCGAGTCCCGCGCCATGAAACTATACATCGAGGAAGAGTTAGCCAAGGGATCCATTCATCCGTCTACCAGCAGCAGCTGGGTTTTTCTTCTTGGGTAAGAAGGCTGGGTCCCTTCATCCCTGCATCGATTATCGTGGCCTGAATGACATCATGATCAAGTTTCGATACCCACTACCTCTAGTCCCCGCGGCTTTAGAACAGTTGAGATCAGCCAAAATCTATACCAAGCTTGATCTACGCTGTGCGTATAACCTAATCTGCATTCGAATGGGTGGCTATGGACGAGAGCAAAGTGCACGCCGTCTTGAATTGGCCTCAGCCTACCACTGTGAAAGAACTTTAATGCTTTCTAGGGTTCTCTAACTTCTATCGAAGATTAATTAGGAACTTCAGCACCATCACCGCACCACTCACTGCTATGGTAAAGGGGGGACACACCAAGCTTCGCTGGTCCACCGATGCACTTCAAGCTTTCGACCAATTAAAGGACCGCTTCACCTCAGCTCCTATCCTGCATCATCCCAACCCTAACACTCCTTTCGTGGTGGAGGTGACACATCTAACACTGGCATTGGCGCCATCCTCTCTCAACGCCAGTGTAGTCCTCCCAAACTGTTCCCTTGTGCTTTCTATTCTTGTAAACTCTCACCGCCGAACAGAATTATGACATAGGTGAACTACTGGCCATGAAAGCAGCCCTGGAGAAGTGGCGACACTGGCTGGAGTGGCCAGACACCCATTTCTAGTTCTCACATAGACCACCGCAATCTGGAATATTTACGCTCAGACAAAAGACTCAGCCCAAGACAGAACAGATGGGCATTGTTTTTCACCCGGTTTAACTTCTCCATTTCGTACCTCCCTGGATAAAAAAATGTCAAGGCGGACTCGCTCTCCCGTCAGCACGACCCCACGACCCCACGCCTCAGAATCCTATCTGCGAACCCATCATCTCGCCCACACTGATTTTAGCCCCGGTCCAGTGGGACATAATGTCAGAAATCTCCCAGGCTCATGCAGCTGATCCACCTCCACCCAGGTGCCCGCCCAATCAGACATTTGTGCCATCAAGCCTGCGGGAGAGGGTAATTCGTTGGGTGCATTTTTCCAAGAACTCGGGACACCCCAGCATTACTTCCACTGTACGCCTGTTTAGAAATCGATTCTGGTGGGAAACACTGCAGAACGACACCACCACTTTCGTGAACGAATGTCTCACCTGCAACATGGCAAAAACCCGTAACAACCTCCGGCAGGCCTGCTCCAACCCTTGCCCATACCGCAGCTTCCATGGTCCCACATCGCCGTAGACTTTGTGACGGACCTGCCCATCTCTCAAGGTCATACCATCATCCTAACTGTCATTGACCGGTTTTCCAAAGCATGCCACTTGATACCCTTAGCCAAGCTACCAACAGCCTTCGAGACCGCAGAAGACTTATTCCATTACATCTTCCACTATTACGGGCTTCCCGAAGATATTTTCTCGAACCGGGGCCCTCAATTCACCTCCAGAGTTTGGACAGCCTTCTTCCATTTGCTAAACGTCAACATCAGCCTCACTTCAGGGTATCATCCTCAGTCGAATGGTCAGATGGAGGGTCTGACATACGTACTGACCAAAGGGTGTTTGACCTTAGCTGGGAGTGCAGGATGTCGAAAAATCTGAAATCTTTGGCCTTTGGAGACATTAAAAATGATTTACGTTCTCAAACGGCAGATGCCACGCAGGATCAAGATAGTAGAGGTCCAGTTGATAATGACAGAGGGCCTCATAACGTAAGTTGGGATATCTCGAATATTTTTGCAGCACTAACAAAATCTCGACCAACCTGGAGGCCCTCGCAGAAATATATCAAGCGATCATGTCTAAGGTGAAGCTTTCCACCTTGATCACAAGAATTACGAAGTGAGTCGAGTCTCTGAGTCGGCTGAAAGAGAGCTGCTGGCTAACCCGCCATCCACCAAAGCCGGTCTTGAATGGGTGTGGGAAAAACTAGAGGAAAAGGAAAATTGGACCTGTAATAATGTGCATTTCGTTGGAATCCCTGATGGAAAGGAAGGTCAAGATATGGTGAGGTTTTTGGGTGGGCATATATCGAATTAGATCGATACTGTGGGTGGTCAACTCAAAATTTTGCGCACCCAAAGAGTTTTTGGTCAGCTACCCAGGGCAAGTGACAGACACAGATCTATCCTGGTAGAGACTTTAATCTGCAAGATGCGAGGAATAAAGGCAAGTTGTGGTAGGAGGAACAAAACATCTTGGTTTTTCCAGACTTTTCTATAGCTACACAAATGAAACAGGACAGGTTCGAGGAGTTTAAGGAATTATTTCATGCCCACGACAGGCTATGGCCTTCATTATATCAATGGAATGAGTGTGTAACTTTGCCTGTACGTGGTCAACAATAGAGACTACACATCATGCATTTTTCTGACGCAACCTGAGAGGGTTTGTTGTTCTGTTCTCAGCCCACTGGCTCCTGTCTGGCTCTCTTTTGTTTCCTTTCTTTTTTCTTTACTCCCTTTGTTAAAATGTTGTTGAGCTCATTTGCTCATGTTGTGGTTTGATGTTATTGTTTTCTGGGCCCTATTTTATTTATATTTATGTACAATTAAATGGCATGGTTTATATACAGTACTGTGCAAAGGTTTTAGGCACTTGTGAAAAATGTTGCATAGTGAGGATCTCTTCCAAAATAATGACATAAATAGTTTTCATTTATCACTTAATGTTATACAAAAGTCCAGTAAACTTAAAAAAGCTAAATCAATATTTGGTGTGACCACCTTTGCATTTAAAACAGCCCTAATTCTCCTAGATACACCTGGATACAGTTTTTCTTGATTGTTGGCTGAAAGGATGTTCAAACTTCTTGGAGAATTCTCCACAGTTCTTCTATATATTTAGACTGTCTCAATTGCTTCTGTCTCTTTATGTAATCCCAGACTGACACGATGTTCAATGGGGGGCTTTGTGGGGTCATGACATCTGTTGCAGGGATCCCTGTTCTTCTATTCTAATCCTTTCTATTATCAAAAGTAATGTTTGAGAATCTAACATTTATATTTTCTATTAACACATTAAAGCTGAAGATATAAATAACCTTCTTAAGACAAATACTTTTGTGAAACACCTTATGTGCCTAAGAATTTTGCACAGTACTGTGTATATATATATATATATATATATATATATATATATATATATATATATATATATATATATATACAGTACTGTGCATATATATATATATACAGTACTGTGCAAAATTCTTAGGCACATAAGGTGTTTCACAAAAGTATTTGTGAATACTATATATATATATATATATATATATATATATATATATATATACTTTATGTAAAAATCACTGTACTTTATAAATCTGGTAGCAATAGTGTCGCGGAAAGTCTTGTGAGCATGCATGGACCGGCAGATTTCCGAGCGATGGACACCAGCTGGGACTGTTATACGTGAAGTTGAAATACAGGGGCAAAATCAGATTTTGGCTAATATTTATGCATCCAAAGCTGATGGGGTTCAGGGATCCGAATTTTTTTATAGATCTTGAGGGAAAGCTACTAGCAGCTGGGATCCTTCATTATATGGTTTTGGGTGGACAATTCAATCTTTTAATGGATCCGGTCCTTGATCATAGTGATGAAAAGTTGTGTAGACCCTTTAGAGCAATATTGACACTACAGAGGATGTGTAGATATCTTGGTCTTACAGATATTTGGAGAATTCTGAATCCATTTGGGAGGGACTACCTTTTTTATCAGTTCATAAAATGTACTCTAGGATATATATATATATATATATATATATATATATATATATATATATATATATATATATATATTTTGATGCTCAATTGGGAACATTTTAGTTTCAGATCATGCTTTGGTGTGTTTAGAGATGTTGCCACATATAGAGAAAAGAAAATCAAATATATGGCGCTTTAATACATCCCTTCTACAAGACATTGCATTTCAACAAATATTAAAGATAAAATTAATGCTTTTGTAGAATCCAACTGGTTCTCAGTGTCCTCTGTGGGCGTGGCATTAGAGGCGCTTAAGGCAGTTCTTAGGGTCATACAATATGCCTCATTCATTAAAAATCAAAGAACAAGAATTCACAGAATTCGAAGAGTATTTCAAGTGCTGAAACAGAGCTCAAGCACTGAATCCAATGGTCTTAAAGAGTTGACCAAGCTAAAGTATAGGTACAATACTATTTTGTCACAGAAGGTAGAGTTTTGGTTATTTAGGGCAAGACAGACATATTTTGTGTCAAGGGACAAGGCAGGGAGACTTCTTGCCAGATGCATAAAACAGAAAGAATTTGTTTTCCCACCATTCCTTCAGTAAAATCTTCTGGAGGCAATACATTTACTTCTGCCACAGATATTAATAAAGTCTTTAAAGAATTCTATTTTCATATTTATAGTTCCACGTCCACATCTACCAATAAGTATATTACCAACTTCATCGACCCATTAGAACTTCCTAAATTGACGAATGATCAAAAAGACTTTCTTGACTCAGATATTACTTTGGAGGAGGTTGTTGAGGTAATTTAAGCCTTCCCAACAGGTAAGGCACCAGGGCCAGATGTTTTGCCACAGAATTTTGTAGATCTTATGTCACAGAACTGGCTCCACTTATGTTAGAAGTTTACACAGAGTCATTAAAGAAAGGTGAACTACTGCCAGCATGACGTAAACCATTGTCAGTCTCATTCTTAAAAAGACAAATGAATGAAAAACTCATCATACAATTTCCCTCATCCAGTTAGATGTAAAATATATTGTCTAAAATTCTGGCTAATTGATTAAGCAGAGTAATTACATCTATCATATATATAGATCAAGTGGGGTTTAATTGTGGTCGTCGTTCTTCTGATAATATTAGACATTTTATAAATATTATGTGGTCAGTAGCGAATGATCAGACCTCTGTCACTGTCATCTCACTTGATGCTGAGAATGCGGATAGGGTGGAATGGGACTACCATTTTATGATTTTGGAAATTTACTGGTTTGGGAACACTGTTATTTGTTTGTATAAACAAACGGTAGTGGCAATGCAAACTAATGGATTAATTTCAGATAATTATTATTTTTATTTTGGTAGGGGAACCCGGCGAGGCTTTTATTGTTCTGTCTTGTCCTGGAAACATTAACAGCTGCAATAAGAAAAGAGTATGCTTTTCCTGGTATTGTAGCAGGAGGTGTGGTGCACAAATATTTACTCAACGCAGATGATATATTATTATATATTTCCAACCCTTGTAGATCGTTGCCTTGCCTACATAAAATTAATAATTCTGTCTTCAAATTCTCTGGATATAGGGTCAAAATCGGAAGCTATGTGACAGTATATTGCCATGCCATGTCTTTCCAGTCTGGTGCCTTCCAATGGTCCAAGCAAGGCATTAGGTATTTAGGAATTTTATTTCTAGCAAATTTGAAATATTTAGTTAGAGTTTATTTTGACCCATTAATGAAAATGTTCTTGTGTGATGTGGATAGGTGGGCTTCACTACAATTGTCTATCACTGGGAATGTCTCCTCTTTTGTTTCCCCAAATTCAATTATCTACTATAGTCTCGCCCTATAGAAGTCTATATCTAAATCTTTTATTTTTAATGGTAAACAACCTTGGTTGCATTTCAGTAAGTTACATAGACCAATTGACAAAGGAGGTTTAGGCCTCCCAAACTTTTTTACTATGCTTTTAGTCTCATTGGTCCATTGGTCTCTTCCACCTGAGATGGCCCCTCCCTGGTACAACATTGAACAAGTGGTCTTTACCCCAATCTCACCATTGCAAAATCTTTCTATAAAATTGCCTAGAGAAGTAAAAATGCATTTAATTATTCCACATTTACATGCAGTATGGACAAAGTTCCCCTTCTGTCGCTCTCTCCACGGTGTGTCGGAGAAGCGACACTAGGGGTCTCTCTTGAGCACCAAATATACCTCTGATCTATGAAAAAAGGCCAATGAGAAGTTGGCAGTCAGGATTTGCATACTCTGCCCCCGGACATACGGGTATAAAGGCGAGGCAAATACTAGAGTTCATTCAGAAATTTTGGTTGTTGTGCATGCTGTTCGCGTGAAAACACACCCGTTCCTGTATTCCTCTGACGCTACTGCATGCTGTTGGATTGAGGGCGCATTACAGCGGCAATTTTCTTCTTGCACGGCAGTGCATATTGCCCCTGGGCGCTTCGACAGCGCAGTATAAAACTCAAACGAGTAATTAAAAGAGTGATTTCCTCTAAAAGACTGATTTTCTCTAAAAGAGCAAAATACAATGCGGCGTTGAATGTCCTTTTCAGGACGCGTCTTTATAAAGATGCCTTTCTGCCCCTGTGTAGTTCCTGGATGCGGTAGAAAACTCTCCGCTTCAGACGGCCACAGGCGATGTCTCGTGTGTCTGGGCAGTGATCACACCGAGGCTGTGTTTGTGGATTGTTCATGTTCTCAATGCGAGAACATGACCATGACAACATTGCGGTCGCGGCTCTCTTTCAACCGAAAGCAAGCCACTCCAGCCGCCCCCCGTATTGCTCCTTCTTCCCACGGGATTGAGGACGGTGCGAGTGGCGCTGGAAGCGATTTGGGGATGGCAGCGGGTGCGGCTCCGTCGGGTACCCCTCCTTGGACCACTCGTTGACTCCCGTCCGTGCTCGAGGCCACAGCGGCCCGCCTCACAGCCAGCTCGCCTATCCTATAGAGCTAGAAGCGGATGAGCTCGCCGCTGCATCTGACGTGGATGACTCCCTTGGGCTGCCGCCTTCGGGCCAGCACGCCCAAGCCGAGGCTGACACTCAGATGTCCGACATGCTTTCCCGGGCCACCGCCAGCATGGGCTTGGACTGGAACCCCCATCCTCCCCACAGCCATCGCGGTTGGATGACTGGTTCCTGGGGTCCGGGTGCCGCTCACAGCTGGAAGTGTACGATGAGCTGACATCGCTGTGGAGGGCACCGTTCACCACACGACATCACAAAGCCACACGCTCATCCGCTCTCGCTACCCTCGACGGCAGAGCGGCCCACAGGTACACGGCGATCCCCCCGGTGGATAGGGATGTTGCGCTCCATCTATGTCCCGGAAACCATACCACCTGACACGGTCGCCCTGTACTCCCTTCCAAGGCCTGTAGGACAACATCCTCGCTGACAGCGAAGGCCTACAGCGCCGCCGGAAATGCTGCTTCTGCCCTGCATGCCATGGCCCTCCTGCAAGTCCACCAGGCCAAGGAGCTTAAAGAATTGCACGTGGGTAGCCCTGATCTCGACGTGCTTCAGGAACTGCGCTCAGTGACCGACCTCGCCCTCAGAGCCACGAAGGTCACGGCGCAGTCACTCGGGCAGGTGATGGCCACCCTCGTGGTCCAGAAACGACACCTATGGCTGAACCTGGTCGAGATGCGTGAGACCGACAAGCTTCGCTTTCTCGACGCCCCAGTCTCCCAGTTCGGTCTCTTCGGCGACACCATCGAGGACTTCACCCAGCAGTTCACCACGGTGAAGAAACAGACGGAGGCGATATCACATATCCTGCCCCGCCGCAAACCTGCCGCCTCGGGCCCTGCCCCGTCTGCTCACCGAGGGCGTCCTCCTGCGAGGACACAACAAGCTGCTCTGCCTCAACCTGGGCCCAGCTCTCAGCCCACGCGTCGAGCGCTCTGGCCGGCCGGTTCTGATGAGTCCGGTTGCTGCGTCAATGTGATAGCGGATGCACTGTCATGACAAAGCTTACCCAGCGGAGAGTGGAGGCTCCACCCCCAGTCGGTCCAGCTGATTTGGGAAGGGTTCGGCAGAGCCCAGGTAGACCTGCTTGCCTCCCGAGAGACCTCCCACTGCCTGCTCTGGTACGGCCGAACAGAGGCTCCCCTTGGGGCAGACGCGCTGGCACCCAGCTGACCCGTGGGGCTACACAAGTAAGCATTTCCCCCAGTGAGCCTTCTTTCACAGGTGCTGTGCAAGGTCAGGGAGGACGAGGAACAAGTCACACTAGTGGCTCCCTATTGGCCCAACTGGGCCAGGTTCTCGGACCTCGTGCTCCTCACGACAGCACCTCCCTGGCAAATTCCCCTGAGGAAGGACCTTCTTATCAACCAAGCCAGAGCCCCTTCTACCAGGCAGCTTTACGCCCAGAAGTGGCGCTTGTTCACAGATTGGTGTTCTTCCCTTCCACCCTAAAGGTGTATGTCGCTGCTATCGCGGCTCAACACAACGCAGTAGATGGCAAGTCCCTTGGTAAGCACGACTTAATCATCAGGTTCCTAAGAGGCGCCCGGAGGCTAAATCCCTCCCGGGCAAGCCTGTTCCCCTCCTGGGACCTCTCGGTAGTCCTCGCGGGCCTCCAGAGACCTCCATTCGAGCCGCTAGAATCAGTTGGACTCAGGGCCCTCTCTCTTAAGAATGCCCTGCTGATCGTGCTCGCTTCCATCAAGAGGGTCGGGGACCTGCAAGCGTTCTCTGTTAGCGACACTTGCCTGGAGTTTGGTCCGGCAGACACTCATGTGATCCTAAGACCGCGACCGGGCTACGTGCCCAAGGTTCCAAACACGCCCTTCAGAGACCAGGTAGTGAACCTGCAAGTGCTGCCCTGGGAGGAGGCAGACACAGCCCCTTCGTTGCTGTGTCCGGTACGTGCTTTGCGTACCTACCTGGACCGCATGCAGAGCTTTAGACGCTCTGAGCAGCTCTTTGTATGCTTTGGGGGACAGCGGAAAGGAAACGCTGTCTCCAAACAGAGGCTTTCCCACTGGGTAGTAGATGCCATTTCATTGGCTTATCACACTCAGGCCGTGCCCCCCCCTGCGGGTCCGAGCTCACTCAACAAGGAGCGTTGCGTCCTCATGGGCACTGGCCAAGGGTACCTCCCTGGCAGACATTTGTATCATCCTGTGTTTTCTCAGGTCCAAGCCGGCCGGGTGAATCCCTTGCATATGCCCTTTCCCTCGCTTGAGGTAAAACTGTGCGTCTTTTTTCCCAGGAGATTTCACTCAACTTGAATCCCTGGTCGATTCCTCCCTAGCCCTCATGGGTCAGCAGTTCGGCGGAGGAACTTGCCGACCCAATCCACTGCGGGTACTCAGATCTACCCTGTACTGGAATAGGTGCTCCACAGCGTGAGGACTCCAACGCGGACTCCCCCTGTGTGTATTTTCCGCAATACGGTCCCCTTACGAGCAGACCCGTGATTTCCTTGGGTAAGTTCGGCTGTCCCCCAGTTGCCGTGTGTGGCAACTCCCCCCTCGCTGAGGCTGGATCTACCACTGCGCCACTTCCACGTGTCGCCTAAAAAAACATGTGATGTATTCACCACCTTACCTCCCCAGCTGGGTAGGGGTGGTCTCCGCAAGGTCTTTTCCCCCTGAAAGAATAGGAAATTGGGTAAGACCCACTTCCCTCAGTGCGTGTAATGGTCCCGGCTGTCTATTGCTCTATGCGAGAAACATAGAGAGAAAAGAGGCCCAGCCAGGCTTGGCCTGTTCCCAGGTTGTCAAGCGTCGCCTTGTTCCCCTGTCTAGGGTAACCAGAAGGATTCCGACGACTTTTTTGGGCATTGGGGAAGGGTACGTGCAGTCTGACACAGCCGGTCGCTTGGCACGTAACAAATACCTGCCCGCTCCTGTGTCAGCAGAACACATACACGGCTCAGCACATGGCGGATTTAAATTGGACCCCTAGTGTCGCTTCTCCGACATAACGTGGAAAGAGCAACAGAAGGGGAACGTCTAGGTTACGGATGTAACCTCCGTTCCCTGATGGAGGGAACGAGACGTTGTGTCTTTAAAACTATGTCTAGGGATGCAAGGGTGTGCCTTATTCAGTTTAAGATTTATTTTGTTTAGGCTTGGTTTAAAAGATACACCTACCTGCTGGACATGTTGGTTGGAGGATGGAGACATAGCCCGTGCTCTGTGGTTCTTCGCTAAGATTCAAGAATTCTGGTTCCCTGTCTGATGCTCACTTCGACGTTGTGTTGAATGACGTGACACTAGGGGACTTCTTTGAAGGCCTCGTTACCTCTGAACTTGAGAAAAGGCCAATGAGAAATTGGCAGACAGAATTTGCATGTCCCTCCCCCGGACATACGGATACAAAAGGAGGGAATCATGCGTCTGTCCATTCAGATTTCTTCTTCGGAGCAGAGCGGTTGTGCGATCAGTGAGCTGAAGTCACTTACTGTTCACTCACCTCTGTAGAGTGTATGCTGTTGGATCTACGGTGCATATCAGTGGCATTCTCCTCTGCACGGCAGTGCAGCTTTGCCCTTGGGTTCTTCGATATTGCTTCTAAAAAAAGAGTATGTCTATAAACTAGTTTATTTTCTCTAAAGAGCAAATACATAGCTGGCGTTGAACGTCCTTTTCAAGACGCATCTTTATAAAGATGCCCCTCTGCCCCTGTGTAGTTCCTGGATGCAGTCAATTTCTCTCCACTCCTCATCCGGTGCTACCCTCCAAGGCTGACGTCGTCACTGACCACCAAAGCCTACAGCGCCGCTGAACAGGCCGCCTCCGCCCTGCATACCATGGCCCTCCTGCAAGTTCACGAGGCCAAGGCACTCAAAGATCTGCACTTGGGTAGTCCTGACCCCGATGTGTTGCAGGAACTGCGCTCTGCAGCTGGCCTCGCCCTCAGGGCCACGAAGGTCACAGAGCGGGCAGGTGTTGGCCACCCTCGTGGTCCAGGAGCATCATCTGTGGCTGAACCTGGTCGAGATGCGGGATGTGGACAAAGCACGCTTCTTCAATGCCCCCGTCTCACAGTTCGTTCTATTTGGCGACACCGTGGAGGACTTCGCCCAGCAGTTCTCAACGGTGAAGGAACAGATGAAGGCCGTTTCCCACATCATGCCCCGCCACTGCACCACGCGGGCCATGCCCTGTCTGCTCAGTCAGTGCTGAAATACCTCACCTTATTCAAGCCAGGCACAGCGGTTCCACTAAAACAATTGCAGTGGCTCCTGGGGCATATGGCATCCTCCACGGCGGTCATGCCACTGGGGTTGATGAATATATGAGACCACTTCAGCACTGGCTCCAGATCCGAGAAGTCCCGAGATGGCCATGGCGCCGCGGCACGAACCACATGTTCATTACCCCCGCCTGCCGCCAGACTTTCAAGCCCTGGACAGACCTCTGTTTTCTGCGGACAGGAGTCCCCATACAGCAGGTGTCCTGATGCGTTCTGGTCACCACAGACCCCTCCAAACAGGGTTGGAAAGGATGAGTCAGGCTTGCGCTGAAATTGTGCTTTTCTCCAGTTTGTATGTCTGTAATGATGTACACATAATGGGCTGATAAGACTGGCATGATACCATACATGCTTCAGAGATCGTTACTCATGGGATGAATTACTATAGCTACTGACACAGCATCGAAGAGACCAACTTGAGGGAACCGTGGTTTTACTGTTGTAATACTGTAATATCCATACAGTAACCATGGTTTTGCTTTTGTAATATTGTTTTAGTTTTATTAAAAATACCATGGTTTATCTTCTAGTAAAACCATTGTTCATTTGTGTATGTTTATTTAAACAATTTTTTTATCCCCTTTTCTCCCCAATTTGGAATGTCCAATACTAACTACATAGTAGGTCCTCGTGGTGGCGCAGTTGCTCACCTCAATTCAGGTGGTGAAGGATAAGTCCCTGTTGCCTCCGCTTCTGAGACAGTCAATCCGCGCATCTTATCACGTGGCTCATTGTGCATGACACCACAGAGACTCCGCATGTGGAGGCTCATGCTACTCTCCATGATCCACACACAACTTACCACGCAACCCATTAAGAACAAGAACCACTAATCATGACCACAAGGAGGTTACCCCATGTGACTCTACCCTCTATAGCAACAGGGCCAATTTGGTTACTTGGAGACATGGCTGGAGTCACTGAGCACACCCTGGGTTCGAACTTGCAACTCCAGAGGTGGTAGTCAGCGTCAATATGCGCTGAGCTTCACAGGCCCCCGTTCATTTTTGTATGTTTAGGGATAGGGGTTATTGTAGGGTATCTGTTGGATTCCAAATACAGTAAATACAGACAAAAATATTTTTTTTTTCTCCAACCATGTTAGACAGGGTGTTCGAAGGGGTTTTAGGAAGTAACTTAAAAGAAGTGGTAATGTGAATTGTAATGTAACATGTATTATGTGTGTTGGTTATGGATGTGGGCTTGCCAGATAAAACAAAATTGTGTAAGGAACGTAGCTATATTAAATAAAGTACACTACCATAGGGATCGATGTCCTCCAAGAACAACAGTCAGTACAACAGCGCAATCTGCATGCTGTCAAATATAGTTTAGATATACAGTAAGCTTTTGAAGCTATTTTGCGTGTCCGCTCTTGTATTCTGTGCAGGTTGTAAAAGCATTTTCAGTGTCCTGATACAATGTTCTGCAGTTGTAGCTTCCTCTGCCTGTAACACACTTTCAGTGGAACATCGACTCTATATAGAGCCTGGGGGGATCTAGATTACACTGTATCCAGACACAAGCCTGGAGAGCACTTTGATGGATTACAGAATTGGTTGGTTTTGAGAAGGTCCCTTTTTCTGTTCTCTGGCAAAAAATGCAATGTGACGCTCCCATTGATTTTAAAGGAATGTTCTGGATTCAATACAGGTTTAGCTTTCAGCAGCAACTGTAGACTGTTAATAACCTCTTACCTAAGTGTGTAAAAACACAGAAATTGTGTTTAAAGTATGCACTTACATTGTTTGTACAATGTTTTCTTTGGTAACTGCTCTGTTTTCAGAAATGTTGTCTGGTTTCTGGGACACGTTCTCCTTAAATCTGCTTGCATATCAGCATGTGTGTCCTTTGACAGTATATTGAGGTGTCTGAGCTAGTGTGTACAGCCACAGTTGTGTGTTTGTGAGCTGAGTGTGCGCAAGAGATGCTCAGGTTGCCTGTGGGTGACATGATCTGGAGTGTCAGGAGGGTGTAGGGAGACTGACAAGAAGACAGAAGATCAGGATGTTAGCACACACAGATTCCGTGTGACACGGAATACACACACACACACACACGAGAGAGAGAGAGAGAGAGAGAGAGAGAGAGAGCTCAGTCATGTAGTTTGTGCTGCTGCTGCATGTGCATATATACACTCACCTAAAGGATTATTAGGAACACCATACTAATACTGTGTTTGACCCCCTTTCGCCTTCAGAACTGCCTTAATTCTACGTGGCATTGATTCAACAAGGTGCTGAAAGCATTCTTTAGAAATGTTGGCCCATATTGATAGGATAGCATCTTGCAGTTGATGGAGATTTGTGGGATGCACATCCAGGGCACGAAGCTCCCGTTCCACCACATCCCAAAGATGCTCTATTGGGTTGAGATCTGGTGACTGTGGGGGCCATTTTAGTACAGTGAACTCATTGTCATGTTCAGTTCGGCGGAGGAACTTGCCGACCCAATCCACTGCGGGTACTCAGATCTACCCTGTACTGGAATAGGTGCTCCACAGCGTGAGGACTCCAACGCGGACTCCCCCTGTGTGTATTTTCCGCAATACGGTCCCCTTACGAGCAGACCCGTGATTTCCTTGGGTAAGTTCGGCTGTCCCCCAGTCGCCGTGTGTGGCAACTCCTCCCTCGCTGAGGCTGGATCTACCACTGCGCCACTTCCACGTGTCGCCTAAAAAAACATGTGATGTATTCACCACCTTACCTCCCCAGCTGGGTAGGGGTGGTCTCCGCAAGGTCTTTTCCCCCTGAAAGAATAGGAAATTGGGTAAGACCCACTTCCCTCAGTGCGTGTAATGGTCCCGGCTGTCTATTGCTCTATGCGAGAAACATAGAGAGAAAAGAGGCCCAGCCAGGCTTGGCCTGTTCCCAGGTTGTCAAGCGTCGCCTTGTTCCCCTGTCTAGGGTAACCAGAAGGATTCCGACGACTTTTTTTGGGCATTGGGGAAGGGTACGTGCAGTCTGACACAGCCGGTCGTTTGGCACGTAACAAATACCTGCCCGCTCCTGTGTCAGCAGAACACATACACGGCTCAGCACATGGCGGATTTAAATTGGACCCCTAGTGTCGCTTCTCCGACATAACGTGGAAAGAGCAACAGAAGGGGAACGTCTAGGTTACGGATGTAACCTCCGTTCCCTGATGGAGGGAACGAGACGTTGTGTCTTTAAAACTATGTCTAGGGATGCAAGGGTGTGCCTTATTCAGTTTAAGATTTATTTTGTTTAGGCTTGGTTTAAAAGATACACCTACCTGCTGGACATGTTGGTTGGAGGATGGAGACATAGCCCGTGCTCTGTGGTTCTTCGCTAAGATTCAAGAATTCTGGTTCCCTGTCTGATGCTCACTTCGACGTTGTGTTCGACGAGCTTCACAGGCCCCCGTTCATTTTTGTATGTTTAGGGATAGGGGTTATTGTAGGGTATCTGTTGGATTCCAAATACAGTAAATACAGACAAAAATATTTTTTTTTTCTCCAACCATGTTAGACAGGGTGTTCGAAGGGGTTTTAGGAAGTAACTTAAAAGAAGTGGTAATGTGAATTGTAATGTAACATGTATTATGTGTGTTGGTTATGGATGTGGGCTTGCCAGATAAAACAAAATTGTGTAAGGAACGTAGCTATATTAAATAAAGTACACTACCATAGGGATCGATGTCCTCCAAGAACAACAGTCAGTACAACAGCGCAATCTGCATGCTGTCAAATATAGTTTAGATATACAGTAAGCTTTTGAAGCTATTTTACGTGTCCGCTCTTGTATTCTGTGCAGGTTGTAAAAGCATTTTCAGTGTCCTGATACAATGTTCTGCAGTTGTAGCTTCCTCTGCCTGTAACACACTTTCAGTGGAACATCGACTCTATATAGAGCCTGGGGGGATCTAGATTACATTGTATCCAGACACAAGCCTGGAGAGCACTTTGATGGATTACAGAATTGGTTGGTTTTGAGAAGGTCCCTTTTTCTGTTCTCTGGCAAAAAATGCAATGTGACGCTCCCATTGATTTTAAAGGAATGTTCTGGATTCAATACAGGTTTAGCTTTCAGCAGCAACTGTAGACTGTTAATAACCTCTTACCTAAGTGTGTAAAAACACAGAAATTGTGTTTAAAGTATGCACTTACATTGTTTGTACAATGTTTTCTTTGGTAACTGCTCTGTTTTCAGAAATGTTGTCTGGTTTCTGGGACACGTTCTCCTTAAATCTGCTTGCATATCAGCATGTGTGTCCTTTGACAGTATATTGAGGTGTCTGAGCTAGTGTGTACAGCCACAGTTGTGTGTTTGTGAGCTGAGTGTGCGCAAGAGATGCTCAGGTTGCCTGTGGGTGACATGATCTGGAGTGTCAGGAGGGTGTAGGGAGACTGACAAGAAGACAGAAGATCAGGATGTTAGCACACACAGATTCCGTGTGACACGGAATACACACACACACACACACAGAGAGAGAGAGAGAGAGAGAGAGAGAGAGAGAGCTCAGTCATGTAGTTTGTGCTGCTGCTGCATGTGCATATATACACTCACCTAAAGGATTATTAGGAACACCATACTAATACTGTGTTTGACCCCCTTTCGCCTTCAGAACTGCCTTAATTCTACGTGGCATTGATTCAACAAGGTGCTGAAAGCATTCTTTAGAAATGTTGGCCCATATTGATAGGATAGCATCTTGCAGTTGATGGAGATTTGTGGGATGCACATCCAGGGCACGAAGCTCCGTTCCACCACATCCCAAAGATGCTCTATTGGGTTGAGATCTGGTGACTGTGGGGGCCATTTTAGTACAGTGAACTCATTGTCATGTTCAAGAAACCAATTTGAAATGATTCAAGCTTTGTGACATGGTTCATTATCCTGCTGGAAGTAGCCATCAGAGGATGGGTACATGGTGGCCATAAAGGGATGGACATGGTCAGAAACAATGCTCAGGTAGGCCGTGGCATTTAAACGATGCCCAATTGGCACTAAGGGGCCTAAAGTGTGCCAAGAAAACATCCCCCACACCATTACACCACCACCACCAGCCTGCACAGTGGTAACAAGGCATGATGGATCCATGTTCTCATTCTGTTTACGCCAAATTCTGACTCTACCATCTGAATGTCTCAACAGAAATCGAGACTCATCAGACCAGGCAACATTTTTCCAGTCTTCAACTGTCCAATTTTGGTGAGCTCTTGCAAATTGTAGCCTCTTTTTCCTATTTGTAGTGGAGATGAGTGGTACCTGGTGGGGTCTTCTGCTGTTGTAGCCCATCCGCCTCAAGGTTGTGCGTGTTGTGGCTTCACAAATACTTTGCTGCATACCTCGGTTGTAACGAGTGGTTATTTCAGGCAAAGTTGCTCTTCTATCAGCTTGAATCAGTCGGCCCATTCTCCTCTGACCTCTAGCATCAACAAGGCATTTTCGCCCACAGGACTGCCGCATACTGGATGTTTTTCCTTTTCACACCATTCTTTGTAAACCCTAGAAATGGTTGTGCGTGAAAATCCCAGTAACTGAGCAGATTGTGAAATACTCAGACCGGCCCGTCTGGCACCAACAACCATGCCACGCTCAAAATTGCTTAAATCACCTTTCTTTCCCATTCTGACATTCAGTTTGGAGTTCAGGAGATTGTCTTGACCAGGACCACACCCCTAAATGCATTGAAGCAACTGCCATGTGATTGGTTGATTAGATAATTGCATTAATGAGAAATTGAACAGGTGTTCCTAATAATCCTTTAGGTGAGTGTACATATGCAGCCTTTTAAATACTTCATTACATTTAGTAATTCTCTCTTTTCTCATTTAGTAATTATAAAGTCACTATATATATATATATATATATATATATATATATATATATACATATTTATTTGTTTTTTTCTTCCCCTTAAATATGTTACCTTATCCACCTTATTGCAATTAACTAAATAGTTTTTGGATAAATCTCATAATGTTGCAGTTCATAAGTTACCGTGATATCAATAGAAAAGAAAATTAGTCTTGATATTATAATACATTATATTATATTATTGAGAAATTATATTATGATTATATAATATTTTTTAGATTAAAATATTTGTATTTTTATTTTTACATTATTTTCATGACAATCGAGCATCCACATTCTCATTACTAATGATGCAGGTTATATCTTTCCCCAAAGTAAAAAAATAAATAAAGAATCAATCAAATAAATAGAATATAAATTGTTATAAATTATATTATAACTATACTATTGTCAGGATATAGGCAAGGAGGCAGAGGTAAGTGAATCCAAACACAGCTTTATTCAAAGTGGCAAGAGTGCTAGGTGAGTATTTAGTGAGTTCAGGTGCAGATACGGTGAAGATCACTCGGTGCAGGACGGGCAACAGGTAAGCACACCCACTTCAGGAATGTAGATACCAAGTAGTCACAGTTCATTGATACTAGTCTTCTCTCTTACGGATGCAGTCGCTAGCCAGCAGGTTCGGAGGACTCACTGGAGGATTGGAAGTATACAGGATCACTGATGATAGGCAATTCGAACAGGAGTCCTGAAGACAACAGAACGAGGACACAGAGGTTAGAGATTTGCAGGTGAGTATACGTTATGTCTTAGCAACCAGGGTGCATCAGAGGCTCAGAAGACAATGGTGAAAGGTCTGTTCCTGTTGGAGGCTTGACGCTGAACTGGGGTTATGGTGAGTGTTTTATAGTGCTTGTTGA
The DNA here is from genome assembly GCF_025860055.1 of Xyrauchen texanus. Taxonomy (NCBI): domain Eukaryota; kingdom Metazoa; phylum Chordata; class Actinopteri; order Cypriniformes; family Catostomidae; genus Xyrauchen; species Xyrauchen texanus. The sequence goes on along the minus strand of NC_068323.1, from coordinate 24,737,547 downwards.
TGAGGCTGCTAATGGTGAACAGGTGTGTGTGATTAGTAATCCAGAGAGAGTGATCGTTGTGTGGGGGGTGGAATCAAGCTTGGTTGATCTCTGACATTACCCCCCTCTCCAGAGTCCGTGCCAGCAGACCTTGGACCCCGACGTCGTGGGGGTCTGCCTCGAGGTCGTGGTGCTGGTTTCCCAGGATGCCGATCATGAAACTCCGTGAGTAGATTGGGATCGAGGATATCATTACGAGGTACCCAGCATCTCTCTTCCTGTCCGTAACCCTCCCAATCCACCAGGTATTCGAGTCGACCACCCCGACATCGGGAGTCCAATATCTCCTCTACCGTGTAGATGGGCTCGGTTTCAATGGACGGTATCTGGGGGGTTGTCTTCAGGGACAGGCTCTGCAGAGGGAACAGGTACAGGTAAGTGATGGGGTTTTAGGAGGGAGACGTGAAATGTGGGGTGGATGCGGTACCGAGCAGGCAGGCGTAGTTGGTAGGTGACTGGGTTGACTTGTCTTTCGATGGGGAATGGACCAATGTATTTTGGGCTCAGCTTACGACAGGGTTGCTTTAGACGGATGTCTTGGGTGGAAAGCCATACCAGTTGCCCGGGTTGGTAATTGGGAGCCTGGTGGCGACGGGTATCTGCAAAGTGCTGCTGGCGATTTATAGCTTGCTGAAGGTGATGGTGTGCCTGATTCCATACTCTTTCACTGTCTTGGAACCATGTGTTGACCGCGGGTACCTCTGATGGCTCACCAGACCAAGGGAATAGTGGTGGCTGGTAACCCAGAACACACTGAAATGGAGTTAGGTTAGTGGACGCCTGCCGGAGGGAGTTTTGGGCATACTCTGCCCAAATTAAGTATCGTCTCCAGATGTTCTGGTTGGAATGGCAGAATGTACGAAGAAAACGGCTGACATCCTGGATCTTTCGTTCGGTTTGGCCATTTGACTGTGGGTGGTAGCCTGATGTTAAGCTTACTGTTACGTTCAGTAGAGCAAAGAATGCTCGCCACACTCTGGAGATGAACTGGGGCCCTCTGTCGGACACGATATCCTCTGGAATGCCGAAATTACGAAAGACATGCTCCATTAGTAATTCTGCAGTGTCAAAGGCTGTGGGCAGTTTCTTTAGGGGAATTAACTTGCAGGCCTTAGAGAATCGATCAATGGCCACAAGGATGCAGGTATAGCCGTCAGAGGCTGGAAGGTCTGTGACGTAATCTACCCCAATATGGGACCAGGGCCGATGTGGGATGGGCAGTGGTAGTAATTTCCCAGTAGGCAGATGACGTGGAACCTTAGTCATGGCGCAGAGAGTGCATCCCTGGATAAATGTCGTAATGTCGTGTTGCATGTTTGGCCACCAGTATTTGTGTTGGAGAATCGAGTAAGTCTTACTGATGCCTGGGTGACCTGTTCCAACAGACGAATGGGCGGAGGAGATGAGAGAAATGCGAAAGTCTTTGGGTACATAGATCTTTCCAGCGGGACACTCTGGAGGACCTGGGAAGCACTGTGATATTTCGAGGAGTTGTTCGTCGAGGTCCCACTGGATGGGGTGAACAAATAATTTCACTGACAGGATGGCTTCGGGCTCTTCCTGGGATGCGTTGGGGGCATGGAGACGTGACAAGGCATCTGCTCGAATGTTCTTTGAACCTGGACGATAAGATATGTGAAAGTGAAAACGAGTAAAGAACAGGGCCCATCTAGCTTGACGTGGGTTGAGTCTTTTGGCTTCCTTCAAATATTGGAGATTTTTGTGGTCAGTAAGGACGATGAACGGGTGCTTTGCCCCTTCCAACCAGTGCCTCCACTCTTCTTGGGTGAGTTTAACGGCCAGGAGTTCTCGGTTGCCGATGTCATAGTTGCTCTCAGCGGTGGATGACTTACGTGAAAAGAAAGCACAGGGCATGGGTTTGGAAGAGTGTTCTGAGCACTGCGACAGGATTGCTCCTACCCCAGTAGTAGAGGCATCTACCTTGACGAGGAAAACCTTTTCAGGATCTGGGTGATGGAGCAGGGGCGCACTGGTGAATGCGGTCTTGAGAGACTGAAAGGCGTGTTCGGCATCAGAGTTCCAAGAAAGAGCTTTTGGTTTTCCCTTCAGGAGAGAAGTTAGTGGAGCTGTTAACATACTATAATTGCTTATGAACCATCGGTAGAAATTTGAGAAGCCCAGGAATCTTTGCAGTTCTTTTACTGACTGTGGAGTGGGCCAGGAGGTGATGGCTTTGGTCTTGTGGTCATCCATCTCAACTCCTCGTTCGCTGAGGCGGTAACCCAGGAGCTCGACAGTGGTCTGATGGAAACATGCATTTTGCTGCCTTCAAGAACAGAGAGAATTTCCGGAGCCGTTGGAGTACTAGGGAGACGTGATGTTGGTGTTGTACTGGGTCTTTCGAGTACATTAGAATGTCGTTGATGTAGACTAACACAAAGCGATTCAGGAAGTCTCGGAGCACTTCGTCCATGAAATTCTGAAAGACAGAAGGAGCGTTTACCAGACCATACGGCATCACGAGGTATTCGTAGTGCCCTGCGGGGGTAATGAATGCTGTCTTCCACTCTTCCCCATCTCATATTCTAATTAGGTTGTATGGACTTCTTAAGTCAAGTTTGGTAAACATTCTGGCTTCTCAAAGTTGTTCGAGGGTGGATGGGACAAGAGGGAGTGGGTAACTGAATTTGACTGTGATCTTATTGAGCGCTCTGTAATCTATGCATGGCCTTAGCCCTCCATCTTTCTTGGAGACGAAAAAGAAACTGGCGGCAGCAGGCGAGGTGGATGGTCTGATATACCCCTGGTGTAGAACCTCCTCGATGTATTTTTGCATAGCAGTCTGTTCAGGAATGGACAAGGAGTACACCCGACCCTTTGGAATGGGTTCCCCTGGAATCAAGTCAATGGCACAGTCCCATCGTCGGTGTGGTGGTAAACTGGAAGCTGCAACAGGATTGAACACATCCGCAAATGAAGAATACACTGGAGGAATAGTCACTGACAGGTTGTCTGTCGGGCTTTCGATGGAAGTTGAACTCACTGAAACCGGTTCTGGGGGCTCGGTGGATGACGGGACTGGGAGTGCAACATCAGTCGAAGGGCAGTTGCAACCCCAATTCAGAATCTTGCCAGATTTCCAATTAATGGTAGGTTGATGGTGGATGAGCCATGGACGACCAAGGATTATGTCAGTTTGGCTATTCTCGAGAATGAACGGTTCAAACGATTCTTGGTGAGTGTTCTCAAGACATAATGTAATGGGTGTTATCTGAGATGTTACGTACCCCCTGTTGATAACTTCGCCAGTTACTGCATGGATGGAGTATGGTTTGGATGTGTTGGATCTCTGAAGTTTGAGTTTCTTGCAGAGACTTCCGGATATGAAATCGCCTGCCAACCCGGAATCAACGATGGCCGCAACTGAAATGTGGAAATTCGGAGACTTCAGGGTTACTGATATTGTTAACGGGGATGATACTAAAGGGTGGTTAAGAACTGAACTTACAAGTAGACGAGGAGGGCGTGATGGGCATGTACGGAGGAAATGGCCCTCAATCCCACAATATAAACATAATCTTAATTCTCGGTGGCGATTGCGCTCACTTTGAGACAGTCGATGGGTTTCTACTTGCATCTTTTCTGACCTCGGTTCTGAGTAGAATTCAGGTGGAACCTGATGAAGTACGGAGGCTGGTTGCTGAATGTCAAGATAACAGTTCTGGGATCTTTGATGCACTCAGAGAGTCTGCTGCATACATTTTTCAAGTCCTAGAGTATCATCGTATATGGCAAGCTGGAGACGAAGCGTGGGGTTCAATCCTCTTCGAAAAACAGCAAGGAGAGCTTTTTCGTCCCACCCACTTGCTGATGCTAGAGTTCGGAATTCCAGTGAGTAATCAGAAACTGATTTTTTACCCTGACGCAACCGTAACAGCTGCTCGCTGACAGATTAATCTCCTGCCGGACGCCCAAACACTTCCTTGAAATGAGTTATGAAACTCTGCAATGAGGATGTGACCGAAGTCCCTTGAAACCACAACGTCTCAGCCCACCTTAACGCTGATCCAGATAACTGCTGGATAATGAAGGCGATTTTTGATCTTTCTGTTGGATATAATTGAGGTTGTTGTTCAAGGGCGAGCGAGCATTGCAGCAAGAACCCGTTGCAATCTTCCGCCCGCCCTGAGAAGGGCGCTGGTCGGGAGGCGGCGTTGGCGACATAAACCAGAGAGGAAGCGGGGTTTGCGGAAGCAATTCATAGCGGTGTACGGTCAAGCCTTCTGTCAGGATATAGGCAAGGAGGCAGAGGTAAGTGAATCCAAACACAGCTTTATTCAAAGTGGCAAGAGTGCTAGGTGAGTATTTAGTGAGTTCAGGTGCAGATACGGTGAAGATCACTCGGTGCAGGACGGGCAACAGGTAAGCACACCCACTTCAGGAATGTAGATACCAAGTAGTCACAGTTCATTGATACTAGTCTTCTCTTTTACGGATGCAGTCGCTAGCAAGCAGGTTCGGAGGACTCACTGGAGGATTGGAAGAATACAGGATCACTGACGATAGGCAATTCGAACAGGAGTCCTGGAGACAACAGAACGAGGACACAGAGGTTAGAGATTTGCAGGTGAGTATACGTTACGTCTTAGCAACCAGGGTGCATCAGAGGCTCAGAAGACAATGGTGAAAGGTCTGTTCCTGTTGGAGGCTTGATGCTGAACTGGGGTTATGGTGAGTGTTTTATAGTGCTTGTTGATGAGGCTGCTAATGGTGAACAGGTGTGTGATTAGTAATCAGAGAGTGATCGTTGTGTGGGGGGTGGAATCAAGCTTGGTTGATCTCTGACAACTATATTGCTGACAAATTATATTTTAATTATATTATTCAGGAATTATATTATTTTTGAGATGTTTTTATTTATATGTATTATATATTTTTTTGTGAAATGACAAGCAAGCACCCAAATTCTCATAGCTAATGTTGTAGGTAAAATCACACTACAAAATGAAAATATTTTTATATATTATTTATATTATATTTATTTTACTGAGACATTATATTATTTTTGGTGATATATACTTTTTTTTCTTTGTTTTTTTTCTGGTGAATCAAGCATCTAAATTCTTTGAAATTATTTAGGTCATATTTCACACTAAAATTAAAAGAAACAATATAAAACATATTCTGGTCAATTATAATGATACTGCTGGGACATTATTATAGTTATATTATATTATATTTTTATTATTTTATATTGTATTATTTTATATTGTATTATTATTATTTTGTGACATTATCATTACTAATGTTGCAGGTCATATTTCACTGCTAAAATTAAATAAAAATTGGAAAAAATACCATTGATTATGCACAAAATCTCATTCTATTTCTCATACAGAAATGAATATATATATAAAATACAACATTATATGAAAGTGTAAATATAGCCCACATTATTGTGTTTGTGATGGAACAGTTTGTCTGTAAATGGGAGCAGGACAAATTAGGGCCACTGCGACGCTGGTGTCTAAATACAGGCCAAGACTAAAATCACTGTTTTGCATACAGATTCATTGAAACTGAGAAAGTCTCACTGTATATGCAAACACTTTACAGAAAACAACTGTGGTGGTACCACACAGTAATTTGACATTAACCATGTATCTTATATATTGTGTTATGACTGACTCAAGGCATAACAAAAGATAGGAGACCATGCCACGAGCAAACAGTGCAAATCATAAGTTTATTGTGTAACTAACGCAAATTTAAACAACAGAAGCAACAATGGCGTATGAATGTTAGTATCAGTAGTGTAAAGCAGATGTATGAATGTATTATGTGTGTAGGTGCAAGTGTTGAGTGTAAAAATAAAAGACATAAACTTAATGTGCATCTGTGAGAAATCCTGGCATCCCGAGCGAGGCGTAGCTTCCCAATGCAGCTGAGGAGCTCCTATTTAAACACCAGCTTCCCAGGTGTCAGCAATTAGGTCTGAAAGAGAGGAGGGGCAGGAGAGCGAACAGAATGCACATTAAGTTTATGTCTTTTATTTTACACTCAACACTCAACACCAAGGGCCGTAACCCCCCCCCAACAAGACAGGGACCCCTAAGGGTACCCTTGAGCTACAAGTATCCCATGATACTAATTGTAACAAATTTTGAGGAGGCATATCTTACCTAACACATTGGGGACCGGGACAATGCGTCTGCCACCACATTGTCCCACCCCTTGATATGCCGAATGTCCAAAGTGTAGGACTGGAGGTAGAGAGCCCATCGCATCAGCTGTTGGTTAGGAGTCTGCAGAGTGCTAAGGAAAGTTAGAGGATTATGGTCGGAGAAGACTACCACCGGACCAGAGCCCAGATACACACTAAAGTGCTGTAATGCCCAAATAAGCGCAAGCGTTTCCTTTTCTATGACTGAATAGTTTAGCTGATGGCGATTCATTTTCTTAGAAAAGAAACACACAGGCTTGGAAACCCCCCCATCATCTTTCTGCAGCAACACTGCACCAGCCCCAACCATACTGGCCAGATGAAACTCATGATCCCACCGTGGAGCCACTAGAACCGGAGCATTTCAGATTAGAGCTTTAACCCTGCTGACATACCGGAGACCATACATACTTTACCTTCCCTTTCAGAAGATCAGTTAGAGGTGCGACCACTGTAGAGAAATTCCTACAAAAACACCTCCGTAATTTCCGGACTATAAGCCGCAACTTTTTTCCCATGCCTTGAACCTCGCGGCTTATACAATGACGCGGCTAATATATGGATTTTTCCCGCTTTCAAATTTTATAAAAAAATAAATAAAAAAATTCTGTGACGTGCTCAGTTTTTTGGCGGCGTGAAGCTTTCATTAGACCAATGAAATTGCCGAACGGGTTAAGGTCAAAACAACTTTTTTTGTTTACTGCTTAGATTAAATCGAGCGTGCTCAAACTTCCCATCATTCTGATTACGGTAGTAATTTTGTCACCGTCACCATGGCAAAGACATGGAGAAACGCATATGATGCTGCTTTCAAGTTGAAGGCGATTGATCTGGCTGCTGCACGGGAGCTTGGTCTTAATGAGTCGATGATAAGACGTTGGAAACAGCAGCGTGAGGAATTGACTCAGTGCAAAAAGACAACTAAATCTGAGGCTATTCAACTCCGACACCGAAGGAGATGACTTCAGTGGTTTCAGTGCACAGGACGAGGAAGATAGTGACCAATGACTTGGTAGGCTACTGTTTACTGCAAATGTTTTATTACAAGCCATGTGTGGCAGCGGGGGCGTGGTCAAGTGCTCGTCCGGGAGAGAAAAGCGGTAAGGGTGCTTACACCTGCGCTAAATTATGTCTAACACCGGTGTCTAATTTCAAGTGCCCTGCTTCATGTGTCCTTCTTGGGAAAACTGTCACACGGGCACCAGTGTGACAGTTTTCAGCAGGGCACTTGACGATCCAGGTAAGGCTTTTAATGGCCACAGCAATGTTTACAATCAATTTTATAAAGTTTCTCAATTCTTCTATGCGCCAACACTAGACTGACATGTGTCACTTTCTCAGCTCTGTGGCTGCTGCCTTTTTATGCCGCACTCCCCATGCTTAATGAAATTAGACACCGGTGTTAGACATAATTTAGCTCAGGTGTAAGCGCCCTTACTGCTTTTCTCTCCCGGACGGGCACTTGACCACGCCCCCGCTGCCACACTGTGTTTCGTTAAAGCCTGAGTAAAGTTCATTTGTTTCAATGTACCGGTAGGCACCTGCGGCTTATAGACAGGTGCGGCTTATTTATGTTCAAAATAATATTTTATTTAAAAATCAGTGGGTGCGGCTTATATTCAGGTGCGCTCAATAGTCCGGAAATTACGGTATAGTAGCCCACCATACCAAGAAATCTCATGAGTTCCTTCTTTATCGTTGGTGATGGGAAGTCATCAATTGCACTCACTTTAGCACGCACTGGTCTCACCAAACCCTGTCCAACAACACGACCCAAGTAGACCACCGTGGCCTTAGCAAATTCACACTTTGCCAAGTTCACTGTTAAACCAGCCTGAGCTAGACTCACAAACAAAGCTTTGACACGCTCCAAATGCTGCCCCCAGTTGTCAGCATACACCACCACATCATCCAAATACACTGCACATCCTTCTAGGTCACGCACCACCAAGTTCATTAGGCGCTGGAAAGTTGCCGGAGCATTCCTTAAACCAAAAGGCATAACATTGTAGGAGTACAACCCTCCTGGTGTAATAAAAGAAGCAATTTCCCTTGTCCTGTCTGTTAGTGGTACCTGCCAATAACCTTTAAGTAAATCCAGCTTAGTCACAAACTTTGCCCCCCCACTTGATCAACACAATCCTCCATACGAGGAAGAGGGTAGGAGTCAGGCTTGGTGACTGCATTCACTTTGCGAAAATCCGTACAGAACCTAAATGTATTGTCTGACTTTGGGACCAAGAGACAGGGTGACGCCCAAATAGAGTCAGAGGGAACTGCTATTTTATTTTGAACCATGTATTTAACCTCAGCCTCCAGGCTTTTACGCTTCTCTGGGTGTACACGATAGAACCTTTGCCTAATTGGCTTCGCATCTCCCACATCTATGTCATGCTTTAGTAAAGTTGTCCGTGATGGTGTGTCTCCAAACAGGCAAGGAACACTTCTAATCAGCTTAACTAGCTGTGCCCGCTGAAATGACTTTAGATGACCCAAAACGCTTTCCAATTTATCCAACACATCCTTATTTTTCAGCCGACCAGACACTATAGCCTCATCAGGGCCTGTTAGATCCTCCATTTCTACCACAACTGGGGACGATGGCATGGCCAAACAAACAGGATGAGTATTGGAATTTAACTCCCCCTTACTCCCAAAAGGCTCACGTGAAACATAGGCTTCAAAAGATTAACATGGCAGAGCCTGGCCTTTGTCCTACGAGCTGGAGTAGAGATTAAATAGTTTTGATCAGAGAGCTTTTTTAACACAGAAAATGGTCCAGAAAATTTTGCTTGCCACGGAGAAGTAGTTATAGGCAAAATAGCTAAAACCTGGTCATCCGGGAGAAACTCTCTGTGCTCCATCTGACAATCATAACGTTTCTTCATCTTAGCTTGTGTCCTAGCTAACTTTTTTCTCGCCACTTCCTGAGACATATAGAGCCTGTACCTAAACCCATTCACAAAATCCAATAGATTACTTGGAGGCTGAGCCTCCTTCCAGTTGTCCTGCAACAGAGCCAGCAGACCTCGTACCTTACGACCAAAGACCAGATCATTAGAGCTAAACCCTGTACTTTCTTGGATTACCTCTCTAGCAGCCAACAACATCCACGGTAAAGCCTCTTCCCAATCACCCTGCATCTGAACACAAAATGAGCGCAGCATGGACTTAAGTGTTTGGTGAAACCGCTCCAAAACACCCTGGCTTTGAGCATGGTAGGCAGATGAAAAATTATGCACTATGTTCAACTGTTGCAGTACCTGAGCAAATAGTTTTGAACAAAAATTTGACCCTTGATCTGACTGAATGACCCGTGGAACTCCAAAAATATAAATAAATTGGGACAATGCACGAACCACAGACTTGGCTGTTATACCGCAGTGGGTAGGCTGCAGGATACCTAGTACATTGACACATCACGGTCAACAAATATCTGGCACCTGATCTTGACGGAGGTAAAGGACCAACACAGTCAATAAGAAGATGTTCAAATGGTTGACTAATAGCTGGTATTGGACAAAGTGGAACGGGCTTCAAAATCTGATTAGGTTTACTTGTCAATTGACAAGTATCACACGACTTAATGTATGCAGACACATCCCTTTTCAAAAGAGGCCAAAAAAATACTGCAGAACTCAGTCATACGTCTTCCTGACACCCAGATGGCCAGATTGGTCATGAGAAATCTGCAACACAATATTGCGATACTTTAAAGGAACAACCACTTGGTAAATCGGATCACCAACAAAACCCTCAAACTGAGGCGTCCACTTTCTCATCAAAACATTATCATGTAAAAAATAACAATGAGAATGATTTCTGACCTCTGCAGGAGAACAAACCCCATCCATACAAGACTTCAAAGTGTTGTCAACTTCCTGCTCCTGCATCAGCTCATCATGAGGAACAGACCAGGGGACAACAGGTAACACACTCCCAGAGCAATCACTGTCCAAACATTTTGAACGAGTTACTGCACAGGCACTGAACACATCAGGAAAGTGTCCCTCACTCTCATCCAGCTTACTGCACACCAGAGGAGTCACCGTCACTTTGGCAGGCGGAGATACATCAGCCCACACTTTATCACCCGCTATGTCATTACCCAGGATCATAGCAACGCCATCCACAGGTAACGCTGGGCGCATGCCCACAGACACCTCACCCTGAAAGAGATCACAATGCAACATCATTTTGTGTTGTGGCACATTCAAAACATTTAACCCCATACCCACTACAGGAATGCTTGAGCCCACAAAGGTGTCATTTGAAAATGGCAAAGTCGCAGCCACAATAAACGAGTCACAAAATTTTTATACGCACTCGCTCTTTGCTTCCCACTAACGAAACAAATCCCTCTGTAATAAAAGGCAAATAAGATTTCAACTCTGAATTGCCTTCACTAGTGATTCCAGCTAACTCCTGATCAGTGACAGACGCAGCACACATCATAGGATTAGCTCTGGGAAAAGCTTGCTTTGGACGAGACTTAAGAGCATAACAATCATTTTTCCAATGTCCTCGCTTATGACAGTAATTACATATTTTTTCTGAGTCCCCTGAAACACGACCACTTCTATCCTCAAACGACCTACTTGCCCTTACTTCATAAGGGCCCGCACCACTTCTTGAAGTATGAATCAAGAAATAATCGTCAGCCAGTGCAGCAGCTTCCCCAACAGACTTGACCCCACGCTCACTAATATAAGTGGCAATGCACTCCGGCACAGAGTTTTTAAACTGCTCCAAAATGAATAATTCACAAAGTTTTTCAAAAGAATCAACCCCGGCCGCTGAGCACCAACAGTCAAAATGCACAGCCAAATCACGCATAAACTCTAGGTGTGACTTGTCTCCACGTCTCCAATCTCGAAAACGTAGTCGGTAGGCCTCTGGCACAAGTTCATAAATTTTTAGAACAGCAGTTTTTACCACAGAGTATTTACCACAATCAGTGCTGCTTAAAGCTGAAAAAGCCTGTTGTGCTTTTCCCGTTAACTCACACTATAACATTAACATGCGCGTGGAGTCAGACCAACCTCGAGTCTCTGCCAGACGCTCAAACAAGGAAAAAAATGTCTCTGGGTTTTCCTCATTAAACCTGGGAACTAATCTCAAATCACTCAAGTCATCTTGCTTCATGCTTACCGGCGTCACAACGGGATGGTCAGCCCGAAGTGCCTCGCTCCCCAGCTTACCTTCTCTAATCAGCGCCAGTCTTTGTCTCTCCACGTCTAACTTCTCCCGCTCCAAATCCTGCCTCATTCTTTCCATAGTGTGATCTTTCTCATGCTCAACTTTAACACGTAACAAAAGCAACTCTTTCTGCTGCTCAAACGACAAACCAACTGGACTTACTCTCCCCGACAAAGACGATTCAATAGAAGTCTCAACTTTACCCGGACTCAAAACACCATTTTCCAACAACTTCACTTTCAAATTACCCTTAACATAATCCTTTGCCTTTCGGACATCCCCTATATCAACCTTATAATGCTCTGCAATCCTAATTAATTGTTTCTTAGTACAAAAATCTAATCCACTTTCATGTGGCGATTCAATGAAATCTTCCACCACTTCATCTATGGCTAACAAATTCACCAATAGAGACAAGATGCTTAAGTGACAAATTTACCAATACACACAGGCTTTTAGCCACAGCCTAAGGACGGCGTTTCCCCGCTATCTACCTAGCCCAAAAGCTAAATCACTGGACCCAAGTCTTCGTGAGGCGTAGCGGTGGGTTTTTATGCATTTACAGCCCGATGGCTCGGAAAAGGCGACCAGCAAGCTGGCAACCCCCCTGAAACCACGGAAATGCTCCCGAGCCAACGTAGGGAAAAGGAGAATGGGAAGCTCTACCCGCCGTACCTCCACACTAAAACAATAGTGCACCGAACCCCTATTGGGAAACGCTGCTAAACCTACAAGGAAAAACGCCAGCCCAAATCTTGCAAGTGCACATTAGCAAACTGACACTTACCTTCTCACGTCTCCAAAAATATCCACTACTGCAAAAAATACACAACTAAGCACTCCCACTCGAGTACACCAGCAAACAAATTACAACTAAAACTAATCAAACTCAGGCACGTCTCCAAGAGCGCAACAACTAACCATATAAGGACAATGACGTCAGAGGATCTCCCCCTTAACAGCCAATCAGGACGCACAGAAAAAAAAGAAATACCATTCAGAGACGAAACTACTATATAACTACGCTCATTCTCATGTGCCCTTCAAGCGCTCACAAACAAATTACTAAAATAAAACCACAAGGCGCTTTAAACAAATCAAATAACTAACAACAAAAACGCGCAAAAAGCAACGGACGAGCCCCCACTTTGTTATGACTGACTCAAGGCCATAACAAAAGATAGGAGACCATGCCATGAGCAAACAGTGCAAATCATAAGTTTATTGTGTAACTAACGCAAATTTAAACAACAGAAGCAACAATGGCATATGAATGTTAGTATCAGTAGTGTAAAGCAGATGTATGAATGTATTATGTGTAGGTGCAAGTGTTGAGTGTAAAAATAAAAGCCATATACTTAATGTGCATCTGTGAGAAATCCTGGCATCCCGAGCGAGGCGTAGACCCGAACCGGAACAGCTTCCCAATGCAGCTGAGGAGCTCCTATTTAAACACCAGCTTCCCAGGTGTCAGCAATTAGGTCTGAAAGAGAGGAGGGGCAGGAGAGCGAACAGAAACAGGCCAAGGGCCGTAACAATTGTTATGTGACATTTGCGTGACACTCCATGGTACTTTAAAGAAAAGTGTTATATCCCCATGGTATATATATACATCTACTAAAGGATCTCTTATTTTTGTAATTTTGTTGTGCTTTTTTTTCATCTGTCACCCATGAGTCTCATTAAAAGCTTGTTAAACTTCAGTGAGAACACAGGGTTCATTACAGTGCAGATTATTTCATTAGTGAGCCCCTCTGAGAGAGGTTGGGATATTCAGTGTTTGGTTTGTTTAAATGCCATCAAATTGATGTCAGGATTTCCCGAGAGCATGTAACAGATGTAGTTCAGGTTTATTTTGTGGAAGCAACTTTACATGCTTCACATTTTATCCGTTTGCTCAATATTTGTCAACATTTATTCAACAGTATCCTAATCAGGCATGATGTGACACATTTCCAGTAACAAACAATTTTTCTGTCAACACTGAAAGTGTTAATTCAACATGTGATAATTACAGCCAATCAGAACATATTTAATCTTTAATAGAACACTACATTGCCACTTTTTCAGCAATCTTTGGTCCGGAAGTATTTTCCCTTTTATTTCATCCTTAGGGATTTCATAAAATCATTCATAAAACAGTATTCCAATATAAAAAAAATGTTATCTATCTATTTATATTTAATAAAGTTAAGCAGCATTTTATATACACTTACTCTGGCTGTGTGATTGGTTGGATTAAATGAAAAGTTCATGTAATACTGAGTTGAGGATAGTGTAAACATGTGTGGCTTGCTGTCCAGGGCGAAGGGCTCGAATACCCCCTAAAGAAGCCAGTAAATTAGACAGCAAGTCTTTAGCTATGGAGACTTGTTTTTTATGAGGAGAGATAAAATGTATACAAAACGTTTCCCACAAAAGACGAACCGGAAACACGTCACATGCTTATCCTTGTGTGAGAAGGGAAGATGTGCCAAAGAAGATATAATCAAGCTGGACCACTAGCTGAGGCAGCCTCGTGCTAGGGTCTGCATCAGGGGAAAGGAAATTGAGAGTTGTAGGATAGGTATAGATTGGAGAGTGAATGTAAGTTTAAACACTGAAGAGACAGTGGTGTTTACAGCCACATGGAAATTAGTTCTGCAAGAGCTGTTGTGTGCTAGAGGGATCATTATGCCCAAACGTGGGGGCGTAATTCCTGCTGCTCGGACCTACCTTAAGTCTCCCTCCAGGCGTGGTTGGTTCGACAGATGGGCCCATGTGGCAAGTGGTGCAAACCCCATGGAAGGAGACTCGACGGCCGCTCGAGCAAGCAAGCCCAACCTGCTTTCGAATAAATGTGAATAGTTCACACTGCGTTCAGTGTGAGATCCCACTTCTGATCATATGGGAGAGCCCTTGAATGGATTTTATAGGAAGGGTCTGCAACGCCTTACCACGGAGGACTCCCCGATCGGCCTGAGCTGAGGTGTGAATCCTAGCCATACAAAACTGAACTTGGCCCCTCTCCAGACGCAATGAAGGGGCCCTCATAGCATTCTAAATGGGGAGTCCTGGCTGCACTTTGAATGGGGAGCCCACGATACAAATAAACATGAGTTAGCTCACACATTTTCGAACACGAGCACCTCCTGCTGCGATTCGAACAGGAGAGCCCTTGAGTGTTTGAGGTGGGCCCATCCAGCGGAATGCTTGGAGGGGTCCCCGCAGCGTTTAAACGGTGGGGCCGGCCTGGTGGTTTGACAAGGATAAAGCAAGCTCCCCCCTGATCCTGAGGGCTTGTTGTTCTTTTCTGATATGGAAACGGTTGATATGGATGTAGCTATGGTAAGCGTCAGATGACCAACGGCCCAGTAGGCATATTTGATGCTCAGACAGGCCTTTTTGGGCTGCTGTGGATGTGGTGCTGATACAGAAGTAATGGTTTTAATATGGTTTTTCTGAGATGCTGGATTTAATCAGAACGGATTTGAGGTATATTTGGAACCAGAATCTGGAAACTGCTTGGTTTTGACATCTACGAAATGTGGATCGAGAGGGTTTCTGAATTGGGTCCCTCTGTAATGGAGATAGTGTGATAGAGATTGAAAGGGCTGGATGAAAGTGGGAAGATTGAAAATGAAAATATAATGCCTCTTTTGGTTTGGTCTGTTTTCTTTGTTTAGAGAGAATTTAACATGACAGAGCTGGGGAAAAATTCAGCAGGATGGAAATGAAAATGAATGACCTCTTTGTGTTGGTCTGATTCTCGCAAATGAGTTCCTCTGCAGTGTATCCTGCATCCTACTGACGTAAGGTACGCATGGCGATATGAATGGATAAGCCCGGTGGCTCTCACTGCATTAAAATGGGAGAGCCCCTACTGCGATTCAAATGGGAGAGCCTGTGCAACGTTTGAACGGGAGAGCCCTCTCTGTGATTCAACGGGAGAGCCATACTGCATTTGAACAGGAGGGCCATACTGTGTTTAAAAGGGAGGGTTTGAATGAGTTTATGCTGCATTTACTAAACTCGCTCAGTGCTGTGGACAGCTGAATCCATGAGCGTGTGCCTGCACGGCATTAGCTGAGAATGGATTTAGGACCAGGTGCGCTTGCGGAGGCAGCCTTGCGCAGGGAATGGTTCTGGAGAAGGGGAGATTAAAATAGTAGAATTGAGGGGGATAAAGTGAAGAGGGGAATTGGTCTGGAGTGGGGTTCTCCAGCAGATGCAGCTCCGTTGGCCCATGGATAGGAAGGGGAGGAGGGATGGATATTGGCAGAAAGAATAGGTTGCGTGTTAAACAGAGGCGTATGAGCGGCAAACAATTCTGAGGATGGATGGTGAGCTGACTGCATGTAGGGAGATGTGTTTTTGAATTTCCCTAAGATTAGGTATTGCAAGACACCTACGAACGCGCTTGACCGAATGCTTGTTGAGATAGACATAGTAGGTGCGGCGTCTGCGGATGCATTAAACTTAATTGTTTTCTAGGTTAAATGTCTGGAACATATGTCAAGCAATGTGGGGATACATGCTTGCTTGTGCCTTTGCAACATAAACAGGCTGAAGCCTTGGGTGCGAGACTGCACAGAGTACAATGGGAGCTTACGATTCGTAGGAACATTGTAGGTGAATTTACTGAGCTCACTCTGAGCTATGAGTGGCTGAGTCTGCAGACATAGGCCCACACGGCATTCAATGGTAGAACACTTGATTCTTGTGGAAATTATATTCAGTATGTTATATGATTAGAGGAGCTCCCAATGCGAAACGAATGGGCTGAATCCTCGAGTACTGGAACATGTGTCATTTCACAGGAAGAGCCTGGGTTTTCTTGTGAAATGTTTGTTGCGCTGTTTGCAGTGAAGTGAGAGGCTTAGTCGCATGGCTTGAAAGATGCAAGATTGCGGCACCTGGACAGCATGTTTTTGCTGCTTCGGGATGTATTGAGCCAATAGCAAACAGAGTAATGTGGTAAACGTAGCATCTGCAGATGCCTTAAACTTAGTTGTTTGCTAAATTAAATGTCGGGAACATATGTGAAGCAATGTCAGGAATATGCTTCCGTAAGTAGATTTTTCATTGAATTAGAAGGCACCTGAAACTAAATACACAGATAAATTCTGTAGTCTGATGTTTATTTAACTTAAGCATATAGTTTGGAGCTTTGTAGATTGCTTTCCAACATAATGCGATTAATTTAATCTTCCTCTTGCGGAGTCGATTTTGGCTCGTGTCTGTTTGGATAGAGGCTGTGTATAGCTGTAGTGAGCTGTAGAATGTTTAGAGAGGGTATTGCTGCAGCACTGAGCTCACATTAAATGTCTGAGTTGATTTGAAAAGATGTTGTAATTAAAGTAGTGGTTGTTTGAATGGAGTTCGCTTGTTGCATGATTGCCCCTGTGTTACAAATGTATATCAGACAATGTCTCATCATTGTCTGATATCAGTCCCGCCATGGTAGTGTCATCTGCAAATGTATTTATGGTGTTGGAGGAGTGGGTGGGGGTACAGTCATGCGTGAACATGGAGTAGAGAGTGAGACTGAGGACACAGCCCTTTGGGGCTCCTGTGCTCAGGATTATGGTAGAGAAAGTGTAGTCTCCGATCCTTACATTCTGTGGTCTGTTTGTTAAAAAGTCTCAAATCCATGTGCAGACAGAGGGGCTGAGGCTGTTGTTGCTGATTTTTGTAACCAATTTATATGGTATTATAGTATTGAAGGTAGCGATAAAATCAATAAAACGCATCCTTAGATATGAGTTCTGGTGCTCCAGATGTGTCAGAGCTTTATGCAGAGCAATTGAAATTGCATCCTCCTTTGATCTATTGGCTGATGGTCAAGGTCGGGGGGATGACTTCCTAAATGTGTGCCAATATCTGCCTTTTGAAGCTGTCCTTCCTCCATACTTACACAGCCTTTAACTCTGGCTTAATTCAGTGGTTTATATGATGGTATGAGAAACACTGACAGGTGGTCTGATAGTCCAAGGTGCGGAGATTGTGAGGCTTTGTATGCATTTGGAATGTTGGTGTAGACTTGGTCTAAGATATTTCCCCCTTTTGTGGCAAAGTGTACATTATTATAAAATTTGGTAAAACTGACTTTTGCATGGTTAAGGTCCTCTGCTTCTATGATAGCAGCTTCAAGATTTACAGTCTCTGTATGTCAGTATGTTCTGTTGAAAAACTAGATGATTTATATGGAAAAGCTGTTCTGATGAGGGCAACTGCTTTGCAGCGAAGTTGCATCCGGCAATCTGAGTCTCTCGCACAGGTCTGTTTGTGGGCAATAGGCGGGGCAGAATGCCGGAAACACTCAATGCTATGTAGAGGTAAGCAGCTGTTTATATACGCTCACTCTGGCAGTGTGATTGGTCAGATTAAATGAACTTGCTCCTACCGAACCTTGTAAATGAAATTTCATTTAGTCATGATGTCATTTTGTAGGCAATTAAAGCAAAATAATCTGCCTTAAAATTACTTTCATGTTTATTTCGAAAACATAAATTGCACACAGTCATACCTCAAATGGGAATTTTAAAACTGCATTGCTAACAATGTTACTTGTGGAAAAACATTCAGTTTTAGTTATAGCTGTTGTCTTTTGATGAAAACATCCTTAGAATTTAATCAATATTTTTTATCATATCATATTCATTCATTTTAGTCCATTTTACTCTGACTATAATATTAGACGAAGTGAAAAATGACAATGTCAAACTGTAACTGACCAAACTTTAAACATCATAAACATAAAAAAGTATGTATTTGGTTAATTAATAAAAAGAAAAAATATTTTTCTGTGCTTTAGTAACTGATTGGGATATTTGTAGCATATTTAGGGGTTTCAATTAAAGTTTGCTAACTTGTTAGTTTAGTGGTGTTTTTCTATGCTAATAGCTTAGCTGTACTGTGTTTACAATATGACATCGGCAGGTTGCGGAAGAGTCTCTTTAGGGCTTCCCGTGAACTTTCGTTGCAATAGCAACCAACACCAGTGATTTGTGATCTTGGTTAACACTAATGATTTCATTGATGCATATGAGCATCAGCACATTCCACAATGCACAAACATTGAGGTGCCTGTGGCTCAGTTGGTAGAGTGGGTCGGCAAAAATCGCAGGGTTGGTGGTTTGAATCCTGGCCCACATGACTCCACATGCCAAAGTGTCCTTGGTCAAGACACTGAACTCCAAATTGCTCCCAATGGCAGGCTATCACCTTGCGTGGCTAGCCTGCCAATATATAAATGATCAAATTAATATAATTTGATCATTTTATTCAGCTCTCTGTATCCATATTGTGACATCCACAACAAAATAAAGTACTTCAGATGTTGAAAAAAAATCCACAGATAAATAATAAAAACATATTTCACAGTTAGTGATCATCACTCATTTGATGACAGCTAATTGTTCAGTTTAGTCCAATTCAAAATACTTAAAAACTCATGACTTGTTTCCAACTATATTTGCAATCCATGGTTTTCTTGGCTACAACTTCCACAGTTGTCATGAAAAATTATAAAAATGTTAGTAAGAGTGTTCAAGTCAAGTCAAGTGGTTTTTATTGTCGTTCAACCATATACAGTTAGTACAGTACACAGTGCAAAAAGTATGGCACAGTACAATAAATTACTAAAAATTTACAGGACAATAGGCACAGGGAGAGACAGTGAGAGACAGTGCAGCAGTACACAGTAGTGTAAAAAGATGACAGTTTCTAAAAATGCCAAATGTAAACAAAACATACTATGAGAGAGTGTTCTATGCACATAGTAGTTATTCAGGTAGCAGCCAGGTGTAAAGTGACAATAATTAAAGTGCATCTCAGGACACGTGTGCATTTTAGTCCAGTCTCTGAGTATTGAGGAGTCTGATGGCTTGGGGGAAGAAGCTGTTATACAGTCTGGCCGTGAGGGCCCGAATGCTTTGGTACCTCTTGCCAGACGGCAGGAAGGTGAAGAGTTTGTGTGAGGGGTGTGTGGGGTCGTCCACAATGCTGGTTGCTTTGCGAATGCAGTGTTTTTTGTAAATGTCTTTGATGGAGGGAAGAGAGACCCTGATGATCCTCTCAGCTGTCCTCACTATCCTCTGCAGGCCTTTCCGGTGCAAGTCCAAAACCAGGCAGTGATGCAGCTGCTAAGGATGCTCTCAATAGTCCCTCTATAGAATGTAGTGAGGATGGGGGGTGGGAGATGTGCTTTCCTCAGACTTCGAAGAAAGTAGAGACACTGCTTGGCTTTCTTGGTAATAGAGCTGGTGTTGAGGGACAGGGTGAGGTTCTCCGCCAAGTGAACACCAAGGAATTTGGTGCTCTTGACGATCTCCACAGAGGAGCCGTCGATGTTCAGCAGAGAGCGGTCACTCTGTGCTCTTCATAAGTCAACAACCATCTCTTTTGTTTGTCCACATTCAGAGACAGGTTGTTGGTTCTACACCAGTCCGTTGCACCTCCGCTCTGTATGCTGACTCGTTGTTCTTGCTGATGAGACCCACCACGGTTGTGTCATCGGCGTACTTAATGATGTGGTTCAAGCTGTGCATTGCTGCACAGTCTTGAGTCAGCAGAGTGAACAGCAGTGGACTGAGCACACAGCCTGAGGTCTCCCAGTCAGGAAGTCCAGGATCCAGTTGTAGAGGGAGGTGTCCAGGCCCAGCAGGTTCAGCTTTCCAATCAGGTGCTGAGGAATGATTGTGTTGAATGCTGAACTGAAGTCTATGAACAGCATTCAAACGTATGAGTCCTTTTTATCTAGGTGGGTGAGGGCCAGATGGAGGGTGGTGGCAATGGCGTCATCTGTTGAACGGTTTGGACTATACGCGAACTGCAGTGGGTCTAGTGAGGGGGGCAGCTGGTTCTTAATGTGCCTCATGATGAGCCTCTCGAAGCACTTCATGATGATGGGTGTGAGTGCGACAGGACGGTAGTCGTTGAGGCAGGACACTGAAGACTTCTTTGGCATGGGGACGATGGTGGTGGACTTGAAGCACGTTGGAACGACGGCACTGCTCAGAGAGATGTTGAAGATGTCAGTAAGAACATCTGCCAGCTGGTATGCACATCCTCTGAGCACTCTGCCAGGTATGCAGCCTTCTGTGGGTTGAATCTACGTAGAGTTTTCCTCACATCAGCCGTGGTAACACAGAGCACCTGGTCGTTGGGAGGAGGGGTGGTCTTCCTCGCCACCACGTTGTTCTGTGCTTGATGTGTTGATGTGTAAAACATTATAACTGATGCTGGAGCTGAGCAGGTGTTTCTCTTTCCATCGTTAGTGATGTTCAGAATGTCGGTGTTGCCAAGATGTTTCACATGGTTGAACTTTTCATTGTACTTTAAAATAGCAAATTCTCAAGTGAAATACAAATGGGTTACATGCATAATAATATCAATGGAAACCTGAATTAATCGCGCATGTGAGCTGCTCTGCGTTTGTCACGAGAGCTCACATTTTAAGCAGTGCCCGGTTGACACAGAGCAGAGCACAATTTGGCTTCAAAGACCCCGTGCAAATACGTGTCCCACATGAAAAGCTTCTTGAATTCTTCATCATCTGACGGAAATGCGTATGGACACGGCTGACATGAGAGTATTAAAATAAAGGTACATCTTAAAAATATATATATACATATATCGATATTTACGGGTTGTATCGATAACATTGGATCGTTGGTTATTGAATTGATGCATTGTTCCAGATCTAAATATCGTTACACCCCTACTGTATATATACTGTATATATTAAGCACAATCACAAACAATCAAAACTAGGGGTCGAACGATTAATTGGATCCGATATTCATAATGTTTCTAATTATCTGAATCTTTTTTTTTGTCTGATATGATTAAATGTTAAAATATGCTCCATTGGCTCTGATGCCACCACCTTCCTCTGAAAGGTAACTGTTTGGAGTCTAGCACAATGTAAATGGCCATTCACGAGTAAATGGCCAGTAAACACTGTACTCTGTATTTGTGGGGGAGAGGTGGGGAAAGAGGAAAGCAGTGAGAGAAAGATGAATCAACTGAGAGGACGATCTGTTTTTAAAGATAAGAATGCAGATACTGAAGTTGCAATAAACATCGCAATACTGCTATGCCAGCGGTACTGGACCGCTGATTGTTATAGCGGTCCAGATCTTGACCCCGGATTTGTTCCATCCGGACCGCGAGACATCATGACAACGGTTGCTCCATGTCACCATTCTACACTTTAGGTTAGCAGCGTGATAAAACAACAGAGCTGACTGTGTACACAGCAAGCACTCCGGGCCGTAGATATCACTATTCTTTCAGCGCCGTGTCTTTGAATATTTTTGTCTAGCACCGAACACGCTTCATTGATGCTCTTTCGCACTCTGCACACGTTGCCTCTCTTCCGAGGCCTGTGACATGAGTCACCGCATAGAAGAGCTGCAGACGCAGTTATTTCAACGACAGTAAATGTAATGGAGAAATACAGTGAGCAGCAATATAGATGGGCTGCAGAGATATGGACTGATTTAACAGAGAACTTGCCCGTATGAGTTATGTTTTTACATGTTATAGCTGATTATGGCACTGATGGTGGATAGCTGATTATGGCACTGATGGTGGATAGCTGATTATGGCATTGATGGTGGATAGCTGACCAATGTTAGGAGATTAGGGCCAAATGTAATGTCAGTTTTGCTAGCATTAAATGATTCACCTCTGTTGTGAATAAAATCCAGTTGCCCATTTTGCACTTGACTAAATGGGCTAGCCAGCAAGCTACCCCTAATCAAAATATCCTATTAGAATATTGGTTTATCCAGAAGGATCTTATTTGATTCTTAGAATCCTATTGGACATAGTGACATTTTAATGGAAACTTACTTGTATTGTATTGGAATAAAATCATGCTAATGTACATTTATAGGAAATTGCAAAGGGTTGCACTCTTTTGAGTGCTATATGGGCATTTTATCCTATTTGTAATCATTAAAAATTCCTGTTGGGAACTACAGAATGTGATCTATAAGGTTTAGGTTGGGATCACCGATCTATATTAGTCAGGATGCTATAAAATATTTATAATTTGTTATATACTAAATTTTGTTTATTACAAAACCAATTATTTATCCTTGTGGCACACAAAGGGATATCCAATGTCACTATGGAGGACATTTTGGTAGTCAGCCTTTTGAATTTGCAAGAAGCCAAAAGGGAAGTGCACTGACATGAAACTTTATCATTGCACCACTGTCCTGACAATACCACATCAATTTGCTAACAGCCCTACTTATTTGGTCAAAAGTTATATTGCTACAATAACTTTTTCCTAAATTAATCTCAAGTCTAAATCACGGAATGTGCAATTAAATGTATATGCAAGGATCTTACATGCTTATTATTATTATTTCCACAACAACGAACAATAAAAATAAAATGTAGAATTAGTAAATTAATTGCTATAAAAGGAGCTTGCGCACCATGCATTGAAGACAGGATTATTTGACTTGCGCGTGCGTGCATTCTCACTTGTAACGGTCGACGGAGAAGAGACTGGAAGAGAATCTGAAGAGAAGTGGCAAACAAAACAAACAATATGTAAGAATCAACTCATTTCACACAATCTAGACATATTCATGTGTAAATGTGTGTAAAATATAATGTATTTTCGGTAAACAGCTTGTCTGTTTGAACTGTAGCGTCTTTATCACGTCAATAATCATTTTTGTTTTCGGATTTAGGAATTAAACATATTCTGTAAATAGGATACTTACAACACAAACAGAAAAGGGTTAATTGTCATGTTCTAAATGTTATTGTGTCGACTGCCGAAATAACCGTCACATCAACATAACTCCTCTGACTAGATGTTTATAGATGAAATTAATAATAAAAAGAACATGAAGAGTGTCAACTCCAAATGTTATGAGCTGTTTAGTTCATTGTTTTTCTTTTATAAATAAGTTTATATATATATATATATATATATATATATATATATATATATATATATATATATATATATATGTAAAGTGTTTCTATATAAGTTTCAGTTCAAATTACATGCTGATAGGGGCTCCCTCCACTTTATTTTAAAATAATAATAATAATGTTAATATGTTGCTTTCCAGTATTTTTCAGAAGATAATTTTGAAATGTTCTGTTTTCCAGTATTTCATTAAACACATGTTCATATGCATTTAAAGGATGTTTTGTGTTGGACTTTGTGTTGATGTAAATTCTGACACTAAACTTTTCATTTTTACTGCAAATGTAGTATATCGGCCCCAAATATCAGTTATCGGATCATTTTCATTATCTATGAGAATGTTGAAGTCACTGACAATTAAAGCTCTATCCACAGTAACTACTAGAAAATCTGCAAATTCTCTAAGGAAATCTGTGTAGGGCCGTGGGGGTCTGTATACAATAGCAAGAGCAAAAGATGACAAAGATTGTTTTATTTATATCTGAAACTCACATTAAGCAATATTATTTATTAATTATTTAAAATAATTAAAGTAATATCCAGACCTAGTAACACCAAGGGCATCACTGTAAGCTGTAGCAACTCCTTCTCGACCCTTCAGGTGAGGCTCATGTTTATAACAATAACCTGGTGGAGTATACTTATTTAAACTAATATATTCAGTTGATTTAAGCCAGGTTTCTCTCCAACAAAGCATATCAAAACTATGATCTGTAATCATTTGATTTACAATTCACGAGTTCACCTGCCCATATAATCCTTGAGTGATAAAGGGTCAAATTTATGAGGCTTGCTGTCCTCAACTGAAGAGGCTCGACTCAAGCACTAAATGTACCCCTCACCTAAGGGACTACTTATTATATAGATCAATCTATTGGCCAGGAACTCTTAGAAGATTGAGGATGGAGATGGGGAGGTTGAGGGTTGTCAGAAAGACTGTCACTAGAGCAAGGTAAGCAGCAGCTTATACTGTATATTCTGCAGCCTGCAGGTTGATTGGCAGATTAGATGATCAAGCTCCTCCCGAACTTTCGTTTAGTACTCCATTTAGTGTTTTGAATGAAAGAGAGCTAAAGCTTATTAGTCCAAACTTTATTAGATGTTTATCTTCAATTCTTTTGTCATTTTCTAGTTTGACATCAATACTTTTTTAGATGACTTAATATAGTGTTTGTGTTTGGTAGTTGGGGAACAGGCAAAGTCTCTCTGTGGCATCTAGATCAAACTGTCTCTATGTGTTGTAGTTTAAATGAAATGTATGATGTCTCAAGACCGCTAGCAGGCAGTCGGTTTAGCCAGTCTGTATCTTGACCTGGGCCCTGGTAAGTCAACTTGAATGATTTCTTTCCATTTCACCATCTCATATTATTATTATTATGGTTTGTCATGAGAACAGGTTGAAATGTTTTTTTACTCATTGCTTGTCATGGCTGGTTAGGACAAAAACTGGTTAAAATGGATATAACTTTTATAGCTTGACACTTTATTGCGTAGCTATCTGGTTCGGAATGATTGCATACTCAGAATCGCACATGAACTATAACCATCACTCAGTACATTAGAAGTAATGATGTAACCAAATGTGGAACAGATTTGTTGCTGTTAGAGGTTACATCCTTAACCAAAGGAAACATCCCCTCAGCTTGTCCACAGCTTGCTGTACATGAGAGACAGAGAGAGAGAGAGAGAGAGAGAGAGAGAGAGTGCAGCTTGTCTCAATGGAGTCTGCTAACACATTACTACACTGTAATGACAGACTTGTCTCCATGATGTGACTCTTATGCTCACTCAGCAAGTTGATTGTGTATTGGGACCTGCTATGGAGGAAGTTCATTTAGAATATAAGATAACATTATCTGTACAGCAGCAAGGAAGAACACATGCCTTTATTAGTACAAATTACACATTCATTTGTTAAAGGGATATTTAGGGCATAAATACAAATTAACCCCTTCACCTTTGCTGTATATCTTGGTTGCAGGAATTTTTAAACCCAAATTTAAAAGCTCACCATACACACATACAGTGGACTAATTGTAAAATACTGGTATAATTTTACAGAAAATCCCTAATATATATATATATATATATATATATATATATATATATATATATATATATATATATAGAACCTGTGCGTATTTAATTTTTTATAGTTAATTGCGATTAATCGCAATATCTTTATAAACATGAGTTGACAAAATACCCAAAATCTACACCACCAACAGAGTTCAAAATAAGCTCAAATCAATTCAAATTATGTACAAATTGTGGTAGTTGTAAATGTATTATGACAGGATTTATTCGCTTCTTTTTATGGAGTTTTGACAGACATAATCTTTCCAGGAGCACAGTGGAATTAAATAGCTCTGGTCATGTGACTTTTTGCACCACTCATGCAAAAATGTCTGCACTGTCATTTACAATTGACAGCTCTATGCAAAATACATCAAAAACCAAATTTAGACCCCGTTCTGAATTGTAACTGTTGGGATTAAATGGGTTGGACAGTGTAAATTCCCTGCAGGTTCCAGCAATTTCTCCAACTTCTGCACTGGCTAGTGCACTATCAAACAGAGACACTGTGACATAACCTTGGAGACAGCAGCAGGGTTTCCGTTAGCTGGTAATCAGTACCGGCGCTATATGCATATTGTGCAGTCTGCGTAGCGCACCAACTCCCTAGGCAGCAGACACTCCACCGGGCACTCCACCGCCTGGAACATATTTGACCTTTACTGGAACGTTATACGTTATTCAAGGACCCGGTAGCAGTCGCAGAATACATACGATCGCTTCACGCTCACTTTTTCACTTCGCTTGCACAGCGCCTCACAACTTCTGCCTCGCGCTTGCACCACCTCACAGTGCAAGGAAGGCAGGTGTTCAAATGGCAGCAGTCTTGCTGCTGCAATTGTTACAAAGTTCCGAGCTCCATCTGTGCTTTGCGGGCATGTTCTACTGCTGTGCTACATTTATCAAATGCTTAGCGCAGGTATCAGTGTAATGTCTCCCACCATCTGTTTTCCCTACAGTCAATGCATGTGACATTTCCATTTCCTGCTCCTCGCTCACTCCAGGCTCCTAGATTAGAGAAACCCCGCTGTTTCCCCGTGTTCGCTCCATGTCAAATTTAGCGCCTAACTACCTCTCCACTGCAAAGTTATTTCAGTATGCTTTTTAGTATCACAACCTTCCATGCAGAAGGTGTATTAAATGAAAAATAAATACACAATACTAGAAGAAAAGCTACAATGTGCTTTATTAGATCACTAACATAAGCCCAAGACTAAATTAAATAATTTTTATAGTTTACTTTTTAAACATATTGGCAGCATTCTCTGGGTTTGATCAATTAAATAAATTGCTAGATGCAAAAAAATAAATGACCAAATAATTTTGTTTTATAAATTACCAGAAAAAAACCCATTAAATTAAATAAATGTAATAAGTTACCATAAAAACATTATTAGGCCTATGTATTATTGCCTAATTATTGTCACAGTTCCGCCTGACACTCCCAGCACTTACACTCCACGTTCTTATCACCCGCACCTGAAACCTGTTCCCTCATCATCTGCCTCACAGTATATAAGCTCCACTCTCCATTCACTCTTTGTCTGGTCTCATAAGTCGATCATAGACTCACTTACCTGCTTCCTCTCCTAGACGTTTCATGGTCATGGTCATGGTCATGGTCATGGTCATGGTCATGGTCATCGTCCAGAGCTCCTCGCTCCTTCATTCCAGCAACGTTCCACGTAATTCTCCTCTCCAACGCTCCGGCGTGTTCAAGCTCCTCACTCCATTGCTCCATCGACAAGTTCCCGTGATCTCCTCTCCGAGCTCCATCACTCCTGCTAGGTTCCACGTAGTTCTCCTCTCCAACGCTCCGGCGTGTTCAAGCTCCTCACTCCATTGCTCCATCGACAAGTTCCCGTGATCTCCTCTCCGAGCTCCATCACTCCTGCTAGGTTCCACGTAGTTCTCCTCTCCAACGCTCCGGTGTGTTCAAGTTCCTCACTTCATCACCCCATCGTCCAGTTCCCGTGATCTCCTCTCCATAGCACTGCGGTGTGCACTCAGGTTCACCAGCTTCCCTTTTCCCTCAATAAACTACACCTCTGGATTTAACTCTACCTTCTAGTCTGTGTATCTGTTACAATTATTGCCTATTATTTTCTATTATTGCACTTCTTTTAATTAACCTTGCCCTATAATTCTGTGACGAAAAAAAAAATACATTCTCAGAATGTTCTACACTTTTTAAAATCAAAACTAGATAAGACTGTCAAAACTATATGTCTAATGCAGAGTCCACTTTTAGAAATACTAGCGTTTAAATTTAAGATTTTAAATCTTCCTCTGTTGGCATTTGCTGAGCTTCTTCATCTGCAAATGTATAAAGCATAAATTAGCCTACGGCATTAAAATAAATTTAGATGGCAATCGATTAAATTCAAACTACGCAATATTAACATGTTGATTAGTTCAGTTGGCGTTTTACGTCGTTAAAGGTTAAATTCTATTTAATACGGGACATAATAGCCTACAGTTAAGATTAAGATGCATTAGATTAGAATGTTTATATGAATATTCAAAATATTTAATAGGGGATATCTGTATTACTGACCTTTAGATTTTCTCTCCACATGTGAACGGATTATCATCATGTTTTTTGGATGCGTCTTTTAGGATTTCACAACAAACATTTGATCATGGCAATCACCTACCCACTCGTGTTCTCCTTCGTCATCCCATCATTAATTTTCACTAATTGCCAGTTGACGTAAGAATAAAGAGACGAGACAGAAGCATGTAGTTATGTCAAGCTTTACTACAAGCTTAACTCAATAAAAGGGAGCGTGAAAACAGAAAGTGAAAGTATCCTTCTTGCTGGAGGTCAAACACTACCAAGTGGTCCTAGATTTTATATCAGTATTTTTTTTTTTTTTTAACACATTCAATAAGAGTGTTTAACACTGCTTAACATGTGGTGAATTATTGAATTAAGGGGCGTTAACAGATGCTGTGCTCGTGATAGAGCATTAGTGTGTAGAGTATGAACTCATTAATCATGAACTCATTAATTCTGAATGCAATGCACACATTTTTACTAAGGGTTCTAAAACCCCCACACACTGTGACTCCCCATCTAAATCACAAGGTAGCACCAGCGAGTCTGGGAGTTAGAATGCTTTCTTGACGTTTTTACAACCCAAAGAGCCTCTCCAGAGACACTCGTGATATCGCCATCTACACACTGAAAATCTATACACACACACATTCCTACCATTTAAAACCCAGAAATGGCTTATTTTTAAGGAAATATGTTTTATTCCCGTATGCTTGGGTATTTCTGCTGTTATATCAAACTAGTTAAGATTGTTTAGTTGTGTAGTTAAACTCTGAGGGCTTATATAAAGAGTCTAAGAGTATATATTCACTTTTAAGTGTACCAAATACAAGTTTCTTGGTATCAAATTAAACCTTTCGACTCGCCCTTGCTGAATATATATATATATATATGGTTACATTAAAATGTATTCTGCTATGTTTTACCATCTTTTGAGTGATTCAAACCACATCTGGACCCTGTTGTAAATTAGGCAAATGACGAGCCTTGACAAGACAAAGGGAACCATCTCGCGCCAAAACTGAGGAGCCTCATTGGGTCATTCCTCACAAAGGAGGCGTGACCTCCCTACCTTAAAAGTCAGGATCTGGTGTGGAATCGCTCTCTCTTGTCTCTCTTATCCGTTTGCTCTTGTCTCTCTTATCTGTTTGCTCTTGTCTCTCTTATCCGTTTGCTCTCTTGCTTTCTTACTCCTTTTTCTCTTCTGAACCTCTTCAAGTTTTCTTCAACTTCTCTTCAAACTCTCGTCAGACATGTCTTTTGTTTTATTTGGCGTTTATCTCAGTCTTTTCCTTGTCTTCGGACAAAGCTCAACACTCTACGTTTTTGGAGCAGTCCGATATCCTCCGGGTGAAAGGACTCTCTCTCAGTTTCAACCGTTACTCCTAAGATGCTTTGAACTTCCCGCGAGCGATCCACGCTCGAGAAGCACCAAGAGAATTCCTCCATCTCACGGACGCAACGAGGACATTCACGCACACACGCAGTCTTGTTCAGCGACACAAAGGTCCATTTTGCAAGTATTATTCCATCTAAATTCAAATGCGTTAGAGTGTGTAATTCCCTTGCTGGCTCTTAAGGTTTAACTGTTGTAACAAGTTTGCGAACTGATTGGTGCGGTACGGGTTAATTCCATTAAGGTGTTCTGAAAATTAATACAGCCTGTCTGCATATGATGTATATTCCTAATTAATTATAATTTGTTGTGTTTAATTATCTATATATATCTGAAGTAGACTTTTGGGCTATATAACCCCTGTTTTGGGGCAATTTAGAATGTATTGTTATCTAGTTCAAACCGTATGATTAATCATTGATTACAATCATTAGTATTAATTGTACATTCCACAAACCTGAACCAAGAAACCCTACAAGTAGAAAACAATGACGTGCCGATTTTTTTAAAACCTGCTCCTCGCTCCAGGCAAAATCATGCCGCTCCACTCCTCACTGCGCTCCCACTCCTATCACCTACTCTGGTACCATGGGTATATCGGGCCGATGCAGCACACTTGCGAAGACAGCCTCACGCAAGGGCCTCTCCAGGTGGAAGGTTTAGATGAAGGGATCTGTATACAGCCATAGGGAGTTGTACCATAGGTCTATTGCACAGAAGCAACCTGCTTGCGGAGGCAGCCTCACACAAGTGCCCACTCTGGGTGGAAGGTTTAGGTGAAAGGACCTGTATTTGAACTTAGAATATGAGAGCAAATGTATGGGTAGCAAAAGGTTAGTTTGGAAAACATAATTCCATTTGTACACACCTGAAAGGGAAGAAAAAGTTTAGTTAGGGAAACATGACAATTACAATTACATTTGGGGGTACTGCTTCAGAAATATTAAGCATGGGTAGGGCACTGCTGCGGCAGTATCAAGTAAGGCAGCGCTGCGGCAGTATCAAGTGGGGCTACTATGCTTCCATTGTTGTAGATGCACTTTGATAAAGGTATCAAACATTGAAATTGAGAGCACCTGTGGAGAAAATAGGAATAACTGTTTACGCATCTGTAAGTGAACAAAAGGTTAGTTAGGAAAACATGAACATGTATTGTTCTGAACAATGGTTGAAAAAAGGCAAATCTTTTTCCATGTTCACCCAAAGTCATTTCTCTGGCTCATACACCAAAAAATACACAACAGCGATTCTATGTCAATGATTACGAGATGGAGAAAAGGCCTCTTAACATGATGTTTTGTTCAAAACAAACCCAGATGGGACTAGAACCCAGAAAAACCCAGAAAAAAAGCATTCGCATGACCCACTGGAGCGAAGCATGTAACGTTTATGTCTTACCTGGTTTTATTCAGCATAGAGAAAAGGCTACACATGTACTTGGGCACACTCTTGAGCTTGTCATGTCTTATGGGTTTCCATTCATAATTTAAACATTGAAGGTGCATGTTTTTTAGATCACAAGCCTATTGTATTCAATGTCATATTATCAAGCTCAGCTGTATACAGTTAAAACTACAGGTTTTTATTCTCGTTGTATCAATTCTTTCACTGTAATTCAGTTTTCCAACATGTATTAAAGTAATGATGTCTCATCATCAATTTAATTTGCTGCTAAGCATTTTTCAAGCTTGGATGATCTAATTTCTCTCTTTAATTCTTCTTGCACATATATATTGCTTTTGATACAATTGGCCTAGTGTCCAAGTAATTATTAATTATTGCTTAGTTTCCAGCCGCTGCTCAAAAAGCAAATGGCAATTTTGAAATGGGACGATAATTATTCAAACACCATAATTATTTAAACATCTTGATGAAAGGTGTTTGAATAATTATCGTCCCATTTCAAAATTGTCATTTGTTTCAAAAGTTATGGAAAAAGTTGTTTTGTCACTGTTAATTCCTTTTCTAAACTCAACTCATGTACTTGAACCATTTCAGTCAGGTTTTATGACTCATCACAGTACTGAAACAGCTTTGTTAAAAGGATACAGCACTACTCTGATTTCATAATTCAGGACATTCTCAGTAGCTATTGGCCAGATCTTTTCATCAACTGTCTCTGTGTCCTGTGGGGTTCTTCAGGGGTCTATTTTGGGGCCACTACTCTTCAATCTGTAAATGCTTCCTCTTGGTAACATCATTAGGATGATCTCTTTCCATTTCTATACCATTGATTCTCAGCTGTATCTCCCATTAAAATCTAGAGACTCTCTGCAGCCTCTCATGGACTGTCTTGAGGATATTAAATGCTGGAAGGCAAATAACTTTCTCCAGCTCAACAATGATAAAACTGAGGTGATTATCTTTGGTCCCTCCAAAACTAGAAGCTCTATAGTTAGTTACTTTTCTAGACAATTTCACTCCATATGTTAAGTTACATGCAAAAAATGTAGGTGTTATCTTTGAGTCTGAGCATTGTCTTGAAAAACAAATTAGCTCAGTTGTTAAAAACAGCTATTACCATTTGAGAGTCATCTCCAGACTTAAATCATAATTTTCCTTTCAAGATCTGGAAAAAGAAATTCAAGCGTTTATTACATCACGCCTGGAAAATTGTAATTCTATATACCTTGGTCTTCCCCAATCTTCATTGGCACGTCTGCAGATGGTACAGAACGCAGCGGGTAGACTGTTAACTAGTGCATATCACTCCAATTCTAGATTCTCTTCATTGGCTTCTGTATTTTTTAGAATTCAATTCAAGATTTTGCTGATTATTTTTAAAGCTCAATGTTCTCAAAGATTCATCGACAAGCCCCATTTTATATTTCTGACCTTATTTATTTGTATTCATCTCAAAGCCTTTATGTCCCACGGTCATGTCTTAAATTAAAATGGGACAGAGCCTTTGCAGTTGCTGCTCCATGCTTATGGAATCGATTGCCACCTGACATTAAGTGTGCTCCTTCAATCTCAATCTTTACATCAAGACTTAAGACAAATTTTTACTCTTTGGCCTTCCCTGGCTATTAATGGGTTGATTAGTAATTGTCATCTTTTTATTTTATTTTATTTTATTTTATTTTTGTTTTTGTAAGGCACTTGTCAGTGTAAGCTGAATTTCAATGTGTTTATAAATAAAATGTACATACTTACCGGACAATTCAGATTAAAATATAACTTTTGTGTGCAGTGCCAGTGCTTAAAGCAAAACAAGACGTTCTCTGCAGTTGATAGCCACAATTAATATTGATTTAATGCCCATTGCAATGAACACTAAACTGAGTTCTTTCAATTAGTCAGACTCTTAGATTTGGAAAACATTTAATGTGATTTGAATTGGTGCTATGCTATTTTAGTTCATTTCTCTCTTTATGTTGTGGAATACTTTGTTTAGAAAATGTGAACAAAACATTATTGCTACATATTGTTTTCTTTTCTGTTCTAAGATGGAACTAAAGGCATTTTGACAGTAAAATATTAACAAATTGAAACACTAAGAATTTAATCGCAAAACTAAATAAGTGATTAATCACAAAACTATGAAAAATCAAAGATTAATCATGATTAAATATTTTAATCAACTGACTGCACTAATATAGACAGACAGACAGACAGACAGACAGACAGACAGATAGACAGATAGACAGATAGATAGATAGATAGATAGATAGATAGATTGATTTTTAGCAGTGTCATCAGTTCAGAATCCCGGGGCTGTCTAGCCATTTGACATGGTTGAATTGCTCCCTAGTGCTTTAAAATATAAAATTATAATGTAGAATTCAAATGGGTCGCAGGCTCTATGATATTTAGGAAAGCCCAATTTAATTGTGCAATATTATCCTGTCACCGGAGCCTGCATTAAGAGGGAAGTGCGGTGGATGCAAGCGCACGCATAGAGCAGAGCAGAATGCCAGGAGAATAACAAAATAAAGATTTATCTTAAAAAATAATTTACACAAATGATCAGTGTGCAATGTTGACTGATCTTGAATGACTTAAAGAACATAATCGGAATGTTGGCCTCAAAGTAGGTGGAGCAGCAGGTCACACCCACTGATGACATGGATCAATGGCAGTATGAAGTTTTAATGTAAGCTTGTCCTGGCGAGCTGTTTCGAACCACTGAAAGGAACTCAAAAACACCTTGGCCCGATTTTGTTCAAAACTATGTTACACTCGTTATGTTTTCCAACAAGTACAAGTACAGTAACAAGTTCTTCCTCATCTTAACAAGTCCCACTCTATATTTGTGCACTACTCCATGTTTCTTCATCGCTTTCACATATGAATAATGTAAGAATCTCTGTCGACACATTTTTTCCCTGTCTCACTACCCAGCCAAAGCACCAGATCAGCTATCCACTGCTTTAAAGCCCAGCACATTCACTTTACCAGAGCCTTATGAACATTATATGTTATAATACTCTCCACATAGAGCTGGATTGATTAGTATCACCTCTGGTGAGGTGGCAAGCCGTGGAAGGCGATAGAGGGTGATGGGCCATACAAAAGCGCTGAGAAAGCTACTACCTTAGATGTAACTGATCCAAAAGAGCAGGGCTGTAATTTAGTTGTAGCACTGAATGAGCGAGATGAGAGCTCTCACAAATTGAGTTAGGCTGCAGTGACAATATTCAACAACTGCATGGTGAAAACCAACCAATAAAAAAACTTTAATATCAATTTTTATTGTGGCTGAATTTACTTATTTCTAAGAGGTATCTGATTTTATTTTTAGGAACATAAGCCTTTTTTGCCGAAAACTGAGTGGTATATTCACATTAAATTCAAGTTAAACTGATTTAACAATACAAAATTCTAATTCAAGGATTTAATTAGATTTTGGAAGGCAGCCTCTATTCGGTTTAAATCTGAATATCGCACAACTGCAACATACATGCACTGACATGCTGAGGTTGAGCATTTCAGCTTCACCTGTACCAAACTGCGATCAGTGCATATATGACAAACTAATGGACCTGTAGAAGACATCAGCAGCTTTGGGGCTTAGCAGAGAATGGTGGTTTGGGATTTGAGCTCCTTGTTAAAAGGTCAGATGTTCAATTGTTGCAAAGCAGGCAGGTGTCTGGTTTCTGCTATGTGTCCTTCAATGTGTATGTCCGCTGTCTACTGCCTACATAGACAATATTCAAACCTAAATGGACCCTCCTAAGTGGCTGATTTAAGACACTCTTCATAGTCAGCAACCTAAATAAAGCTGCAGTGTGTAATGTCAGCGCCTCTTGTAACACCCAATAATGTATCCTATCTAAAGGCTTAAACTTTAAAACCTTGAATTTCACTGGCCCTGAAGTCAGACAAACAAATGGATGGATGGATTGGTGGGTTTTTGGGTTAATGGATGGATGCATGATTAGATTTGGGAGTAGGTGGATGGGTGGGTGGATGGATGCACTGGTTGATGTATGGATGCATGGATGGATGTTTGGCTGGATGGGTGTATTTGTGGATGGGTGGGCTGGTTGATGGATGGATGGATGAATGATATAGATGGATGGATGGATGGATGGATGGATGGATGGATGGACGGATGGCCAGACTAATGGATGCGTGAGTAGGTGGGTTGATGCATGGTTGGATGGATGGATGAATGAATGGATGGATGAATGGATGGATTGATTTGTGGATGGATGGATGGATGGAAGGACAGATGGATGGGCAGACAGACAGATGGATGGATGCAGTCTAGAGGATGTTGGGGGATTTTGATTTGCATACAACAGGAAAACTGTAAGTTCATCCAGTTAGAAGAGAAATATAGCACACTAAGTCAGAACAGTCTGCAGATCTGTGTAAAGCTTTCTGGATGTAGCTTGAAAACTCTATGAGTAGCATTCATTGATAGTTTTGATCTTGGTTTAGCGATTTTATGTCTATACACAACTTTCTAATCAATACTGTTTTATTTATCTTATTTTAAAACAGTGTTTTATCTTTCTTGTAGCTCTCCTTTATGCCACCATCTTCGGTAATGTAACCACCATCTTTCAGCAAATGTACGCCAACACCAACCGCTATCATGAGATGTTAAACAGTGTGAGGGACTTCCTAAAGCTCTATCAGGTTCCCAAGGGCCTCAGTGAGAGGGTCATGGACTATATCGTCTCGACGTGGTCCATGTCCAGAGGAATCGACACTGATAAGGTACCTGGCATGAAATGCACTCAGACTCTCGCAAGCCTTCATTATTCATTTTAAAGGTCATTATTTTCATTCTATGCTGTAACATCCGTAGCATTTGTAAAACATATCCCTCTCATGTTTAAGATCACACTCCAAATATGTTATGTAAAGCTTTAAACAGTTTCTCAACATCTCAAGAATTATGGGTGAACAACTTGGAAAGTCTCCAGAAAATGTCTAAGCTTGATTTTCCTTGCAGCAGTGTACTTTAAAGGAATAATTCAGTCAGAAATTATCATTTTTTTCTTTTTTAACATTGACTCCCCCTCATGTTGTTCCAAACCTATAAGCTGTTTTTTCCCCTCTGTGGAACAAAGGTTGAGTAAATGATGACATAATGTTTGTTTTGTTTTTTTGTTATAGGTTTAGGGCATATCCACATCTTATATTAGGGGTTGCAAACAAAATCTGTCAAGAAGTGGCAAGAAATTATTTTTCTAAATTCCTCTGTAGGTGTTACAAATTTGCCCCAAAGATATGCGAGCGGACATCTGCGTCCATCTCAACAGGAAGGTGTTCAAAGAACATCCAGCTTTCCGTCTGGCCAGTGACGGGTGCTTGCGAGCTCTTGCCATGGAGTTCCAGACGATCCACTGCGCCCCAGGTGATCTCATCTACCACGCGGGTGAAAGTGTAGACAGCCTCTGCTTTGTGGTGTCAGGGTCTTTGGAGGTCATTCAAGACGATGAAGTTGTTGCTATTTTGGGTGAGTGTCAATTTTTTTAAGTTACCAGATATAACGTACCTCTAGAGGTTTGCTACTCGACCTGAGCCCGACGGGACCTGACAGACTGTGTGTTCGGATCAGTTTTACATGTATTGGGTTTGTGTTGATTTTGGGTTTGTGATTAATTAAAACTAATTATTATTCGAAATACTTTGTTTTTATTTTAGGTTGGGTGGTCAATTTAACAAGATTATTTAGTGCAGTTGTAATAATAAAGCATGTCTTAGCAAACACCACTAAGTCTACAGCAGGCCCATACATGAGAACCTCTCAACAGGCACAGCATATAAAGATGGGTATATATGGGCACAGATATAAAGAGGGTTTAGAGACCCCTTGGCAATGGCTGGTTAATCCGTGCTTGGCCATATGTATACCAAGATGTATACCAAAAATGTTTCACTACTATAAATGCCATACACAGTTTTTACCAAGGTGTCTTAGCAGATGATAAAGGGGGAAATAACAAACATTTTCACATTTTGTTGTTTTTGATGCCTGTAACATTGGTTATTTCCAGTTTAGACACTGCTAGTCCCAGCCTCACATGTCAAAGACTTAAAACAGTTTTGTTTGAGGCACTTAGCATTGAGAAAAATAGATATTCTTTGTTTTATTTGAGTTACGTGTGTGAAATAATCAGTAGGGATGCACCGATATAGAATTTCTGGGCCAATGCCGATATCCAATTATTAGACAGTTTTTTTTAATGCCGCAAACAAATATATCGAAAACATTATCGGACGGATTCCACTATTAGTTTGATCATAAAATGTTTATTTAATTTTATAAATATATATATATATATATATATATATATATATATATATATACTGTGGAATGTATATTTACAGTATTCTTTCAGTGTTTTGTCTGCAACCATTCTTAGATTCTTGTAGTGTAATCTACCTATTTCAGATAATCCATTGAAATCTAATCACCATGTAAAAACAAAAATAACTGTGATTGATCATTTAATATCAATTAGATGCTCTATTCCTGTCTAAGTTTGTGATTCTTGGCCAGAACAAGCAGCTAGGTGGGCCAGATTTCATTCTGCAAGTAAAAAGTCTGGCTATGTAAGACTGTCTTTGCTACCATTTGTTAAAAAAAAAACATTTGGATCACATGGCAGAGGGTTTCAATATCATTAACATGAATGAACTTATCCAGTGTTGCCCTGAAATGACATTCTTAACCTGAGCGGTTTCATCTTTAGGTGCATATTGAGTTTTCTGTGATCCATAAATATCCAAACCTATGCATGAAAAAGCTCCAGTTTCCTTGCTGGTGTTAGAAAGCCTGATGGAATTCATTTTTCACTGTCTGCTTGCTCTCTTTTCCTCTCAGGAAAGGGGGATGTGTTTGGTGATGTGTTCTGGAAGGAAGTGAATTTAGCTCAGGCCTGTGCAAATGTCCGTGCACTGACTTACTGTGATCTTCATATCATCAAACGTGATGCCTTACAGAAGGTTCTGGAGTTCTACACGGCATTTGCCGGACACTTCTCAAGGAACCTAGTGCTAACCTACAACCTGAGGAAACGGGTAAGTACATAAAAGACCACTTTACAGGAGAGTTAATTACACTCTGAAACCTTTAAATCAGTTCCAAATAGTCTATCTATCTAAGGGTTACAACCAGTTGAAACAGAACATTAAGGTGGGGCAGTGGTGGCTCAGTGGTTGAGGCTCAGGGTTACTGACCAGAAGGTTGGAGGTTCAAGCCCCAGCACCACCAAGATGCCACTGTTGGGCCCTTGAGCAAGGCACTTAACTCCAGGTTGCTCCGGGGGGATTGTCCCTGTAATAAGTGCACTGTAAGTCGCTTTGGATAAAAGCGTCTGCCAAATGCATAAGCATAAATGTAAATGTAAGGTCACAGTTGCAGGTTATCACTTTTTACAGTGTATAGCACATGAATTTTAGGTGATATATTTTAACAATTGCATTACATAATCAACTACATTTACAAGCTTGTTTATTTGCAATAAAATTTGTGCAGCAGCTCAACTGATAGAGTGTTACACTCGTGATGCAAAAGGACCAGGATACGAGTCCTGAAGAGCACGAGTCGACACATGAGTCGAAAGTGTCATAGAAGCACCACGTGACGAGGTTGCTTCAGCAATTATTTTTGATCTCACATTTTACTTGATAGAGCATTAACCTTAAAAACTTAAAATCTGTTTGGGAGAAAATTTCATTCATGACATGAACTACGTATATCATTTTGCAAAGAAGTTGCCACAGTCATGTATATTTCATCTGGTGGAAAATCTAAAATGACCGTCTCAGTTTGAGGGCTGAAGCAATCATGGTCTCTCTGTGTGTGTGTTTCATTGATTGCATGCCGATCATCAGGGTAAAAGCCTTATTTGTTCAGGTGAAGATGGTGAGCATAAGCTGCTCTGTATTATCCAGGTATAGCCTAATCAGATGCAGCTTATTTTACTAATGCTCACATCTTAAGTGTCGCACTAATTCCTGTGTGATTAAAAGATGATGAGAGAAGGACAGCGGCAAAGATTCGATTGCGACTATCAAAGACGGCTGTTTAATTTAGTAATGGCCAGAAAATGTCTAGAGTCAAAAGTTGAATTAGGGGAACACAAAGTCAATCTGACCTTTTGAAGAACAGATTGAAAGTAGAAACCTAATACACAAGTATCTTTATCATCAACCCCCTGTCTCTTTTTTCCTGTGTCCCTCTGCTGTCTCTCTACAAATAAGAATCAGTAATTAGATCTGTTGGTCAGTCGGTCAGTCAGTCTGTTGGTCAGGGTCGGTCGGTGGGTGGGTTGGTTGGTGGGTCAGTCAGTGGGCCGGTCAGTGGGTGGTTGGGGCAGTCGGTCAGTCTGTCTATCAGTCAGTGGGTCGTTCGGTGGGTAGGATGGTCGGGCAGTGGGTCGGGTTGGTTTTGATTCGGTTGGTGGGTGGGCCGGTTGTTTTGTCTGACGGTCAGTGGGTCGGTCATGGGTGGGGTGGTCGTGGGATGGTTTGGTGGGTCGGTCAGTGGGTGGGTGGGGCGGTCAGGTTGAATGTTGGGTCGGTTTGGTGGGTTGGTCAGCAGGTATTCATCTAGCTGAATTACCCTCATATCATGCTAAAACATTATGTGGTTTAACCATGAAGAGAAATGGTCACGCTGCACTTTGCCATGCAATCAATACATGCTTGTGTAAAAGTACAAAAGTTTCCAAAATTTTTTTATTTAAGATTAAACATTTAAAGAGACAGTCAGAGATATTCTTTGTCAGTCCCACCAGAATTTCGCAGCACCTTTTCTTGATTATTGCGTCTTAAAGTGGGGCTTTGCTCAAAAATTCAGATGCCATTAGCGATGTTTGTGTGTGTGTGTGTGTGTGTGTGTGCGTGCGTGCCGCGTGTGTGTGTGTGTGTGTTATTTTGCAGTGAAAACTCACAAATAATCATAGACACACTGGTGTAATTTGGTATTTTGGTGTCAATGATGTTATAAGTGCAACACCCTGTAATTATTTTAGTGCACAACAACTGAATATGTAGCTAGTAAACATTCTAATCGCAAGGTACTTTATAATAACGGATTTTTAAGAGAAGATAGAAATGCAAATCAACATGTTTCCTGGTCTTACAGAATCACGTTATTATACCAACATTTGTGTCAAATTATGTTTACATGGCTCATTGTAAATTTCGCCGTAGTTTTGTGTTGAAATTTACTACAACACTACAACAACTGTTATTCCCTTTCACACAAATCACGAGTAAAACAGCAGATCATCAGTTCTTAAACACTTACCTTTCACCCTGTTAGTCACACAATTCTATCTTATGACATCTACATATTTGTATAATAGTGCATGACTTCATGACATACATTTCAACATTTACATTATGTTTGCACCTCAGAGCTGCCGTGAACTACTACTAATAACACTAATTGTACTTCATTACTATACTTACAGTAAGTAATTTACACCTCTGAGATTTATTGAGTTTTAATATGATATCCCTTTTATTCTTTTTCCTCTTCTCTTCTTTTCTTTTTCTTTTTATATTTATTATGAACTTTTTATGCTCTCTGTTGGTATTTTGTCTCTTTCTTATATGGAGTAATTCTTTATTGATGCATCCTCTTCCATTTTCTTTCTCTGTTTTTTAATAGATTTTTGTCCGGGCCTGTTATACAGTAATTTTGTCTGTATGTGATAATCAATCTGCACAGCTGTGAGCGTGTGGCCCTGTCCAGCCCTGAGCAGATATATCAGTGGTGTCTTGTTTTCTTTGTATAATATATGGCTCTGGGCAGGCCACATACCATTGATTCAGGTCACATTCAGCCCTGGGGAAAGTATCTGTTCCCCTGTTTACCCACAAAATGTGCTGAATGAGGTTGTTGAAGCATGTTTGAAGTTTCAAGCAAGTTGGTGCTTTTGAAATACAGAGGGGTCCTAAAGTCTGAGGAAAAGTCTTTTTTTTAATCTTTTTTTTTTTTTTAACCTGGAAATACATTTTTATGATTTTGAAAATCAAAGAAAGAAACTTTATTAAGTAAAATGAAAAGGCTATATGTAGTATAGGAATGGCATTTGGAATCCAGCATTAGCAGCTCACAATTCTCTCTTCCAATAACTCATTTGTGACTCTTCAGCTGTCACAGAAACATAAACAGACATACTTACAATATGAACATAATTTATGTTTTTAATGTTTTCTACATAAAAAATATAGAAATTTGTGTAACATAAGTCATTCATTTAAACGAAATGACTTAATTGACCTTTAGAAACTGTAATATGATTACATGAATTTAAAATGTAATGCGTTACACTAACTTTGTACTTTGAAAATCATTAGATTACAACGACTAATAATTTTGTAATCAGATTACAGACAACACTGGTAAGATTATATACAATTGTTGGTCATTAATGAAATGTAAGTAAATTTGACGCCTGATCTCATGACAATTACGTTATCAATGGCCACATTGTTGCGAACCAAAATTTCGTGCTGTATTACAAGTTTAGCTGCAGTTTCCCAGTGAGATGTCCAGCGGGGGGCACCAAAAGCAAGTACAATTATTTTTTAATCAGTGTTTTTAAGATTAATTTTAGATCATTTTAACGAGTAAAACATACTTACCTAACCTACAACTTTAGCCTAAACCTAACAATAGTATCTTAAAAACAAATGCAACATGGAAAGCAAATTTTCTGAACCAACCACGTCATTTTGTGTTCCATCTATGACATTTTTGTCTCTCGTGTCAGCTTGCGTCCTTGGCTGGGCTCAAACTGTAGTCTTCCAAATCCAAAGTCAAACACACTATCAGGTGCGCTACTTGGTGAGTGTTGTGTTTAGCTTTGTTTAGGGGTACAGTCAGTGTCAGGTTGATACAACTGGTAATGTATCACAACAGAGCATGCATGCATTAAAAATGACTACAGAATTCATTAACAAAAGATTCCTCGTTCATGAACAAAGGATGTCTTCTCTCATAAGCCTTTTTCAAATGATTATTTAAAAAAAAATAACCTTACAGACAGCACATAACTACATCAGTCCTGACAGATCTCCTTAAGCCACTAATAAACTAATAATATATTGATGACACGTTATACTTCCATTTGCCATTAACAAACATATACTGTAGGTAGGCTTAATTCTTCACAGATTTGTAGCTAAGATTATCAACATTTAAATCTTTCAAATCAAACTTTCATGACATTTATAAATACTTTCATGTATTTTCAGTTTAAATGTATATTAAGCATTGAAAAATGCAATAATGCAATAATGGGTTATTCATGAATGCAATGTTAATATATCTGATTATAATACAATGACTTTTGGGGACGTGCTTTGCCACAGATTTTGCATAACGTGATAGACATGATACATTTCTACTGGTCTATTACACATTGACGCTATAATGAAGACTCAGGTTGATTGGGATCCATCAGCGTTTATTAAAGAAGACAGAGTAAATACAGGCGTGGGACAATAACGGGCAAACAGGAATGTCTCAGGTAGGCTAAATCGTAGTCAGGCAGGCAAACAGTCAGGGCAGGCAGTAATGATCAACAGTGGAGAGACAGGCGTAAACTCAGTAAAGGCAGGCGGCAGACAGACGTGAAAGGAGTAATCAGGCAAGGGTCAGAACACAGATAAACAGTAATACTATGGGTAAACGCTCAGAAATGCAGCCGGAGCAAAACAAGACTTCGCAGTGAATGAACATGTAAACACAGTTTAAATAGGGTGATGATAATGACAGTCAGCTGGAGCGTAATCACGCCAGGTATGTAGGTTTATGGGAAATGTAGTCTAAATTTGGTGCGTGTCATCTTCATGTAGTTGTGCAACGAGTCGTTATTGGTAGTGACATTTCATTATTTTTTTTATTTCGTTTTTTAAGTTTGAGATTTTGCTTATCACGTTAAGTTAGACGGGATGCTGACATGCTGTTTACTGTTATCATGCACATTTTAATTTGACTCGCTATTTTTCTCAGAATCTTGCGCAAAATTAATCCGTCAGTTTTCAAAATGCTATCCGTAATTTTGATACATAGAAACAAGCAAGAAACTCCCTGTGGCAGGGCGGAGGGCGGGGCCGGGTCGGGTCGTAATCCTACACACCCGGACCCGTATTAGGCTAATTAAGCCTCAGAGAATTGTTGGAGTAATTCATCTTTTAGACAGCTATTGTTTTTTCTGTCAGTTCTGTGTAAATAACACACATTTCCCATTTTGAAAATCCTGGGACCCTATTGATTGCCACAAGCAGTAAATTGTCACTAGTCACCTTCACTGGAGCGAGTAAATGAATATGGAAGTGTGTGTTGTGGAGCACGCTGATGACATAACAGCCGGATGCTTTTACACACTCATGGGAGTTTATGCTGGTGGATCAATTACCTTAAAGTCTGTTTAAAGACTGAAATCACTACCTGAACAATTCCTGTTAATGTCTTAAAGCAAAGGTTCTCAACCAGGGGGGTCGGGTCCCACTGGGGGGCCTCAGCAAACGTCCAAGGGGGCTACAAGATGAATTAAACTTACTTACTGTAAAGAGTTACCTTATGTTAAGTAAGATTTTATTTGTTAACATTAGTTAACTACATTGGTTACCATGAACTAACAATGAACAACAATTTTAGTGCACTTATTAATCTTGGTTTGTTTATTTTAAACATATCAATACAAATTTAAAATTAAAAGTTGTACATGTTAATATTAGCCAATGCCTTTTGAAAGACTAATAAAACTCTATTCATTGTTAGTTCATGATTCCTAATGCCAGTGGCAGATTTAGGCATGGGCGTCATCTTGCGGGGTGGCGGAGAACAGAAGATAAAACTGTAATATCTATAAATGGTAAATGGTCTGCACTTATATAGCGCTTTTTTATTAACCTTAGAGGTTACCAAAGCGCTTTACACTGTGTCCCAATCACCCATCCACACTCACATTCACACACCATTGACGGCAGAGCTGCCATGCAAGGTGCTAGCCTACCATTGGGAGCAACTTGGGGTTCAGTGTCTTGCCCAAGGACACTTCAGCATGTGGAGCCATGTGGGCCGGGATTCAAACCACCAACCCTGCGATTGATAGCCGACCCACTCTAACATCTGAGCCACAGCCACACCCTATAATGTCAATATCTATAGAGTCATCATTGTGTAGTTTGATGAAAAAAAAAAAAAACGATTGTGAATTGTGTTTAAAAATAAGTAATTAAATAATAATTATATTTATAACCCCAGTGAGCAGCTGAAGGTGACTGTGGCAAGGAACACAAAACTCCATAAGATGTTGATTAATGGAGAAAAATTTCCTTGGGAGAAACCAGACTCACTGTGGAGTTCCCCTCTGGCTAACATCATGAATATAATGCCAATTTTACTTATGTATAGTGCAAGTCATGGTTTAAAATGATTAAACTAAGTAAGTGTTAAGGGTCAGTGTTTAAACATTC
Organism: Xyrauchen texanus; assembly: GCF_025860055.1. NCBI lineage: Eukaryota > Metazoa > Chordata > Actinopteri > Cypriniformes > Catostomidae > Xyrauchen > Xyrauchen texanus. The sequence goes on along the minus strand of NC_068323.1, from coordinate 24,693,239 downwards.
ATTTTGTATGAACTGTAAGATTAATGACTAATGTCTTTGAAGTCCATCCTGGATTAACTGCAGAAGTTCACATAGATGCAATTGTCCTTGTTAGTTGGCTGATGAAGGGTTTTGTTGGCAATTAATTGATAGTCTATGTATTCCATTTCAAGAGTGTAGTCCATCATTAGACCAAGGTGATGCAGGCAGAGATCAGTGAGGTGCATCGCAGTTCAACCGGCCGGTAATTTCGGTGAAGTCTATCCAAAATCCAATGGTTCAGACAATGGCATATGAAGTATCCCATGTCTTATGGTTGGAGTTGGCATCAGTTCATCTTCTGAAGTCCATCGTAATAGACTGAAGTGATGCTTGGCTGACACCGGCTGCTATTAGTCATCATCATTCAGTGACACGTAGCAGTGGAGTCCAACACAGTCCAGCCGGATCTGGTGACCTCAGGATAGGAGTCCCGAGGTTGAGACAGGGATTTTTTTTTTATAATATTAGCATAGATGCCATTCAATTTATTGCAGAGTTATAGATCAAGATCAACGTTTCTGGTTTCTGGTTCTAGCAGACCTATCTAAAGCAGCCTAATTGTGAGTTGAAGGATAAATTAGTTGTCTGCCTGGCTAAATAGATGAGTCTTTAGTCAAGAATTAAACTGAGTGTGTGTGTCTGCATCTCGAACAGTGTTAGGGAGACTATTCCATAGTTTAGGAGCCAAATATGAAAAGGATCTACCTCCTTTTGTGGATTTTGATATTCTAGGAACTATTAACAGGCCAGAATTTTGCAATTATAATGAACATGATGGAATATAGTGCGGTAGAAGGACGCTTAAGTACTGTGGAGCTAGACCATTCAAAGCTTTGTACGTAGTTAACATAATTTTAATACGGAATTTAAGCCAATGTAACAACAATAAAATGGGGCTAATATTATCATAATATTTCTTGGCTCTTGTCAGCACTATGGCTGCTGCATTTTGAACCAATTGAATTTTATTCATTGAACTTGCTGGACATCCTCCCAGTAATGCATTACAATAATTTAGCAATATTTCTTAGGTGGAAGAATGCTGTTCTACAAATATTTGTAATTTGATTTTCAAAGGACAGATTGGTAAATATATACCACCAATAGTTCTTCGCTGTTGAAGACAATGTAACTGTACATCCATCGAGAGTCAAATTATATTTTAGCTGCTTATTTTTAGAGGTTTTGGTCCAATAATTAGTACCGCTGTTTTGTCGGAATTGAGTAGAAGGAAATTTCTGTCCATTCTATCTTTTATTTCATTGATACACTGTGCTAATTTGGAGAATTGTGAAATCACATCAAGTTTTGAAGAAATATAAAGTTGGGTATCATCGGCATAACAGTGGAAACTTATTCCACTATTCCTGATTATATCTCCCAGGGAATGCATATACAAGGAGAAAATCAGAGGTCCTAAAACTGATCCCTGTGGCACTTCATACTTTACTTTTGTTTGGTTTGACAATTCCTCATTTACATAGACAAAGTGGTAGCGGTCTGCTAAATAGGACCTAAACCATACTAATGCAACTCCATAAATGCCAACATAATTCTCTAGCCTATTCAATAGAATGTTGTGATCTATCGTGTCGAATGCAGCACTAAGATCTAAAAGCACTAGAAGTGAAATGCAGCCATGATCAGATGATAAGAGCAAGTCATTTTTAACTCTGATAAGTGTAGTCTCTGTACTGTGATGAGACCTTAATCCTGACCGAAATTGTTCATATATACTATTTCTCTGTAGATATGAACATTGGGAGGATACTACCTTTTCTAGTATTTTTGACATAAACAGGAGATTTGAAATTGGTCAATAATTAGCCAGTCCTCCAGAATCAAGTTGTGGCTTCTTAATAAGCGGTTTGATAACTGCCATTTTAAAGTTTCTTGGGACATGTCCTAAGGATAGCGTGGAGTTAATAATATTAAGAAGAGGTTCTGAGATTACAGGGAATACCTCTGTGACAGGACGGAGGGCGGGGCCGGGTCCGGTGAGTAAGTGTTTTTTTTCCCTCTCCTCTCTCTCTTGGACTGCCGCTCCGTGTTGGTCTTTCCCTCTCTTTTTAAAATGTTTTGTTTATTTGGCACGATCACAATTACGGCGTGTAGGTGCCACACTTTTTTTTCCCTTCCCCTTGTCCCCTCCCTCAACCAGGTAGACGGGGATGACCTGCCGGCAGACGATGCGGAATTCACGCCCCTCACCAGGGAAAAGGGGGAGGGGAGGTGTACATCATGCCGGGGGCTCCCTGGCCTGATAGAGCGAAGGAGGAATGTGACAGGGCGGAGGGCGGTCCGGGTTGTGATTCTGCACACCCGGCCCCTAATCAGGCTAATCAAGCCTCAGAGAGGGATAAAGGCCGACTGGAAGCTGCAGTGTGTGAGAGAGATTTACAGACAGCTGTCCGACACCTTTGTGTATTTGTCTTTTTGTTTAAGTTTCGTATTAAAATATTATTTATTTTGTCGAGCCGGTTCTCGCCTCCTTTCCATTAATCCCTTTACATCCTCTTTTAAGAGCTTGGTTGGTATTGGATCTAACATTTTGTGGCTTTTGATGTTTCGATAAGTTTTGTTAGCTCTTCATGACCTATAACAGCAAAGGATTGAAGTTGCACGTGAGAAAAATTATGAGACTGTTTTCCGAGGTACTGGGACAGATGATTGCATAATTCCAATTTTATTTCTGATTATTTCAATTTTATCTGTAAATAAATTCATTAAATCATAACTCTTGTGCTGCAATGAAATATCTGGTTCTGTTGAGGCTTTATTCCTAACCGATCTAGCCACAGTACTGAACAAACACCTATGATTGTTGTGGTTATTTTATATTAGTTTGCTCAAATATGCTGACCTGTAGCTACAGACACTATCCTTCCATGCACCGTGAAATACCTCTAATTTTGTATTCTTCCATTTGCGCTCCATTTTCCGAGCTGCTCTCCTGAGAACATGAGTGTGATCATTGTAACATGGTGCAGGGCTTTTTGCTTTCATTTTCTTTAATCGAAGTGGGCGACACTATCAAGAGTGCTATAGAGGACTGTATTTATATTTCAAGTTCTTCTAGGCTTTGGGGTTTACTGAGTAAATAATTCATATATGTGTAAGTAATGCATAATAATTCTAATATTTCTAAATATACCACAGTTAGTTCTGGTCCTTGAATCTGATTGGACGAGAGACGTTCCATGAGCACTGTTGGTGTGACAGGATCAGCACTCAGACACTTCACTTTGTGTGTATCACGCCGCTTGTGTTCTTGCTGTTCTAAACTAAAGTGTAAGCATAATGCATATGTTAACAGTTGTCTTTATTTTTGAAATTACACATGTTTGCCAGCAGGTGGTGGCAAAAGATAATTTTTGTGTGTAATATGAGCCAGTTGGTGAATAATATCCGTTAGTGGATCCGTTAGTCATTGTTTACAAAGAACAGCGCTCTGTGAGTTTCCACATTGGATACATACTGTTTAAAATGGCAGAGGACATCGCTGCTTCTATAGTGAATGACATTTGCGCGACCGGCTACCTCGAAATCGAGAGGAATACCCCGCATGGATGTCTATATTCCACTGAGAAAGCTGATCTTCAGAAAGCTGTAAGCATCTCTGATTGGGTGTGGCAACATGTGTACGCACACGCTCCATCTCTCTCTCTCTCTCTCTCTCTCTCTCTCTCTCAACACACACACACACAGACACTGAAGTGAACATTTTGAATTACTAATTAAGGTTTGTAAAGTAGTTCCATACACAAATGCGTACATAAGCTTGTATATAAGCAAATATCACACTCGCCCTACATCAGCACTGCTGTAATTACCTATGGCACTCGGCCAGCAGTGCTGATGTAGGGCCATATCACACATGTGAGTGTGATATTGCCGAAATATAATATGTAGGGCCTATAATACTGTAAATAGGCCCTAAATATTATATTTCAGCAATATCACACGAGCAAGAGTGCAATATGGCCCTACAATAAATATACATTATAATACAGATTCAAATTCAGTTTGAAATAAATAGCTTTATTGTGGCAGATAAATTAAGCATTGATTAGACAATGTAAAAATTTGATTAAGAACTAAATATGCATGTATTGTTTGTTTTATTCTCATATCATTGAACAAGCCTACAGTTAAGTTTTTTCCAGTTTACAGTACGAGTTTGTGTGTTCCGTCTGCACTATTTTTAATTGTCGCTCTATGTGCATGTGCAAGACTCAGACGGATGAGTTTGGAGTGTCTGACTGGTATTCAGTGTCATAATCGCTGTGTAAATTTATAGTGGGAACTTTGAAAATCGCATCTCAAGATTTCTATTTCATGTTTTGCTATGTTAACAATTAGTTTTATCTTCAGAGATTATTAATCATGAAACCATTACTATTCCAGGACATCTTATTAACCTTTTAACAATTAAAGCAGTAATCAACGCTGCTCTGAGTATAAAGCAATTCTCTCTTTGGTCATACTGTGTTGGCGAGGGTTGTTGAACCTTACGTCATGAGTAGGTTATTCCACGGCCACTTGTCTCTCTGGGCTGTGTGTCCCGTAAAGAAGCAAAATGGGGATGTTGTTTTAATTCAGCCTCTAGGCTCATTCATAATTAAGCACAAATAACCAGAGAAATAATTCCCACAGGGCATGGAAAGCAGTTGTCCACCATTTTGAATGAGTCTGGAATATCTTCAGGATATTGTTCAATTACACCTCAGGTTGAGAAGCTAGGCACATTTCAAGTCAAATCAGCTTTGGTAGAATCAAACTTATTCATCTTGGATTTAGACCGAGATAGTCTTCTCATTTCACCTGTTTGTGAAAGATGACTGTGATTTTGCCAACTAAGACATGTTCTTGGATCAACATCTTTTGTTGGTCTTGCAACATAATTTCTGTCAAACAAACATAGTTCTAACCAAAGGGGTCAATGTGTGGCTGGTTCACTTTAGTTAGCCCCTACTGAAAGCATCTTACTTCATTAAAGGCCATTAAAAAGTAGCCGTGTGTTCTGACCCTGGGTCCAATCCTACAACTCTTGCATAAACTATGATAAGAATGTTGTTTAAGCCCAAATCCTAACTCCTAACCCTAAACTTTCCCCTATGTTGTTCCAAGACCAACAAGACTGTTGCTCAATATAACCTACATGGTAAAATATGCCCATCATCAACTTATTTAAAATGGATATTTTCTGTGAATTGAGTACACTTTCTCTTTACTGCCACTTCTGAGAGGTTTGGCTTTGGTGCACCGTGAAACTAAAGATAGTGTGACTGATGCCTATAGCAAACACTTGCTCAAAATGAGTCATGTGACTTGCATAATCATCGTTCGAGAAGCTTGAGGGTCAAGAGTGCAGATAGATGTGTTTGCATGATGTTTTTAACCGATTTCATCTCCAGATAAACAAGACCACATCTAGCCTTATCCTCAGCTCCATTTCACACGTATCTGTGTTTGATAGATTGCAGTTCATTTATGGCCCCAGTCTCTCAGTAAATCAGATTCTACTGCAATCTGTCACAAAAAGATAGTAGTGAGTTTGGCTTTACAATGTTAACTGCAGAAGTCATGAGCTCTGGTATTTGGACTGGTTAAATTAAAAATGAGGCCAGGGTCAGTTACTATCAATGGTAATGGAAAAAGTAATAGTTTGCAATGAATCCAGCTGAAAGTAAGGGAATAGTTCACCATATCCAGTTATCAAATGACATCAAACATTTAATATCATTGACACCAAACCACCAAATGAAGAGGTAATTTTATATGTTTCATATGATAATTTCAGGCATTTAAAATAAGATATTTTATTAATTCATGATTGATACAACAAATTACAGCAAAATCCATAATCTGAATCAGCAACACATTGTCATATCAACAGTCATCCACTAATTTCTCTGAATTATTTGTTCATTTCAAATTGGACATGACAAAGTTTTTGATTCACTTAAGTGGATGGGCTTATAAGAGTCATTCGTTTGGGAGCAAGAGCTGTATGTTTCACACTGTATAAAGAATTGACTCACAAGAGTAATTCGCTGGGGAATTGGACTTCATTGGTCGTGCAGTATGCTTGGCACTTAAAGTCAAAAGAACAGGCTCAGAAGAGCCATTCCTTTGGTAATTGGTCTACACTAGTTGCGCTGTATTGGAATCGACTCTATTCTTGGTTCTCGGTTCCCAACCCCATGTATTACTCAAGAAGAATTCTCATGTTGTGTGAACTCTTTCTTTAAAATTGTGCTTGTTCAGATTTTATGTTTTGTTATTCTGTTTGAACCACATAGATCATCTTCCGTAAAATAAGTGATGTCAAACGGGAGGAAGAGGAGATGCTGCAAAGGAAGAACGAAGCCCCTCTCAATCTTCCCCCAGACCACCCTGTGCGCCGTCTCTTCCAGCGATTTCGTCTACAGAGAGAAGCGCGACTGGCAGCAGAGAGAGCCAGCCAAGGAGAACATGATGTTGAGAGTAGTCCTGTTCATGCAGTGAACACCACGGTACACATGCTACCAACTAGCATCGTCACAGTCACTGAAAGTCCAGCCACACCGATTGCCTCTTCATCCTCCTCTTCAATATCATCTAGAACTTCATGTCGAGCAAAACGTTCCACTCCTATTGCCCCCAATGAAAACTATACAGGAAGTAAGTCAGCCGAACCACCCAAAAAAAAGGGCTGGGGTCGCTTTAAAGACGCCACAGTCAAGTCTGACCTCTCTTGGAGTTCTGTGTCCAAAGCAGAGTCCATGGAGATGCTCCCAGACAGGACTAAGTCACAAGGTGAATTGTCCCTCAAGAAGACAGACTCGTGCGACAGTGGCATCACTAAGAGTGACCTGCGACTCGACAATATGGGCGACAGTACAACTAGAACCCCTCAGGATCAGAGCCCCATGCAGCCCGAAGGGAGCCGAGCATTCTGCCCCATTCCAGAACAGTGTCTTCAGGCTTGCTTTGTAGAACTAAAGCAAGAACTGCGGGGAGATATCCACTCGCTCAACAGAAGAATGTCCGTGCTTGAAAACCAACTCGCTGAGATGCTCAAACTTCTCAAAGCAAGAAAGTCCTCTGGATCTTGACACCTGTTTGTCATATCAAGGCCCGACTCTCCTGATTCAGAAAAAGAAATTGACATGTTCTCCTAACTGTGTTTAATTGGACACGTTGGCTGTAGAAAACACTGTTTGGTCCTGTTGTTGTAAAAGCGAACTGACCCCAACTAGTATCTTACTTATCAACACATTTTACTTTAAGGGCAAGTTGTTGACCTTCGTGATGAAGAGTCATGCTAGGAAATATGTAGAACTTGGAATATATAAATATAAAATATATTAACGGTTGTACTTTATTTTACATAACTGTTCTTCATTTACTTACCATATAACTGCAGTAATTACTAGGTACTAACCCTACACCTAACCCCAACCCTAACCTTAACCAGTATTAAGTACATGCAGTTACCTGATATTACTCAGTACTTTCTTGGGTAAGTACACTGTAAGTATACTGAAAGTACACGTACTGTAAAATAAACTGCAAACCAATTACTGTGAACTTGTATAGTGGTCAACACTTTTTGTACGGTTATCAAAATCAACCAGTATTTGTGTCTGTGAAATGTACAACTTCCACCAGTCTTTAGATGCGGCCACATTTACCATAGCACAGCGAAATTTAGCATGTGACTAAAAAACTACTTGTCAAGCACATTATGATGTACTTTATGCTCTGGAACAAAACTTGAACCCCCCGCAAAATTCCTCTAGTGAAATTCCTCACCACTGGAAGTCCATCAGTCCAAATTTCTGATTGTGTGGATTGCCATTGAGATGACTGTATTTCGGCAGTGGAATTTTGCCGGACAAAGGTAAATGTGACTGCGCCTTTTCTCTCACATCTGTTGTCACTGTCAGATTTCAATATCAGATTTCAATGTCAGCAAATTTGGCAATACATCTTGCAAAGGATGAATTTACATTAAGAACAATTCATCACCTTTGATTTTGCAAAGAAAAGTTTGGTCAGTTAAATACAGTAGTACTACTTTTCAAATGCACATACTGTTGAAACACGGTCTCATGAGAAGTATTAATCATAGTATGAGATGGCGAAATCGTAAGAAATCATACAAGTTGACTTGTACAAAAACATACTTTTACTCCCATAGAATAAAATAAATTAACCAACTAATTTTGTTATAAAGATTTTCCCAAGTTTAACCCCTAACCCAAACCCTAACCCTAAACCCTGATTTTCATAGGAATATCTCTTGTGTACTACGATTTCACCATCTGGTACAAATTATTATGAATTGTCTTCAGACTTTGTTGGATTGTTTTTTCTTCAAATACTTTTATTTTGGTACTTTTGTATTTTTTTTACTATATAGTACTATGTTGCCAGTTTATGTGGTAAATGCTGTGCTCTTAATAATGTTGACAGTATACAATAGAAGATAATAACCAAAAATTCACCAACTGGCAAATAGGTACTACTGTCTGTTTTGGATATGAACTTCTTAATAACTTAATTAAAAATGTAATAACTTGGGGGCATGGGTAGCTCAACATATAAAGATTATGACTACCACCCCTGGAGTAATGAGTTTGAATCCAGGGCATGCTGAGTGACTCCAGCCAGGTCTCCTAAGCAACCAAATTGGCCCGGTTGCTAGGGTGGGTAGAGTCACATGGGGTAACCTCCTCGTGGTCGATATAATGTGGTTCTCGCTCTCGGCGGGGCACGCGGTGAGATGTGCATGGATGCCACAGAGAATAGCATGAAGCCTCCACATGCACTACGTCTCTGCGGTAACACGCTCAACAAGCCACGTGATAAGATGAAGATTGACGTCTCAGATGCGGAGACAACTGAGATTTGTCCAGATTGAGGTGAGTCACTACACCACCATGAAGACTTAGAGCACATTGGGAATTGGGGATGCCAAATTAGGGAGAAAAGGGGAGAGGAAAAAAGAAAAAACTTCAACGTCAAACTTAATTTGATGAACTTCAACGTAGAGTTGAAGGGAAACTTAAGGGACATTTTAATGCTAAATGTTGCAGTAATTTTTTGAGAAGATCAAAAATTATATTATGTACTATACTTAACAGATGAACCATAATGCATACAACTTATATGATGTATAAGCAATACAAATAACTTTAAAGTTTATTAATGTGGGATAAGTCATAGTCTGGATTTATATGTGAATCAATTAATCATGGAATTAGGTGTACTAGTGTTAAACGAGCATGTGATTTTGAGTGTTTCGCCAAAAATGAATTCCCTTTTATAAAACTGTATTTATTTTCATGAAGTGTCTGATTCTGATTTCTTTTCTTTTTTCTTTCTTCTTCTTCTTTTTCTTTTTTGGAAATGTAATTTCCAGAGAAGGTATGGAAAGTGCTACACTGTACCTTGTCCAAATTTGTACTGAACAACTGTGTCTTTTTGACACAATATACAGTATAAACTGTATTCAGAATGAATCAGACACTGATTGATTGATTGTATTGTACCCTTTTTATCTGACAAAGATTAGCAGAAACATTTTATTGGAAAATATTTGAATGCTTGAGATAATGGTGGTCTTTTGTTTACATACATTTCAGATAATTTTTTTTGCAAGATATTAAGTTTAATGTTTAATAGATTAGATTATACTGTATAATGGAAAATACTTTATTATTAAAGTATTATGGAGAGTCTAGAATGGAGAATAGCCACTTTGGGAATAAAATGACAATTGTGCAATGACTGATATGGTTAAAAAAAATTCTTGATGTATTTTGAAGATGTTTAATGCTGCATCCGTTTCATGTGTAATTTCCCCACATGCTGCTTATTTAACTTGACATGTTAAAATTGAGTTTTCACTTCGTTTACTATGCATACATTTATTATCTCATTTTATGCGCAAGGACAATGATTTAGCTTTGCTCATTTTATTATTCTTGAAAGTTGCAGAATAACTTCAGTTAAAATTATTTGGTTTCTTTGCCTAGATTATATTGTAAAAAGAAAGCCTTTGTAGTACTGGGACAGATTTGTGTGAAGTAGCATAGATATACAAACCCAAAAATAAACAATGTGAAAAGAAATAATTATGTATGTCCCTTTTCTGTTTTAATTTGTTTGTTTGTTGTTGTTGTTGTTGTTGTTATCTTTACCTTTAGTTTGTGCACTATTTGTTTTTTGGGGTCACACTTTATATTAGGTGGCCTTAACTACTATGTACTAACTGGGACAGGGTGAAGGGCGGGGCCGGGTCGTGATTATACACACCCTGTCCCTTATCAGGCTAATTAAGCCTCCGAGAGGGATAAAGGCTGACTGCGGATGGTGCTGCGACAAGAGAGAGAGATAGTTTACGAGCAGCTGACCGTCATGTGTGTGTTTGTGTCTTTTTGTTTACATTTTTCTTTAAACTATTATTTATATTGTCAAGCCGGTTCGCGCCTCCTCCTTAATCAAATGATTAAGTACATAGTAGTTAAGACCATCTAATATAAATTGGAACCTTTTGTTATGTAGTTGCACTGCTTAAGTCCAGTTATGTTTGTTTATAACATTCTCACATCACCAAGAAGTCTTTCATGTAATCCTTCATATCTATACATTATATTTTGGAATCATATGAATATTTTATTGTTCAATAAAGCTTTCATCAATTACAAAATACAAAAATATACCAATAAATAACGATGCTGGAAACATGCAGACGAAGAGACGATGGTGAAGTGATGAACCCAAGTGCAGTTTAGTTCCAAACCTGACTACAAACGTGAACAAAACAAAATATAACCATGAAAAGCTTTGGCCTTGGCCTTGGGAATATACATGTAGACATTGGTGATATTTAGTAGTTTAAGCTAAAGTATTACGTTTTGCGGTGTGACATGCGGTACTCCATTTAATAACTCCATATAAAACTATTATTCTTATATGATTGTCATGAATGTAGCGTTTATGAGCTCATATTAATTTAGAGACGACATGGAATATTTAAAGACTTTTAACGGCAAAAAAGCATTTTTATTCATTAAATGTTTATTGAAATACAGGTCCTAGACATAAACTTTACCTTAAACGTTCAAATAAACATTCAACTGCACAGATAAATATTTGCCAAAATAGGCCCCCAAATAAAGATAATTCAATATATACAGTAATGATCTAAAGACTTCTAAATGTAATATTTATAATTGATATATTTCAAAACATTATTGTGAAAGACGAGTAAATCATTGATTAGACGATGCCAAAACTTGTCTTTAGTCATGAAAACATAATGAAAATCAAAAATGTCCTTATTTAATTAGTGACTTAGAAATACTGCAGAATCTGAAATATCTAGCATTCATTTTACATCATAATGTCTTTTATTTTTTATATTTTTATTATTGCTAAAAATCCTAAAACCTTAAAATTAGATTTGCAATCCCAGATGTCAAATGTGGGCTTTTTAACCCCAGCTATATACATGTGTGAATTTATCAAAGCTGGATTTCATGTAGAGTTTTAGCTAGAATTCATAAAAGTTATAACAAATTATGCTAATCCTGTTTCAGTCAATGTCATCAAATAAAATAACCTTTAAATCCACACTGAAACCATTTTCAGATCAGTGAAGTACACCTGTGAAGTATTTTCCTTGTATACATTCAGCTCAGCCTGTACGATCTGGATAAGGTTATTTCATGGTGGGTTTGTTTTGATATAATTACCATGACTAATTCAGATGGTCGCAATAAAAGAGGTCTATTTTCTCTTAATCTGATTAGGGCCACAGAGCCCGTCTGATCCTCTGAGCATTTTCAGATATTTGATTAAAGTGAGTGTTGATGTCTTATGCTAATCACCTGCCTCCTGCTCTTTCTACAATAAAAGCTGTTTCAGGTCTTTTCATTCAATTCCTGGATAGTTCAACTAAAATTGCAACTGATATTCTTTGCATAAAGAGTCATTCGATGAGTTTTGATAAGTGAGACAGGACTGTGTTGTGATTTAGATTTTCAAGCTAGTATTGAGTTATGCAGGGGCAGTAACGGTGGAAAGTTTGCAATTGCAATGACTTTTGCCACATGCATGACCCAAGATTCAAAAACAGGGAACTGACAGTTTCAAAAATGTCAAGCCACAAAATTTTTATCCTGTTTTCACTTCTTCTCTCTGGAGGGAAGGAAAGAGTGGTAATTTTGAAGAAATTTTCCATGTCCATATAGGAGCTGTAGTGTAAAGCTAAAGTGTGCCTCAAGAGTCACCACATAGAATTGCATAAACGTGACAAACAGGTTTCTCACCCTGAAATTCACGCCAGTAGTTGATAAGTTGGGCCCATAATATGGCAAGACGTTTTGACATTTCATCATGTACAGGATATGAATTATACTGTAGATATAATAAATGGATAATAATAATTAAAATGAAAATTCTTCATATCAGCAACAATTAGGCCTATTTCTAGTGAAAATAACGTTTGATATCAGAAGGTTTCCTCTAGTAAAAATTCTATTTCTTGCAACGTTACTCACAGAAATACCTAATCTTGATATCAAACATTTTATTTAAACTAGTAAAAGCCGTAATTGTTTATATCTGTATATTTGTATTGTTTATGCGTGGTCACTCATAGAATTTGACAATGATCTGTCATTCACTCCTGTTCAAAATGCAATTACAGATATCTATAATTATTATTATTATAATTTTTGCTACTTTAAATTGCAAACCCACATGTCAACTATGTAGTTCTTACTAGTAAAAATGCAAAAAAATGTGTATCTGTAAATGTAATTAAAGATGTTTTTATATTTTCATAGTAGTTACAATAACTTTACAAATTTTAAATCTAATTACTAGTTGTAATTAGATTTACTAGTAATATCTTTAATTGCATTGTTGAGATCAGAAAGGACATTTGCAATAGCAACAGTGAAATTATCGATATTGAAAATGATCCATTTAACTTGTAAGAAGTACAGATATCTGTAATTGTGTTTTGAAACGTGAATGACAGATGGTTCTGAAAATCTAATTGTAAAAAAGCAGATAAAGGTTGCCTTTCACTAGTTGAAAATACATTTTTGATATCAAGAATGGGTATTCCCACAAGTATACACTTTTTTATTGAAAAACCTATTTACTGATATCAAAAACTAGCATTTTCGCTAGTAGTAATTCCATTGCTAATATCAAGTGAAAATGTCATTAAAGATTGTGGTGATGTGGGCGTGGCCGAGTGACGTCTGTGGAGAGCGAGGACAGGAGAGGAAGAGTGGTAAGGATTGACACCTGTGGGAAATCACCTCTAACAGCTGTTTTGTGTTGCAGTGAGAGCTGGAGGGGGCTGAAAAGGGCAGTCCATACCATCAGAGGAGAGAGAGAGAGAGAGAGAGAGAGAGAGATGCACACAGCACTGTTTACGTCTGTGCATTTACGTTGTGCTGAAAAACAAACCTTTTGATGTTAGGCTGAAAAGTGTGTAAAATAAAGAATTTACATTGGACATTTACCCGCCCATCGCAGATCTGTCACATAGATATACTGTACATATATCATACCCTGCACATGATTAAATGTGGAAAAGTCTTGCCATACCCTAAATCAAACAGAACAATGTTTTGAAAGCCTCACATAGTCACACTCTGCAGGAAGTCAACCTAACAATTGATTAGTTATAGTGAACTCTGCATATTTAACAGGGATATGAATATTTTAACATTAAAATCAAATTGCGCATATGATCTCTGAAAAGGAGACCACTGAAAGTTGAGAAGCGGGAAGAGGGTAGCAATCACCGAAAAGCAGAACTGAATTTGAGAAGTATTTATTTGCGTCTTTTAAATTTTGTGGCTGTTGTCATAAATTGTACATCTCTTCCACTCTCTGCTGTCAGTAATATGTTATACACTGAGGGTTTGGTGTCTTCAGAAGAGGGAATCCCACAGTGAGTTTTGTGTGAGGGCCTGCAGTCTCCTCCTCTGCATTGCAGTGCCAGGCTTCCCCAGCACTCCCCCTCCTCTTACATGGGCATCTCCCCTGCATTGTGTGTGTCTCTCTGTGTGTGTGTGTGTGTGTGTGTGTGTGTGTGTCTACATACACTTCAAGCAGCACCATACTGCCCCTCACAGAGATGAAATGACACTGCACTTCAGAGTAATCTAAAGAAACCTGTCAAGAACATGTTCAGGTTATATTTGACCCCAAACCCACAAGATTATTTATTATATTTTACTTAAATAAATCAATGACTCTATGTGTGCCTTTGCTTAAAAAACTGTTGGTAACTTGCTCTGAGTGATTGTTCATGACTCATGAATGTATTTTCACACTGTAGATTCAAACGAACCAGTTCACAAGAGTCATTTGTTAAGGAATCAGACTTCAATGGTTGTGCTGTATTTTTCACAGTGTAGATTCAAAAGAACCTGTTCATAAGAGACATTCATTCAGGAATCGCATTAAACTAGTCGTGCTGTATGTTTCACACTGTAGATTCAAAAGAACTAGTTCATAAGAGTGATTCGTTCAGGAATCAGACTACAATGATAGTGCTGTGTGTTTCACACTGTAGATTCAAAAGAACCAGTTCATAAGAATCATTTGTTCAGTAATCAGATTACAATGATAGTGCTGTGTGTTTCACACTGTAGATTCAAAAGAACCAGTTCATAAGAGTCATTCGTTCAGGAATCGGATTACACTGGTCGTGCTTTATATTTCATGCGATAGATTCAAAAGAACCGGTTCACAAGAGTCATCTGTTAATGAATCAGACTACAATGGTCGTGCTGTGTGTTTCATGCTTTAGATTCAAAAGAACCAGTTCATAAGAGTCATTTGTTCAGGAATCAGACTTCAACTGGTCAAGCTGTATTTCACACTGTAGATTCAAAAGAACTGGCTCATAAGAGTCATTCGATCAGGAATCGGATGACATTTACTGTTATGAAAATCATACAAGCTGGGTTTCCATCCAATTTTTATTGTATTAAAACTATTGGATGGAAACACTAAGATGCAAATAGAATCTCTAAGAAGCGCATTAAAAATTAAACGCTCGCATGAGGTGGAAAAATGTGTTATGCAATAAGAAGAAATGTGCATAAACTATGATGGTAACACATTTAATGAATAACTCCATATTGAATTAATGAGAAATACAATATTTGCAAAGAAAAAGTAATGTGACTAAATAACTTGTTCTTAACTGGACTAACCGGCTGACCAATCATTGCATCTGAAATGTTGCTCTGGGTGTCCTGAAAATCCAATGCCTGCAAAGAGTTTGCTGTGAAAAATAAGTAAACAATCTTGAACTGTGCCGAAGAACCGGTTTAGTGACACTTTTAAAAAATATCTTAAAGATCTGCAAGGCAAATTTATAAGGATGAAGGAACACACACACACACACATTGTGCTCCCAGACACGAGACAAGTTATTTACAGTGTTTTGTCTCGAGTCTCAGTGGCTAAAATTTCCCTGGATTCGTTTGAACACATGAGATGGGAACGCGGTTTTATTCGCACATTGTTTTTGTGCTTTTATCGAATGATGGGCCTGCAAGGAGACTTGTAAAACATAGAGAAACAGAACAGAATTCTTCCTAAACCTTTCACTTATAATTAAATAAAAAAATAAATCAAACATACAATATAGAGTGGTCAGTGATACAGGGAATAAAGGATGCTAGAAAGAGCTGAACGTGTTAAAAAATAATGTGTCAGGGTTATTTTATGAAAGTAATCTTACAGTCACTGAACAGTATAACCTGGTATAACCTCATACTGCTTGAATGTAGTACAAAAAGGCATATAATATACAGTACGCAATAATGTTCAAATGAAACAATATTGATGAAGTTAATGTTTAATAAACTTGAGAATTTAAGAGTACAATATCAGTGTTTATTACACTCTTTATTACATTCTGATTGGTCAGTGGCGCCATCCAGTGGTCAGATGTTGCTCAGTAACAACCGCACATCCGGGATTTAGATGTATCAAACCTCTCATCCGGGTTCTGTGAGCCGTCTCTCCTGCTTCTCAGATCAATGTGTATGGTAATACAAAAATGTAAACTCAAATCAATGTTTCAAGTGCATTTATTTATTTATTTGACAAGTAGTCTTGTATTTGGCTGAATATTGAGGAGTCAGATGGTCATTTTCACAAAGTAAACACCAACAGAACTCCAATGAGGTTGATTTCAGCTGTTCAGTGATTTCTTTCTCAAATTACATAATTTCAACACAAATCAATATTTTATGTCCATGTATTTATTTATTTATTTGGTTAGTAGCCATATAATAAGTGGGATAATGTAGTCTGTTGGTTGTTATTGCAAAATAAACCCTTTCAGGTTGATACAAGATCTCTTCTTCGGGTCAGGAACTTGATCAACCTGTCAGGACTTTATTGTGCGATATCAACCGACTGTACATTATCCATTAAATGTCTGTTATATTAAATATACACTTGTGACATTTAACAAATATTTTATAACATAATTATAAGAACATCTAATAAAAATAATTTATAACAATTGTTAAATGTAATTAAAGGCATGATACATGAAAGGGTGGGGATCTTAAATCAACCCCTACACTACTAATTATTTTGTATTATGGTAATGAGAATTATGGAGATAAATATGCTTAACTGTCATGGCAATAATTAATATTCCTGAAAAAAATAGGCTTAATAATGTATTTTTTATTTTTTAAAGATTTTTGTGAGATTCACCCTTAAAGGCATAGTTCACCTAAAAATGAAAACTCTTTCATCATTTCCTCACCCTCATGCCATTCCAGATGTGTATAACTTTATTTCTTCAGCAGAACACAAACAAAGATTTGTAGTAGAATATTTCAGCTCTGTTGGTCCATACAATGCAAATTAATGGTGATCAGAACTTCCAAAAATCACATAAAGGAAACATAAAAGTAATCCATGTTTTAATCCATGTCTTCATAATCAATATAATAGGTGTGGGGTAGAAACAGAATTCAAGTCCCTTTATTACTCTAAATCTCCACTTTCACTTTTACATCTGAAAGTCACATGTTGAGCATGTTTAGTTTCACTTTCATATCTTAAAGTGAAAATGAAAGATGGAAAAGTAGTCTGGTCACCATTCACATGCATTGTTTGGGCCAACAGAGCAGAAATATTCCACAAATCTTTGTTTGTGTTCAGCAGAAGAAAGAAAGTCATACATATCTGGGATGGCATGAGGGTGAGTAAATGAACCTTTAAAGAACTTCTAGATTTCAATGGTTTTTTTGGTAACTTTGGAGATTTGCTCCTATTTTCAAAAAAAATTATGTATAGTTATTAATGTGATATTTTGGAGATATAAAAGGACATGATGTATTATTTAAATCTATAAAAAATGTGCAAAGTGAAGCTGTGGTCTAGTAGTGGTCCAGACATGTTGAGCAGTGACGCTTTTTTGGGAGACGCAGGTTCAAATCTGGCCAACGTTATTGCCAGTTTTCTCTCTCCCCATGATTTCCAGTTCTTTTTCTACAATACCGTCAATATATACAGTATATATATTTATTTATTTTTTATGTAAAAAGTACTTTTATCATTTAGGGGCCCAAGCTATGCATTTTATGAATAAACAAATAAAGTGGCCCGAAAGAATTTGGACACTTCTGCCAAATGAAAACTCTGCTGTTATTTACTCCCTCCAGTGTGAAACACAAAAAGTTAATTTGCTTACTTTATCATTAAAATTAAATTAGTTTCAAAAACTAATTTAAAATGTAAAAAAAATAGTTGGCAGTATACAGGGAATTTTGTGCAGTATTCTGTAAGTAGTGAGATAATATTTCATTTAGAACACAGCTGCAGTCTTCATTTAGAAAACGATATCTTTTGTTTTATCATTTTCAACCTAACAAACTTTTTTGTCAAATGTTTTGCTTGAAAAATGTGATTGTGAAATCTTTTGTTGTCTAATGCAATGACATTCAGACATTTCAAATTGTGACTAAAGTGTCCAAATACCTTTTGGGGCCACTGTATTTGAACCCTTGGGACCTGTAAAATTAAATTGGAGTTTATTTTTCACATGTGAAACAGAGGATGGTAGTTTGGCTGACCTCTCTTGACATTCTCTCTCATTTTATATCGGTGAGGCGTTGGCTGTCATGGAAACAGCTTCGGCGAGTGCTCCGATTGGTGGAGAGCAGGGGATCATCCGTTGTTGCTCACTGAGAGAAGTGCTGAGTGGACCCTCCTGTTCAAGCACTCCCCACCCCTCCCCTCCCCTCCCCCCTCCTGCTCTGCCACATGGAGTTGATGCTTCTTCTATTGTCCAACAGATTTGTTTTTTTTCCATCCTGGTTGAACTTTCTAGTGTGACACTAATAAGTCCATTAACATCATATATGTGGCTTAGCAGGGTGCAGGGGGCATATCCTGACAAATGTGTGGAGTCAATTGGTAAGATACCCTTTCTGTTTTTCATACGAGTGCATATTAAATAATTTTAAAGTATGAAGCTGATGACCAAGATAAACTGGGCTGATGTTTTATGCTTAGACAGATCTTTGCATATGTTGCTTATTTATAAAAGTTTGTTGTTGAGATCTGAAATGAAGAAATTAGTTATGTTCAGTTTTATTGACATTTTATTATATTGTGTTCAATGAATTTCATTTAAGATTGTTGTAATATACTGTAGCGGTTTATAGTCCTATAAGTGTTTTGAATATTGTCTAGGATTTTTCTTTTCTAAGTTAATTTACGTTGACTGAATTTAGTCTTCAAAATTAATTCATAACTGAAATGATGATGTTGGCCTACAGTAAAATCATTATTACTGTTTTTGGGCCTACTATTGGTTGGTAGACACTTTGGCAGAAAAAACTAACAAAAAAAAACCACTTTTAACAGTATAATGTGGTTAACTGATCTCTCAGCTGAAGTCGCTCTGTTTTGATGGTATAAGAGGGTTTTTTTTGGGGCACAGCTGGTCAGGCTAGGAGACCTTCTAGCCGACCAGCTAAACACCAGGCTAGGAGAACAAGTAGACCAGCCAGGACCAGAAAATCACTTTAGGCTTGTTAAATCTTTTTTATACAGCAACATTTTTCTTTTTAAACAGATATCCAGTGTAGATATGCAGCTTGGGCCTCTTGGTAGTCCTAAACTGATAAAGTTATCAAAAATTAAATAACGGTAGAAAAGAAGCTCATTCTAAAGTTTAAAAAACTCTAGAAAAGAAAATTAAAAAAATGTTTTTTTGGATATCCAAGAAAAAGTGGATATACTTGGATATGACAATTGTACAGTTAATACTGTATGTGTGTGGGTAACAACAAAAAGCTCTTCGTCCTGGAGCTGAAGAAATATGTGAAAGGATGATAAAGTAATACTTGGCAACAAAGGTCACAAGAAGTTCAACTATACCGCTTCATACTTCCCAACTGTGGATTACCATACTTTTGGGGCATCTTGGTGATAGTGAAGCTGCTAATTTGGCATAATAGGACATATTAGCAAAAACTAAAAGCAAAAATACCAAAATTAATGTATCTAAAAATTTGTACAAACATCATCGAGATTCCTCAAGGAGAAATACTGTCCTAATATCAGTTCCAGCTCCTGAAGGGTGGAATTAGATGAAGAAAACAAGCGGAAAACAAGGTCGTGAAACAAACAATGTTGCTGTTGCCACATTTAACATCAAGCCCCACTGGGGGACACAACAATGGCTTCAGTAAGACCGTAATGCATCTAAACATTGCTAGATCTCTCTCTGGCCTATTGGCTCATGCTCAACCAGCAAAAGTTGAAACAATTGAAGTTTTTTATTTTCCAATGAGCTCAGCAGTCAGACATACTAACAGTCGGACTTGTATATAAAAGCTTGGGTGCTTATACTGTCAGCTATTACCCCAGAATGTGACTGATTGATGTGTGAACGTGCTGGTATTCAGGAATCTAGAATTGTTGCTATGGTGCTTCGGTGAGGAGTGTTACTGGTTGAGGTACTGTTCTGATGTTCTCAGTAGAATTTTTGGTGCCTGTATCCATAGAAATTGTGTGCAGAGACATGGACGAAGTCTGATTTTGTCTGTTCTGAAGAGATAAGGTTCATTTTGCAGAAATCGTAGCTCATAGTCTTGTGTAGAAATGCAGGAATATGCAGACCCAGATGAAAACTAAAGACATTTCCGCTTTTTCCACACTGTTTTGTGCAAAATCTTTGGAATGGATTTGATTATGGAGCTATACTGCTTTCAAGAACGTCAGGGCCGTCTTAGTTCAGGATAGAATATTTCCCATACCTTTTTTCTATTGTGGTTTCATCAAATCCTGATAGATGTATACTTTCCCTCCAGGATTCACAGGTAATGTATCTAACCTGAAATTCTGCTAACAAAGGAATGTTCCGGGTTCATTACAAGTTAAGCTCAATTGACAGCATTTGTGGCATAATGATGATTACCACAAAAATGAATTTCAACTCGTTCCTCTTTTTCTTAAAAAAAGCAAATTCGAGGTTACAGTGAGGCACTTACAATGGAAGTGAATGGGGTCATTTTGTGGAGGATTTAAAGGCAGAAATGTGAAGCTTATAATTTTATAAAAGCAATTACATTAATTCTTCTTTTAAAACGTATGTATTATTTCAGCTGTAAAGTTGATTAAATCGCCATTTTTACAGTAATTTTATGGTTTTAGGGTTTGTTGACATTACATTGTCATGGCAGTTGTGTAAAGTTGTAAAATTGCCTACAACTTACACAGATGCAGTTAGTAAGTGATTTTATCACACTAAAATAATTTGTACACACGTATCCTTTACGTCTTGTGGTTATACTTTTGAAACAGTGAGTATTTAAACATTCAAAAACTGGCCTCCATTCATTTCCATTGTAAGTGTCTCACTTTTTTTTTTAAAGGAGCAACGAGTTGAATTCAATTTTTGTGGTGATCAACATTATGCCACAAATGCTGTTGATTGAGCTTAACTTTATTAAACCCGGAATATTCCTTTAAACACGTTTTTTAGAAAATGAAGTTGAAATAACAAAGAGTGATGCTTCATCTGAAGCATATTGACCACCTCTGAGCTCACGTTCGTTCTGCCTTTAGAGGTTTATAAGTTATCGTACAAAATAAATTAGCTTATGAAGAAAATGAATGGGAGTTTTACCTCCGGAACAAACTGTTACGGTCTATTGGTAGCTAAGACAAATATTAAATTCACCAAACAATTTCATAAACCATGCAAGCAGGCAAGGTATAGAACATTTGAATTCCTTGGAATAATGAGGAAGTTAGAGTCTATGTGGGCTAGCTTACCATGTTACAAGGTCAACAGTATGTGATCTTTTATGAAGTCTGGCTATGGAGTTTCCAAATGTTTTTAATTGAAGTGTAGTTTACATGAAATACGGTGTGAAATACTGTACTATACTCAATGTAAAACTATTTTAAACAGCATTTTGCTAATCCCTTAATAAACATTATACAGACAGCTTTTATGAGTGCATATTAAATGAGACTAAATGGAATAGTACTATTAACATCCATTTGTCAAACCACATGACCATTTAAAATGAACTAGTTAAGGCAAAAAGTGATTGAAAATGGTGAAAAATGAAAAACTTGATGAGGACCTAATATATACCCTTTCCTCTATACATTTTCATCCATTCTAACGTCAATCAACAATCTTGATGATGAAAAAATTAAGTTCATGGACGCCTTATGTGTAAATGACCCAAAATACTTGAATATGCCTACTATTAATGTATAAGTGTAAATTTGGGAAACAAAGGAAATAAATGTGTAAAGCATTGTATAGGCAATTCAATTCTGCCAAATCATTTAAATTAATTGCTTTAATAAACAAAATGTTGCAAATGTTCTGAGTAGATCAGAGCATCAATAATCTGATCTTCATCATGTTCAGTGTCTCAGGCTGTATTGCATTGTGTGTAGTCTGACATAGACGAAACACATTACTGTTGTTAAACAGGAGCAAATATGCACAGCTGGAATCTGCATCACCCATTCTCTGCCAAATGAAAATAAATATCCAGCTGCTAGACAGTATGAAGTGGGGCAGCCCGTGTCTTGACCACGATTTGGAATATGAGATAAAATATGTGCATTCAATGATGTAAATGTACCCATCCATTCTTCATACTGAACTGTACAGATGTCATTCTGAAAACAATACAGTTCAAACATAAAATGTTAAACACTCAATCAATCAAATATATTTATGTATATATATTGGCATTGTGGCATTATTTTATTGAAAATAGTGAAAGTGCCTTTCCCCCCAAATTCTAATTAGTGTAATGGAAAATACTGTAATACAGTAATGAAACTCACCCTGTCTCGACACAATTATATTTATTCAAATCAGCATAAATTCGATTCAGGACAACAAACACTACCGTGATGTACAGTATACTTGCAGTTGTACTTTACAAATGTACTGTACATATTTTATATTACCGTATAATAAATTAAATACTAGATAAGAAAGAGATTTTTTTTCCATTCCAGTAACTCGTCATGACAATATCTCCTCAAAATCTCTTTTACTACCAAATAATATTATGATCTATAAATACTTTACTATTTAAACAACATATCAATATTGTTTGACATTACAGTAATGTAAATTGACCCAAATGTTAATTTGGGTGGAAAATATGCTAGATTTTGATGAGAAATTCGAAAGATTTAAATTTTAATTGATTTTTTCAGAGAAAAACTTCTCTTTTGATTTTAGGGTGAATATGACCTGAACATTTCTTGACAGTTTTTGCAAGATCTTGCTTCCACAAATAAACTAGAAATATGACTTTTTATCCAATCACATTTATTAAAATCAAAATAAATGTAATTCAGTACAACAAACACTTAAAATGTATACTTAAAATTGTATTTTACAAGCTTAGCATACAATTTATTCATACAAGTATTATTTTACACTACTATAATGATAAGAGATTTTTTTCTTATTATTAATTATTAATTTTTCTTTTGCATTACCATAATGAAAAATTGGGTGGAATATATACTTAATTTTATAGAATATAATGCAAATGTCTAATGATTGTAAAACAAGGCTTAGTTTATTTCAAAAATCACCTTTTATTAAAAAACTATCTTTATGGGAATAAAAAAAGAATAATCCCAAATGTCTGTAGTGTGCTTCAGTGCTTTTCAATAACATACTGTAGTAAGTTTAAGAGTTCTCAAATCCATCTGAACTTTCTGTTGTGAAAAAGACATGAAAGGAAACGTCACAACCCCAGTTTCTACAACTAAAATAAACATAATTTGTTAGTATAAAATTGATCAAGTGCTTGGCAATACTTTATTGTTGTAAACATACCAACTCAGGTAAAATACTCTGGGGAAAACTATTAATTTGACATTAGTCTCTAGAACATTAAACCAATTTGGACTTATGATGCTCCATTTGAGGCAGTAAAATAAATAAAAATGCATTGAATTTTAAAGAAAGAATGAATAATGATTTGGGTACAACCACAGATATGTTTTAGATTACAGCATCAATAACCATTAGGCGTAAGTGACGAAAACACATTGGACTCATGGTTTCTGGTGCGTTCCAGGTTTCCCAAGGGGACGCTACTGAGAAGCTGGCTCACCAAGTCCCGACCCAGACTGCTGCTACTCATCGCCGGCTTGAAGAGACCGCAGGTCACCCTCATGCGGAGGAAAAGGATGAAACGCACAAAAGTAGCAAAGGCCACCTAAGCGGTAAATATGGTTATTGTCAGAGTGAGCTCTCAAACTGCACATCCATCAAATCTTCTTCTGTCTTTGTCTAATAATGCCCATGACACAGTAGCTCAAATTTACAGCAAGATATTGTTGTTAAATTAACTGGATTTTGATTGTATTGTGCATCATGAAATTGTAATGAAGTGGGTATGAAATCCATGAAATGCATATGCTGTTGGTATAAACAGATTGCTTGACTTGACAGGGGAATATGAGGGCATAAGTTGACACTCAAAACTGTGATTGAAAAACTTTTGATGACTAATTATTAAATCTGTTGAACCATTTTTTTACAGCTGTGCACCAGGCACTTTCCTCGAATAAGGTCTCAATTTTTTATGTCCCATAACTTCTTTTAAAATATTAGAGGCACCTTTTTTTGAGAATTATTAGATTTGATTTACTATTAATTAACATAAAAGTAACCTTTCATGAAAACTAGCTAGTTGTAAAGATTTTAAATGTTTATATAATATGATCATTTAGGCCATCCCCACCTCTTGACATTTTTGACTATATCCAACCATGGAAATCACAACAACAATGTAATTATAATCTGTTGAATTGATATTCAATTGATTGTAGTGAAAACCTTGTTATCTACATTTTATTAATCAAAAGCAGAATGTTAGCTACATCCCACATTTGGCACGCATGCTTTTCCCCATATTTGTACCAGCATATTTCGTATAAGATGGAAAAGTCATGAAGTATCTTACAAAGTCTAAGAACAACTCATAATAATTTGTACGAGATGGTTTAATCGTAAGATATCTCGTAATCATTTGTACGAGATGACGAAAACATAAGATATCGTAGAGTCTCATGAAAACTCATAATTTTTACGAGATGGTTTAATCGTAAGATATCTCGTAATCATTTGTACGAGATGACGAAAACATAAGATATCGTAGAGTCTCATGAAAACTCATAATTTGTACGAGATGGTTTAATCGTAAGATATCCCGTAATCATTTGTACGAGATGACGAAATCATAAGATATCGTACAGTCTCATGAAAACTCATAATAATAAGTACGAGATGGCAAAATTGCAATATATCATACAAAGTCTCATAGTAAATCATAAAATGTTTTATGAGACGGCAAAGTCAAAGGATATCGTACGGAGTCATGACAACTCGTAATAATTTGTACGAGATGACAAAATCATAAAATATCGTACAAAGTCTCTTGAAAACTCGTAATAATTTGAATGAGGTTGCAGATTCCTCTGATGTCATACAGAGACTCGTGAAAACTCAATTCATACGAGATGGCAAAATCGTAAGAAATCATACAGTCTCATGGCAATTTGTAGTAGTTCGTACGAGATGGCGAAATCAAAAGATATCATACAAGGTCTCTGACAACTTGTAATAATTTGCACGAGATGAAGAAATCTTAAAATACCATGAAGTCTCATGACAACTAATCAGGAGATTATAATGTAATCATTTGTACGAGATGGCAAAACCTTAACATATCTCATGAAGTCTCAGGACAAAATCAGAAGATATTGTATGATATCTTGAGAGTACATATTATTACGAGTTGTCATGTGACTATGTTGGACATACTGTATATTAGTCTTTTATATTGCAAACTTAAATATGGAATGATTAACAATTTGTTCACTGATGCTTCCTTTATTAAACTAAAGTGTTGTATAGGTGAATTTGATGACTACATTTTATTGATTTAAAAATTCTGTTTGTTGATTAGTTGGTCTGGAAATTAAAAATGGGTATAAAAGTTGTACTGCATCATTGTCTCAACAAATTGTAATGTCATACTAATTCGTATGAGATTCCAAAATTGCAAGATAGTCAATTACAACTTCTCATGACATCGGGTTGAGATAATATCATTCTTTTTTCTCAATTGCTTAACCTGTTGATGCTAATGCCTCACATGCATTAACTTCTGTTGCAGAACCTGCAGTCGAATGCCGCATTTCACCTAAGTCACTGACACAGAGAAAGAGCCCACGTGTTGAAGAGATGGAAGCAAATCAAGACATAGAGAAACCACATTACCCATATCACCCAAACTTACAAACTAAACACCCAAGCGAATCCAGAAGGGGTTCAGAGTGTGCTGTGAACATGAGCTATCTCCCACAAAGATCCAGACCCCCTGACTAAAATCTGGAGCATTACATTGATGTTTGTTCATCCTTCTCTCAAATACACATCTGTCATGCTTCATTATACTACACTGCGAGTCACAGTACATGATTGCTATCATTACTCTTTTAAGTGCCTTTGGTTGACAGTGGTTTTACTGTGTTCTGTGGTCAGGATTTCAGGGATTTTTATTTTTGATGCCAAATGATGTGTGAGTGGAAAAAGAAAAAGAAAAAAGATGTATAGATATCATAAGCTCTTAACTAGCACACCAGCAGGTTTTACATACTGTTGATCCGGTCAGACCGACCTTTACTTTGTCATTAAGAGTAAAACAATTCTTGTAAATGTCAATATACAATTAAAACAACCTTCACTAATATTTTATATCACACTACAAACATACATTTCTTGACCCCTTTAAAATGTAACCAACATTTAAAAAAAAAAAAAAGAAGAAAATATTATTATAAAAAACACTTAAGAATTTATTTTTCATTTCAAACATTTATTGAAGACATCATTTGACAGTATTCATGTTAATAATTTATTGGTTTATACTGGAGATGTCTACAGAGTAATAACTAACATTTTAATAAAGAAATACATTTTGCATTAATTGTTAATGTGAATCTCATGAAACCTGTTAAGGTCCTGGTCATATTTTATTTCAATATTGAAAGAAAAAACTAAGAAATTATATTTTCCATAAAGAAAATTAAGCCTATTTTTAGGACCATTAGCATTTTTCTATAACAAAGTAACAGTAAAGTTTTACAGTAAAATTACTGTAATACAATTACTGTTTTTAAACAGTAAAAAGCAGTACAACAAATTCAACTGACATATAAATGCTTTAAAATGTATATTACATAATGGTAATATTATTTTTTTCTTTTTGCACTACGGTAAAAATAATTTTGGAATGTGTTTGTTATGAAAATTATGTTACAATGCAAAGAACAAAAAAACAATATTGTAGAAAATAGGCATCACTTTATATGTAATTTAATATTTATTCACGGCAAAATCTAAATAAAACCGTATTATTCAAATTATATATTTATAAAGAAAACGAAGCCCATATGTCAATTACAGTAATGTTTTACAGTAAAAGTACTGTAATACAATGATTGTTTTTAAGGTAGTACTACAGATACCACCGTGAGGCAAAAATATATTAAAATTTAAATAATATACACATTTCTTAATTTAATAATTTATTTATTGCATTGCGGTAATGACAATTAGATTTCTTTTGCATTACAGTACTGGGTGTTTTGGGGGAAATGTGTTTCATTTACATGAAATTTATGTTACATTAAAGAAAAACATCTAAACAGACTTAAAAATAGGTTTCATTTTCTTTATATTCTTTCAATTTTGGGGTGAAATATGCACCAGACGTGTTGTCATGAGTCATCTTTTAGCACTTGCCCAGCCTGAACTGACTCACAAAACCTCCAGCAACAAGCTGCAGCACAATGAGTCACAAAATATATGCTTGCACAGTTTGAAATTGTACTAAATGATCTTCTATTCAATTAATATAGTCTTTTATGTTCATATCGTCTTTTACCTTTAGTTACTCTGTCAAAGCAGACACACAGATTTGTTTGAAGAATCACATAGATCATTTTTATCTTCTTCTCAATGAATTCATTGAATAAACAAGGTAACACTTTATATAAAGTCGTTCCATTTGCCCTTTGTTACACATTCATATTAACAAGATGATGAGGAAGATTAAGTACTTCTATACATTTATAAAATCATAAAATAAAACATTTATAAAAATTTAACTTTTGCCATTTCATAAAAAAACCCCGAAATGGTTAATCATTTACCTTTTTCAGTATATACAGATATGATCAAAATTACCTGTCCAAATCAAATCACTTATTTAAGCCTGACAATTCAACATTTGCATAGCAAATTAATAGTAAATTAAATATCTAAAACTAACCACTTAATATAAAGTGTGACCAATTGTATGTTCAGATCAGAATGTCTATTGTGTATGAATATTTTCACTTTGCATTGTAATAAGCCCTTCATCAAGCACCTCTGAACACAGACAGTTGTGGTAATAACAGTGCTAGTTAGAAACTCTCTCTAAGCAGGAAGTTAATGAACATTAGATTTGCCAATTTTCAACCAGTGCGATTCAAAGTCAAGCATAAATGCTGAAACCCATTAAGGAAGAAATGCATAGAAATCCTACGGCATCAGAAAGTAAACATGGACAGGTTAGACGTCAAATATATTTACTTTTTTTACTAGTTCTTCAAAAAGATTCTTAGTTCTAAGAAAGCTTTTTTTTGTGAGAACAGTGTATTAGTGTCCTAACCAGATGCAATGTGACAAGTTTTCAATGATTTTATTCAACAAATGTATCTGTCAAGGCTAAAAGTGAAATTATGTGTCCTGTTATTGGATATAACTTTAAACAGATAAGATTATGGATTGGCCCCATTCACTTCCATTGTAAATACCGCTTTTTTGCATAAACGAGGGAAGAGTCGAAATAATTTTTTGTTGTAATGGACATCATGCCACAAATGCTGTTAATCAGGCCTTTAACATGGAAGAGGAAGTTTTTTCTGGTTAGGACAGCTGATTTACACGCAACACGCAATCACAGAGTGTTTTGGCTGCAGCTGGTGGTTCTTGAGTTATTTTGATGTGAATTTCTGCTGGATGAGTTTATATGCGTAGAGTTGCTGTTCAGAGACGGATGGCTGAAGGACTGACAGAGCCTGCCTGAAGTCTTCTGAACACAAAGTGAGAGCGCTGACCTCTGAATCCACACCTGCAGGAGAGAAAGAGAAGACAAAATGAAGGGAAGACCGAATGACAGTTGAAATGTTGTTAAGATAATGAGAAAGAGCCAGAGAGACAAATGAATAAAGAACAGAAAGAGTTAGGATAGAAACATACTCTACGCAAGTACGCAGCCGCACTTTCAAGCTCCTACTTTGTCTAGCGTTGAAATGGTTTCGTTGTTTGCAGGTAACCTAGTTTTACTACAGTGCTATGAGAGTTTCCTCACTGAAACCCTCCTCCACCTCAGCATCACCTGTTTAAATTCAGGAGGATTGTATGTAGAGTATGTCTACTTGTGCAGCAGCTGCGGCATGTCTTAGATGCTTTACACAGCATGAATAAGGATATTCTTAGCTACTCACTTCTCATATTCATTATAAAACTTTACATTTACTGTAATTCAGAGAGTCTTGAACTGATGAGACCAACAAGATTCTGCTCAAACTGATGCTCCACCATGTCAGTAAAGAAAACTGACTTTAAAAAACAGCAGTTTACGCTAATGTACGCTACAAACGCTGAGAATGCACCATGCACACCACCATTGCTTTGTAAATTGCACGCTGACGAATTTCGGAAAACAACGACGCATGAGATCAAGCTTGCGTTTCGTCTGTGTTTATATACTTATGGAGAGTATGTTTCAAACTGTAGAGAGTGTGGGAATATGCCCGATGGCACACATGGGTTTCATGCATAAAATGTAATGCGTTCATTTCTATCCTGTTTAATAACATCTTCAACTTCTCATATTATAACAAATAAAGATCTCAGCTTTATCATTTTTAACTGCAGACACACTGTTTTGATATCAGTTTATACTGTCTGTATATATATATATATATTGCTAAATATTTGCACTGAAGTACATGTTTCAGTGGATATTAATGAAATTAGCTGATTTTATCTAAAGAAAAAAAAAAAAACATTCCGATAGACTTAATTTAACTCCCCTTTAAAGTGAACTGTACTGAAGGTGAACAATCGGAAGATGCTATCATTTTTAAGTATGATTACTTTTTCATGCATATTTTGTTTTGGGGTCATTTTTTGTAAAACTTGCATAATTGCAACACTGGGCATTTAGGGTGGCAAAATTCCAGCACTCCTTTTTAAAAGTAAAGCACAAGTTTTGAATTCACAACACAATTCAACACAAAAGTATTTGAAAAATAATTTATTGCAAGCAACAATGGTCAAATCAGTTAAGAATTTGACTATTTATAACTAATGAGGACTATTGATGTTATATTTGCTGGTATAATCAAATTAATAAAAGAAAATGCCCACACCTATGTACAGTATAGTAGTATTTTTACATTGTAATTCTGCTACGCTGACTCTCTGTGAGCGAAGTTCAATCTGCAAATGAAAACTAAAGATTTAAATGGAATGTTTAGCCACATCAAGGTGTTTTGCTCTGAGTTTGGTTCTTTTAAAGAGGACTTAAATGTAAAAAGTGTCAGCTCTTAAATGAAACCTTGTGATAGTGCAGCCATAATATTAATACTGTCAGACAGTCAAACACTCTTATGCTCTTGTGCACTGAAGAGAAGATGATTGTGGACTTTTCCTCTGACATTTACCATTTAGTTTGACATGTTTAGTCACTACTGCATTACATAACTTGCCATATCTCTGAAGATATTGATTCAACATCTACAGAGGCAGTTCATCCTTTAAATGTTTATTTTCCTTTGGGGATTCACACTATATGCATTGTGATTAAGTATAACAGACCTTCATTGATGCGTAAGATCTTCCTCTTGATTGCACACATCATGGCATCTGAGCAGAGCGCGTACAGATCGGCTCCCGTCAGCTGTGGCGGGCAGCACTCCACAACCTCTGACAAATTCACACTGGGATCCACTTTAAACCTGCAACCACCAGCACACTACAGAGTCAATACCAATGACACAATGGACCTTTGAGAAAGATTTGAAACTTACGATGTAAACACTCACTTGCGTAATATTGCCTTGAGCACCTGGAGCTGTGACTCCCTGTCTTCATTGACACCAACATACACCAATTTATCAAATCTGGAAAAGAAAAACATTGCAAATCGATAACAAGAAAATAGAATTGTTGAATATATAAAGGGTTTAACCCTCCTATTCTGTAAAAGAAGGGCAGCTTTCCTGTTCTCTGTCATTTCTGATTGGAAACAGTACAGGAGTAACTTGTCAAATTTTGTAGAAATTGTCACATTTTTTCCTCCCTTAAGTATAAATAATACAATTCTGCACTTCTTTTGGGATTTTATGATTTTATATCTTATTTACATATGAATTTCTTGATTTCACCTTTTATTTACATTTGCAAATAAGTACATTTATATCACTTCAAAACAGTAAAAACCTTCACTTTAAAGGTTACTTTAAACATGAAGAAAACATTAGAATGTATCATGTATTGGGGCAGATTACTGCATCTGGTGATAAAAGAAATGTTATGTCATGTTATGACAATAATAGCCAGTAGATGGCAGCCACCTACTGTGCAGTACTTCAAAATTGTATCACAAGTTATGCATTTGGATATTCATTTAGACATGACTACTATTTGTTAATTAAACTATTATATTATTAAGTTTAGCATTTTTTTTATTTTATTTTACTGTTCTGAAGTGTCGATTTTTGCAGTAATATCACATTATGCTTACAGTCAAACCTGACCTGGTGCTACAAAGGGAAGACAATAATCATTTAGTGATCAATCATTACAATTACAAAACTTTACAATTTAATCAAGTAAATTAACAAGATTGTCAAGATATGTGTGTGTATGTTTTGCACTACATGTTTTAGAGCCTTACCTCTTTATTTCTATGTGTGTTTGTTCTGAATTGTGTCTGATTCATATATAGTTTTAGATTTTTTTTTAAATATATTTTTTTCATCTTTCCTATTCATTTACTATGGTCGGTCAATTTTGACAACAAATAGCAAGGGTGTCACTTTTTTATATACAGTTGAAGTCAGAAGTTTACATACAATTAGGTTGAAGTCATTAAAACTCATTTTTTAATCACTCCACAGATTTAATATTAGCAAACTATAGTTTTGGCAAGTCGTTTAGGACATCTACTTTGTGTATGGTATGAGTATTTTTTCCAATAATTGTTTACAGACAGATTGTTACACTTTTAATTGACTAATCACAATTCCAGTGGGTCAGAAGTTGGAATTCCAGAAAATTATGTCAAACCTTTAAACAATTATCTTCTGATAGGAGGTGTACTGAATTGGAGGTTTTCCTGTGGATGTATTTTAAGGTCTACCTTCAATCTCAGTGCCTCTTTGCTTGACATCATGAGAAAATCAATATAAATAAGCCAAGATCTCAGAAATAAAATTGTGGACCACCACAAGTATGGCTTTTTCCTGTTCAATAAATATGTTTAAATAAAATAAAATGACTTGTGTTTTATGAGTCTCTGATCTAAATTCAAAGTCAAGTCTCAAGAAAAAGATTTTGTGACTTAAGTGCGACTTTGGTACGGGGACAATGGTTGACGTTTTGAAGCATATGGGGACTACAGACAGGGAGAGGGACAGGTTGAAAATGTCCATAAAAACACCAGCCAGTTGGTTTGCGCATGCTCTGATGAAGCTCTGATACCCGGAATGGTGTCTGGACCCACGGCTTTACGGATGTTCACCCATTGGAAGGATCGGGTTACATCCGCAAAAGAGATGGAGAGTGAACCAACTTCTGTAGTGTCAGCCGCGAGTGCTCTCTCCACGAGGGCGGTGTTATTGTCCTCGAAACGAGCATAAAATGTATTAAGCCGGGAGAGAGGCAGCGGTGTTCTTGGTGGAGTTTTTACTCCCTTTGTAGTCCGTGATGATGTTAATTCCCTGCCACATACTTCTAGAGTTGGTGGTGTTGAACTGTCCTTCAATTTTGTGTCTGTACTGGGGTTTGGCTGCTCTGATAGAGTTACGGAGGGCATAACTGGCTTGTTTGTGC
The DNA here is from genome assembly GCF_025860055.1 of Xyrauchen texanus. Classification (NCBI taxonomy): domain Eukaryota; kingdom Metazoa; phylum Chordata; class Actinopteri; order Cypriniformes; family Catostomidae; genus Xyrauchen; species Xyrauchen texanus. The sequence continues at coordinate 24,660,463 of NC_068323.1, read as the reverse complement.
TCTTCCGCCTTTCCGGATTTAAAAGCGGAGGTCTGTGCATTAAGTGCCGCGCAAACATTGCCGTTAACCCATGGTTTCTAGTTGGGGTAGATCCATATTGTTTTGGTCGGAACACCGTCCTCTACACACTTACTGATGAAACACGTTACGCTATCAGCGTAAACCTGGACGTAGTCGTCAGAGGAGGACTGGAACATCTCCCAGTCCGCGTGATCAAAACAGTCTTGTAGCGCAGAGTCTGATTGGTCCGACCAGCACTGGATCGTTCTGAGGGTGGGTGCTTCCTGTTTCAGTTTCTGCCTGTAAGCGGGTAGAACGGAAGAGTGGTCTGATTTGCCAAATGGTGGGCGGGGGAGGGATTTGTTGCCATCCTGGAAAGGAGAATAGCAATGGTCCAAACCCTGTGTTGGTGGTATTTTGGTGTGATTTTTAAAAAAATTGGCTTTGTTAAAGTCCCCAGTAACAATGAACGCGGCCTCAGGGTGCGCGGTTTCCTGCTCACTTATGCTCCCATACGGTTCCTTGAGTACCCGGTCTGTGTCGGCTTGTGGGGGGATGTACACAGCTGTGATAATGACCGCTGTGAATTCCCTCGGTAGCCAGAATCAGGAGAGCAGAAAGACTTGATAAAATGTACGTTCCTCTGATCACACCATGATTTGTTGATCATAAAACATACACCATCACCTCTGCTTTTACCTGAGAGGTCTTTCGCTCTGTCCGCTTGGTGCATAGGAGAACCCAGCGGGTTCGATGGCCGAGTCTGGAATCTCCGCACACATCCAGGTTTCTGTAAGGCAGATAACGCAGCAATCCCTCATCTCTCGTTGGAAAGAGATCCGCGCTCTCAGCTCGCAGAGCTTGATGTCTGAGAGACTGAACATTTGCCAGTAGTATACTGGGTAGCATGGATCGATTTGCGCAATGTCTTACTCTGATGAATACGCCGGCTATTTTTCCCCTTTTCCTTCTGCGTTTCCGCGGCTGGGCAGCCCAGACAAAGTGCTCAGCTGGCGTGTTTGTAAACAGCGGGTCGGCATTGAGGAATATGAAGTCCGGTTTTCAGTGTGTAATTGCCAATGTCCAAAAGCGTTTGTCTGTCATATACAATAAGGCAGACAACATCCAAGACAAAAAAACAAAAAACTGTAAACAAAACAAACAATAAACTGCAGTGTTGTGTCTGAGCTCGCAACGCAGCAGCCATACTCTACGCCATCTTGAGTCCTGACTCCAACACCTTATCCTTGAGTAATCATACTAAACTGCTATTTTGGAAATAGAAAATCACTTGCCATTATATCAAACACAGTTGAAAGATATTTGGTTCATTAAATGAAGCTTAACATTGTCTTTGTGTTTGTTTTTGAGTTGCCACAGTATGCAATAAACTGGCATGTCATTAGATCAATATTAGGTAAAGAATGGCAAAAAAGAAACAACTTTCTCTAGAAACCCATCAGTCAATCATTGTTTTGAGGGATGAAGGCTATACAATGCTTGATATCACCAAAAAATTGAAGATGTCATACAAAGGTGTACACTACAGTCTTCAAAGACAAAGGACAACTGGCTCTAACAAGAACAGAAAGAGATGTGGAAGACCAGATGTACAACTAAACAAGAGGATAAATACATCAGAGACTCTAGTTTGAGAAATAGACGCCTCACATGTCCTCAGCTGACAGCTTCATTGAATTCTACCTGCTCAACACCAGTTTCATGTACAGTAAAGAGAAGACTCAGGGGTGCAGGACTTATGGGAAGAATGGCAAAGAAAAAGACACTTTTGAAACAGAAAAACAAAAAGAAAAGGTTCGAGTGGACAAAGAAACACAAGACATTGGACAACAGATAATTGGAAAAGAGTGTTATGGATCTTAACCCCATTGAGCTTTTATATGATCAGATAGACTGTAAGGTGCGTGAGAAGTGCTCGACAAGACAGACACATCTACGTCAAGTGCTACGGGAAGTGTGAAATGTCACCTGAGTATCTGGACAAACTCACAGCTAGAATGTCAAGGATCTGCAAAATTGTCATTGATGCACATGGAGGATTTTTTGATGAGAACCCTTTTGAAGTTCAGAATTTTTTTTTTCAAATTGTAATAGTAATTTTTCATGTTATTAATTTTCTGACTATAGAGTGAGATCAGTTGAATGCCACTTTAGTGAATAAAAGTACTAATTTCTTTCCATAAGAGCAAAAACTGTACATTATTGTACATTACAAACTTTTGGCTGCCAGTGTAAATATTTCAAAGTTCATAATGAGGACGGTCACAAGGCAAGACAATATACACATTCTACTTGAAATTGCTAAAAGAACAAAACACAATTTAAATACAATTTTGTATTTATGGACAAAATCTGTTTTTGCTGCTCTCTAGCCAAATTATATATATACATTTACATTTATGCATTTGGCAGACACTTTTGTCAAAAGTGACTTACAGAGCCCTTATTACAGGGACAATCCCCCCGGAGCAACCTGGAGTTAAGTGCCTTGCTCAAGGACACAATGGTGGTGGCTGTGGGGGATCAAACCAGCGACCTTCTGATTACCAGATTACCAGTTATGTGCTTTAGACCACTACACTACCACCACTCCATACAATAAGAGAAAATAAAACTTACTGTGAAAACTAACCTTTTTCACAGAAAAACAAAGTTGTGTCAAATGGCCACTTCTGTTTACCTGCCGGGTCTGAGCAGTGATTGGTCCAGCAGATCTGGACGATTAGTTGCTCCGATAATGAACACCTCTCCTGATGAGTGAAGACCATCAAGTTCTGCTAACAGCTGCGACACAACCCTAATGATACCAATGACAAAGCAGCAAAGTAATGCTCTGGAAACAAGCAAGTGGCAACCCAACACAGTACCAACATCATTATAACAAATATATACAGTGGATATAAAAAGTCTACACACCCCTGTTAAAACTGAAGGTTTTTGTAATGTAAAAAATGAAACAAAGATAAATCATACAAGAATTTTTGCACATATAACGTACAAATTACAACCTATGCAATGCCACTAAAAAACGAATTGATACATTTCAGAGAATAACCTAACTGCATAAGTGTGCACATCCCTGAACTAATACATAGTTGAAGCACCCTTTGATTTTATTACAGCACTCAGTCTGTTTGGATAACAGTCTATTAGCTTGGCATGTCTTGACTTGGGAATATTTTCCCACTCTTATTGCAAACATTTTCCAGATCTGTCAAATTATGAGGGCATCACCTGTGTCCCCCAGGTCCCCCACAGATTTTCTATAGTATTCAGGTCTGGGCTCTGGCAGGGCCATTCCAAAACATGAATCTTTTATTCCTGAAGCCATTTTTTTAAAGCCAACTTTTGTTGATTTGGATATGTTTCTTTGGATCATTGTCATGCTGAAAGGTGAAAGATCTCCTCATTTTCAGCTTTCTAGCAGATGCCAGATGTTTCTGTGACAAAATTGACTGGTACTTGTAGCTATTCATGATTCATGTTCATGCCACCACCATGCTTCACCGTGGGGGTGGTGTTCTTCTGCTGATGTGCTGTGTTGTTTTTGCGCCAAACATACCTTTTACAATTTTGGGCAAAAATTTCAATCTTGGTCTCATCAGACCATAACACATTTTTTCACATGGTTTTGGGAGACTGGATATAGGTTTTTGCCGGGTTTGGATGGTTTTATTTTTTTCGTCAGAAAAGGCTTTGTCTTGCCACCCTGCCCAATTGCCCAGAGAGATGAAGAATACGGGTGATGGTTATCACAAGTGGGGAGCAACCAGTACTTGCCAGAAAGAGCTGCAGCTCCTTTAATATTGCTGTAGACCTTTTGACAGCCTGCCTGAACAGTTTTCTCTTTGTCTTCTCATCAATTTTGGAGGGACGTCCAGTTCTTGATAATGTCACTGTTGTACCATACTTTCTCCACTTGTTGATGACAGTCTTCACTGTGTTCCATGGTATATCTAATGCCATGGACATGTTGTTGTAGCCCTCACCTGAGCCATACCTTTCAACAGTGAGATTCCATTGATGCTTTGGAAACTCTTTGTGGCCCATGACTCTTGTAGTAGCATGCAACCAAGAGGATGTCAGAAAAATCCAACAAGAACAGCTGAGATTTATTGGAGAGAATCCGAGTCACTTTAGGTGAAGACAGGTGTGTACTGTTTCACATGAGCTTGATGATTGGTTGATTCTGAACAGCCAAATACTCAATTATATAAGGATGTGCATTTTTATTTATTTTTCTCTGAAATGTGTCACTTTGGTTTTCAGTGGCATTGCATAGGTTGTAATTTTACATTAAAGGTGCAAAAAAGCTGATATGATTTATATTTGTTTATTTTTTACATCATAAAGTGTGTAGATTTTTATATCCACTGTAGTTGTAAATCCTGAATACATACGAATAAATCTGAAAATATACTTGTAAATCAGAATATATAGTTATAAATCCAGAATATATTTTCATAAATCCTGAGTTTATAGTTGTAAATCAGTTTTATTTCTCAAAACAGCTCCGAAACGATCTGTTGAGCACTCACAAGATATCTAATGACAGTGGTTCTCAAATGGTTCTTCTTACAGATTTGACATCAGTCATCAAGTGGTGACCCAAAATTGTACCAAGTTAATATATTATAAAAGTACAAAAACAACAACATGTAATTATATTCAAAAGTTGAAATGTTAGGAATACTTTTGTTCCTCCTGCTGTCTTTGATCAGAACAAACGTGTGACCCACCGCAGCTCTGGTGGACAGATGAGTCCAGAACACTTGAATATTACCATAGTTCACCTCACAGGGCACATAAACGTGTATATGGTGCTGTGTAAGCAGGTTTTGTGATGTCTGACCTGTCCATGACCCCTCCCGAGTCTCCACTGTGTCCTCTGTTAGGAGCTAAAGAGTCCAGCTCATCAAAGAAGATGATGCAGGGAGCGGCACTTCTGGCCTTACTGAACACTGAGCACAAGAACACAGATTACACACAGAACAAACTCATTCACTCGACCAGTGACCTGGACATGTGTAAATAACCTTTTGTTACAAACAACAGCTCAAATGAACTTCTAAATTGAGGCGGTAGTTTAATTTCTTTGCCGTACCCTCTCGAATGTTCTCTTCACTCTGACCAACGTACATGTTGATGAGTTCAGGTCCTTTCACACTAAACAGCAGACACACACATTAAACATTATTACTGACCTAATACTGTATATATGTAAATACTATATCTGTCAAATATAAAAAACAATCTATGACACAAAAGCTTATGTATAATTGGTTGATGTTGTTTTTTTCTTTTGTTGTTGTTGTACGTAAAGAACTGTTATTCCAGATAGAAGTGAAACTGTTGATAAAGATGATATCTTATTGCTTATATATTATGTTATAGTTATAAATCTCAAAATGTAATTGGAAATCTGAATAGATAGTTAGAAACTTGAATGTGTACACTGGTGACCAAAAGTTTGGAATATTGTACAGATTTTGCTCTTATGGAAAGAAATTGGTACTTTTATTCACCAAAGTGGCATTCAACTGAACACAATGTATAGTCAGGACATTAATAATGTGAAAAATTACTATTACAATTTGATAAAAATGTCCAGAACTTCTTAAACTACTTCAAAGAATTCTCATTAAAAAAATCCTCCATGTGCATCAATGACAGCTTTGCAGATCCTTGACATTCCAGCTGTGAGTTTGTCCAGATACTCAGGTGACATTTCACCCCACACTTCCTGTAGCACTTGCCATAGATGTGTCCGTCTTGTCGGGCACTTCTCACGCACCTTACAGTCTATCTGATCATATAAAAGCTCAATGAGATTAAGATCCATAACACTCTTTTCCAATTATCTGTTGTCCAATGACTGTGTTTCTTTGTCCACTCGAACCTTTTCTTTTTGTTTTTCTGTTTCAAAAGTGGCTTTTCTTTGCAATTCTTCCCATAAGTCCTGCACCCCTGAGTGTTCTCTTTACTGTTGTACATGAAACTGGTGTTGAGCAGGTAGAATTCAATGAAGCTGTCAGCTGAGGACATGTGAGGTGTCTATTTCTCAAACTAGAGACTCTGATGTACTTATCCTCTTGTTTAGTTGTACATCTGGTCTTCCACATCTCTTTCTGTCCTTGTTAGAGACAGTTTTCTTTGTCTTTGAAGACTGTAGTATACACCTTAGTATGAAATCTTCAGTTTTTTGGCAATTTCAACATTTACATTTACATTTATGCATTTGGCAGACGCTTTTATCCAAAGCGACTTACAGTGCACTTATTACAGGGACAATCCCCCCGGAGCAACCTGGAGTTAAGTGTCTTACTCAAGGACACAGTGGTGGTGGCTGTGGGGCTCAAACCAGCGAACTCCTGATTACCAGTTTACCAGTTATGTGCATTAGACCACTACACCACCACTCCATATTTCAAGCATTGTATAGTCATTTTTGACCTAATATTGACCTTAAGACATGTCAGTCTATTGAATAGTGTTGCAACTCAAAAACAAACACAAAGAGAAAGTTAAGCTTCATTTAATGAGCCAAATATCTTTCAACTGTGTTTGATATAATGGTAAATTATTTTCTAGTACTAAATGATCAGTTTAACATGATTACTCAAGGATAAGGTGTTGGAGTGATGCTGCTGTCTAGATTTGATCAAAAATGACAAATAGTGATGGTGTTGTTTTTTACATCAGTAATGTCCTGAATATACATTATGATCAGTTGAATGCCACATTCCTTCCGAAACAGCAAAATCTGTACATTATATCAAACTTTTGGTGTAGTTGTACATTTTACATTTTTAAAACTGAATATAGTTATAAATCCTGAAAATATACTTACGATATAAATCTGAATATATTTAGTCTGAATATGTAGTTGTAAATCTGAATATACAGTATAGCTATATATGCTAAATATATAGTCATAAATCATTATAAATCTGATTATATACTTGTAAATTTGAATATTTAGTTATAAATCCTGACTATATAGTTGTAAATGCAAATATATATCTATTAATCCTGGATGATTGTAAATCTTAATTTATACTTGTCAACCCAAATATGTAGTTATAAATCTGAATACATAAGTGCAGTCCTATACATATATACTTATAGATCCTGACTATACAGTTATAAATCCTGAAGCTATAGTTGTAAATCTGAGTATGTTAACATATATTCTGAATACATAAATGTAACTGAATATATAACTACACAGTAGATGCTCAGGCATGTTGAAAGACACAATACATTTCCATATTTCATTATACTGATTACAGTAGGCCAGTTTTATTTGAGGCAGTGTTTTTGTTTTGATGACTTGCCACAATACATAACATATACTGTACATCCAAACGCAAATGTCATTAATCGCATACGTTAAAACGTTCATTCTGACAGGACTAATTCTTATCTTTTGTCTATCGCACTATTTTAGTTCCCTTGTTCCATTTGAGGAGAAATACAACATATCCGTTACATCTTAACAATGGGTTGCATTTTACATTTACAATTGAATGACCCGAATACATTTAACTTTTGCAAAGGTACGCAAAATACCTGCAAAAACACTTTTAGGAGACTGCAAACGTTTTGCATCAGTCTCTAGTTTTGGTGTGAAAAAACTATCTTCTACGAATCCAAGGGCAACTAGTTAGTGAACTAAAATCTTACTAAAACCAGACAGATTACATGAAACTAAGTGATGTAGGCACCTGAGGAAGGTCATGGAACATTCTGTGGCTACAGCTTTAGCCAGCAGAGTTTTTCCAGTGCCGGGCGGTCCGTACAGCAGCAGTCCTGAGCGCCGCAGTCCCAGAGACAGCAGCTCTGGATGATCCAGAGGAAGCTGAATCGTGTCCAGAATTTCCTTCTTCACCTGCTGCAGTCCACCGACGTCCTGCCACCTTACAGACGGGATCTGACAGGCGAGAAAGACGACAAACTCTGACCTTCACATACAACTCTCTAATGCATGGGATTCTGCTGGAGTACTTACTGCCAAGCTGAACATTCAGAGATGTTTACACATAAATCTGTAGTTCATTAAAGGAAGAGTTCACCTACCTTTGGAGCTCCAATGGCCTGTGAATGTGCCTCCTGTAGGACATCCAGTGCCGTGCTAAAGTCCTCCGACAGGACGCTCACCCCAGACACACACAGATCCTGCTCTTCCTGCTGACTAGCCCCACTGGGAAAACTACACCCGAAAACAATGCAGCAGCTTATGACCCATTCCAAAGAAATAGTCAGAAATATCTGCTTGTGGCATTCTGACAGGCCGCAGTGGCGTAAGGACTTACTACAGCTTCAGAAGTCTCCTATGAGCAGCTTTTCCCGCGTTGGTTAGAAGCGCACAAATATCACCTAAAACAAAACCCTACAGAAATGAAACATGAATTCAATAGCTGCATATTTAACTGTTATGTTTAAAGTCAACATGAAACGACATTTGAAAATTATTTTAATTCCGTAAACTGATTATTCTTTGGTGAAATAGGATTTATAGGAGGTGGGACTTGATTTTTATCCAGAAATGTATATTCCGCTTGGTTTTATGCTTTTATGCTGGTGATCTTATTTCGGTGATTATTTTGTGCTGTAACATAGTCATATCTGATCGCTGTGCTTAAAGGGACAGTTCACCCAAAAATTTAAATTCTTTCATCATTTACTCACCCTCATGCTATCCCAGATGTGTGTAACTTTCTTTCTTCTGCAGAACACAAATTAATATTTTTAGAAGAACATCTCAGCTCTATTGGACCATACAATGCAAGTGAATGGGTGCCAACATTTTGAAGCTCCAAAAAGCACATTTAATCATCATAAAAGTAATCCATATGACTCCAGTGGTTTAATCCATGTCTTCTGAAGTGATATGATGAGGAACAGATCAATATTTATGTCCATATCTACTATAAAACTCTACTTTCAAATTCTTCTTCATTGTGTTGTTTAGCAATTCACATTCTTTTGTACAAATGTGTACCGTAATTTCCGGACTATAAGCCGCAACTTTTTTCCCACGCTTTGAACCTCGCGGCTAAAACAACGACGTGGCTAATATATGGATTTTTCCCGCTTTCAAATTTTATTTAAAAAAAAAAACAAAAAAAAATTCTGTGACGTGCTCAGTTTTTTGGCGGCATGAAGGCGAACGGGTTAAGGTCAAACAACTTTTTTGTTTACTGTTTAGATTAAATCGAGCACGCTCAAACTTCCCATCATTCTGATTACGGCAGTCATTTTGTCACCCTCAAGACACGGAGAAATGCATATGATGCAGCTTTCAAGTTGAAGGCGATTGATCTGGCTGTTGGAAAAGAAAATAAAGCTGCTGCACGGGAGACGTTGGAAACAGCAGCGTGAGGAATTCTCAGTGCAAAAAGACAACTAAAGCTGAGGCTATTCAACTCCGACACCGAAGGAGATGACTTCAGTGGTTTCGGTGCACAGGAGGAGGAAGATAGTGACCAATGACTTTCTTGCTAGGCTACTGTTTACTGCAAATGTTTTATTTTTGTTACAAGCCGTGTGTGGCAGCGGGGGCGTGGTCAAGCGCCCGTCCGGGAGAGAAAAGCGGTAAGGGCGCTTACACTTGAGCTAAATTATGTCTAACACCTGTGTCTAATTTCAGTAAGCGTGGGGAGAGCGGCATAAAAAGGCAGCAGAGAGAGTGAGTGAGTGAGTGAGTGACAGACACATGTCAGTCTAGTGTTGCGCATAGAAGACCAAGAATTGAGAAACTTTATAAAATTGATTGTAAACATTGCTGTGGCCATTAAAAGCCTTACCTAGAATGTCAAGTGCCCTGCTTCACGTGTCCTTCTTGGGAAAACTGTCACACTGGGTTTTCAGCACTTGATGTAAGCGCCCTTACCTACTTTTCTCTCCCGGTCGGGCGCTTGACCACGCCCCCGCTGCCACACCGTGTTTCAGTAAAAGCCTATTTATTTTTGTTACAAGCCGTGTTTCGTTAAAGCCTGTGTAAAGTTCATTTGTTTCAATGGACCGGTAGGCACCTGCGGCTTATAGACAGGTGCGGCTTATTTATGTTCAAAATAATACTTTTTTTTAAATTCAGTGGGTGCGGCTTATATTCAGGTGCGCTCAATAGTCCGGAAATTACGGTAAGTGAAACAGGTAAAATTTATAGTAAAAATATTTATCTTTTTCTCACCCACACCTATAATATCACTTCGAAAGACATGGATTAAAACACTAGAGTCTTATGGATTACTTTTATTCTGCCTTTATGTACTTTTGGAGCTTCAAAGATCTGGTCACCATTCACTTGCATTGTATGGACCAACAGAGCTGAGATATTCTTCTAAAAATCTCCATTCAAGTTCTGCCGAAGAAAGAAAGTTACACACATCTGGGATGGCATGAGGGTGAGGAAATAATGAGATATAGGTGACATATCCTGCTAAAGTCAACGTTATTTGTAACCCATTTTACAAAAAATGTGTAAGTGAAACAGGACATTCAAATGTAGGGCGGGACTTGATTTAATCCATCAACAATTGATTGGATGTTGAAAAGCAGTTTTTATACTGGGTTCTCATACTATTCGACCAATGCATTTTATTCTTTCTTTCTATTCTTTTTATTTTAAGTCATCTTACAGAGACCGCAATTTCTAGCAAATTAATAATCATCCACATTAAAATTCCCTTATAATTCTATGATTGTCACGACCAGGGCCTGAAAAATATGAGGGCTTGGTGGTGAAGTCAGCCAAAAATAAAAGTCGTTTCGGAGGCGGGGCCAATTTTGATGCACGATTTTGACGTTCAATTGCACAGATGAATCTTGCAGATCAGGATCATGTACTGTATTAAGTTAACGGGATGAATTTTGATTTCATGTTGACTATAATGCAGAGATATATGCAGATATATGATATAATCAGTCAGTAGTCTCACAGCGGTTTGTTTGGCTATCTTGCACAGGTTGACGTCTTTTCCTAGCGGCAGCTCTTCACTGAGACTGGACAACATCACCCGCCGCTGTTCCTCTGACAGACTCTCTAGCGCAACCTGATGCACAAACGCTGCCATCACATCTGAGGAGAGCTCTCGCGGACTGCTCACAGACCCAATCACAACCACACTGCAGAAAGAGACAAAGATTTATAAAGGCTGGGAGATGCATACCGGCTGAAACTATAACACAGTAGATATTGTTTCTATCGCTTTTGTACAACGTCAGACTGCCTGCCCATAGTCCGTTGGCAAGAGAGGGCTGAAATCACCAGTTCCAATCTGATTGGCTGACTTTGATTTTTTTAAGACTTTGTTAAGATCCTGAGTTTTCCAGGCCTGGAAATGACAATTTTAAAATGCCATGATATTTCAAGTTTTTTCACATTGGAAACCCTGTACCAAGAAAAAGGTCAAAAAGATCTTCATGTAAGACTACACGAAAATGAGAAATTGAACAAAGAAATGTGTGATAAAGGTCTGATTCAGAATCAAAAGTACAAGCTTATCATGTTTGACAAGACATCTGTGTTTGGATTTTTAAAAAAATGATGCTAAGCAAATAGAAAATAAACAAAAATAATAATAAAATAGTATTTTAATGATTATATATTTATCTTTGAGAATACTAGATTCTTTAAATATAAAAGGCCTAAATTGAAAATAGAAAGATAAAAATAGTATTTTTAATTGTCAGTTTTAAATCTTTGATAAATGTATTTAATTCCAATGAAAAAAGGCAATGAAATAAATAACAAATATTTAAAAACATAAAAAACTAAATTCTTTAAATTTAATAAGTCTACCTTAAAAATAGAAAGACAAAAATGGTTTTTAATTATTACTTATTTATCTTTGATAAATATGTTTTGTTGCAATGATACATAACTGTTAAATCTAAATAATGAAATACATATATTTAAAAAATTTAAAATTATTTCCATTTAAGAGGCCTTTGTTAAAAATAGAAAGATAAATAAAATAATAATTATTTATGTTTGAAAAAAAACCATAACTTTAACATCTAAGTAATGAAATAAAAAAATAATTTAAAAAAAATTTACATTTAAAAAGCCTACTTTAAAAATAAAATATAGTATTTGTTTATTATTATTTATATATGATCAATTCAAGTTGTTGCACTGAAACATGATTTTCTCTAAATAATCTAAATAATGAAATAAAAAAATATAAAAAAATTAATTGATTTAAATTTGATTGTATTATTATTGATTTATCTTTGATAAATTAGTTTTGTTGCAATTAAACATGACAATAAATGAAATAAAAACAAAAAGTCAAATCTAAAATTCTTAAAATTTTATAGGCCTACCTTTTCCATACAAATGTGTATATCAGTGAAATATATAATTAATGAGCAAACAATTTTTACAATATTGCAATATAATTTAGCTTATTTTGACCCTCCCTAGTAAGGGGTGTTTTTTCTGTATACAGTACATAATGCAGTACTGTATTCTTGGGTCAGTTTTTACCTGTATGTTCATATGAACAGAATTATATGTACAGTCAACAGCAGGTAATCCAGCAGGTGTTTGGCTTGTGGGCATCTCACCTGGCATGAGCAGCGGTTATGAGCTGGCAGAGGGTAAAAATGACCCTGGAGTCCATCTCGCTGCCGTCACGTGGTTGGCCGAGCAACTGGAGGTTTCTTAGCAATAGCATGCACGGGTGATGGAGCTCCGCCCTCTCAAACGCAGACTTCATCTTAACCTCACATGCAGCTGCAGTGTCTGCGCAGAGCATGACACAGTCCACCTGCGCAAACAAGAGCCACATCCCACCCCAAAAACACAGTTATTTACTCGCCCTGACTTCCAAACCTGTGACTTTTATTCCAGTGGGAAACACAGTTTAAAAAGTTATTCAGTAGTCTTTTCAACATATAATGAAAGTGAAATGAGTGACTTTAAAAAGGACAAAAACAAACACAATAAAACCACAGAAAAAGTCATCTGAAGCATTTATGAGCTGAGCTATTGCACCCAAATCAAATTCATCGACTACAGTGCTGGCTGGACGTCAATATTAAACCATATTGGATTTTATATAATCCTTCATTAATTAGTTCTCAGCCATGAACTAAACCGACATGCTCTGAGGTGAATCACAACATTACAAAATCTGATTTGAAAATCAGACAAAAAGTTAAAGGTACAAGACTCTGTACATAACGTCTTTAATGAGGGAATGAACTACAATCCCATGAAGCATTGCGAATGATGTAATCAAATTAAAAACAATGTAAAAATAACAAACTATCCATTTTAAGTTGTTGACTGTAACTATATCAATACTGTATATTTAAAATTTATTGCAAAATATTCAGATATACACTACTCAATTGTGGCTGCAGAGCTCTTTTGGCGCACTTTGTTTGGCATGATTCTTTGATTGGTGGACCATTTATCTGCAGGATTATGGGTAGTGTAGTTCTTTACTAGAAATTCCACTATTTTTATTAAACATAATTGAAATAACACAGACTAATGCCTTCAGCAGAACCATACACAACTGATTTACAACCTCTGAGCTCATGATAGGTCTGTTTTTAAAGGTTTATAGGTTATCATTAAAGATCAATTCACCTATGGAGAATATGTAAACATTCGCTTATCAGCTTCCATTTCAGTGCTTTCTTAAAAGGAACCTGCTAATGCAGACAGCAAGGTGGTTCACTAGGTTTGGGAGCAAAGCTTAAAAAATATTCTTTGATGCTGATAACTGGGGAAAAGTGTTGTACAAAGCTCAAGGAAAAGCCATAGATGTCTCCTTGGACTGGACAGATGACAAATACCTTGATCAGGTGCAGATGTAGTCTTCTGCTGGCGGCTCTTACCACGGTAACTTTACCACTGCCGCTGGAACCCCTCAGAAGAACAGAACAGCCTCTGTTTAATGTAGCAGAGCTGAGGGCAGAAGAACACACACAGTATCAAACAAGACTTCATTTCACTTAAAGCTGAAGTGTGCTATTTCTGCACCACTAGTGTCACCGAATGGAATATTACACACGTCACCTTTAATACGCAGTTCAAATAGAAAATCATTCAAATAGTTAAACCATTAAACAAATCTGAGGAGAGGAAAATAAGCAATATTTTTAAAAAGAATCTAGTTTAAAACACACACGTCAAGTTCATAAAAATGTAATCTTTGTGTCCACGTTGGTTTCATACATTATTGAAAGAATTTATAAATAAAAACATAATTACTTTTAAAAATGTCATGTGTTGTAACCATCAAGTTAACAATATTAAAATACTTTTCATAAACGAGTGTAAACAAATGAATGATTAATTTACCAAAAAACTAAACTAAACTTATTTTTCCTGTGAAATAACTTAATTTTTCTTAACCCACTGGCAAATATTTCTTTCTTGTTTTAAGCATAAAACTCACAAAATGTAGTTCTTCTTTGAAAACAATACAAAATATCAAGTGCCATTTTGCTTGATCAGAAAATGTATCTTGTTGTTTAGAATTTTACTGGGAAAAAAGACAAAAATGCTAATTAATATATATATATATATATTTTTTTTAGTGTATCTACATGTTGGTCACACTTCCTGACTGAGTTGGAAGTATTTTAAAACATAATAGTTTCTGCTTTTTTTAAATAAATAAATAATTAAAAGATTATTCAGCACTACTCATGCTAAATTGAATTAAAAATTTTTTAAAGAATTTCAGCTTTTAAAGAGATTTTGATTCATGTAACTTTTTTTACTGTCTCCAGATTGTGAATATTCCGGGTTCAAAAGTTAAGCTAAATCGACAGCATTTTTGCCATAATGTTGATTACCACAAAAACATATTTTGGCTCGTTCGTCCTTTTCTTTAAAAAAAAAAAAAGGATAAGTTCAATAAGATATGTTCCAATAATTCTCTGCAGTTTTTACAATTTGTTGCAGGGCCTTGCGATCTGTAGCATTGCAGCTGTCAAACCAGACAGTGATGAATGAGGTTATGATGCTCCCAATGGTTCCTCTGCAGAACATGGTGAGGATGAATGGGGGGGAGGTTCGCCCTTCTCAGGCGAACCTCTCTTCGCCCTTCTCTTCACGCTGCTGTGCTTTCTTGGCCAGTGAGGTGATACTGAGGGACCAAGTGAGATCGTCTGTGATCTGCAGACCCAGAAACTTGGTGCTGCTGACTGAATCTACAGGGGACCCATTGATGTGCAATGGGTGGTGGGTGGTGCGGGACTTCCTGAAATCAATGATTATCTCTTTTGCTTTGTAAACATTCAGAGACAGGTTGTTGTTCTTACACCAGTCCACTAGAAGCTTTGATTCATTGTTGCTGATAATGGCCTACCACCGTGGTGTCATCTGCAAACTTGATGATGTGGTTTGTACTGTTTTTGGCAGTACAGTCATGAGTCATCAGGGTGAACAACGGTGGGCTGACCATGCAGCCTTGCAGGGCTCCGGTGCTCAGTGTGATAGTGTCGGACCAGTTGTTGCCCATCCAGAGGCCTCTCAGACATGAAGTCCAGGATCCAGTTACAGAGCGAGGTGCTGATGTTGAGTGATCTCAGTTTCTCTATGAGCCTTTGAGGAATGACTGTGTTGAATGCTGAACTAAAGTCTATGTACAGCATTCTAACATGTGTGTCCTTCTCCAGATGGGACAACGACAGATGAAGAACAAGGGATATGGCGTCATCAGTAGAGCGCTTTGGTCGGTATGCAAACTGGAGAAGTGGGCAGCGAAGACTTGATATGACTCATGACTAGTCTCTCTAAGAAGTTCATAATGATTGGTGTGAGTGCCATGGGCCAGTAGTCATTGAGGCAGGCCACAGTGGACTTTTTTGGTACTGGTTTGCTGGTAGTGGCCTGGCTAAGAGAATTGTTAAAGATTACTTAAAGCCAGGTGGTCTGAACATTCTCCGAGCACGTGACCAGGTATGTTGTCAGGTTCGGCAGTTTTCCGTTGATTGACTCTGATGAGTGTCCTTCTCACATTAGCTGTGTAAAGGCAGAGTAACTAATCCTCGGGAGGAGGTGTAGATTTCCACACAGGTGTAGTATTCAGTGCTTTAAACCATGCGTAGAAGTTGTTGAGCACATCTCAACAATGGCAGGGATGCATCACTGTCATAGGTTTGAAGAGTAGTCCTGTAGTCAGTAATGGCCTGGATGCCCTACCACATACACCGAGTGTCTCTGTTATCTTGAAAATATCCATGGATTTTCTATGCGTGTGTGCGTTGAGCAGACTTGATGGTACAAGTTTGACCTTGCAATGCTAAAGGCTGCCTTGTCACCTGACCGGAAAACAATGTCATGTGTTTTGAGTAGTGCACGGACTTCTGCATTCATCCACAGTTTGTTGTTGGGCAGTATGTTCATGAGTTTGGAAACAGTAACATCATCTATGCACTTACATACATAGCCAGACACAGATGCTGCATACCCTTCCAAGTTGATGGTTTCCTCCTCCGTAGATGCCTCTCTAAACATGTTCCAATCTGTGCACTCAAAGCAGTCCTGTAGTGCTGAGATGACTCCCACAGGCCACACTCTGATCTTTTTTGGAACCGGTTTGGCATGTTTCAGTAATGGTCTGTATGCATGGATTAGAATAACAGAGATGTGGTCGGAAGAGCCCAGGTGGGGGTGGGGAGCTGCTCTGTATGCATCGCTGAAATTTGTGTAGACTAAATCCAAAGTGTTTTCCCCTTCGGTTGCAGTTTACATACTGGTGGAAGTTTGGAAATACAGACTTTTGGTCCGTGTGGTTAAAATCGCCAGCAATAAAAACAAAGCTGTCTGGATGTGAAGTTTGGAGATTGCTAATTGTTCCATAAAGGACTCACATCCTTTGAGTGTGGTGGAATGTAAACAGTAGTGAATTCCCTCGGTAAATAGAAGGGGTGGCACTTAACTAGCAAAGAGCAGTGTCTAGAAATGATTGTGGCAATCTCACACCATTTTCTGTTTATGCAAACACTCAGTCTTCCTCTCTGAGCCTTACCAGTCGCTGTAGCTTCCTTGTCTGCACGGAATGAGTTCAGTCCATCCAGTCTATTGGGTTTAGCTCTTAACCTAGCTTGGATTCTGTTTCTCCATCTGGATCTGTTTCCCCCCAGAAAATCTGTATGGGGGGGAACAGTATCTGACGGTAACATTCTCCGCTGTTAAACCATTGCATTGTAAATGCGTTCCCCCATGCACAAACCTAAGCCAAACCCTTCCCTACCCAAACCCAATTGTACCCTACCTATCCTAACCCCATACCCTATTGGGCTTCTGATGGGGAACCCAATTCGATACAACACTGGCCCTCTTCACCCACTTCTGCTTCCTATTTCATGTTTTATGTCATTCATAAAACATCCATGCATTCCTGGAAGCTGAATTGTCAATACAGTACACGATATACTATCAATCATGCTAAAATACACAATATAATAACACCTTTTTGTATTTTTTATTATGTAGTAACAGAGACAGTTTAGCAGAGACGGAGCACTAGTATTAAATAAATGAATGGGAGAAATTGGAACGCCCAGCGGCCATCAGATGAAGAAAAGGAATTCCAGTCTTTCAGGTAAAACGGTCAATAATGTTTTAGATAGACACAATTTGTTATACTAGTAAATCAAATGTACTGTAATTGGCACCTTTCACAGAGGTGTGGTTGCATGATCGTAATGAGTTGTTCCACAGTGCTGGAGAGACCAGGAGGAGAGACACTGGTCCAGAAGGACTGACCCTTCTGCTGCACAGAGCAGGGAGACAGGCTGTGGGTAGAGCCTCCCTGTGGACAACCAATCACAGCTTGAAAAATTCTGTATATTTGAAAATTGTGATAAGACAGAGTAGATTCTGATTGGACTAGAGCTGATATCGAAGTGAATGTCGTTCTTTCTCACCATGTACAGCGAGGTGTGACTCGAATCAGCCAGATATGAAGAAATCTCTTCCTCCTCTTCAGAAAAACCAGACACCTGCTTGACTTTGAAATACAGCACAGGCCACCTAACACAACACATGACCATGACGCACAAGACAAAATGTGTTAAGTGTATGATGTTTGATTTTCAAAGATCTTTAAAAGAACTACTTAAGAACAAAAAAAAAGCTGAACCTGAGGATTCCTTCTGAGTTGTTCTCAACAAGATCAGGATGTCCTTCTGATGGGATTCCCAATATATTCCCCTGCTGAACAAGCCTAGAAACACACGAAACATTATGAGGAAGAGCAGGGAAAAGAGTGAGGAAGAGATGATATATGATTGAAAGGATCTGTGTGAACCTGGGTGTGCTGAAGTGCTTGTAGAGGATGCTGTCGAAGGGACCATGGGCGTTGTAGTCCGGCGATATGACGGCTTCAATGTGCAGCTCTTTAGCAAACGGCGGGACTGCGGAGCGACATGCACTCGCAGACAGCTGTGACTCCACATCTGACAACACCTTATTCCACCTCTGATTGAATTGAGTTAGAAAGAGATGATCATCATAAAGATGTATGAGATCATGAAAAACAGAAATCTTAGTTTAAAACCAATTTACCGAAGTTTTAAGAAAAGTGATCTTTGTATTCGTTGATTTTTGAAAAGCTTTTACACAATTTTCAACAAAAGACATCAAACATCAAAAATGTTTTCAAAACTATTTTTCAAGGTAAAAAGTATTTTGAACAAACTTCAGGGAGTTTTTTAATCATGAACATTAAGAGGTTTTCTTGGGGGTTTAACATTTGACAACCTGAACTAACATTGCAGTGTCAAAAAAGGTAAAATTGATATAATTTCCTTCTTTGTGTTTTTTTTTTTTCTATCACAAAATTAAAAAAATTGCTTCCTGCCTGTTGGTTGCACCATCCTTTTTGACAACAAAACTATCAAATTTAATTGAAAACCTTGACATATTTACACACACACACACACATATATATGTAAATAAATTGGAAAAATATGATCTACATTTGATTCGGTTGCACCACCTTGACATTTTCACCAAACACAACCAAAAAAAGTCTAAATTAATTAAAAAAATATGGAAATGTTTTAAGAAATATCTATATTTAAATGTGTTGCATAACTTTCACATTTTTTACCACAAAAAAAAATCTAAATAAATTGGAAAAATATTACAATATTTTGGAAAATATCTACATTTGATTTGGTTGCACCTCCGTGACATTTTTAATTTAAATTGTTTTTAAATGAATTGAAGAATATAAAAATATTTTGAAAATATGAAAAACATTTAAATTTGATTTGGTTGCACCAACTTGACATTTAAAAAAAAAAACATAAATGTAAAAATATTTTGAAAAATATCTACATTTGATTTGGTTGCACCACACTGACATTTTAAATGCAATTTTTTTAATGAATTGAAAAATGAAATTAAAAGTATTTACTTTTGATTTGTTTGAACCACCTTGATATTTTCACTCACTCACTCACACACACACACACAAACAGCTAAATGAATTCGAAAAATATTTAAATGTTTAGAAAATTATCTAAATTAATTTGGTTGCAAAACGTTGACATTTTTGACTACAAAAAAAAAATCTAAATAAATATTTTGAAAAATATCTCCATTTGATTTTGTTGCACTACCTTGACATTTTTAACTGCATATGTTTTGTTTTATTAATTGAAAAATATGAAAGATATCAAAAGTTGATTTGGTTGCACCACCATTACATTTTTTAACCACAAAAATATCTAAATGCATGAAAATACTTGGAAAATATATAAAAAAAAAAATCTAATTAATTTGGTTGACATCTTTGACTACAAAAATATTTAAATGAATTGGGAAAAAAATTAAATATATATATATATGAGCGAGAGAGAGAGAGAGAGAGAGAAATATGAAAAATCTCAATGGTGTACATGTTCATCATAGAATTGGCGTATTCATTATCTTTATGAAGAAATTTACTGCTCAGGACCCTTTCACTAAATCAACTGAATGAAGATCAATCTGAAGTCATCACCTTGATTTTAATGGCCTTATTTCCAACAGGTACTGCCATCCCACCGGACAGATTAAACCACTGAACAGGTGAAATGAAGCCCACATTATCATTTACATCCATCTCTGAGAGTCTAACTGCATCAAACGCCTTGATTGAAACAAGATGAGCACGCCCTCTTCTCTTATAAGGGATTTTACAGGTGTTTTCTGCTTCTCCCAGTTCAGGACTCAAAGCAAAGTGTGTCTTCGAAGATTTCTTTGCCTTTTCTGACGGAACAGATGCAATAACCCATTCCCCATTAAACACGCCCAGCTTCAATAACAAACTCTTATGCACAAATATTGTGCTGTCAGTGTCTAAACCATCATTCTGGTCCAGTCTGGACAGAATTCCACCTGGTTTATGGAGATCTGAGACATCCGTGACCCGGACATCAAGTCTGCACTCCAGAGCCTGTAAGAAAGTACTGAAGTCTGAGCTGCCCAATAGTTTACTGTTCAAAAACGAGCTTCCTGAGCTCAAACTGTTTGCATACTGCGCAAAATCAGAAACAAACAGAGATGAAGCAGCGAGTCTGGTTTGGTTGATGATGCTGATCTGGTCCATAGCATCATTAAAGCTCAAGTCTCTGCAGTCTGACACCACCACACAGGTGTCCACCGTGATCCTGCCCTGGCTGACAGGTGTGCACTCCAGCACCATCATATCTGACAGGTACTGCTGCACCTGTGAGGCGTCTTCACCCAGTAAATGATGGTAAGGGATGAGTAAGGCATCGCCCTGTCTCGCCAGCAGTGTCTGACCATGACAGGACGCCAGGATGAGCAGAGCATTGGAGAACTTCTCTGAAGAAGCCCATTTAAAGCTTGGTTTGGTCCGAGCACCGATCACAATCTTCTTCAAAGGCAGCAGGGACTGTGGACGGACCGTTCCTTGCGAGTTGTCCTTCAGATCGTAGTGTTTGAGAAACGATCTGCTCACACAGACAGTGAGACACATGTGATTGTTTACATTCGTCTCTTCCTCCGGAGTCACGTGGGCGCACACCAAAAAGCCCAGTTTGAAAGATGACTGATGGTCCGTCGATGAAAATAACAACGCGTGTGTTGGTCCAGTGCAGTCTGGAAATGTTTGAGTGAGTTGTGATTTGTTGATGAGTACGTGAAGAGGGTGAATTTGAGATGGAAACTGATCCAGACACTGAAGGTTCATGGGAGCCGCCATGTTGAACAAGCGCGCATGCGCAGTGAAACGGCAGCGGAGATCACCCGCGCATGCGCATTGGAGCGCGACACGTTTTTAAAATGAAACATTATTAACTCTGCATACCATACAATTATGTGTAAAAATATAATCATTATCAACAATACTATAAAGCCACTTAGAGTACAGGAAGGGAATTTATTATCTGAGGTAGTATTGTGTTCCCTCGTATTTAATTTGCGTTCCATCGAAAAACATTTATCCGTTACAGAAATTAACCAGTTTTACTACAGTAAGAAACCACCGTTCAACTATTTGTAGTAAAACAACAGCAACCATAGAACTTACCATTGTTTTACTACACTAGGCTACCCATAATTTAACCATAATATTTGATGTAAATCCATTATAAAGGAAAAACCTAAAAAAAAAAAATACTTTCTCAACTGTCAATTTTACTCAATCCTCTCATATTCATATATATATATATATGAATATGAGAGGATTGTAGTTCCATAATATTTATAATAGATATATATGAATATATATATATATATATATATATATATATATATATATATATATATATATATATATATATATATATATATATATATATATATATATATATATATATATTTTTTTTTATTATTATTTATTTATTTTTTTAAATCATGTAACCAAGGGAACTTAAATTAACTGAGGTGATTCAACTACAATAAGTGTCTTTTCTGCTTTACTTAATCTGTTTGCGTTGGGAAAACGTTCATATTTTTGGTTTGGTTAACTGAAACTGGGCAGAGGATTTCTAGTCCCCAAATGCTTTGCATTGGACTCTGTTGGCAGAGTAAATGTTAAAATTAAGTGTTATTTTATGTGTCTCTGACTGTGCAAGATGAGTAAAAAAGGGGGTGTCTTGTTAGTGTTTTAATGTTTTGTTATGTTAAGATTTAGAAAAAAGTCCATTATGTTGAAGATTTGGGGGCTACCATCATGGTGAAGGGTGGAGCTTGAGCTTACGATTTAGACCAATACAAGTCAAGTCAGGTCAATTTTATTTGTATAGCGCCTTTCACAACACACATCATTTCAAAGCAGCTTTACAGAAGATAAAACTAATGTCTATAATGTTGATGAATCATCATTGTGTAATTAGATGAAATACGATTGTTAATCGTGTTTAAAAATAAGTAATTAAATAATAATTGTAGTAATAACCCCAGTGAGCAAGCTGAAAGTGACTGTGGCAAGGAACACAAAACTCCATAAGATGTTGATTAATGTTTCTTGGGAGAAACCAGACTCACTGTGGGGGCCAGTTCCCCTCTGGCTAACATCATGAATATAATGTAAATATTACTTATGTATAGAGCAAGTCATGGTTAAAAATTATTAAACTAAGTAAGTGTTAAGGGTCAGTGTTTAAATGTCGATTTTGTATGAACTGTAAGATTAATGACTAATGTCTTTGAAGTCCATCCTGGATTAACTGCAGAAGTTCAGTTAATTGGCTGATGAAGGCTTTTGTTGACAATTGATAGTCTATGCATGCCATTTCAAGATAGTAGTCCATCAATAGACTGAGGTGATGCAGGCAGAGATCAGGGATGTGGAACACAGTTCAACCTGGCCGGTAATTTCGGTGAGGTTCGGTGAGGTCCATCCTAAATCCAAGGTTCAGACAGTGGCATATGAAGTATCCCATGTCTTATGGTTGGAGTTGGCATCAGTTCACCCTCTGAAGTCCCTCATAATAGACTGAAGTGATGTTTGGCTGGCTGCATTTAGTCATCATCTTTCAGCGACACGTAGCAGTGGAGTTCAACACAAAGCAGGAACGGAGCTGGATCCAGCAGGTTCTGGTGACCTCAGGATAGGAGTCCCGAGGTTGAGATAGGGAAACAAATAAAATAATATAAGCATAGATGCCGTTCAATTTATTGCAGAGTTATAAATCATGATCAAAGTTTCTGGTTCCAGCAGACTAAACTAAAGCAGCCTAATTGTGAGCTGAATAAATTATTTGTATGCCTGGCTAAATAGATGAGTCTTTAGTCAAGAATTAAACTGAGGGAGTGTGTCTGCATCTCGAACAGTGTTAGGGAGACTATTCCATAGTTTAGGAGCCAAATATGAAAAGGATCATCCTCTTTTCGTGGATTTTGATATTCTAGGAACTATTAACAGGCCAGAATTTTGCGATCGTAATGAACATGATGGAATATAGCGTGGTACAATACATTGTGAGTATTGTACGTATTACTTTATCCATTGAGCAACTGCTGTGCTAACCAAATTGCAACCATAGTGTGTCCCACCAGCATGTATTTAGCATGCTGTCATTCCCTGTAAAAGCTAGCATATCACTGAAAAAGTTTAATTTCAGTTATTTTGACATGTTCAATTTTGTTGGGTTTACCTGATTCAGTTGGGATCCCTGTACTTCAATTATTTAAATTGAAGTTACATAGTAATTTTAATTTAAGGAAACTAATTTCAAACATGTGGAACCACTGTACATGAATGAATCAAGTTCAGCCAAAGACTTATTTGGTCATTAAAATCATAAAATACAGCTATTTTTACTATTACTGTTGTTTTACAGTATAATTTGTTTACTCCTTTTTTTATGGCAGAATGATTATGATTTTTATAACCATAATTTTGTTTTTGTTTTACTAAAGATCTAATGATTAAAATATGGTTACTGTAGTAAAGCCATGGTGGTAACTTTGGTGGTTATGGTTTTACAAATATCATGGTTGAACTATGGTTACTGTAAAAGCATTGTTCATTTTGTAGTGATGGGGTAACCCAAAATAGAGAACAGAAAACTAATTGACTTATTCCCTCCCTGTCCGCTACAGAGATTTGTATTATACAATTAAATCAATAATGCACAATATTCAGCATGCATCAGTTATTGGTGGTAACATGTAATCTATAAATGTTGAAGTACATCAGCAAATAGAGGTTGTGTGAGCATATCCAAAACAATTAAAGGCAGCTGCACGATCAACAAAGGTCACAGTTCATAGGAAAAAAAGGAGACTAGCAGACTGCTACATGCGCTCCCATGCAATTTAATAGATTAAACAGACAATGTTTTGACCACTTTGGTCTTTGTCAGGCAGTAAGTACATCATATGTTAAAGAATTATATAAGAACAATAAATACTCACACCTGAAATTGGGCGTGGGCACCAGAAAAGCCAACAATTATCCAAAGAATGGGCAACAAGCAAGTAATTATCCATTAGGAGTCACCCAAATATGTCACTTATCCCATCATTAAAATCACAAGATATAATAATACAAAAACAACAATAAAATCACAAAAATGGACACTGAAAGGCGTATACTCCATAAATAGGTCAAATGCCTCATCGTGCTATGAACACATTTATATATATATATATATATATATACAGTATATACACATTTCACACCAAAAAAAAAAAAAAAAAAAAGGTTTCAAGTCGAAATCTAGATTGAGCCCTTTTGGAGAGACTGTGTTATGTGTATATATGTAAAACATCTCTCTCTGTAAGAGGTTGACATAGCCTCCACTTTTAGGTTTCATAACTTGTTCAATCTAAGATCTAAGAATATACCAATGTTTACATATGTTAAAATTCTTTCCCATTGGAGAATATTGAATGATACAAGACAGACGATTGTTTATAGTCTCTTCATGTGTTCTATAAAGACATTCATTTTGATCTATGTTTTCAAAAAGCCTTTTTTAATCCAGCCATCTACATAACCTCTTTGCTGAAACCAGTGGTCAAATCGTTAAATTGTTTTTTGTACATTTAATAGTCCTGTTATTAGAAGGCTGAAAATGATTACAGTTAATGGTCAATATTACAATTAAGAAATTCTAACTCCATAAACAAATTTTAGACAAAAAAGGATTGCAATCGTTGTCAAAATAACCAAAATATACAGTAAGTTTGCATTATTGGGGGCCATAGTACTCCCCATTGCTGTCCCTTTAATCTGTAGATAGAAAACATTTTTGTACGTAAAAAGATTTCTAGTAAGCTCATCTATACAATCATACCAGGAGTTTTGTTAAATAGACACATAAAAAGAAATCAAGGGCATCAGTGCCTCCATCATGAGGAATACTGGTGTACAGTGATTCAACATCTAAAGTACCAAGCACAATGTCATTACTAGGGAGTTTGATAGGTTGTAATACCTTAATCATATCCATCAGGTCCTGCACATATGAAAGTTTTAAGAAAAAGTCAATAAAGATCGATATTTCTATTTCCGTAAGTGAGCCCATTCCTGCTATAATACTGAAGGTCTTCCTGGTGGATTACAATACCTTTGTGAGTACACTGGTGGCCAAAAGTTTGGAATTCTGTACAGATTTTGCTGTTTTGGAGGGAAATTGGTACTTTAATTCACCAAAGTGGCATTCAACTGATCACAAAGTATAGTCAGGACATTATTGATGTAAAAAACAACACCATCACTATTTGAAAAAAGTCATATAAAGATCAAATCTAGACAGCAGCATCACTCCAACATCTTATCCTTGAGTAATCATGTTAAACTGATCATTTATTACTAGAAAATCACTTGCCATTATATCAAACACAGTTGAACACTAATTGGCTTTGTGTTTGTTTTTGAGTTGCCAGAATATGCAATAGACTGGCATGTCTTAAGGTCAATATTAGGTAACAAATGGCAAAAAAAGAAGAGTTTCTCTAGAAACTCGTCATTCAATCATTGTTTTGAGGAATGAAGGGTATACAATGCTTGAAATTGCCAAAAAACTGAAGATTTCATACAAAGGTGTACACTACAGTCTTCAAAGTCAAAGGACAACTGTCTCTAACAAGGACAGAAAGAGATGTGGAAGACCAGATGTACAACTAAACAAGAGGATAAGTACATCAGAGTCTCTAGTTTGAGAAATAGACGCCTCACATGTCCTCAGCTGACAACTTCATTGAATTCTACCCGCTCAACACCAGTTTCATGTACAACAGGGGAAGAATGGCAAATAAAAAGGCACTTTTGAAACAGAAAAACAAAAAGAAAAGGTTTGAGTGGACAAAGAAACACAGACATTGGACAACAGATAATTGGAAAAGAGTGTTATGGATCTTAACCCCATTGAGCCCCAGCTTTTGTGGATCAGCTAGACTGTAAGGTGTGTGAGAAGTGCCCGACAAGACAGTCACATCTATGGCAAGTGCTACAGGAAGTGTGGGGATTAATGGAATACATGTAACAGGATTTTGTATTTAAATATAAAAAATATAAGTAACTGTATTCCACTACAGTTACAATTTAAATAATTGGTAATTAGAATACAGTTACATTCAAAAAGTATTTTGATTACTGAAGAGATAACTTTGCATTTTATTGTCATTTGTTTTATTTAATATTTAGTCCTTTCAGATGGAAAACATTTATACATATAAATGATGTGATCCAAAGTGCATTTGAACAGCGGTGAAACACTTTCTTATGATGTGTTACATTCATACGAGCAGACAGAGAAGTACGTTTGAAGTAAGTTTGGAGCAGAAGAAATAGAAATAAACCTTGTGTAAATTGTCAGCTTTATGCTAAGCTAAAATGCTATTTCAAGTCATTTTACATGCACATGTGACCAGACACCATCATATTTATTTATCAAGAAAATTCACATTAGATCATAATTTATTTTTCCAGTAAGATCTTTGATATTAGGGCACAAATCATATTCTTGATCATAATTGTTGTATTGTTTTCCTGTAGAAATATCTTAAACCCCTTAAAATGAGATTAATTTGATTGATCTTGTTTTAGAAACAACACTGCAGAAGATATTTGGGTTTTTCAGAGAATGTATTTTGTCTTACTGTACTGACAGAAACAATCTACCAGTGCTGAAGAAGTAATCCAAAGTATTTAGAATACATTACTAACCTTGAGTAATCTAACAGAATATGTTACAAATGACATTTTACAGCATTTATTCAGTAATCTGTAGTGAAATACATTTCAAAAGTAGCCCTCCCAACCCTGAGGAAGTGTGGGGTGAAGTGTCACCTGAGTATCTGGACAAACTGACCGCTAGAATGTCAAGGATCTGCAAAGCTGTCATTGCTGCGCTTTTTTTATGAGAACACTTTGAAGAAGTTTAAGAGGTTATGAAGTATTTTTTCAAATTTGTATATACATTTTTCACGTTATTAATGTCCTGACTATACATTGTGATCAGTTGAATCCCACTTTGGTGAATAAAAGTACAATTTGTTTTCCATAAGAACAAAATCTTTACATTATTCCAAACTTTTGGCCACCAGTGTATATATAACTGCTGTAGTTGAAAATCAGCAGTACATAAACATAGGCCTATACAGCAATGATAGCACCATAACTTTCTGTTGGTTGCTGTTGCTAACTTGTAAACTGTCATTCATACAAAGTCAAAAGGACAAGACCAGGAAAGGTCATATGTAAATGTCACAGTCAGTTTAATAGTGTCTCTCACAAAAGAACTTGTAAAGTTCACTGGTATTTATTTATTGGTAAGTCAAAGAAAAAGAAACTATTGCTGTCAGTCTGTCCAGAGTTTCTTGTATTGCATTTATATATAACTATTATTTTCTCATCAATGTAAGAAAAGAAATGTATCTGTTATTGATGGATTTATACATAAGGCATGTTATTTTTGGCACTTTTACTGTGTAAAAGCTGGTCGACTCTGCACGGGCCCCTCTATAAAAGTTCAGGATTCTTCTGGTTGGTGGTCTGGTGTTGAATTAAATATTTGTGTTCCTGAAGTGTTCAAGCTCAACTCATGGGCCTGCTTTCTGATGTGTTGCTATAGGAACCGAACATCCCAGTGGCAGCTTATAAAGAGATCCCAGCAACCCCTGCAAGACCACCAGAATTGTGCTGCCTGCTGTGATAGAGAGCAATGTTATAACTGTACAGAGAGAGAGAGAGAGAGAGAGAGAGAGAGAGAGAGAGAGAGAGAGCGAGAGAGAGAGTATTGATTATATGAAGCTGGTTTACAGCTCAGCAACTCCAAAGCAACAAAAAAGAAATTGCATAAAGAAAAGGAAGCTTATTGTGATGTTACTTTCAAACAATAAAGCACATCTTACATCCCATTCTCATTATTCTCATACTCCTCTTATCGTAATATATAATCATTTTATTTATATAAACAATAATAGTAATATGTATATAATTAAAATTTAGTAGTTTCAATTAATATTTTTTGCTAGTTTTTTTGCAACTTGCGTTTAATGTTAGAGATAGTCCCCTCTGTTTTATTGGGTCTGACTGAGACTCCATTGGACAGCTGACCTAGAAGTCTTCAGCACGCTCTCTCTGTGAGCACACAGAGGATAGAGATTCAGAGAGACACTGTACGTCCTGTCATGAGGGTGTCTGTTGTGTTTGAAGGCTCCTATGAGACGCTCCACATTTCTCCTTATCAGACAGTTGGAAACATCAAGAGGATGATCAAGGTATTTCAATGCAACTCTGTCAGTTTATGTTTCCACACATTACGTATTTAACCAACAACATAGTTAGTTACTGATAGAAAACTCTAGATTGAAACGTTCTTTTTGCTCAAACAGGAGCGTTTTTACGTTCAGCTGTCAGGTGATGAGCAGGTGCAGCATTTCCTGGAGCTGAGGTTCACTGGTGCCGCCCTGCAGGACAACTGGTGTGTGACAGACATTGGCATCACCACAGGAAGCACCATTCACTGTCAGGTCAAGGTACTGACCCCGGAACACACAGCAAAAACATTTTCTGTATAATATTTTTCGTTTTATGTTTTTCGATGGTTATATATGCTACTGTGTCATGATTTTAGACATTTACACAGGACATGATTTTAGGCATGACTCATTTATTGAGTTCAGTCCTTTTACTGTCTGATTTTATATGGTTTTCATGGACACAGACAAGAATGTGACTGCAGTCAAACGTTTTTTTGTATTTGCACATTTTGTACTGTATATGATTTGCTATGTGGTCCTTAAAAATAAAAAAAATGATAATAATTATTATAATAATAAGCCCTTATGACATAAGGCATATAAATGTGTGGAAGCTGGATCCTGCCACATAATAAATAATAAGAGGCAATTCTGACTTTTGTGACTATTTCTCAATTTAAATGATATATCTTTTGACTTTAAAATTTTGACTTTATATTTTAGAATTTGGGACTTTATATTTTGGAATTTCCAATGTTTTATTTAGGAATTGTAACTTTATATTTTGGAATTTGCAACTTTATTTCAGAATTGTGACTATATTTCGGAATTGTGACTTTATATTTTGGAATTGTGACTATATTTCGGAATTGTGACTTTATATTTTGGAATTGTGACTATATTTCGGAATTGTGACTTTATATTTTGGAATTGTGACTATATTTCGGAATTGTGACTTTATATTTCGGAATTGTGACTATATTTCGGAATTGTGACTTTATATTTTGGAATTGTGACTATATTTCGGAATTGTGACTTTATATTTTGGAATTGTGACTATATTTCGGAATTGTGACTTTATATTTTGGAATTGTGACTATATTTCGGAATTGTGACTTTATATTTTGGAATTTCGATTTTATATTTCTGAATTGTGACTTTATATTTTGGAATTTTTTACTTTAAATCTTGCAATTTGCGACTTCATATTTTGTAATTGTGACTATATTTCGGAATTGTGACTTTATATTTTGGAATTGTGACATTATGTCTTTCCATCTCCCAATTGTGAAAAAGTAAAGTCAGAATTGTGAAATATATGGTCAAAATTACCTTTCTTTCTTTCTTTTTCCCCAATGTCAGCATCAAGGCATCATACCAATGACCTTGTGAAAAAGTATTTTTTTTTTTTTAATTATTATTTAGTAAATGTGTAATAAAAAATGTAGAATTTTTTTTTTTTTTTTTTTTTTAGTGAAGTGACATAATTTGAAACCCTTTCTCAGCGTGGTGATAAATCTCATTCCATTCTTTCCATTTTAACACAAGTTTTAGTGTTAGCTGTGTTCATCAAGCTCAATCATTCAGTCCTGTTACCAAAATTACTGTAAGTAAAATGGTCAAACAAATATGTTTCTTTAATTATGGGGAAATTAAAATCATTAACTACAAACAACATTTGGTCGTACATAGCTCTCTACTGAGCAGCTTCATTTTGTATGTTTGAATTTTACCCTTTCATTAATTTGTTAATTTTTGTACTACCCACATTTCTTGTAACAGGAATGTAAAAATGCCTTTTCAGCTTAATGTAAAGAAATAAAAAGTTAGTGCAATATTTAGTTGACCCTCTTGTAATTTCAATTAATATTTTCTGAAGATTAAGCATCTTTCATAGACACTTGAAAACTTTCTGACAGTGACACTTTGTTTGATTTTGCAACATATGTGGAAATTATAACCGTGTGTTGTGTGTTGTGCTGTGCTGTAGTTAGAAAGTATCACCACTGGATGGCAGATGTGCACTTTATCTGAAAACCTTGCCCATTTTGTCTTGTTTTGATACAACTAAATGTTCTTCCCAACACAGGAAGTAAACAAGGCCATTCTTCATGTGTTCAGTGCCATAACGAAGGAAACACTTCCTATAATGGGAGATTTACTGAGTTCCTCTGTATCCAAACTGAAGTCTCTGGTGTCCCTGCAGTTTGGTATTCCTGTCACTGCCTTCACACTGTCCACTGAGAGCGGCCTTCTTCTGTATGACTGTAACCTGCTCAGTGACTATGCTGTACAAGCTGGTAAATCACATATTAGCAAAGTCATCTACTCACTGATACACACACACAGACAACATACAGATAATAAAGTATATCTAAACTCCATTTTTACATGTATGAAAGAAATGTGAGTGTTTTTTTGCCCATGCAAAGATTACAGACACAATGCTAGGTTCTTGTCAGGCTGTTGCTAAGTGATTTGTACGGTGTTCTGAGGGGTTTATAAAGTGTTGCTATGTTTTGGCTAAGGTGTTGTTGTAATGTGGTTGCTAAATTGTTCTGATTGGTTGCCAGAGCAGTGCTATATAGATCAAAAGATGTTCTTAGTTTTTTTAGCACGTTGGTATGCGGTTGCTAGTGTGATCTGAGTCATTTTAGCGCATTGATTTGTAGTTGCTAGGGTGTTCTATGTGGTTGCTAGAGTATTGCTATTCAGTTTCAAAGGTGTTCTGAGTAGTTTTATGTCTGGAGCTGGATGATTGGCATTACCATGTGGTTGCACAGGTATTTTTATTTATTTTTTTTAGCACGTTGCTATGAAGTTGCTATGGTGTTCTGAATAATGTATTGCATTGCTGTGTGGTTGCTTCGGTACATGATAGCTGTGCAGTATGTGTATATCTAATACACTTGGGTCTTGCTATATTTTTTCAAAGGTGCTCAGAGTCATTTGTAGCATTGTGCTATGCAGTTGCTATGTGGCTTTGAGGGTGTTCTGTGTGGTTGCTAGGGCATTGCTATGCAGTTGCAAAGGTGTTCTAAGTATTCTGAGTTTTTATTGCAATTCTGTGCAGTTGATTGGGTGTTTTGTGTGGACTATTGCTTTATGGTGACAAAGGTGTTCTGAGATTTTTAGCAGGTTGCTATGGAGTTCCTAGCATTCTCTAAGGAATTGTTGTGCATTACTATGCAGTATATTTGGTGATCTGAGGGGTTGCTAGGGCATTGCTATGCATTTGCAAAGGTATTCTAAATGGTTAGTAGCAGATTGCTATGCGGTTGCTAGGATGTTCTGCTGTTTAAGCGCATTGCTATTTAGTTGCTAAGGTATTTCGTTTAGTTGCAAGAACATTGCTAGGCGAGTTTGCAGATGTGTTCTAAATGGTGTTCTTAGTGCATTGCTGTAAGGGCTGTATTTTGTACTACCAAGATGGTTAAGACATTCACAAAAATGACATGGAAAAATATGCATCATGAGGACAATAAAATGTTTTAATTAAAACATATCCTGCTGTTGATTCAAATATAATGATAAATAACACTACAATACACTCACCTAAAGGATTATTAGGAACAGCTGTTCAATTTCTCATTAATGCAATTATCTAATCAACCAATCACATGGCAGTTGCTTCAATGCATTTATGGGTGTGGTCCTGGTCAAGACAATCTCCTGAACTCCAAACTGAATGTCAGAATGGGAAAGAAAGGTGATTTAAGCAATTTTGAGCGTGGCATGGTTGTTGGTGCCAGACAGGCCGGTCTGAGTATTTCACAATCTGCTCAGTTACTGGGATTTTCATGCACAACCATTTCTAGGGTTTACAAAGAATGGTGTGAAAAGGGAAAACATCCAGTATGCGGCAGTCCTGTGGGTGAAAATGCCTTGTTGATGCTAGAGGTCAGAGGAGAATGGGCCGACTGATTCAAGCTGATAGAAGAGCAACTTTGCCTGAAATAATCACTCGTTACAACCGAGGTATGCAGCAAAGCATTTGTGAAGCCACAACACGCACAACCTTGAGGTGGATGGGCTACAACAGCAGAAGACCCCACCGGGTACCACTCATCTCCACTACAAATAGGAAAAAGAGGCTACAATTTGCAAGAGCTCACCAAAATTGGACATTTGAAGACTGGAAAAATGTTGCCTGGTCTGATGAGTCTCGATTTCTGTTGAGACATTCAGATGGTAGAGTCAGAATTTGGCGTAAACAGAATGAGAACATGGATCCATCATGCCTTGTTACCACTGTGCAGGCTGGTGGTGGTGGTGTAATGGTGTGGGGGATGTTTTCTTGGCACACTTTAGGCCCCTTAGTGCCAATTGGGCATTGTTTAAATGCCACGGCCTACCTAAGCATTGTTTCTGACCATGTCCATCCCTTTATGGCCACCATGTACCCATCCTCTGATGGCTACTTCCAGCAGGATAATGCACCATGTCACAAAGCTCGAATCATTTCAAATTGGTTTCTTGAACATGACAATGAGTTCACTGTACTAAAATGGCCCCCACAGTCACCAGATCTCAACCCAATAGAGCATCTTTGGGATGTGGTGGAACGGGAGCTTCGTGCCCTGGATGTGCATCCCACATATCTCCATCAACTGCAAGATGCTATCCTATCAATATGGGCCAACATTTCTAAAGAATGCTTTCAGCACCTTGTTGAATCAATGCCACGTAGAATTAAGGCAGTTCTGAAGGCGAAAGGGGATCAAACACAGTATTAGTATGGTGTTCCTAATAATCCTTTAGGTGAGTGTATATTACTAATGAACTAACAATGTTTTAGAAGATGAAAACCCTTGTTTAATACAACCTTGTTAATTCTGATGATCTAGTCATAGTTTTTGAGGATTAAGGATTGCCCCTTCTGAGCTGCGTGAGCTAAAAGAGCTGAAAACCGGCAATCAAACGTGCCATAAAAACTTATTATAAAGCACAAAATACTAATGTCTCCAAAAAGGGGGAAATTAATACTTCACTAGCATTAATAATCCACAATGCCACACTAGGGCATTGCTATGTGGTTGCAAAGGTGTTCCAAGGTATTCTGAGGAATTGCTAGCATATTGCTATGCAGTTGCTAGGGCATTGCAATATGGTTGTAAAGGTTCTCTGAGTGGTTTTTAGCAAGTTGCTAGGAATTTTCTGATAGTGTAATTAAAGGTATCAATCATCCCTTTATCGCAAACAATGGTGGACGAATATTATATGCTGAATACCTGAAGTATATGCAAAAGTGAATGCAAAATAGTATATGCAAAATAGTGATGTTTGTAATAATAATACCGCTAATTAAGATTCTCTATCACAGGGCACACTCTTCGTCTGGATACTTGGGATGGCTGGAATGAATTTTTGAAAGTTTGTTTGAGAGGACACAGATGCACAGTTCAACGACATCTCTCTGACGAGAAGCCTGTACTAAGGTTTGACAACACAGTGTCTTTGGTTTAGTCAGTGCTCCTACACATATCTTTCTAAATGTTTTGGGCCACTGATATCATATAGATCCTGATCTCCTGCAGATTTCAGAAGCGTGTGGCTCTATATGTCGCAGCAGCACATGGACACTTGGACTTGGCCAGCTGGTTGATCAAGTCTGGGGTTAAAGCAGAAGATCCTGTTGGTGTCCACCCATACCGTACATGGTGCTCCGTGATGAACCATCCAGACACTCTGAAATGTCCTGCACATGCAGCTGCCGAAGCTGGACAGCTTCTGATTCTAAAACTCTTTATAAGTACTAGTATCGCAAATCTGGCCTGTTGCGATCCCAGCGGCCGCAACCTACTGCAGATCGCAATTGGACATCGGCACAGAGAGTGTGTCTCTCATTTAGTTTCTAAACTTTACACCACTGTCAACTTTCCTGGATACTCTCTACCAATGCAGATCTACCTTCAGATCAAGACATGGATACAAAAGGCTAAAATGAGACAACAACGTCTATTTGGAAGCAAAGTAGGTGACCCGGTGCAGGTCGATGGCTTTCCCATGCAGAGGATGTTCTTGAACCCCATTGGTAGAATGCTGAGGGAATGTGTGGATGTCAAAAATCCATCCTGTGGCGTTTCAATGACAACATCCTTTGTAGGTCCTTCCTGTCTCTCTCATTACCCTGCTATTCCATCTTCCCAGATTGCATCAGTAAAGCTGCCCCAGCTGCATCATTCCCAGACCCAGAAGAGTACAGGAAGAGATCAGAACCTCACCAGGAACAGGGCATGTGGGAGGAAGAACCCAACGGAAATCCTGGCAGCTGAAAATAGTTACAGGAGCACAGACACCTGGTGGAAAAAAGTTCCACTGCCCCATTCTATTCTGGACACCAGACTCCAGCATTTACTCATCAAATGCTCCACAAATTCAGCTGAAATACTCACCATCCCTCGGGAAAACTTCAGGCTGCTTTGTGGCCGAACGCTACAAGAAAATGCTATTTACTGCTTGGCCATTGCTAGGTTAGTTACTGTCTTTAAAGATGATGTTTGTAATTCTGTTTGATGTTAAAATCCTTTCTCTTATCCCAGTTTAATGCACAAGATCAAGCCATTCATTGGTTGACTTCCTGAAATGATGTCACCAGATGTGTTCGTTTGAGCTAGGGGTCAAGTTTTAGCTGGTCAGCATTCGCAGTTAGCCCCTACTGGTGGATGCATAACTTAGGGTTGCAAACTTTTCACTACACGAATATGGGATGCTTGAGCATTTTGACTGCTTCAATACCGGACGTTTCACCATCAGACCTGGGGGTATCCCCATCAAGAATTTCACCATTTGACCCGGGGGACTGGGTTCCTCTTGAGCATTCTGATGTCCATTCATGGTTGGATTTGGTTCCCTCCATGCATTTTGCTACTTAAATATAGGATATTAGGCATCTGACCCCAGTCTGATGGGAAACACCTTGAATTGTAGAACTCAAAGTGCTCAAGTGTCCCATATTCATGTCGCAAAACATTGGAAACCCAAGGTTATGTCTTTATTTCGGCCAAAATAGGGAACAGCCCAGCTTAAATGGGATAGTTGATGACACTTCTGTAACGCACCATTATGTGAAAAAAGTAGCCGTGTACTTGTGTAATTATTTGCAAAATCATTATATTATAATAGATATTTTACCAATGTTAGATTTGTTTTTTGGAGGGCTCTTAAAAGTGTGAAATGGACTTTTATATTTTCCTGTCCTCCAACTTTTGAAGTCACAGCTCAGGATAGTCACTACTGAAGGGTTTGGGACTGTGTAGGTTCTCCATCAGCCAATTGATGTTATCAGGATATTATTTTCATGCAGATTTAGAGTCATTGTTCACATGGCATTTGATTGGCTTTTTTTTTTTTTGTCCTCTCACAGTGCTTTCACAGATAAGACGTGGCTGCAGCAGCTAGCAATAGCACAGACACTGGCCAGACGCAGCATTCGAAATTTTCTCTCAGATCAACTGGAAATGGCACCCCGACCATAATCTAGAATAACAAGAGTGTAAACACAGAATAAAACATTGTGTACAGACTACATATAGTGTACCCATTAAACAGATACACATATTTTTGTATAATAGTGAGTGAGTACTAAACTTTAAAAGTGACCGTTGTCCCAGGCAAGTGATTTCCCACATAGCTAGTTTCATAGTGCTAATAACATAGCTAGTGCTGTGTTTAACTTGTGATTTCATTCATTGAACAAATATGAAGTCAAATGTGGAATTTTCTGTGGTTTGACATGTATCCATCTGAAACTGTGATATACAGAAATGCATCAAAATGGGGTGTTAGTTTACATTTTTGGTTTTAATAAGCATTAAATAATTTAACACACATAATGTGTGTGAATGCAAGGCGCTAGCCTGCCATTGGGAGTAACTTGGGATTCAGTGTCTTAATTTAAATATACTGCAAAATGTCCTGAACATTTATAAATGATATAGCATCAAAAAATTGCTGTTAGTTTTTTCAGAATAGCATAAAGAACATTTAGGACAGATAAAACATCAGAGAATCACATTACAATGCTTCCATGTGTGTATGTTTCTTTGAGTTATATATTTTTTTTCTGATTTTCTGTTATAAATATGTACTTCATATAAGATTGTTTTGTTTATATGTGTTTATGTTGCTTACAATGGGGTCCGAAAATCTATAACAACTTGGTAGAATGCTTATATTTTGTGTTAATTTTAATTTACCACAAATATTCATACTCACCGATGTTATCTAGCAGGATTATAATTACAATAATAATTACAAAGAGCATCTTGTGTGCTTCTATGACAGCAATTAAATATAACCATCAGTTGTTGGTGAGTTTGGACGAATCGCTGTGGCGTTTCTAAAAAAGGACTCAAACCCTAAAATATACAAGGAAGCCACACGTGAGTACAGTGATTTGCTCTTTGTTGATCTGTTGATGACGATGATGTAGGGAAACTCAACGTGCCATCAGAGAGCATCCAGCACGGTGTGGAAGGGTTGATTTACCTCCTCACCGAGGGCTCAAAAATGGTGTGTATATTTAACACTTAACCACACTGGGGCTGCTAACTGAAAATTTGGGTTCATATTTCACCAGAAAATTAGCATTTTGTTATTGTTTGTTGTTGAGCATCATGAGCTCAGAGAGGAGACAAAGGCAGGCCTAATGACTGATGAGGCACAATCAAAACACTCAAAGCCTGATAACACAAAAACAGCTCCAAAATCAGTTCCCATCAAGCCTTGCTCACTTTACACCTATGTGTGAGATTCTGAAGGATCGAATTCTCAACTCCTATTGGATGAAACGCAAGACAGAACGCGTCCTTCAACCATGATGTCATCGAGAGTATAAAACTCCAGAGATTCCACTAAGCCTTGCTTCCAACGACAGTATTCGCCACGTCTAGCTGCAGCTCCCAGATGTAGCCTTGCTTCCCAAGAAGTAACGTACGTACCTGAACTTTGGCCATACAATCTCCATCTCACTGGACGAGCCGAGATTCTCCGTGGTTCACTGAGCACGGAGGATCCGAAGGGGACCGCCGAACAATCCGCGTCTCACCCTTTTGCCTGCAGAAGTTAAGAAAGAAGATTTCTCTTCCTTCTTCATCCGAGTCAACTCCGCTGATTTCTCCGCCAGCCCACCAAGAATCAGCCTTTGTGCCACCTACCGACCGAGTGAGGAAACTGTCTCCCGTCATCACCTGAGATCAAACGACGGACGAACACACATTCTACCCGCGTCCTCACATGACTCAAGTAAGAAGTTTACGTTTAGGCAGAGATAGATTATTATAGTGTGTTATTCTATAACAACACACTATAATATATTGTGTATCAAGGTTATTGCTTACAGTTTACAGACCGCAGAGTCCGCTCATTGCTGCTAATAATACTCAAGGTATTACTGTAATTTACTATTACCATGAATGAGATTTGTTGTATTGTTGTCCAACCACATTGGGCTGTTTGTGCATTTCAGCCATTACGGGTGAGACAAGCACACTGAGTTTATCCATTAAAGAACCATCAACCACGGTGGATGGATTACGAGCCGTTCACCGCGTCTCTGAGTGATAAAACAAACGGTTGCCGTCTCTCACGTTTACCGACGATCACTAAACCGGTTTCAGTGCCGTCACCCTGTTCTCTCTCTCTCATACTAACCGCACACACACACACGACCCCTCAAAAAAACATGCCCACATCACATTTGTTGAACAGATAACTTGGCGATAGAGCCCAGCTTTGTCCCTGAGTTATTGTACCAGCGGATACAAGCGTTTAACAGGCAGACACCATTAGGCAGGCTCTCCGCCAAAATTCACCCCACCTACCAATTTGTGCACTCCTTCTCTACTTACACACACACACACACCTACCCTCCTCTCATGTATTATAGGCTTATCTGTGACCATATTTAATCATATTAATCTTTAGTTTGTAGATGGAAGATGGAAGTTTATCGACTGCATTGTATTGATTATTAATTGATATTACTGCATAAATAAACTTTGTTATATTTTAAAGAGATGTGTTTTGGTATTGTTCTGTATGCACCTATGTTAAGGGCTGGCAGGGGATGTCAGTACTTGGATTCAAGCCTTCATTTTTTACCTTTTGAATGTCGATGTTCTCCGGACTCCTAAGAGAACAATCCTATAGTGACACTGTTATACTGTCTGGTTATTAGTCCCTGATTCCAGGGTGGTGCCCTGGCAAAAATATTCACCCTCAGGTCATTCCAACTCGTATGCTGTTATTTTTTTAGTGTAACACAAAGGGAACGTTTTTTGAAGATTCTTTAAGCAGCATTTTAATTCTGTTAAATATGTGTATTATTTGAGCTGTACATTTTTTTAAATCATAATTTTTACAGTAATTTTAGGGTTATAGGTTTCATTGACATTGCATCTTCATGGCAACGAAGTTGTAAAATTGGATATTACTTTAACAGAAAAGGTTAGTAATTGATTTTATCACACTAAAATCATGTTTACACGCAAATCAAGTGTACACACATATTGTTTATGCCAGCATGCTTTTGAAAAAGTGAGTATTTTAACGTACAAAAATCCTGCCCATTCACTTCCATTGTAAGTGCCTCACTTTAACCCAGATTTTTTCTTTTTGTTTTTAGAAAAGGGTCAAAATAAATTTTTGTGGTAATCAATATTATGCCACAAATGCTGTCAATTGAGCTTGTATTGAACCCAGAATATTCCTTTAAAGACGTGCTTTATGCAGACCTTAATGCGCAAGCTGCTTTAAGAAAAAGCCCCAGCAACCACCTGAGCACAGAAAGAACTCTCATAGTGCAAGTTAAAGAGGCTTACTTGCAAACTGAGTGAATTTAAATGAGAGAGAGTATGTCATTTCATTGGCTACCCGATTACACATCAAAGGACCAATCAGCTTAGACAATGCGAGACGATTGGCTTGAGAGATTACAGATGTGAGCGAGCTGATTGCTAACTGAAAACAAGTTCAAAGATCCTATTAGCTTGCGCCATTTAGAGTTGCATGCTCTGTCAAACTCCAAAAGGACAAAAAGTACCATAAAAGTATTCTGAAAGTAGTCCATCTGACCAGTATTTTTCTCATCAATGAAATTATGGGTGAAAATGTCCATTGACAATTAGTTTTTTATTTACCAGAAAACACTAACACTGTTTTTTATAATTTATTTGTATTATATTATTATTTATTTTTCAACAAAGAAAAATCCAGAAAGAATTAATTAAAATAATGAAGTTACAATATGTTTAGCATTTCCACACTTGAGCTGCAATTAACTTCATTAACAGGTTAATTCACACACACACACACACACACACACACACACACACACACACACACACACACACACACACACACACACACACACACACACACACACACACACATATATATATATATATATCAGACTAGACTTCGATCAGGTAATGTATATGTACAACATACATCTTCACTGACAATAAAGCCACATAAGAGGTGAACTTGAACCAAGTTATGTGATATTCAGTGTTCACAATTACACCGTCTTCTTAAAAATTCACAGAACATAACAGTATCCTAAACTCTAGAAACGTGAGGAATTCACAACAGAGTCAGGAGCCCATTTCAATCTTTAATGTGTTTGATTCATATTTCAATCATGTTAAATTGTTTTTATCATTAGAACATTACCTTCAACTTAAATGTTATTTTTGTAGACTAAAATTATATGTCATTTTAGTGTGAGTAAAATTGGCTAAAATTAATACATTTGACATGATGAAATATTCACTAAATTTAAAAGACATTTTCAATAAAAGACAAAAATGATGATAAAAAAAAAGCTGTGTGAAATGACTTTGTGTGAGGATTGATGATCTTTCCATCCACAGCTCTCAAATGTCAGAACTGTCTCACTCAGCTGGCATGTCACATGCAGTTACGGCCTCCACAAAAAGATATTACATGACTTCACAAGACTTGCTATATAGTGCACAATTCATATGGACAACTTTTATGATACTTTTAACACGTGTCTGTGCAGAGCTCTGAGGTGGACTTCCAGGATCCTGTGCTGGTGCTGGTGCTCAATGAGGAGCTCAATAATCTTCTCCTGCAACTGTATTGGAGAGCAGAAAGGAGATAGGCCTACAGCACATCCGCAGCAAACTCGCCCGAAGCCTGCCCTATTACTACAACCTGGACTGACGACTCGATGTTCAGGTATCACTAACAAACCACACTAACCAGATCAGACTGCTTAAAGCAATAATTCGCCTTTGAGAATCAATGCAGATTACATTGTTACAATTTTCTAAAATGTCCATTATGTTGATGTATGTGGTCAAGTTGTCCATTAAACCACCTTATTTTCTCATTGCACATTCCACTGTTAACATTCCAATTGTTCTCATGAATGTATTATGTGCATTTCATTATTCGTCACTTCCTGTAGCCAAAACATAGTTTGTAAAACTGCATGTATGATTTCATAAATAAATGAAAAAACATTGAAGCAAACATTTTAGTCAAAATAAAATGTCTTTATGAGTCGTTTGTCCTTGCTGAATTTCAGGGAAAGTGTTTCATTGTGTCAGGATAATGATTAATTTGCTAATTGCTAACTAATAATCTTCAAGTTAGGCGAGTCAATCCCTCCCTTGTGCTCTGCTTGGCTTTAGTGAGTTTTGTGGTGTAACTTTTCAAAGTTTTACTAAGACATGAAACCAGTTCTCTGAAGTACAGTGTCTGTGACAAAATGCAGCTGTTTTTAATGTACTTGATGAACTCCTGTAATATTTACAGGGTCTGTCACAGGTGTTATTTTTGTTCTCATCTTTCAGTTATTTAAATGACGAACGTCTTTGTTTTATTTCTCTGTATTTATGGATACAGAAAATTACGTTAATAAGAAGGTTAATTAATATTATACAGCTCAATAGATAATTAATTCTAAAATTCAATATAATTACATTGATAAATAAATGAGCGTTTTCTCAGGCACTTTCATTCCAGGGGTTGCTTTTTGTTAAAACGGACTGATGTCAGCTGTTTTTTTCCCCTTCTTATTATATGAAGGTCACAATAAAACTGACATTGAAACTTTTCAACAGGCCTTCATAATTTACTTTTGTACGTTTCAAATGTTTTTTAAGGGTTGACTTGGCTGTTTTAGCCTTGTGCCAGATGCAGACTTTTCAAGTTTTTTCAGAAGTTAGTGTTGTTGTTAATCAAGTGGACAAACGTGTGTGTGTGAGCATGCTTGAGATGAAATATAAGACAAGTGATGTTTGAAGAAATCAAAGAAGAATCAAGGGAAATATCACTTGAGAGCAGAAAGTTTTTATTGGCTGTAATTTCCAATCAAGCCGTAACTGTAAAATTATGCCAAAAGTGTCAAATATGATTTAATAGTGCATATATAGGACACAAAATGTTAACTATGAAATTAGCCTTATCAAGACAAAAAGGACAACCATTTAATTTTTTTTTTAAACCATGCGAGACAAAAAAAAACTATTGAGACACAAACAGAATTTGAGATGGCTGGAAATTACACCGTGGATGAAATTTTCCTGACTATTAGAAAAAGAATAAAACAAATATATAAATCTCCTGTGATCCATGTACAGACACTGTTGGAAATTGATAGCAGACAAACATTTTAATAACATGCACTGATGAATTGTGTACACAAAACGTTCATAAAAATAAAATAAATAAATGAAAACAAATAAAACATTATAATGTTGACTGACATTTTTTGCATTTTAAATTAAATATAAATAACAAAGAAATCAGAAG
Source organism: Xyrauchen texanus (assembly GCF_025860055.1). NCBI lineage: Eukaryota > Metazoa > Chordata > Actinopteri > Cypriniformes > Catostomidae > Xyrauchen > Xyrauchen texanus. The sequence continues at coordinate 24,618,000 of NC_068323.1, read as the reverse complement.
AAATAATTGTTAAACATTTTGAAATATCAAAATATTAAGTACATTTTATTATTCATTAATATAAATACAAAAATAGTTAAAATGTATGTCTTTGTAAGTCGGTTAGGTATTTTTTTTATTAAATGCTTTATAACAGAAATTGACTTTTGTATACTGTGGCATGGGGGCGTGGTCATGTGTCTGTATGCAGGATTGGGAAATCGGTAAGGCTCGTCACCTGGGCTGTTCTATTACTCTGAAACCTGTCTCTCATTGCAGTGATGGCAGAGGGAGACCTGATAAGGCATGCCAGAGCGTCAGAGTGAGAGAGAGAGAGTGGTGAAGGAAATTGGTGTCTGAAGGACTATGTGGGACTATGTGGATACTATAACCTGTTTGAGTTAGCCACTGAGAGACATTTTTGTTTTTGTTAAACCTGACTGTGTGGAGAAAAATAAATACTCATCTCAACTGTTCGCTCTCTCTTGACTCCTCCATTGCCCATGAACTTAGATCCTTCACAGTGTTACCAAAAGCCCATCTTTGGAGGAGAATGCCATTATGGAGTCCGTACTGCTGGGCGAAGTCTTCAAGACCCTCGCCAGAATCCAACAAAATCAACATCAAACCCTCATGGAGGTAGATCTTGAGCAGGAACAGTATTTCCAAGTCCTGCTCCAGGCACAAGTGGAGACCCGGAGGCACTCCTAGACTTGTTTGAGAAGACTGCGGAGGTATGGAAGTGGCCTCCCAACCAGTGGGCAGCCTGCTTATGGCTCCTACTCTCCTGGGAAGTGCAGCTTGTGTCACCACAAGTTACTGCTGCCAGCCTCCTTGACTACAGACATCTAAAGAAGGCCATCCAGCAACAGGTGGGTCATAGCCCCGAGCAGATTCATCAGCCCTTTAGATCCCTGAGCTTCGGAAAAAGCTTTGCTTTTGCTTAATAACTTCGGGATGCCTGCCATAAATGGTTGCTGGCAGAGGGAACCTGCGGCACCGTGGTTGTCGATCTGGTGGTACTGGAGTAGTTCATCTCCCAACTTCCTTGAGGACTGTCAGAGTGGGTCCAGTGCCACTGCCCATCCAACTGGCAGAGGACTACATGGTGGCGATTCTAGGAGGCAGCGATGCACCATTTTTTTCTTCTCCCTCTTATCTCTCTATTTCCAACCCCAGTGTGTCACTCTTCCCCTCCTCCCATCCCTCCCAGTACCGCTCAGTTCCGGCTCAAACCCCATTCCCAGTCCAGGGGACCCCTCCCCTTGTCTTTCCCTCCTACTCCCCATGTCACCATCAGCTATCCCCTCCATAAGTGTGGAAGGAAAGCCTGGGCTGATCTGCTGGAGCTGTGGGGAAGCTGGGCACTGCCAGGATCCATGTCCAGTGATGGAGGTGGGGACACTGATCCGGATCCCTGATGCTGCACAGGCTGCCCCCGATCGGGCAGGGGTGCATCAGATACCGGTAAGAGTAAAAGGGAATACACATCAAGCTTTGGTGGATTTGGGTTGTTCCCAAAACTCTATTCACCAATGCTTGGTGCAAGGTGGAGCATTGGATAAGAATAAACAGGTGAGGTGTGTGCATGGTAACATTCCAAAGTATCCGGTGGTTTCCATTGAGATACGATTTAGGGGAAAAGGGCATAGAGTCGAGGCCGCGGTTAATTCCTGCCTCACCCATCCACTAATTCTGAGAACCAATTGGCCTGGTTTAGAAATGTATTGAGGGTAATGTGTGTGTATGGGTCCTGTAAAGGGATGTCGCGGTGTGTGACGTGCAATGCTATGGCTGTAGAGGCAGCGCCAGGGCCACTGACGTCGGCCCTGCATCATGATGCACTATGCAGTGCGATATTCGGAAGCAGTGCCTCTACGCAACATCTCAGCATGTAGTGTTGCGGAGGCACTTTTCAAAATTATTTCCCTGAGTGGGGATTCCAAAAGAAATCCTCACTAATCAAGACACAACATTCATGTCACATCCACTACGCGAAGTGTACAAATTATTAAACATTAAATCGATCACTGATCCGGATCCCTGACGCTGCACAGGCTACCCCCGATCGGGCAGGGGTGCATCAGATACCGGTAAGAGTAAAAGGGAATACACATCAAGCTTGGGTGGATTTGGGTTGTTCCCAAAACTCTATCCACCAATGCTTGGTGCAAGGTGGAGCATTGGATAAGAATAAACAGGTGAGGTGTGTGCATGGTGACATTCAAAAGTATCCAGTGGTTTCCATTGAGATACGATTTAGGGGAAAAGGGCATAGAGTCGAGGCCGCGGTTAATTCCTGCCTCACCCATCCACTAATTCTGAGAACCAATTGGCCTGGTTTAGAAATGTATTGAGGTTAATGTGTGTGTATGGGTCCTGTAAAGGGATGTCGCGGTGTGTGACGTGCAATGCTATGGCTGTAGAGGCAGTGCCAGGGCCATTGACGTCGGCCCTGCATCATGATGCACTATGCAATGCGATATTTGGAAGCAGTGCCTCTACGCAACATCTCAGCATGTAGTGTTGTGGAGGCACTTTTCAAAATTATTTCCCTGAGTGGGGATTCGAAAAGAAATCCTCACTAATCAAGACACAACATTCATGTCACATCCACTACGCGAAGTGTACAAATTATTAAACATTAAATCGATTCGCACCAGCATTTATCACCCGCAAACCTATGGGTTGGTCAAACGATTTAATAAGACCTTAAAAAACATGATTCTTGGGTTCGTACACAAAGAAGCTAAAAATTTGGTTTTGTGACTCAAACCCCTGCTGTTTGCAGTACGAGAGGTCAGTCAAGCCTCCACAGGGTTTCCCCTATTTGAGCTACTGTATGGCCGTTGGCCGCGTGGCATGCTCGACATCATACGGGAAGCTTGGGAGGAAGGATCTTCAAATAGCAAAAAACTAATTCAATACGTTCTTGATCTTAGAGCAAAACTCCACTTTGGGGCAGGTAACACAGTGAAATTTGCTCCAAGCACAAGAACATCAATACCGACTGCATAACAGGGCACTCGACTAAGGGAATTCGCACAGGGAGACAAAGTGCTTGTATTGCTGCCCACTTTGAGGTCCAAATTACTTGCAAAGTGGCAAGGACCCTATGAAGTCTCACAACGATTTGGAGATCTTGATTATGAGGTTAAGCGAATGGATAGGGGAGGGGCACGTAAAATCTACCACCTCAACCTCCTCATACCATGGAAGGAGGCGGTACCTGTAGCCTTGACGATGGTAGTTCCGGAGATGGCGGAGCTCAGGCTGGTGGTAACTCCTAAACCATATTCATTCTTGGAGATCACCTCTCACTGTTGAAGCTTACAGACATTGCCCGGTTGCAAGTGTAATTCCCTTCCCGGTCGCACGAACCTCATATTGAGCATCACGAGCACCATATTGAGACCACCTCGGGGGTGGTGGTTCGTAGCCACCCATATCGTCTTCCTGAACACAAGAAAAATATAGTTCATGAAGAATAAGAGGCAAAGCTTGAAATCGGCATAATTCAAGAGTCGCACAGCGATTGGGCCAGCCCGGTAGTTCTGGTACTGAAGAGTGACAGCTCGGCCAGATTCTGTGTTGACTACGGATAATAAACACAGTGTCCAAATTTAACACATATCCAATGCCGCGAATTGACGAGTTACTCGGTCCTTGGAGCGGCTCAATTTTACTCTACACTGAACTTAACAAAGTTCAGTGTAGAGTGTGGCAGATCCCTTTAACTCAAATATCCAGAGAAAAAAACTGCTTTTTTCCACACCGTTCAATTCTGACTCCAATTCGTGACGCATCCGTTTGGTTTGTTTGGAGCCCCGGTCACGTTTCAGCGCCTCATGGACAACATCCTCAGGCCCCATATGGCATATGCCGCTGCATATCTAGATGATATCATCATTTATAGTAATGATTAGCGGCGGCATATGCAGCATCTGAGGGCTGTCTTGAGAGCGCTGCCACAGGCGGGATTCACGGCCAACCCGAAGAATTGTGCAATTTGGCAGGTGGAAGTTAGGTATCTGGGGTTTCACTTGGGTCACGGGTAGCTGCGTCCATAGGTTAATAAAACTGCAGTGATCGCAGCTTTCCTGACGCCCAAGACCAAAAAGAAGGTAAGGAATTTTTGGGAGCTGGCTGGCTACTACCCGAGGTTTTATAGTATATTTTTTGATATTATAGTATATTTTTATATATCAAACATAGAACAAGTACTTATATAGAATAGATTGGGCATTATATAATAATGAAAAGGTTAGAAAGATGTATGGCCTACTTGATTATGCTGTTAGGATTACAAGTGCACTCTGTGAGGAGTACAGGTGCACTCAGCCATAACAAGCAGAATGGTACTAGGTGGAGAAGACATTCCTCAGACACTGGAGGGCACAGCCAATAGCCAAGATATCTTATTATGCTTAGACTGTTATATTCTATTTACTTAAAATGTATACTTTCATAATAAATGTCATAAATTGTGTCAGCATTGGGGATATGTGGTCATGTGTCTGTCCGCAGGAGAGGGAAAGTGGTAAAGTCACCGGGGCTGTAATTACTCTAAAACCTGTCTCTCATTATAGCAATGGCAGAGGGAGACCTGATAAGGCACACCAGAGTGTGAAATCCATGCTGCAGACGGCTGTGGTCAAATTATTCAACCTTGTACTTGGTTCAGGCTGTTTCCCTGACATCTGGAACCAAGGACTTATTAACCCAATTCACAAGAGTGGGGACAAATTGGACCTGAATAATTTCAGAGTCATTTGTGTGAGAAATAGAATTGTAAACTTCCTTAATAAACACAATGTCCTGAGCAAGAGTCAGATTGGCTTCCTTCCAAATTATAGAACTACAGACCACATTTACACCCTAATCAATAAACTCGTAAACCAGACCAAACAAGGGAAATATTTGCGTGCTTTGTTGATTTCAAAAAAGCATTTGATTCTATTTGGCATGACGGACTATATTACAAATTATTACAAAGTGGTGTAGGGGGTAAAGTTTATGACATCATTAAATCGATGTATTCGGACAACAATTGTGCAATAGAATTGGCAGGGCTGTAGTCTGAGTCCAACACTCTTCAACATTTACATTAATGAATTAGCGGTGCAGTTGGAACAGTCTACAGCCCCTGGACTCACTCTGCAAGACAAAGACATCAAGTTTTTGCTCAATGCAGATGACTTGCTGCTGTCACCCACCCCACAGGGACTACAGCAACATCTGGACCTACTGGAGAACTACTGCCAAAACTGGGCCCTGGAAGTCAACCTGAAGAAGACAAACATTATGATCTTTCAGAAAAAGCCCAGATGTCAGGAACACAGATACCAGTTCTCTCTATGCAGTATATTTACCTTTGGCTGATTATCACTGCATCAGGGAGTTTCAGTAAGGCAGTTATTGCACTTAAAGTAAAAATTCGAAGAGCTCTATACGCTATTAAGAAAAAGTTCTATAATTCTGAATTACCAATTCCAATCTGGTGTAAGATCTTTGATAGTGTCGTACAGCCCATAGCGCTGTATGGAAGTGAGGTATGGGTCCACTCAGTGATCAGAACTAAACTAGATGGGACAAACATCCAACAGAAGCCCTACACACAGAATTCTGCAAATTAATTTTGAAATTACAAAGGAAAACACCCAATAATGCATGCAGGGCAGAATTAGGACGATTCCCATTGATTATTAACATACAAAAATATCTCGAAATTTTTGGATGCATTTAAAATCAAGTCCCCCCCTTCATTATAAAGCTTTACAACCAAACATCAGAATAAATCAGATCATCAAACAATCTCAAATCACCTATCTGGAACATTGGGATCAAGAAACTAAAACACAAAGTAAAATCTAAAGTATGAATTGGAAGAGTATCTCCTGACTGTCAGAGATACAAAGCAGAGACAGATCCTGAGCAAGTACAGGCTGAGTGAGCACAGTCTAGCCATCGAGAGAGACAGACAGTGAGAGAGACAGACAGATCCTGAGCAAGTACAGGTTCAGTGAGCACAGTCTTGCCATCGAGAGAAACAGACACAGAAAAACATGGTTACCCAGAGAAGAAAGGGTGTGTGCTCACTGTACAACAGGTGAGGTCGAGACAGAGGTGCACTTTCTCCTTTACTGCCCAATATGTAAAGATACAAGGGACATTTATTTTACATATAGGCCTATTATAAGGGACACATATACATATTTTAAATCTTAGAATGGAAAGTCTATTTATTTGTGTATGTTGTCAGTGCGTAGCGTGTGTTGGGGTCAGTCCACACCTGTAACAGGTGGATTTCCCTTGGAAGGAAGTCTAAAAGCAGGTTTGGTGAAGAGACCTATTATTAGCTCATCTAATGCTGAAGTCAACTGTTCCTGATCACAGATGCACATTGTGTAAAAGCACTCAGTCACACAGCACATGAAGTATAGACCAGCAGAGACATCACTGCCTGTATAGTGAGGACAATGCTTGTTCATTTTAATGGAAAGTGATTTTAATAGATTTATATGCATTGCCACATCAAGTCAAACAATAACCAGCAATTCTATGAGTCATTGGATTCATATGTCTTCACACATGAACATCTCCAGCGACAGTTATTATGACTGAGGTGTGACTTAAAATGTCAACTAACTAGAACACTGGATTCTGGGTGGATTGGGTGTGAGAGGAGGATTAACGGTTGACCTGATAAATGGCTTCACAACACCTCTGACCCATATCTTACCCTAACAATATTTTGCAAGCAAATTAAAATCTAAAGAACTAAGTGAAATTATTATGTTTTTAAGGGTTGAACCAGCTCCAAAGGGCGTCTTCTCTTTTTCTGGCAGAGAATATAACTTTTGTGTTTTAAAAGCAAAGGGTAAACATCTAACAGATTAAGTACATTTTGGGTAATTCTGGATGAAAGTATTAATTGTAAAAAAGAATAGATTTTGCATTTCCAATCAAATGTAAAATGTAACATACAAATTAAAGTATAATTTACAGGTAAATGTATAATTTATTTACAATGTATGTTGTATTATTTCAACTTTATTCATAAATTATCTTTAAATTGTATTAAGATTAAATTAGCTTGTAAATTAATGAATAATATAATATTTATTAATGATTATAATTAATGAAGAAATAAATACACATTTTCCTAATTACACTGGGCATTTCAAGAAAATGTTTAGATAAATATGTTACATTCAAACATAGTTTAAAATAAAAAATTAATTAGAATAAAACCATGTTTAAAATAAACTATTTAAAATAACAAATTAAATGTATTTAAAATATAACATTTAAATACTCTAATAATAGTAAAAATAATAATAATAATAATAATTAATACTAAAAATAAGATTATAGTTTACTTGTGCAGTTGCTGAGTAATTTGGCCTGGATAATTATTAAATGTTTATTTATTTATTTGCTAACTTTATTTTTCTTTTTTTTTCAAAAGCAAAGGCTTAATATCTTACACATTAAATAACTATGTTGGGTAATTCTGGATAAAAGCATATGCGTAAAACGAATTAGTTGTGGATTTTGAGAAAATGTGCACAAAATTTGTAAAAAAAAAAAAAGAGAGAGAGAGAGAAAGTTAAATGAATTCTTTACAGTTAATACAAATTTTAATTTAAGATTTATTATTGTAATTTAACTTGTAATTTATTAATAATAATCTACTTAATTCATAAAATGTAATGGATTTCAAGAAAATGTTTAGACACTTATCTTAGATTCTTCTTAAAGTAAACGTTTTCTACGAAAATAAAGTTTAAAATAATTAAACCCTTTACATTTTAAATAAAAATAAAGTTTAAACATAAAAAAAGTCAAGTTTACCCTTGCAGTTGTTTAGTTGTTTAATTCCACAGATAATCTTTTCGTGTTCTTTTTTATCTCAATTAATTATTCATGAGCTCTTGACTCATTGAATATACATGAGCTGACACTGGAGCCGCAGATAGGGAGAGAGGGTGGGGGAAAGGTTGAGTTTACTAACTTTCCGTCGGGATAGAAACTCCGTCAGTGGACGCAGGAAAGTTGCGGAGAGAAGGAATATTTCAGGAAAAATTCGTATGTGGAATCTTATGATATCAACTGTTTTAGCGTTATGACAACTTTTTAAAGACTTTTAAAAACTTTTTAGAGGGCCAAAACAACTTTTAGCAAAGAAAGAAAAAGAAAAAAAAGAAACAGGCCTGACCAAAGAGGTTCAGGATTTTCATCGCATATATTTCATCGTTTTTCTAGGATTTGTTTTGTTTTGTTTGCATATCTAACAAAATGAGCGGTAACACTCTCCAGCCGTTGCCGGGTCAGCAGGTGATCCATGTCGCCAAAGACCCTGACACGGATCTGGAGGCGCTTTTTAACTCGGTCATGAACCCGAAGCCCAGCTCCTGGAGGAACAAACATCTGCCCGAGTCGTTCTTTAAAGAGCCGGACTCGGGCTCTCACTCCCGGCAGTCCAGCACGGACTCGGGCAGCCTCCCGCCGTTGCTCCAGGCGCAGCACGTCCGCTCGCATTCGTCCCCGGCTTCCCTGCAACTGTCGACGGGCGCGCTGAGTGCTGTGACCCCCGGCCGTCATCACACTCATATCCGACACCAGTCGTTCGATGTGGTCGAAGAGCTGCCGCTGCCGCCGGGCTGGGAGATGGCCTACACTCCCAACGGGCAGAAGTATTTTCTAAAGTAAGTGCTGCGTTACTTTTATTCATGTGCTCTCAACATTCCAGAACACGATTTACACGATCTGACATGAAATTCGGTTGCTGGAACAGATATGAACTTTCTCGCTTTCTGAACGTTGTGCTGATTTACTTCATTATTATTATTATTATTATTATTTGCTTTATTTGGCCTATCATATAGCCCTGCTTGGTTGCTTTAATTGTTTGCGTTCTTTTTTGCTTATTTTATCTTGAAAAGTAATCATTTGATAAATTAATTAATTTACTACTTTAATCTACATAATATTTATTTAAGTTTATTTGACTTTATTTATTTTATTTTACATTTATTGAGGTCTGCTTGGTTGCTTTATTTATTTATTTGTTTTCTTTTTCCTTTTATTTAGGCTTGCCTATTTAGTGATTATTTTTGTGTTTAGTTATTTGTTAACTTTGTATTACTTTTTTTTAAATAAAGAAAAAAGTAAGGAATCGTTTTAGTAATTTATTTACTTTTAAGTTTATTCATTTGCAAACTTACTATTTATCTATTTGTTTGCTTTATTAACCATTTATAACCTGCTTTGTGGCTTTAAATTATTTGCTTTATTTTTAGCATTTATTTATGCATTTGTTCATTTAGTTGCTAGTTTTATATGACCTTTTTATAAAATAATAAATAACGGAAACCTAATTTTTAATTAATTAAACATTTATTGGTTAACTATTTATTTACTTGCTTTATTTTTCCTTTTATTTAGGCCTGTTTATTTACTTTATTTCTTAATTTGCATTATTTTAGTGTTTATTTTTGTATTTATTTATTTGCTATCTCTATTTTAAAAAGTAAAATAAATTAACAAATAATTGTTAATTTATATACTTTTAAGTTTTTATTTATTTATGTGCTTGCTTAATGCCTGCATCATTTTTTGTAGCCATTATTTATTCATATGTATTTGTGTATTTAATATTAGCATATTATTAACAAACAGTGCTTGTATACTTAATGTCAGTTCATTTTGAAGCATCATCATATGATCACAGTTTTTAGGGACACGTTTTCCACTCCAGTGTGTGCTATCTAAACCAGTTTCTGCTCTCAATCAGTGTGCGTTCACACTGGTGAAATCTCTGCAGTGACATTTAGGTTCCTTTTGTCTAATGAACAGATTAATGGACCAGAAACAAACACACACGCGCACACACGCGCACACACGCACACAGTATCTGGGTGTGGATCACAAAAACACAAAACACCCAATCTCGCTAACTGTCATGTGCAAGACACGTGTGACACACCAGACCTGTGATTAAAGCTCTTTGTCACCTTGATAAGGATGTGTTTAGCATATCTCCTGTGTGTCTCAATGTAAATGTGTGTTTTGACTGCCCTCTTTTCAGGAACGAGATGACTATTCTTCTGTGGCCCTGGGGACATTTTTATCTGATTCAGTAGAGTTGATTTAGTCACCGGGGTTGTGATCAGCTCAGTGGGACGTCGACTGTGGGGTCGGTAACGGAGATTAACTCAGAATAGAAAGCTGTGTTCCTGATGGGAGGGTCTTTGTTTGTATTCAGATGATAAAAGTTTAGATTAAAACACGTGTGTTAAAATCTTATTTGCTGGCCTCGGCGATGTTAAACTAGATACTCACTTCTACCCCACTATTAGTTCATTCCGTGGCTGTTATTTGTGCATAAAAGCGTCTGCTCAATCAGTATGAGCTGAGGAGCTTTATCTTGGCAGAGCTGCATCATGAAAGTGGTGTTGATCATTTGTTGATTTTGATTATTCAGGTGCCATTTTAAATGACTCGATGGACTATTTCAGGCTATTTCAATGAGTTGCTCTGTTGTGTATCTACTGTAAGTGTTGATGGTACAGCTGATAAAACATAGAAAATATTTAGTTGGACAAATGGCAGTGGACAAATACACGTTGTAAATTAGACTACGGCACTTTCGGCTCACGTATCGACTTGCATGCTCTTCAGGACTCGTACCCTGGTCCTTAACATCGCAAGTGCAACAATCTATCAGTTGAGCTACCGTGCAATTTGACCGCAAAATAAATGTAGTAAAATGTCGTTTTATTGTTAATTTTACCAGGAAACTGCTGAGAAACATACAATGATCTTTTAGCATAAATTAAGGTCTAGTAATGTGATTCTAAAGTCATGCCTTCCTTCCGTCTTTTTACCCAAAACTCTCTGTGTAAAGTGGTGAGAAACGTGCCAAAGCTTGCCATACATTCAGCGGACACCTACGCCACCAACATAGCAGCAGACATGAGTTCCACGCCGCCCTGCAATTAAACAGTCATTAAAACCGACCTGTCAGTAATAATCACTCTCAGCTCAGACTGAGCCCCCGTTAGTGCACGCCTCCAAGGCCAATGCTTTTCAAAGCACCTCGGTACATGAATAAATGCTTATTTTCTGTTCCTACCTACTTCAGAGTATGCAGTGGCATCCAAAAGTCTAAATAACTCTAGTGAAAATGCTTTAATTTCATATGTACCTAATTGAATACCAGTACATAGATTTTTTTCATTGTACAACTTTAACTTTACAAAGCTGTTGTTCCCAGCATGCACCGGGGCTTGAATAAATAACTAGCTTGCATGGTTTGCACTGTTTGCAATATATTTACACTGTTTTATTGTTGAAATTGTTGTTACATTTGGTAACTTCTTTTGTGAAGTCTGAAGTTATTTTTCTACTCAAGTGTTTCAATGTTCAGCTCTGGATCTGATATCTATCGCCATTAAAGGAAGGTGATGTTGTCTAATAGACTACATTGCATGCATTCAACGTCCTCGTGTGTCATGTGATGCATGATGTTGAAGTACGTTAATGCTAATTGAAATGCTAATGCACTTTTAAAAGCATGGCTAAATTCAGTGCTACATTTCTTGAGTAAAATGTTCAAACAGAGAGTGAGTAAAAATGACTTGAAACCGATTATTGCAAACTAAAACGTTTTACGCATTTTCACTTTGTCGATAACAAAACAGCACGAAAAGTGGATTGAACCTAGGCTAATGGCTAATTATAAAAGAGAAAAACAAATGTTCACAGCACTTGGCTTGATGCCGCCCTCAATCTGATAAGATGAACGTGTGGAAATATGCGCGACTGTGCGCGCCAATGTAACACAGATTAACAATACGGAGACCGATATAAAAGCCGGTAATATTTCCAGTATGATTGTATAGAGTGATTGTACGTAGACTTCCGCCATCATGCATGTTTATACCGGCTTAATCAAACAATAACTGTGTTCTGTGTAAGTTGTGTAAATCATGAAGCAGATGTCAACAGAAATGTATGTAATTATAATAAAATGTTAGAACATACGTGACAGTTATGGTATAATGGATAGAATCAGCTACCACATCCTTTTACCACGACGATTCAGATAGATCGCTAATTATTGTTTTGTTCTGTGACGCGTTTCAAATGTACTGCATTTATAGCCAACATTTAGCAAGCGAAGTGATAATTTTGACAAGCAGCAATATTATTTTATTTTGCTGCACTGCTCAGCGTGTACCGCTAGAGGGCGTTGCGGCTCACAGCAATGACTGACGTCATTATTTTAAACGGAGCTTTTTGCTTCTTGCGTTTTCAACTAATTTGCCATTTTTCTGACTCTATCTGCAGGTGTTATTTAAATAAATTAGATTTTTTTTATTTTTTTTATCCTCTTTTCTCCCCAATTTGGAATGCCCAATTCCCACAACTTAGTCGGTCCTCGTGGCGTCACGGTTGCTCTCTTCAATCCGGATGGTGGAGGACAAGTCTCAGTTGCCTCTGCTTCTGAGACAGTCAATCAGTGCATCTTATCACATGGCTCGTTGTGCATGACACCACAGAGACTCCCAGCATGTGGAGGTTCATGCTACTCTCCACGATCCACACACAACTAACCACACGTCTCATTGAGAGCGAGAACCACTAATCACCACCACGAGGAGGTTACCCCATGTGACTCTCCTCGTGGTACTCTCCCTAGCAACCGGGACAATTTGGTTGCTTAGGAGACCTGGCCAGAGTCACTCAGCACACCCTGGATTCAAACTCACAACTCCAGGTGTTATAGTCAGAGTCAATACTCACTGAGATACCCAGACTCTGTTGACAACTTTCTGTGTGCTGCACTTTTTCTGGGCATTTCTGTTAAACACCTTTGTTTTCTATTATGAAAAAAAGGTTGCCCATTCTAATAAGTAACATGTTATATGAATCTTGTTGGAGTTATTTTTGAAAAATACGTTTAAATGTAGGAAAATCGATTTGAGAATCGTAAATTGTCCTTTATTTTGAAAATAAATCAAGATTACATTTTTTTGCCATACCGCCCAGCCCTAACTCCAGGTTTAAATTAGATTTTGAATCATGGACTTTCAATGTAGATCTTTAAACTGTACCTTCAGACAAAAATCTAGAGTTCTGGCAAACTTCTGCAAATTTGCCACTCATTATTTCATATGCAAATGAGCTTGTGATTTGCCACAAATTATTGCCAGAAGTTTGCAGTCCATAGGTAGTGGGGAACCTGCAGCAAACCTTTGGCGACAATGAAGAGTTTGCTGCAAAGCTTATTTGCATATGAAAATAGTGTGTCAAGTTTGGCACAGGGCAGGGGTTTGCCAGAACTCTTGATTTTTTTGTTATATGGAATTATTTGTCTTTAGAATGCATGTTGAGGTTGAGGAAGTGAGTTTTGTCGTCATTCATGTGTTTTCCTCTTTGGATGGTTGCAGCTGTTAGTTCACCCCCACTGTTAGGCTCCATGTATCCTTTTCCAGCATCACACAACCCCCCCTTTATCCTCAAACATACCAGCTTCCTAGATATCCTTGTTACAGCTTGCAATTAAATAATCTAGAACTTAACTCATTTCTGCATAACTGAAGCGATATTAGAGTTGATTGATAGCAATGAAAAAAGCTGTGTGCTTTTTATGCATGCAATTAGCTGTGGGTGTTGTAAGCAAAAATGTTTTGATCAATAATGATATACTGGGCCCTTTTTTAAGAGCGCTAGTGTTAAGCGCAGAGCTACACTTTAAGTCATATGTGCTAAGTCCATAGGCATGGCCATGATGTTTTGTTATTTTTGTGCAAGCATGTGCTAAGTCTAGGTGCAAGTGGGTTTTGGCAAAATTTTCACCATCTGTGTCCTATTATACAGTCCTTTCCCTGTCAAACACCAATGATTTAAACAAAGACAGCACATTTATAAGAATTTAGTAGTGTAAATAGACTGTATGAATTAAATTGGAAGAATATAAATATATCTGACAGTGACACACTCCTTTTATGAGCATAGAACATGTGATTCTTTAAATTATTTTAAATAATTAAATTCATTAAACAGGGTAACTGATCATTTTGCACATCTGTGATAGAAATGCCACCCATTTCATGTCATCCACCCCTAAATCTAACAGGAAGTTAATAAAGATCACATCCACATTCTCTCGACTGATTTACTGTATATTTTTTATCGCTATCAGTCTAATAGACAGATACCAGAGCAGCTTTGATACAAACGAGAGAGGCAAAAGAATGAGAGTGTTTATAGTTTTGCTTCATGTAAAGGCAGTCTGCAATTAGTCTTCCTTTTGATGCCATGCAAAGCATGAAACCCCTCTTTACTTCAGGGTTTGTTGATGTCTTTATTTCTCTATTAAGTTGCAGATAATCTATGAATAGTTTACTTTTTTATTGCTGCCAGCTGTGGCTCACAAATTCCAAAACTAAACTCAGACGATCACTCGTGTTTTCTGTGATTATTTTGCGCATGACTTGGACTGGACATGTGCTGGTCACATTTCAACCCAAAATCAAAAGAAAGTAATAAGAAATGGTATTTTGCATGAAGGAAATGAAGCATACATTAGGAGTATTTGCCAAATATTCCATACTAAAATACTGAAATGCAAAATGTTTTTGTATTCTCATCGTTCTCAAGGTGATTATTATATTTTCATGAAAAATTTAATCAGTTTATTAAAAACATTCAATAACGTTTTTTCAATGTAATGCAATGTTTTTGCAACTTTTTTTTTTATTTGCATAAATCTGCCTAAATTAAAGGCAGTAGAACAAACACTACCTATGATTCTATTAAAAATGTTCTTCAATGATATATCTAAATATAAATACTGTACAATTTAAACAGAATCATATTTGTGAGTGAGTTTTTTGCATCACAGTAATGATTGAGATTTTTTTGCATCTCAGTAATGATTGAGATTTTTCTGCATCACAGTAATGATTGAGATTTTTCTGCATCTCAGTAATTATTGAGATTTTTCTGCATCTCGGTAATGATTGAGATTTTTTTGCATCTCAGTAATGATTGAGATTTTTTGCATCACGGTAATGATTGAGATTTGTTTGCATCGCGGTAATGAGTGAGATTGTTTTGTATTATGTAATGAAAGATATTTTTCGCATTACAGTAATGATAATGACGATTTGTTTTTGCTTTACTATAATAAGAATGTCTATTTTTTTCGCATTATGGAAATGAGGATAACATTTGTTGTACATTACAGTAATGAGGACTACCAATTTTGGCTTTACAATAAAAAGGATGACAATTGTTTTGCTGTACAGAAATGAGAATGAGTCTTGTTTAATATTACAGTAAACAGAATGAGATTTTTTTTCGTATGATGGTAATGAGTGTTACTTCGCATTACAGTATTGGAGTAAGATTGTTTCGTATTATAATAATAAGTGAGATTTTTTTTTTTTTTTGCATTACAGGAATCAGGATGAGATTTTCTCACATTACTGAAATTACATGTTTTTTGGCATTAAATTGATAAAGTAATGTTTTTTTCACATTATGGTAATGAGTAAAGTGTACATGCATGTGTGTGTGTGAGAGGGGATTAATTGTCATGAAAATAATGTCACAATGCAAAAAATCTTAATGGTCCTTATTTTCTTGAAATAATATATATATTGAATGTTATTTCTTCTTTTAATTATGGGGTTAAATATATCCTGGACATGTTCTTGAGAGGTTTTGTAAAAATTCACCAATAAGAAAACAGGAAAACACAACAACATGCAACAAAGATTGCGTTATTAACATTCTGAAGTAATTTAGTTTTTTGACTAGTGTTTGAGTTCTCCGCAAGCAGTAATGACACTAAATAAACAGTTAAACTGGGCAGTTGTATGATGTGATGTAACAGTTTCTTTGGAAACACTCACTTTATCCAACTCATTTTGTAAACTAAACACCTCTGCTATAGCGACTGGAGGTTTTATTAAACAAAATCCTGCTTAACTGCTATTGAAGTCCAGATGTGCTGCATCAAAGAGTGCTAGCTTTTTCTCAATATATGAATATTTGCTATCTTATCAATATTACATTTTTTAAACATTGTTAGCAGTGCTAGATTCAGGCCCAGTTTGTGGGAAATGTTGACCAAAGGAGTCGTTATTTTGTACCACTCTTCCCAGCGCTTACGTTTTCTGTTGGATGACAATTCAGGAATCTCAGGAAAATGTTTCTAGCCCATAGAAACATTCTGGCTCACAGTGGTATTAACCGCTTTAATGGAATCCCAAACCTGCTTCTATCTGTTTTTGCAGACATAACACGTGTGTTTGTCAAGACGAAGGCCAGTCTTGATTCTTCCTGCTGTGCATTGAAGGTTTTGAGTGTAGATGCTGGAGTCTGGTGGCACGGGACACTCTTTGCTTGTGCCTGAAATGACTTCTGGTCCTGTGCATCAATTGGAAAGACATGAAGATCTAGTTGTTGGATGCTGATTGGTCCGAGTTGTGTCTGGCTGGCCCTTTCTTCTCCACCAATAGATGCCATCGAAAGACAAAAGTCTCTTTGTAGGTTTGTTTTTTTTTCCCCCCGAAACACTTCAGAGTCTTCTGTGACTTGCAGATATAAAATGTATTAAAGCAATTATACTTGAAGGAAATGCCATGTGAGCTGGACACCAATGGCTTTGTAGAGTTTGACAGAATTGGTTGATCTAAATGGAGGAACAAGAGATTCTACAAATTGGACTGCTTTAATGAATTCACCTTTAAACATACTGTGCTCTATGTTAAAACTGTGATACTTGTGTTTGAGTACATATGGTACTCCGTTGATTTTTAATGGTGTTTTCAGACAAAGGCCAGTGTTATGAAGTGCGCAGTAAGCTCAATGACGTCTACAATAACATGCACACACCAACAGCTGATGTGTGGCTTTCAGAGGTGAAGGCCTCTGGCCTCACACATATCCAGTACATTGAAATGTCTGTTGTTTTTGGTACTCAGGATCTAGACTTAGCTCCTATGTATTTGTTTGAGGCCAGAACTAGGCATTTAAAAAGATTGCAGTTTCCTGTGCCTTTCATACTTTCGGCAAATGCTTCTAGAGATACAAGCATGATTTTCTGCATCGTTGTTCTAAAATGTGTCGGCATGCAAATTACAATGTAACGGCAGTACACATTGCATTCTCAGTGTAGCCAAAAAAACGTTTTTTCATGTTCCGTTTCATCTCGCACACAGTCGAGCACTCAGATTTTTAATATATTCTCTTTTGACCACCAGTGAATACGTACGCGTTCTACGAATGCGTACAATGACTGCTTTGTGATACCCTTTTAGTACAGTACTGTGAACAATCCGATCTAGAATGAAAACCGAAGGAAACTTTGGCCTTATTTGTACGTAAACGCTTACGTCTTTTTCATTATATTCGCTTAAATGGTCAGTTTTTCACTTTTATGTCAACTGCTTTCATGGCACAATGACACTTTAAAGAGAATCTTGCTGCACAGGTTAGTTAAACTGTCTGAATAATGTAACATTGCGTTGGCCAAACAGTCACGACTGCGATCATAAACTTGAACAGAGTATGCTTGTGGCCTTTGGGTGCAGAGGATTATTGACCAGTTGTTCCAGGCCAGATCTTACTTACACCATGAAGCCATCACTGGGAACATTTGAAAACAAAGAGCTCTCTAATCGGTCTTATCAAGCAGAAAATAGGGAATTTATACAGTTAGTGCATGGAATTGCGGATATAGCACACAATTTTTACGTTTATTTATTTTCCTCCCCAATTTGGAATGCCCAATTTGAAATATGCTCCAAGTCCTCGGGGTGGCGTAGTGACTCGCCTCAATCCGGATGGTGGAGGATGAATCTCAGTTGCCTCCGCATCTGAGACCATCAATCCACGCATCTTATCACGTAGCTTATTGAACGTGTTCCTGCGAAGACCTAGTGCGTGTGGAGACTTCATGCTATTCTCCGATAGTGCACAATTTTAATAATTCCTGCAAGTTCCATGTTCATAACGCGGGAAATTCCCGCACACTTTTATTCATTTTACATTGCAGCTGCAAAGTATTAAACCAAAAGATACAGATGAACAAATCAAATCAATGAACTTGATTTTGTATCAAACTGTAATTCCAGTAGATGCGTGAGTAAATCTCTCCCTTTCTCTCACGTGCAACTGTTAAGTAGCACGTTGAGCCCTTGTTGAGAGCGCGCGCAGTGAGGGACCGCTTTGTAACTTAAGATGTTACATATGTATAAACTTTTAATGTAAATGACGTTATACCGTGTATCCGTAAGCGAGTGACACGATAAAACTATCGCTTCGGTTTATAATTAATAAAGATTTGAACATTGCACGAGCAGGACGTTGGAGGGATCTAGGCTATAGTTTTGACGCCTTTCATATCGTGACGCTCCATCATTAGTCATGATGCAGCACATTTCACAAGAAAGGCAGAAATGGCAAAAATGCTTTGTGTTCCAGCTGCATGGGGAAGAGAGTTCTATCGGGTTATACAGGAATTGAGGAAAGTAGACCCCCCCCAGTGCCCAAAGCACTTCAGGCCCTGAGTGCTTTGATTCCATTAATGTACACTTGGCAAGAGTGCAAAGAAAGTTGATCACAAAGTTGATAAAAAAAATTATCACCGTTCAGTCGATCTTACAAATACATTTTAGTTTGCATAGAATTGCCGATAGTGGTTGTACATTTTTGACCATGTTGTAGGACATTAAACTAAAGAAGCATATTTTGATGTTCTAGTCTTTCAGTGGCTCTTCTCCACAGTGTTGCAGACAATTAACAGACGTGGATCTTCTGGGAAGACATCTGTAACCCTTTAGTGGGGGAGGATGGGCGATTTCGACGCACATGGCCCTCATATCTCTGTCAGTTAGACAGTATAGATAGTGACCTAAAATACTGCACAACATATCGCCTGCACCTCCGTGTTTGTTGTGTTTGCTTAATTAGTTGGGTTTGCCAAGTCAAGCATCACTAAAGTGTGCAACAGTCGGGCTCCGGAGGTAAAAATCACATTCGATATTTTTTTATATAGTTAAATGTGATATATAATATAATTAAAGACAGACCTACCATAAGCTCTGAGAATATCAATCGATGGTATATGCTTCTGTTAAATCTGTCAGTCCACGTTATTTCATCATTTTCTATGTATTCCAGTGCAACGTCTTGTGCCATAGACTTCCATTGTAAGTGTTTTTACCAAGTGAGTTTAATCATTCTGTGATCTTTAAAGGAATCTATATATTTTATTATAAATAATACAATTATTGCTGTGTGATTTAAGGTGTTCTATTATATTTTATTGTATTATGTTATCATCTATGTATTTTTATTACAATTAAGATATGTATTAAAGGAATTATTATATTTTGTCAGCTTTTTTTGTTGTCAGTGAGGGGTATTTTCCATGTGTTTCCCGTCTCTCTGCACTCCGTTTCCAATAAGAAGTTGAAAGCGATGGATCTGTCTACAGGATATGGAGCAGCTCATTTCCTTTTGTTTTCGGGAATAATGGCTGGAGGGACGCTTGGGGCAAAGTAAAAACAATAAACATGTTATGCACTTAAAAGAGCTTTTAAATAAAAAAAAAAAAAAGAGGAAATCAGAATTCTGTACCTGGATAAAAAAAGTAGTGTACAGTTGTTCTTTGTGACCCCTCTTGTTTGACAGTCTCTATCCATAAGAGTAAAATCCCCTAAACTGTCCCTCTGTAATTGGGTGTATTAGTGAAGCACTTCCAAACTTAATATAAAATAATGCATTATTTCAGATCAGTATATGACAATAAAAACACCTTGTCACAAGAAGACTAAATATACAAAGTATGTCTTTATGAAATTTTAGAAATACATGCTTTGAAAGCAATATATCATCCCTAAGTTTGTAGAAACAATCACAAATGTGTTCACAGTAATGCTCATACAATGGAAGTCTACAGAAATGTGTGTTATTCGCTCTGTAAAGTTGTATATCGTCTTTTTGAGATGGTACTATTCTAGGCGGATAAACGGCTGATGTATTCCAAATACATACACATTACATGCATATTGCATATACTGTACAGTGGTGATTTCTCAGGGGCAGCAAAGCCTTCTCTGCTGGCCTAACATGCCAAAAAATAAATATTTATAATCCTTTCATTCTCAATCACCTTTTTGCTTATGTATTTTTAATCACTTTCCACTCTTAATTAATCCACAAACAAATCTTGAAAAACGAAAAGTTTATCCAGTCAGAATATATTCCTTGATGCTGTTTCACAAATCACATGACCGAAGCAGCGTGTGAGTTTGATCTGCACCCCCTCAGGCCTTCAGAATTTGAAGCTCTCCTTCAATTGGCTCAATAGTGGAAACGCGGCTATTGAGAGCCGCTCGCACAGGACACGATCTTGAGAGATGCTGAACGAATCTCAAAAGAATGCAGGGATCTCAAGATGCAATTTTTTAAGTTTCAACTACTTTTAGCTTGACACAGCGTCATACAAATGTGGCATTTATGAAGCTGAAAAACAGTGAAATGCTTCAAAAGCATCCATCTGACACATACAGGTACATTGAGCGACAATTAATTGACAACCCATTCTATAACAATTTAAATAATGTATAATAATGTACAATAATAATAATGATGTAATTTTTGCCTTCCATATTTTTGAAGATATCAAAATGGCTGGATGTATACAATCCTCCAAAAACATGTTTATCAGAAAGTTTGACTGAGGAAAAAAAACTCACTAAACTTGTTATCTGTGTTAACTGACTGTGATTAAGGTCGCATCTGCTTGTGTTGTGGCTTTTGAAGCTTTTTCACATTCTTTTACAATATCTGCAAACTTCATGTATTTTGTCACAGTCACCGTTATATTGTTAGAAACATAACACTGCTTTGTAAAATGGGTTCTGTGTGTCGAGGTCTCTGTGCAAACCATTGGCAACACCCTCCTTTACCGTTGTTGACACAGTCAGTGACAGGCTCCTCCCTCCTGCTCTGTCTTTTTGAGTCTCTCTCAGTTATGTGACTGTATTGTTTTCCGTGCTCCTCTACCATGACTGTTTCATTCAGTGGCGTGGGGGGAATGCGTGTGGTCGCATTTGTTTTAGAGTCGATCAGGGGCCCATGGAGGTGGGCCGCAGCAACTCTGGCCTGCCCCCAATTCACAGCCGCATCACCCTGTCTTGTGTGATGCATTGATTGAAATGGGTCTTGAAGGACAACGTATACAACATAATGTGAGGTTTATTGTCTGATGTGACCTGATGGAATCACAGTCAGAGTGGGCTCTTCAGAAGGGTCTGGCATGCGTCTGATCTTTGAAAGGCAATAGATGCTTCTGCATTCCACTCGCCACGTCACGAGTGGGAAGGTGGATGACTAGAGGAGAGGAGAAAAGACTCAAATTTGCTCCAAGTGGCCAAGAATACCTCCAAAGAATACACATTCCAGCACAGCGATGCCTTTATGTTCCTGCCGAGGAATCTGTATCGTTCTAAAGAGATGTGGAGAGAGTTCCTAGGGTTTATTTTCTTTGAGTTAAATTGAATTTGACAGATCATTTAACATGCAACCATCAAAATTTGTAATCTGAGGAAGGTGCCATTAAGGGCCAAGATGAACTTTTTGCCGTACTTGCCAATGGCAG
The DNA here is from genome assembly GCF_025860055.1 of Xyrauchen texanus. Classification (NCBI taxonomy): domain Eukaryota; kingdom Metazoa; phylum Chordata; class Actinopteri; order Cypriniformes; family Catostomidae; genus Xyrauchen; species Xyrauchen texanus. The sequence continues at coordinate 24,596,330 of NC_068323.1, read as the reverse complement.
GTGAATTGAGAAAATGAACTGGCTGTAAATATGTCTTACCAGCCATTAAACCAGCCATTTTTTGTCCCACTAACAATGGGTTCATTTAGCTGTGTTTTTCTTTAGATGAGTAGATGAGCTGGTGTCAGTCCTGTCACAAATGCGTGATATTGAAAAAATGTGAGTTAAGTCAATTTATTTGTTATTTATATTGCTTTAGGCATAAATCTAACTACATTTAGTGTGATTTATGCTTAAAACAAGAAAAAAATATTTGCCAATGAGTAAGAAATATGTGACATGCTTTTATCATTTTGAGTTGAAAGTTGCAATGGGCTGTTTTTGGAGAAATGTGAGCATATCAGAAAGTCTTATAGATAAATGGTCTGAAAAGAAGCTTTAATATCCTTTGCAGTTTTTCTTCTCAAGTAAATGTATCTTGTTTTAAAGATGTTTATATACTATTTTTACTGAACAATAAGCCAAAAATACTCAAAGAAAATACATTTTTGTAGAGAAAAGCTTTAGATATCCTAGATAAAGATGGATAGATGGTGAATTCTCCACTGAGGGTCACAAAATTGTATTTAAACAATATGTTATTAATCAGTTCAAAATTAAGTTACCAGCCAATTTTTAAAGCAAATTTTTACTTTCTATTAGACGAGTGTTAATTTTGTACCCTTTGTGCAATTATCTGCTTAAACACCCTGTGCATCACCACACGTCCAACTTGTAGATGTAATCTGTCTGTCTTTTACTCATTGTGGCCGTGGACAAGCATGCGACTGGTAGGTGTTGAGAGTAAAACAGGTAGCTCTGCATTGCTGAGCTGTGGATCGGTTGATGTCTGAACAGATTTCCCCTATAGACAGAGACATAAATCCTCCTCATCTACCTATACATCAGTTAACTTCTGCAACAACACATGCTGTCCATATATTGGAGAGTTGCCAGCTCAGTAAGGGTTTTTCTCTTTAATTAGTGTGACTTGTTTTATCTTCTTATTGCATTTTTATCTACATTGTATGTTTTATTTTCCTGCAGTAACCATTTGACCTTGTACAGCACTTTGGTCACCCATGGTTGTTTTAAATGTGCTTTATAAATAAATATTGATTGATTGATACTTCATAAAACATAAACAAAATATGGAAAATGACATATCATTATTTACAAATAAAAATGGGCCCCAAAATAACTCATAGACTCACAGATGATGAAATAATCCTTACAGTTGCACGTTACATGCTTATTTGTCTTTTAAAAACTATCTTTCCTGGTTCGTGTGAATGGAAATGTATGCTGTATGCAAATTATCAGCCTGATTATCAAGGGCAGATTATGACTAGCAAGGGCCCTGGGGCCAATTTCCTTTTAGGGCCTGTAACCCGCACACACAAACACAAGACGAGACAGTCACAATGTCGGAGAAAACTGCTTTATTCCAACAAAGCAGGCAACAGTACAAAAACAGGGCAAATCCAGTGAAGAATGGTCAGGGTGAGCGTTAAATCGAAGCCGGGGAATCAAGATAGGGTAAAGGGGCAAATCCAGGAGAGAGTGGTCAACGAGGCGTGGGGGTCAAAGCCGGGGTAATCAGAATAAGAATAACAAGTGGGAGCAAAAGACAGGGGAACAAGGGAGCTGGCAAGCTAAGAGGTGAACGAGAGGAGGTCAAAACTAGAGCGAGACTAGCGGGGGCAAAGACTACGGAAACTAAATACACTAACCAACAACCGTGAGACGAAAGTGTAGTGATATATATAGGGCGAGTGCAGGTGTAAACCATGACAGGTGATGAGATGAGTGCAGGTGAATCTAATGTGCAGGAGTGCAGATGACGCGAGTGCAGGTGGTCATAATGTTCTGGGGGATTGGAAACGCGTGAGAAACTCGAGGAAGGGAGATAGCCTACGAGCATGTGAGCGAGTAGGAGCAAAGTGGGCGTGAGGGCTTGAGCGAGCAAAAAGAGCGTGCAAGCTTGAGGGGGCGGAACGAGCGTGAGAGCTCGAGGGGGCGTAACGAGCGTGGAAGCTCGAGGGGGCGGAGCGAGGGAGCGGGGTTCGTGACAGGGCCCCTCCGGTCCAATTATCTAGTTGAGATCCATACAAAATACATTTTCATTGATTTCATTACCTTTAAATACCCATTCTGTTATTTACAATCAGATTTATTCAAACACACAGCACGGATGTGGTAAAGAAACTTTCTCTGAACTGTTCTTAAAGAGACAGTACCATTTTAATGTTTGTTATACATAATGCAAACTCAATGTAAATACCTGTAAATACTATACTATATATATATATATATATATATATATATATAATACAAATGATGCATACAAAAACAAGAACGTGTAATAAATGTGTACATGTGCATATATTTAAAGGGGCAATAATGAATTATAAACTTCATCAAACACTTCAAATATTGAAGAATTTAAAAAGTGGCTCAAAAATTGTATTGGAAACAATTAGGCAAAAGGGTCCTATAAGTGGTCTAGGGACCCTCATAGTCACAGGACCCTACTGAGGGGGGCTTTTATCAGCTGTGGAGCCCACATAGTCAAGCGTACAGTATTTAAAGATTTGTTTTCAAAGCTGATGGGCTGCAAGAGCTTGCTGCTAGTCAAGGGCCCCTAGGCACTGGCCCCATTGGCCGATCCGTAAAACACCTATTATAGGGGAAAATATTGTTGATAATTCCTCTCTCGCTGTGATTCATTTTTTCAATTTTGCAGTTATCAGACAAAAAGACTGCCATGTTTTTTTGTACATGTAACATGGCAATGGCATGGTATTCTTTGAAGTTGCTTGTTGTGCCATGTAAATACCATGTTATATTAGTGTTTTCACACTTTGATTGGTTAGTGTGCACCCAAGTTTTAAAAACAGCTTTCACACCAACCAAACAAACTGAACTGATGTCAAATGGACTTGGGTGTGTGTCGGGAATGTTCCAGATGAATATGTTAATCAGTCAATACAATGGCATCAAAGTACCATGTTATTACCTTACCATCAATATGCCACTGTATTTATTTGTAAGGGTTAGCCTACAGAAAATGTATATGGAACAGTGTTTTCAGCAAAGGCAAAAGGAGAGAGAGACAGAGGGTGAATGAAAAGTGTCTGTCTGTAAGGAGCCAGAGTTCATTCCCATGTCTCCTGAAAGATTAACAGTGAGTACTTTGTCCAGCGGACATTAGGCTAATATCTGTCCTTTCTTTATATTTGTATTTTCTCGGAGACAAGAGAAAGGCATCTGTGTGCTGTCTTGAGCTGAAGGGGGTTTGTGTCAAACGTTCTTTTGTTTTTTTGCACCCTCATTCAAAATGGCATAGTTGACTGATGGCACACAGGCCTGGCATTTCACAGCGCTCTGATTTGCTGTTGGCTGCCATATGGACACACTTACCATTTGCATCACTGTTTCCAAAGAATTAACACTTTGGGTCTCTATGAGATGGGAAAATGTGTTCAGGGGTGAAAACTCTAAAGGTTATCTGCATTTTATTCACTAACCAACACCAGTGTCATGTGCTGGTTTAGGGTAATAGAGCGCAACACTCTTGTTCTGGAAGTAAAATCACATTCGTTTTTTCCGAGGTGGTAAATCATTGGTTTATGCTTGCCATATTTATATATACTTTGAAGCCATCAGTCGTTATTTCAAATACATTTTTAACAATTCACATTTCATAGTGCAAGAAAGATCCACCAGAGAGAGATGTGGCAAACAAAGCGCTTCAGCTAACATTTTTTACATTGCAAATGCAACAGTCCTGCTCGACCCACTCCTAGTGTGATTCCAACTGGCGTCAGCCGGCATGGGAGGTGGGCATGCTAACGAGGAGGCTAAAGGCTATAGCCTTAAGCGGCAGTCGCTAGTTCGCCTCTTGAGGCCAGGGGAGTGATGTTTACATGCACTGCACAGCTGTACTCACCCCCCTAAACCTCACTCCCATTTTAGTCATGGCACCACTGTAACAGGTCCTGCTCAACCCGCTCAGAGCGGGATTCGAACCGACATCAGCCGACATGGGAGACAGGCACGGACATCCTCTAGCTTCAGTCACAAAAACTACTAACCAGACACAATGAGAAAAAGCAACCAGAGTTTTTGTCCTAACCAGCCATGGAAAGTAACAAGTGATGGTACACTCTTTCGATTGCTTGGTTTCTATTAGAATGAATTGCCCCACCCACTGTCAACTTTCATTGGTCCAAAATCCCACTACTCACACACTTACACTGCACATTAATACTTATTGGCTGTGATTGTGCCACGCGTGGACAGTGTGGAAGGACTACTTGCTTGTGTTATTTGCCTCGCTCAATTTGTGCTTTTATCTGAATTTATAGTGCAAAAAAGAGATTTTCTTTTGATATCGGCAGCAGTAATTAATCAAATGATAGAGATTAGCATTATATTTGGACGTGTATTCAGATGTGTGGTGCAGAGCATACAGAGTTTAGGTGTTTGGATCACAGTGCACAACATTTGGTCCTCGTTTCAAAATGTTTCAATTGATGTTAAAGTATTGAGCACGGCACCACAGGGTAGCTTGGTTGTTGACATCATTTTTAGCCCTCTCTTGCTGTTGTTCTCTCAGGCCTGTGGTGGTGGCCTCTTCCAGGTCTGGGGTCAATGAACAGACAGCAGACATTGCGCTCTTTATCTTGGAGGGGAAAGGACGCACACGGCACCGCCAGACTGTTATTTTCCACGGCAAAGCATTTTCCAGCTCAACTCAAAGTCCTGGCAGACACATGAAACGGGCTGTTTTCCTGGTTTTGGCCCAGTGTCGGCCTACTGCTGGTGATCTATTGAGCACACTGACTGTGAACGGCTCATTTATAGGACGCACGCTATATGACTTTATTTTAATGCATCCAGCTGCTGGGAATATTTTGATTGGTGATGCTATACACACGGCCAGTGGTTTGGAAATGTATAATGTATAAATCTGAAGTCTATCAACCATACGTTAAACCTACCTTGCTATTAATTACTGTAAAGGTGTTTTCAATAGTAATTGTGTACGTTGAAATTTTACTTTTCTTTTTGTCATCTGAAAGTGAGTGACAGCATCAGATTCACAAGACTTGAACATTTAAAAGTGATTACAGATTTACATTGACACACAATTAAGTTATATCAATTATAATTTGATTTGTCATCCCATCATCATTACCATGTGTTAATAAATGTTTTGGTAAATGATGCTGGTGGTCAGATACAGATTAACACCCACACACATCAGACAGTGAGTGAAGTTAACAATTAACTGTGAAAGACACTCCGCTGGAGATTTCAGGGTGTTTATATGTTAATGAGTAATGTAGGAATGTGTGACGGATGACAGGTTGTTGTCAGGGTGATGCTTGGCCAGAAAAAATTTTCATGGACGTCTCCGATTGGCATTAAAATTGTTATATTTAGGTTAAAAGTTTCAAATCTTAGTTTTTTTTTACTTTTTTGGAATTAATACTGTGTACAATTGGTGCTAATTCCTGCAATTATATGTCATTTAAATTATAACACAATTTAATAAATATAACTATTAATAAATCAGCTTTATTTGGGCCAATGATAAACGCATACAGGTTGAGCGCTATTGTTTTATATATTAACTTGGCCTCACTGTGTAGAACGTTTTGGCTAGTAAACAGTAGTGTGACTGAACAGGCACAGTAAATCTGTCCGGTCTAAAGTTAGCCTACCCAATGGCAGCTGTGCGCCCTTCACTCCCACACTCCGAGCAGTTGTCTGAAGAAGTAACACGACAAGCCGCACAAAGACCCTCACAACAGCTGAAGAAGATCTGATGAGGACGTATTCAGTTTTCCACTCACCAAAAAAGTATTTTTGGAGCCCGTTTCCACAAACATGCTAACTAAATGTTGCCTTTTATCGCCGACTCTCTCTGGCCATTCCATCCAACATCCATTACAAAAATCGAGAGTTCTGGAAAATTCGCCACTCATTATTTTCACATGCAAATGAGCGTCGCAGCAAATTCTTCATTGTCGCAAAAGGTTTGCTACAGGTTCACCACTAATGGTGAAGAGCTGCAAACTTATGGCAAACATTTGCAGCGCATGGCAAGCTCATTTGCATGTGAAAATAATGAGTGGGAAATTTGTGGCAAGTTTCCAGCTAGTTTGTGGAAAATGTGTCAGAACTCTAGATTTTTTGTAAGGGTGTTTTTCATTAGCGTGATAGTAGGTCAGCTGTTTGCAAAACATTCGTTTTACTGGTAACAAGCAAATTTTTTCAACAAGTAGTAATGTTAAAATGTACTCTATATTGCAACAGAATGTTCAGGCACATCGAAATTGACCCCATTAGGCCGAGTTACTCCCGTGTATCTCCCGTCAGACATCACTGCATCAATTGAAATGTGTTTACCTTTCGCTGTTGTGCTACTAATAGCGCTTTGCAAAAGCAACCTCTGGGACACTGGTTATGGTCCCATGAATTCACATTTTTGCTTTTAAAATTACATTTGTACTCAATTGATGGTTGGGGTTAGGTGGTAGAGTTAATAAAATATGCATTCCTGTTGACTGAACATCATTTACTCTTAAAAAACAACTCACTTTTGGCGCCACCCTGTGGACATTCCACCCGGAAACTGGAGCTCACAAGTGACCATACGTTTAACAACACTTCCAGCTTTGGCCACAGGGGGCAGTGGTTTGAATTTTGGTAACAGACCAAATTCAGCTGAAGAACTTTCGGCATACCTTTGCCTAATTCACAGTGGAAAGTCTGGTGGTGTAGTGTGAGAAGTTTTTTTTTTTTTTTACTCCAGTGATACTACAATTTTCTCACCCGTCATTCTACTCACTCTCTTATATGAAGCTTTGGGAAGTCAGATTTAAGATAGTAAATCATTTTATCGGTTTATCAAACTACAGTTTAAAATAAGCTTCCTCAAAACTGTGAAGGTTTATTCATTCAGCCTTCCTCATGGCTGACCAGGCCTGCAAACACAAGCCACGACTTGCCCGGTTTCCACAGAGATATGAGAGCTCAGCTTTTTATTGTGTGTTGCAGCAGTCAGTAATCTGGCTGACTATAATTAGCAGTGCATTCCATTTCCTGCAACCCCTCCCTCGCATTCTCACATCCAATAGAATACTTCTGATTCCACAATATCCAGTGGCTGTCCTTCAACAATCCCGACCTCTGGCGATCCGTCTTTTGGACAGGCCCTGTGTCACGATTCCTTTACTCCCGCAAGGAGTAGTTGCTTTTGTGCTGGATGAGCAGGAATTCCCCAGTTACCCGAGCTCACAGTAATCGGGAAAGTGGATCCTCTTCTTTTATTGCTGTTTTCAATTAGCACAGCTGGGTGGAGAGGGCCACAGAGCCATGCTGTGCTGCTGTCAGCCTGTGGATGGGGCGGTTTCAATGGGGAGGATGTGACTGACTCAGCCACAGTCACCAAACTGCCTCTTTTATCACGACCACTTGTATGAAATGACCTTTGAAATACTTAACAGCAGTTTTTTGTGTGTTTGGAAGAGATAAACACAAAACCTTCATCTTCATTTCTTAATTTTTGTTCTGGGGAGAAACACGACCTTGGCATGATTTCATGAAGTTTACACTTGTACTATTTACTTTTAGGTCTATTAACACGTTCTTATGTGTGCACTCCTCAGATAATAAATACCAATAAAAGATCCTAATTGGGCTGTTGATTAATTGGGTAATTAATTGATCCACTTTACTGTAATAATGTTGATGAGTTTTCCATTGAATTTACAGAAGAATCATAATTAGTCTTTTATAATCTTAAGATATTAATTATTCATTGTGGTCATTATTTTTACATATGTTATTAATATGTAAATATTATGATTAGTATGACCTACTAGTACTAGTAATGAATATTATTAGTGTATAATTAATATTCTTTTTATGAATAATAAGATGTAAATTATTCATATAATTTTTCTAAATGTGTTAATACAATATTAATATCTATTATAAATATATTAATGTTATCAATCTGGACAACAAGAATAAGGTGTAAGTTGCTGGTTTACATGTAAAACACCTTTTATGACTGTGTCAGGTTGGTACAGATTTCTAGCACAGATTGTTTTCCTCAGTTGGTGTTTAGGCCTGTGTGTGTGTGTGTGTGTGCGTGTGTGTGTGCGCGTGCGTGCGCGCGCCAGCCAGTCTGAAGTGTGTTGTCACTACTGTGGTTACAGACACTCTCTCATTCCTGGAGTTTTGATGCGGGTGGAGGTGGACGCTTCCTTCACAAGCTCTATAATTAGATCATCAGTGGAGTTGAAGTTGCTGTGTACAGTGTGTTACTCCAACGGCTTGGCTGCACAGCCTAATACACATCTGATATTCAGCTCGATGGCTTTGTTTTGTGGACAAACTGTATACGAGTTCAGCGCTAGTTAAGTGTGTGATCCTCTGTTGTCACTGTGTAGTTGTGTTTAGAAGATTGACTACTTGTGAGAGCCAAATCTTTGAAAATGTTCTCATAAATATAGTGAACAATGTTCCAAATCCAATATGGTAAACCGGTTTCTATGAGGGTTATGTTTAGCTTAAGGGGTTGCTTATAGAAAATAACATTGTATACAAAAACCCATGCATTTATAAGAGTTCCTCAATAACATTGATGTGTGGTGTGTGTGTGTGTGTGTGTGTGTGTGTGTTGCATCAGCTGTGACAGCTGTTGTGTTATTCCCCGCTCTCAGCATCTTCAATGTATTGAGTATTTTTAGTCTAACACATCTGCTATAAATATAATACACACTAAACACTGTTAGAAATGTATTTAGTAATGTCAACTAATTAGTACGAATGTCACATCCACCAAATTGCTGAAATCAAATTGAGATTGAATTCTTATTCAGTGTTCACTCAACTTTCTGAGAATAAAAAACACTTCTTTGACGAGATTTTGGAACTGACACAAGGGGAAACTATAGCTTCTGATTGTCTCAAAATAACATTATTTGTCAATGAAAATGACCCTTTGAATTTCCATTCCAAATGTAATTTTATTTTCCCCTAAATGCTGTGTTTTCTGTTTTACTTTACTTATTTATTTTAAGTCAATACATTCAATTTATTAAAAATATTTCTAATCAAATTATGTCTTTAATCAAATGATAAAACAGAACATTAATTTTTTCAACATATAATTTCATTATTTTCTCAAATCAATTGCTTCTATACAGTTATTTATTAGAATTATTAATATTAGTATTACATTAAATATTCCATAAGAAGTATAAATATATATTTCTGTCATATTTATTTCTTTATTTTTTTGCAATTTCACTGGTCTTGTTGAGTCAAGCTTTTATTTTGACAAAAAAAAACTGTATGTACACGGTGACTAATACTTTGAAAATATACATAATTTCACAAAAACACATTAGAAAATGGAGAAATGTGCCTGTACAATGTCTATTGACAAGGCTAGCAGTAGATTTGGCTCAACTGGTACAGCATTGTGCAAGCAACGCCAAGGTCATTGGTTCAAATTCCAAGAGGGAACACAAACTTATAAGAAATGTAGAGCTTGAAAGTACAGTGAGTCATTTTGGATAAGAGCATCTGCCAAATGCATACATGTAAATGTAGATTTTGGCCTATGATTGGCTAACTATGGGCATATACCCTGGAGTGGACGGTATATCATCGAATATTTCTGTGTCAAGTTCGGTCAGTTCATGAAGCTGAACTGAAACCATAAAATGAGGCACACTTACTGTAATATCTCCTTTGAGGGTATTGTTTTCTATAGCTGAGTTCTTTTGTGGACTTTTTAGCTGAAAGTCCAGACTCTCTGTCTAAACCCTGTCTCAGACGTGTGCGAATTGCTCTCTGTCTGCTTATTGTACCGGGCAGATTTACCTCACTAATACAGTATATTTAAGCCTATTGGATTTCTTGGTTTTCAGTGAAACTAGGCCCAAAGGTCTGTCAGATTAACACTTATAATCATGAGTTATCATCAAGACAGGGGATTTCAGCAGAGAGAGTCATGGGATAGATACTGTGTTTGTTGATGTGAAGCTAGTACACTTTTCCACAGCAAGTACACTAAAGGCCCCAGTATAATTAAGACAAAGTGCTTCTTCATTGTTCTCGCAGAGCCAAAAAGAATTTGAGCAACAACATACTGTTTGCGAACATTCAGACACAAGCCACACCGTTGAGGGAGGCATTTATAGGAGCATTTGAATATGAGGATGCTCAAGACTATAGTTTACAACCTTATCTACTACATGTACAACCTTATTTAATGAAACATAAAAATGTTTTAACAATGACTTCATGCCTCATTCTATGAGTATAATTCACTTGAGATCAGTAAAAGAAGCTGTTTTACCAAATCAATGATGATTTAAAGTAGCTGTAAATAATGTGTAATTTGTAATGTTTACCTTAGCATTCATGGTGCTAATGTGCTAACATGCTATACTCTGACATAACATGTGCCAATTACACTGTTATTGTGATTTTATGATGACACTGAGACTAGGGATGCACCGATCCGATACCTGGATCGGTATCTGCTCCGATACTGAAACTTTTAGACAGTTCGGGTATCGGCCCGACGAGCCCGATCTAAATCCGACACTGTTAGTCATGGTCATTACTGTCAAGCTCCAAAAATGACATGAAAGAACCATTAAAACACCATTAATGTAGTTCATATGACTCGTGAATTTTATTCAAAGCCACTTGAAGACGTGTGATAGCTCTGTGAATCACAAAAGGCTGTGTTTAATAAGTAAATATATAGTATGTGCAGCGCCAGCCTGTTAGTGAATGGCTCTGCTCTGTTTACACATACTCAAGGCTATTTTTAGCCTTCACAGAGGTGCGCAATATTTGAGCGCTACTCAAGAATAACATCTCAGATGTAGATGATCAATCGTTTGGTTCACTTATAATATGCATTTAGAACAGCACCGGAGGTGCATTTTACCAGAAATTGAATAACAAGTAAATTAAACTACTGTAAACTTGCCTACAAATAGACACAGTCAGGACTTCCTGGAGAGTTCAGGATGTCAAAATAAAAGCTTGAGGGTTTAAAAGTGCATGATTTAAATATAATTATTATTATTGTTATTGTAATCATTAGTATTTGTTTACAATTTATAACAATATTTAAGTTGAATGGGAGAGATCTGAATCCTTTAAAGTCAAGATACAAGTTGATAATTTTTTTTGGGGAGGTAAAGGTTCAACTGAAGACTTGAAGACTGGAGCTACTGTTAATTTTACTGCAACATTATCCAGTATACTAGGTAACAAAATAAAGTTTTTCTTAATAAGCTATACATTTATATTGAAATAATGTGTAGTTAGAGGTTTGTGTTTCTTTACTTTATTAAAGTGTACACCCAATTAATTCCACACAATAATGTAAAGATATTCTAAACTGATTATGCCAAAAACAACAACACTGGTATCGGATCGGGATCGGTATCGGCCGATACTGAGATTTCCGGTATTGGAATCAGGCCGGAGAGAAAAAGTGGTATTGGTGCATCAATAACTGAGACTACTGCAAAGATGGGTGTATAACATTGTGTTAATGAGTGTTAATTGGTAGAATACAGACTACAGAATGATGATGGGCATAACTTTGGGCAGATGTGTGAATGGCTTTCGATGAAAACATTAGTAAAGCACATGAGTGAAGCATCATATAAAACAACAGCGTGAATGGGCACTTAAGAGTATTTGAGAAGATTTGATTCCTTTTGTAGACAATTTACAATTTTTTTATATATTTTACCAAAAAATATAACATGTGCTTGGAAAATGTTTCGTCACAATCGATTGTACAGCTGTAGGTATGTTTGCACCAGCTCGCTAATAACTGCACACCGTAGTGTTCATGTTGACCGATCTTTACTGACTGAACAAGAATTAGCTGTCCGCCTCAAAGTAGGTGGAGCTCCAGGTCACACCTACTGATGACGTGGACCAATGGCAGTAGGAAGGTGTTTAGTGGCCGGTAAGAGGTTTTCTTGAAAGTTTGCCTTGGCAAGCTGTTAGGAACCACTGAAACAAACTCAAAAACATCTTCTTTTTGGACAGATTTTGTTCTAAGTGATGTCACACCCGTCCGTTGTTAGATTATGTAGGAAGTGCGCAGGGGCCTTTGGAGGAAGCTCAGTTCAGCGGTGTTGTGTCCATCTGATTACTATGTGTATCTATATTGGGGGATAGGAGGGGGGCAGTGTTGTTTCAGGCTGTGGGTCAACTCTAATCCACGGCCAGGCCATTGTTTCTGTGAGATGTTGGTGTGTGTGTTTCCTCTACAAACAGCATGTGGCTCGTACCAAACATGGTCGCCATGCGAGACCCGAGCTCAGCTGTGAGTTGTGCATCACAACAGTTTCCTGGTGAAATTAACACTAGAGGCACTTCAACAACAATTACTTTTATTCATGTCTACACAAATCACGAGTAAAACAGTTTATAAATGATTACTTTTTTCCCTGTTCCTCACACAATGCTATCTAATGACATCTAAACAATTGTAAGGCAATACATGGTCCCACTTTATATGTTTTTTTCCCCAATTTGGAATGCCCAATTCCAATGCGCTCTAAGTCCTTGTGGTGGTGTAGTGACTCGCCTCAATCCGGGTGGTGGAGGAAGAATCCCATTTACTTCCGTGTCTGCGACAGGCAATCTGCGCATGTTTTCACGTGCCTTGTTGAGCGTGTTACCGCGGAGACACAACTCTCCACGCGCCCCACCGAGAACGAACCACATTATAGTGACCACGAGGAGGTTTCCCCATGTGACGCTACCCTCCCTAGCAACCGGACCAATTTGGTTGCTTAGGAGACCTGGCTGGAGTCAAACAGCATGCCCTGGGATTCGAACTCTGGACCCCAGTGGTGGTAGTCAGCGTCTTTACTCAGGCCCCCTATGATTTTTTTTTTTTTAGGTTGTTTTCAGAAGGGGATGATCTTAAATTGTCATCCATGCTATTATGATTTTGTACAGAAAAGATGAACTGATGAACACCATCACTACCACAGCAAATACAACATTTGTTACATTGATGAGAAGAAAAAAAAAACCCTGTTCTTTTTACTTACTCCCTGCCACCTGTTGATTTACCTTCTGGGTTACGCACACCCCGGTTAGGAATCACAGCCCCAAAGCATAATTAACAACATCAGGAGTTAAATAAGGAGGAGTTCGTAAAAAATACCATTGAATGAACTGTGCAAAATGAACTTGTTCTGAAATCATTGTGGGTTTGACATCACAACCATGATGACATTAACATGGAGGGCTGTTTCAAAAGGTTGGCTGTGGACCTATAAATAAAAATACAAATGATTATAAATGTATATATCATTTAAGACAAAAAACTGTCAATTATAAACAGTTAAGATATTTAAAATATTTGATTAAAATGGACTATTTAATCTAATATGTGTTGTTTATTTGAGTATTGCGTCATTACTTTAGCAACATGCTAACAACAATTTCGATTTCAAATTAGTCACTTTTGACATTATTAACATTTCAGTTCGAAAACTGGCAGAATAGAACCGGGCTATTCTTAGCTCAAGAAACCTTGACATTATAAGTGTACTTCAGGGGGGGAATATTTAAGAAATTAGCCACTAAACTGCTGCTCTACTGCACATTTTAGATTTTGGAAATTTGGGCCTCAAGTTTTAAAGGCCCAACGTACAGCTGCAGGACAGCTGCCTACTCATAACCCAAGACCCCTGAGAATCCACTCCCCCTGTGTCCCATCAATCTACCCCACACAACAAGAACATTCACGAAATTCAGCATCACTAACTAATGGTCAGGAAAAAGGCTTGGTGGTAACTGTTGAAATGGGTCAACCAGTAGAGATTCTGCTATTCCATGTATACCGTGGCAATTATATGCCTTAACTCAATGGGCAGGACTGATTTACTGAAGAAAAGTACTGAAATAAAAATAAAGGAAAATAAATATATTGAAAATAAAATGTCGTTGTCAACAATATTTCCGCACTTAAGAATTTACAATTTTGGAAGCTTTCCTCTGTAAACCTATGCTTCGTCCATGATGTTTATTTCTTTACTTTCGCAATCTTCATAAATGTAATATATTTATAAATTATTACTGTATAAAATGTATCATATGTTAATACTTCTTACTTTATAAAAACTAATAATTACTTTAATATAATAATTCTTATTAAGGATTCTTTAGACATCCCAGATAAGTTTCTAAAGTTACATTTTCTATCGTGACTGTGGATGGAGATGAAGCTAAGTTGCGTTCAGAAATCTATTTTGAGTTTGTTTCCATTGATATCACAACCGTTCATGTTAATTATAGCGATATACCATTTTACCGAATACGGCACAAGTCTAGTGTTGCCACGGGTGTAGATGGATGTTTAATGTGCCTCATCCAATCAGAATTTAGAGTCAGAAATATTCGTTTATAATATTAGATTTACTGTTTTCAATCTTTCATTTTTAACTCAATTGTTACACAGGGAAGCTGTTTTTGCACAGATAACAGACTACTGACTAATTTGGTTATTATAATAATCATATCTTTTGGTTTGCATCCATCAGTTTCCAGATAAAATGTGAAATAAAATAAAAATAAAACGAGTTCCTTTTTATGACGTAAGCATTTAAAACAATGGATTTATTCATTATTATTTTATGTATATATAAAGGCATTGCCACATAGCTATTAAACACTCATTAGATACTTTTCTTCTTTGGTTTGTTCATATGCAAGTTCATAGTCTTCCAAATTTTCAGAACTAAGATTGCACAATCACTGAGTGCTATGGACTCAAAGCAGTGCATGGAGACCGCAGCTTCCGGTAAGTTTTACCACCGTGTGGACTGAGATCAGCAGGAAGTGGCTAATCTTCCCAGTGGAGTGTGAATCATTTCTGTGAGTCACTCACTGATTGCGGCTTTTGTGTGTTTTGTGACTCATCTGGCCAGTGGTAGCTATGTTACGATTTTCTGTCAAGCCCAGTTTAAGTATAAACATTTTTGGTTAAAGGGTATATCTTAATATGCAGAGACAACTGTAAGTAAGCTATTTATAGGTTCATTTCCCTGAATAGTAACACTGAGGCCATTTACATTGAAACGTTTTTTTTTATATTTTACTGGTTAATTGTGAGGAAGCTGCTTAAAGGAACCTTTACCCTAGAGTTCACGCTGCATCAGAGACGGCTGCTAATGCATTGATTTCAATGCAGATAGGAAAATGATAGGGTTTGTGAAAATGACGCTCCGTCATGCAACCAAAAATTGAGAACATTTTAACTTTCACTCAAACTTTCGCTGCTTGAACTGAAACTGACACAGCTATTTCTAAACCCACGAATCTGAACCAACGTACTACTATTCATCATAAGCTCCACTGTCGTTTTCTCTAGAGTGTAGGCACCCGTAGACATGAAAGTGGTGTTCACGTTTATATGCACAGTGCAAGCTATATTCTTTACTCCAGTATACATGTTTGGAAAGTCCATTTGTTGGCGCTTGTGGGGCAGGAATTACACATTGGAGTTGCAGATTGCTGCAAGTCTTCACTTGTCACTCTATTGCATGTTGGAAATTCAGAACTTTTGGGTTGAATGGAACAGAGAACACAGAGTTGAGTTATAACTCTAATGAAAGGTGCCTGAACCAGCTAATCAAGGTCTTCAGGTTGAAAATGTCAGGCAGGGTAAAACTTATCTCAGCCGGAAATGTATCTTTCGAGGAGCAGGTTTGACACTCCTGAACTAGACTAGTATAGTCCACCTTATTGTGCAAGAAGTGCCAAACTTGTTTATGGGCTGTGGATGATTGAGATTATAGTTTTTTCAGCAGGTGCCTGAATGACGCTCTCGACCTTGCATGAAAAAAAATGCAGCAAAGCCCGATTTTCATGTAGCTGCAGTTTTGCCGGAGAAATCACTTAAGGTGGAGGAGTGAAGGAATATACCACAAGTGGAGAAGGCGAGCTTTGTCTGTTTCTTCATTCATGCACGACTGCATTTGTCATTATTGGGCATCTAGAGCTGTGTGATGAGCTCTGAAAATCCAAAAGCTGTATTGAGTCCAGCTATGGCTTGAGTTGACTTCTATAAAGTGCCAATTTTGCCTCTTCGGCACCAATCTTGCCTCTTCAGCACAAGAAAAACACCTGACAGCAAAATCTGACCCAGACTTCTGGGGGCATGGTCCAGGGGTCAGGGTTTGTTAGGTTAGGATGGTCCAATTAGTCCCTACTGGTAGATGCTGTAACAACATGTTTCAATGTGTTTCTTCATTGACAGTCCTTCAAAACTAGCCATGTAGTCTGACAAAATAATTTTTTTGCAAGCAGCATGTCTAGTAGGGTTGAATACAGAAGGGAACTGTCTGGTTGGGAAAGTTTTGTGAGAGTCACATCAGATTAAAGTTAGGGTTAGGGGTGTAGGGTTTCTGTGAGACTCTGAATAAACAAAATAAACACAGTGTTTGAATGTCATATGCAACTCTTGCGAGACTTTCCCCAGCCAGACAGTCCCTTCTAAATGTTGCTATCAGCCTATCAGCCTGGTTAAGACATACATTTCCTGCAGTTTGACAGTGAGTAGTCATATGGCAATTACAACACAGGTGACTGGCTCAAAAAAAAAATTAAACTGAAAGCTTGTCAGCAAAGATGTTGGCATACAGGTTGTGTACGTCCGAAGCTGCACAGACAACAACATAACACAGCTGCTATTGAGAAGATTTGGAATGCTAACGGAAGGAGAACTCTAACTCTCCAACACTGACATGATCTAAGGAGGCAATCAAAATAAATCCTCTGAATCTGTTGTTCTGAAGAGTTAAGGGTTAGGATCAGGTTTGGCCATGCAAAATTGGCAATGTGTACCACCAGGTCCAAGAATACCAGCAGAATAAATTCTGATTTGTTTGACCAAGTGTTTGATGTGAACGTTTGTTGTTGTTATTCTGCAGTCACATTGAGAAGATCACAACATGGCACGACCCCAGGAAGAGTATGACCCCATCGGTGACCCAAATGAGTCTGCACAATCAGGCGTCTAACAGTGCTAACATACAGCAGCGCTCCATGGCTCTGTCTCAACCTAATCTCGGTGAGTGAGAAATCAATCCACCCGGCACTGCACATTCTCCATTACTCATGAAAACACACATGTTCTTGAGCTGGTTTAAATCTCTGCTCCAGGAGTTTACTCTGTATAGCCCTAACGCTTAACGCCCCTTAGAGTCGTAAATCAAATATCATAACTCTGATTTTAATTAGGGCTGTTCTGCACACATTCATTATGGATGGAGCCCTGCAATTGAATTTTGCCAAACAGAACACCCTTGCAACTGCCTAGCAATGCCCTAGTTATCAACCATTGACATGTTTGTTCGAAGGTGCACAATGATGTTTATGTCTCAAGCTGCTGTCTATGGTGAGATCCCATTCTCATTTAATGAAGAAAGTCTAGCTGATAAGGAGACTTTTAAAGCTGTATTGAGTTTGTTACTATTGCACTATTGGGCGTTGTGTAGCCTATCTGTGTGTTTGCTTTAAACAGTACTCCATGTGACACTGCCTCTGTCAGTATTGTAAATTACTTCCAAATGTGCTCAGTTTCTTTGCCTTTTTTTTTCTTCCCAAATCCTGAATTGTGATGAAATGGAAAAAAGGTGTGTCTCTTCTTGTTTGCAGCTGAGAAACAGATTCCAGTGAAAGTGGGGGAGGGGGAGAAAGAAAGCGTTTGGGGGGGAGAAAGATTCCTTGCAGCTCTGCATACAGCACACGCCAACTATAGAGTTCCACACTATAGAGCTCAACATTTCCCCAGTCACAGGAAGTGCTGTTATTTAACATTTAACTTAAATTAAAAACCAAAACTGTCAAAAGTTACCCCAAAATTAAACTTAAAAAAATAAGAAATTGATTTTGCAGTAGGTCAAGCTCACTTCTCTGGTTTTCACTATAGAGTGCTGGTTACGCTTTTGGCTTATGTCTAGCTAAACAGGACAGTTGCCCGAGGGTTGGGAGCAGGCCATCACTCCTCAGGGAGAAACATTCATTGATCACAAAACCCAAAGCACCTCATGGCTGGGCCCGTGCGTTGGTAAGTACTCCCTTCTAGCGCTGTCTGGAGTCCAATCAGCCTTGTAGCTTGATTTTCAGATCACCTGTAAATTTTAATTCTGTCATCATTTACTCATGCTAATCCGGAGCCCCTTAGAGGAATTTATTTTCTAAAATAGTTTTGTTCACTTTCAATAAATGTTGCATTTCTTTGCAATAGTTTATTTCCTCTCAATAGTTTGTTCCCTCACAATGAATTTTGGTTTTCCATCACCAAAGGTTTTGCATTATCTTGAATAGTTTCCTCGCAATAAGTTTTGTAGGAATAGCTTTCGTTCCCTCGCAACTTGTTTAGCAGTTTCTTGCATTTCATCGCAGTAAGTTTTGTGCTCTCTTGCAATAGTTTACTTTACTCACATATAGTTTTGTATTCCCTCAAATATTTGGTGTTCCTTCGAACTACGTTTTGTTCCCTCACAATAGTGTGTTCTCACAAATAAATTGCTTTCCCTCACATAGTTTCATGTTCACTTGAAATAAGTTTTTCGTTCCTTAGCAAGAAGCATTCCTTGCAATATTTTGCTATCCTCATTAATAGTTTAGCGTTCACTTGCAATAAGTTTTGTTTTCCCTCGTAATAGTTTGTGTTCCTCACATAAGTTTATCTTTCCCCTGCAATAGTTCTGCATTCCCTCGCAATACGTTTTCTTCCCTTGCAATAGCTTGTTTCCTCACTAATAGTTTTGTATTCCCTTGAAATAGTTTCCGTTCCTTCGCACTAGGTTTTGTTCCCTTGCAATAGTTTGTGTTCACGTGTAATAGTAAAATTGTATGGTTACGGCAGGTTAGCTATAGTGGTGTAATGATTGTGATTTTATTACTATGGTTTTGATTTTCGTGTATTATTATGAGTATCATGGTTAAATTATGGTTACTGTAGTAAAACTATGATTCATTTTGTGACTATGATTTTACTTTATCATAGCTGAACTATAGTTACTGTAGTAAAACCATGGAAAGTTTTCATTAGGGGTGTATAAATGTATTGTGAGGAAACACCAAATGATTGCAAGGGAACGCAAAACTATTGAGAGGAACGCTGTTTCAGACAATAATATCCCTTCCTGTCCATGAAGGGGCTCCACACCAGGCGTGGCTCGTCCATATGGGCAGGGAAGGCAGAGTCCCACCTAAATATTGGTCCACATGAACACCTAGGTGAATAATATAAAATGACAATAATGTAATTTGTTTACCCATAAATGTATTCAGAATGCTGACATGCCTATTTAAAAGCAAGCCAAGATTTATTTTATTTTTAAGTTGTAATGTAGCTGAAAACTCGGTTACACTGTGTTTTATATAGATGTATGAGCATGTGGGGCAGATAATCCACTGCTCTCCTGAACTCAACAGCGCCCCTCATTTTACTCAATGGAAATATGTGGTCAAATGTGGTACTGCAATGAGCACTCATTGAGATGCATTGGGGCAGAAATAAATCTGCAGAAATAGGAAAAAGCATGTAACGTTATATATTTTGCCAATTCAGTAACTATTATACTTCATTAGTGAAAATGTTCTTACTATGCTGCTGAAGTGCACAAGCGACGTTGTCATCCTGTACATGTTACTTTTAACCCAGCGCTGGGCCGGCTGGAACAATAACAGTAGTTTGTGGATACTGAATAAAGAATTATATGTAATAAGCAGTTCGCTACATAGTCCTTTGATTGTTACACCATAAGAAGCTGTAATTTCATTAAATAAATAGTCTGGAATGTGCTGCACGCTTCACATTAAATGAGCATTTCGCTTTCTACAATCTAATACACAGTGTACAGAAGTCATAATGTGATGTTTTTAAGCAGATCAGCGTCATCACACATCACTTCTCAAGTGTGCAACACAAGAGAACGGAATATTTCTTAAATGAAATCACAGGCTGCTGTGGTTTAATAATCAGACTTGGACAAATGTACAACACATTTACAAGATCAACAGAAGATTTAGTGACAACGCAGTACTGGCCCGAAAAAGTGAAACTCTCACACTCGTCCCGGGCCAGCTGGCCATACTTACTCTTGAACCACGTTAATAAATGTTTAATTAAGCATATACAGTTCTCACTTTAGATTAGGTCACGTGATATTTTAGCTAGCCATTACTAAGTGCTTTATTAAGCATTAATTAATTTAATAATAAGTGTTCCTAAAACATTAATAAACACATTAAGTAGAAATATGTGTCCAATTAATTACATATTTAATATATTTATTAACTATGAATTTATGTAGTTATTATAATGTGTTATTACCTACATAACCTATAGCCCTCAAAGCAAGATCTGCCTCCCCTATGTCTGTGGTCACGGGCCGCTACTGCTCCACACCCTCATGTCGTTTCAAACCTGAATGACTTACTCTCTTCCATTTAAAGGTGATTTTTTTACATTTCTTTTTTTATTATTATTTTGGGTAAAGTATAACATGACTTTACATTCAAACACTTTATTTAGATGTAAAAGTGTTGCCAGGATATTATTCAATTACCTTTAGTGTCCCACATAAGAAAGACATTTTGGAATGGCATTAGGAGAGCAAATGATGACAGATATTCCATTTTGGGGGAAGTATTTTTTAAAGAAACTTCCATTATGGCCAATCCTGTTCCCTCCAACCCCACAATCTTCTGACCATTTTACCCATGTTCCACTCTCTGTCACTAATCTAATGTGGGTTCATAGAGTAATGCTGCTCTAGTTTGGTGACTAGCATGTGTTGCTTTGTTGACATGACCACAGAGAGTGAAATGATCCAGTGATGATGTGTAGTACATGCTAATCCACTAAATGTCCAAATTGTGTGGACACCACCTCGCAAATAAGTACTTTTGCAATTTTAGCAACACCCAATTGCAATTGCCTTGTTATTATTGTCTGTTCAGTGATCTTTTCATCTATAAAATCAACCTGGTTTGCACAGGGGACACCTCTAAACTGCCACAATACATTTAATGAAGCACATAATATCATTTTGCAAAATAGTTGCCACCGTCCCGTAATTTCCATGAGATCAGGCTGTATAGAAACTTGATTGCAACCAAATAATATAATATTGAACAGCAGCCATCGGAGTCGCATTGTAGTGACATCACTTCCCCTCTTCCAATAATTGGCTAGAGGAGGAGCTGTCGATCAAGAACTTGTGGACCAATTGGGACATAAAATGCCCCCTGATATACATGAAACTCACAAGTTTTGGAAAACCAAGCTCAGAACTTTGAAACAAAAGCAAAGAAAAATACAGCGTAAACGTGCAAAAATATTTAAATACTTTGGTTGCTCAATTTATGATTCCCATACCTCCATTTGTTTTTTGTGCATAATTTTGATAACTTTACTATCATTCTACAATGTGGAAAAATAATTATAACTTTTGGTTGATTGTGTATACAATTAATAATCTATATCCCCTTCCTGTCCCCTTGGGAGGATATTTCAATGTTTACCATTAAAAGTGTTTTACCATTTAAAATAGCTTTATCATTTAATCACATTAATGTGATTGTAGTGAGATACAGGAGCTGTTAGCTCTTAGCTAACACTGTGATTATGAGTTCTTATTCGGGACAGGATGTGCTTTACTGCGTCACAGATTTTTGGGACTGGAAGTATTTTTCCCTTCCTCTTTTCCTGTCTTTTGCTGACCGTGTTGGACAGCTGATGGCATTTCTGGGAAATCAGCTGAAACAAGAAGCTCTTTGTTGGAGTTTTAACAACTCAGTCGACTCAATCTCTCTCTCCTTCGTGAATGCTGCACCCTGTTGTCGTGACTTGCGTGATGTCTTGTTGTTCGCTCCGCATGTGTTTTGCATCATGAGTGTTGTGACATTCAGATGGTTGTCGGCCGATTCCACAGCTGTTCACATCTGGACAAGCTGCAGATGCTGGAACAAAACACAACCGTAAGCCTGCGGTGCTTTCACCTGTTGGGCTGCATTCTGGATCAGACAACACACCCGTGTTGGGTTCATGAAAACTGTCCAGAACATAGATCACTCCAAAATCAGAAGAATTAAGAAATTGCATTTTGTGTAATATAAATTGTAGAAAATATTTTTATGAAACTATGTCATTTCTATGCCATCAGTGAAACCAAATAGAATTGCAATAATAATGGCTGGTCGAGATTGTCAAACAGAGTGCTGATTTGATTGATTACTTATAGTTATACTGTATATCTGCATATTAAGCTCAGTTAAGTATTTTAGCATCTATAAAATTGCACACAAATTACTTTTCACTCATTACAGTAATAAAACCAAATCTAATTTTCATTACTGTAATGCAATTTAAAAAAAACACATTTAGATTTTAAAACCATTAAGAATTGTTTTACATTGTGATATTATTTTTATGACAGTTATGCACTTATTTTTCTTTCATTTTTTGGCTTTTATTTCATGTCTATTAGATGTGAGGTCATCTACTGGTTATGCTAGTGCACTCCTAAAAGTTGACAAACACTTTAAGCAGATTTGTACTTCAAATTTACAGTCTTTCTCTTCTGGGTCAATTTACCACAAATATTTATTCATCCTGCTCTCAGGGGCCTATCCAAATTGTGTGCAGTAAAATGCTCTCTGGAATGGAAATGTCCCTCCCCCAATACCTCCTGCCTCTGACTAGCATTAGCACGTAGCAAATCATAACTAAAGTGGGACTAAAGTGTTCATCTTCCTGTTTCAATTGGAAATAAAAGTGTTCCTCGCACTCATGGGATCATTGGCCCTGGAATAATCTTCATTTAATGATTTTGGTGTGAAGTGTGCTCACATTTTATTAAGGTTTGCACGTACTGGAGTGCTGGACTGAAGCCAGTGCTGCTGCTGTTTCTCTGGTTATTTAAGTGACAGAATTGAAGTCTGAACTAGTGAAGAGCGGTGTTAGTCCTCTTAATCTTACCATAAAAGGCAGTCTTTGCTTCACCTCGAACCCTCGGCTGCCAAATCCACCCCCTCATCCATAAAACTCATCTCTGAAGATATGTTTGTTGTGAAGAAATGTTTGCAAGTTTTATAAAGAAAGCAGACCGCGACAGTCTTTGGTGTCTGCGCCATTACCGTTATGGAGGAAGTTTTCTTTTTTGCAGAGCCAATGTAAAGTAATAATATGTTTGGTGGCGTGTCATGACATTGACCTAGTTTATTGTTTACCCTGCCCAGTTGTATTGTGGAACATACTGTATGTTGTCTTCCTATTCATGGGACAATTGATTGCCAGGAAAGTGTCTTTAGATAGACTGCGTAATGACTGTGTTTAGTCTGACAAGGAAATAAAAAAGGATATGTGACAGTTAAGGGGTCATTTTTTTTAAGCCATTCTGTTGTGCATTATGTAGCACTGTCCAACTAAAATCAATTTATAGTAAAAGTGTGATGCACTGAAGATGGGTTTCAACTTTTTTACCAATAGACTTGCACTTGAGGTCATATCTAGAGTCCTGAATATCATAAAGATTTGGTGGTAGGCTCTTTTTAACTGGGTCAGTAAGTAACCATCTAGCAGTGTCCTAGGTCAAGTCAAGTTTAAATACCTTGTTTTTAATCATCGGTCTATAAACATTTGTGTAAGAAGTCTTTGTCTGTAGTGTTCTCTCACTTTTTTGCAGCAGCTTGCGGCATGAGCAGTGTGTTTTTAGTATGTGCGTCAAGTTAAATAATTCAGCTTTTAAAAATCTCAAGACTCTGCGTTCGGTTCTGTTACATTGTGCTCTGTCTAGTTCACACATCAACATTACTATACCTACAAAATCACCTACAAGTGATTTTGACGTGCCTCGTTGTGTATCACGGCATTGTCCTGGTGAAATAATCACTAAAGGTGCTACAACAATGACTTTATTCACTTTCACACAAATCATGAGTAAAACAGCAGTTCGTTTTCACCCTGTTCCTCACACAATGCTATCTTATGACATCTACACACTTTTACTAAAGTGAATAACTGTAAGGCGATACATTTTCATATTTACATTACCTAACCAACTACATTTACAATTGCTTTCCAAAGTATGTAGTAACAGAAAGCGTTTTCTGAACATTCCATTTTCAATGAAGAAAAATGCTGTTCTAGTGTGGATGAAAACTGTGAACATGGTGAAGTCAAGTCAAATTTATTTATATAATTGTTCATGCTTTAACAGGCGTTGTTTCAAAGCAGATGTGCATTAAATTATGATATAACAGAAAATGAATTAATACAATGCCAATATTACTTATTTATTTTTAGAACTATTAGTGGTTAAAATTCAGTGTTATAAGTGTTGTGGGTCAATGTTTAAAAAAATGATTTTGTATGAATTTTAAGTTTTAGTGTTAGAGTCCTTGAAGTCGTCCCAAATTAACTGAGGAAATACATGTAGATGCATTGTCCTATGATTTTGGCTGATGAAGGCTTTTGTTAGTGGTCATTTCATTTTCTATGTAGTTTAAGAGAGTGTTTTACCCTGCTTTGACCAAGCTGATATAAATATAATTCAGTGAAGAGCATCGCAGTCTGGCTGGAAGCTTATGGCATGTAATTTTGGGGAGCTCCATCCTGAGCCCATGCTTCAGACAGTGGAATCGAACCAACAACCTTCTGATTAACAGTTGTGCATTAGCCCACTATGCCACCACCACTCACTTATATTCTCAGTATTGTTAACAGGCTGGAATTTTGCAATCGTAGTGAGTACAATAGTGTGACAGAAGGTCACTTGTGTTCTTAAGGAAAATCATTTTTTACCACATACACCAATTCATTTCAAGTGAAAACTTACTAGTATGTATACCGCCTAAACCTCAAATCTAAAAAAAAAAAAAGAAATTTACACATCAAGCAGAACAGAATACAGTTGCTGTTCGGGTCACTAGCTGTGATTTTTCAATAATCTGCATAATAATCCAAGAGTTGTACAAACAGTTGCCATGATCCGTAGAGCAGTTTTTTTTATTTTGTGCAGAATGTCACATCTGCCTTTTAAAGGAATGTTTGAACCATGTAAAAGTGGTTTACACAACATACATCATGGACAGATACACATTTGCTCCAGATGATCACGAGTTGCAAAACACTCTTCTCAGGAGCTGCAACCTGCCCAATGGTGCGTTCACATACAATGCAAATACAATTTTCGCCTTGCATTGCTCGCGCGAGTTTGACCAATGGATTTTAAATTTGTGTTCGTGCGAGTAACGCAAACCCACAAGTATTCCCCCTTCTCTTCTGGAAAAGGACAGGAGGAGGGGCTTCTACGACTTGGTTCATAGTAAAGTACAACCAATAGCTGGAATCAAGTAGACGTGCATATTTTCAGAACTTACCAGGTAGTCCAACTTCCTCGCTCACTTTCCTCCAAGCGATGTCTTTGTACAATTATGACTTTGTGTCAAACAATTCCGGGTGCCCACACACCACTACAACAAAGTTTTAATAACTTTTTCCAAATTTCTTCTGCTACTACGTCAGTACGCCAGTGAGAGCCGAAAATTTCAATGCTGATAGGCTTTCGCGACAATGTGTCATGCGGATTTCTCACTAGAGTTGCAAAATGTTTACTTTTGCGAATACGTGAATGAAGTGATTTTTCGTGTGTTCAAGTTGCATCATTCGCATCTATTCACATCATTGCATTGACTTTATGTAATCGCGCTGTGCGAAACGCTCGCTTCACGTTGTATGTGAACGCACCATAACACTATTGATTTCAAATGTCTGTCTGTTTAACAGTTCCTGTGTAGAGCAAAGAACCTTATTTGTGCTTGATACCCTTGATATTAAAAAAGACAATGATGGTTAATTTTAAGGTTAATTCTGTCTGTCTCTCTACCTCATTTTACTTCTATAAATCATAGCGAGCCAGTTAGCTAGCTGTCTGCCTATCTCCCTACCGCATTTTACTTTCATAAAGCATAGTTAGCTAAACCGTTTAATTAGCTATGTCTTTCTGTCTGTATCTGTACCACATTTTACTCTCATAAATAATATCTAGCTTGCTAGTTAGTGAGCTGTGTCTTTCTGTCTGTCTCCTTACTGCATTTTACTTTCATAAATTATAGCTTGCCTGTAAGCTAGCTGTCTGTCTGTCTGTCTGTCTCCCTACTACTTTTTACCTTTATAAATCATACATGTAGCTAGCTTGCTAGTTAGTTTGTGATGTCTTTCTGCTATCTTCCTGCATTTTACTTTCATAAAACATAGCTAACTAGCTAATTAGTTAGCTATGTCTGTCTCCCTACCATATTTTACTTTAATAAATCATACGTAGCTAGCTTATTTGCTTGTTCATTAGCTATGTCTTAATGTCTGTCTCACATTTTACTTTTATAAATCACAGCAAGTTAGTAAGCTGTCTTTCTACCTTACTACTTTTTTAATTTCATAAATTGTAGCTAGCTTGCTAGTTAGTTAACTGTCTTTCTGTCTCACATTTTACTTTTATAAATCACAGCAAGTTAGTAAGCTGTCTTTCTACCTTACTACTTTTTTAATTTCATAAATTGTAGCTAGCTTGCTAGTTAGTTAACTGTCTTTCTGTCTGTCTCCCTATCGCATTTTACTTTCATAAAACCTAGCTAACTAGCTAATTAGTTAGCTATGTCTGTCTCCCTACCATATTTTACTTTCATAAATCAAAGGTAGCTAGCTAGTTAGTTAGCCATGTTATTTCTGTATTTCTAACCTACTGCTTTTTACTTTCATAAATCATAACTAGCTAGTTAGTTAGCCATGCCTGTCTGTCTGTGTCTGTGCTACATTTCACTTTCATAAATCATGTCTCCCTGCAACAAGCAACAACTAGAACACTTTAGCAAAAGGGTGTCTATCTATCTGTATGGACCTCTAACCTTCAAACTTTTACTTTAACATTTTAAGCTTTTAAACTGTCAGGCAAGGCTTTGCCAGGTCAACATTAAATTGTGGCTACTTGAGTAAAACTAATTCATTCCTCAGCAACCTAAAAAGGGGCCACACTGATGACTGACAGTGTTCCAGAATTAAGCCAACCAAAACAGAGGTCATTTACATACAGAGGTTCTTAAGTTAGTTGCAGAAAAAAACAAAAACTTGACAGCCTGTTTAATTGAAGAGTCAAGAGAAGGTAGGAAATGAATAAAACTAAATTATGATTGTTTTTGTTGCAAGAAACCTTGACTAACATTACAAGTGGCCTCGTCAGCCACACAAGTGATTTGGGAGAGGTTCAGTGTTTTCACTGTTTTATGGCCTTCTGCTCACATCTGCAGTGTGTGTTAAGAGCAAACCAGCTCTGATCCAATTCAGTCCTCTTACTAAACAATAGTACTGTGAGGAGATTTCCATCATCTTGGTAAACAGTTGTGCTGCACTCTGGCCGTGGATCAGCCACGAATGAGTCAGTATGTGTGTGGAACAAAATCTCCGATTTAGTCTTGTTTTCTCCTGTTAGTCTTATTTTCAAACATTGTGGGTTTGAAATGTTGAACATTAGGACCCAAATCTGGGCTGGGCTGGTAATGTGGGTGCCTAAAGTGTGTAATTCCTGTGCTTCTAGTGGTAAAAAACAAACAAATCGAATAGCAAAAGTAACAGGTTTCACGAACCCTAACACTAACTTTGACAACAAAATGTATATACAAATCATGCTCAAGGATATGTTGTGTACGAAATGTTAGACAAACTAATGATTATGTTTTGAAGATTTGATGTCATTAATCTTTCAAATGTAAACGCAGTATAACAGTCTTGTTCGACTTGTATGTGTATATATAGGGTAGTTGAAACCTACTGTGTCCATGGCCTTTTTTTATCAACATCAAGATGTTATGTTGAAATGGATATGAACATATAAGGGAAAGAGTATAGTTTATTTTCTGTTTAACTGGTCACTATTTCTTTTCAATTTTGCATCATTTCTATCACATTTCTGCCTCCACTAGTTCATTTTAAAAGGTCCTGTGACAAAATAATTTTTATTTGTACAAATATTCCATGTAGTCTCTCAATTAAATTAATAAAGTTAATAAATGATACAATATAAAATAAAAATGTATCCATAGTATCAAATAAAATAAAATATTCACAGTAAAATAAGAAAAATATATAATTGGTGTAAAAATGACATTTAATTGAAGTAAACTTAATTATATTTTATTTACCTTTTTTAGTTTCATTTAACAATTTAATTCAAAATGATTAATTTTTTGTACAAAATGTATTTAAATGTAATTTTATATATTGTAATATTTTATATATTTTAATGTTTTATTTTATCAATATAATACATTTCAAAATTTGATGATCAATTAAATAAATTAAAAATATATTTTTTAAATGAACAGACTTTTAAATTAACTAAATTTAAAGCTCATAAAAGCGGCATTCAAATTCATTATAAAAGAATGCGCAAAATTCTGTTAAAAATAGCTTTACATGCAGTTGAGCATGTCACACTGCAGGACATGTCAACTGCCGATGGACCAGTGTCTGTATATTTGGTCAGACTGCAGCTACAATGTAAAGTATGTTTGTTGTGTGTTTTATTGCAGTGTTAAATCAGCAGGCGCATCCACAGCAACTGCAGCAGCAGCAGGTGCAGGCGCTTAGTTCGCAGCAGCAGCAGAACACTCAGGCCAGCATGTTGAACATGAGTGCACAGCAGCACCAGCAGAAGATGCGACTACAGCGCATACAGATGGAGCGAGAGCGCATTCAAAGGAGACAGGAGGAGCTCATGAGACAGGTGAATGTGCTGGAGAGGCAGAATTTTGTAGTGAGCTTTGATGCCCCCTAGTGGTGTAACAGTACTTTATCAAGAGTTTGAAACATAAATCACAGCTCATGTTTATACAGTATGAGTGAATCATACGAGGTCGTCGTCCTTCTGTAAGTCCAGCTTCAGTAAAACAGCAGGACAGTTTACTAAAACAGACAGACCTCACAGTATGTGTTTGTATTACACATTTCTTGTAACTCTTTCAGTGATGGAGACAAACACGAGAGAAGAAATGGCGTTTACACGTGTTTGTGGTGAGCAAGAGTTAAAAAAACAGCCTGGCAAAAATCCTGATGAGTCAGACTTCAGTTTGTGGTCCTGAAAGTTTTCCACAGTTTTTTGGACTGATTTCCTGCAGCTGTTTTAGTGAACACACTCCACCCGAATGTCGTGCCCAGAGACACTCTGCTATATTTAAACACACTGATCTGATCTGGCCTTCTCTACAAAGTGCCAAATCCACCAGTGTATTAAGACTGCCAGAGTATGTACTGTTTTAATGAAGAACACACTTCTCAGTCATTAATAAAGTATGTTCTTTAGGGACAGTATGCAGGTGTGCCATATAAATACATTTCCAGAGATTCTTCATAAGGGAACAAATTGTCCTGAGAGGAATGCAGGAAAAACAACCGTGAAAATAATTACTCCGCTTTTATTAGACATGTACAATTTAACCACAAGGATCAACTCTCTTGATACCTAAAGCACTTACACTTTTTAATTCTGATGGCTCCTCAGCACCCATGGCCTCATGGGACAGTAAAGTTTACCATAAAGTGTCAAAAAATCTCAAAAAACTTTTTTTTTTTGCATTTAAAATCCATTAGGCTCATAATTCTAAGGAGTTTAAGGTACTTGGTTGGTATGACAACTACACATCTATATTGATGATAGTTAGCTAGCTAGTTGTTGCTGCTTAGCTTCATAAAATAAATTGTGCAAATTTTTTTATTAAGTAATATAAAGTAACAAAATAACTGTGTATATTAAGGAAACATATATAATATTAACAAATGTAGTAAATTCACAATATGATATATAGTAAAAATCCATAGTTTAAAATAAAGAAAAACATTTTATTCAACTTAATTTAATTGAAGTTAAATTACACTTAAAGATTAAGTTTAATCAATGAATAAAAATTTTATTTTGGCGATTTTCTCCCTTTTTCTCCCCAATTTGGCATGCCCAATTCCCAACGCACTATAGGTTCCCAATCCATGAGGTGGAGGACGAATCTCAGTTGCCTCCACATCTGACACCGGCAATCCGCGAATCTTATCACACGGCTTGTTGAACGCATTACAGTGGAGACCTAGTGCGTGTGGAGGCTTCATGCTATTCTCCTCAGTATCCACGCACAAATCGGAGTGGAGTGGTGGTGGTGTAGTGGTCTAAACCACATAACTGGTAAACTGATAATCAGAAGGTTGCTGGTTCTATCCCCACAGCCACCACCATTGTGTCCTTGAGCAAGGCACTTAACTCCAGGTTGCTCCGGGGGAATTGTCCCTGTAATAAGGGCTCTGTAAGTCGCTTTGGATAAAAGTGTCTGCCAAATGCATAAATGTAAATGTAAATCACCCTGTGCCCCACCGAGAGCGAACCACATTATAGTGACCACGAGGAGGTTACCCCATGTGACTCTACCTTCCCTAGCAACTGGGCCAATTTGGTTACTTGGGAGACCTGACTTGAGTCACTCAGCACACCCTGGATTCAAACTCATGACTCCAGGGGTGATAGTCAGCGTCAATACTCACTGAGATACCCAGACCCCCAATTTAAACTCTGTTTAATTAAATTAATATAATGAGATTGAGTTAAATTACAATTTCTGTAAATTAATTTAAAAATTGTTACATTTTGAGTGAACTTTTAACTCAATTTAACTTAACTTTGAACTGAATATCATTACATTTGAACTCAATGTCATTTTAATTCATTCATTTTTATTTTAAGCAGAAGTGTGATTTTACCAGCCCAACGCATGGATCAAACACTGTGCCAAATATTGTATTAGTATGAGCAATATTACCAAGTGACAGATGAATTTGCACCTAAATATTGTAGAATGTGATTGGACACACAGCTTTTGACGTGTACAACTATAGAAATGGGAAATTGATAAGTACATATTTTATTTTGTATCCTAAGTACAAATAAATCTACAGGAAGACCCGATCACAACCTGTAACCCATTTTGGGTTCACAGTTAAAAACCCCTTTTCTACAGTGATTTATGTTCCTGTCAAGCATGCCAGCATTTCTGAAAAATGTGTCTGACTTAAAAAAATATATATATATTTTAAAGTCAAAGAAATTACTTGCGTCAACAACAAAAAATAATAATAATTATTATTATTATTTTTTGACACAGTTTGATAGCGTTGTCTAAACAAAATCTTACATTCAGCTGCCAGTCAATAAGGTTAAGTTGAGTTCCTCAAACATTAATATTTAACCATATTACCATAACCATCTGTAAGGTGATTTGCATTCTTTACAAAGGCAAACTTATTATGGGATAAAACAAAAACACATTTTCCATAGATAGTATAACATTTGAATGACAAGCAAAGGGCATCAGAGTTGTCGTGTATGTATGTAATAAAGGTATGTCGTTTGTTTGTTTTAAATATAATCTACCGGATAATCATTTTTCAAAAATGTACAGATTGGAAGTTGGGTAGTTCATTCCGCTAGTGTAACGCTTGAGTAACGAGGCAGACGAGGAGATGCGGATCCAAACGCAGTTTAAACTTTATTTAATTAACAAACAGGTAAACACAAAGGAACAACCCACAATGGGGAAATCAAACATAAAAACTGTTAATTAAACACGATGTAAACAAACAGAGGACTCGGGAAGGAAACACACACCAGGCTAACATCAAACAACGATAGACAAGGACTGAACAAAGAAACAGGGTATAAATACATAAACATGGGAAAGAGGGCCAATGAACGAACAGAACTCAAACAAGATAACAAGGTGATTAACAGAAGCAAAAGGCAAACTAATGAGGACAGGTGAAAACAATGACAGAAAACACGAACGCTAACAAAGAGACTATGGAGTTACATAAGGGACTAAAGTGAAAACTAAGAAATGCAAAAGTGACAAAAAGGGCAACAGTGAAACAAGACAGGGTATACATAACAGAGCCCCCCCCCCCCCCCCTCAAAGGATCGGCTTCCAGACGATTCTAGAAGGCAAAGACAAAAGACAAAAAAACCCACAGAGAACAAAATGATGACACCGGGGGCAGACAGGCAGACCAGGTGGGGCACAAGAACAAGGAGGCAGTCCAAGGGGCACAGAGGGCAGGCAGGAAGTCCAAGGGGCGCCACGAGGGGAAATGAGACAGTCCACGGGGGCACAAAGGGAGATGAGACAGTCCACGGGGACACAAAGGGAGATGAGACAGTCCACGGGGGCACAAGGGACAATTAGGCAGTCCATGGGGGCACAAAGGGACAGGTTTAGGAGGCCGGGGTGGTATCGACCGGGCAGGGACAGGTTTCGATGGTCTGGGAGCTGGCCACCGGGCAAGGGTAGGTGCAGGAGGCCTGGGAGCTGGCCACAGGGCTAGGACAGGTTTGGGGGACCTGGGAGGAGGCCACTGGACAGGGACTGGGTCAGGAGGCCAGGGGGGGAGGCCTCAGGACAGGAACAGGGTCA
The DNA here is from genome assembly GCF_025860055.1 of Xyrauchen texanus. Lineage (NCBI taxonomy): Eukaryota > Metazoa > Chordata > Actinopteri > Cypriniformes > Catostomidae > Xyrauchen > Xyrauchen texanus. The sequence goes on along the minus strand of NC_068323.1, from coordinate 24,563,744 downwards.
GGAGGCCTGGGTGGAGGCCACAGGACAGCGACTGGGTCAGGGGGCCTGGGAAGAGGCCACGGGACTGGGACTGGGTCAGGAGGTCTGGGAAGAGGCCACAGGACAGGGACTGGGTCAGGGGGCCTGGGAAGAGGCCACAGGTCAGGAACAGGGTCAGGGGGCCTGGGAGGAGGCCACCGGACAGGGGCAGGTTCAGGAGGCCTGGGAGGAGGCCACAGGACAGGGACTGGGTCAGGGGGCCCGGGAGGAGGCCACAGGACAGGGGCCGGGTCAGGAGGCCTGGGAGGAGGCCACAGGACGGGAACTGGGTCAGGGGGCCTGGGAGGAGGCCACAGGATAGGGGCCGGGTCAGGAGGCCTGGGAGGAGGCCACAGTACTGGGACCGGGTCAGGAGGCCTGGGAGGCGGCCACAGGATGGGAACAGGGTCAGGAGGCCTGGGAGGAGGCCACAGGACGGGAACAAGTCTAGGAGGCCTGGGAGGCAGCCTCAGGACAGGGACAGGTTTAGATGGCCCGGGGGCTGGCCATAAGGCAAGGGCCGGCTCAGGGGGCCTAGGAGGAGGCCACAGGATAGAGGCCGATCTAGGTGGCCTAGGAGATGGCCATGGGGCAAGGACGGGCTCAGGGGGCCTGGGAGCTGGCCACAGGGCAAGGATAGGTTCAGGAGGCCTGGGGGTTGACCACAGGATGTGGGTAGGTTTGGGGGACCTGGGTGGTGGCCGCCAGATAGGGACCGGTGGAGCCGCGTGAGGCGGAGCCAAGGAGGACCTCTGAGGCGGAGCCAAGGGAGGTGATGGCTCAGAAGGCCCAGAAGGCGGAGCTGAGGGAGGCTCAGGAGGTGGAGCTGAAGGAGGCTCAGGAGGCGGAGCCGAGGTAGGCGGCACCGTGGGAGGCTTTAGGAACGGAGACCAGGAAGGCTCTGGAGTCTCTGGGGGCAGAGACGTAGGAGGCTCTTAGGGTGGAGCCGTCGAAGGCTTGAGTGGCTCGTGAGGCGGAGCCGTAGGCGGCTCGGGAGGCTCTGAGGGCGGAGCCGTCGAAGGCTTGAGTGGCTCGAGAGGCGGAGCCATAGGAGGCTCTGGAAGCGGAGCCGTAGGAGGCCCCGGGGGCGGAGCCGCAGGAGGCCCCGGAGAAAGCTCAGGCGGCACCGTGGGAGGCTTTAGGAACGGAGACCAGGAAGGCTCTGGAGTCTCTGGGGGCAGAGACGTAGGAGGCTCTGAGGGTGGAGCCGTCGAAGGCTTGAGTGGCTCGAGAGGCGGAGCCGTAGGAGGCTCGGGAGGCTCTGAGGGCGGAGCCGTCGAAGGCTTGAGTGGCTCGAGAGGCGGAGCCGTAGGAGGCTCTGAGGGCGGAGCCGTAGGAGGCCCCGGGGGCGGAGCCGCAGGAGGCCCCGGGGGCGGAGCCGCAGGAGGCTCGAGAGGCTCTGGGGCAGAGCCATAGGAGGCTCAAGAGGCTCTGGGGCAGAGCTGTAGGAGACTCGGGGGGCGGAGCCCTGGAAGGCTCTAGAGGCGGAGCCCTGGAAGGCTCTAGAGGCGGAGCCCTGGGTGGCTCGAGAGGCCTGGAAGGCGGAGCCCTGGAAGGCTCGAGAGGTTCGAGAGGCGGAGCCCTGGGAGGCTCGAGAGGCTTGAGAGGCGGAGCTCTGGTAGGCTTGAGAGGCGGAGCCCTGGGAAGCTCGGAGGGCGGAGCTCTGGAAAGCTTGGGAGGCTTGAGAGACGGAGCCCTGGAAGACTTGAGGGGCGGAGCCCTGGTAGGCTCGAGAGGCTTGAGAGGTGGAGCTCTGGGAAGCTCGGAGGGCGGAGCTCTGGAAAGCTCAGGAAGCTCAGAAGGCGGAGCTCTGGAAAGCTCAGAAGTTGGAGCTCTGGAAAGCTCAGAAGGCGGAGCTCTGGAAAGCTCGGGAAACTTGGAAGGCGGAGCTCTGGAAAGCTCGGGAAACTCGGAAGGCGGAGCTCTGGAAAGCTTCGAAGCTCGAAGGCGGAGCTCTGGAAGCTCGGGAAACTCGGAAGGCGGAGCTCTGGAAGCTCGAAACTCGAGGCGGAGCTCTGGAAAGCTCGGGAAACTCGGAAGGCGGAGCTCTGGAAAGCTCGGGAGGAGGAGCCCTGGAAGACGAGAGACTTGGGAGGTGGAGCCCTGGTAGGCTCGAGAGGCGGAGCCCTGGAAGGCTCGGGAGGCTACAGGCGCTGGCTCAGGGACGGTCGAGGCTACAGGCGCTGGCTCAGGGACGGTCGAGGCTACAGGCGCTGGCTCAGGGACGGTCGAGGCTACAGGCGCTGGCTCAGGGACATCTGAGGCTACAGGCACTGGCACACTGACGTTTGAGGCTATCGGCACTGGCTCACTGACGTCTGAGGCTACAGGCTCTGGCTGGGTTACCATGGTATGTGCCAGCTTGGGTTCGCCGGGCGCTGAGGGCAGAGCCAAAGGGGGTTTAGGGCATGGGGCTGCGGCAGGTGGAGGCTGGAGTGCAGAGACCTCTCCCTTTCTCCTCTTCCTCCGGGCTGATGCGACTGGCGAAGCTGGGATGCTGTTCCTGGTCAGCGTGGCTTCAGGCTCGCTTGCCGTGGTTGACGAGGGCTCAGGCTCGCTGACGGTAGAGGCCGTAGGCGCTGGTTCGCTCACTGTGACATGCGTGGCCGCTGGCTCGCTCACTGTGACATGCGTGGCCGCTGGCTCGCTCACTGTGACAGGCGTGGCCGCTGGCTCGCAGACCGGGGCAGGCGTGGGCTCTGGCTCGCAGACCGGGCAGGCGTGGGCTCTGGCTCGCAGACCGGGCAGGCGTGGGCCGGGAGGCGGAAGCCTGTCTTTTCCTCCTCATCCGGGCGGACGAAGTGGACTGTGCAGGTTCAAGGGAAGCCACTGGCGTGGGGGGTTGCTCGCTGACAGGTGAGGCTGGTGTGACAGGGAGCGGTGAGCTGCACGCTAGTAGGGTCGTCTCCAGGTAGTCGCGGAGAGTGCAGCCGGGTGTTGCCTGTGGCACCCGCTCCCTCAGCGAGGGATTTAAGCCGTCCTTAAAAAAAACCACCAATGCGGAGTCCGGGAAGTCCGTAAAGGTCGCCAGGAGGAGAAAGTAGAGAGCGTGGTCTACCAAAGGCTGGTCTTCTTGCCGCAAGTTGAGCAGCCGGCATTTGGCCCGTATAGCTGCTGGATCCATGTGTGGTCTATCGTTCTGTAACACTTGAGTAACGAGGCAGACGAGGAGATGCGGATCCAAACGCAGTTTAAACTTTATTTAATTAACAAACAGGTAAACACAAAGGAACAACCCACAATGGGGAAATCAAACATAAAAACTGTTAACTAAACACGCTGTAAACAAACAGAGGACTCGGGAAGGAAACACACACCAGGCTAACATCAAACAACGATAGACAAGGACTGAACAAAGAAACAGGGTATAAATACATAAACATGGGAAAGAGGGCCAATGAACGAACAGAACTCAAACAAGATAACAAGGTGATTAACAGAAGCAAAAGGCAAACTAATGAGGACAGGTGAAAACAATGACAGAAAACACGAACGCTAACAAAGAGACTATGGAGATACATAAGGGACTAAAGTGAAAACTAAGAAATGCAAAAGTGACAAAAATGGCAAACAAAAGGGCAACAGTGAAACAAGACAGGGTATACATAACAGAGCCCCCCCTCAAAGGATCGGCTTCCAGACGATCCTAGAAGACAAATGCAAAAGTGACAAAAATGGCAAACAAAAGGGCAACAGTGAAACAAGACAGGGTATACATAACAGCTAGATATGTCCCAACTACAGTACACTCTCTAACAGAAAAGAGTTATGCGTACTACCAATTCTGTATCCAAAATGTGTGAGGTACTAAATGGTGCTTTAAGGAGTGATTATATGCAAAGAAAGATAACTTGGTAAAAAGCTTAAATGTGAATAGAATGTTCAAATATTTATATATTTTTTTATATATAATCTCCGAGATTTCTTGTTAGTGCCATTAAATGTCTTTAGTTACATCAAATGCACATTCTTGTTCAAATGAGGCCAAAATATTCCATATGTTTTGGTAATATAAACGATTAAAAACATTCTGGATGAATATATTTGTAACATTGTCATCAGTCATAAACTAAGCTAAAATAGTTGATCATGTATGGTCAGGTTACAGTGTTTGTGTTTCTCCAGGAGGTGGCGCTCCGGCAGCTGCCCATGGACTCTGATAATATGGCATCTGTTACACCAGCCATCAGCTCTCCAGCCATGACGCAGGGTAACATGCCCAACAACAGCACAGATCCGTTCCTCAACAGGCAAGTGTCTCTTTTCCAGCTCAAAGCCCTCAGGATCAGTGTTTAACGGTGATGTGTGCATTTTTTCAAAGGAAAGATGCGTTTGTAACATTTGGGTCCAGATCTCCCAGCATGCTCTCTGACTTTGCCCCTGCTGGAATTAGTAAGCTAGGAGGAGTTTTAAAGACTGTATAGCTGTTTTAAAACTGTATGTGTGTTCCCAGCGGGCCGTACCACTCTCGAGAGCAGAGTACAGACAGCGGACTCGGATTGGGCTGCTACAGCATCCCCACCACCCCTGAAGACTTCCTCAACAACATGGAGGAGATGGACACAGGTACACAGGTCACCGCAAACATACTCCAAAACAAAGAGTGCTTTAATTTTTTTTATTATTGTTTCCACTACATCAGGATCAATTTGCGTAATATTTTCTGTAATAATAAATAAAAACTTCCCTCTTTGGGGAGTAAACATTTAAAGCGATAGTTCACCCAAAAATACAAATTCTCTCATTGTTTACTCACCTTCATGCCATCCCAGATGTGTATGACTTTATTTCTTCTGCTGAACACAAATATTTTTTTAAGCATATCTCAGCTCTGTAGGTCAGTACAATGCAATTGAATGGTGACCAGAACTTTGAAGCTCCAGAAAGCACATAAATGCAGCATAAAAGCAAAGCATATGACTCCAGTGGTTAAACCCATGTGTTCAGAAGTGATATGATAAGTGTGGGTGAGAAACAGATCAATATTTAAGTATTTTCTATTGTATAATCTTGACCTCAGCAGTGTCCTTGGCTATCATGATTTCAAGCTCTATTATATTCCCCAGTGCCATCTAGCACTCTGCGAACTTTTCTAGTATGTGTAATCGAGCTTGGAATCATGATTGTTCCTCTAGAATGCAATTGCAAGATGTACAGTGAGAAGGGCGTAACGTTTTGGTCTGTTCTCACCAAAAACAGATTAGATCACTTCAGAGGACATGGATTAAACCACTTATAGATTACTTTTATGCTGCCTTTATGTGCACTTTGGAGCTTCAATGTTTTGGACCCTGTTGACTTGCATTGTATGGACCAACAGAGCTGACATATTCTTTTAAATACCTTCATTTGTGTTCTGCAGAAGAAAGAAAGTCACACATCTGGGATGGCAGTTTTGGAGTTAGTTTAGTTTAGTTTGTTTTTTTTCCCAAGAATTTCTGTTTATTTTTTGTTTTTGTTAACGAAAATGATTTTATTGAGTTTTCATTAACTATAATAACACTGATTTGTAAAGCACTTTTTAAAGCAAACTACTGCACATTACTGTATAGACAAACACAATACAATCAAAGAAACAAATAAATAGAAAAAAATATCTTAAAACATGATACAAATAAGAAGAATAAATCATTTCTTCAATTTGGTTTAAAGACAGCCAGTACAATCTCAATTAGTTTCAAAAGTTAAAGAATAAAAATGTGGCCTGGTACGGTACTTTAAACTGATTCAAGGGAAGTAAATCGAATTCTAACACTTTTCTTTCTTTTTTTTCTTTTTTTTTACTATGAAATACTATTAGACACTATTAAAACTATTAAATCTGTCTTGATGCTCTCATACTCATAAATCACATGACAAGGTGGACAATTTGTCTCACACTTATGACACTTATGGCCAAATAAAATGCACACTAAAGTCATTGTGATTTTCACAAATTATCGTGAATCTTCATTATATCACCCCACCTTAGTTTGCCATTAACTGCAGTTTCAGTAGACAGCTCACAGTCACTGTTTTCCTCACTAACCTCGTGTCTCTGTGTGCAGGTGAGAACATGGTGCCGGTCAGTATGAATGTACCGCAACAGAGTCGTTTCCCAGACTTCCTGGACTCCATGCCCGGCACCAACGTGGACCTGGGCACCCTGGAGGGTGCTGACCTCATGCCCATCCTGAACGACGTGGAGTCGGTCCTGAACAAGGCCGAACCCTTCCTCACCTGGCTCTAGACTCACACGGGACACTACAGACTTTTACATATACATATATATATATATTATTATATACAAAATCAGTCTTCCTCTAGTTTCACTTTTTAGACATCAGTTATTGTTTTCACACACCATTCTGAATTTCCTTTTCTTTTGCTGAGTCAAAGAACAATATTTACCAAAGTGTTTAGCCTGTGAACAAATATGCGAGCTTGCATCAGTCAGTCGTTTGTTTCGTAACTGATGTAGGACACATTTGATTATGACTGTGTTTGTGTTCAGAGTGATTACATGCACACATCCTTTCCACAACGGATATGCCCGGATAGTGACAGTGGCTGTCAATCAATCTGCCCAAACTTGTTTAACAGTAAAGCTTTCAAGGTAACATCGTCCAGGTAATATTTCAGTCCAAAATCAATAGAAACAAATAAACAAATGATACTTTGCGTAAAGAAAATTAAGGACAATTTTAGTTTTTTGTGACATTGTTTTCATGACATTTAAGCTTATTTCCTCTCTAAATTCTCACGCTGTTATGCAAATCTCATTCTATACTGTAATGCATAAATATAATGATGAATTAAAGTTACAGTTTCGTAAAGTTTGTAGAGAAATGTGCTTAATTCAAATTTTACCACCAAATCAAAATAAAAGAAATATACGTGTGTGTGTGTGTGTGTGTGTGTGTATATATATATATATATATATATATATATATATATATATATATATATATACACACACACACACACAACTATATATACAGACAGATAGAAATATTTTGCATAAGTAATATGAAATGAACGTTTTTGCCCTTTTTTTTTTTTTTTTTTTTTGCATTACGACATTATTGTCATGACAATTTACGACAATCATATTTGCACCCTAAATTCTTATTGCTGAATGTGAAAACATAATGATGTTATCTTAACGTTGTCAAGTATTAGTACATTATAGTAGCATTTGATCTACTTCCTTCATGCTGATTATATTACAGTATTTTTTACTGTACTTAAAATGTAAAAATTACATTTTATATATATATAAATTGATTTTGGATTGAAATCTGGACATGTTTTCATGAGACTTACGCCCCTACTCATCGAAACGACCATACAACGTTTGTTTTACACTTCATATATACTTGTGTTTTTCAGTAACAGCTGTGTGCTTTAAAAAGCTTTACATTTTGTTTTTATTATATACAGTGAAGAACTAATTCAGATGTGTTTAAGTTTGCATTCATTTTATTCCAGTTTAGTTATTTTGTCAAGTAAGCTGATGATACAGTTTGCATTTTCAAACGTTTTATATCATGTTTTTATGTACTGCTACAGTGTTCTTGTTTTGTAAACTGTAAAATACCATTGATGTATGCTCTTGCTTCTGGTGCATTTAATTAGTTTGCAGTTTAGTATTTATCAAAAGCTAATAACTTCTTCATTTTTCAGGAATTTTAAATATCAAAGCACTACAAATCAACCAATGATTTATCAATAATTATATCTAACATCTTGATCTTGAGGTGAATATTGAAGTAAAGGTTTTCACTTAGTTGCGAGTGTTGTGAGGCTTCATGATCCTTTTTTAAGTCAACTCTGGCCACTAAACCGCTCTGATGGTCCAGCAAAGTGCCGTTGCATTCATCCGACAATGTTCCATTCAGGGAATGTGCAGTGGGGTCCAAAAGTCTTGTTAGTGAAAATGCTCCTATTTTTGCATTTTCTACTTTGCTTACATTTTATTTGTGAACTAGAAATAGTGCATAATCTTAAATATTTCTTTTTTGTTACGTCATAACGTTTCTTTGTTTGAAATTTTTCAAAATCCTTAAACATTCTGTGTACTTCCAGTTGTGAAATTGATTTTAAACACCAGATTTTCAATTAAGACTTTTAGAGCCCACATATTAGTGTTTTCTGATACCAGAGATAATTTTACCTTCAGTTGGATGATTAAACATTCAAACTGGGTTATTGTGGGGCCAACATGTGGATTTTCTTGATTTTATTAGCCCAGTTGAAATCCAGTTCAGTGTGTATATATATATATATACACACACACAAATTAATATCTTTGTTTTTTTCCTACACAGGTCTAATTTTTTTTTTAATGCATGTTTGATTTGTTTGATATTCATAGCCTTGGTGGTTTATAGACCCACGTTACTTTCACTCATTTATGATGACTTTGTAGCTTGCTAAATTTTAGGATTGTGCAGAAATGTTTGATGGTGAATTTTAAAGTGACAGTTCACCCAAAAATGAAAATTCTGTCATAATTTAAAATCAAGTAAAAATCGAGTAAATAATGACAGAATTTTCATTTTTGCTTGAACTATCCCTTCAAAATAGACAAAAGAGTAGCTCTTGGGCAAACTGAGCTCATGAAGTCCTTTATAAGGACAGAATGGTTAAGTGCCGGGGCAGAAAGAGCCGATTCGAGCTGTACTCCACCCCGGGTGACCTTTTTCCTCCGGGAACACATAGGATCTGTGCCAAAACCTAGTGAACCGCCTTGCTCCCTACATTGACAGTTGTCTTCTAAGGCAGTGTCTTAGCTGAAATGGAACATCATAACTGATATGAAAGTCTCTACATGGGTAGCAGCTCTGCATCGTTCAAATAACGTGAATAGAGACTAGACTCGCAATTGATTCCCATAGAGTTTGTCATTAGCTTGTTGCTAAGCTAACAACTGGTTACCTGAATAAGTATTCAAATACAGTATGTAACACACAAATATTGGATGAAATAGTACATGTTTAATTAGATTATCTAAGGAGGTTTAATATACTGCCTATGTAGGCAGCTCTTTTATTTAAACAGCCATTGTGTGACATTAAAGAGAATACGTCAGAGAAAGAGTCCACACAGTGGTACTGTTGTTTATTTTTATGACCATTAATGAGAGATCTGACGGTCTTGAGACACATCTGCAGTGAGCGATGACCTGTATCATGCATAAAAGATCAAAAGACTTCATTTTGAGTATACATGAAATGTGACATTGTTGAGAAAAGTGTATTCTCTTTGTTTTCTAATGAGTTGTTATGGGGTGGGACAGTAATCTGTAGCGGTGTATGGCGGAGTTTTGTAGTGCATTACACTTCAGCATGGTGAGGGGTTTGTAAGATTTCTGGCTCTGAATGTTGGTCACATGCTGGTAATCAAACAGTAACATGGTAGCAGCGTACTGTATGTGATATGTGTGGAGATAAGTTGTAATCACTAAGAAATTGTCAGTGAAATCAAAGAATAAAATGGTTTTATTAGCATGGATTTATAGGTGCTGTTCTTTCTTTTATCAGTCAGTCCATTTATGATTTCAATGTAACAAGCGCTTGTGGGCCATTTCTGTCTGAAAGCTTTAATAACTAAATGTGAAAATTCCTTGGAGAATTATACTGTTGAACAATTGAGAAATCATATTTTCCCATATTAGGCCCAAAGTACCTGGTTTGTAGCTGCCACTGACTTTGGGGCACTACTATGGGGTCACTTTTTCCCCCAAATATTGGGCAGTACGCTGTCAAAGCCAAACCTTTGGATTTAGACCAATTGACTCTGTATCCTGAGAACTTTCAAAAGGTATTAATAATTCTGTAGAGGCAAGGCATAGATCTAGTAGGGTCGGAGACAAATAATAAAATATAATCTGCGTAAAGCAAAAGCTTATGTGCCACACTCTTGCCACGATCCATGGAAAATCATCCTCCTTTCTTATCACGGCTGCTAATGGTTCCAGGGCAAGACAGAACAATAATGGGGAAAGAGGGCAACACTGCCAGGTGCCCCTGTCCATAGTAAAATAATCTGAAATTAATGCATTTGTTTGTACCGCTGATACCGGGTGCCTACAAAATAACTTAATCCATCCAATGTAAGCATTCCCGAACCCATACATTTCCAAACTCTTAAAAAGATAATCCCATTCTACCATATCAAACGCCTTTTTGGTGTCAATTGAGATGCAGCGACCAGAGTCTGATCATTCACAACTGACCACATGATATTGATGAAACGCCTAAAGTTATCAGAAGAGCTGTAGCTCCGAATAAACCCCACCTGATCTACATGTATGAGAGAAGTCAAATTTACTCAATCAATTAGCCACAATTTTGACAGTATTTTTACGTCTAGCTGGATCAGGGAAATTGGATGCTAACTCTTACACTTGCTTGGATCTTTGCCCTTTTTAAAAATCAGACTAATCCAGGCTTGTGTCATGGTTGGCAGAAGCTTTCCATTCTTTAATGATTCCATATAAACTAAACAAAAGTGGGAGCCAGTTCTGTATCATAAGATCTAAAAACGTCAGCAGCAAAGCCGCCAGGCCCCGGAGCCTTGATTGTAGACAAGGCCTTAATTACCTCACCAAGCTCCTCTTAAGTTTATCTCAGAATCAAGATTTTTTTTTTTAGCTTGATTGTCAAAATTGCTAATATCTTTGTCAGTAGAACTATAAAGATCAAGATAGAATTCTTTAAAGGCACTATTAATATCAATTATTAGTATGATCCAACCCATAAGAACCACCTTAAGTGACTCCCAACCACACCCACAGAAGGATACTGAGGAAGATATTAGAAACATTTGTGAGTGTGGTTGTCAGCCTTTTTAACATTGGTTGGAATTCAGGATTTTGACAAAGGGATACATTAAAGCACCATCTATATGATTTATTTTTCTCCATATGTGGCAACATCTCTAAACTCACCAAGGCATGATCTGAGACTAAGATTAACCAATCAATGACAGATGAAATCATAAATTTATATCTAAAAATAAAATGTATTCTAGGATATATCTTATGGACTGATGAAACATTTTTATAGTTCCTACCAGATGGGTTCAATTGTCTCCAAATACAGTATCTGTAAGACCAAGATTTTTACACATCCTGTGAAGTGTCAGTGTTGCTCTAGGGGGTTTACACACATTTGCTTCACTATCACAGTCGATCAAAAGATTAAAGTCTCCTCCCAATATTATATCATGAGGAAGGCCAGCCAGTTGCAACATCCCTTCAAGATCTATAAAAAAACCATGATCATCAGTGTTAGGTGCGTCAATATTAGCCAAAATCAACCTTTGCCCCTGAATTTCTGCTAAAACAATAATGACTTTTCCTAATTTATCTTTAATCCGTTTGAGACATTTTAATTTTAGATGTTTACTTATCAATGTAAACATCATTGCTCTGCTCTTACTCGAGCCAGCACTAAAGAACATATTCCCACCCCATATCTTCCCAAATGTTTCAGCTTTCTGTGGGGAAAGATGCGTTCCTTGAAGATTCAATATATCATATTTCTTACATTTAAGAAAGAAATAACCTTCCCTCTTTTTATAGGGTGCCCCAACCCATTCACATTCCACATAGATTGAGACAATACACTCATATTAACATTTCACATTTTGACATATGAGAAAAAATTGATTGTGTGTCAAAAATACAATTATAAAGACCACATTCCACATTGGTGCAACAATTAACCCCTGAAATTTCCCCAGAACAAAACAAACAGAAAAACGTGTGCATGAACCCTGTGCGACAGCGCCAACCGGCGTCCATCCCTCAAAACTCAAAACAGTCCATGTACGCCACGAGAGCCCCATGACAACTTTGCCATCGGATTGCTGAAGTCCAGTGCTTATATGCAAAAGCATTTAACAATGTTAAATGTGCCTAAGTAATTTAAAAACGGCACAAAAATCATGGAAATGGTAAAAAACACGGTGCACGCCCCAACCGTGGCCTCTTCTGTTCTTTTTTTCCCTGCAAAAAGGAATGGAAATCTTAAGTGTCCAAAAGTGTCAGAGGGTATGGAGCTCTACAAAAACGGCGACCGGTGGCAGAGGGAACTCTGCACAAGGAAGACATGGGTTTACCAATGGGGAAACCGTCTTGCAGAAGATAAATCACATGGAGTTACAAACAGGCAACCAGTGCATGTGGAGCACCTACCCCAGTACAGGGCCTAATAGCACACGTACTGGGCCGGCGTTGAGATCCCTGCGAACTCGACTGCCACAGGGCTAAGGAGGAAATGCAGGGTCCACAACCTCGTGAACACGGCTGGGGGGTAAAAAGTGTACGTCTACCCCTCCAGTAGGGGGAAGGCGTTGTATGTATGCGGTACACCTGGCCAGTTGTCCCGTAAACATACCTGTTCATACCTGACAACACACGGGATGAAACCGGCTCAACCCGGAGATTGTAGAACCTCATAAACGTATTGGGTTTTTCCCAGCCTGCTGCTCTGCAGATGTCTGCTAAACACATGCTTGCCCTGGATGAACAAACATTGTGTTTGTTTTAGTGTGTGTGAAAAGCACCGCTTCTGTGCACTATTTGGCTTGCCATATAGCACCCTAAAATAACGCAATGTTTTATGGCCTTTTTCTTGTATCATGTGCCCACATGCTGATTTTCACAGCCAGTAAGTTTTAACTGTTTCAACTAATAAACGATGAACTAAGTTAAACCAGACCTATTCACTTCTGATCCTTTCTGCCAGACAAGTCTGCCTCATATACAGTATTCAGTATGTACGGTGAGAAGTATCTTGTACTAACAAAGGAAAAGGATGACTAATCTGCTGTAAGGAAAGTATTGAATATAAAACCTCTTTATCAGACATGGCTTTATGGTGTTCCTAAATAATGATTACCGAACTTGTTAAATGGCTTCTGACATGAGGCATACAATTTTCCTTTCTCATTTGAATCAATATTTTGAAACATAATAAAAACATATGCCATGAGCGTTGCGCTGTGTCGAGTTCTAACTTCTACGTAACTTTAACTTTTGAGTCTTGCTATTTTGACGACAAAAATGTGAATTGATAATCTATGTGAAGATAAATGGTTTTCTTTGACCATTGGCATTCGACTTTCACAATGAGCTCCACGTTTTTAAGAAACGGTGCCAAGCTTAAGGAATATTCCGGGTCTAATACAAGTTTACCTCAATCGACCACATTTGTGATATAATATTGATTAGCCCCAAAATTCACTCCCCTTATAAAGCTTGGATATTTTTTAATATAACTCCGATTGTGTTTGACTGAAAGAAGAAAGTCATATACACCTAGAATGGCTTGAGAGTGAGTATATTATGGGATGTGTTTAATTTTTGGGTGAACTAACCCTTTAATTTAAAATTAAAATGACAAATGTCACATCAACTACTGATCTGTTCAGCATTTTATAACGTCCGCAGTAATGACATTAATGAAAGTTAGAGCACACGGTACATTACAGTCTTCATATAATATGCAATTATGCACTTAATACTAATGAAACACACGTCATTTATTATTTTGTGAAGCTGCTTTTAAGCAGCAATTATTTAAAGCAATTAATGGACTCAAATTATACAGTAAATTGTAATCAAAATTTAATTTGTAGGAAATCTTGTATTTACAGGTTTGACTACAGTTCAATAATGTCAAAAGGTTTCTTTTGCAATCCGTTTAATTAAAACAAATTATGATGCAAAAATAAATAAATAAATTACATTTTTATTTTTACCACAATTAGCATGACAAATGTATTGGGGTGAAAGTTTTTAGTTATAAAATATCAGTCACATGGCACATAGAGGCATAAAGTTAATCATTTCTGTGTGAAGATGTGAGCTGTTACCAATAAACCCTCCATAAAACAACATTCCCCTCATAAATGCCCTGATAACACATCAAAATCATAATGGCAGAACAACAAACATTTACTTTACACAATGTCTTCTCTCTATAACCTGGAAATAATTTATACAATTACATAATGACTCTTATCAAAAAGGGCCGAGTACAGTCTCATCTCTTGCATGTAATTGAGCAATCTTTACATATTTAGTATGAAAAGATGCAAAACATCTAATGTAGAGCAGCTGTTGTTTATCAAGTTACCAAAAAAGTCTCTAGAGTCTTTTTGTTTTACAGTCTGTTTCCTGTTTTTCTTTGAGAGAAATTTCTGAACAAATTCTTGCTGACTTTCACAGAATAGTGCAATTATTAACAACAAGGACACTGATTTTATATTTATTTTTATTTCAAGAATTTATTTGTGTAAAATATTATTTTACAACACGGTACTATAGCAACTGATTTCAACCAATTTCTTGGGATGAAACTTATTTGTATCTGTTATTCTTTTATATATAAAATCATATAATTGCACATTCCCTTCCATTATTATAAAACCCACTAAATACAGTAGTAGTAAGAAAATAACATTCTCTAACATTTTGAACAAATATCTATATCATATATGTATATATATATATATATATATCCTGTCTACATCATATATATTTTATAAATGTAATAACATTATTTGATATGCTCTATCTCTATATATAAATATATATTGCCTTCATAAGCCATTAGCCATCAGGCAGATGTTGTTGTATACAGCAGGCATGGAATAACCAAACAAACAAACAAAAACCATCCAAACATTATAAATAGAAGTCATGAGGTGAACAATGTGACTATTACAGAGTTTGATGTTTGATTTTAGCCGAAGAATCCCTCTCACGATCCGAGTCCATCCAGCGTAGTTTAAGAGTCCTGCACAGAAAACAAGTTCAAGTTACTTTAGCACATGACCAAACCGTGCGTTATGAAGTAATAACTGCACTAATAGTCAAACCTTCTGACACACTTGACTAAAGCAGTTTGCTTAAATGTATGAAACTATTTTTGTAGATACATATACATGTTGTCTATATATGGATTTCTTTACGAAACAGTCGCATTCTGCGAGAGATTTTCTGAACTAAAGAAATGAAATGATTATTTGAGACGTACCCCACAGCATCCACAGCAGTCTCCACAGATTGTGCCAATCAGTCCGTTGATCACCTGGAAGGCGCACAGACCGATCTGGACCAGACCAGTGATCAGCAGGATACAGAACAGGGTCAAGTGCCATGGGATGATATCATCTGGCTTCACACAATCATCCCAAATCGTTTGGTTGGACAGGTAGTTTCTGGAAAGAGGGACATTTGAGTGTAAATCTGGAAAACTAGAGGCTACTGACATTTCCTTCAGTTCAATGTGATAATATGGTGATTAACACTCACCCATTGTTAAAAGGATATGTGCTGTTTAATTCATTAATAAAACATTTGGGTCCACGATTAATAGCCAAACAAGACACAATAACAGAGTAACCAGCACCAACAGCTCCGGCCGCAGCAAACAAAATGGAACTAAACATCTAGAAGAAAACAATCCAACAAAAGATAATTAGACAAATTATTATATTACATTACATTATAATCAACCGTAAGATATCAAATCAATGTAATTTTTGAACCTGTAGCATGATTTAGTAGATGATATATTGCATTTCTTGGTTTCTTAATTACCAAATTATTTACGATCTATAGCATAAAGAATGTGATAAATCTATATTCCTCATCAACAGCACTTTTGTTACACTGATAAATGCCTCTTCTGGTGGGAATTATCAAATAATGGAATAACATGATAATTTTGTGGTGGAATGGTGTGAACATGTCATTTGTCATGTGGGCAGCTAGTCCATAAATGCCATTCAGTTTTTGAAGTGTTGGGATTTGGGAGTTTTCTTACGGCAAATCGTTTTCCGCAGCTTTCGTTTCCACAGCATCCGCAGCAGTCATTGTTCTTCAAGCCCAGGAAAACCAGCGCAGGGAAAATCATCTAAACAAAGATGAAAAAAATCACACAAATTTACATCAAAAACATTTTATACTAAAAATTAAACTAGAAACGTAAAAATGTATAAAACAAATGTAATACTAAATTCCCACTAAAATACTAGCTATTATATCGACAAAATCTTTCGCAAAACCGTACTTACGTAAATTGTCGCATTTAATGTGCCATTTTATGTAAAAATTGCTACATGAACAGTTTTACAGAAATTAGTTATGCTCGCGTTTCATGAATTGCTTGTAAAACTTGCGGAAATTGTTGAATCGAATGTGACAATTTACCTAAGAATAGTTATATGAAAATTTTACGCAAACATTTTTCACATATTGTTTGTCAACACTTTCTTGTGTAAATTAACGAACTTAATGTGACAATTTAGGTAAGAAAAGTTAAAGTTCATTCAGGAATTTTTTGTTTTTAAAATTGGTTTTACGAACGTTTTAAGCAGAAATTCATTCTCCTGTTATTTCGTGCATTGATTTATAACTTTTTGGTACATTATGTCAAATATTTCATGCTGAATGCAACAATTTACATAAGAATGGTTTTACAAACTATTTACACAGAATTTGTTCTGCTGAAATGAGTACAACATTGTCTTTTGTATTTACTTCTCATAAGAGGAATAGAGAAAAACGTTTTCTTTCGTAAACACTGACTCACCAGCACACCAGATCCCAGAATTCCTCCTAAGTAAAAGACTTCATCTGTGATGTCTTCACTCTTATCGGCCACTTTACCTCCGGGGAAAAAGAGCAGAATGTTGCAGAGGATACAGACGATGGCCAGAGGGATGAGGGTGATCCCCAGGCATTTGGCAAAACCTCCAGAACACATGATTCAGCCTGTCCTCAATTGAAATACAGTCCACAGGAAGTGTGTGTGATGGGTCTTGCCTCTCGGAGTCCTTTGTTCGAGTAAGGCTTCCGTTGCTGTGCTTTTGCGAGTGAATGTAAGTGTGTATATATACACAGTCCTGGTGCTGTGATGTCAGTGATGAGTACCTGTTAATGTGTAACCACAGTGTGTACTGCACCTACAGAGATGTATTCATGTATTAGACCCCACATAATATCAGCAGTGACTCAGAGCGGTCCAACCCTCAACATCCAACACTTTATGAATGCAAAAGGTGAAAGATCCAACGGCACACTTAATCTAGTTTTTCTCTAACATGCACAGTCTGGAAAGTAACTTTACCAAAACTTTTAATGATCTTTTCTGATAGATTTCCATGTATGAAATATGGTTGATCACTTTGTCCACCCTGTTTGATCATTTTGTTCAAAACTTTTTAAAACCGGATGTGAAATGAGGTTCATCACAGATCAGTGAAAGTTTTAATATATCACTACACTCAAATTAATAAAATGGTACCAATGTTTTTGGACATATTTTTATTTTTTTTACAATAGTAATACTACAGATTTTTAGCAATGTTCATTGGTGCTAGCATGTTTATTTATTTTTACAGTGCTTTGGTACTACTATACATCTTTTTTTTTTTTTTTTTAGCTATGTACCGAACAATGGCACAACCACAGTTTTAGCCATGTACAGTACAATGGCACTACAATAGTTTAAGCTATGCACAAGGGTACTACAATCATTTCTAGCTTTGTAGAATGGTACTAACATGGTAAATAATGTTTTTTTTTGTGCATATAAACTACATATATCATATATATACATTCATTTTGATCAAATCTAGACAGACCCCATTTCCAGACCCCATTTCCAGCAGCCATCACCCCAACACCTTATCCTTGAATAATCATGCTAAATTGCTAATTTGATACTAGAAAATCACTTGTCATTATATCAAACACAGTTGAAAGATATTTGGTTTGTTAAATGAAGCTTAACATTGTCTTTGTGTTTGTTTTTGAGTTGCCACAGTATGCAATAGACTGGCATGTCTTAAGGTCATTATTTGGTCAAAAATGGCAAAAAAAGAAACTGCTTTTTCTAGAAACTCATCAATCAATCATAGTTTTGAGTAATGAAGGGTATACAATGCTTGAAATTGCCAAAAAACTGAAGATTTCATACAAAGGTGTACACTACAGTCTTCAAAGACAAAGGACAACTGTCTCTAACAAGGACAGAAAGAGATGTGGAAGACCAGATGTACAACTAAACAAGAGGATAAGTGCATCAGAGTCTCTAGTTTGAGAAATAGACACCTCACATGTCCTCAGCTGACAGCTTCATTGAATTCTACCTGCTCAACACCAGTTTCATGTACAACAGTAAAGAGAAGTCTTAGGGAAACTCAGGGAAGTCTCAGTCTTCCTATGCCACCTTTGAAAAAATAAAATAAAATATAACTTTAGAGTGGACAAAGAAACACAGACATTAGACAACAATTAATTGGAAAAGAGTGTTATGGATCTTAACCCCACTGAACTTTTGTGGGATAACCTTGTGCGTGGCTTGATTCACGTGTCCTTCACAAAGATGAATCTACCAATTTCCAGCCTTGCTGAAGCACCCACAGATCATCACTGATCCTAATGCTTAGATGAAGCCTACAAGCCGCAGTGTCTCGCACCCACTGTGAAATTTGATGGAGGATTGGTGATGAACTGGGGGTGCTTCAGCAAGACTGGAATAGTGCAGATTAGTCTTTGTGAAGGACGCATGAATCAAGCCATGTACAGAATATAGAATAAAGCAACAAATTTTATTTGCCTCGTAGCCAGTGACCCTGGCCATCACGTAACCTCCCCAATGCTCCTACGAGCGCCGCACAGTCCCTCGCACCTCGGGGACAAGTCAACTGCAAAATATGGGCACAGGCCACCCCAACCGTGGCCTCTTCTGTTCTTTTTTTCCCCGCAAAAAATAATGGAAATCTTAAGTGTCCAAAAGTGTCAGAGGGGATGGAGCTCTACAAACACGGTGACCGGTGGCAGAGGGAACTCTGCACAAGGAAGACATGGGTTTACCAACGGGGAAACCGTCTTGCGGAAGATAAATCACATGGAGTTACAAACAGGCAACCAGTGCATGTGGAGCACCTACCCCAGTACAGGGCCTAATAGCACACGTACTGGGCCGGCATTGAGAACGACTTTAGGCAGTTCAGCACCAACTGCAAGAGCTCGCTCATGAGGCACACCATCATAGAGACTGAGTCTAACTCAAACCTGAGAAAAGTGATGCTCTGTACTGTGAGCTTGCTCTTTTCCCAGTTGACCCAAAGTCCCAACCGGCTGAGGTACCTGAGCACCAGGTCCCTGTGTGCACACGACAAGTCTCGAGAGTGAGCTAGGATGAGTCAGTCGTTGAGGATGCGGATGCCCACCTCACTCAGAGGGGCAAGGGCTGCCTCTGCGACCTTCGTAAAGATACAAGTCAACAGGGACAGACCGAAGGGGAGGATCTTGTACCGTCCTCTATATAATCTCTAGTACGCGTCCTTTAGGTCTACCTCTGTGAACCAATCTTGATGCCGGACGCTCGCTAAAATGTGTTTATGTGTCAGCATCTTGATCGGGAGTCTATGCAAGGCCCTGTGCAGCCCACCACCTTTCTTGGGTACGATGAAGTAGGGGCTGTAGAACCCCTTCTTCATCTCGGCTGGAGGGACAGGCTCTATTGTGTCCTTCCGCAGAAGGGTCGCAATCTCCTCACGCCGGGTGTCGGCATTCTCGTCCTTAACTGAGCTAAAACGGATGCCGCTGAACCCGGGCGGACCACTGATCTGCTTCCTGCGGGTGGTTCTATGCCGGGGCTGGGCCACTGGCCCGTGTCGTTGTCGCAGGGGGACGCCCCTGAGAATTGCACTGCAACCGCCTTATCCACCTGGGGAATCGCCTAGTACCCCCTGGCAGTCCCACCATCAAGGGTAGTGAGATCGGGTCCGGGCAGTAAAAGGTGCCCCCCACAACCTCGTGAGCTTGTCATTTTTTTTTTGGACATGCAGTATGGTTCTACTACGGTTTTAGCTGTGTACAATGGTACTATAATGGTTTTAGCCATGCAAAATTATACTATAATGGCTTTAAGCTATATACAGTCATACTACAGTGGCTTTTTGCAATGTACAAAGGCACAACCACAGTTCCCTTTCGAAGAAACATTGACATTGCATAATGATGCAATTGGGACTATGTCAGTGAGTCACATGGTCTGAAGCCTGTATACAATTATGACAATTTATTGGCTGTGGCGCTTAAGTGAGGCCCATAGGGAGCTGTCACAGCATCCATATAGGAGGATGCTTGGCGCCATTTCGCCAGATATTCTTACTTTAGTGCACAAATTTGTCTAAGCCCGTGTTGGTTACTAGCGACTCACACCGAAATGAGGACTATGTTCTCCCTTTTGAGTGACAACACATGAGGATGTCATTGGGAAGAGCAGTTTCTGTGGATTCAAGAGCATTGTTAAACAGGCCTGATGGTGCTTCATCGAGGCTCTGTAAAACCATGCAGTCTCTGAAATGAGCCATGTGAGCCTTGAGGCTCTGGTTCTTGTCATAACAAGAAGGACTGAGAATGGGCTTCGGACCTGTCCTTGTGTTTCTTTCTCCCTCCGGACAGGGTGCACATAAAAATAACGAGCATTCATAAAATCGCTCGTAGAAAAGCCTCTTAACAGCTAAGATCAATAGTTATTGGGAAACGAGGCCCAGAACTCTATGAATGTTCGTATGTTGTAAAGCGCTATCATTGCACTCGTGAAAAGCACACACACATCAAATCAGATGCGCATCGCCGGCTTTTCTTTCGTATGATCTTCAAAATATAATCACGTTTTGTCAAACGTGTATCTTTGTGTCTAATTTCTTGTAATATATCACTCAGAGAAGTCTTTCAGGTCGCCTTCTACAGTGGCTGGTACATCAGCAAAATACTCTGCATGAAAAATCAGCATTTGGCGTGTGTTCATTTCAAAACATGTTCACTAGGAGTAGCTACAAATATATACAAATTCAGAAGAAAGGAAATCAAAACTGTCATTGACTTCAAGCTTTGAAATCGCACCCACACTTTCTGCAGGAAAGTTATCTCTAGAGTGTTTTAAAGGTTCATGTGTTGGTGAATGGTGAGAGACCTGGCGAGCCACTTGATTTTTAACAAAGAGCCACTTGTGGCTCGCAAGCCATAGGTTCCCGACCCCTGCCCTAGAGAGTTCACAAAAACATAATGAGGCGTGACCCCGGCCTCTCTTTCTTTCACTCCAGTTTTTGGAATGCTGTTGCATGCTGTGCGAGCTCCTGCATGATCGGTGCTCAGGCCTGGGAACTAAAGAGGCAAAATATAATAATTTATGAATGAAATAGATGAAAGTTTCTGCTTAAGAAACCATTGGGTCATAATTTGTATATGGAGGCCAATTGTTATCAAAATTAGCCAAATAATATCAAAATTTGCCTATTAAAGATAGGTTAAAGCTCAGTTTTCCCCAACAACTTATGCTGGGGAGCGAGCATTAAAAAAACTAATTCTGAATCCAGCTTCTTTCCCATGTTCACACATTCTTCCCCGTTGTAATGCTAGGGAAGATGAGTTATCTGATTTTCTCTGCTGTAAACATGTGACTCTTTTTTTTTATACTTGCCTGATCGAATTGGCCTCTGTCCCCATGGTCAAGGGCCTTGGGACAGGCATAACAGAATCAAATGTATAATATGCTTAAGTGTTTGCTTCTCACATTATCATAAACGCTACCTAACACCAAGATGTCGTTCTCAGTCACTTAAGCAGTCTAGGGCTGCGAGTCAACCTAGACAAGAGCATCTTGTTGCCAAGACAACAGACTATGTTTCTAGGCGTGGAGCAGTGTCTCGCAGTGTTCAAAGTGGGACACATTCTCCCTGAAAGAATGTTTGACAGACTATTGGGGCTTATGATCTCGGCATCAGAAAAAAATATGTCTTTAAAAAACATTTCCACCGGTCATCCTACTGCACTCGGTTCTGCAGAGGGTTCAGAGGATCATGCTTGGCTTCTGTTAGTGGCACAGTATTTGACTCTTGTCTCTCTCCTGGGAGATTCCAGTCAGAATGGACACGATGTCTCAGGTGCGGGGCAGCATTTGGCACCTTCGGCCCAAGTTACGGAAATTGTGGCTTTGGCCGCTCAACAGGACCCTCTTTTGAATGATGGTTTATCCCCTGCTGTGTTCAATACCATCTTAAATGCTAGAGCTCCATCAACACGTAGGTTACATACATTTAAATGCCATATATTCGCCTCTTGGTGCGCAGCGCGGGGTGAAGACGCAGTCAACAACCCAGTTGGTTCAGTGATGGATTTTTTGCAAGAGCGTTTTGGGGCTGAGGCTACCCCAGCAATGCTTAAAGTTTATGTGAATGGTGAATGGAGTTTCTATTGGAAGACATTCTCTTGTCTCTCGTTTTATGCGCGGAGCACATAGGCTTATCTGTGGTGTTAGATTTGCTCTCGGCTGCTCCGTTCGAGCCTTTAACATCAGTATCTGATCAATTTAGATAAAAGATAGCCTTGCATTTAGCCTTGAACAATAGTACTACAATGGTTTTTAACCATGTACAATGGTACTGCAGTGTTTGTTTGCAATGTAAAATAGCACAATCACAGTGTTTAGCCATGCAAAATGGTGCCATAATGGTTTTAAACCTTATGTTCTGTTTGGGGTCTATATGACCCCAGGCCCTCTTCAAATAGTAAAAAACATATGCATCGCTATTTTTGTATTCTGATATTTCATAAATTTTCCTAATTAAATAAGATCTTCTCAGAAATGTGTTTTTTACTTAATGATAATATTTCTGATGTCTGCTATGACATGACTATGCACATGTGATGTTTGGGTTCATATTGACCCCAGTAATAAATGTTACTGAGATCTCTCTCTCTCTCATACACATACGGTCTCTTTCTCTCTCTCTCATTCTGTATCACACACACACACACACACACACACATACAAAATACAATTTTGCAATGTTCCCATGGAGAATCTGTGGTATACACCTGTAGATCCCTGGTAAAAACTACTATGTGTCAGAGTCAGACAATGCTTCTGAAATTGCTGATGTTGTGGAGGACCCAGATTATGCTAGATCCTCCTCTGATGACAGCAATGCTCCAGAGGATGGCCCTTATGAATCCTCACAAACACAAGGGGCCCCTGTTGCTCAGCTACCCAGACCGGGCACATTTGATTCCAAAAAATGGAAAATGATCATGGTCTCTCTAACCACCTGAGCAAAGGGGTAGATTTAACAATGCAAATACAATCTAAATGGTCCCAGGTCCTACCAGTTATGCAGTAAGCCATGTCACAGCTCGGCTTTCGAGATTTACATCTCACCTCCAATTGAAATAATTATTCTTGAGATTACAAATTTAGAGGGAAGGCAGGTTTATGGTGACAAGTGGAAAGATGTAGATGCGATCATCCTTCAAAGCTATATTGGGCCACTGCTCCTTACAGTGTACAGATCAAAAGGTGAGGCTACAAGTACATTTAAATGTATGAATTTGGCAGACGCTTTTATCCAAAGCAACTTACAGTGCAATTATTACAGGGAGCAACCTGGAGTTAAGTGCCTTGCTCAAGGACACAATGGTGGTGGCTGTGGGGATTGAACCACATGTGCATTGAACCACTCCAGTAGTCTTTGGTATGTAAGACTGGTAGAGCTATTTCCCAGCTACCATTTCTCTTGAAACTTTTCATGTCCTGTCACAAGTCATATGATTTGACAACAGGAAAACAAGAGTTCACAGGAGGGAACATGACAAACTGGCAGCCATAAGGGATGCCAGGGTTCAGAAACTGCCCCATTCTATAACCCATGTCCCTATGTGACTGTCGATGAATGTCTTGTTCCAGTCAGAGTAAAATGTCCCTTTCGGCAGTACATGCCAAGCACGCCTGCGAGATATGGTATAATGACATGGGCAGATTGTGATGCCAGTAATAGCTATGCTTGGAAATTACAAGTCTACACAGGAAAACCTCCTGGAGGTGCATCAGAAAAAAAACAGGCTATGAGAGTTGAGTTGGATATTACTCATGAGCTCTCTGGCCATAATTTGATATGTGACAACTTATATGCACTAGGAGAAGAACTGCTGAAAAGAAAGCTTACAATGTTGGGCACAATAAGAAGCCAGAGGTGCCAAAAGAGCTTGTTCAGACTAAAGGAATCCATCTTTGCATTCACTGACTCTACTACACTTGTCTCCAAAATAAAAATGTCCTCCTGATGAGCACATTGCACAGAGATACATCGTTGAGCACCAGAGATGACAAAAAAACAGACATGGTTTTAGATTCAATATACACAAAAGGAGGGGTAGACAACCTGGACAAATTGGTTGCCACATACAGCTGTCAATGAGACCGCTTGTTAGCCCCAGGTATGATTCTTCAACATCCTGGATATCAGTTCATTCAATGCGTTTGTGATATGGTGTGCCATCAACAATGAGTTATGTAGTGGCATAATAAACAGGAGGAGAATATTCATGGAGCTGCTAGGATATGCCTTGGTGAGGCCTCACATTGACAGGAGAGAGCGCCTTCCTAGGTCACTTTTTGCTGCATCCACTGTGTGGGAGATTAAAAGTCGGCCTGAAGCAATTACTTCTCCAGCAGCTGCTGGAAAACTTGGATGATGCCAGGTCTGCTCCAGAAAAAATTATTCAATGACTAACAAAATATGTCTGAAATGTCACAAATAATAGTGTAAAGCACATGCACAAATGATCTGTTCCTCTTGCATCACCATTAGCATAATAAAGTATCAGGAATTCTGTGGTGTGACAGGGTTTTAGGAGAAAAGTGTTTGGCCATCCTTTTTGTGTATTATATTTGATATATGTATATAGAGGGAACAAAAGAAAAACTCTTTGAATATCAGCAGTTCAAGACATATTGGTATATATCAAGCACATCAGTATCTAGCTTTGGAAATGTTCTGTTTGAAAAAGTTTTGTGTTTGTCTTAGGTAACTAGCACTAGGCTGCGTTTGGCTGCCCTGTTGCCTGGATGATACTGTACATTTGCACATAGTTAGTCTGTTGGTTAGTCTATTTTGGAAAACAAATTATTCTGTGATTTTTAATAATTTTTTTCAAACAAATGAGATATTTACATTTTTCAATAACATATATAGAACATATACAGCTATATTTTTTCATAATTTTGTGTAAATTAATAAATGATATAGTTATTTCTGTATTTAGTTGCTTTTCTGAAATGCACATTCCTACTTCAGTAAATGTAAGAGTTAACTATACACTTATTTCTATTCTTTTATCAGTTCAATAAGCTCAGGATAAATAAAAAGGAACATTTAAGCAGGAAAAAAAGGTTTATTTTTTAATTATAATGATCATTTTCACTCTTTAATCATATGGGTAACAGTGACCCCCAAACAACGAAGAAGTGAAGCAAATCTCAACAGAACATACGGGTTAAGCCATGTAAAATGGTACTACAGAGGTTTTTAGCAATGTACAATAGCACAACCACAGTTTTTAACCTTGTACAATAGTAGTACAATTGTTTTGAACCATGTACAATGGTGCAACAATGGTTTTTGCCAGGTGTAATGGTAAAACAATGTTATTAAGCCCTGTACAATGGTGCTAAAATGTGTTTTGGCCATCTACAATGGTACATCAATGTTTCTGGAACATGTACAATGGCAGTACCTCATTTTTATGCCATCTACAATGATCCAACAATGGTTTTTAGCCATGTACAATGGGACTACCATGATTTTTAACAGTGTACAATGGTACTACTATGGTTTGTAGCCATGTTCAGTGGCCGTATAATGGTTTTAACCATGTACGATGGTACTATAGTTTCTTTTTTTTTGTTGCCTTGTACAATAGCATTAGTACCTTGTAATAGTACCTTGATTAAGGCTAATTGACAAAACATTAGTAATAAAATAAACTTGTAAGAGAGAGTGAAGTTATATATTTTTATTTTGAATGTTCGGTTTTTAGCCTTTTACAACAGTACTACAATGGTTTTAACCATATATAATGGTACAACAATAGTTTTAACTATGTACAATAGTTTCAAACTCAACACTGTGTATATAATGAATATTATATCTGGTTAAAACCTATAAATCTCAGTCGAACAAATGTCAGTTATTGTGATAAGATAAGGAATGACTGTAAGCTATCTGTTCCTTTTCAGTAAATAAAGTATCAAAGTCTGACCTCACTTTGTGAATTCTAAATCTTCAACATTATATGACTGTATGATAATATCTTTTTTAGTATAGCATTCAATAAAGGGTTTATAGTTTCCAGAGCTTTTGACACATCTGAAATTCTTCTCTAAACTTCATACAACTCGTCATCATAAACGACACAGAGAAGTACACTTGGATCATTCCCTATTTTTTAAGGTGCATCATCTTGAATGGCTGATGATAAGAGAGACAGGTCCAAAGGACTTCTCTAATAACTCAAATCTTATCAAGTCAAGGGAAAGCACAATGTACCCACCAACCCTTGATTAGTACACATGTGTTGCCCATGGCAACTGTTGTGAGTGTCCATGACAGAATAATGTTTTGAAGTCATCAGGATAGATGAGTGTAGAGTAGACCCGGGTGACACACACTGAGAAGTATGCACTTCCCTAGTTATGTTATCATTGTATACCCAACACCAAAGATGATGAGAGTGAAATAATGACGTCTAAGCATTTCCGAGATAATGAAAATGAAAAATCTTTTAAAGATCATGTTTAAAATGCATACAACGAGTTCTTAGTGTCAGCAGAGATGCAGGACAGAGAGAGAAGTTAGTGAACCCAAATGCAGTATTTAATGAAGACGATGGATATACAAATACAAATATCACAAGGCTTGAAGAACAATGGGACTACTTAGCTTCAATGCTACTATTGACGTGACTAGACAACTCATAACTTAACATGAAGGGTATAAATAAAAGGTACAAATGATGGGTAACACAAAACAGCTGAAGACAACGTTGAGGGAAGACAGGTGAGAATGATAACAGTGCATCATGGGAAACATAGCGAAGGTGATTTAAAAATAAGAGTATCTGGAAGACAGGGAAACACAGAACAGTTTGTGACACTTAGAGCATCTTTGTATTCATTTGTATTCAAAAGTTAAGATGTAACGGGATAACACTTTAAATTAATGTTCTCTTTGTCAACATGACAACAGCTGACTGTACATTATCCCGCTTATTACACGGCTACTAACCAAATAAATAAATACATGGACATAAAATATTGATTTGTGTTGAAATTATGTAATTTGAGGAGAAAGAAATCACTGAACAGCTGAAATGATCCTCTGGTTTGCATTGGAGTTCTGTTGGTGTTTATTGTTGGGATTACGTGAGAAGAAAGACATCGCTGAATGAGGTTGTCTTGTAATTGGCTGAATAATAAGGAGTCAGATGGTCATCTTCACAAAGAGTTCTGTTGGTGTTTATTTTGTGAAAATGACCATCTGACTCCTCAATATTCAGCCAAATACAAGACTACTTGCCAAATAAATAAATAAATGTACTTGAAACATTGATTTGAGTTTACATTGTTGTATTACCATACACAGTGATCTGAGAAGCAGGAGAGACGGCTCACAGAACCCGGATGAGAGGTTTGATACATCTAAATCCTGGATGTGCGGTTGTTACTGAGCAACATCTGACCACTGGATGGCGCCACTGACCAATCAGAATCGAGTATTCCAGTGAGCCGTTTAATAAATAATGTTACCGAATGGAACCTTATTGGAATGTGTTTCCCTTTGTAGAAATAAGTGAATTTATTAAGCAAGATTAAATTGCACACTTTAAAATGTCAAGTGGTATAACAAGCAAGTGTATATATCAAGTAATAATATATTTTCTTTATACCGCTAATAAATGGAAATGTAATCATCTTACTCTCTTTTTTCAAGGTTAGAAGTAACAATATAATACATTTAGTTGCATTTTTTGTGATAAACATATTTAAGAGGCAAACAGTTATGAGAGTCTACAGATGTTAATTATATTAACAAATATATAATATATACTGTATATAAAATAAAAGTATGTAATAATAAACATTGTTTAGAACTATAGTTGAAAACCCTTAATAGATATTTATAAATCTGAATAGTCATAATTATGAATACATATTCATAAATCCTGGATACATGATTGAAAATACAAATATGTAGTTATGAATTCTGAAAATATATTTATCTATTAAAATATATATTTGTATTAATATGAATATATAGTTATAAATCCTGAATAGTCATTAGTTTGAATATTGTTATAAATCCTGAAATATTGTTATAAATGAGATTATATAGTTGTAAATCCAGAATATATACTGCAGTTGTAAATCTGAGTATTCATATCTAGAGCTTGTATTTTGAGCTATGTGTTCAGATTTATAAATATATATTCAGGACATACAACTGTATATTTGAGTTCATATATTCTGATTTTATATAATTATTTACTCTTTGGCCCCCAATTAAATTTTAGACATTTTCCTTTGTTACAATTTCAGAAGGGTTACCTTGATATTTATGTCTTGAAGCCTCACAAAATGTAGTATATCACAAAGAATTTAATGTATTTTTTAATAAACTAATACATCCAGACAAAATACAAGTTTCACATCACTGACACTTGAATGTGAAAAAAGTTTCCCAAATCACACAGACTTTACTTTGATCGATTATATGATCATAAGTGGCACATCTACCAAACAGAGCTGTGGAGGCTCATTTAGTTATGAAAAGAGGAACTCCATCCAAATGACTAACGCAAACCTGATGTAACTGTACGCTTACCTCTTCAAGACAAACAGAGTTCAAATTAGATCATTTGAGTGTTGTGCTTGTTAAGAAGGTGATTCACTCATACCCACTGGACTACTGTGATGGAGAAAAAGAGCCAGATATAGAAATAGATATAAAGACAAAGAAATGCCTTTTGCTGTTATCAAACATGACACTAGTAACACATCAGACGCACCCATTTATGATCGTCATAATTATTACGCGTTGTTATATTTTGACAGGGTTTATCTAGCATGTCAAACTTGAGGTTGAGTCTGATGTCAGTCGTTGAGTCAACGGTACATTTGTCGCATGTTTAAAACAAAATCTCTATCAATGTAGACAAAAAACATGCTTCTATATACAGTATTAATGTTATTCACAATAAAACATATTCGTCTTTAATACTGGAAAAAGTTAAGTTACCTGTACAAACTGAGGTATGAAAGGGTCTAAAAGGGAAGATTTTTTCTTCTTTTCTCTTTTATTTGGACATATCAGAAAACTTTAGAACTTTACTGGACATATCCTCAACAAGAGAAATATTTGAAAGATTATACCTTAGAAGAAGGTGAGAATTCCTTAATCCAAACGTTCTGGTGTAAAAGAGAGTATTGTTACGACCCATTTTGGGCCATATTGTTTTTTGTTTTCTATGTGTCTATACTCTTTCAGATTGGCTGTGAATGGGAGTCGTTTGGCTCATTAACATTGATGGGATACACCTCTGCCAGTGAGTGCTGCATGACATTTAAGCGGCTCTCTCCCAGTCTTCAGTCTCTATACTGTATTAATTTACACTAACATGCATTTTTTATCTCTGTCTCTATTTTGGGAAACCCATTCTGAGATTTACTAGTTCATGGGCTTTAGCCAGGGCCAGCTCCGATTCCAGCTTTATAGCCCACACCTCCAACTCATCAGTATTGCAAAGCCACACTTTCTACCAACTACAGCCTATACGACTATATAAATGACTTCACTTGAAATGGGTTAGTAACAGGCTAATTTGTAGCTAGGGTGGTAAAGCTTAAGCCTTGAGATTTCAATTCTGGACATGCCTGCAGGGATTCCCCAACAACACCATAACCATCATGCTATTGAGCAACACTCTTAACTTAAGATCATTCCAGGGAATTTTCCCTGGAATTAATGACATAATAAAAATGAAGACATTTACTTTTTCATTAGATATTACTTCATTTGATCCGAACAAAATGTGCTTTTTAAAAAAAACTAAAGTCAAAATACCAGATTTTTTTTTTTTTTTTTTTTTTTATTCACACACAGTCATGAGGGGGTCCTTAGGTTTTTTTTTTTTTTTGGTCACATGAAATGTATTGTCTTTGCTTAAACAAATGATTTTGTATGAACTGTAAGTTTACTGAACAATTAACTACGGAAGGCATCATAGTCTGGCTGAAAGCTTGTTGCAGTTCATTTCGGTGAAGTCCATCCTGAGTCCAAGGTTCTTGCAGTGGCCAGTGAAGTATCACAATGCTTGAAGCTGGCATCAGATCATCCTCTGTGGAGTCCATCAAAGTAGACTGAAGTGATGTCTTGCTGGCACAGGCAGCAGATAGTTGCCATCGCTCAGTGACACATAGCAGTAAGAGTCAGACAGGACCGAAACTGGATCTGGCAGGCTCTAGAAACCTCGGGATATGAATCTAGAATAATATTAGCAGAGATGCCATTTGATTTATTTCAGAGCTATATAATTCAAAAAGTGTTTCTGGTTCCGCCAGACCTAAATAAAGCAGCATAACTCTGATATGAGGGATAAATTAGGTGTGTGCCTGGCTGAATAGTCTTTAGTCTAAACTTAAACTGAGAGAGTGTGTCTGAGTCCTGAACAGTGTTAGGGAGACTACTCCATATTTAGGAGCCAAATAAATAAAGGATCTACCTCATTTTGTGGATTTTGATATTGTACTATTAACAGACCAAAATTTTGTGATGGTAATAAATGTAATGGATTATTGCGTGATAGAAGGTCACTTAATAACTGTGGAGCTAGACCATTCAAAGATGTGCTAGTAATTAATAGAATATAAAACAAATAAAAAACGTAGCCAATGTAACGATGATAAATTGGGTTTAAAATGATCATATTTCTTGGTTCCAGTCAGCAGTCTAACTGCTGCATTTTGAATCAAATGTAGTTAATATACTGAACCTGCAGGACATCCCCCCCGTAATGCATCATAATAATCTAGTCTTGAGGTCATGAACACATGATAAATGCTAAGGATAAAAGGCATCTTCTGCGTGATAATCAACATGAGACACATTCATTATATTCACAAAAAGTATTTAATTAAGCTGTTGACTTTTGTTCCTGAAGTTGACTGTTCTGAACAAGTGAAGACTTGCCTGAAAATCCAGTCAAAATTACATTTTAAAATGTTATGATAAAAAACAAAAAGCAAATAAAACAGCAGGTCAAAGTGACATTGTAAATAAAGCAGTCACAACTTCTCATTTTATGCTTAACCAACAAATTAGCCTAAAATATCTGGAGAAAAAAAAATACACATGTTTTCAATTATTAAATTCAAAGTCATTTTATTTTATTTTTTTTTTGACACCGGCTTAAAGTAAAAAAAGAAAATGATTGTGTGTGTCAGGATCCTGACACGAATGTACAGCCGTGGCCAAAAGTATTGGCAGTGATATAAATTTTGTGTTTGGCAAAGTTTGCTGCTTCAGTATTTGTAGATTATTATTTCACATGTTTCTATGGTATACTGGAAAAATTTGATAAGCATTTCATGAGTTTTAAAGACTTTTATTGGCAAAAACGTTCAATATATGCA
Source organism: Xyrauchen texanus (assembly GCF_025860055.1). Lineage (NCBI taxonomy): Eukaryota > Metazoa > Chordata > Actinopteri > Cypriniformes > Catostomidae > Xyrauchen > Xyrauchen texanus. The sequence continues at coordinate 24,532,182 of NC_068323.1, read as the reverse complement.
AAGAGTCAATATTTACAGTCAAATGCAGAGGTTATGAAGAACAACCTCTGCGTTCTTCATAACCTCTGCAATTCGCTCTGGCATGCTGGATATCAGCTTCTGGGCCAAATCCTGACTGACGGCGATCCATTCTTGCCTTATTAGTGCTCGGATTTGATCACAATTTGTGGGCTTCTGCTTGTCTACTCACCTTTTAAGGATTGAACACAGGTTCTCTATGGGATTAAGACCCAGGGAGTTGCCTGGCCACGGATCCAAAAATTCAATATAATGATCACCGAGCCACTTCATTATCACTCTTGCATTGTGACATGGTGCTCCATCGTCAACATCGGCCTTTTAAACATCCGCTCTCTCACGAACAAGGGTCACCTCGTCCAGGATCTCGTGATGGACCGTAAGTTTGACATCTTTTGTCTGACTGAGACCTGGCAGCAGCCAAACGACTTTGCTTCCCTTAATGAAGCCACTCCACCGGGGTTTGTTTACCGATCTGCACCTCGTATGTCTGGGAGAGGGGGTGGTCTCGCGGTAATATACCGTGAGAACTGGAAAGTTGTTCCTGTGAATCTGCCCGCCTGCCTCTCCTTTGAGGCTACTGTCTGTCAGCTCTCTGGACCTACTCCCACTGTTATTGCGACTCTCTACAGACCACCAAAACCTAACAAGGATTTTATCTCTGATTTTTCTGTATTTTTGTCTCATTTGGCTACACTTTCATTTAATGTCATACTACTGGGAGATTTCAATATCCACATGGACAACTTCAATAACATTCTCACTAAAGATTTTTCCTCATGTATTGACAGTCTTGGATTTCAATAGTTTGTCAATTTTCCCACACACAATAAAGGACATATTCTGGACCTAATCTGTTGCTCAGGAATAACACCTATGGACTGCAAATCACCTTCTTTACACAGATCATCTGCTTCTTTCATTTAATGTCAATTTGTCTTTCACTAAATCCAATTCATCACATACTATTCATTTCCGTAAAATCAAGGACATCAACTTGGACTATTTCATAACTCATATTAATAATCTTCCCAGTGCAGATAGCCTTTCTACGACAGATGAGTTTCTCACACATTATAATACACACCTCCAAAACATTCTCAACATTCTGGCACCACTCAAAACTCGATCTGTCACCTTCACTCACACATCACCCTGGTTCACTCCTACCCTCAGAAAACAAAAAGCAATAGGCCGTCGGCTGGAAAGACTCCACAGGAAAACTGGACTCACCATACACAAAGACATGTACACAACTCACATCCTCAAATACAAAGACTCCATTTCTAAAGCCAAAACATCCTACTACTCCCGGTTAATCTGCTCCAATGAAGGTAATTCAAAGGCTCTTTTCTCCCTCATTTCCAACATCACAAAACCACCTGATTCTCTTCCATACCATCTCTATTCTTCTGACTTTTGCAATAAACTGGCATCTTTTTTCACCACAAAAATTCAACACATTCACCAGCAACTTCGTCCGTCAGTCCTAAACCCACTCATTCCACCATCATTTAATCCAGCCCATCCATTATCAACATTTACTATTCCCTCTGTACACCAGATTTCTACTCTCATCCAACAATCAAAAACCCCGTCCTGTCAACTAGACCCTATTCCCTCTTCTCTTGTCAAAGCTTCCATTCCTGCTGTTTCCCCTCTTATTACTAATATTATTCATGCATTCCTCACTTCTGGTACTGTACCCCCCTCTCTGAAAACTGCTGCTGTTATTCCCATACTCAAGAAACCCGGCTCTGATCCAACTGACCTCAATAATTTCCGCCCCATCTCGAACCTTCCGTACATCTCCAAACTTCTTGAAAACACTGTTGCTGATCAGCTCCATACCCACCTTTCCTCCAATAATCTTTATGAACTTTTTCAATCTGGCTTTCATTCTCTCCATAGTACCGAAACGGCCCTTCTTAAAATTACCAATGATCTCCTCCTTTCTGCTGACTCTGGTTCACTAACCATCCTCCTTCTGCTTGATCTCAGTGCAGCCTTTGACACCATTTCACACTCGATCCTTCTAGACAGACTTTCCTCCATTGGCATCACTGGTATTCCCCTTACCTGGTTCCGTTCTTACCTCACTGACTGCTCCCAGTTTATTCAGCTAAAGTCCTTCAGCTCTCATCCCTTCCCTGTCACCTCTGGTGTTCCGCAGGGTTCTGTTCTTGGCCCTATGCTTTTTCTGATCTATCTTCTCCCCCTTGGTCACATCTTTAGGAAACACAACATTCATTTTCTCTGCTATGCGGATGACACCCAGCTCTACATCTCCAGTAAACCCAACAGTATACTTCCTCTCTCCTCCCTAACCAACTGCCTTCATGAAATAAAGTCCTGGTTCACTTCAAATTTTCTAAAACTTAATAGCAATAAAACTGAACTTCTACTCACTGGTACCAAATACACCTTAAGTAAAATAAACAATTTCTCAATTTTCATCGACGGCTCCTCCATTTCCCCCTCCCCTCAGGTAAAGAGTCTGGGTGTCATCCTAGACAGCACCCTCAGCTTCAATGCACACATCAATAACATTACTCGTTCAGCCTATTTCCACCTCAGAAACATCCACCGTCTTCGCCCTGCTCTCACTCCTCTCTCCACTGCAGTTCTTGTTCACAGCCTTGTCACTTCCCGAATCGATTACTGTAATTCTCTCTTGTTTGGTCTCCCTCAAAAAACCCTCCATAAACTTCAACTTGTTCAGAATGCTGCTGCACGTATTATCACTCACACACCCTCCATAAAGCACATCACCCCAGTTCTTCAACAGCTCCACTGGCTCCCCATCTCACATTGTATCCACTACAAAATCCTGCTCCTCACTTTCAAAGCCATCCATAACCTCGCCCCTTCATATCTGACTGACCTCATTCATATTGCCACACCAGTCCGTTCTCTCCGTTCCTCCTTTTCTCTCCATCTCACTGTCCCGCCCGCCTTATCACTATGGGGAGTAGGGCCTTCAGCCGCTCTCCTCCCCAGCTCTGGAACACTCTCCCCCCTGACCTCCGCAACTCTGATTCTCTCAAACACTTCAAATCCAGACTTAAAACTCATCTGTTTAGACAAGCCTACTCATTGTGACTACTATTACATTATCCTCCTGTATTGTTTTTAACTGATGTATTTTAACATGTTTTTATGTTAGTTTTTAACTAAATTAGTTTTTATTTTGTTTTAATGTACCTTTTTCGTTGTTGTAAGGCGACCTTGAGTGTCCAGAAAGGCGCCAAATAAATAAATTGTATTATTATTATTATCATGCTGGAAAATGCACGGATCATCACCAATTTCCTCCTGGATCTTTGGGAGAAGTTGCTCTTGCAGGGCTTTTTGATGCCATTCTTTATTCATGGCAGTGTTTTTGGGCAGAATTGTGAGAGAGCCCACTCCCTTGGATGAAAAACAACCCCACACATGAATGGTCTCAGGATGCTTAACTGTTGGCACGACACAGGACTCATGGTAGCGTTCGCCTTTTCTTCTCTGACCTATTGATTTTCCAGATGTCCTAAACAGTCGGAAGGGGGCTTCATCAGAGAAAATAACTTTGCACCAGTCTTCTGCTGTCCAATCCTTGTACTTCCTGCAGAATTTCAGTCTGTCTTTGATTTTTTTTCTTGGAGAGATGTGGCTTCTATGCTGCCCTTCTTGACCCCAGGCCATTGTCCAAAAGTCTTCGCCTCACTGTGCGTGCAGATGCACTCACACCAACCTGCTACCAATATTGAGCAAGCTCTGCACTGGTGGTGACACGATTCCATAGCTGACCCCTTATGAGGTTTCCTCATTCCCTGGGTCACATAACCAGTGTGTACGGCCGTCACCCCGACCACCGTCCACCATTTCTCTTTGGCAGGTCCTGCCCCCCGGCAGCAGTGTCCCAGCCCCTGTGCACCAAGCTATGGCACAAACATGCTCAAACCCGGACGGTTTAGATGGACCGTGGGGATGAAGCACCTACTCCACCCTCCTCAACCGAGCTGCTGGTGAGTATCAGGAGTTAGGTAAGTGCTTCGATGTCTCTTGACTCAGCACAGCCATAGGGCTCAAGCCCCGTCAATGTGGCCTCCCTGGCTCCGCCCGTCACAATGCCCCACCCACCAGAGCCCTGAGCTTGGACGCGTGGCTCACGCTCTCCAACCCGTCATGATGGCTGACCCGGACTCGTAGGACCTCGCATTTCTACGGGCAGATATTTCCCTAGTACAGGTCTTCAGGCGCATCGTGGTTACGACCGATGCCTCCAACATGGGCACATCAACTGACTTGAGTTGTTGGCAATAATGCTCACCCTGCGGAAGGTTCCGGCAATTGATCCAGGACAAACTGACATGGCAGGTCACCCTCAAGCGACAGTGGAAACTCCACCCTCAGGTGGTCCAGCTGATCTGGAGTCGATACAGGCAGGCACAGGTAGACCTGTTTGCCTCTCCAGAAACCTCCCATTGCCCGCTCTGGTACACCCTGACCGAGGCACCCCTCGGTATAGATGCACTGGCACACAGCTGGCTGCCTGGACTACGCAAGTATGCGTTCCCCCCAGTGAGCCTGCTTGCACAGACCCTGTGCAAGGTCAGGGAGGACGAGCAGCAGGTCGTCCTAGTAGCACCCTACTGGCCCACCCAGGCTTGGTTCTCGGACCTCATGCTCTTCACATCAGCCTCTCCCTGGTAAATTCCCCAGAGAATGGACCTTCAGTCTCAGGGATGGGGCACCATCTGGCACCCGTGACCAGACCTCTGGAACCTCCATGACTGGCCCCTGGATGACTCTCGTGGGACCTCTCTACAAGGCCTACGAGGGGCTCCCTTCAAGCCCTTAGAGTCAGCAGAGTTTAAGGCACTCTTCTTGAAGACTGCCCTCCTGACGGCGCTCACCTCCATCAAGAGGGTAGGGGACCTGCAAGCATTCTCTGTCAGAGAAACATGCCTGGAGTTCGGTTCGAGCTACTCTCATGTGATCCTGAGACCCTGACCGGGCTATGTGCCCAAGGTTCCCTCGACCCCATTCAGGGATCAGGTGGTGAACCTGCATGCGTTTCGTTCAGTGTCTTAGCAGGAATGAACAGGTAAGTCCGGGGCGTCCGGCCGGGTATATTGCTTACACATAGCACCTTTCACCTCCCTTGAGCTGAAGATGTGCGTTGTTAATTCCCAGTAGCATTTACATATGTGTTCCCTGGTTGACTTCCTCCTAGGCATGTGGCAGGTGAGTTTGCTTTGAAACTCACGGCCAGCAAAGTACTTGTGCTAACTAAGCCCCGTGGTGGGATGAACTGGTTCCCCGTAGGTAACCCCTTGTGACGCATATTACGCTGAGAAAGTTTCCCTGTTAGCAAAATGCTTCTTTCTTGGACAGAGGCCCCTCTTCCCCAGTCGCCATGCTCGTAGAGCCTCCTCCTCCCACATTGGGTAGGATATACCATGGGACTTCTCCACATGACATACTTACAACTAGACTCGGAAAGACCATGTGACGTATCTCCACTTGGTCTCCGTGGTGTCTTCCCCTTGGGAGTGAAGCCAACCTATTTCTACACTCATACTAGCAACAGGGGAGGTTACAGCACACAGTAGTCTGCCCGTCTCGCAACGGCGATCCATGTAATACAATTCAGCTAGTTATGCCGTTTTTGTAGGGAACCCCTAATGTCACTATATTGACACAATGTCGAGTGAGTGGCAGATAGGGAATGCTCTGGTTCCGTTCCCTGATGGAGTGAATGACACGTTGTGTCCCTCCTGCCACAATGCTGAACTACCTGTTGAAATGTCCGGGACCTTATTCTCAGCTCCTCAGCACATAACCTGAATGAGCAGTATGCACATCCCCTCCTGTATACCTGTATGTCCGGGGGTCGGCATGCAAATACCACTCGCCAATTCCCATTGGCCTTTTATCAAAGATCAGAGGTGTCTCAGGCTCCAAAGAGTGACCCCTACTGTCTCGTTCCCTCCATCAGGCAGTGGAGGATACGGAAGTAACCAGAATCTCATGGGAGTTTACAGCCCATGGACCACTGTCCAGGTGTTTTGTTCAGTATTGCATCTTGTTTTTGGGTTTTTGTCTTTAAAAAGACTATTGATGAGTATTAAATCATTGAAGAGTCTGCATTTGGGTTCTTCCAAACAAATATCTGACAGTGTGTCTAATACAAAATCTAAAATTCTTGAAAAAGTGTTGGTATGAATGTGCAGAAGAGTCTTTTATTGTTATTATAATAATCAATAAGCAGTGAATTTATTTTCAAATATTATTAATATTTGAAACATTTTAGAAAAACTCGACCAAATCAAAGCCACGTGGTATAAACAGCAATTAGCATTTAGGATGCTATTATATAAATGAAAACAAAAATTATTCTGTTTGGACCCTCTGACAGTACTACCTGTAATCTTAATTTAGGCCATCTTGCTTCTCATCAGGGGCGGGTTTAAGATTTCTGAGGAAACCGATTTATTGTATACATTAGTAATATATTCCTTTTCTATTTACCTTTTCACATGGAGGCTGCAGTGTTTTGTTCACTATGTTGCAAAAGGCTGTATTTTATGTAAGCATCGTAGGCAACATTCGTTACAGTATTGTAACAGTAAACACACAAGGCACGGCGGCCCCTCAACACACTAAAGCAGACGGGGTGAAATTTTTTTTTCTGTTTTCAAGTGTTAAAATTTTCTTGGTGCAGAACAATCTGGAATAATGTTAAACATTGTAACAGTCACCTCTATGCAACATGAACTTGTTCCTAACATTAAATCTTCGTGACACCTGCACTAAAAACAATGCCACGCCCCAACACACACGCGTATGTGAGTGAAAGCACATGGGTGAAACGAGTTCATAAGGACTGAATATTTTTTAATAAATTAGAAACCAAAATCCTACTTGAAAAACTGACTTAAAAACCCAGCGTACCTCAAACGTTAACTGCTCTGAGAGCGCTGACAACAGAACATTTGATCCGCACGTGTGCCCAAAACAACATGTCACCCCTCTCAGATAGGTTGCTTAAAAATTGCTCATTGTCCCTAAGTCTACATTAAAGCAAAGCAGCGTGAAGCATTTACATGTTTCCATTGATCATGGTATACAAAATGGGGTGGGGTGGGGGGGGGGTCATAGTATCATAGTATCAGAAATAGGACATCTTGCAAATGAGATTTGAAGCTAAAATATTCAACCACCTATGAACGTTTCAGCCAGCACACAAACCAAAATAACTGTGACACTTAACAATCACATATGTATGCACTCTTATCTAACACAACATCTCACATAATTCAAAGGGGTGACAAACACAACACAAAATAAAAATAAAATAACAATTGATAAATTAACTAATCTTCATTAATTAAATTCAAAAAGGTGCAAAGAAAGTGTGTGCATTGTTCAAACAAAAGTTAGTTTCCCTTGCAGTCTTTATCAGTGTTTTATTATGGTTACACAAATAAATGTGGTGTGGTGCAAGATGTTTGCTAGCTAAAGCCGTTACTAGACATTGTCGCTCTGACCTTTAACACCATAACTAGGGATGTCCTAATATAATACTGGTTTTGAAATTGGGTCCAATATTGCGCTCATGTACTTGTACTTGTGCTCATAAATATGTCCCAAACCAAATACTGATAACACCTGATTAACGAATGTCATTTAGCGCACAAATTAAAATCACATCATGTCCTAGTGTGATTATTTAACCGAAAAGGCAGCAGTTTAATGAGATAAATATACAGTTTGCATTGCTTAAAATTTGCTTTTTTGTTTTGTTTTTTGCAACAACAGCAACAAACATCAAAATGTGACCAAATGTGAGTGCTTGTGAATCTGTGGAGCCGTTGTTGTGTGCCAGCTGTCAACTGCTCATCCTGTCAAAAGCTCCTTGGCTCATACACAGAAAACACCATCATGAGCATTGCAAGCTCTGTTTTCTCTTGTATTCACTTTGTAGCTCACAACACATACAGACTACATTTATTTTACTAAATAAATGTATTTATTTATTTAAATTGCAACCTTTTGCGGTTTAATAATCACATGGGGCACATTGCGACGTGCTTTTCTTGAAGTGACGTGCCCTCCAAGTGGAGTTGGAAATATCGTAATTACGAGTTCTGAGCACATGAATGACAAGCGAAGTCACATTTACGAGTTGTAAAGTCAGAATTCTAGATGATACCTGAGTTTATGAGTTGGGATGTTGGAAGGGGTGTGTCTACATGATGAAAACCAATTGTTCTGCAAAATGATTTCAACTTCTATTCATTATATCAATAATATTAATTGTACTATATAACAGTCAACTAACGACTCACACTTCACTGTATGCTTTAAGTAAATTAATTAATAATATGTTAGATACCATGCATAAATAAAACATATATGTTGTGTATACTGTAAGTGATGCAGATTTATTCACTATGTCTATTCAACAGTACAACAGAAAAAGAGCTTTTGGCATTGTACATTGTGTATTTCTTCAGTATTTTGAATCCCTCTTGAATAAGTGACATTTCATAGTTACAAATGCCCATTGCCCAACCCAGATATAGGAGTTTCCCAGGTCCACTTAAAGGAAGCATTAGAAACTCCCATCAAATCAACACTGAAACACTTCAAAATAAAAGCTTCTGCCAAAATAAAAGCTCAATTTAAATGTAAAAAATGATGACAAGAACATGTCACTACTGTATAACTATGTAATATTCACTGTTCTACCACTACTACTAATAATAAGAAGAAATCAGTAAAATTTTTATTATATTTAAGCAATCTCTCACACCAGTTATGGTCTGTTATGCAGCGCTTTAGCTGAACAAAAGTAACTTCAATGTTGTATGTTGGATTATGATGTGAGATTCTGTAGCGTTTCATTCAATTAAAATAATACAATATTATGTCGATAACTAAAAGTATTATCCTTTGACTAACGTTTTAATAAATCCATTAATTTAGACAAGATTTAGATGATAATATTTAAATAAACTGTTGATATGGAATATGAAAAAAAAAACAGCCATCGGTATAGGCGAGTACAGAAAAGGAAGTATCAGTACTCGTTCTCAAAGCAATTGTATTGGGACATCTCTAACCATAACATCCAACCTCAAAACAAGAGTTTGGCACAAAGCATTTAAAAAGGGAACCACCATGGCACCGCCCCCTCCAGTTATATTGTGTCATTTATAAAAAGCACACATAGACTTTCAGAATTGACTCAGTTATGTATTCAAATTATAAGTAATCTATAAATTCCAAACTTTTTGTGACTCAGATTAAATAATGTAGCGTTTTAGGATAGTAATGATAAATATCTATTGGTAGTTTGCAAGACTGTAACCAAGTTTTCCTTCCCAAGTGCCTCTCAGTTTCTATAGTCTATTTTTCGTGTTTGGTGGCTTTGAGTGACCATGTAAAATGGTTTCTCTCTCTGTAGGTACCGTGCAGTGCCAGGTACTGTGCTTACATTAGATAGTGTTGTTTGCTTATCCCCTCTTCCACCCTTGTGTTCATTCACTTTTCCATCTGCTGACAAAGTGATAGGATGCTATTTATAGGCAGGGCAGAGCAAGGAGCAGCTATCATGGGTTTTACCTGCAGACTTTAGACTCTCGATTTGTGATCATGTGATGGTTACTATCTATCTTAAAACTAGACTGAAAGATGCAGTCATGTGAATATGCAGTACCTACATCTTTGCAAAATAATTTTTGCGTGGCTCACTGTGTGTCTCGCGGCAGTTTCCTGGTGAAATGAACACTAGAGGCACTTCAGGAACAATTACTTTTCTTAACTTTCACACAAATCATGAGTAAAACAGCAGATCATCAGGTCAGAAACACTTATATTTTGCCTTGTTCTTCACAAAATGCAAAACACTTTTAATACAGAGCATGATTTGAAAGGTGATACACTTTTTATTAGGTTTAAGGTTAAGGGTAGGGAGGGGGGTTTTGTTGATTTAAAACTCGATAGAGCATTAACCTTAAAAATCTCATATGTTTGGAATAAAACGTATCGGTTACCTAACGTAACCTCGGTTCTCTCTAGATGAGGGAACGAGTATTGCGTAAGCTAGCTTACGCTACGGGAAAGATTCATCTTTTCTGAGATATTGAAGCCAAAAAATTATCCTTAATTTTTGTATCCATTGTCAACGCAGTGCGGCAGCTGCAGACCTTGAGCGGGCTAGCTAGCGAGCTCATAGGTTGCTCTGCGGCAACTGCTGCAGCCTATAGACGAGCTTGGGCGAACTCGCATCCAATGAGAGGCGTCCGCGCGCTCACTGCATCAAAGCCCGCCAAAATGGGCGTGACTAGAGTGCATATAAGCATAGTTCGTAGGCTGGAACCCTGGTTTTCATTGACTGAAGCGAAAAGTCGCTCGTGGCGCGAAGCACGGCCGGCTACGCAATACTCGTTCCCTCATCTAGAGAGAACCGAGGTTACGTTAGGTAACCGATACGTTCTCTTACGAGAGGTTCTCTCGTATTGCGTAAGCTAGCTTACGCTACGGGAACCCATTGTCAACGCCGTGCGCGCCAAGCATCCACTGTATGAGCCCCAGGGAATTAAGGGGGACCCGGGGGAGCCCTTATGAGTGGGGAAATAATATTTGGCTGGCAAGAATGCGGGTCATTGATTGTGTAATACATAAGCACATAGTGGGAAGGGAACGACAGAGCGGCGGTGCCGGTCTGTGTGGAATGCGTCCCATCAGTGCAGCTCACCAGGGGAGCTGTAGCGTATTAAACCGCTAGTAGTTTTGCCTGCAGAGCGGGCACTTCCATATTGTAAAATCTGACAAAGATGGAGGGGGAAGTCCATCCCGCTGCCACACATATGTCGTGAATGGAAATCCCGCTGGACCATGCCCACGAGGATGCCATGCCTCTAGTGGAGTGAGCCATAATGCCCAACGGGCATGGCAGGTCTTTTGACGTGTATGCAGCAGCAATAGCGTCCACTATCCATCTAGATAGTGTCTGTTTCGAGGCGGCAAGACCTTTGGTGCGCCCTCCGAACGAAACGAAAAGCTGCTCAGAGCGTCTGAAAGCGGCGGAGTGCGCAGTATACAATCTCAGTGCTCTGACCGGGCAAAGGAGATTGGCGTCGTGTTCGCTATCGGGTGCTGGCAGCGCCGATAGGGAAATGACCTGTGCTCTGAAAGGAGTACCGATCACCTTGGGAACATAGCCGTGTCTAGGCTTTAAAATGACCTTGGAGTCACTTGGTCCAAACTCAAGACACGCAGCACTGACAGACAGCGTGTGAAGGTCTCCCACACGTTTGACTGATGACAGGGCAGTCAGAAAAACGGTTTTGAGTGAAAGGTATTTCAAATCCACGGATTGAAGTGGTTCGAAAGGGGGGGCTTTCATAGTTTCGAGAACTATAGAAAGATCCCAGATAGGAACCGATGGGGGGCGCGGGGGGTTCATCCTTCTAGCTCCCCTGAGGAAGCGGATGACCAGCTCGTTTTTACCCCATGATTGGCCGTGCAGGGGTTCAGCGAACGCCGCAACAGCCACATACACTTTGAGCGTGGATGGGGATCTGCCCTTATCCAGCAGCTCTTGTAGAAATACGAGCAGCGACGACACCCCACATGTCCGCGGGTCCAGGTCTCTGTCGGTGCACCATTTTGAGAACACAGACCATTTTGACGCATAGAGTCTTCTCGTGGAAGGGGCTCTAGCGTGTATGATGGTGTTTATTACTCCTTCTGGCAGAGCGACGGGTAGTCGTTGATCACCCACGCATGCAGCGCCCAGCGCTCTGGGTGGGGATACCAGATTGTGCCGCAAGCTTGAGAGAGGAGATCTGCTCTCACTGGGATGGGCCACGGCACTGTCAGTGACAGCTGCGTAAGCTCCGGGAACCATGTCTGATTCTCCCAACGCGGGGCTATGAGGAGCACCGAGTGACGCGTTTCCCTGATCCTCTGCATTACCTGTGGCAATAGCGAGACGGGAGGGAAGGCGTAAAGCGGGCGTCTGGGCCAGTCCTGGGCCAGCGCGTCCTCGCTTTTCGAGAAAAATATTGGGCAGTGAGAGTTCTCTTTGGACGCAAAGAGGTCTATCTCTGCTCTGCTGAATAGGTGCCATAACGTCTGGACTGTTTGAGCGTGCAGGGACCATTCCCCTGGGGGAATATTGTCTCTGGACAGTCTGTCCGGGCCGTCGTTCAGGTGGCCTGGCACGTGCGTCGCCCTCAGCGAGCGCAGGTGGCACTGGGACCAACTCAGTATGCGTTTCGTCAGATGGAAGAGGTTCCTGGATCTGACACCGCCCTGACGGTTTAGGTAGGATACCACAGATCTGTTGTCCGAACGGACCAGGACGTGGTGACCCTGAATGACCGGGAGAAAGCGCACAAGCGCGTACTCGACCGCTATCATTTCCAGACAATTTATGTGAAGGAGCTTTTCCTGAACTGACCATAGGCCGAAAACCGGAGAGCCCTCGCAGACCGCGCCCCAACCCGTGTTGGACGCGTCTGTCGAGATGACTTTTCGGCGAGATACAGCTCCCATTGTCACTCCCCGCTGATACCATTCGGCCACTGTCCAGGGCTGCAGAGCTGATATACAGGTCTGAGTCACCTTGATGGGCTGGCGGCCTGTGGCCCAAGCCCGGCGAGACGCGCGGTGTTTAGCCAATGCTGAAGCGGGCGATGTGCAGTAAACCCAGCTGAAGTACTGCTGCGGCTGAGGCCATGTAACCTAGCACTCTCTGGAATTTCTTCAGAGGCGTGAGGCTGTTCATCTGAAAAGATGCGGCTAGTCGCTGAACACGGCGTGCGCACTGTGTAGATAAGCGAGCCGTCATTGCCACGGAGTCTAGTTCTATTCCCAGGAAGGAAATGGTCTGACTGGGCTGTAGTGAGCTCTTGGTCCAATTGACTGCAAGACCCAAACTGTTCAGATGGCTGAGGAGAACTGCTCTGTGAGACAGAAGCTCCATATGTGACTGTGCCATAATCAGCCAGTCGTCCAAATAGTTCAAAATTCGCAAACCCTGACTCCGCAGGGGTGCGAGCGCCGCATCCATGCACTTCGTGAAAGTACGGGGCGCTAAGGACAGGCCGAACGGGAGGACGGTGTATTGATAAACCTGGCCGTCGAAGGCGAATCTCAAGAATGGCCTGTGACGGGGATTTACCTGAATCTGAAAGTATGCATCTTTCAGATCGAGAGAAATAAACCAGTCCCCCTGGCGCACATGCGCGAGGAGTTTCCTGATTGTAAGCATTTTGAATGGTCTTTTTGCAAGCACCTTGTTCAAAACCCTGAGATCTAATATGGGTATGAGGCCGCCGTCTTTCTTGGGTACAAGAAAATAATGGCTGTAAAGCCCCGACTCACTCAGAGAGGGTGGCACTTTCTTTATGGCCCTTTTGCACAGAAGGCTTGCTATTTCTGAATGAAGCATGCATGCTGCTTCCGTGTTCACAGTGGTTTCGAGCCGCGCTCTGAAGCGAGGAGGGCGGCGATCGAACTGTAGCAAATAGCCCTGTTGTATTGTGCTTAACACCCACTTGGATATCCCTGGAATAGCTTCCCACGCTTTGAAGCGTAACGCTAGAGGGTGAATGGCCAATTCGCTCTGATTGCCGCACACAGAGCGCTGAACAAAATGTGTGAGCGCGTTTAGTGTGTTTATGCATGATTGCTCGCAGACAGCATGAACAGGCTGTTTTGTGAGTGACTTCCCGATTGGAATGAATGGGGAAAGAGTCACATCTGTTACTTGATGCGCAAGCATAGTCATGGACACGGGACTTACACACAGAGGAATGTTTGCTGGCCGTGTAACAGAGCGGGCAGAGAATGGGCGTGAGCACGTATTCGTGGGCGCATTTATTGACTCGAACACTCGAGCGGTTCGTAACCGCTTTATGTGAGCGTGCTCTGGTGGGGACACGAGACATGTAGTGCTTGTGTGTAGAGGTGAACACTGGATTGTGGGCACATTTTCTACACATAGGGCTGGTCGTGTGACAGAGCGGCCAGAGAATGGGCGCGCGCACGCATTCGTGGGCGCCTTCATTGACTCTGACGCTCGAGCGGTTCGTAACCGCTTTATGCGAGCGTGCTCTGATAGGGGCACGGAATGTGTTATGCTTGTGTGTAGGGGTGAACACTGGGTTGTGGGCACATGTTCTACACATAAGACATGTTTGCTCTTTACAAGATTTATTTGGGTCGCCGTAAAAACGGCGTTTGAGTGCAGGCAAGCGGGCAGTGTCACCGGCTTGTTGGCTGCTAAATTCACCACTGTAGTAGCTTGAGAGAAGGGGACTGACAGGGGGCAAAGCTTTGACGGTGGTCCGGCCGCAGCGGGACTGAGCCGTCGTTTGTTCAACAAAGTTAGGAAGACTTCGGTTGCTCTGGTTTCAGCGTTACCTTAAATCGAGGCCCGCGGGGGGGCGGCGGTCTGCGGCGGCTGTCTGAGCGCGATCAAGGGCGGCCACCCTGTCGACGCTGAGAAGTCTGAGTTTGTTGAGCTGGGCGCTGTGAAGAGGCTCGTGCAGGAGGCTGATCACGTGAGCGGCCTGCAGAGGAGCTAGCACGACGCGGCAGGAAGAGGTTCATGCTTGAGTGGCTTTCTGGACTTCTGAGAAGCGGTCAACAATGCCACTCACCGCGGAGCCGAAGAGACCGGTCGGAGAGAGCGGTGCGTTGAGAAACGTGGAGCGCTTTGCTTCTCCCATGTCGGCTAGCGTTAGCCTCAGGTGTCTCTCGGTCACAGTCAGCGAGGCCATGCACTTCCCTAGAGCTTGAGCTGCAGCTTTGGTAGCGCGAAGGGCGAGGTCTGTCGTGCTTCGTAGATCAGTAACAGCTTCTGGGTGCCTGCCTTTCTCATCCCACTCCCGAAGAAAGTCCGCTTGTAGGATCTGTAAAACGGCCATGAAGTGCAGAGCAGATGCGGCTTGGCCGGCGGCGGAATAGGCACGGCCAACATAGGCGGAAGTCGCTCTGCAGGCCTTAGACGGGAGCACAGGCTTAGATCGCCATCTCGCGGAGGGCGGGCAAAGGTGTGCTGCTACCGAGTCCTCGACCGGGGGGATGGAGGAGTAGCCTCTCTCGGTGGCGCCGTCCACCGACGCGAGAGAGGTGGAGACGTGGGAACGGGACCTGGCCAACAAAGGAGCGTTCCACGACTTTGCAAGCTCCGTGTGTAGTTCCGGCAGGAAGGGAGCGGCCCAGGCCGCGGGTGTAGAGCGGCGATGGCTTTGAAGAAAGCAGCCATCGAGTCTGTTGGGTGCCTGCTCAGGGGGCGGTGACCACTCGAGCCCGAGGCGGTCGACGGCCTGTGTGAGGAGGCGTGTTAACTCCCCTTCGACTCCGGCGTGGGTCCTGCTGGATTCCTGGGCCGAGGAGGAGGCTTGGGAGCCTGACCACTCCTCGCTGTCCGAAGCCATGATGGAACAGCAGCCCTTATCCTCCGCCTTGTGATCCGAGATGGCAGCAGTGCGGCCGCTCAGCGGCAACTGCGCGTCCCGGGGGGGCGGGGAGGGTGAAAACGATGCTCGAGGGAGAGGCTCCGGCGAGGCAGTCGCTTCAACCACAGTTTCCGGCAGCCTTTGGGAGCGGCGCTTCTTTCTGCGCGGTGGAATGTAAGGCGGCGCGGCGGCTTCTGCTTTGAGCGCTTCGAGTCGAGCCCGCAGGGTCGACATCGGTAGCTCCTCGCAGAAATCACATCCGCCCTCAGTGAGGGCGAGCTCTGCGTGTCCCAGTCACAGGCAGAGAGCGCAGATGATGTGGCGGTCTCCGGTGCTGAGAGGAGCGCGGCATGAGGCGCAAGTGGAGCGAGGCATCTTGAAAAAGACGCTCGTACTCTTTTGTGAATAGTTCGTAAGAACTAGCTTGCTGAATAAAAAAGATACGTCGTCAGATGGCGTAGCTCGCAGGATGGCTGAAGGTGGCTGAGACGGCCGGCTTCTTCTAGCGCTGTCCACGCTTGCTTGATGCCCCTCGAACGGCGACGCGGCTTCCAGGTCAGCGATGCGAAGAGCTTCGCTGAAGAGATGAAAATCAGGGTTCCAGCCTACGAACTACGCTTATATGCACTCTAGTCACGCCCATTTTGGCGGGCTTTGATGCAGTGAGCGCGCGGACGCCTCTCATTGGATGCGAGTTCGCCCAAGCTCGTCTATAGGCTGCAGCAGTTGCCGCAGAGCAACCTATGAGCTCGCTAGCTAGCCGGCTCAAGGTCTGCAGCTGCCGCACTGCATTGACAATGGATACAAAAATTAAGGATAATTTTTTGGCTTCAATATCT
Organism: Xyrauchen texanus; assembly: GCF_025860055.1. NCBI lineage: Eukaryota > Metazoa > Chordata > Actinopteri > Cypriniformes > Catostomidae > Xyrauchen > Xyrauchen texanus. The sequence goes on along the minus strand of NC_068323.1, from coordinate 24,515,858 downwards.
CAGAAAAGATGAATCTTTCCCGTAGCGTAAGCTAGCTTACGCAATACGAGAGAACCTCTCGTAAGAGAACTGAACCGACTTTTAGCATCACACATTGGACATTTTACCTAGGAACTGCCAGAACTTGCCAGAACTAGTTATATGCTCTAAATTGTTTGTCATGTGCCCTGTTGATAATTCACTTTCATGATCCACAACTTTTCAAACAGTGCTTTGTTTAATTACGTAAGCAAACAAGCCATTTCTGTAGGTATTTCTCAATCGGCTGTGCACTCAAAGGAATTACACTGACTAGAGGAATGGATATTGACAATAATAAGAGATTGTTTTTCTAGCTTAATATGTGACCTTTTGACCCTGGACGGTTGAGTTGCCCACTCTCTACAGAGCCAGGAGCGGAGATCTCCCCAGGAAGTGAAATGGTGTATTTCTCTGTAGTGGCAGGAAGGAAATCCCCGCACTCTATTATTAGCATTCACTGGGCTTGTCCCTCAAAACGCCCTAAAGTTTACATCATTACCTTGTCAAAAAGTGTTAATAAAGGGAGTTTAGTTTATATATAGAGAATGGTTATTAAGAAACATTTGAACACATTCCTTTTCAGTAGGAGTTTCGAATTGAAGGCTGTTTTGAGACAAATGTCCAATTGCTTAAATGTATGCTAGTTGCTCATTAACCTGTTCGGTTTTGTCTGTTGAATAAATCCTTTGTTGAATTCATCTCTTTTTATCAGTGACCTCCTAAGCAGCGATCAACACGTTTGTGAAATATTTTTTGGGTTATTTTTGTGTCGGACGAAATGTAGGAGGTCAAAGGAAGGGCTTTTTATGTGAAATACTGGTCACAGAAAGAGTGATTTCAAATAGACCTTTATCACAGCAGTGCCATTTTTGACTTTTGACGGGAATGACATTGAGGCTGTAAGGTATAGACTTATCATCTCTTTAATGGGTTGTACTGTTGTTTTAAGTATTTTTGCGTGGGAATTAACATTGAAAGAATATCTTTCCAAGAAATTTCAGTTGACAAAAATGTCAGAAAACATAAGTTGACTCTCTTTCTTTCTCTCTCTCTCTCTCTCTCTCTATTCTCACTCTCTCTCTCTCGCTTCCTGTATGTATCTGTCTTTTCGTGCCCAACAGACAAATTTCTCTCTGTATAGTCATCATAGTGATTGACCCAGGTCCAGGCAAGACATCTTATTTAATGCTGTGATTGGTAGTGGTGAATATTCAGCAAATATTTTGCTAATATTTACAGTTCTTTGGGGAAGGCTAAAAAATAAATGTGTGCAAATCTTGGCAAACAGTTCTTTGAGGAAGCTATAGCAAAAATAATTGTCTGCTGCTAGTGGCAAGCAGATTTTTGGTGAACCTGAGGCAAATATCCATCACTGTTGGCAAATGGTTCTTTGGGGAACCAATGACAAAAATACATTTCTGTCTCTACTGGCAAACGGTTCTTTGGAGAACCTATGGCAAAAATTCACCACTACTGGCGAACAGATCTTTGGAGAAACTTTAGCAAAAATAAATGAATGCCCCTACTGGCAAATTGTTCTGGCAAACTGTTCTTTGGTTAATCTTTGGCTATCAGACAGATCTTTGTAGAACCTTTAATTAAAAATAAATATCTGCCACTACTGGCAAAACTGATCTTTGGAGAACCTTTGGCAAAAATAAACATCCACCACTACTAGCAAATGGCTCTTTGGTGAACCTTTGGCAAATATCCGCCACTGCCAGCAAACATATTTTCATGGAAACTCTCGCAAAAATAAAAATGTCCGCCACTACTTGCAATCGGTTGTTTGTAGAAAATATGGCAAAAATCCCCTACACCTGGTAAAAAGTTCTTTGGTGAACCTGTGGCAAATAATCACCACCACTGGCAAACAGTTCTTTGGGGAACCTGTGCCAAATATCTGCTACTACTAGCAAACAGATCTTTGGAGAACCATTGACAAAAATATATGTCTGCCACTACTGGCAAATGGTTCTTTGTGAGCCTTTGGAACATATCTGTCACTACTGGCAAAGAGTTTTTTTGGAGAAACTTTGGCAAAAATAAATGTCTGCAACTACTGGAAAACTGTTCTTTGGAGATACTTTGGCAAAACTAAATGACCACCAGTTCTGACAAACTGATCTTTAAGGAAACTCTGGTGAAAAGAAATGTCCACCACTACTGGCAAACAGATCTTTGGTGAATCCTTGGCATAAATAAATGTCTACCACTACTGGAAAGCAGATCTTTGGGGAACCTGTGGCAAAAATAAAATGTCTGCCACTACTGGCAAACAGATCTTTGCAAAAATGAAAGACTGATCATCCAGGTAGATGATGCACACTGATGGTGGATGAGGAGAGTCCCCTGTTCACTATGTAAAGTGTTTTAGTGTAGTGTCAGTAAAGCGCTATATAAATGAAACATTCCTTCATTCATTAATTCATGTTGAGGACTGATGGTGTGCCATGATCATGATTGTCTTTTAAAGATATGAACAAAAAAATCTATATGTAAATCTAAACTGAACTCATTTCTGAAATTCAAACTGAATTAACCCCCCAAACTGAGGGAACAAGCCACATATGATTAAACAACTCAAAGTGGGAAAATGTGAGTTTTAAGGCTCTTGAGAAGAGAACATTTCTGCTTACCCTCAACAGAACACACTGCTTGCCTAAAAATGACCATGTTTATAAATCTCTAGATGAGCATGTGCATAGCTTACCTCTTACCCAAACAAGTCAAGTCTTGTCTGAATCATTGCTTCACAAGTTGCTATAAACAGCAAAATATTAACTGTCAAACATCTTATCAGGCCCAACGTGCACACTTGAGAGTATATGACTGTATATTAACTGTTGTATCTAATGATAGAACACGTCAGATGTTACCTAACATGCCATAGTTCAGAATGAATCCCACAAGTGTTTGAAGAGTCTGCTGCCAATGGACGAATATTAACACAGGAATATTGCATTATTTCCATGTGATGTCTGCGGGTATGGACACACCATGGGCCGAATGAACTGGCCATGGGCCCTTACGGCCCCCTTATTAACTATAAAAATTATTAAATATTTGCAATTAATATTTTCAAATACACATCTACTTTTGAATGACCACAAGTGGAGAAAGATACATATATTTATGTAGTTATAGCATCTACCAGCAGGGGCTATCTCCCAAAACTAACCAGACTAACACTGATCCCTTGGTGTCAGCTGTACATTTCTGTTATGAAATAACCAATGGACAGTGAGGAATGTTCACAGTATGGACAGGGTGGGTCATTGTTAATGTGTGGACACACTCTGACCCAACCACTTGATGGGTGTGTCACGGTCTTTAAAAATTTTAGTCATGTGCACATGTCAATAGGACTTTTGTGAACTCAAGTGTTTTAGAAACAATTCAGACAATGTAGAACATATGGATTTACAGCTGAACGTTTATTGCTGTGAGTCCTCATAAATCCAGTGCTGTGTTTTCCAATGATTAGGCCGCAAAACAAGTCAAAAACGTAAAGAATGTACATATATTTTGCTTAAAGAAAATTTGCAAGGGAAATAGGTTCAAATGGATAATTCACCCACATAATTCGAAAATATTATGAAAATATCTAAAACAGACATCTCAGAGATGCATGTGTGCTATCTGGGATTACTCGACAGTAATCGGAAAGACAAAGTAATCCATGCATCTCGAGAAGCTTAAGCCATGTCTTCTGAAGCAATGCGATAGCTTTACGTGAAAACCAGACCAAAATTGAAGTCCTTATTCACTATAAATCTTGACATCCGGTAAGTCATCCAGATTCAAGTGCAGTGCAGGATTCAATATGGTGATTCTTTGATGCTGGACGTGGTTGCCAAGCACTCAATGCTGTATCATCACACATATATAAGACACTGCATTTTCATTTTCTAGTGTTTACCATCAACCTTTTGGTGACCAGTTTATATTTTAAACATTTAAACATATTTTAAACACTCTATTATTTAACCCGCGACTGCATTTTCGAAATAGCCCAGCTGGGCATGAGGACCACAAACCTGGAAACAATTCAACTTGTTTGTTTTCAGCACATGCATCAAGTGTGTGGAAGTCTGTAAACAAGCTTCTCTCATGAACGTGATAAGGAAAATGCGAATGTCAGGATTTATAGTGACTAAAGACATTTTAGTCCGTTTCTCACCCAAAGCTGTCTTATCACTTTAGAGGACGTGGATTAAGCCTTTTGAGTATTTTTTTTTAGTTTTAGTCTCCAGCGACTTACATTGACAGGATAAAAACACTTCAGACATCCTTCGAAATGTCTTTGTGTTCTGAAGAGGAAAGAAAGTCATACAAGTTTGAGACGACATTAAGGGTGAGTAAATGATGAGAGAGAGTGAATTGTCCTTTTTGGTGAACTATCCTTTTAATTGTCACTATCCCAAATAATTTCACAATGCAAAACCCTGAATGAATGATCCTAAAATAGGCTTAAATTTCTTCATGCAGGATGTAAAGTACTTTCACATTTTTTCCCCCTTTGATTTTAGTGTGAAGTGTTACTGTAAGTGGACGTTTTCATAAGATTCACCCTTTAACAGTTCTTGAAACTTATATAAAGCAGGGACACAGGTTTCTTCAACTCAGGTAAGCAGTTTAATTGAGTACATTTTACAGGGGAGCCTGTAATGGACATCGTCGGGTCATTAGAGTGGTCAGCACAGGTTGTTTTGGGGTTGAAATAGCTTTTTTGTTTGATCAGTTGATAAGTACATCAGATATGTACCAGAAAATATTCTGGTTATTAGTCAAACATTAACGTTACAATATACAGTAAAGTTATGCTCGCAAATAGATTTTTTTGCTTTTTATATATATATATATATGAGTGTTTGTGTGTGTGTTTGTGAGTGTGTGTGTCTGTGTGTGTGTGTGTGTGTGTGTGTGTGTGTGTATGTGTGCGTGAGTGTGTCTGTCTGTGTGTGAGTGTGTGTGTATGTGTGTGTGTGTGCGTGTGTGTGTGTGTGTGTGTGCGTGAGTGTGTGTGTGTGTGTGTGTGTGTGTGTGTGTGTGTGTGTGTCGCTTAAGAAAAACATACTAAACTATGTTTTATTGAAAATGTAAAAAGGCAGGATATTTTTTGTGCTGGTTAGGTTTAGGGGATAGAATATATAGTTCATACAGTATAAAAATCATTATGTCTATGGAGAGTCCAAATAAAGATTGACGCACCAACATGTGTGTAGATCCAAATAAAGAATGAAAGAATAAAGAATGTCTTACAGATGAATGGATGATTCTTATAAATGAGCTTTTTTCCATTTCTCTTGTTACTAGGCATGACAGTATGTAGTACAGAGCACACACTTGCACTTGACTGCTGGGTGTGATATTACGACACATGGTCAAATAATTTACAGTCACATGTAATGATGTATTTCTACTGTCGAGTTCATAGTAGAAATATCCTCTACATGTGTCACTGCAGTGGAATTTACTCTCCCACTAACAAGAGAAGAAATCAGGGGTGGAGAAGTGTGTGTCTTTGGGAAACGCTGACTGAAAGAATAAAGCCCCATTAGATCCATCAGGAAGTCATTTGAGCACTTCCGCTGTTATTTGTGCTCATTAGTCTGAAAAATGTTCTGTCATAAGGACTTTAAAGAGCCAATAATGTTATTAAATATGAGGTCAAAAATGCACTTACCCTGCCAGAGGACCGAGAGAGAGAAATCATATGTATATTTAAATATGTTCATGCACATGCAACTATGAGCACAATAAATGAAGTGCACTAAAGAAGTTGTGCAGCAACACATTATACACATTTTTATCACATTACAGACGTTTTTCCAGGGCACAAAACTAGTTTTTGTTCTTGAATCTCCTCACAGCACAGCTCAGCAAACACAACAGTGGCCAGCTTTATGCTTTGTGGCAATCTGTTGAATTATGTAATACAGATGCGCTATTCCCTCATAACAAGCCATTTTCTTAATAAAGCCAGATTACTTTAATAGCTAATCCTGATCACACAAGCACTGTGGCAATTTCAACCTTTGTAAGTCTGCTTTTCGGTACACACATGGTACAGTACACACAGAAATAAAAATAGACGAGAAAAAAAAATGTGAATAGCCAAGCTCAGATCATTTGATTTGAAAAGAATATGATTAAAAATGCTTTTGTTAATATTGGTCTCATAGGTGTGCTTGTGCCTGAGAGTAAGTTTATGATGCCATCTATAGTCTATAGACTGGAAGTGTTACAAGCTGAAACCATCAGCAGATCATCTGGATCACATGCGTCTTTTAAGACAGAAGACCATTCTAACATACACCATTTGTGTCCCTCATATCCTATACAGTATAATAAATGTACTTTAACCATGAATAGCTTTTGTCTATTTTTACTTTGTGTAATTACAGATATTTTCTAAACACATGAACAAAAATCCAGTTTATTTTAATATATTTGTATATAGTTAATATCTTTTTCTTTTGCCTTTTTTTGGTCTGTTCTCAGCCGTGTTTCCAACCCCAGCATGATGTATTGAAAAATATGCTTATTTGGATGTAAACAACCATATCAACAAGCCAGCATTTTGCATTTATCAAAACGTTTTTAGCTTTTAATCACTTATTAGTGACAATGTGTTATTAAAAAGATTTTAAGATGTGTCCGGAGGTTTTGCGTCAACCCTGTTACCATCAGTTTTCCCTTTTTTTTAAATAATGAACTATTCCATATATCGATAAACTTTGTCATAATGGTATTATAATTCTTTCATGAAAGTGAACTCTTCAAGTAAAATGTATGTCTTATGTTTCATGAAGTTTGGCAGTACTAAAGCACATAACTGGTAATCAGAAGGTTGCTGGTTCAATCCCCACAGCCACCACCATTGTGTCCTTGAGCAAGGCACTTAACTCCAGGTTGCTCTGGGGGGATTGTTCCTGTAATAAGTGCACTGTAAGTTGCTTTGGATAAAAGCATCTGCCAAATGCATAAATGTAAAAAGTCCACCCTGTTACCAGGATTTTGCATAGTAAGCGATTGAAAATTGTAGAATTGTAGTGGATGTTTTTAGAAATATCAGCATATTATATCAGAAATATTGTATTTCAGAAAATATGGTAAATATTCTCTGTCTAAGAAGCTCTTTTTAGTTTTACAACCCCTCTACAAATACAACTGTAAAACTGTCACCAAACAGAATTGCAAAAATAATCACTGATTTCAAACTGATTTATTTCATTTAGATTAAAACGGCACAATGCCTTGGATAAACACTTGTTGGCTTGACAAAGCCATCATAGTGTTATTTTACAAAACTTTGTTTATGTTTTTTTAATTTTAATTTTTTTCAAAATCCCTAATCATAATTTTCAATACCAACTTTTCCAAGAACTTTCAAGCTTCATCCACCAAACTTGGCACAGACCTACAGACTGTTCTGGAATAGTGTGCAAATGTCTTTTCTAACTGATTGGAATAATGTTTTTCATACAGTGGACTATCAAATCGGGGAAATGGGGAAAAAAAATCTCATTTATTTGAGATTAACAATTTGTCTTAAAATGCCAGAATGCAATGAATTAACCCATAAATTAAATGCATAATAATAATAATGCTTAAATAGTCATTATAATTAAGAAGATAACAACATACACTGTAAAAATAATAATAGTAATAAAATGGAAAATATGCCAAAATGGGTAAAAGAGTTGCAAGTAACAGGGTTGCAAATGTATCTTTTAAATGATGTGATCACTCAGTTGGGGTTAGTGAGTTAGGGACCAAATGTTGCTTTGTAGTGACTGATAAACATATATTTCCTAATAAATGATGTAATAATTCTTACAATAAGTTTGGTAACAAGGTTGAATGGTTGCGCTTGATGAATGTAGTCTGCGCTACAATTCAAAAAATGTAGAAAATGAAATTAGGTCATTTACGGATCTTCCCTCTATGCTGTAGAAAAGGTCCTAATGATGTCAAAATTATGACATTGTTATACAAATTAACTTGTTGGATACAGTCAAGACGTCTAAAGTGGAACAGGCCAATTTATCTAACATGTCTTATAATTCTCACTACAATGAAATGGGATTTGTACACCAAGTATACCCTATTCATGAAATGTGCCAACTGTTTATCTGAAGTTAAGTCCCAGAATGCCCCTGAATACCCACACTTACAGAAGGAAATAGCAGTTTTGTGAGGAAAACATCCGCTTTCTCTTTCCGAACTCCCCCACACACAAAGTGTCCTGGTCATATCATCTGTCAGAGCGCTTCTTTCCATTCAGTATAATGTCATCCCACATCCTGTCTCCTCCCTACAGCTCAAGGGGGTGAGGGGGGTCTCTTAAAACCCTTCCACTCCGCCATTCACCACCCCAGTTTTATGTCCCGAGTTAAAGCCGTCTGATCTCATTCCCACTGCTCCGTGTGAACATGTGTTCTCTGGGCTTTGCCAGATCCCTGGGTTTTGCACTCATACCGCTCGCCACCTGCTGCATTGTGGCAAATGTCCTGCTCTTCATCCCTGATGGACAGGTGACCTATGTTCAGGACGATCATTTGACCAAGTATGTCTGGTACTTCATGGGAATCGGAGGAGGTGGTGTGGCTGTGAGTATTGGATTTGTGTTTGTAAATGTGTTCTTTATATGTGGAAGTTGTTGGAGTGTATATGTGTATGGGTGAGATTTTGGTACTTTTCTATGTGACAAAATGTCCCCACAAGGATACAAAAACCTGAAATGGCATTATGGGACCTCCCAATGGTCCACACAAGGATAAAAGCTGAATAAAGGTACAAAATAATCTTTAATCTAGAAATGCTTAAAGGTTTGTGTAGAGTAAGCTAAAGTTCAGAGGTTAGGTTCAGGGTGTATGGTTAGGGTGCAGCAAATATAATTTAGAACCATTTTGAGGCAACAATTACCCCTGGATTTGATTTTCAGGGGCATTTTTTTAACTTTTTTGAGGGAATAATATTATATTGTTCTTAACATGACACATTTACTATGTATTATCCTTTCATTTCAATTAGTTCAATTAAGTAAATTAATTTGCCTAGTTCTCCATCTGAAAAATTAGATTGTGAATGTATTACCTCTTACTCATAAAACTAAATAAACATGAACTCAAATTGTATGCCATGATATGTAGAACTAACCCGTGAATAAAAAAATTAAGAACTACATCAGATGTTACAAATATTTGAGGAATTCATGGGGGCATTTTCATTCCCTCATTTTGAATTTTGGGGGCACTTTTTTGTGGCATGTTTGCACTAAGCCCTTAATTTTTGACCCTAAGTTGTGTAATTGGACTGAGATTTACAACAAGAGTCCACAAAAAGGATCCTTGCATATGTCCCTGGCCTGTCCTGATGTTGCAGGATATGATGCAATCCCATGTTGACTGCAATGTCCACAGTCCTGTTTACTCGATAAGCAAATTGAAGGGGATCTAGAAAGAGTCAAGTGATGTCCTTCAGGTGAGCCAACAACAGTCTCTCAAATGACTTCATGACCACAGACGTCAGAGTGATGGGTCAATAAGTCATTAAGTCCAGTGATTTTGGGTTTCTTTGGGACAGGGATGATAGTGGAGCATTTGAAGCATCAGGGAACTTCACACTACTCCAGTGATCTATTGAAGATCTTTGTGAAGATGAGTGCCAGCTGGTCAGCACTGGATTTTAGATAAGTGGGTGAAACACCATCTGGGCCCTGTGCTTTCCTTGTATTTTGTTTCTGGAATTCACAGCACACCTCCTCTTCACAGATCTTAAGGTTGAGTGGCAGGAGAGGGGAAGAAGGTGGTTTTCAGGAGGTGTTGATGTTTGTGAGAAGTGAAAGTCAGAGTGGGTATGGGGTGTGAGACTGGGCTTTTCAAATCTACAGTAAAACACATTCAGGTCATCAGCCAGTTGTCGATTCCCTACAGTGTTGGGGGATGGTGTCTTGAAGTTAGTAACTAACTAAGTGTAGGCCTCTCTACACTGATGCAGGGTTGTTAGCTGAAAACTTGTTTTTAAGCTTATCAGAGTAGCTTCTTTTATCCACTCGGATTTCCTCATTCAATGTGTTTCTGGCCTGATTGTACAATATTTTACTCCCACTTCTGTAAGCATCCTGTTTGGCCTGACAAAGCTGCCCGAGTTTTGCTGTAAACCATGGCTTGTCACTGTTGTATGTTGAAATACTCCTCAAAGAGTGTACATGGAAAGATGATGTACCAAAGGGCGCTCACACAAAGGCGTGTGTATTTGTGTGTGTGTGTGTGTGTGTGTGTGTGTGTGTGTGTGCGCGTGCGTGCGTGTGTGTGCGTGCATGTTTGTGTGCGTGTGTGTTTGTGCGCGTGTGTGTATGTGCGTGCGTGTGTGTGTGTGTGTGTGTGTGTGTGTGTGTGTGTGTGTGTGTGTGTGTGTGTGTGTGTGTGTGTGTGTGTTTTCAGATACCATATGTGAACAGTCAAGGAATTTTGTTCCAATTGGATTAAGAAAAAAAAAAAAATCATCCAGGTTAAAATGACTGGAACACAACATAAGAAATAAATAAGAAGATTATGTTGAACTACTGATCATAAAACAAATGGTAAAAAATACATTGTTTGTCTTTGATTATAATGAACCACAGGAAGGAAAACTAAAATAAAACATAAATTAGATCACTAATATATGAGTTGTTTCTTCTAGACTGCAATGAGATTAAATGGAAAGCAAATGGTTACTTAAGTCTTCTGCTTATCTGATTTTATCCTGAGAAAAACAAAAAAACAAAAATCTAGTAATGCCTTTTCTTTAGAATTTCAAATGATATTCCAACAATGCCTCAAATTGAGCTCAGATTTGCCAAGATTGCAAAGTCGGCAATCAAAAGTCCAAATAAAATTGTAAGAAGTTTACAAGTTGACTTGTGCAAAAACTTTAAAAAGTATTTGACTCTCAAAGAGAAAAATAAACAAACCCACAAAATGTTATTAAGATTCTTTCTAATTTTACTCTTTAACGCAAACCTAAACATAGCAATAAAGTGTAACCTCTTACCCTAACCATGATTTTAATAGGAAAATAACTTTTGTGTACCACGGAAGAAAGAAAACATCAGTGTTTGGAATGAGATGAAGGAAGCATATTGCTGGTTATTGACATACCTCAGACATTTCTATTGCATAAATAAATATGGAATGAGTGGCACAATTTGTTCACTGATGTTGCCTTCAAATACAAGACTGGATAGGAGGCTCACTAAAATGTTATGTCTGTACTGTATTAATTTGATACTCTGCTTGTTGAAACCTTTTCGTATGATCCCAGTTGTACAATATAAATTTCGCTGTCTGAGCACTTCGACACAGGAAGGGGGTCTGCCTTAAGCGTTTCCCCAACGAACTAGGAAAGGGAGGGGGGCTTGAGTTTTACAATGCTAAAATACAGGACAATATGCGTCCTGAACAGGACGTACTCATTTATGGCAAAATAACATGACACATTTTCCCTTGTTTTACTGTAAATGCTTCAGTACCAGTTCCATATGAATATATGATATTGGTAATCTTAATATTTAAACAAAATGTAATAACTTCACATACAAAACTTTATTATTTTTTTTTCATTTTTAATTTGATGCCACCAAAACGTCATTTTCAACCCTCCCCTCCAATTACCTGGTTCTGTTCTGGTATGAAACACCACTTTTCAAGACTCGTGAATGCCCACTAACCCACCCTATATCCTATTTGACTTAGAAATATGTCAGAAAATGAATATATAAAGAGTTTCAAATTATATTTCCATGCTGACATTTAGATGCTAATAATGAGTGTGTAGGCCACAACTTACTAAATGAAACTCTCTGTCCATGTTCAGATGCTGATTCCGGTCACTGTGTTTCTGGGAATGGGGAAATGTGTGGATTCCTGTGGGACAGAGAGCTGTGTGGTGAGTGTTAATCCCTCATTGAGCCCTCATTCACAGAGCTGCTCTACAGTTCAGCCTTATTGATCGATGTTTTGTTGTGTCTGTAGATGTGTGGTTCAGTGATAGCTGCTCTGGTAGGAATCGCCGGCTCTGGATACTGTTTCCTGATCTCTGCGGTGGCGCTCTTGAAGGGGCCATACTGCTTTACCGCTCTGGGATGGATATCTCCTTTTGAGAACGATGGGCCACAGTATGAGCTCTTTGCGATATTGTGTTAATTCTTAACTGTTTACCATTGGCGGTCTGTCAGATGACACATAAAATGTGTTCAAAATGAACGTAACGATTAAAGTAATAAAATGAAAGGTTGTTCTAATAAATGTACCTACTAAAGTGCATAGCCCTGATGCAGATCACATAAAATATGTATTCATGTGCAGTAGCCCAGGCCAGTTTTAATCACTGCATAAATGCTGGGATAAAGGCTCCAGGCATTAGTAAACTGACCAATCAAAATTTATTTTCAAGGTTATTTGCTTCCATTCAAATTAGGGCAGAAAAGGAAAAATGGAGGCACAATTAAATATGCTTCTTTCTGCATTAATAACCAATCATTATCAGAGGTACATTTTCAAGCCAATTAGCTTTTAGTATCAAGTTAGTGTGTCATCGAGCCTACATAGTGTCGCAACAAAATTTCATGAGTTTTCGGAGGTATTATTGCATTGCACACGTACATTTATAGAGATGGAATCCAGCAAACGTCCGGCTCCCACCGACTCCTACACAAACACAGAGTAAGCCAAAAAACCCAAAAAAACATTTATCTACTTAATCCCGTCTGACTAAGCGGGAACGTGATTGTGGTCAAGCGAAAACTAGAGTGAACAACGGCAGGGCATTTGATTCCTGAAGGGACCTTCATTCAGTTTTGGGGATCAAAATCGACCCTGAATTGGCGTTCTTATTACTGGTCAGGTAATCTTACATAACTGCAAAGCATGTGAAATATAGTGCCATAAGGATTGATCTGTGTCATTTTAGCTAACTTGATCTTGCCCGCTAACGCTGACGAAATGCAAGATACCTTGCTTCGTAACTTTCAAATAATTTTGCGTCATGACAAAACTTCCCATTTTCTCAATGCTGTTGCACAGATGCAGTGTAGAAATTGTTTATTTTAATATAATCAGAATGAGGAGTTCTTCAAGTGTACTGTAGATGAATGGATGTCAATGAATCACCGGTGGCAGCCCATTTTCCACAGCACTGTTTACATGTATATCACCCTTCAAACAGGATTTAATGACACAAATACATGACGTGGCAACTGAACAAATCATGCCTTATATTGATAACACAACAAACCGGCTTGTGTTCTCTTCATGTACTATCAGTATCAACTATACTCTAGCCTGTCTAGATCATGCTAACATACAATACATTAAACATAAGCAGCATATTGACATCACCACAAGCTCAGTAAAGTGAACAATGTTCTTAGCCGATGATGTGCTTTATGTGCAGCTCATCAGGGCCACCTTCTGGTCGAAGGCCCTGGGCAAATGCCTGGTAGACCCGTGCGTTAATCCGTCCCTGTATGCAGGGCCGCTTCTGAGCATATGGGGGCCCTAAGAGAAATCCCAAAGTGAAATCTCCCTTCCCACTCGGACCAACTGATCCTTAACAGATGCTTTAGTCTTATTTGCAGCTTTTAAATTAATAAACAAACAAACGAATTTGCTTTGTGGGGCGCCCTGGTGGCTCGGGGGCCCTAAACGGCTACTTAAACCGCTTATAGCTAGAAATGTTACACATGAATAAATACATATTATACTGAGATCAGGCTGTAATGTGACAGGTGAAGGCAAGTCAAGTGGTTTTTATTGTCGTTTCAACCATATACAGTTAGTACAGTACACAGCGAAACGAGACAACGTTCCTCCAGGACCATGGTGCTACATAAAAACAACAAAGGACAAACACAGGACCACATGACACTACACAACTAAATAAAAACCTATATAAAATACCTATATATACCTATATAAAGTGCATGTGCAAACATGAGCAAAAAGTACAGGACAGTACAAGAAATTTCTGACAATGAACAGGACAATAGGCACAAGAAAGACTGTCAAATTTAACCATAGGATCTTAAAACAAGTGAAAAACTAAATCAAAGTGGGTCATCTATAAATTTGCTGTAATGAAGCAGTGGAGGATGGATTTGCTCTACACATATGTGAGTTTGTAGACATTTGATTGAAAGTGCTTTGTTGGTGATCAGAAAGATTATTATGCATCTTTAATTATCAAGACTATTTAAAAATATCAGGGAGAGATCATCAGTTCTTGTGTGCAGGGGCATAACTATTAGCAAAATATATGATGATAATAATGCCAACTGCAATCTTTTTTTGGTTGGTCAAAAGTTCTCTCGCTTCAATTGGTCTGCGCTTACTGAAATTTGAAGCACTCCCCCCAGTGGTCGAAGCAGAAGGCATCGTTGAACATACGGGTACTTGTGAGCTCCAGTTTCTGAGTGATTTGTCCACAGAGTGGCGCCAAAAGCGAGTTCTAAAGCAAGTTGCTTTTAGTTGTGAATGAGACCAACCCTAAACCCTAAACCTAACCGTCACTGGAGTCAAAATGTATTCTTAGAGGGAATATGCAACCTCTGAAACCCACTCATCATTGATTATGTGAAAACAATTACTTCCTGATTTCCTTGGGTCCAGAACCCATGTTTATAAATCTGCTTGATAATGCAATCAGTCACACCACAAACAATGCTCAACACGTTTCAAATAATGCAAAAAAGTCTATAAGGGAGCGAGTTCACCACAAATCAAACTGTGTTTATGTGTTTAACTTTAAAAAGTTAGAATTACATTTCTGATCATTTTCTGAAAATATATATACAGTATATATATTTTTGAAGAGTTGCAGGCCCTTTTTCGTGTCCTGTACGTGGAAAGTGCCAACACTTTTTCTTCCTCTTTTCCTTTATGCAGGTATCTGTTCGCTCAGAAGCGGTGGTCTGACTGCATTCAGCCGAAACACATCGTGGAGTGGAACGTGACCCTGCTGTCCATACTGCTGGGTCTGAGCACACTCGAGTTCATCATCTGTTTCCTGCAGTTTATCAGTGGACTGGTGAGCGCAGTGTGCAGACCGTGCTGCTACAAACAAGAGTACAGCCTGAACGCTTGAGGATCAACAACCAGCCTCGGCCAATCAGAAAAAAGCCATCCGAGCAGACTTGCCTAAATAGTGCACAGCTCACACTGCATAACACATGGATTCTTTTGATATAAGAGATTGCTAAATGAACAAATGTAAACACTTTATACAGAGAAATTAAACACATTTTACTGAATTTATTGGGACATATGCATTTTGTTCAAATATTAATTATTTTTGTATGATCTCTGTTTTCTTTTGTATGAGAAGTTGTTTTGTAAATATTTTTTTAATTATTGAAAGTGATAAAAAAATATCCTTGATCAATGTTGTTGTATTTACCTATAAAAGTTGCAATATGCTTGAAATATTCTGTTCGATTAATAAATCTGACTTGTTTTAGACTACTTTTTATTTTTTTTGCACCTTATTAATATTTTTGATTAATTCATGCTTTTGGTATTTCAACATGTGCAGATTAAATGGAGTACCAGGATACAGCACTGCCGACAATTCATTGCAATCCTTAGAAAATGTTTTCTAAAGCTTCAATATCCTGGTACAGCAATAATCTGTAGAATATAAAGCCGTATCACACCACAGCACTTTTGCTAAGCCTCTAGACTGATATTTGGACTTTAAGAACATGCACAATTCTAATGAGAAAGCCTTAGGCCTAAAAAAAGTTCTTAAAGAACATAACAAAGTAGAGTAAGTACATAATAAAGTACATAGAGTATGTAAATACATATGCTTCTTGCCACTGACAGCTGTAGTATGCTGTTGGTTACCACAGAAGATCATTTTGACTTGTGTGTAGTAATGGAAGTCTATTAAGCAACCATTGTAAACTTGGCAAAAAGACTTCCAATATAAGTGCATAATAATGTATGATTCTGTGTTTTAAACAAAAGTTTACCTTTTATTTAACCTGCAAATTTCCTTTAAAACATACAGTATGTTTGCTTTATTATTTGACATGACGCAAGCCATCTGTCCCAAGCCATTTCAACATTTAATCGAGTGCAGGATCAATTCAAAATGCCAATCCGTCATATCAGAAATGAAAACTATCAAAAGTGAAAAAAATGTATATCTGTAATTACGACTGCATTAGTAAAATGTTCATTCTTGATAGAAAAAAATTGTCATCACTTGCAATACACATTCTTGAAATAAAAAAATAATTTCAACTAGAAAATTTAAATATAATTTTTCATATCTGTATCTGCAGTTTCGCTTGATCTGTACAAAACATTAATAAATCATTAAGAAACATTATATAATGAATAGATCATTAGTTAATGTTTATTAACTAACATTAATTAATGACATATTAAGCATTATGAAATGTAAATTCAAATACTTACAAATGTTATGATGCTTTCATTCGTGTATGGCTTTGCACTTTTTAAACATCTACAAACAATCTTTACAAATTGCATATAATGATTAACAGATCCCTTACATTTACATTTATGCATTTGGCAGACGCTTTTATCCAAAGTGACTTACAGTGCAATTATTACAGGGACAATCCCCCCCGGAGCAACCTGGAGTTAAGTGCCTTGCTCAAGGACACAATGGTGGTGGCCGTGGGGTTAGAACCTCTGACCTTCTGATTAACAGCGCTGTGCTTTAACCACTACGCCACCACCTTGTTAAAAAATGAGCTCATTTACTTTTTACATTTACAAAATACTTTCAGAAATGATTTGCATTTTTCACCACTTCAAACACTATTCACATTTAAAAAATGATTTATGAATGTTCAGCTAATTTGCAGCCCAGGTCTGTAAAGGTCACGCACTTTCTGTTTGTTTGTTGAGGTCTGTATGATTGATTTGACTATTTACACAGGTTTACACATGTATAACATTTATTCATTATTTGTTCATATTTTGTAGTCTAAACCTAAAGTTAAAACTATTCATCCATTTTAAATGTTTATAAAGGATTACTAATAATCATATAGTACATTTATGGGCACTGGACTTGCCCATACAGCTACTGTAACAATTATTGTGTAAGGGGGAGTTCAGACATCAACACTTAATAACAAGAACAGCATGCATTGAGTGAAACACTGTTTACAGCATTTCTTCTTCTTAATTAGCTGGACATTAATGAATATTTTTCATAAATAGTAAATAGTGTGTAAAATTGTGAAAAATATTAATTAATATGAAATAATTTCTAAAAACATTTGTAAATGTAAAAAATTATATGAGCACATTTATGAATAATTTTATGAAAAAGATTGACAATTGTTCAAATGTACATTAACAAATTATATGTTAATCATAATGTAACATTTGTTAAAATAGTTTGTAGATGTTTAAAAAGTGCAAAGTCATATAGAAATGAAAGCTTTGTAACATAAGTACGTTTTTGAATTGCCATAATGCCTGACAGAGCATTAGATAATGTTAGTTGCATTCATTAGTAAACATTAAGAAGCACATTATCTCATATTTTTAACTTTTTGAATATACGGTAACTAATGATCTGTTAAGCATTATATAATGTTTGTTAATGATTTATTAATTAAACTTGAGGCCTAAAAAAATCAACATTGTCAGTATGCTAAAATACTGATTTAAAAAATTTGAATTTTTACTAGGTGCAATCCAGTTATTGATATTAGAAAAGGACATTTCCACTAGTAACTATGTGATAAGTGATATAGAAAAGGATCATTATTACTAGTGAAATTTCAAGCAGTGAAACTGATTTTCATCTAGTATGAAATGATTGTCTGTAATTGCATTTTGAACTGTAGTGAATGACAGATAATTGTGAAATTTACTAGTAAAATTGCAGTTACAGATTTGTGAGGGTAGTTTGTCACATCAAGGGTTAATGTTTTAAGTGGTACAAATGTAAATACTGATATCAAAAATAAGCACTTTCACTAGGAGTTACTCCATTCCTGATATCAAGAATTGGCATTTTAACAAGGGAAAATTGCATTGCATGATGAAATGGCTTGTGATAGTTTATCTAGAGAAGTGTGTTTCTGACCTTTATTCAGGGTTAAATCAACATGACACAAATTCCCAAAACCCTATTGATTAAAAAAAGGCAGACTTAGGTAATGTAAACAAGATGACTTTTTTCCGGCTCAGCAATGTTTTGCACATTCACCATCTGTAAACACATTCAAACATTACTTGAATAACTATTCTTAATAGTGTTTCTGTATCTAAACTGTGCAGTATAAAACACACACACACACACACACACACACACACACACACACATTACTCATGTATTTAGGTCTGTATCCCATTTAACTTGTCCAAACATTTTATCAACAAAATTCAGATACAAATGGGCAAGTGTAAAAAAAAATATAATAATAATCATAATAATTTAACCCAAAAAGAAAATGCTGTCATTATTTACTTACACTCATGATGTTCCAAACACATATGACTTTCTTTCTTCAATGGAACACAACAGGAGACATTTTGAGGGACGAGCCTTAATCGTATTGAGTCATTTTGACTTCTTTTATAGTACTTCCAATTGTTTTGAAGCTTTACAGCTACTGATCTTTCATTATATCGAAAACAGCAGCATGAACATTCTGCAAAGCTTCTTTTGCTCAATAAAGAAATAGTGGAATAACATCAGGATGAGTCCATTTTCATTTTGGACAAACTATTTGTTTGACATAAATTCAGCCTGAAGCGTGATCAGACAGTTTGTTGAAAAGAACTGACCCCGGCTTTTGTGATAGAAAGGAGTTTCCAGAGTTCATGGGGTCACGTACTGCCAGACAGCCCACTTGTGTGTATTAGTCCACTGTCACTTGCCCTCTGTACGTCTGCTATGATTGGCTGATTGTTGTCACTGTGTAACATTTAAATCATTGAAGCAACCTGCTCTTTTTTGATATCCAGATCCCACAACCAGAATGAAGGGGATGCAGTGGACGCTGCTCGTGGTTTTGTGTTGCGCTGGAATTGCATCTTGTATCACAAGGGAATATTTCTTTGCCATTAAGGAGATTCAGTGGGATTATGCACCTAGCGGTATAAATCTGATTCAGAACAAAACTATAAAGGAGGACGAGTGAGTACAAACACTGAAGTTCTCTCTGAAAGAAAGAAATCTATATTTGATTTAAGTGTGCGCTTGAAAACATTTTACACATAATAAATTGAATAATATTTTTGAAAAATATGTTTAAATGGATGTTTACATATATAATAATTAGCATTCTCTCACAATAAGATTTACATTTCCTCACAATAGTTTGTGTTTCATCACAACAGTTTTCATTACCTCCTAAAAAAAGTTCCTTTCCAAAATTCTTGGTTGAGATATGAATCATTTACTGTGTGTAATTTATGTGGTAGAACAAAATGTGAAAGTCACTAAAAAATGCTAAGCACAGACAAAAACTGCCATTCTAAAAACCAGTGGCTCATAACTGTCCAGCTCTATTTTGGGATTTTGATCCTTGGAGTTTTTTGCCGCTTAAATACAGAATGGGACAATAGCCGTCCCTTACTAGACGTAATATTCTCATCTATGCTTCTGCATATTAACCCAAAACCTTCTGAGAATACATGTACATTTATAGTGATATTATAGAATTATTATAATTACTAATAAATCTACTCATAGCTTTGGGTCATTTTACTATGCCATCACCACTAGGGGTCTTTAACACTGTACAAATCAGTCTCAGTTAGCCTATAAAAGATGCTTTGTGTGGTAACATCTACGTTTATTGCTTTTCTTTAAGTAAAAACATATTTTAATATGACTAATTCCATCTGTTGTTACACCAACAGAAGTCATTTTTAAATAGTTTAGGTAACAAGTGTAATGTATTTGTAATTGCAGCTTAACTTTCACAAAAACGATTTGTTCAGCTGGGTAAGAGTGTTACTTGCATTACAACTAGCTTGAATAATGTAAATTATGAAGTAAACCGTTCTATAGGACATTTCCGCTGACAGAGCTGTTATGGTGTCTGACAGAGATGCACGGGTGTTTCTGGAGAGGGGTGAGCAGCGGATCGGACGGGTCTATAAGAAGGCAGTGTACCAGCAATATACTGATTCTACCTACAGACAGGAGATAGAAAAACCCAAGTGGCTGGGCTACCTCGGGCCCCTCATCAGTGCAGAGGAAGATGACACAGTGATTGTACATCTGAAGAATATGGCCACACGAGCGTACTCCATTCATGCTCACGGCCTGAGCTACAACAAGACTCATGAAGGTTTGTGTCCTTTGGTGGGTGTTTCTAGAAAGTAAACTTTCTTAAATCTGTACTTACTTTTCACACTGCTGCAATGGCAATCTTCGATACTTGATAAGCATAAATTCATAATTAACACTACATACTACTTTTACACTTTTTACTTAATTTGACAAAATGACACCTTGAAATGACAATTATATTTATCTCATAATTCTGACTTTATTTATTATTATTATTACAAGATATAAACTCAAAATTGTGACATTATTACTCGTAATTACATGTTTATATCTTGGAATTTTGACTTTATATCTGTTATTATGGGTCACTCCAAATTGCGACTTTTATACTCGTAATAACGTGTTTATAGCTCATAATTGTGTCTTTTTTACTGGTTATTATGATATAAACTCAAAATTGTGACTTTAATACTCATAAATACGTGTCTATATCTCTCAATTACAACTTTATTTCTGAATATGAGATATAAACTCACAATTGATTTCTGATTTTATAATGACTTTATGCTTTTATTTTTTGTTTCATGATGGGAACTGGCTTCCGTACAAGACAGTTTTAATGGGATCTTCATATAACAAAAAGAAAAAGCTGAAAGTTAGTTTAAGGAAGACAAAAAAAAAATCAAACCCCCAGGATAAAAGTGCTCAAAGTATTTGCACATCCAGATTTGAAGAAATCTGATCAGTTTTAAGTGGTTGAAATAATCTTGAAAATACTTTGAAATCATCTCTGCAGGAGCACTTTATCCCGATTCATCAGAGAAGATTGATAAAATGGATGATTCTGTGGCCCCTGGGAAATCCTTCACTTATATTTGGACCCTACCTGCTTCCCACAGTCCTGCTAAAGATGACACTAACTGCCTGATGAGAATATACCACTCTCATGTTAATGCCCCCAAAGACATTGCCTCGGGCCTCATTGGACCTCTCATCATATGTAAAAAAGGTACAAGTCATTTTTTCACTTACATCAGGAATTACATTGGGGATCTTGTGACCACCTCTAATTAAAGAGATGTTTAGGCTCAATACAAGATCAGTTTTATTAACAGTTACAGTAATGCTACAAAGGAACTATACACAGAAAATTCACACTGTTTTAAAGTATAGTCCCAAGACATAAACATTAAAGCAATAAGCCATCCAAGACCATGTATTACAGAGATTTTACAATAGGTAGGTCTTTTTTAGTAACATAGTCTCATGACAACAGTTTCTTATTCACCCAAGATGGTGAAATTGTAAAATAACATACAACTTCGCTCATATGAAAACATCCTTCGCTCATATGATAACTTCTTTATCAAATCGATACAATATAGAATATAGACTATTTTAGCTAGCCTCTTATCCAAGTGTAAAGGGATTTAAACGGGCAAGGAGGATGCGAGAACAGGCTTGACAATATAAATAAGAGTTAAATGAAAAACTTAAACAAACGACATAAGCACACAAAGATGACGGTCAGCTGCTCGTAAACGATCTCTCTCGTTGCACCACCATCCGCAGTCGGCCTTTATCCCTCTCGGAGGCTTAATTATCCTGATAATGGACGGGGTGTGTATAATCACGGCCCGGCCCTGCCCTCCACCCTGCCACATTCCTCCCTCGTTCTCTCAGGCTGGGGAGCCCCCGGCATCACGTACACCCCCACCCCCACCCTCTTTCCCTGGGGAGGGCATGCCCTAAGCCGCGTATTCTGGCAGGTGATCCCCACCTTCCTGAATCTGGGAGAGGACAGGGGGAGGGAAACAAAAATTATTTTTAGTAAAAGAGAGGGAAAAGGCCAACACGGAGTTGCAGTGGGAGAGAGAGATTAAACAAAAAACACTTACTCGCCAGTTCTCCGATACACCGTAGCTTGGTCCTCGGCCAGTCCTCCACCCTCAAATGGACGACAGCCACGCCTCCCTGGGCGGATCAGAGGCAGTCCTCCAGTCCCCTGGCGGGGAACAGAAGGGCTCCAGGAGGTTGGCAGCGAGCCACTCCCCGCTTGCGGTTGGCGGTCTGAGCCTTCCAGGGCTCCGCCTCCCGAGCCTTCCATGGCTCCGCCTTCTACGGCTCCGCATCCTGAGCCTTCCATGGCTCCGCCTTCCACGGCTCCATCTCCTGAGCCTTCCACGGCCCTGTCTCCTGAACCTTCCACAGCCCTGTCTCCTGAGCTTTCCACGGCCCTGTTTCCTCAGCCTTCCACGGCCCTGTCTCCTGAGCCTTTCATGGCCCTGCCTCCTGAGTTCTCCATGGCTCCGCCTACATGGCTCCGGCTGTGATCCTGTGACAGTCTCCCAGGCCTCCTGACTCAGTCCCCATCCTGTGGCAACCTCCCAGGCCTCCTGACCCAGTCCCCGTCCTGTGGCAACCTCCCAGGCCTCCTGACCCAGTCCCTGTCCTGTGGCCGCCTCCCAGGCCCCCTGACCCAGTCCTAGTATTGTGGCCGCCCCCCAGGCCCCCTGACCCAGTCCCCGTCCTGTGGCCAGCTCCCAGGCCTCCTGACCAAGTCCTCATCCTATGGCCGCCTCCCAGGCCTCCTGACCCAGTCCCCGTCCTGTGGCCGCCTTCCAGGCCTCCTGACCCAGTCCCCGTCCTGTGGTCGCCTCCCAGGCCTCCTGACCCAGTCCTCGTCCTCTGGCCTCCTCCCCGAGTTTCTGACCCAGTCCCTGTCCTGCGGCAATCGCCCAGGCCTCCAGACCTGGTCCCCACCTTGAGGTCATCCCCTTGGTCTCCAGACCATCCCCCAGATCTGCTCTGGTCACCTTGGTCTCCTAGCCATCTGCCTAACCTGCTCTGGTCTCCCTGGTCCCCGGCTCCATCTTGGCCCTTCCTCCCTGTCTTTGCCCTATTCCCCTCATCCCCTTGCCCCTTGTGCCCCCCTTGCACTGCCCGTTTGCCCCTTTGTGCCCCCCTTGGACTGCCTGTTTGCCACTTGCGCCCTCCTTGGACTGCCTGTCTCCTCATTTAATGCCCTGATTTCTGTTCAGGATATGTTACCCAAATATAGTGTTTCACATTTGAAAGGAATTACCACACCAAAGATAGCTTCCAAATTCATCATAATCACTTGCCAGTAGGGAAGAAGCCTTTGGCACTCCCAAAACATATGGTGGTGATTAGCTTCACTTTCCCCACATGATCTCCAGCAGCCTGCACCTAACCCTGGTGTCTTTTCTGAGAGGGAGTAGTAAAAACTTTTATAAAAAATGTCCAGCTAAATTCTCTCCACATTGCCGAATTTCCATGGTAATTAACAAATATTACCCCAATCCTCCCTAAAGAAAGTAAGGTTCCCTTCTTTTTCCCATTTCTCTTTAACATATCATGCATTTTCAAGTTTAGCTTGGAGAAACCCGTCATATAATTTTGAAATCACCTTAAACATGAGTGAGATGTACATTCTGGTAAGAAGACCTTTATTATTCCTATCTCGGTTGATTCCAATATTGGCTTAATATTTTGGTCAATATAATGTCTTACTTGGAGAACTCTATAGAAATCACTTTGACTGAGTACATACTTCTCCTTCAAAGAGTCAAAACTTTAAAAATGTGAGATAATTGAAAAACGTGAGATAATTTGAAATACCATGTCTAGCCCAGGTTTGGAATCTATCATCTGTTCTGTTTGGGACACAATCTGTATCAAATGCACACCATCTTAGAATTCTGGATGTATCTTCTAAACCTCATAATTCTACAGCCTTGTGCCACATTTTAAATGCTAGGTTAATCCATGGATTTGTTTTATCAACTAATCTATTCTTTAAGTTTACTTTTAAATTCAGTATCAGACAGTCCAACAACAAAACATTAGTACTGTCACAATCACTTTATTTTAGATGAACATATTACAAAAGTCAATGTTGTATTCCAAAAGTATTTTTTCTATTAAATAAAGGTTCTGTACTGATACTTCTGAATCCAGAAAAAAAAGAATGAATATTTTTTGTGTAATTCTCAGGTTCTCTGGATGTCCATGGCGATAAGTCAGGTGACTATCTTTACACCCTTATGTTTACTGTGTCTGACGAAAATCTCAGCTGGTATCTGGATGAAAACATCAAGACGTACTGTTCAGCGGCTGCCAAAGTCAACAAAGATGATGAGGGTTTTCAGGAGAGCAATAAAATGCACTGTGAGTACACTAATAATATCACATATGTTTCTGGCCAATGTAGGTAAAATCCTGTTCTATAATCTTCTGAGAAGTACTCTGTACCCGTTTGTAAGTCGTAAGGTGCAAATCTTCATTTCCTGTGTCAACTTTATTGCAGCTATCAACGGTTATGTCTACGGCAATCTGCCGGATCTCTCTATGTGTATGGGCAATAAGATCCACTGGCACCTGTTTGGTATGGGAAATGAGGTGGACATTCACTCAGCATACTTCCACGGACAGGTGTTGACAAACAAACGGCACCATGTTGACACTGTTAGTCTGTTTCCAGCTACATTCGTCAATGTGGAGATGGAGGCAGATAATCCCGGCCAATGGCTGCTCAGCTGTCAAGTTAACGACCACCTTGAAGGTACAGTAGAGTTAGATTAGCATCTCTGAATTCTTATTATAATCACTGGGTTTTATTTCACAATCATGACAAATTGGTTAACTTTTATAATGATACTAAACTGTATATTTGACCATTGTCTATAGCAACGAGAAAAGGCGTGTGGTTGAAGTCATCTGAAATCGCTTACAGCACCTTGAAGTTATAACAATTGAAATGTGTTGAATTAATTAAATTTCTTCCCACTTTTAGCCGGCATGCAAGCCATTTTTGAGATTAAGAAGTGTTTCCCAAATGTGCATAAACCCAGACCATTTGGAGAAGTGAGACAGTATTACATCACCGCAGAGGAAATCATATGGGATTATGCACCAACTGAGATAAACCAATATTCAAGAAAGAAACTTATCGAAGACAGGTAACAATATTGTTTCAACCTCTTTGTTTAGTGCAGGGGTCTTCAACAGGGCTCAGAGCCCACAAGTGGTCTGCTACTGTACTTATAGGTCTGGCAATTATTGTTTGCTCTAACTTTTTGAAAAGATTTAAATATGCATTAAACAGATTTATAGAAAGTACATTTTAAGATAACTTCAAAGCTAAAGTTCAGTTAAATGTTTCTTATCTCTAAAAGCCCAGAATGCTAGGCCTCTGCAAACAGGGCGAGTGATGAAAATGTTGTAGTGCTCGAGCACTGAACGTGTGCGGACCAATTTTTCAAACTGTGCATACTCTGAATGGGCAGAATCCACATGGGCCTGGAAATGTTTTCATTAATTAGTGGGTCAAGTTGCAACACACACAATTGAGCCGTTGCTTTCACAAAGAAACACTAGACGAAGATGTAATTGCTGCTAAACTTTAGGAGAAAAAGGTGGATGTGCACGTAAAGAACACTTGTGTGAGGAGGTCAGGAGACACCTGCATTTGTATAACTTGGGTCTGAAGGAATATAAGGACAACTTTATTGGTCTAAACTCTTGAAGAGAAATAGTCCAGTATCTCGTAGCAGTCTTAGCGTGCATTAGCCAACCGCCTGTGTATGCGTGCACAGTCAAACGAAGTATACGTTGAAAGGCTAGCGTTCGACTCTACACATATCCAAGCGTTCACGTCAGTACCGAAGTATATTTTGGCTTAACGCATCAAAACCTTTTAAGTATAATTTTTATTTAAAGTACAAGTATGTGACTCTGTACATCAATATAGATCATTTTTATTGATTTGCAGAGTAAGCATAACAACAAACTAGGTACTTTATGCATTCTATTTTAGGCCAGGATTAAAATAAGAAAAGATTACTTGGCCTGAAAAAGTTTGAAGACCCCTAGCTTAGATTCATGTCCTTTTGGTCCTTGAATTTGTGTTTCTAAAATCTGCAGTGTATCTGACACCTACTTTGATAACCATAATGACCGCATCGGGGGCAAATACAAGAAGGCACAATATGTGGAATACACTGATGACACATTCACCAAGCGCAAAGAGAGGACACCTGAGGAGGAACACCTGGGAATTCTAGGTAATAAAGTTGCAGTTAACATAGGTAATGTCTAGATGGTAAGTGTCGTGCTGTGAAAACTCTCATAAGAGTGCATTTGCTGCTACCTGCATCTGCTGCTGGGTTAAGGTGAATTCCGCTAGAGATTCGTGACACGAGGACATGTTTACATGGGGCAAACTTTACCCACAGGAGTAGCCATCAGTAATATGCAACTAAAAGTTCAATCATGACAACTCTCTGAATAAATTTAAGGTGTTAGAAAGATATAAAAATTGGTAGGTTTGGTCTTAGTGGACTAAATCTGCTTATGCTTTTGTTGCTGCTGCTGTAGAGGAAGTTTGAAAACTTGACACAGACAGGCTGCGTTGAGCTTGTAAGACATACTTCTGCACAATTTGACATTCTGTATATACAATCACTGTGAAGCAATTCTAGACCTGTGGTGCTGAGGAGGAGGAGGGTTTCAAAGAGAAAACTCTCAGTGTACTGCAGTGAAACTGGCTTATCTGCAAACAATTAAGATATTTAAATTTGAGACAAAAAGAGAGTATGCAAGTTGATTGGCCAACAGATTACATGTATGCTGTATTGAATACTTATTTAACTGTGAAATATACTGTAATTATTTTAGCACATTTAGCAATATATTGTCTCTATGATTAGCTTGTTAATGCAGAGACAATACTTTATTAGCTTAGATTCTAAGAGAAATCAAGACATGTTGTGTCACTATTTACAATGCTGAGCGTATTGAGAACACTGAAAGCACAAATGAACTTCGATTTGTATTTCAGGTCCAATCATCAGAGCGGAGGAAGAGGACACAATTAAAGTGACATTTCGAAATAAAGCGAGCAGGCCTTACAGTATTCAACCTCATGGAGTGCAATACAGCATTGAAATGGATGGCACACTCTACCACAATGTCCTGGAAGGTGACGAATGAACCTCATTATATTAATACATAAAAATATACAGGCATCACACACCTGAAAACATTGATCTTATTTCGTTATTCTGATTTATGTTCCAATGTAGAGTCATACACTGAGAAAAAGCTCCGGGAACTCAAGAAAGAAGCAAGTAAGAGAAGGATCTCATTGATATTCAGAAACATCTATGAATGAAGGGTTATATGATCTCAGACTGGCTACTTGAGTCTAATGTTGCATCACAGTCAGAGCTCATTTCATAAAAGTGTACTTTACAGCCCAGGCTAAACTCAAACAAATCAATACAAATCTATGTTGTAGCAAAGTTCACTCTCTGTATAATCTGGTGATTAGTGAGTGCATGACTGGACTTGCAGAGTAAACAGTGCGAAGTTCTAAGATCTATTTTCAATAAATTTGCCAACTTTAATGTCAATATAAAATTAGAATTGATCTTATTTACTTTCGTAATACATGTTCCTGGTCTTAATTGAGTTGTAATTCAATGCTGGTTAACTTAAATATAACAGAGGCTATGGAAATTATAGCATATAACAATAGATTTGATATCCACTGGGATATATTGAGACGCTCTTGGGGTGAACTTGACATATAGCCTTGATGCGCAGGTCAAAAAGCATCCTAAATGTGAATGTCCTCTGCAATCCAATGCACACTCACATTCAGGTCTGGCTCCAGTCTGATATGGAATGTCTATTTTTCATAATCAATTAAATTCCTAATGGATGATAAAAAAAAGTCCTGCCCCAAATGTTTCCATTGAATATCCTGTGTCACTCTAATGAAGTTGAGTCGTCTTCTCTTTCAGGAGTGGTCAAGCCACTTCCTGCTGCAATGGTCCGTCCTGACACCACCTACCATTACGAGTGGGTGGTGCCCAAGGGTGGAGGTCCTACTAAAGACGACCCTGACTGCATCACGTACCTGTACTACTCTGCGGTGGATCCCATTCATGACACCAACTCTGGGCTTGTTGGACCCCTTCTGATCTGCAAACCAAAAACCCTGAAATCAGGGAAGCAGGTGCGAGGTGGACGCTGAACTATTACAAATACTATTTTGCAACAACTAGGGTTGTGAAAAACTATATATTTAAATAATAAAGAGACTAATCGGTTATACAGAAGTTTCATTTCCACATGACACCAATCTGACATGTTTCTTAACAGACGTTCACACAGGGTGCGTCCTTCATCTTTTAACAGCTAGACAGAGCACAACAGAATGCAAGAGTCATGAAATATTTTTGACGTCACCTTAAAAATGCAATGGCCATGCTGCTGAAAACACATGCAGATGGATGTCTTTAGCCATTGCATTGCATCTCGCTGTGTACATAGATCAATAACAACAATAAATTTGTGTCTGACATAGCGGTGCAATGGTTCAAATTTCTCACGGTTCAGTTTGAATCACGGTTTTAGGGTCACGGTTTTGATATGGTTCAGTATTTGTTATGTTCAGGGGGGTATGTTCAGTAAAGATATTCCATTTGGTATATTTCAAAAGTTCCCAGACAGGAGACTTGAATGGTGAAGGGGTTTCTCTCTTGCGGCTTGTTTTCTCCACTTGCCAATGTGCAGAACTGTGATGTCATGAACTGATTTAACATACTAACAGTTAATAGGACAGCTTCTCTCTGTAAAAGTTGACCCATGTGAAACACAGGTGGAGTGTGTCTACAGAGCAATACAGATGCATTAGCGGAGGTTACAACTGCACGTATCTATTTGCCGCTTTATTTTCTTTGCCTTGCGTTATTAAACTAGAGATGAACCATGGAGCAAATGCTTACCAAACCATGGTTGGCGAACCATACATTTCGATTTTTTACCGAGAACCGTTACACCCGTAGTCTGACAGGCTAAAAAACCTTCTCTAAAAGATTTTCTTCCTATTTACAGGACTGGAAATCTAGAAAAAAATATATTAGATCAAATTAAGAAAACTCTTTAGTTGACCTTATTAATTGATTAGTAAGTTGCTATGCTAATTATGCAAATGATAATAATGTTGTCAATGTGTTTATTTTTTATCTACTTATTTTATTGCAATCCAGAAAAATGTGGAAAAAGAGTTTCACCTTCTTGCTACAGTGTTTGATGAGAACTTGAGCTGGTATTTGGATGACAATATCAACAGATTTGTAAAACAGCCCAAAACTGTCAAGAAAGACGATGAAGACTTTCAGGAGTCCAATAAAATGCACTGTGAGTGCTAATCAGAGTCCTTGATCAATTATATATTTATTTATTTAGCACACAAGTCATATTTTTGCTCTTTCACCCAATTAAACATTTACTGATCATCCACAGCACTCAATGGATTCATGTATGGAAATCTGAAAGGCTTGAAAATGTGTAAAGGTGATAAGGTGTCCTGGCATCTGTCTGGTCTGGGATCTGAAGCAGATATTCATGGGCTTTACTTTGAAGGCAACAGATTCCTCTACAAAGGAACCAGGAAAGATGTGATCAATGTGTTTCCTCATGTCTCTCACACTGTCATCATGGAGCCTGACAGCATGGGTAACCTCCCATCATTCTCTTTTCTCTCTCTCTGATATCATTGTGATTAAGACCTGTTATGTTCTATACCAAACAAGAACACGTGACTGCATCAAGGCTTTTTGCAGCTTTTCCCATCAGAATTTAGAGTCAGAACTATGTGTTTTAGAATATTCCTTACCTTACTTTAATCTTTTGGACTGAAACATGCATTTTGAAATAACATCAATAAAGTAGTAAACATATTTTGCTCGTCTGATTCTGTCGTCTATGGCGTCTGCAGGCAATTTTGAGGTGGGATGTAAAACCACGGATCATTACCATGGTGGAATGAGAGCCAACTACACTGTGCAGAAGTGTCACTTCTGGAACCGTCAATCTGAGGTGATGATACATCAGAAGAAGTATTATATTGCTGCTGTTGAGATGGACTGGGATTATTCACCCACCCGCATTTGGGAGGAGAAGATGCACCATAATCTGAAGGACAGGTATATACAGAGAGTTTGACAGTTCAGTCTTAAGGAAACAGTTCACTCTGTAGGTGTCCTCGTGCAACCATGCCTGCCTACTTTTTAGCCATCTGTGTTATGGAAGTATTTTTCCCATTTGTCCTAAAAGAGTGTGATGAGGAGGAGGGTGGGGTCAGGCCGCGAGTGCACACGGCCGGCCCCCAATAAGGCTAATCAGCCGAGTAGAGGGATAAGGCCGAGCCGGATGCAGCAGTTCGGGAGAGAGAGAGCCACACGCTGCTGCCGTGTGTGTTTATGTTTATGTCTTTTTAAGTTTTCATTAAACATTATTTTGAATGTTCAGCCGGTTCCTGCCTCCTCCTTGCCCATTTTTATACTGTCACAAAGAGCTCTAAGCCATGAACAATACCAACCAGTTCTGAGGTGAATCACAACATTACAAAATTTGATTTGAAGCAGAAAAAACGAATGTTTGAAAATTGGACAAAAATAAAGGCACAAGACTGTGAACTTAACATCTGTCCTGAGGGAATTAACTATTATTCCATGAAGCATTGCAAATGACGTAATCTGATTAAAAATGATGGAAAAATGTGAATCTATTGATTTAAAATAGTTGATTATGTATAGAAACAATACCTTGTCATTTTATTGCAATATATTCAGACATTTGCAAATATATAATTAGTTTAAGACTTAATTGCGTCATTCGCAGTGCATCATTGGTGTGGGCGGTCACTGCAGAGCTCTTTTTGCATGCTTTTTTGGACGTGATTCTCTGATTGATGGATTGTTTTCCTTCCTGATTATGGTCTGATTATGATTTAAAGACAGTTGAAATAACATGGACTGAAAGAATATACTGTACCATCGATTAACAACCTCAGAGCTCATGGTACATCTGTCTTTAAAGGTTTATAAGCTTAATAATCAATCCCCATATGGAAAAATTATAAAATAATGGCATTTTTACTTCCAGAATCCGACTGTTGCACTCTATTGACAATGTTAGTAAAATGATAAAGTAAACTTCATGTATAAATCATATTAATACATTTCCAGCCCAGGCAATGATTTCCTCAAGAAAGAGGGTAAATTCATCGGTTCAAAATACAAGAAGGTTCTGTACCAAGAGTACACTGATGAAACCTTCACCAAACCCAAAGAAAGACCTGCTGATATGGAACACTTGGGGATTATGGGTAAGTATCTGCAGCACATTCTGTACACCAATGCTTGATTCATAATTCTCTGTAAACGTTTTGAAACCTATGAAATATTCTAAATTGTGGTTTTGTTCACCTCAGGACCCATGATCCACGGTGACGTGGGGGAAAAAGTGAAAGTTGTGTTTAAAAACATGGCTATGAGGCCGTACTCTATACACGCTCATGGAGTTAAAACTGACAGTCCTCAGGTCACTCCAACACGTCCAGGTAAATGTTGTGATGATATGACAGGATCAATACAATTTCTCTGCTATTTTGTGTTTTCTGAAACCCCCACATTTTCAAACTCCCTATAGACCATTATAGAAGACATAGGGCTCTATTTTCATGAGCGTGCAAAGCGCAGCGCTACACGCAATGACCGTGCACAATGTCTTATCCAATTTTCATGAGAGCGCTAATTCTAATCGCAAATTCAGTGCCAGCGCAAAGTGCAAGTGGCTGTGGGTGGGAGTTTTGAGCTATCTGTGGGTGTATGCACGGAAAACGTTGGTGCATCATATGTTAATGCATTGGCGCAAAACGCAATTTGCCATTTTTCTGCGAAATAGGTCGCTGCGCTAAGATGTTTGAAAACCAAGTCTAAACTCAATTCCTGCATTTGCAGTTTGGAGATTCCACCAGCAGTAGTAGCAAAGTTTATGTCCAAACACTGAAAATATAGTGGAACATCAAATTATGTCCCTGACAATCAGAGTTCAAGCCATCTTATATTTGGGTGGCACGGTCGCTCAGTGGTTAGCACTGACACCTCACAGCAAGAAGGTCCTGAGTTCAAGTCCTGTTCTCTGTGTGTTCATATGGGTTTCCTCTGGGTGCTCCAGTTTTCCCCACAAGTCCAAAAACATGCAGGTTAAGGGAATTTGAGACTCTAAATTGCCCCATAGTTGTGAGTTAGAGTACCCCAGCCACTGGGGTTTGCATCAGGAAGGGTATCTGGTGTAAAACCTGTACCAAGTCAAATATGCAGATCACAGATGGTCTACTGTGGCAACCTCTAACGGGCTGAAAGAAGAAGAAAAATAATTATTATGTTTAAATTTACAATTTTATTATGGTCTAATTAGTTGGCTTAAAGGTATTTTTCCACCTGTTGTCATAAGAGTCAAATGTTTTTGAAATGGTATGATTTTTTCACCACTTCGTTATTTTTATAATTTTTTTGTTTCGTAGTGCCTGCCGATACAATCATTGTTAATTGTAGCCATGATTTGTGTGTCAGTAGATGAAAATTATTAATGAGTAATACTCTGTAGTGTAACAGAGCCTGCATCCAAATTCTGCCGAGAATCACATTTCCATGTGTATAAAAGGAGAGTGTCACTGTCATAGAAATGTGCCCGACAATCATTTTCTAATTCATTGCATACAGTCCATTTACACTACCAACTTCTCATGAATGTGCTGTCTTGGTTTATATTGCTGGTGCTTTAGGTAATGGATTATATAATAGGACGCAGACAGTGAAATAATAACTGGAGAAAACCTTAGAATTCAATTGCACTTAATCCAGTACATTTGGTGTTGCCTGTACGATTTCACCAAACCTATTTGCACCTAGACTTAACACATGCTTGCATGAAAATACCAAAATTTCATGCCCATGCCCACTGACTTTGCGCTTATGACTTATGGCATAGCACTGCGCTTAACGCTTGCACTCTTAAAATAGGGCCCATAGGCTGATAAGTGACTTGGGTCTTGTGCAAAAAGTGAATTATATTTTGACTTATATTTTCTAAACGATCAAAACTCTAATGATACATTTTTGTCATGAGGGTCTCTAGATGATACATGCAAAATGTTGTATACTGTAAATCAGACTAACAATAAGTTTTTTTGGAAAACTCACAATGATGGATGGAATATCTACCAAATACATTTGTGCTTAAAGTACTTAAAGTACTTAGTAATGAAATTACTACAAATCTGTTCTTTAAATGTGGCTATTTTGCACATTTTCTCCACTTTTTCAATCTGCTTGAACCCTGACAATGGCCATTTTACTATTATTGTAAAATGAGGAAAATAGTCATAAAGAAAAAGTAGGTGTGGCTTTGGAATATTAGTTTAAACAGGGTTGTGATTTCCAGATCTGGAAAAGTCATGAAAACCAATAAAAAATTAATTTGTATTAAAAATAAAAGAATTAAGTCAAATTTTGTCAGCAAGACTATTGTTCTTTTTTTAGTGCAAGATCTATAAAATAATGTTAAAATCCTTTACAATGAACAGCTGGAAGAGTGGAAATTCAATGGTCAAAAAGAATGGGAACTCTGAGTATATTCCTGTTACTTGAGATCAGGGACAAAACTTGTTTAAAAGAGTTTTATTTTTAATACTAAATTAATATGAAATGTATATATTTGTAGACAAAGTTCTTAAAGTTCCTAATGAACCATGTAAAGGAACAGGTTTTTGTAAAAACACTTTTTTTTCCCTAAACTAACATTTATTTTTTTTATTTAAATTACAACTTAGAGTCATTTTTGTCAACTCCGTCAGACACACAAAAAGCATGTTGTTTTAATTCGATCCATCCAACAGTGTAATGTATTGAATTATCTAATAATGGTATTCAGTAAAGGAGTTAAGTGATAAAAAAAAAACATTCTATAATCATTTCTGTTTTCACACTGTTCAAAACTTCTGTGTTGACAAAATGTTATATTTTTCCATCTTAAACATGTGTTGTATACTGGAGCCATTTTTTTTCTCAGTTAAAGCTGTCTCTATAATCTAAACTAAAATGCCAAAATTATTCCACAATTCTAACAGAAATGATCATAATGGGAATAACAGTGTTGACATGTTGAAGCTGCGACCGCAGAGACTTCAACATTGTTTGTTTAAAATATGAACAGAATATAATCCTTACTAGACCACGTGTCCTGCTGTTACATCCATCATGAGCAGGAAGTGGGAAAGGGGTACTCGGAGTTAAAGCTGACCATGACATTGTCTGATTTATTCATGTAAAGTGAGGACACTTTATAGGCAGTTTTACGTATATGGAAAATAGAACTTAAAGTTTAAAGTATTTGATATTTATATTTATACATTTGTTCCATTTTCAAACACTTTGTTTGGGGCGGTTGTGGCTCAGGTGGTAGAGCGGGTCTGCCGCTAATCGCAGTGTTGGAAGTTCGATTCCTGGCCCACATGACTCCACATGCCGAAGTGTCCTTGTGAAGGCACTGAATCCCAAGTTGCTCCCAATGGCAGGCTAGCGCCTTGCATGGCAGCTCTGCCGTCATTGGTGTATGAGTGTGTGTGTGTGTGTGTGTGTGTGTGAATGGGTGAATGAGACAAAGTGCTTTGGTAACCTCTAAGGTTAAAAAAGGTGCTATATAAGTGCAGACCATTTGTTTTACAGTTTAACATTGTGACCTCTTGGTGAGGACAGGTTATGTTACATGTGTATAGAGCATTCATTTGAAAATTTAATGAAATTATTTAACAAAATATATAAGTAGACATTTCCTTAAGATTAAATTGTTCCAGTTTTTATTATTATTATTAATTTCTTGATTTTTAAAATAAAAATTGCTTTTGTATGGAAGATGTGTTTGGTCCCTTATCTCAAGAATCTGTGATGTATATTTTTATATCTGCAGTCTGTTTCATGTTCGACAATATTTAGTGAACAAATAGTTTATTATAAAGTTGTTTTGCTCATCAAAGGTGAAACTCAAACATATACGTGGTACATCCCAAAGACTGCTGGGCCAACAGAAGAACAAGAAGAGTGCAGTGTTGGAGCATATTACTCCACTGTAGATGTTATAAAGGTATCTAAACATAATTTCAGACTCTCTTACTTTCTAACTAAAGTATCATTTTCACAGAATTTACTTCCTTTTATAATCAACGAAACAATGACAATGAAATTGTGTCACAGAGATGTTATTGTTTATGTCGGACCAAGTTTAAATCTAAATTTATGCTAAAATCTAGAAATGTCTACTCACTATCTGTGAAAACAACTAATGTTTCTTATAAATGTAATGTGTGTGTAAATCTGAACCTATGCAGGACATGTACAGCGGTTTGATTGGGCCGCTGGTCATATGCAGGAAGAATCTGGCAAGGAAACTGGGATTTAAGAAAGAGCTTGAAGAGTTTGCTTTGCTCTTCATGGTGTTTGACGAAAATCAATCCTGGTATCTGGATGACAACATCAAAGCTCATGTAAAAAACCCTCCTAACGCTTTGAAAGAGGATGAAGAGTTTATCGAAAGCAACAAGATGCACGGTGAGGGTTAAACCATTTGTGAAACAATAGATTTAATGAATTACTACTTATATTTAGTGAAATGTACTGTAGATGTCTTTTTGAGGCCTCTAAATGGTAGGTCTGCTGTGTTGGTGGTAAACCAGTGTCCATTCCTTTGTCCATTACAGGCATAAATGGTTTAGTCTATGGAAACCTTAAAGGGCTGAACATGCGGGTGGGAGATAAAGTGTACTGGTATCTGATGGGGATGGGCAATGAGGTGGACATACACACTGCCCACTTCCATGGACATAGCTTTGACTACAAGGTAAAGAATCTATCTATCCATCCAACCCAAACCACTCCAAAGGTTATCCATACATCCATCCATCCATACATAAATCCATCCAATGGGTTATCCACCAATCCGTATATCCACCCAATCCAATCTATCCAATCTATTTCATCCAATGGGATAAACGCCATTTAGAATTTCGACATGGTATATAATCCATCCATCCAACCCAAACCACTCCACAGGTTATCCATCCATCCGTCCAACCCAAACCACTCCAATAGGTTATCCATACATCCAACCCAATCCACTCCAAAGGTTAGTTATCCATCCATCCATTAAATCCATCCATCCAACCCAAACCACTCCAAAGGGTTATCCATCAATCCATACATCCATACCAATCCATCCCACTCTATTTCATTCAATGGGATAAAACATTTTTAGAATTTAGAAAGGATAGATTATACATCCATCCAACCAACCCAAACCACTCCAATGGGTTATCCATCCATCCATCCATAGCAGTGTGATGACTGTGTGTATTTCTTGCAGATCGGTGGTACTCATCGAGCAGATGTGTTTGATCTGTTCCCCGGAACGTTCCAGACGGTGATCATGCGTCCAATGTATACTGGCACATGGCTGCTACACTGTCACGTGACCGACCACATACAGGCCGGAATGGAGACCACGTATACAGTACTTGACAAAGATGGTGAGTTTAGGTGATATGTATAAAAGTCAGTAATTATTAATTGAAGTATTTGAATATACTAGGAAAAAACATGTTTTAATATGCTAATAAGTAAAGCATATTATATTTTAGCACTTACATAATTTTAACCAACTCTGAACTTTGACAGACTCATCTATGATGTCATTACATTTATAATCGAGCAACTGACATTCCGTTATTTTGTGTCTTAAGTTTGATTTAAGTGCCCAATACTTTTTGAAGCCATTGTAAGTCTAAATACACAAACCAAATATATATTTATTTATTTATTTTATTTTTTTCAGGAAAGAGGGGCTTCCTGGGTTTGTTTGGTAGTGGTTAAATTTCCCTTTTATGTAAGAGGAAGTGTGCATTGTAAAATGTGACTTTTCTAAATAAAGACTTATTAAAGACTCATTTTAAATAGTGCTTTCATTGTGTGTGACTGTGCAAAAACAAATACAACTTGCTATCTTGTCTTAAAACAAATATTATTCAAAAGCATACATACATTTTTTTTACTAAATTATGGAAAGATTAGAATTTAGGTTGCTAGTAATTGCATGTATATTATGGCTTACTAAAATCATTATTAAAATATGAAGTATTTTAACACTTTTAATGATATAAACTGGAGAGATTCAATACACTGTCCCATAACTGTTCAAGGAGGACAATATGTCAAAGAATTCAAAATCCTTGGGCTCTGGAGGCATTAAAAGACACTTAAGTGCTCAATCTGATACCCTTGAGAGGGGCACGAGCCAGGGAGTTGATTTGGTCAGAGAGATGTGGGAAATGCAGCGAGAGATGCTGGGCATGACGGCAGTGCTGACGAAGGTTGTTTCTTCTTGGAGGATCTTGCTGTGATACATCGATCGATCACTGACATGGAGGCGAATTTCTCTGAGATGTTACAAGAGTGGGGGATGTTGAGAAACATAAATTATCTGTAGTCATCAGAGAGGGAATTATCTGCTAATCTGCTAGCAACCAAGGTGGATTTGGAGCATGTCTGGGAGAAGTTGGAGGACATGGAGAACTGTAGCCGGTGGAATAACGTCCGTATTGTCAGAATCCCTGAGGCCGAATGGGGGGTCAAGATATGGTGAAATTCCTGGATGGGCTCCTTCCGAATATGCTCCACATAAGAGGCTATAAGCTAGAAATCGAGCAAGCTTACAGGGTACCAGCGCGGAGATCCATGGAGGGAGACAGGCCACAATCAATTCTGGATTCAAGATCTTGTGTTACGTAAGGAAAGGAGTAAAGGAAGACTTTCTTGAAAAAACCACAGCTATTTCTTGTTCTCAGATTTTGCGAATTCAACGAGAAACATGATCGATTGAAGGAATGCAAGAACCTTTTACATCAATGGAAGATTGCTTTTGCACTGATATTCCCGGCCAAATTGAGAATAGATGCTAAGGAGGGCTGTAAAACTTTCACATGCCCACAGCAAGCATTGTCCTGCATAAAGTCAATGGAGTAAGTCATTTTGTGGTACTCACGTTGCAGCCGAGTGGACCGGCACACTGGACATTCACTGGTTCCACCTAGCATCTGGAGTTTATTTTGCAGAGTGGCACACCTTCAGGACAGTTTTGTGGATGAATCTACATACTCTTTGAGTTTGTTCTGCCTATTGGCTGGAGTTTGTTTATAGATGATCTTTTGCTGTTTAATTCTGTCTCACAGAAATTTTATAGAAACACTGGACTTGAACAATCTGAGCGGCAAGGTTTTCGTGAGGGCTCTAGTACGTTTACATATTTGAGTTTGAGTTTGGAGAGATGTGTGCGGGGTTAATGCGCACGTTTTATCTTTTTTCTGTTTGTTTTGTTCTGGGAGAAGTTTGTGTTTTAATGGTCGCACCAATGTTGGAATGTGGTCTTTATAATCTTGTTTTTGAGACATAATCTATTTTTTTATATATGCCAAAATATCAAATGTTAATATGAGTGGATTGTCTCTCTCAATGTGGAATGTGAATGGGATGGGGCACCCCATAAAAATAAGGAAGGTTATTTCTTTTCTTAAAAGTAAGAAACATGATATAGTATTTCTTCAAAAAATGCACCTCTCTCCACAGGAAGTGGAAAAATTTGGAACGGTAGATACTGAGAGTGGTGATTACAGCTTTTGGAAAAGGTCATGAGGCATCAGTGTATTACTCCCTGCTAATTCAGAGTCTGGGGGATGGAGCTTCAAATTCTCTCAAGAGATTATGGAAGAAAGATTTAAACTTGGTATTGGAGGAGGGAGTGTGGGCTAGGATTCTAAAAAACGTTAAGTCTACATCTAGAGATGCAAGGGTGCGTCTTATGCAATTTAAGATTTTACATAGATTCTATTGGACACCCTCTACATTGTATAGGCTTGGTCTTAAAGACACACCCACCTGCTGGCGATGCCAATCAGAAGGTGGAGACAAAACCCATGTCTTTTGGTGGTGTGTTAAGATCCAAGATATGTTCGGGGGGAGGGGTTTAATTTATATCATTTGATTCTGTATTTTCTGTAACATTTATTTAATTTTGAATGGAATCAATAAAAGTTGTTAGTTTAAAATAATAATAATAATAATAATATTTAGAAAATGAGCAGTAAACCAGATGCTGTAATTCAATATAATTTAAAAACAAACATACTGTTATTCAATTTGAAATATGAGATGGCATGCATTATGGGTAATGTACACAGACATTTGACATCAAGAAATGAAAGAGAGTTACAGAACAAATTCAGTGCAAACCTAAATATCAATCAAATAAAATAAACAATCTCACCTTTATTTGTACATCACATTGTCAATCATTATAATACATATTATATCTAAACTTCCTAAAGATTAACTGATTTGAAAGACAAAAGTGTGTTAGATATTAAGACTTGTTTAAAAGATTATCAAGATTATTAGATTATTAAGATCTTTTTATAGATATTTTTTATAGATTTGTTTTTCTTACTGCCAAATCTTTTTTTAAGGACATTAAAAATAAAATATTGATTAATACTTTTTTTCTCAGATCAAATCACTCATCTTTAAACAGATGTAATGTTGAATGATGCAATAATTATTGATTGTCTGAATGACTAGTCATCATGTCATGAGATTCCTCTGGCTGCATTCGAGCAGATGAGGCAGGAAGAAATGAGCTGTTCCATCATCTGGCAGCAAGTCCAGAAACTCCAGCGGGTTCAACTCCACAGACACCACATGCAGAGTTTCTGTGAGATACAAAAGCAATGCTTCATTAACAGAAGAATTCTCTTCAGTCTGTT
The DNA here is from genome assembly GCF_025860055.1 of Xyrauchen texanus. Taxonomy (NCBI): domain Eukaryota; kingdom Metazoa; phylum Chordata; class Actinopteri; order Cypriniformes; family Catostomidae; genus Xyrauchen; species Xyrauchen texanus. Next base: position 24,475,804 of record NC_068323.1, on the reverse strand, counting down.
CTGTTGTGTTTAAAAAGCCAGAAGTTTAAACTTAACCTTTGAATGCTGAGAGCAGGATTGTGTTGTCATTTCCTAATTTTCTGGTTCTCTCACAGAGTTCAGGGAAAAGCTTCTGCCACCACAGACACTAGGGAGAAAGACCAGACAAATGTTGTGAAAAATCTCTTCTCCATTTCAAATGAAATGTCTTCTTGTAAACAGAAATTGGTCTGCAGGCCAATGAATCATGTGATTTAATTCTAATTCCAGTAACATACATATTATTTCTCTGACAGAGAGTCAACTTTTTTTTTAAAGTTGTGTAATTTGGCACAGTGGCAGGGGAGAGTCTGAACATTCCTTGATGAAAATTTGGAGTCAATGACTCAAACCCTCTAGTACCACCAACAGTTCAAATTTACACTTATGTTTAATTTGATCAGAATGCCCTAGAAACAAAATAATGTTTCTTCTGATTTCTTGCCTTATGCCGAGTCAAATAGACGTGTCTACAACTTCTGCCAGACTACATTTTTGGGAAAACTTCCTTGTGCATTCATCAGATTTGCACTCATTTTTAAAGAATTGCCATTTCATTACAAAACTTGGTTTGTGTCATTGGCACCATGGCCTGGATGTACCTATAAATATATAACAAAAAAGCCTATTGCCATGGGACTAGTCTCTTTACATTACTTGGTTCTTTAATGCATTGGCTCCATAATTGCTGCTTGCAGATATTCTTTTGCCATGTTTTCCATGTAATATGTCTTCTAAGAGCAATTTGGCAATCATATGTGCAAGGTTTGGTTTCATTACACAAACAAGTTGCAAAAATAATGACGAAGTTCCTTTTTAGCATCTTTGCCAGCAAATTCATTAGGGTGTTTCTGGATAACAGTGTCATAGAACAAAAATGTAACTGCTCATGTTTGTGAAGCTTCGTCTGAAGATGATCTGTACCAATTTCTGTAAAGATTGGACAAACGGTCAGCGATATAGCAGAAAAATGCTAATTTGGTCACTAAGATGGAAAGACATTACCTTGAAAATTTAGTCATTGTATTCTACATGAATATTTGTAGACATGAAGAATGATTTTAAGCCAAATTATTCCAAAGTTATTCATTTTATTTTTGTTTTTCATTTTTATGACCAGTAGATGGCACTATCACAAAACGGCTCTTTAGTTAGATGCGTCCATGTTCACAACCTTGATTAGCATATCAGTAAAGACTAGTCAAGTTTGTTACCAGTTTGTCGTTCTGTAGCTCGTGGTTGGCGTAAGAGATGATGGCTTGCGGACAGTGCTCCAATAGTCTGTCAATGGAGCTCTCGTGTTGGCCCAGTTTGGTGGCACAGAGCACGTGCACGCTCAGACCGCTGTTATCGGTGTCCGACAACTGCTCCAACAGAGGCAAGATGGACGAAACCTCTAGTGATGGGCCGCACAGCAAAGACTGCAGGAGAATTAACAACATTTCCCATCACAAAAGAGACTAGAGAATCTAGAAGGAAATCTAGCCATGCAACTTATTGTATTAATAAAGAATGTGACGTCACAGGTGTGTATATATTATTTATATAATGACTAATGACTGAATATCTGGGGATAATGTGATATTTCACCGGTCATCAGGGTATTGAGAGTCATCTTTCCTACTTAACGTATCACATATTTATTTGTAAGCTAATAAAATGATTTGAAATCAAACCGATCTCATGTCCATTTATTGACTTATTTGGTTTATAGTTTTTACTAGAGTTGTACTATATTAAACATTTTTAAAATCCAATATTTTACAATTTTTTAGAGCTACTGTATGTTATGTTAGTAATGTTTTATAAAGTTTTCTATTTGTAATCACTTAAAAAAGTAATATTTTTATAATATACAGTACTGTGCAAAAGCTTTAGGCACTTGTGAAAAACATTCAAAGTGAGGATTTCTTAAAAAAAATAATGACATAAATAGTTTTCATTTATAAATTAACATCATACATAGTCCAGTAAATATAAAAAAGCTAAATCAATATTCAGTGTGACCACCTTTGCCTTTAAAACAGCCCCAATTCTTCTAGATACACCTGGACACAGTTTTTCTTGGTTGTTGGCAGATATGATGTTCAGGCTTCTTGGAGAATTCTCCACAGTTCTTAGATATATTCAGACTGTCTCAGCTGCTTCTGTCTCTTCATGTAATCTCAGACTGACATGATGTTCAATGGGGGCTTTGTGGGGGTCATGACATCTGTTGCAGCACTCCCTGTTCTTCTATTCTAATCCTTTATATTTCCTATTGACACACTAAAGCTGAAGATATAAATAACCATCTGAAGACAAATACTTTTGTGAAACATCTTATGTGCCTTTTGCACAGTAATGTATATTACATGTCAATTATATTATATTATATATATATATAAAGTATTTAAGTACTTTCTACCTATAAATCTTTACCAGTAGGTAGCAATAAGCAGCAAAAAACAAAAGATGAAGAATGTGTAAGTGAAAGTAAAAGTGGAGATTTACAGCAAGAAATTACTTAAATATTGATGTTTCTCACCCACACCGATCATATCACTTCTGAAGACATTGATTTAACCACTGGAGTCTTATTAATTACTTTTATGCCTCCTTTGTGTTTTTTGAAGATTCAAAGTTCTGATCACCATTCACTTGCAGTCTATGGACCAACAGAGCTGAAATATTCTTCTAAAAATCTTCATTTTTTGGTCAACTATTCCTTTAATCTATTTTTGCACTGATGCAAGACTTATCATTCATTTGTTATGAATATTCGTATCTTTTGATTTGCATCCATTACGTTCCATATCAAAAGAGAAATTAATCAAGAACCTTTCATTAGTTAAGAATTTATTTCACTGGATTTTCCAAAATAGACATTGCCATAGGGCTGGGCGATATGACGATGTAATCGGTTATGTGAGACATGATAAGAAATGCTGTAAGTTACAAAGACACAAAGACAATGCCTTTGGTTACTTATACCACGTGCATAATTTGGGATTAAATGTCCATCAAAATGAACTATATCATGACATACTGTTACCGTGACATAAAATTACCATCCACGGCTACGTAAGAGGATGTTAAAATGTTTGTCAGTTTACAAGGACTGCCTTATTAGCTCTGTTAGATCTTAAATATCATGACAAACTGACCAAACTTTGGTCGCTCATTCAGTAACAAAGTGCATGTAGGGACTTATTTGTTTAGTTTGTGTACAGCAGGCCAAACACCTTTAATTCAGCTGATACAGCAGCAATTCCTAGAGGTCGCTTGACACAAAGATCAATACGCACCTGCAGTTTATGTAGGTCCTCTTGATGGTCATGAGTGATGTTGGACTGTACTGGTGTCAGGATGCTCACCCACGGATATAACATCCCATAATGTGAGCAAGAGTTTATCTGCACATGAAGAGATGTTTTATACTACTGCAATGTGACGTTTTGAAAATCAACTTTTAATCAATTGAATTAAATAATTCGACTGAACGGTGTCTGTAATACTTTTAGTGTAGAGAATGATGTTGCTCACCAGGTCCTCTGCGGTTTTGAGTGCTTTGACGGCGGAGTGATCTCTGCATGTGATGCGGTCGATGTAGATGGACGATAGGCGGAAGAGCAGCTCTTGTATGATGGAGTCATGACTGGATGCCACCAACAGAGCCTCCCAGAAATCCACCAGCAACTGAGGACTGCTGTGAACTTCAGCACCATCCCTACACAACTCCTGAAAGAGAGAGAAAGTTTGAGAGTGTTTATCTCCCAGAGAGCCATGCATGGGGATTACCTATTATCGCTTATTGCCTATATTTTTGTGTAAAAATGATTGTTTTCCTCTGTCTCCTTTACTACTGTTCTCTTATATATACCTGGAAGAAGAGTTCGGCCTCCTTCAGTCTGATCTTGCTATTCTCGTGCAGCGCTATGACTGCAGCCACCAGCAGCCCCTCCTGTGAGTCTCGCAGGTGTCGTGCCAGTTCAGTGGGCAGCACGCTTTTTCCTCTGCTGTGCACCAAGAGTTTGGGCTCTTCTATGAAGCCGTACACCTGCATCATCTGAGACAGGCACAAATGGCCTTATATTTTCAGTGGTACACCAAATTGATTACTTACAGTGCACTGTGACTTATAGAGAACAATAATGAGCCGTCTTGGTTCCGGAAGTATTTTTCCAATTCATTCTCTCCATAGAGACTTAAAAACTTAACTTAAATAAAGAGTTCTAAACCAACCAGCTCCCAAATGAATCACAACATTACAAACTCTGATTTAAAACATAAACATATTTACCAGTACAAGGCTGCGTAATTATTTTATGAGGGAATCTAATCAAATCTACTGGCTTCTAAACATACATAAGTATAAAATACTTAACTAACTTAAAATCTAGTTTTAGTTTATTGCTAAATATTTAGATATAAAGAATTATACAAGTAATTTGAGTGTGGAGTTTTGGCACGGTTCTCGTCTCCATAGTAACAGCTACTTCTCTGATTGGTGGATCTCTCTTTAGGATTATGGGTAGTGTAGTACTTTACCGGAAATTTAATATTAAGTACAATTTCTTTTAAATGTAGAAATAACACTGACTTGTGGCTTCTACAGAAGCATATATCATCACTTAACAAACCCTGAGCTTTTTTGTTTTGAAAATGTATATGTTATGGGTAAAAATCCATTACTCTATGGAGAAAATGAGTGATATTTTTACTTCCAGAACTGGACTGTTGCACTGCACCTCAGCGTGGCAGTCCATCTGCTGCCTGTAACTGTGCAGGTCCCCCTTCCTCAGTGCCAGGGAGGCCATACAGAGGGACAGGGTGATGGACGGGGCCCCGGAGCCCTCCAGCTGTGTCAGGTGGGTCATGGCGATATCAGGATCTGCTCTCAGCATGGACGGACTGCTCACCACATGAGGAAGCTGCGCAGGTTCAGCTACACTAAAGATCTCCAGCACTTTAGTAGCCATGTCCTACAACACATTACAGCACAAGAGGAAGAAAATGGCATAATTAAGACACAGTGAAAAATGACTTCTATATATTGTATTGACAGTATTAACTACTTCATTTCCTTTAAGTTAGGTTACAAAATTATCTTTTTTAAGGATCAGACAGAATCTCCAGGCTTTTTCTTTTTTGGGGACAAAATGTGTTAAATTGAGTTGAGTGTGCTACACTTTTTTGGTGGACAACAGCATAATCAAATTATCCAGTGTGTCGTATTAACACACATGCAAAGATTGAGGGGTATGTACAATTTTCTGAATGAGGGGTGTTCAAATTCTGTGTAAATCCACCAGCTTGGATTTTGTGTGGGCCTAACATTTTGTCATATCTGCCAATGGCGGGTGAATTTGCTTCTAGTCCACTCAGAGGCCGAGATATTCAACGAAACAGTGTGGAAGGTGCAAGGGGTCAAAAAAACAGATCGCATGTCTATGGACACGCATATGGTGAATGCTCAGCTGCATTAAGAGCACCACCAGCATTTCAGATCTGTATATTGTGATGGACAGTGATGGAGGAAAATGTATTTGGTACGAACTAACCCTTTTTATTGGGACATAAAGAAAGCCTGAATCAAAGACTATCAAAGACAGGATAAAAAATTAAATGTATGTTCATCATAAGAATGGTTAACTTATGACAATAAAAGTTTGGCTTCTTAGATAAAGTTGTTATGGAATGATTTCCATAGATGAAATGGCTGTTAGAAGCTGCACAACAGTCATTGATATGATAAAAAAAATTGTGTTTTCACCAAGTGATGTGCACAAGTAATCACATAATCGAGTACTCATTCTGCTCCGGCTACACGAATGTTAAAAACAAAACTCTAATATCGCAAATTAATTTAAATTGCCACGTTTTCCTGCCGCGAGCAGCGCGAATTACTCCCTCTGAATCTCTCACCAAATCCTGCAGATATAATTGAGTCCACTGGGGGGCGCTGGTGATACGCGAGTCATCAAGGTGTTGGATAAGAGTAGAAAATAGAATGCCGTCTGTGCTTCTAAAGCAAAGCCTAATTTATGTTACAATTCAATTCTGCTCTATTCATATTCCCTTCTTGTTGGAGTCATGCAAACCAACAGACGACAATCATATTTTATTGATGGAAAGATATGAGGAACACCAAGCTTATCACTGCTCGTACATGTGTGTTCGTTAAATCTTTGAAAGTCAACTTTCACCACTTGTTTTGAATAATGACAAAATGATCATAATGTGACAGCCTTTATGTAGACTCAGAGTTCATATATGTGCGTTAACCTAAAGACATTTGTTTTGGTTTATATGGAAGCTCTGGCTGTGTGCAAATGTTTTACTGTTTTTATTCATGCATATTGTTCATTTAATTTCAATGAAGAGCATAGTTTGATGAAGTTATCTAATTTTGAAACCATTCTGGTAACATTTGTGAATAAAACAAAATAAACATTTCATTATGCGTGTTTACATTTACATTAACATTTATGCATTTGGCAGACGCTTTTATCCAAAGCGACTTACAGTGCAATTATTACAGTGACAATCCCCCTGGAGCAACCTGGAGTTAAGTGCCTTGCTCAAGGACACAATGGTGGTGGCTGTGGGGCTCGAACCAGCATCCTACTGATTACAAGATTACCAGTTATGTGCTTAGACCACTACACCACCACCACTCCCATGCGTGTTATTGGTTGGAGTGTGTTGGTAGTCATTCGATTTCGAAAATGACACATTTTGTCTGTGCTAACGTCTGTGGACTATTGAGTGGCTCTGCACTCCCAATCTGGATCGGCAGATTTTGCACAGGTGGGGCACTGGAAAACAGTTTCTGTAACTGGATTTGCAGCAGGTGTGTGGCGTCGCTCACAGGAGGCTAGCTGTTTTGAGTGAAGCTGATCCTCTAGCATTTTTACAGCTGTGTGGGTAACTGCTCGAAATCTTGGTCGATCGGTCGCCACTTCCTCCAGCTCTGATGGGGTGATACCGCACACCACTTGTTCTTCAAGTTGTGCTTCTAGCGTTTACGTGGGCGGCCTTGTTTGCGGTGGCCCTTTTCTAGTTCTCCGTCTAGAACACTTGTTTGGGGATCCGATCGTCTATCATTCAAATGATGTGGCCTGACCAGCGTAGTTGTGACTTCAGCAGCAGGGCTTTGATGGAGGATGTGTTGGCTCGCTCAAGGACTTGAAGATTTGAGACTTTGTCTTACCACCGGATGCCCATGATGGACCGAAGGGCCCTCATGTGGAATTTCTCCAGCTGTTTGATGTGGCGGCAGAAGACAGTCCTGGTATATCCGCCATACAGTAATGGTGTAAGAACAACTGCTCTTAAGACTTTGAGCTTTGTGGCCAGGGATACGTTGTGATTAATTAGTATCCTGCAGCAAAGTCTTCCAAGGGCTTGGCTGGCTTTACTGATCCTCGAGAAGAGTTCTTTGTCTGTTTGAAATTATGCTGCCAAGGTACTTGAAGCTTTCAACAGTCTTCAACCATGTGCCATCAATGACGATGGAAGGTTGTGTGATGGTTTTGTTTGGCACAGGCTGCAGAAGGAACTCTGTCTTGCCGAGGCTTATGGTGAGGCCAAACAGTTTTGGAGAAACTATTCAGCATTGCCTGCAGGTCAGTGGCAGCGTGGGTCATGAAGGTGCCGTCATCAGCAAACAACACTTCCTGGATGAGGCTCAAGCATGTTTTGGTCTTTGTAGATAGTCTGCGCTGGTTAAAATCTGAGCCATCAAGGCGGTAACGGATGTAAATGTCTTCGTCCATATTTTGCATGGCATGCTTGAGAGCACGGGTAAAGATCAAGTTGAAAAGTACAGGTGCCAGGACATTTGATATCTCATAAGTCTGGTCACCATTTGAGAGGACTTGACCCATCATACCATCTTGAGTTAGAGTACTCAACTACAAAATTACTTGGAAATGCCCATTCCTATTTTTAACAATAGCTCCCTCTTGTGTTGTTTTATCGATTTGTTTTCACATATTTTCACTCAATAATTCTGACCAAATTAGATGAATTATTTCAGCAATTTTGAGTATTTAATTTGCCATTATTAAATTGTTCTGCATAAACTCTACCATCGGCCATATCAACTCTCAGTAGATATCAATAACTCTCTAATCTGTGAGCGTGCCACTGGTGTTTCCTTCTGTACCTCACTGAGCTCCTCCACAGTTTCCTCAAAGAGTGAATGTTTGAGGAAGAAGATGAAACCTTTGCCGTATCCAGAGAATCTGCACATGGTCATATTCCTCTCAATAACATCAGTCACAGACAGACCAGACATCTTATAGTACGGCAGGGCCAAATGACAGTCCTTCTGGTCAAACCTGCATTTCAAAAGCAAATTGTGATATTAATAATCACTCATCTCACATTAAACTATCATTAGGCCCAGGTGAAAAGTAGGAGCATTCACCTGCTGAAGCAGTCACCTAAGTGAGCACAGCTCTCCTGAAAGGCATCCTGCAGCTGAGCTCTCTCCTCAGGCTCATAGGTCTGTCGTGTGAGCAGTGCCGCCTGCAGCAGCAAATGAGCTTCACTGAGCAGATGAACACAGCTCTGAGACATAGGACTCGACTGCTCATATCTCCTGCTGTATTCCACCTGACATAAGCAATGACGATAAACGAAATGCTTAATATGAGCATGTTTAAACAGGCTTAATACTGTTAATCATAAGGTCTGGCACATTGAAAATGCACTATAAATCTATTCATAAAAACTATCTTTTGCCAGTTTAGATTCAGTACTATTTCTCTGTAGAGCTGCAGTGTGGACACAGAACTGATGACATAGAGGTTCCAGCCGTGAACGATGTCAGCCGGCTCTGTAGATTTGGACATGGAGATCTTTCTGCATCTGAGACACAATGAAGAATATGTCACAGGACATCGATACTTTCAGTTCTTCAGTTTTCTCACTGCAAAGTTGCATTTTCAGTTTTGCTGTCTACTTGAGTTAGTTGACATTAGTCAGGTTTCCATGCAAGTTGCAAATTTAATTTATGCGAAAAATCATATCACAAAAACTATTTGCGAATAAAGCAAGTTTTCATCCCATGTGTTGAAGAGAACTAAATCTTCACTTCTGGGGAAATCAGCACTTGATCGAAATGGTAGAAATGGTAGTTGTGGACACTGGGGAAGCCAATGTGGTTCTTTGTTGTAATGTAATCCTTACAGTTTAGATCGCACCAACAAAACGCTCCTGAGATGTTGTGTGAAGAAAGTGGTCAGCAGGTCAAATTATTCAGTCGCATGACTCTTATGCACATTAAGTCATTTATTTTAAATGTGTTTTATCCTAGTTTATGTGCATGTTTTCTTATCAAATAAAAAGTGATCTACCTCAAGCGAGCACATGCATTTAGTTATGTGGATTTCGGAAAATTTATCTTGATGCTTTAATCTGACATTTTATGTGATATACAAATATTTGCATAAAATATGTGAATGAAAAACAAGCAATTGAATAAACAAAATGTATCCACCTCAAGCGAGTGTAAACGTTGTTGTATCTATCCAGCATTTATGCGATATCAATAAATTCGCATAAAAATAGCTTAATGGAAAACCAGTAATTAAAAATAAAAAACTGTCCAGTATAAGCGAACGTATACGCTTTTATGCACTTTTTTCATTTAATTACATTTTTTGCAATTTTGATGTTTCATTCCAACATTTTTAGGCAACAACCAAAATTTGCTTAAAATTATTTCATGAAAAATCAGTAACTGAATAATAATAATAATAATAATAATAAACTATCCACCTCAAAGCGTTTACGCACATTTTGGGGGAAAAAAATCTATATTTTGATGTTTTAATTTAGGCGATATCACAAAATTTGCATAAAAATTGTTTAACAAAAACCCAGCAACTGGATAAAAAAGCATGTAAAAAAAAAATGTTATCCGCATTTTGGAAAATGGATTCACATTTTGATCTTTTCATGCAGCATTTATGCAATATCTCAAAATTCATATAATAATAAAAATATTTTAGTTTAAAAAAATAGTTTAATGTCCACCGTAAATGAGCAAATACATTTTTATGCACATTTTGGAATTTGTATTTGCATCTTCATGTTTAAATCCAACAGTTATGTAAATATTTGCATAAAAATGTGATGGGTGCCCAGTTATTCTCTGTTTAACGTGTCAGTAAACAAGGTCACTTGATTACATTCCAGTGAACAGTTAATGTGATCAGGGAACATTGGGTTACTTGTTAACATGCTGTGAGAGGTCAGGTTTAGTTTAATTCAGTTATAGATGTTACTGTTCTCTTAACGAGAAGACGTCCTGACTCTCAGTGTGACCTCTGCAGAAAGCTTCTTCACAATGATTGACATGTGGCCCATTTTAATTTGATAATTTGCCGTATTTGACAAATGTGTTGTAAAGGAGTTCTCTTGACATCCATGGGCAATTGATTGTCTGGTAAAATAAGTGGTCTCTATATGAGTGGTTGTAGGGGATAGGCTGAAAAATAAGAGGGCTTGGTGATGTCAGCCAAAAGAAAAGTTGTTTTAAAAGTAGAGCAAGTAACTACATTTTGATAAAAGATTACAAAGTCAACATTGTTTTTCTTAGGAGTAACACGTACAGATGTTTCATCCCTAATAAAACCAGTAATGTGTATAAGGAAAGTAAATACATCACAATATGGTCATCATATGATGACAGTGGCACATAAAATGTAAGCCACGTTGAGTTGAATTGATGTTTTCAGAACGTTTTACTTTTGTTTGTCCCATGTTATCAACTTTGTCCCATGTTATCAACAGAATTTAGATGTAAGATGAGTTACGACCGCATGCAGGTAACAGTCACACACAGTTGGGTTAGGAGGAGTTTTATGGTTTGTTTTAGAGCGGCCCACTGTTAGAATCACATTATTGGCTAACTTACAGGAAGGATCTGGACAGAAGGTTTTCCAGAGCGGCTGTTGAAGATGGCTCTAGACCTACAGCTACTAAAATGTCTGTCAGGGTTCTGTGTTCCCTCGATTCACTACAATAAGAGTTACATGCCATTAACACAGCACATACTTACAAAAGGTTACTTTTAGGACTGGGTAAAAATATGTATTTTCCGATGCATCACAATCAGAGTATGTGAGCGGAGTGAGGAGTGGAGCGGCACAATTTTGCAGGAGCGAGTTTTTAAACAATTGCCGCGTCAAAATGTGCAGAACATTCTGAGAATGAAACTTTTTAGCTCACAAAATTATAGGGCAAAGTTAATTAAAGAAGTGCAATAATAGGCAATAACATAGGCCTAATGTTTTATCTCTTTTTATGGAAATTTATTAATTTAATTTATTGTTTTGTTTTTTGTTCACAGAGCGGGGTTCCTCTAATCCAGGAGCGCAGAGCGAGCGAGGAGCAGGAAATGAACAACCAGGAGTGGAGCTTTAGCGGAGTGATTAAAGAATGCTGTGAGTGTGGAGGGGAAACTGTTGGCGCTCCGCTCCACTCACATATTCCGATCCCAATCTACATTTAAATTCCAAGATCTTTCTTTAACTCTATGCGAAACCCTCTAAAACAATGACAGGAAAATCACTCGCATTTACAACCAAATGTAGCAGCGAGATCAATTCACTTCGTGTTGAGAATACAACATTTTCTGTTTAATTTGTGTCCAAAGACGAGATCCATGTTTTTAATTTATTTCCCCATTTCAAATGCCCAATTCCCAAATGATGAAAAATGAATACAATATTTAGTAAAATGAATATGTTCGTATTGTCCCTAGTTAGAAGGTCCCCTGTATAATTAACAGCACTAGCTGGGAATTTCTTTCACGTGTAAGCAAAAGGCACATTATAACTGGAATATACCCATATGAATCAATATCAAATCGAAATCAGAATTTAATAAAATTGTGAATTGGAATCAAACAGGAAATCTGTACCAATACCCAGCCCTTGTTATAATATTTACAGTTCTCTCTGTATCTAGCTACACTAAAAAGAAAGTTAAGAAAACATGGAGGAATTGCTTATCAAATGATTTACTCACCCTCATGTCACTCCAAACATGAATGACTTTCATCTTGAACACAAAAGGTGAACATTTGCAGAATATCCTGGCTCATCCATTCTTTCTATATAATGAAAGTGAATGTGGACTGGAGCAGTCAAGCTCCAAAATGACAAAAAAATCACCACAAAAGTAGCATAAAAGAAGGTCATATGACTTTAGCCATATTTTCAAAGTATTTTGATGTCTTATATTACCCTTGTGTGAGTAACAGACAGACATTGACATTGTTATTCACAGATAATCTTCCCCTCCAGTGAGGATATGTTATTCCAAAATACACTTTGTCTTCCACAGAGGAAAGAAAGTGGATATAAGGGTGAGTACATGACACGTCAAGAGATGGTAGGTTGTTTAGTCTAGGTTGAGGAGTCTATAACACAAAACAAGGTCAACTATTTCTTTAAATGTGCCTATAATGTAATCCCAGTCTTCTGTTTAAATGTTTATGTATGTATGCAGAAAAGTCCTGCAATTGGTCACCATTTCTTAATGACCATTTTGTATAACCTTTTTGCCTGCACTCGTTCATTTGAAATGTGGATGGGTGGATGTACATTTGTAAAATTGAATGAAGTGATTGTGAATAAATAAGGTGAGATACGTACATGTTTTTGCGGTTGGATCTGTCCATGTCCTCTCTGCGGTCCACATCTGCAGCCGTGAGGAGAACAATCTGATTCCCATCATGACAGAGAAGCTTCAGGCCGATGAAGAGCTGGATCCTAAGAGCACACACCTCCATCGTGAAGGGCGGACAGGCCTGAAGTGAACACACAATGTACAGTCATGTTTAATATTGAATTATCTCTGATCCTTCAAGTCAAATAGAAGTTACATAAAGCCAAATTATTCATTATTGAAGTTCTGTTCTACGTAGGCAGCAAAGTAGGTTTTGAAGCAGAGCTCCAGTTGAACAAGACTGAGAAAGAAGGAACATGACAGGTGTACTTCAAATGAAACAGACAAGAACACAATAGGAAATCACATGATGACGTTACCTTCACGGTGGTGTCAACGTATGGATCATCCACCCGAGCTGCTACTGCACTGCACCTCACAGTAAAACACTGTAGAGCGTTCCTACCACAAACACGGAGAAAACATCAGCTTCTAGACGGCTTAATATTAACCTCCCCTTCACCTGCAGCTTTTATTTTGGAAAGCAGTGTTTATTTGACATTTGACAATGTTCCTCATTATAAATCCAGTGAAACAATTTCATCCATTTCTGTGGTACGGTGTCACAGAAAACTGAAAATGTTTATTAAGAACACCAATGTGTGCATACAGAACAGCGTATCCATTCAATCTGAAGCACACCACTTATTAATTGAAATAATTAGTAGCCTTCGGTCATTTAATACTCCCATATGACCATTAGAGGTTGACCAATAGTGGATTTTGAAAATACAGATAACTACAGTGGTGAAAAAAGGCCAAAAACTGATTAAGCAAAAGATTTATAGAACATGTATATATATATATATATATATATATACACATTTTTCTCTCCATACTATAACGGGCACAGACATAGAGACTACAAGAGTGCAAAATGATTCAAATCCCAGTAACAACCAGCGGCACTTTTTATAGCTTAATTTGGTAATATTCACCAGATTAAGGATTTTGTATACATTATATGTATATATTTCACCAGTTGAGGGTTTTCATGACTATTCACAAGATATGAAGTTGGAGACACAGTGTATGTGGTAACTGGGCACTGGTTTCCATATAGTCACATTTTTCTTCTCATTCCCTCGCTTCAATTTATAACACTTGATTTAACTAACAAAATGAAAAAATATGTATTGAAGTGAGGATAAAATATGGATAAATATTGTTAATGATGAAAGATTTCGATACAGCTAATCACCACGTGATAGTTTTATTTGACCTCTAGTGGCCGCTGTTATACTGTAGAAGCCTATGGTAGAGGAACTGCAACTATGACATATTGGTCTAGCTCTGATGACCATATTGCAATTCTGATGATAATTTGATTAATTGTGCAACCATGATGGTTCGAGATATACTGGGAGTCAAATAAAAAACACATTACAATCATAGCATTTTTATACACATTTTATATCGCCAGCAAAATCATTGCAATAATATCATGAATATTTGATATATCAGTCGTTTCCTACTCCCTGAAAGATATCAATGAAATAAATGTACTGAGATATCTCACGAACAGTTCTAGACTCTGTGAACAGCAAAAAAAAAAAATGTGTCCGCACGCCGCAATCTCTGACGCTTTCTGCCTGTCAATCATTTTGTGCATTCTCATAGTATTGTAGATGCTGCGAACTATTGAGGCTTAATGCCATTTTTATGCCATGCTGCTCATAACAGTTGTCAATTGAGGGCGCTATTTTGCTGCCATTGTTTTTGACAACCGCTTGGTGTCAGTCTAAGTAAAGCTCATTGGTATCTTTGGAGTGCGGGGTTTGGGGTGCGGGGTGGCTAAGTCAGCGGCTCAGCTTGTGGAGATTCTATAAGTGTATTTTTTACTTGGTTATAATTCTGTGAGTGCAGTAAATACAAAATATACTTATATACAAGATCTATTCTATATATATCTTATATGCTGCTTCTCAGGTGAATGCATCTTTTATTAAAGGATTTTTAGAATTATCATTTTTTATAAAATATTCAACATTCTCAGATGAAAAAAAATATTCTGCAGTAAATCTGCTAAAGAAAATGTACATTATTTTAAAATAATTGTTTATATTTATATTGGAAAACAAGCCAAAACAAAACAAAGCATAAACGTATTTTGTTTCAGTTTATAATGGGGCGAAGACTACGCCTCTCTCTCCTTTCTGTTCATTTCAATCTATCTTAAACTCACAAAAAACAAACTCTCTCTTATTAATATAGAAGCATATTGCCAATTTTCTTCATGATAAGAAATGCACAGTGGCATATATTATGATTAAATAAGTCGCGAATCATCACGTTTTAATCTAGCTGCAGCAAGCGTGCACACTCGAGGGATGAGCTTCCTGTGACGGAGTGTGTCTCAGCTGGGTGCACTTTCAATATCTCCCCCTTAGATCGGGACACTTTATGCAACTCACAGAAGAGGCGCTGGCCACTTTCTGAGTTTGTAGTTATTTACGTGATCTGCTGCCGTATTATTTTAACTTCATTAAAGCTATAATTCATTAAATATAACTGCATTAAAGATGTAACGTCGGGGTGTTTCCTTTAAAGATGCTCGACACGCAGGTTTTGCTTCAGTGGAGTGAGAGCTCCGGCTCCACTTATTCCACAACAAGAGTGCTTCTGTATTTACTTATTTAGTATTTTTGCATAATAATTACCTCATACTTTGATCTACATCACCTGAAGCGATTTGGAAAATTTACAGTGCATCTGGACTGTGAGCTGTGTAATTCTTCCTCTCATCAGTCAGGTGCGAACTGCAGTGCTGCTCTCATCACTAGTTTAATGTTATCTCATGTTACGCTTACATGAGATCAAACGACTATTCGGCAACGGAAAGTTTGTAATCGTTTTAACCCTAAACATTACAACATAAGAAGTGTCCATTCCATGATCATAATGGCTTATGGCTTACTTGTTGCCAAAAACCTTTCTGTTTCCAGACCCAAGCCTTCACCACTACACCACACTACCCATCGTACCTGGTGATGACGTAGAGAAACTGGTCACTTAGCACAGACTGAAGGGCCTTCTCTGGGTACTGGTATGTGGACACGAGCTCCACTGAGTTCTTCAAGCTGTATATGTAGCTGGTGTTCGGCAACGAGAAGAAAATAAACATACAAGTAGGTTCCCGGCATTTGGAGATGGTGGTTTCTTCATCCGTATCTGTTCAAATGTAAGAGGAAACCATTCAGACCAAGAGACAGACAGATAACTGTTTCACCATTATTTTTTACTGATATTCACACTTTTGTGCTTAATTGGTTATTAGTCCTTTAATATCAAGTCTGCTGAAAAATGGCACAATTTTGTGAATGTCTAAAAGATTAGCACCCAACAACAGGACAATTTAATGTAATGTTTGCAGAAATTACTGAACTTAACCCATTCATTTTTAAGTGAGAAACTAAGTTTATCATTTTAAGATTAACAGACCAAAAAATACACCCAAACGTTCACAACCGACTGAATCGCAAAACAACCTTGCATAAATATAATATTTAAATAATAACAATCTAAAAAATAAATATAATGTTATAAATAAGTTATAATAATAATGTAAATCATATTTATATAATAATAATAGTAATAATAATAATAATTATAAATAATTTATAATAATAGCCATATAAAACAATAATAACAAATAATATTAATTCTAATTTTTGTATTTATTATTTTAAAAACATTATAATTATTATTACTACTACTACTGCTGCTGCTGCTGCGGCTACTGCTGCTACTGCTACTGCTGCTGCTGCTGCGGCTACTGCTGCTAATGCTACTGCTGCTACTGCTACTGCTGCTGCTGCTGCGGCTACTGCTGCTACTGCTACTGCTGCTACTGCTACTGCTGCTACAGCTGCGGCTACTGCTACTACTGCTACTACTAATGCTGCTACTACTACTGCTAATACTGCTGCTACTGCTACTGTTACTGCTGCTACTGCTACTACTACTGCTACTGCTGCTGCTACTGCTACTGCTGCTACTGCTACTGCTGATGCTACTGCTACTGCTACTACTGCTGCTACTGCTACTGCTGCTAATTTACTGCTGCTACTACTGCTACTGCTACTACTGCTACTGCTATTGTTACTACTGCAACTAATGCTGCTACTGCTACTGCTGATACTGCTACTGTTGATACTGCTACTGTTGATAATGCTACTGCTGCTATTGCTACAACTGCTGCTACTGCTACTGTTGTTACTGCTACTGCTGCTACTGCTACTGCTGCTACTGCTAATGCTACTACTGCTACTGCTGCTACTACTGCTACTACTGCTGCTACTGCTACTATTCCTACTGCTACTACTGCTACTACTGCTACTACTGCTGCTACTGCTACTACTGCTACTATTCCTACTGCTGCTACTGCTGCTACTACTGCTACTACTGCTGCTACTGCTACTATTCCTACTGCTGCTACTACTGCTGCTTCTACTACTGCTATTACTACTACTACTACTAATGCTACTACTGCTGCTACTGCTACTACTAATGCTACTACTACTGCTAATACTGCTGCTACTGCTACTACTAATGCTACTACTACTACTGCTACTACTACTGCTAATGCTAATACTACTACTAATGCTACTACTGCTGCTGCTGCTACTGCTAATGCTACTGCTACTGCTGCTGCTGCTACTGCTAATGCTACTGCTACTGCTGCTGCTGCTACTGCTAATGCTACTGCTACTGCTGCTGCTGCTACTGCTGCTGCTACTGCTACTACTGCTGCTGCTACTGCTATTACTACTTTGGTAAGTCTTATTTATTTTGTTAATGCTTATTAAGTTTTTGGTGCCATGTTATGATTATTTATGTATCGTGTCAAAAAGCAGAAATATAACAATAATTAAAATCAGTTTGGCCTATTGCACATCCATCTCTTAGTCTACCCATAATGTAAAATTCTGGCATCATTTACTACATTACATCATTTATCAGGTTTGAAACATGTATTATTTGCTTTGTTTGGTGGAACACAAAAGGTGAATTAATAAAAAAAAATATCTTGGACACGGTTTTCCATATGCCGTTCTTCCTCGTAAAGCTATGAAATGGACTTTAAAAGTCAAGGTTGTTGTCATTGACACAAACTGCTATTTGTTCTTGTGTATCATGTGACCAAACGTCATTAACATCTTAATGCCTTCATATTTGATTTGAGTCTAATAGCGGAGGGGAAGATTATCAGCAAATAATGATTTGCATTTTTATCTGTTTCTAAAAAATCACATGGCTTTAGAATACTTGGAATATACAGTAATGCAAGAGTCATATGGTCTATAATTATAGGAAAAAGAGCAGTCAGACTACTTTTTCAAAAATGTACCTTGTGTTCAAGGAAAGAAAGAAAGTCATATGGGTTTAGAATAACATGAGGGTAAGTAAATGATGACAAGAATGTTTATTTTTGGATTAAATATTCCTTTAAACAATAATCTGTATTGTATCAGTCACAATCTACTGTATATTGGTCAATCTCTACAGATAACCCACTATCATGAATGTCAAGAGAACATAGTACATGCAGTGTAGTACACTTACCAGTAAATAAGGGGTGGAGCTGCAGGGAATGCAAACGTGTTTCCTCCACACTGCAACCTTCAAAGAAATCAGGTGCAAACCTCCTAGAAAGGGCACACTAGTAAAGTAACACCTGACAAACAGACATGGCACGTTCAGAAAGCAGCTGATGTTCTCTTAGGAGTTCATATACCTGTATAAGACATAAACTACACTTATGTCCCCTAGGCTCTCTGCCTCTATACCGGTCCACTCCAGAACTATAGAGACTCCACAATCCTGAGCTTCACTGCCCAACATCTCCTGATGCTTCGGGAACACAAAGAAGTTTTTTTGTTCATAGAGGGGGCTGAAGCCATCTTTCTTCATCTCTATAAGAAAGAAAAATATGGAAATCCATATTAACACAAAGTTGCAACTAGAAGACAAAAGAAATATGGAAAGCCAGATTAACACAGTTGCAAGTGGAACAAAGATTAAAAATATGGACAATCAGACTGACAGTTGCAACTAGAACAGGGATGGGCAACTATTTTGATAAAGGGGCCACATTGGCCTTTAAGTAGTGCATAGGGGGCCACATTGTATTCCTTTTGAGATACAATGTCCTGCATTGATTTGTTTTTTCTATCTTTTAAGCCCAGAAATAGTTGTGTACTAAATTTTATGAAGTGTATCTGTGACTAATGGGACTATTCTGCAATTGCCTAAAGTATTGAACTGCTCTACAAAGGTAGATAGTTTTCTATCAGGCATTAAAAAACAGAATAAAGGCAGAGCTTTTACCATCTCTACTTCCCTGTTAATTTATTATTCAATATAACAATCTCTACATCAGGGGTCTGTTTTAATAATAAAAAAAATTATTATAAAAACGTTTAATGTTTGTCGCAAAGCGGGTGAATTTACTTATTTTTTCTAAAACATCACCCGTTTACATGCTAAAAGGGTCATGATGCGGGTCTCCTCGATGGTTTGACTTTCATCGCACAACTGAATAACACCGGCTACATGACTATGATAAATGATTACTGCAAGAGTTAGATTAACATACAGATGCAAAGGGACTTCAACAATTCTAAATTGCACAAATAAAATATACATATACATATTCATCTCTGGCTTGCTTTTGCTCGCATGTTAATGATGCCGAGATCTACTTTTATATTTAATTTTATCACTGAGAAGGTTTACCTGCAAAATTAGTAGCACCAAACATCACAAGCAGCCTCAAGAATGGACACAGAGTAGCCGTATACCACTTTTCATTGAGCAGAATATTACACTACAGATCGCTAAATTTGTTCAAAGGGGAAAGCGAGATGGTTGCCAGATTGCACAAAATAAGTATAACATTAGGCGGAATATTTCCAATTTGAGCAAGTATAAATCTCAAACTGGGGGTGTTGTGTCTCTTATTAAACCATGCGGAGGGCCTGATCCAGCCCGCTGGCCGTAAATTGCCCATGTCTGCTTTAGCTGTTTGCGAGATTATCATTAAATCTGCCTCGGCAGTCTTAAATAGTCTATCACTTGAGCAGCCGCTGAAATATATTCAAAGGGAGAACCATGGCGTTGTTCTTTCCCTGCTGTCTGTGACCCAGTCACAGTGTGACCCCAGTGTGTGTGTGTGTGTGTGTGTGTGTGTGTGTGTATGTGTGTGTGTGTGTGTGTGTGTGTGTGTGTGTGTGTGTGTGTGTGTGTGTGTGTGTGTGTGTGTGTGTGTGTGTGTCACAAGTTGACGAGTCTGATAGGCAGACAAAGAATAATGGAGATGCGCACGCGCATGTGAGATTCTCCGTCCGGTTGCATTTTTTTCTCAAATCCGTAGATAAGCAAATGTACATGATATGATAACCGTCAATTTTCAAACAGTGGTATACCGTGAAACCGGTATACCTAAATGCAACTAGAAAAAAGATTAAAAATATTGAAAACCAGATTAATAAGAAGTTGCAACTGGAACAAAGATGAAAAATATGGACAATCATATTACACAGTTGCAACTAGAAGAAAGATTAAATCTATGGAAAGCCAGAATGGCACAAAGTTGCAACTAGAAGAAAGACTACAAATGTGGAAAGCCAGATTAACACAAAGTTGTAACTAAATGAATTACAAAAAAATATGAAAAACCATATATTTTGAGTTGCAACTAGTAATTGACCAATATCAGTCAGGCTTTTTAACTGGAGATAATTGTTCTTTATAGGAGGGATCATAATAATTGTCAGATCTCCCTTGAATCAATAAAAAATCTATTTTTTTACCCAAATATTCTTAGCCAATTGAAGTAAATATTGTATAAGATAAATGCCCTATTATTTCAGCAATTCATTCATGAACAGTAATGATGGCTATAAATGTAAATAATTGCATACAATCTAAATAAAGCAGTAAATCTGGCCATATATTTATCAATCTGAAAATACATAGTAAATCATGAATGTAAAGTTGAATTTATTCATGGAAATCCTGCATATACTATATTAATGTAGCTCTGAATATTTAAGTATAACTATGCGAAGTAATATTTAATCAAATAATTTTTTTTTGTTGTGATTTATAAATTATATAAAGAGTATTTACATGGTTAATAACTACATATTGAGGATTTATATTATACCATCAGACATGATAATTTGTATCAATTGAAATGTGTTCCCCTTTCCTTCTGGTACTACTGATAGACAGAGACAAATATCATGTTGATCTCATGGATGAATGCTAGCAAGGGATCTCTCAGAGGTATCCCCCTTGGTAGCACTTGTATGGCTGCTCATTTTTACTAGTTGCCCAGAAAAGTAGATGACTAGTAGTCGGCATGCCAGTGTTTATTTTAGCTTAAGAAATCAGGGGTAACATATACCAAAAAAGTTTTATTATTTATGAAAATTTGAAAACATTGATGGTTAACCTCAAAATAGATTTTGACAAATATTTTTGACAAAAGAAGAAAGCCATTTAAACCTAGCATGTAATTTTTATTAACCATCTTTACTTGATATATATGCACCTCCCGAGTCTCTCTCAGCAAGTGTGCTCTCAGCTAAGTGACGGTTAGTGTTCAAAGCTCTGTTAACAGAGAGTGTATAACAGAGGGAAAATGTTTGCATAAATGATCCTAGATCAGTCAGAAAACGCTACCTGGCACAAGCTGATATGTCAGTTGACATTTACCCTGTTAGCAAATAAACTAGCATACTCTCTCTTTGTCTAACATTTTAATTGCCTCAGTTGTTTGTATGGAAGCTGGCTTCTCTGCAGCACACTACAAGAGTTTTCTCTCAGAAACCCACCTCCTCCCCAGAACCAAAGGTCTAAATCTGCATCATGGTGATCATATGTATTTGTAATTGTGCAGCAGCAATAACATTTTGGTCCGGATGTCATCATACAGAACAAGCACAACATACAGGTGAAACTCGAAAAATTAGAATATCGTGCAAAAGTACATTAATTTCAGTAATTCAACTTAAAAGGTGAAACTAATATATTATATAGACTCATTACAAACAAAGTAAGATATTTCAAGCCTTTATTTGATATAATTTTGATGATAATGGTTTACAGCTTATGAAAACCCCAAATTCAGAATCTCAGAAAATTAGAATATTGTGAAAAGGTTCAGTATTGTAGGCTCGAAGTGTCACACTCTAATCAGCTAAACACCTGCAAAGGGTTCCTGAGCCTTTAAATGGTCTCTCAGTCTGGTTCAGTTGAATTCACAATCATGGGGAAGACTGCTGACCTGACAGTTGTGCAGAAAACCATCATTGACACCCTCCACAAGGAGGGAAAGCCTCAAAAGGTAATTGCAAAAGAAGTTGGATGTTCTCAAAGTGCTGTATCAAAGCACATTAATAGAAAGTTAAGTGGAAGGGAAAAGTGTGGAAGAAAAAGGTGCACAAGCAGCAGGGATGACCGTAGCCTGGAGAGGATTGTCAGGAAAAGGCCATTCAAATGTGTGGGGAGCTTCACAAGGAGTGGACTGAGGCTGGAGTTACTGCATCAAGAGCCACCACACACAGACGGGTCCTGGACATGGGCTTCAAATGTCAAACGTCTTACCTGGGCTAAAGAAAAAAAGAACTGGTCTGTTGCTCAGTGGTCCAAAGTCCTCTTTTCTGATGAGAGCAAATTTTGCATCTCATTTGGAAACCAAGGTCCCAGAGTCTGGAGGAAGAATGGAGAGGCACACAATCCAAGATGCTTGAAGTCCAGTGTGAAGTTTCCACAGTCTGTGTTGGTTTGGGGAGCCATGTCATCGGCTGGTGTTGGTCCACTGTGCTTTATTAAGTCCAGAGTCAACGCAGCCGTCTACCGGGACATTTTAGAGCACTTCATGCTTCCTTCAGCAGACAAGCTTTATGGAGATGCTGACTTCATTTTCCAGCAGGACTTGGCACCTGCCTACACTGCCAAAAGTACCAAAACCTGGTTCAATGACCATGGTATTACTGTGCTTGATTGGCCAGCAAACTCGCCTGGCCTGAACCCCATAGAGAATCTATGGGGCACTGCCAAGAGAAAGATGAGAGACATGAGACCAAACAATGCAGAAGAGCTGAAGGCCGCTATTGAAGCATCTTGGTCTTCCATAACACCTCAGCAGTGCCACAGGCTGATAGCATCCATGCCACGCCGCATTGAGGCAGTAATTAATGCAAAAGGGGCCCAAACCAAGTACTGAGTACATATGCATGATTATACTTTTCAGAGGACCGACATTTCTGTATTTAAAATCCTTTTTTTATTGATTTCATGTAATATTCTAATTTTCTGAGATTCTGAATTTGAGGTTTTCATAAGCTGTAAGCCATAATCATCAAAATTATATCAAATAAAGGCTTGAAATATCTTACTTTGCTTGTAATGAGTCTATATAATATATTAGTTTCACCTTTTAAGTTGAATTACTGAAATTAATGAACTTTTGCACGATATTCAAATTTTTCGAGTTTCACCTGTAAATCATCTGATCCACCACAAACAGTCGACACAGGCGCAACATATCTACTAGTACCTGAACTAATCTACTAAGATCTCAGTGTTTGAGGCGAGTGAATGTGTTTGTATTAGTCATACCTGCATCTTCATCTAAGCCAGCTTCATTCATGGTATCATCTGGAAGAAGTGCATGTTCCCCTGTGGCCTGACTGTTCTTCTGCTGATGCATGAGCTTAACCACCAGCACCTCAATATCGCTCTGCAGGGCCACGTATCCACAACAGAACGCCACCTGAGACGGGCTCCAGCCCTGCAGGTGAAGAATCAGAACCCGCTCAAAGTCCAGCACAGAAAGCTGCTCGCTCAGTGTCTGCCGCTTCAGACTGAAGACCACCAGACTCTTGGAACAGCCCACCAGGAGATCACCTGCAACAGTAACATCAAGAGAGCATTCAAATACATGTTCATGTACACTCTCAACTATGACAAAATTAATTATTTTAATATCTTGACCACCTCTTTTATTCCAAGAAATACAGAGGGTGCTGAAAGTGATCTATCAGCCTGTTGGCTGAGGTGTATGTGTATTGGGACTCTGCAAATGGACACAATTAGAACACAGTGGAGGCTAAAAGTGGTCTGTTGATTGGTCAGTTTAAATGTATTAGGTCTGCTTGTGGTCACATGGTCAAGGAAAGGATAAAAGTTGAGTTGAACTTATGCTCAGGGTGCTCTTTTCTCTCCTCTCTGGGCTCTGCTCTTGGGTGACAGTTTCAGGCCTTAAGGCCAGACCCTAGCTCTCAATGACCTCTCTCTCTACCCTTTCTTTCTCTTTCTATCATCCAGTCTCTCTCACTCAGGTAGTATGCATACTGGTTTCATATTCATATTTCAAATATCTAATTTGTAACTAAAAAATCTAAATTGTAACATCTGATGTAACCTTTTAAGACATTACTGTTATTAAACATTTTCAACTTAATCTATGTCTGGTTTCTAGCACTGTGTAAACTATATATACACCCACCTAAAGGATTATTAGGAACACCATACTAATACTGTGTTTGACCCCCTTTCACCTTCAGAACTGCCTTAATTCTACGTGGCATTGATTCAACAAGGTGCTGAAAGCATTCTTTAGAAATGTTGGCCCATATTGATAGGATAGCATCTTGCAGTTGATGGAGATTTGTGGGATGCACATCCAGGGCACGAAGCTCCCGTTCCACCACATCCCAAAGATGCTCTATTGGGTTGAGATCTGGTGACTGTGGGGGCCATTTTAGTACAGTGAACTCATTGTCATGTTCAAGAAACCAATTTGAAATGATTCGATCTTTGTGACATGGTGCATTATCCTGCTGGAAGTAGCCATCAGAGGATGGGTACATGGTGGCCATAAAGGGATGGACATGGTCAGAAACAATGCTCAGGTAGGCCGTGGCATTTAAACGATGCCCAATTGGCACTAAGGTGCCTAAAGTGTGCCAAGAAAACATCCCCCACACCATTACACCACCACCACCACCAGCCTGCACAGTGGTAACAAGGCATGATGGATCCATGTTCTCATTCTGTTTACGCCAAATTATGACTCTACCATCTGAATGCCTCTACAGAAATCGAGACTCATCAGACCAGGCAACATTTTTCCAGTCTTCAACTGTCCAATTTTGGTGAGCTCTTGCAAATTGTAGCCTCTTTTTCCTACTTGTAGTGGAGATGAGTGGTACCCGGTGGGGTCTTCTGCTGTTGTAGCCCATCCGCCTCAAGGTTGTGCGTGTTGTGGCTTCACAAATGCTTTGCTGCATACCTCGGTTGTAACGAGTGGTTATTTCAGGCAAAGTTGCTCTTCTATCAGCTTGAATCAGTCCGCCCATTCTCCTCTGACCTCTAGCATCAACAAGGCATTTTCGCCCACAGGACTGCCGCATACTGGATGTTTTTCCCTTTTCACACCATTCTTTGTAAACCCTACAAATGGTTGTGCGTGAAAATCCCAGTAACTGAGCAGATTGTGAAATACTCATTCCGGTCCGTCTGGCACCAACAACCATGCCACGCTCAAAATTGCTTAAATCACCTTTCTTTCCCATTCTGACATTCAGTTTGGAGTTCAGGAGATTGTCTTGACCAGGACCACACCCCTAAATGCATTGAAGCAACTGCCATGTGATTGGTTGATTAGATAATTGCATTAATGAGAAATTGAACAGGTGTTCCTAATAATCCTTTAGGTTAGTGTATATATATTCAAGAGCTCCATATTGCTTAACAATAAGGTCATAGTTTGGTTCTAAACAATGTTCTCCCACATTTTTAGCTATTCGAACTGCGCTTATAAGTAGCAGAAGGTATTTTATTTATTCATGTTTATTCAATTGTTTAGTGAACTCAACATTCCTACGCTTGAACCACTGTAGTCGGAAAAACCCACCATACAATCAATTCAAATTCTACAAACTATTGCTCATACTTAGGGTTAGTTAAGGAAAGCTCTGATCCATAAATGCATGGAGATTTGGCAGGAAAAGTGGGATGAAGATCTGAAAGGAAGAAGATATTTTAAAATTAAAAAATCAGTTAAAATAAAGATCTATAAAGAAAAGAACAGAAGAGAGGATATAATAATAACAAGACTCAGACTTGATCACTCAGGATTAAACAGTACATTGGCAGTTCTAGGGAACATAATTAGTAATAAGTGTGCTAAATGTGGAGATACAAATATGTAGATGATGTCATCATGCATTGTTCCACATATGAATCTGACAGAAGAAACTTGCATGACAAAGTAAGAGAAACTGGATGGGCGTGGAATCTAAAAGGGGTATTGGGAACAGAATGGGTAAGAGAGATCAGGAGGGCACTTTTTACCCTTTTTAAATGCACTGTATTGAATAATAGAATATGAGCTAAGTGACACGGTGATACACACTCTTGTACATTAGGTGGCGGTATGCAGCTTTAAAAGTTGTTTACGATCCGCCAAAAATCGAAGAGAAGAAGAAGAGCAGGCGTGCTTGAAAACGAGTGACAAACAGTGCACCAGTAAATAAAAATGTAACTTGAGCTGGGACAGGTGTGCTGAAGGCAGAGTTGTGTGCCGTGCTGGTTTGTGAAAGGAAAAGGTGATGTGGGAAAAGAACACGATTTGAGTGAAGAGAAGAAAACGGCAAAGGGACCAACAGTGCCCATCAATGGAAATTGCAGGCCTGGATCACACAGCTGTCGAAAACACTTCTGAGTTCATGTGGAGGAGCGTAAGTCAAAGGGAACCGCAAGCAGAAGAGCTCAGCAGTCACGGTGTGACGGAACAAAGGTCGAAAGCTGAAGCTCCAGGATATCGCTTGAACATACCTGTGTTCCCTTCAATTGATTCTCCATTTGCGCTCCTGTAACACTGCCCCACTCACGAAGGTAAACGCAAACCCTCTGGAACCAGTGTACATCATTCATCTACCCCATCGCACATGTACTCTCCCGCTCATATTCTCCCTCATGCATTTACACCCACACGCATTCATACACATTGCGTTATGTACTGCTTGGTGTTTTTGATCATTGTTTTCTTTTTGTGATACTTGGGAATTCTTTTCCTTGTGTTGTGTTCTGAAATAATATTGATCTGCTGTGTTCATTTGAAAAATATATTTTGAAAACCGAAAAAGTTTCTCATTGTGAATTCATTGAAAATACTTTTACACATTTCCATAACCGGTGGTGTTTGAGTTATGTGTTCATTTTGACCCAAACCTGTCTGGTGCCAAATTTATTTTAAGTTGTCTACATTTATTTCGGAGTCTGCCACCATTACACCTTAAAGGAATATTGCACCCTAGGGATGTGCTGAACGATTAAATATGATCGTTGTACAGTAAATGCAGAACATGACACTGAATCAACATTAGTGGAAATTTAACAGGCATATTTATTGAAAACAACTGAATGAATAGTGCAGGACCAGTTGATCAACCCAGCCTTTTCTAAACTGATTTCACCAAGTAAAAGTTACTTAACATTTAGGGCTGGGTTTCAAGTAAGCTATATTTTAGGCACCGACGAATTGCCTATCGAGTATCTAAAAATGTCTTGTCGTTCGGTACCAAATTTCAATACCTAAGAGGTTAATCTCGTCAACGTCTGTGATAAGCATGTAGCATGCTAGATGTGCCGGTGATTAGGCATCAAGGAAAAAAACAAGGTTACGCCCAGAGACGTGTAGTGTGTATGTGTCTCAACCCCCATACATGTGAAAAGATGTGGAAAAGATCAAAAGTGTGGCTACATTTCACCAGGCTCGATGCCAACAGCGTGCGATACAATATTTGATTAGATATTTGCTGCCAAGACCGGTAACACGACAAATCTGATGAAGCACTTGACAGTGCATGGAATAAATTTAAAGAGCAGAAAGTTGCTCCGTCTTCGACTGCAAGAAGACCGAACCGGTGCAGTCATCCCCTCAGCGTCCTTCTGCCACACGAGTCCTCCTCCAAAACTACTGATGAATGTAGCGGCGCTATGACTGGAACACCGACAGGTAAGGTTAACGTTTAGCAGGCAAACTTGTAGTGGTACATGCTTGTGTACTTGTTCAATTAATGTTTCTGTGCATGGTGACATAGTCCTATAAACTGGGACCTACATAACAAATCAAATCACTTTATTGTCACACTACCATGTACACAAGTGCAACAGTAGGTGAAAGTGTTGTGTGCAGTTCCGAGCAACATAGCAGTCATGACAGTGACGAGACATATACCAATTACAGTAAACAACATACATACACAACACAATTTACATATCAAATGTACACATACTTACACAACACAATAATTATATACAATGTACAGTAGACAATACACACAATATAGAATACACAATAAACAACAAGTAAGTATATGAAATATATACAAGTAGTTGTATTGAGGAGAATATGTTGATAGTCCAGTGTGAGATTATAGATGTATGAATAAAGTGCAGTGCTAATTATTGATCCTGATAGATCAAGTGTTCAACAGTGTGATTGCTTGGAGGAAGAAGCTATCATGTTGTCGGCTGGTGTAGGTCCTGATGCTGCGATACCGCCTGCCTGATGGTAGCAGTAAGAACAGACCATGACTCGGGTGGCTGGAGTCTCTGATGATCCTCCGAGCTTTTTTCACACACTGCCTTGTATATATGTCCTGGAGGGAGGGAAGCTCAACTCCGATGACGTTTCTGGCCGTTCGCACCACCCTTTGCAGGGCTTTGCAGTTGTGGGCGGTGCTATTGCCGTACCAGGCGGTGATGCAGCCAGTCAGGATGCTCTCTACAGTACTAGTGTAGAACCGTGTGAGGATGTGTTGGTTCATTCCAAACTTCCTCAGCCGTCTCAGGAAGAAGAGGCGCTGGTGAGCCTTCTTCACAATGACCTCAGTGTGGACGGACCATGTGAGTTCCTCAGTAATGTGGACACCGAGGAACTTGAAACTGCTGACTCTCTCTACCGGTGCTCCGTTAATGGTGATGGGGCTGTGTTCTCCGTCTTTCTTCCTGAAGTCCACTACAAGCTCCTTGGTCTTACTGACATTGAGCGAGAGGTGGTGCTCCTGACACCAGAGTGTGCACCTCCTGTCTGTAGGCTCTTTCATCATTGTCAGTGATCAGACCTACCACCGTCGTATCGTCAGCAAACTTAATGATGGTACTGGAGCTATGTGTTGCCACACAGTCATGTGTGTATAGGGAATACAGGAGTGGGCTGAGAACACAGCCCTGCGGGGCTCCAGTGTTGAGGGTCAGTGATGAGGTGTTGCTGCCCATTCTAACCACCTGACGTCTGCCTGACAGGAAATCCAGGATCCAGCTGCACAGCGAGCGGTTTAAGCCCAGAGCCCGGAGTTTCTCATCAAGCTTGGAGGGCACTATGGTGTTGAATGCTGAGCTGTAGTCTACAAACAGCATTCTCACATATGTGTTCCTTTTTTCCAGATGGGAGAGAGCAGTGTGTAGTGTAGATGCAATGGCATCATCAGTGGAGCGGTTGTTGCGGTAGGCAAACTGCAATGGGTCCAAAGAGGTGGGCAGAGCAGAGCAGATGTGATCTCTGATTAACCTCTCGAAGCATTTGCTGATGATGGGGGTCAGAGCAACAGGACGCCAATCATTTAAGCAATTGATTATAGCTTGCTTCAGTACAGGCACAATGGTTGATGTTTTGAAGCATGTGGGGACAACAGACAGGGAGAGGGACAGGTTGAAAATGTCCGTAAAAACACCAGCCAGTTGATTCGCGCACGCTCTGATGACACGGCCCGGAATGCCGTCTGGACCCTCGGATTTACGGATGTTCACCCGTCGGAAGGATCGGGTTACATCCACAACAGAGACTGAGAGTGAACCAACCTCTGTAGCATCAGCCGCGAGTGCTCTCTCCGCAAGGGCGGTGTTATTGTCCTCGAAACGAGCATAGAATGTATTAAGTTCGTCCGGGAGAGATGCAGCGGTGTTCATGGCGGAGTCTTTATTCCGTTTGTAGTCCGTGATGGTGTTAATTCCCTGCCACATACTTCTGGAGTCAGTGGTGTTGAACTGACCTTCAAGTTTGTGCCTGTACTGGCGTTTGGCTGCACTGATAGTGTTACGGAGGGCATAACTGGCTTGTTTTAGCAGAATTAAAAGCGGAGGTCCGCGCGAACATCGCCGTTAACCCATGGTTTCTGGTTGGGGTATATCCGTATTGTTTTGGTCGAACAACGTCCTCTACGCACTTCCTGATGAAACACGTTACGCTGTCAGCGTAAACCTCGATGTCGTCATCAGAGGCGGACCGGAACATCTCCCAGTCCGCGTGATCAAAACAGTCTTGTAGCGCAGAGTCTGATTGGTCTGACCAGCACTGGATCGTTCTGAGGGTGGGTGCTTCCCGTTTCAGTTTCTGCCTGTAAGCGGGCAAAAGCAGAATGGAAGCGTGGTCCGATTTGCCAAATGGGGGGCGGGGGAGGGATTTGTAGCCATCCCGGAAGGGAGAGTAACAATGATCTAAAACCCGGTCCCCTCGTGTGTTGAACTTTGTGTTGGTGGTATTTTGGAGCGATTGTTTTGAAGTTGGCTTTGTTAAAGTCCCCGGTAACAATGAACGCAGCCTCAGGGTGCACGGTTTCCTGCTCACTTATACACCCATACAGTTCCCTGAGTGCCCGGTCTGTGTCGGCTTGTGGGGGGATGTACACAGCTGTGATGATGACCGCTGTGAATTCCCTCGGTAGCCAGAATGGTCGACACAGAAGCATGAGATATTCCAGATCAGGAGAGCAGAAAGACTTGATGAAATGTACGTTCCTCTGATCACACCATGATTTGTTGATCATAAAACATACACCACCACCTCTGCTTTTACCTGAGAGGTCTTTCGCTCTGTCCGCTCGGTGCACGGAGAACCCCGTGATTTCGATGGCCGAGTCTGGAATCTCCGCAGCCAGCCAGGTTGCTGTAAGGCAGATAACACAGCAATCTCTCGTCTCTCCTTGGAAAGAAATCCGCGCTCTCAGCTCGCAGAGCTTGTTGTCCAGAGACTGAACATTTGCCAGTAGTATACTGATATACGTTAGATATTGTTTGTATGTATGGCTATAGATAGCTAGATAAATCGATGCTAAAAATGCTTTAAGGTTGACGGTAACTGATCAAGTTTAACATACATTAAACTAGTTATCTTGTTAAACTGTATTTATCCATAGTGTTGACTGAATTAACAGTTTAGCTTTCTTGTTTGTTTTTTTTCCTCTTCACATTAATGTTATAGCCTCTGTCCTTGGCATGAGCAGAATAGAAGGCTCAGGAGATGAGTCTTTGTGTCTGTAAAAAACAAAAAGTCAACAAACAGCAAAAAGGTTTTGAGGTAATGTTTGTAATCTTGTTAAAATAGATTTCATAAAATTGGTATCGAAAAAAGTATCGTTTAGGAACCGGTATCAAAATCAAGTAATTGTAATCGATATCTAAATTTTTTTAACGATACCCAGACCTACTTAATATTAAAACCGTCTGGACATTGTTGAACATAATTAACAGGTACACTAAGCCAAATGTGCTGAAAAGTTGAGTATATTTCATGACCTGATCTAATATAACAGCTATTCTTTAAAGAACATTTAAAACCAATAATATTTACGATGAATAAAGTACCGCTGCTCCCTATAAGCAGACTACGCAGTTTGTGTAGGGCACCACCTCCCTAGGGGAGCACCAGAAAGTCCACCGGCTGCCCGTACTTGCACGCTATATGTTATTCAAGGACCCGAAAGCAGTGGAACAAAGATGATCCCTTCAAGCTCATATCATGCAAACCCACCTTCTGATGTTTTCAGAAGAGATATGACAGGTTTGGGTGAGAAACAGATAAAAATGTAAGTCCTTTTTTAAAATCCACACTTAGTAAGTCCTTTGTAAATACACACTTTCCCTTTCACATCGACATTCTGATGTGGACAAATGTGTTAAGTAATCGTGCAGTCAGAAGTTGCATGATAAGGCAGATACTGACTATATAGTAATCCGCAGCTAGAGGGCGCCCAGTGCTGCATGTCACTTAAAAAGCCGCAAAGCCTCAGATGAAGTGGCTAAGCGGGTTCAACGGAAACTATGTTTGACCGTTTCGCTATAATATAACTTTATTGTTTTCGGCAAACACCTTGATAGTGTGTTAAAGTACAACATGAAAACAAGCACTGTTGATCTACTTGTTTCATCCCAGCCTACAATTACTCCAGCGATCACAGGGAAAGCTCGAAGGCACATTCAGCTGACATCATTATCTTAGAAACGTTATGTTAAGTACAGTATACGCAGCATGTTATGATTTGACTTAATTTTTCAAGTGCAAAGGTCTTAAAGTCCTAAATATCCCACGATCCACAACTTAAAATTTTAATGAACTCATATGTAGTCTTTTAAAAATAAGTTATTTTTAGCAATGGACTAATTCATTAACAGTAATTAAATTACCTAATTTGTTCCAAATATATCATAAATGTATTCAAATACATATTAATATGAATATTTTAAGAGGAAAATACCATTACTTGCATTCCTTAAGTGTAATAATTTAATTTATTTTTAAACAGTATTGTGCATGCTCATTATTTTGAGTCCTCCACATGCGTTTTGTGATATTAACGTTAACGATTAATCGATCGTTAATTTCCACGACGATCAATTATGAAAATGTCTGAAAATGAACATCCTTAATCTGTTCCTCACCTTTATTGCTTCAGAAGACATTGATTTAACCACTGGAGTCATATGTATTTCTTTTATGTTGCCTTTGTGCTTTTTGGACCTTCTGAGTTCTGGTCACCATTTACTTGCATTGTGAAGACAAACAGAACTGAAGTAATCTAAAAAAAAGAAAATGTCACATCTGGAATGGCATGAGGGTGAGTACATGATGACAGAAATCATTTTTGAGTGAACTATACTTAAGTATTAAATGTCAGAAAAAAATGGCTGTCATAATTATGGGTCTATCTCTACTTCTATAGACCTGTACTTTTGTAGTTTTTACACCAATATTTACACTTTTCCACTCTTCCATGTTCTTAAATATCTTTAAAATATATGGTATAAAAATAAGGGTCAAAATTATCATATATCTCTATGTAAATACTGGAAACAAATTCAGTCAAAATTATTGGAGTATCTATCTAAACTAGGGCTGCCCCGACCAAAGATTTTCCTAGTAGACTAGTTGTCGTTAGTTTAAGTCGACTAGTTGTTGCACGTTTATGATATTAATTTATTTAATTACCGGAATATATATATTTTTGGGGGGCATCAGAAAATGGTTCCAGGTCTGAGAAAGAATGTTATACATTACAGAGAAATACTAGACTGTAATAATGAGCCTTTCAAATATTAATTTTACAAGCACATGCACGAAGCGAGCCACAGCGACACCGGGAAAAGCAGTAATGTTCCTGAATGTGTTGGAAAAACCAAAAAGGAGACTGTCTGAACATTTTAATTAATTTATAGAGAGAAATGCACATTAAGGTTGAGCAAATCGATGATTATCTCGGTAATTGATGATGGTCAGAGTGATCATCGCTGATGACTTTGATGTCATGATGATATTTGGCTCACTGCACATGTATTAAATTATTATTGTTAGGGTATTATCAAATTAATATTACAAATAATTTTCCCTGTAGTTTCAAATCAATGTGTCTTGCTTTATAGTGTAGGCTTAACCCTAAACCTGCTTAACGAAAATTACCCCATAGTACCATCTAGCATCAAACCAGTGGTAATACCGGTTTCCTGTGGAGTTTTTTCTGTGACCAACCGACCAATCAAAACTTGGTCAACCAAGGCTCTTCTCGTCGACCCTCGGGGGCAGCCCTAATCTAGACCAATAACTTGGACAATGTTTTTCTGTTATTTATACGTATCAATTTTTAAATATTGCAAAGAATAAACTAAAAATAATTTATTTCCACTAAATCAGTTAAAATTCCTAAATATTGTTTACCGATAGATGGCACTATCTGATAAGTCTCTAAAAATTGCACCCAACAATTATATTACACCACTATGGATTCAACTGTGATCACAGGTAAACTTAATTTTATTGTGTTGCTTGCATAAAAATTTTTTTTTTTTTCAGTATTATATTATTAGTATCGGTCATAAACATTTTTTTATCTCTACTAGTAACCATTAAGAACTCCATAGCAACCATTTAGAACACCATAGCAACTGTAATGCAATTATCTGGAAACAACCCTGAACAGCCAAGCAATGCCCTAACAACAACCAAGAGCATCCTAGCATTGGATGTCATTTTTGGCAAAACAAAATTACACACCTTTGAAGGCAGGGGCTGTAATGATCTGCAAGTGCTTTGCAAGCAGCGTTCACCTGTAAGAGGGCAGCACGCCATACACAGTGGTGGTTCAAACAGCGGGATCTCTATGATCTCCATCTGTTCTTTAGGAGCACAGCGGAAAGATGAGCCCCGCAGGAGGTGACCCAGCAGACGTACCCCGACACGGGTCTTCTCAGCAGCCTGGTACCTCCAGTTAGTATATGCTCTGAGATACGTCACCTTGTTCTTCTCCTCAATGGTCACTAGATAGTTCCCTAGAAATAAGCACAAACATACAAAAGCATTTAGCAGAATTTGTCTCTTTTCCAAGTAGGAATTGGTGTAAAAATTACTTTTAATTAAAGCAATACCATGTTTTTGGATATTTACTATGGTAATACTATGTTTTGAAACATGGAACCATTGTAATATTGTGGCATTTCTATACATACACCCTTGCAATTCCATGCATTTCAAACATGTCATTAAATATTACAATGCTATGCATTTTGAGCATGTGACACCATGTTTAAATGTGTGTATAGTTATACTGTCACTAACCCACAGCGCTGTGACGGATACTGTGCACCGAGCCCATGCTGCTGAAGCGGCAGATGAGCGGACATCCCTCCCGCTGCAGGTCGTACACCTCGATCTTACAGCCTCCAGCCGACACTACGAACAGCGCCCCGCCGCCGCAGCACACCAGCCCGGGCTCCTGCTCCACCGCCACGATCTGCTGCGACGCGAACGGGTGGCAGTTATAGACGTGCACCATTTCTGCGGCGGGGAATGTACACTACATTCTTGTAAAGCACGGAAGACTGCGCTGCTGTGCTGAAGAGGAGAAACAGTGGAATGGCAGTTGGTGTGACATGCAGGGAGTATAAATGGGCGTGGCTTGGTGGGCCCGAAGTTTTGGTAAGTTACAATGGGTCTAAATAACAATTCTGCTATTTTATTCATCACAAATGTAGATTTTAGCGCATATTTTACACATATACGAGCTACGTACTTTAAAACGAAACTGTCTCAAAATGATGATGCCTTAAAATTATAAAAATCCTCAAGCCATTACTTCGTATTATCTGTTATGTATTACCATAATGGTTTTATACACAGTAATGTAACCTATTATTGTGTTACTATTATTTTTGTTGTATACCTATACACGTGTAATTTTCCTCAGTATGTACTGGGATGTATCAGTATAATATTTGCCTTTTTTTTTTTTTTTTACAAAGTACATTTTAAATGCAATAAAAATATCAGATTTTTAAACTTTTACTGTGTATTTTTATTCACCAGACTGCTGTGTCACACGGTACCTGTGGTTTTTCACTGCGCTGTTGAGGACGGATCAATCACAGTCGATTGTAATACTTGATCTTTTTTCTCTCTAAATTATTTTGTATATGAATTAGGCAGATTTTCATTGTCTATCATGCATCAATCTTTAGAATTGTTAGATGTAAACGGCTATACTGAGATTCCAATGCGGCTCAAAGGCGAATCCAGCTTTTTGAGCCGCATAGCGCCACCTGAAGGTATGAACCAATAGGACACTGTCACCACCGAGTATATGGCAACCAATGCTGGTGTTTCATCTCAGTCTGATCAATATCACATGCCTCGAAGTCTTGTGACGATCATCATCTCAAAATCATTAACGCTGTTCATTAGCCCAACAACAAATGTATAATTAACTCATGCTGGAAAAAAAATAAACAGTTGACTAAAAATTCACCGGTATGAAAATGGAAACTTTCTGAAAATAAGAATGTGATAGTATGATCGTACATTGGTTTTAATACCTGTCAATCAAGCAGCATGGCTTTTGATTGGTTGCTTTTATTGTTTGTTATTTTAGTGGTGTGATGTCAATAAATTAGTGCACCGTTTATTAGCTTCAACACCACATCTAAGACATAATCACAAATTTTGTATAATCTTTTAACAAAAAAATAGTTAATTCAAAATGTTATACAGCCAGTTTCGTCCTGCATTTAGCAACTCATTTGCACAGTGACATTATTTAAGTTCCCCTATTTTGCATTTATATTTTGCTTAAAATTAAGTCTACTTTTTAGGACCTTTAAGATTTTGTGTAATGACATTATTTTTACCAAAATTAAACGTAGTATGAAGATTTTGGCATTGCAGTACTGAGAATTTTGGGGGGGCACGTGTTTAATTTTCATGGAAATAATGTCAGTGCATATTGGCATTCTGTAGGACATAACTTTATTGCCATTATGTTACAGTGCATAGACAAAAACCTGTGTACCATAAAAAATGCCTATGTGAATCATAAGAACACAAAGAGCATTAAGACTATTGGAACATGTAAACGTTTACAGTGCTTGTGAGTGGACGGCATGGCTTCAAGTGATATTTCATTCAGAGATTAAAATCTTTCAATCCAAGGTTGTGTTGTCTTGGCCCAGGACAGTTACTGGCCACTGGCAGGGCTCTTGGGGGAATTTGCACAGGTGGAGGGAAGAGAACATGTATTGATCCAAAGGGTCCAGAGGTTCTTTGTTGAATATCCTAGAGTACACCAAAAGACAAAAAAAAAGTATTTTCTTGGTTGGCTGATTAGCAGCACCTACTCGACAAACTCTGTAGTAAATGAAATATGATAATTTACTGTTCACTGTGCTCTCAAACGTATGTTCAAACCATCATACAGATCAGAAAGGTTTTGAGTAGAATACAACAAACATATTTTTTCACTCACAAACCAAATGTATAGCATATCGAGTAAAAACCTGTGAAAGCACAAAGTTTATAAGTTGTAAACAGATGTGGCTTTTTCTCATAAACAGAATATTAAAAACAGCATTTTCTCCCGATTAAAACAAGCCCAAATACAATGTGATATGATGCGTAAATCTTCAGATAATCCGATAAAAATCATATAATCTTGGAGAAAATGTGGGGCTACAGTAGATATCTTTTTAATAGGGCTATTGATTTAACAAGTTAATTAACATGCATAAATCATGAAATAAAAGTATGCAATTTTTACTGTCTGAGCTATTCTTGAAATACATGTAACACTGTGTTTTTACAAGCCATGTCAGCAGAAGGCATTCCAGTCTTCTCAGTAACCTTATGAAGCTATTTTCTTCTACGTGTAGAGGGTCCTTTCATGGGGGCTGCCATGTTGTGATCACATGACCAGCCAAATACTACTTGCTTAATCTCAGTAACCGGCACGTTATTGGACACTTTAGCACATTAATTAAATGAATCATGGCTAACTTTGAATAGAGAATTTCTACAACAGCATCTTTAACTGAAAACATCCACACCACTAGGTGTCACTGTAAGTCATTGACAGCATGAACAAAACTTCCTGAGCACACCTTTAAAGCTACTTTTAGTATCAATGTTTTAATTGTCTGTCACAATGATGCAATGTAATTAAATCTAAATATACAGTAGTTTGCAAATATTGCAATTACTTGTAAATAATTCACATTGTGACATGTAGATACATTTTTGGAGATTAATTCCCTAACAGTGAAAATCACCTACCGCTGGTTCATAGATGTCACATTTAACCTCAACAGGAACTTTCATCTCCAGTTGGTCATCAGCAGTGGTGTGTGAACCAGTGCAGAAACCCTTGCGCTTTTTCAGCAAAAAAAAAAAAGATTACTACACATGCAGACATTTTAAACAATTGCAATACAAAACGTGCTCAAAGAGTTTAGATTAGAAAAGAAGTGTTTCTAAATTTCTTTCATTGATTAAATCTGGGTGTACATTTATGTTGTGGCTATACTTTTAAAGGAATATATATTTGAGCATTTCTGGACTGACCCCATTTCCTTAAATTCCTTACATATGCTGTAACCTTGATTTTGTGCTTTTTTTGACTAAATGTAATCAATATTATACCACAAATGTTGGTAATTAAGCTTAACTAGTACTGAATGTAGAACATTCCCTTAAACTCTGCGTAGGAGAAGGATGTGTGATCATTTTATGCCTAAAACATAAACGTGAACTGAATTGTAATTTTGAAACATATGTATAAAAAATCATGAGCACTCAAATGAGATGAGGACTCTAGTCATATCAGTAACCTTATAAAAGCTGTTTTATTCCACATGGGGTGGCGTGCCTCATGGGGGCAGCCATTTTAGAATCACATAACCAGCCAAATAATACTCGCTTAATTGTCTTGTTATTGGACACTTTCACTCTTGGATTAAATTAATCATGGCTGATTGTGAATAGTGAATTTCTTCAATGACATCTGTAACTGAAAACTATTGATTTTAACGATGCTGCTTCCACACCACTAAGTGTCACTGTAACACCCTGTCTACACAGGACGCATGCGTTGCAATAAACGGGTGCCCGTTCCATTTTGTGCTGCGTGCGCTGGCGCTACTACACAAATTAAATGGTTTAGAATGTTCGCCTCAAGCCGTTGCGGATACACACACACACACACACACACAGTATAAAGTAACGTGTTAAAGTTTAATCCTTTCTAACTGAACACACGTCATCAATAGTTGTGGTCCTTTTGGTTTTCGATTAGACGGCCATCAGAGGAACAGTCACACTGCAAGACTGTGACCCAAAATTTCAGATGGTAAGATTCATTGTAAACACAATTGAAAAGCGTCCTCTTCCTGGGATGCCAGGTCTGCATTTGTAGTTTTTAAAAGCTCGTTCTAACGCATCTCACTCTTTTCTATATCTTTATTGTGTTGTTAAGTTGTCCATAATCCAACACAATCCAAAATAAATAAAACATATTTAAACAAAGTGTGTGTGTGTGTGTGGTTGAAAACTGTGTGCCTACTACCAACACCAACCAAACTTACATACACCTGCATCTTATTTTTAACCTAATGATGTGATGTGTAACTCTGTACACCAGGTAAAGCAGGAACTGCAGCAACGATCAAAACAAATTATGATAAATCATATTAATAAATCATCTCATATTTATGCAAACATAATCAAGAATTTATACATTCATAAACAGAAAATTGCATCAATTACAGGCTGTGACAACAATTAATCGGTAATCATTGAGCATGTCACACTAAGCAATCAAAGACTGCAGATTGTTTTATTTGTAGAATTGGTCTCAGACAGCAGAATTGTTGCCAAAATCATAATGTGCATCTGGCTTTAGTCTTTTATAACTGTATTTATTGATTTGAAATTGAGTGCTTACAGCGGAGTCCTTTATCTTGCATTGCGTGAAATCAGTATCAGTCAAGTTTTTCAGGCAGTCCATCTCTTGAATGGTGAACTCCACAAAGTAATCTGGACCCTCATTCCACTGCAAAACACATGCTTTACTCATTACCCATGTGTGCGGGGCATTACTCATCGATCGATTGATTGATGGATTTTACGTACCTGCATTCTGGCCGCTGTTATATTCAGCAGAGTAAAGTAATATGGAAAAGTTTGTTTGTTGTTGAATTTCTGCAGTGCCAGTTTTGTAGTCTCAGTTATAACCGGATCATCTAATTGCTCTGCGGTTGGACAGTCCGGGCAAGTATCTACTACAGTTGTCGCTGCCACTGTAAAACAGTGATGCAAAGTAGGTATGAGGTCAGTCTTTTAAAGTTTTAAAGAGCTTGTTTTGGGCTCAATACAACTCTGACAAAGACTTCCGTTTTAAGTGCATAACTGTAAAGAAAACATTTCTTTGTTTTAACGAACTAAGATATGAGTCAAAATCATATTCTGAGGTAATCAATAAGATGTCACAGATGATCTTGAGTTGTACTGAAACCAGAACTTTCCTTCAAGCTAATGGTGGTTTAGTCTCAGGCTCAGCACACCTTGTTGAATGGTGCAGTTGTAATTGTGAACTTTGGCGCTGCTCTGAATGGATACAGACGCCTCACACGTCCCAAACACCTATAGTGGACAGGACAATTAAAAGAACTATTTATTCAAACAGGATTTACAGTAATCTCAGTAAAAGAACATCAATTAAAATTAATCATTATCCATACATTTTAATATGTCTGTCAGAGGAACTCAAAGATTCATACCGGTACATCACTAATGCCCTTTATGGCACAGGATTTCCATTTCTTCCTGCTCATCACATGACACTGTGTTTCCAGAATATCTATGGTCAGGTGTAAATGAGTCACCTCTTCTTCCTTTAATATAAGCAAACATTAACCAAAATAGCATGAATTAACTCTTCAAAAATCCAAGCATTGTAATGTTCTGTTTGTTGAGTTAATTGGAAAAATATTCTCTCTTCAGATGTCCCAGATAGCAACAAGATGTGGGCCAAAACTGGCTTTCTTTTGGCACTTCTGGTTTGGTTCTGGCAGTGAAATTTGACCACCTTTGTGTGAAATATCATTTGGCTGAAGTCTGCTGTGAGTCCGGACAACCAAATGAAACAAAGCAAAGATGGACATTCATTTGGCTGATCATTGGCTTGAGTCTGGTCAACCAAAACAGGCTGAGATCTGGGTTGAGTCTGGTTTGCCAAATTAATAAAAGACATACTGTCTGCCTAATTGTGGCATTTTTGTGGATAAACACAAGCAGTCATGCTTTCGGCTTAATTTTGGCTGGCTTGAGTCTGTGTTTACTGTCTGTCTTCATGATCAACCTTTCAATGACCTCAATTGATCTCCAGTTACATGATGACATTTATAACAAATATGCCTCTCTCTAGAAAATTGGTTCCACAATTAAGACATATTACTCAGATTCTGGATGTACAGTGGCCGCTGTTTTTATCCCACAGTGTAAAGTTAAAGTTGCAAAATGGATAGCTGATCATATATCAGTATTCACTACAAAACTGTCATTCTTCTATATTTTGAATGGGTAGAAATACAACAATTAGAACAGTGATACAATATGTACAGACTCATTAGCATCACTAACAAGCATGCCAATCAAGTCCTAAAGAGTCTGTTTAGAGTATGTCACTTAAAGGGATAGTTCACCCAAAAATGAATATTCTCTTATTATTTTCTCACCCTCATGATATCCCAGGTGTGTATGACTTTCTTTCTTCTCAAAAACACATTTGAAGAAAAATAGAAAGATTTCATAGCTCAGTAGTTCTTTAAAATGCAAGTGAATGGCGATTTCTAAAAATCACAAACAGTCAGCATAAACATCATTGATTTGACTCCAGCTGTTAAATTAATGTCTTCTAAAGTGACACGATCATTTTAGGTAAAAAAAATATAAATATTTAAGTTCTTTTAACTATAATCCAATGCTTCAAGAGAGGATGTATTCACGTTGCCATCGATATCACGTTCTCCACTCAGTTGAGACATCCAGGATGAGCTGACAAATGCACCATTGTCATTAAAGAAACAGATAAATACAGATCTAAACCAAAACCAACCAAGCTACTGTACAGCGTTCCTCCTTCTCACTTGTAAACAGCGCTGATCTTCCGGCTGTGACTCACATTCTTCTCGCGAGTTTCAAATGCCAATGAGATTATGTGTCACACACATGTACTGCTGCCGACTGGAAGCATGATTTAGAGTTTAAAAAGTACTTATATATTTATGTTTTTTGCACCAAAAGCGGTTTTTAGCGCTTCCGTCTAGGGCTCCGTCCAAGGCTCTTATGCTGTTTGAAATGGCCAAACACTCACGTGATGTTCGTTCTTCTGTTGTATATAAGCGCCGCTTCCAAAAACTCGCCGATGCACTTACGTCACATGACAGCTATGTGATGCGTCAACTGCTGGTGGAAGCACTTTTAAAAAGTTAATAACATTTAAATTAAATATACATCTATATATCTATATATAAATACATCACAGAGATCACAGCTGTAAATTGTTTGGATTAAAGTGTCTTCCCTTTGAGGACTTTGCTTCGATCCAGTCCAGAAACAAGAAAGGTGGTGGGTAACACTGTCAATTACATACATTTGCATAATTCTGTTACTTGAAAGTCTGTGTGGCGGAGGGCGGGGCCGAGTCGTGATTATACACACCCGGTCCCTTATCAGGCTAATTAAGCCTCCAAGAGGGATA
Organism: Xyrauchen texanus; assembly: GCF_025860055.1. Lineage (NCBI taxonomy): Eukaryota > Metazoa > Chordata > Actinopteri > Cypriniformes > Catostomidae > Xyrauchen > Xyrauchen texanus. The sequence continues at coordinate 24,433,685 of NC_068323.1, read as the reverse complement.
AAGGCTGATTGTGGAAGTTCTCCGAGAACGCAGCGGGGCGTTCCGTATGCCAGGGGCTGGATGACTGACTCCGATCTGCCCAGGGAGGCGCGGCTGTCGTCTGTTAGAGGGTGGAGGAGTGGCCGAGGACCAAGCTACAGCGTATCGGAGAACTGGCGAGCAAGTGTTTTTTTTTTTCATCTCTCTCTCCTCTCTCTCTGTCTCTCTCTCTCTCACTGCCACTCCACGTTGGCCTTTTCCCTCTCTTTTAAATTTGACAGTGTTTTTTGGGGGTGTACTACACTGTTACAGGAAGTCTGCAGTCTTAGTTTGTGGGTGGTTGGTGATTTCCTTTTGAATCTTTAATTGAAAATCAAATCTTGCAAGTTTTGTGCTAGTGCTTGTCACGCGCTAGTATTGTTGGCTTGATATTGCTTTCCTGTTTTTACAAAACTTCAGGTACATGGACTAAGGTCGCTGCCTAGCGTTGACAAAGGACACAGTCTGGAGCATAATGAAGCAGACCGTAAAAAAAGATTTAGCAAAAATGGTCAACTGGAGAGGTGTGAATAGGAAGAAGCCTGGATCTTAATAGGGGTGTGATTGGTAAGTGATTTGTTGTAAATATTTCTGGAATTAACCTTAAATCTAGAACCTTCTTGACATGAGCTTGTTCAAATAAAAGTTCTAATCTTTTTTATGATGTACGACCAGTCCTTGGAATGTGCTAAAGACCTTCTTTATTCATAGTTAGATTTCATCTGGTGTACAATTAAATGTATCTGTAAAAGGTGCAAAATCACTGACTTCCACTGTCCTCGCTGGTGGAAAAATGTTCCTAAATCCACCCGAGCAGCTGATTCTCTAGCTACTTTCAAGAAACATGTTGAAGCGGCTGTTTTGACAGTTTTCTGGCTGATGTCTGGGAATTCTGGCTGCATGCTGGGGGGACAGAAGAAATGTGGCTGAGATTTGGCCTCTATCTGGGGTTGATGCGGAATACATTCGGTAATTGGATTATGGGCCAAGATCATTTTGCTATCTCGAGTGCTATTTGGTGAAAAATAAAATCAATTTTGCCCTGTTTGGGTCATTGACTTGGTTCTCGTTTTTTGTCTAAATCTTTTAATGTAAAAAAAAAATGCAATTAATAGAGACAATGACAATGAATACACCTCTTAATGAACATGGTCTTAAATTCTGAATTGTGTATTGATATTGTAACGTTTAGCAGGAGGAGGCAGACGAGGAGTGAGGATCTAAACGCGGGTCTTTTATTGATCAAAGTAAAAAAAAAAAGACAGGAACAAAGGAAACATCCACGATGGGAAAATGAAACCAAAACATGAAAACATCAAGGGTACACGAACTGGGTAGACAAGGCAAAACATCAACTTCCAACATCCACAAACAACAATCGACAAGGAATGGAGGAACAGCAGGGTTTAAATACACAGACAGATAACGACAAAATGACATGCAGGTGAGAACAATAACAAAGTGCTGGCAGTGATGAGGGCCGGGAATCATAGGAATTGTAGTCTATGACGGTGACAAGAGAAACACGGGGCAGACAACAGGGGATCGTGACAGATATAAATGGAGCTATTCTGTTATATAAACTCTTATAAAGTCCCTTTTTCAGGACACTGTATTTTAAATATCATCATTTTGAGTAATAAAAAAATGGTTTAAACAATTGTTTTCCATGCTTGTTAAATGAACCATAAACAATTAATGAACATTTGCCTGTGGAACGGCCGTTAAGACTCTAACAGCTTACAGACGGTAGGCAATTAAAGTCACGGTTATAAAAACTTAAGACACAAAAGAGACCTTTCTACTGACTCTGAAATACACCAAAAGAAAGATGCCCAGGGTCCCTGCCCATCTGCGTGAACGTGCTTTAGTCATGCTGCATGGAGGCATGAGGACTGCAGATGTGGCCAGGGCAATAAATCACAATGTCTGTACGGTGAGACACCTAAGACAGCTCTACAGGGAGACAGGAAGGACAGCTGATCCTCCTCTCAGTGGCAGACCATGTGTAACAACAACTGCACAGGCTCGGTACATCTGAATATCACACCTGCGGCACAGGTACAGGATGGCAACAACAACTGCCCGAGTTACACCAGGAACGCACATCACTGCTCAGACTGTCTGCAACAGACTGAAAGAGGCTGGACTGAGGGCTTGTAGGCCTGTTGTAATGCAGGTCCTTACCAGACATTACCGTCAACAACGTCGCCTACGGGCACAAACCCACCTTCGCTGGACCAGACAGGACTGGCAAAAAGTGCTCTTCACTGATGAGTCACAGTTTTGTCTCACCAGGGGTGATGGTCAGACTTGTGTTTATCATTGAAGGAATGAGCATTACACTGAGGCCTGTTTGGAGGTGGAGGGTCTGTCATGGTCTGGGGCGGTATGTCACAGCATCAGAACTTGTTGTCATTACAGTCAATCTTAACGCTGTGCGTTACAAGGAAGACATCCTCCTCCCTCATGTGGTACCCTTCCTGCAGACTCATCCTGACATGATCCTCCAGCATGACAAAGCCACCAGTCATACTGCTCGTTCGGTGCGTGATATCCTGCGAGACAGGAATGTCAGTGTTCTGCCATGGCCAGTGAAGAGCCCAGATCTCAATCCCATTGAGCATGTCTGGGACCTGTTGGATTGGAGGGTGAGTGCTAGGGCCATTCCCCCCAAGAAATGTCTTGGTGGAAGAGTGGAGTAACATCTCACAGCAAGAACTGGCAAATCTGGTGCAGTCCATGAAGAGGAGATGCACTGCAGTACTTAATGCAGCTGTGGCCACACCAGATACTGACTGCTACTTTTGACCCTTTGTTCAGGGACACATTATTCCATTTCTGTTAGTCACATGTCTGTGAAACTTGTTCAGATTATGTTCATACAAATATTTACACATGTTAAGTTTTCTGAAAATAAAAGCAGCTGAAAGTGAGAGGACGTTTCATTTTTTGCTGAGTTTATATCAGACAAAGGGGAGGGCCCGCTCGGTTCTCCCGATGGCCTCCAGTGCATCGGCCCACCGGGAAAATGCCCGGTATGCTAGATTACCAGTCCAGCCCTTTCAATACATAATTTATTTATATTATAATGAAGGGGGAAAAAAGGCCAATACTAAAGTAGTTTAACATAGTCTATTATTATTTCTTTAAAAAAATATATATATATTTTTGAAAACATTATTGACTTCTAAATTATAAAATAATTGATAGATAACATGCCAAGGTCATTATACTGTATGAATATTAATAATGTTTTGTGTAAAAAAAGCTTTTTATTTATTGCAACATTTCATGATATATATTGAAATATTTTCATGATGTATTTAATTTAGTCAGTTTAATCAAGAAAAAGGTAAATATTTAAGCATTTTATCATAATCTATTATTATTTCTTTAAAAAAAAAAGTCATCATGCAGTTTTGTTTGAAATTATTAATATATATATATATACCCTTCAAAGTGTCAGGAAATATGTTGTTATTATTTTTGCTTAATGGATACACCACTTTTTGATTTATTTAATCAAATCTTTGTTGAAAGCGGTTAAAGGTTTTTCCAAAATATATGAAAGGACTTGGCACATACGTTTAAAATTGATCTTGGATGCCTATTTGTCAGTTACCCATTTGTATATTTTAGAACATATTACATACATCCATGTAATATCTTTAATAATGATTATGATAAAAATAAAAACAACAACTAAATTATATCAACACAAACTCACCTTTATATGCTGCTTGACATCATAAAGATGGTACAGAGAGAAGATATAGCCCTGCTGTCTGACTGCATTTATCTGCTCCAGTGTCTCCTCAGCTGCCTTCACCACTGCAGTGTCCTGGCATGTGACTGACACAGGGGAGGTGCTGCCATGCTGCCAGCACACATATGTGAAGAAGACCAAGAGGAAGAGCTCCATATTCATCTGTATATCTCGCAGCCTTAAGCTACAGGAGAGAACATTCAAAGAGATGGCAGATGACAGTTCGACTCTTACACAAAACACCCTGAACTTTCACCCGGAGCAATCAGCACCTTTATCTATAATCTGTATGTTCATGTCTGCTTAAAGGTAAACAATGATGCAATGAAGGTCAATACTACAGAACTTTAGGCTTGAATATTTCTAAGCTGCTGTGGCATCCTTACAGTGGCCCCAAAAAGTATTTGGAGGACCCAGTAAAATCTAAATAGATGTTTTGTCGTGTTAATCCATGCCTGATTGATTTTAGGCCATCTATGTTGATATGTATGTTGGTGTGCTCCTAAATAAAATAAAAATCACTTATAGCAGATATACTCAAATATATATAGTACTTTGCTTCTGAGAAAAAGAACCCAAAATATTGACAGCTCATCTAGCACTAAAAAAAAGGTTGGAAAAAAGTCAGATCAAATGCCTCTCCCCCAACACCAATTGCACAAGACAAGCTAATAGCAAATTGTGATTTTAAGCCTATTAAATAACAAAATAATAGCATCTGTGCCACAGTGATATAATTTGGGAAATTAAAATTGGCAGCGAGCGCTCCTCATTGTTGCACGACTCGCAGTGGATGAATCTTGCAAGATTGATGTATGAGTGTTACCGTGGCTTCTAGACATGACCAGATGAAGGGCCCAGCATACTATATCCCAACATTCCAAGTGAAATAGTCAATGTTCAAGGCATCTCTGCCAGCAAATCTGTCCAGAGGGTCTGTCGCTGGACCCGAACCCCGGACCCCTGGAAATTAGATGCAAATTAAATGTGACGCAGAGTATAGGAGCATGTGAGCCGCTGCTGAATCCGCCACTTTATTGTCAATAATAAGGTTTTGAAGCTTAGTTTTGACAGAACTTGGTTTATATTATATTATTTATTTAAGATTTATTATATTGTAATTCTATGACTCCTTTTGGTCTCAGACTTTTTAATAAAAAATAGAGTTCTACGAATTTGTTTTATTGTACATTTCAGTCTGTTTGTTTGCTCTTAAATATGATTTTAAGCATTGTGTTTTTATATATATATATATATATATATATATATATATATATATATATTGCTTGACGATATAAATAATAGTTTTAATGATAAACTTAAACAAAAGACACAAGCACACACATGACAGCGAAGGAGCCCCCGGCATGACGTACACCCCAATAACCCCTTTCCCTGGGGGAGGGCGTGCCCTAAGCCCTGTCTGCCGGCAGGTCATCCCCACCTTCCTGAATCTGGGAGGGGACAGGGGGAGTGCCCCCCCCCCCAAAAAAAACACTAAAATTTAAAAGAGAATTTTGAATTAAAAATGTGTTACATGCAACACTGTAAGTGTCCAATTTTCCCACAGTTGTGGAATTTCTCATTGCGTTAACAGCATTATGAGGGATGGTGGTTGCCTCCACCACAATGGTAACATTTGTTTTTAAGCTTGTTAACAGGTTGCTACTGGCCCCCTATTTTGCTACAGTACTGTGAACCTCCACGTCCTCTGTATTTCTCTCTGCCTCCACAGACATTCAGCATCTTATATACAATCATGTCTTTAATTGTTGTCTGTGCACCCAACTCCTTGGTGTCAATGTGCACTAATTCTAATGCAAGGGCAACATCGCAGCCTCCCTTAAAATTAAGGTCCTTTTGTGAGAGTAACCTTCTATGATAAACTTCTCCTGCAAGTCCACAGACACATCCGTCCCTGAGAGAATCATCTAGAAATGTTCCAAATTCACATGAACTTGCGAGTCATTTCAATGCCATACTGTAATCCGGTTTTGTTTCCCCAGGACATTGGTTGCATTGGTAGAACTGAAGCATTCTGCGATCAGAAGTGGCTTGGGCTTGAAAGGATCGGAAAGGGTCTGAGTAATTTCCTGGTATGTTAAGTTGACTTTTCAAGAGGCCATATTCCACAGGTCCTAAAACACTCAGGAACACATCTACTTTTTTCACTATCAATCTATTAGCTGTAAACCATCGCTCAAATCTCTCTCTCAAATAGAGATCAAAATCCTCTTTAATACTGTCAAACATTGGTACTCATCCTATTGTGGCCATTTCCCATTTCCTTGTTTTTATTTTCTTTGTTTTTACAGTTCACAGTTAATTATGCACACTGACTATCAACCGATCCGCTGTTCCCTGTGTCTGTCGTGCCAACAATCCTTTTTCCTCTTACACGCCTTTCTTGAGTTTTTCTTTCTCTGTCTGAGCATAGAGGATTACAAAGCCATCTCGACGCACTGTTAAGTTTTGCTGTTCAGAGGAATGACACAGACATCCATTTCACTGCAGACTCTTTGTACGTTCAGAACTCACTCTCCTGTTACACTGCATCTCTTCTAGAGCCATCCCTCTCCGTACAGAGAAACTACCGTAAGACGTGTTATAGATTCACTTACACAATACATTACATATTAATGTTCAGATATAGATAAAGATGTACAGTAAGTATGTATTGGGTAGGATTTAGGCTGTATTTTGGATCTTGTATTATTCATACATTTTCATTATATATAGCTATGCGTCATTCCACAACCATCAGGGAGGTTTAATTCCATTTAAATATTTCAGTTAATAGGTGTGTTCGACTTGAACTACATCTTGATTTAATGACCTGCGAGATTTGCCGGTTGCAATCGTGGGAGGAGTTAAAAAGAGAGCCATCAAGTCAGACCCTTTGCACTTCACGTCATGTGCTGAACCTACATCAGTAATGGCACAAATTGTGCAATGTTTGCTTTCTTTATTGCAGACAAAGATGAATTCAGATATTTGAATTTTACACAAATCATGTTACAACAGTTATGTGCTACTTAGTACAGTACTGTGTACAAGAAGAAAGTCCAATAAAAGCCTGTATTTATTCTCAATAAAGGAGTCAGAATTTTAAATAATTTGTCATTTTTTTATGAATAAACATAATATTACAATGACAAACATAATATCAAATTCTATAAACTTTTTCACTGAAATCTCACAAATCCATGTTTTATTAACTCCATGCACCTGACATATCACTTGACACTGAAGACACTAGGCGTGTTCGACTTCATGCAGCGCTGCGCAGACCAATCAGCACTGGACTTGAAGAAGTGCATGTCGGTCAGAAATGTTCTCCAACTTGAAACGGTGCTACAGCTGCATCTCCTAATAATCCTGATTTTCAATCACAGCTTTCATGCGTCTTGGTATGCTCTCTACCAATCTTTCACATTGCTGTTGGGTGATTTTATGCTACTCCTGGTGCAAAAATTCAAGCTGCTCGGCATTGTTTGATGTCTTGCTGCCATCCATCTTCCTCTTGATCAAATTCCAGAGGTTTTCAATGGGGTTCAGGTCTGGAGATTGGGCTGGCCATGACAGGGTCTTGATCCGGTGATCCTCCATCCACACCTTGATTGACATGTTTGTGTGGCATGGAGAATTTTTCTGCTGGAAAAAACTATCCTCAGAGTTGGGGAACATTGTCAGAGCAGAAGGAAGCAAGTTTTCTTCCAAGATAACCTTGTACATGGCTTGATTTATGTGTCCTTCACAAAGACGAATCTGCCTGATTCCAGCCTTGCTGAAGCACCCACAGATCATCACCGATCCTCCACCAAATTTCACAGTTGGTGCGAGACACTGTGGCTTGAAGGCCTTTCCAGGTCTCCGTCTAACCATTAGACAACCAGGTGGAGGGTCGGTGATGATCTGGGGGTGCTTCATCAAGGCTGGAATCAGGCAGATTCGTCTTTGTGAAGGACCCATGAATCAAGCCACGATAGCAAAGCAAATAGACCTTATGCATTTTTAATTTGAAGCACAATAATCAATGGCTTTTCAAAATCATGTTTGCTTTAAGTATTATAGTAAACTTTAGTTTTCCAGAATTTAAATTTTATTTAGAGCATACCTTGACCATTTAACACATAGAATTCTCCACCACCAGAGAGGACAAGGTTGCAGTTCAGGAATTTTTCTTTACAAAGCAAAAGAAAGGTCTATGCTGCCATCAATTGCCAAGTGGTGAGCGATCATCAAGGGCTCATCGCGGATATTGTGTCGAGATAGCCTGGAATTATCCATGACTCCTTAATGTTTTTCCCTGTAATTAATGTAATTCTCTGTTGGCCAAGATACACATGCTTACAGAGGTGAATGGCAGCTACTTGGAGTCAGCGGATGTCCTCTGAGGCCTTATCTTTTTACTCTGTTGCCAACCCCAAAAATGAGTGGGAGGAAATAAGTGTGAAAGAGTGTTGTGGAGCGAACAATTGGACGATGGAAGTTGCGCTTCAGATGCATCCACAAGTCAAGCAGTGGTCTGCTGTTTGCTCCTCCAGAATGCTGCACAGTTATTGTAGTAACCGTAATGCTGCACAATATTGCAACCGGAGCTAGTGCACCCCTGGGTGTTCATGAAGAGGGCTACAGGAAGAAGAGGATGAGGATGATGATGATTATCTATATGGCGATGAAAGACCGCATGAGGAATGTCGAATGCCTAGCTGGTTTAGAGGCACACTGTGATGTAATAAATGTTTTTGATATCCCTGCACAAGTGTTAATTATTTAATTCGTTTTCGATGTTGCCTTGAATTATATTGTTTTTCAAATCAACCACCCCATCACATTTGTCTGCACCAAACACTGTTGACTTAAAAATACCTCAGCTCAACTGAATCTTTAACTGATGTCCTTTAAAAAAGTCTAATAGGTCTAATTTCACGCATTTAGTGCAATTTTACAAGTGAGAAGACTGATATGTAAACGCAGACTATAAAGCTGTAAATATTCATTAAGATATTTGCCTTGAAGTGCAAGAGCTAATTGTAGTTTTTGGTTTGTCCTGTTGGTTTCTCCACTGGACCATTTTGTTTAAGATGCTCTTTCCGATCTACGACTGCTCTAGAGGACTCATAAATCTACAAGCATTTTCAAGTACTACTTAAGTTACGATGGCTTTGGGAAATGGGCCTCAAAACTAAGATGAATTGTAAGATGGATTCTACGATCTACTTAATGAGTCCCAGGTTATCCATGGAGTGTAAGTTACTATGGTGATGAATGCCGGTAAAGGCCGACCCATCTTTATGGTACCTATTACTCAGGGTTGATGCTGACTAAACTAAAAATTACCTGGCTAGCCACCGAAAGCATATCCACATGATATGATGTCAATCTTGCACGGAGTGGTGAACATATGATACCTGACGTGCTAAAAATACACTCTGACGCACAACTTGTGGCAGATATACATAGATTCCTTGCAAAGTATGACAGAACTGGAAAGCTTCTGTCATTTAGTCTCCGACATTTGAGTTATTCTGCATCTGTCTTTGGAGCTTCGTGGTGTATTTCTAATTCTCTACTTAACTTTTGCTGTGAATAAAAATAAATGAACAGTCAATCCATAACTGTTCACGTATTTCATTATACAGTATAAAAAAAATGTTAAACAGTTTTCTAAGACATTTATTATGGGGTGAGTGCACTGTAATCCTACCTGTGGTTCTGCAGAGATTGTAACATCATATTCAGCTGTGTGTGATGTTTCTCCTCTCTTCTCAGTCATAATCCCTGCCAAAAGTCCACTTATGCCTGACCATGTGTACTTGCAGTAAGGCTGCTTGATGCCATGTGTTCAACAACGTGTTGCTGCAACCACTTTTCCACCTCTTGTGCGTTAGCCAAAAAAAGTGTCTTTTAACCGTGGATCAAAACATGTGGCACAATTCAAAGTTGCCTGTAACTCTTCCTGCTTTTATTGGTTTTACAAATCTAATTTTATGCAATCCTTGATGTGAGAAATAAGTTTGCAGTCAGAGTCAGATACTGTTAAAATGTATTCAGTTTTCTATAGCAGTGGGAGGACTGAGGATATTGTGGGATGCCTCCATTGTAGTAATGTCTGATTCTTTAGGCAAGGGGTGCTACTTATTTCTGTTGCCAGTTAAAACAGCATGAACAGCTAGCTGCTGTTCTAAAAAGCGATCCATCTTGTCATATGATGACCCCCAACATGTAGGTTCATCATGAATCAGTTTGTAGTGGACTAAGTTTAGCCTGCTTTGACTTCAGCTGTCTTATCAGCTTGGACAGACTTTAAAAAGCAGAGACAGTTGTTCTAAGCCGAAAAAAGGTATTGCTTACATGATTAACATTGAGGCCCTTGTGAAATGCCAAATCAAGATTATGCCTAATGCAAGGAATCCAGTTATGATCAGAGAAGGTCTTTATGTTATTTTAAGTGTTATCAATTATAATTCCAGCCATGCTGTGTATATTGCAGGGGTGGCATTAATACTCCAAATAAACAAAACCTGAGCGTGCAGGATTACATTTAGATTACGATAATGATGTAATCTGTAAATAAGATATGAATGCATAGAAAGAACTGCATTGTGTCTTAACAAAACAAAGTATGCACATTGTATTTTGTAGGATTATAGTCACATAATGTTCCTTTATTTTGTAGGGAAGTCTGGGAGTATGCTCCCCTGTGAGAAACTTTTAAAAGAACAGCACCAAATCAAATGATTTGCAACTTGCTGGTAACGTTCAATATTTACTGACTAATTCCACAGCATGATCCATTTATTACACAGTGTATTGTATAAAAATATACCATTACACTTCACAGCAGATGGATAGGAGGACAGATTGTATATGAAAACATTTAATGTGCTTTTAATCAATTTATATTATGATTGATAAGGTGCTATAGCGAATGCAATTACCTGTTTGTGCATCAAAATATTGTTTACATTGCAATGCTGCATGGGATTCTGAGTTTGTCATAGCAATGGTGGTTCTAAGAAATTAGACATTTCACTTGTTGCTCCAGGAGGGTTGGAAATAACTGATGGATGAACTGGGAGAAGGCTCAAATGGACCAACTTGATATCTAATACATTCTTTGTTTGATCTCAAAAAACAATGCGCTTAAGAACAGCCAGTTTAAACGGCAGCAGCTTTAAACTTTCATACAATTATTTCTGTGATTATTTAAATGTCATCACACCAGTGATGAAATTGGAAAAACTAATTTATATGATAAAATATATTATATTTCTGATTAACATTTTTCATTGATTAATATAGATAACAAAGAAAAGCAAAACATTTAACTCCCACTATTACCCTCCCCCTCCAAATCCCCAATCCCCAACCTGACATCAACAACATCCCTGTGGTCACACATGATTATAGACACACAAACACAAACACACATTTAAAATGTAACTTCTCTCTCCACTGCCCCTCCATGAGGGTCCTCCATAAATTCCAAATAGCTGCCCTATTTCCCATAAAATGAATCCCAATTCCCCAGCCTTCTACATGACACTTCCTCGAAAGCCACCACCCTCCCCATCTCCATGCACGATTCTTGAAATGAGGGTGCTCCAGTCGACTTCCATTCCCTTAAAACAATTTGTCTGCCGATCATAAACCTGTTAGGACCCAATTTGTTTGTGTTTATCCCCAATATTGATTGATCACCTAAAATACAGAGTCTGGGGCTAAATGAAATTTCAGTGCCCAATTCATCACATAACACATAAAACTCTGAACCTTCAACCAAAATTCTTGGAATCTTAACACACCACCAAAAAACATAGGACGTGTCTCCATCTTCTGATTGGCATCGCCAGCAGGTGGGTGTGTCTTTAAGACCAAGCCCATACAATCTAGAGGGTGTCCAATACAATTGATGTAAAATCTTGAATTGCATAAGGCGCACCCTTGCATCTCTAGATGCAGGCTTGATTTTTTTTTAAGAATCCTAGCCCACAGTTCCTCCTTCAATACTAAGTTTAAATCTTTCTCCCATAATCTCTTGAGAGAATTTGAAGCTCTGAACCACAGACTCGGAATTAGCAGGGAGTAATACACTGATGCCTCATGACCTTTTCCAAAAGCAGTAATCACCACTCCCAGAGTATCTGCCGCTTTAGTATGCTACTCCCAAAAATAGTTCAAAGCAGGTGGCACAGCTGTAAATACCTAAAGAACTGAGATCTGAGAATCCCAAAATGTTGAACCAAATTTTCAAAGGATCTCAGCGCTCCACTCTCATACAGGGCACAGAGTGTATTAACCTCCCTCACAGTCCACTTTGACCAGCAGAGAGGGGACTTATTAATACATAATTTTGGGTTCAGCCATGATCGAGGCAACATTTAAATAATTGTCCGAATTAAACTCTCTGGACACTTTTGTCCATCACGAGTGCAAATGCAAGATAACTGGATGTAACTTAACTTCTCTGATTAGTTAGATAGAAAGGTTTTGCAATGGCAAAAAAACAGGTAGGGGCTCTCTCAGGTGGAAACAACCAATGTGACCAAATGCATAATAATCATACAAAATCTCCCTTTGTCTCCCCTTTGTCAATCGGCCTATGCAATTTACTGAAATGTAATCTGAGATGTTTACCATTCCAAATGAAGTATATTGCTAAGCTATTGCTTGAAAGGGGGACCTCTATAGGGAGAGATTGTAGCAGGTAGTTGAATTTTGGAATACAAGTCATTTTAATAACATTAACCTTCCCAATCATAGATAAATGTAATGAAGCCCACCTGCCCACATCACTCGAAAACGTCTCGGTTACCTACGTAACCTCGGTTCTCTCTAGATGAGGGAACGAGTATTGCGTAAGCTAGCTTACGCTACGGGAAAGATTCATCTTTTCTGAGATATTGAAGCCAAAAAATTATCCTTAATTTTTTATCATTTGTCAATGCAGTGCAGCAACTGCAGACCTTGAGCGGGCTAGCTAGCGAGCTCATTGGTTGCTCTGCGGCAACTGCTGCAGCCTATAGACAAACTTGCGTGAACTCGCTGCCAATGAGAGCGCCGCGCTCACTGTCCCAAAGCCCGCCAGAATGGGCGTGGCTAGGGTGCATATAAGCGCAGTTCGTGAGGCTGGAACCCTGGTTTTCATTGAATGAAGCTGAAAATCGCCGTGGCGCTGAAGCACGGCCAGCTACGCAATACTCGCTCCCTCATCTAGAGAGAACCGAGGTTACGAGGTAACCGAGACGCTCTCTTACGAGAGGTTCTCTCAGATATGCGTAAGCTAGCTTACGCTACGGAACCCATTGTCAACGCCGTAGCGCCAAGCATCCACTGCATGAGCCCCAGGGGGTGGGGGACCCGGGAGCCCTTGTGAGTGGGGAAATAATATTTGGCCGGCAAGAGTGCGGTCAGTGTGTGTGTGATACATAAGCACATAGTGGGAAGGGAAACAGAGCGCGGTGCCGGTCTGTGTGGAATGTGTCCCATTAGTGCAGCTCACCAGGGGAGCTGTAGCGTATTAAACCGCTAGTAGTTTTGCCTGCAGAGCGGGCACTTCCAGATTGTAAAATCTGACAAAGGTGGAGGGGAAGCCCAGCCCGCTGCCACACATATGTCCTGAATGGAAATCCCGCTGGACCATGCCCACGAGGAGGCCATGCCTCTGGTGGAGTGAGCCCTAATGCCTAACGGGCATGGCAGGTCTTTCGACGCCGCACGCTGCAGCAATAGCGTCCACTATCCATCTAGACAGTGTCTGTTTCGAGGTGGCGAGACCCTTGGTGCGCCCTCGAACGAAACGAAAAGCTGCTCAGCTGCCTGAAAGAGGCGGAGCGCGCAGTATACAATCTCAGTGCTCTGACTGGGCAAAGGAGATTTGTGTCGCGTCGCTATCGGATGCTGGCAGAGCCGATAGGGAAATAATCTGTGCTCTGAAAGGAGTACCGATCACCTTGGGGACATAGCCGTGTCTAGGCTTTAAAATGACCTTGGAGTCACTTGGTCCAAACTCCATACACGCAGCTGACAGACAGCGCGTGAAGGTCTCCCACACGCTTAACTGATGACAGGGCAGTCAGAAAAACGGTTTTGAGTGAAAGGTATTTCAAATCCACGGATTCAAGCAGTTCGAAAGGGGGCTTTCATAGCTTCGAGAACTACAGAAAGATCCCAGATAGGAACCGATGGGGGCGCGGGGTTCATCCTTCTAGCTCCCCTGAGGAAGCGGATGACCAGCTCGCTTTTTCCCCGTGACTGGCCGTGCAGGGTTCGGCGAACGCCGCGACGCCGCCACGCACACTTTGAGCGTGGATGGGGATCTGCCCTTATCCAACAGCTCTTGTAAAAACACGAAGCAGTGACGACACCCCACATGTCCGCGGGTCCAGGTCTCTGTCGGTGCACCATTTTGAAAACACCGACCATTTGGACGCATAGAGTCTTCTCGTGGAAGGGGCTCTAGCGCGTATGATAGTGTTCATTACTCCTTCTGGCAAAGCGACGGGTAGTCGCTGATCACCCACGCGCGCAGCTCCAGCTCTGGGTGGGGATGCCAGATCGCGCCGCGAGCTTGAGAGAGGAGATCTGCTCTCACTGGATGGGCCACGGGCTGTCAGTGACAGCTGCGTAAGCTCCGGAACCATGTCTGATTCTCCCAGCTGGGCTATGAGGAGCACCGAGTGACGCTGCTTCCTGATCCTCTGCATTACCTGTGGCAATAGCGAGACGGGAGGGAAGGCGTAAAGCGGGCGGTTGGGCCAGTCCTGGGCCAGCTGCCCTCGCTGAGAAAAATACTGGGCAGTGAGAGTTCTCTTCTGACGCTAAGAGGTCTATCTCTGTTCTGCCGAATATTTGCCATAATTTCTGGACTGTTTGAGCGCGCAGGACCATTCCCCTGGGGGAACATTGTCTCTGGACAGTCTGTCTGGGCCGTCGCTCAGGTGGCCTGGCACGCAGCGCCACCCTCAGCGAGCGCAGGTGGCCCTGGGACCAACTTAGTATGCGTTTTGTCAGATGGAAGAGGTTCCTGGATCTGACACCGCCCTGACGGTTTAGATAGAATACCACAGATCTGTTGTCCGAACGGACCAGGACGTGGTGACCCTGAATGACCGGGAGGAAGCGCACGAGCGCCGCACTCGACCGCTATCATTTCCAGACAATTTATGTGAAGGAGCTTTTCCTGAACTGACCATAGGCCGAAAACCGGCGAGCCCTCGCGAGACCGCGCCCCAACCCGTGTTGGACGCTGCCTGTCGAGATGACTTTTCGGCGAGATACAGCTCCCATCGCCACTCCCCGCTGATACCATTCGCCACCGCCCAAGGCTGCAGAGCTGATATACAGGTCTGAGTCACTCTGATCGGCTGGCGGCTCATGGCCCACGCCCGGCGAGACGCCGGGTGTTTAGCCAATGCTGAAGCGGGCGATGCACAGTAAACCCAGCTGAAGTACTGCTGCGGCTGAGGCCATGTAACCTAATACTCTCTGAAATTTTTTCAGAGGCGTGAGGCTGTTCATCTGAAAAGACGCCGCCGTGTAGATAAGCAAGCCGCCATTGCCACAGAGTCTAGTTCTATTCCAAGGAAGGAAATTGCCTGACTGGGCTGTAGTGAGCTCTTGGTCCAATTGACTGCAAGACCCAGACTGTTCAGATGACTGAGGAGAACTGTCCTGTGAGACAGAAGCTCCGTATGTGACTGTGCCAAAATCAGCCAATCGTCCAAATAGTTCAGAATTCGCAAGCCCTGACTCCGCAGGGGTGCGAAGCGCCAGCATCCATGCACTTCGTGAAAGTACGGGTGCTAAGGACAGGCCGAACGGAAGGACGGTGTATTGATAAACCTGACCGCCAGGCTGGATCTCAAGAATGGCCTGTGACGGGGATTTATCTGAATCTGAAAATAGGCATCTTTCAGATCGAGAGAAATAAACCAGTCCCCTGGCGCACATGCGCGAGGAGTTTCCTGATTGTAAGCATTTTGAACGGTCTTTTGCAAGCACCTTGTTCAAAACCCTGAGATCTAATATTGGTCTGAGGCCACCGCCTTTCTTGGGGACAAGAAAATAACGGCTGTAAAACCCCGACTCGCTCAGTGAAGGCGGCACTCTCTATGGCCCTTTTGCACAGAAGGTTTGTTATTTCTGAACGAAGCATGCAGGCTGCTTCCATGTTCACAGTAGTTTCGAGCCGCCCTGAAGCGGGAGGGCGGCGATCGAACTGTAGCAAATAGCCCTGTTTTATTGTGCTTAACACCCATTTGCATATCCCTGGGATAGCTTCCCACGCTTTGAAGCGTAACGCTAGAGGGTGAATGGCCAAGTCGCCCTGATTGCCGTACACAGCGGGCTGAACAGAATGTGTGAGCGTGCTTATTGTGCTTATGCATGACTGCTCGCAGACAGCAGGGACATGCTGTTCTGTGAGTGACTTCCCGATTGAGATGAATGGGGAAAGAGTCACATCTGTTAAGTGATGCGCGAGCATAGTCACGGGCACAGGACTTACACATAGAGAGGTGTTTGCTGGCCGTGTGACAGAGCGGGCAGAGAGGGGACGCGCGCACGGGCACGTGGGATTGTGGGCACATTTTCTACACATAAGACATGTTTGCTCTTTAAAAGATCTTTTTGTGTCGCCGTGAAAACGGCGTTTGAGTGCAGGCAAGCGGGTAGTAACACCGGCTTGTTGGCTGCTGAATTCACCACTGTAGTAGCCTGAGAGAAGGGGACTGACAGGGGGCGAAGCTTTGACGGTGGTCCGGCCGCGGCGGGACTGAGCCGTCGTTTTTTCAACAAAGCTAGGAGGACTTCGGTTGTTCAGGTTTCAGCGCAATCTTAGGCCGAGGTCAACAATGCCACTTACCGCGGAACCAAAGAGACCGGACGGAGAGAGCGGCGCGTTGAGGAACGTGGAGCGCTCAGCTTCTCCCATGTTGGCTAGCGTTAGCCACAGGTGTCTCTCGGTTACAGTCAGCAAGGCCATGCACTTCCCTAGGGCTTGAGCTGCAGCTTTGGTGGCGCGAAGGGCGAGGTCCGTCGAGCTCCTTAGATCTGTAACAGCATCTGGGTGCCTGCCTTTCTCATCCCATTCCCGAAGAAGGTCCGCTTGGAAGATCTGCAAGACGGCCATGGAATGCAGAGCAGATGCGGCTTGGCCGGGCGGCGGAATAGGCGCGCCAACACAGGCGGAAGTAGTTCTGCAGGCCTTAGACGGGAGCACTGGCTTAGACCGCCATCTCGCGGAGGGCGGGCAAAGGTGTGCTGCTACCGAATCCTCGACCGGGGATGGAAGAGTAGCTCTTCGGCGGCGCCGCCCACTGAAGCGAGAGAGGTGGAGACGTGGGATCGAATCCTGGCCGAGAGAGCGCTGCTCCACGATTTAGAGAGCTCGGCGTGGAGTTCCGCAGGAAGGAGCGGTCCGGCGCTGGCGCCAGCGGTGACGGCTTTGAAGAAAGCAGCCGCCGAGTCTGTTGGGATCCTGCTCAGGGGCGGTGACCACTCGAGCCCGAGGCGCTCGACGGCCTGTGTGAGGAGGCGATCAGTTCCCCTTCGACCCGGCGCGGGTCCTGCTGGATACCTGGGCCGATGAGGAGGCTTGTGACCACTCCTGCTGTCCGAAACCATGATGGAACAGCAGCCCTTGTCCTCCGCGCCTCCGAGGTGGCAGCAGTGCGGCCGCCGGCGGCAACTGCGCGGCCCCGGGGCGGGAGGGCGAACGCGATGCTCGAGGGAGAGGCTCGGCGAGACAGTCGCTTCTAAACCCGGTTCCGCAGCCTTTGGGAGCGGCGCTTCTTCCGCACGGCGAAACAGAAGGCGGCGCGGTGGCTCGGTCCTGAGCGCCGAAGTCGAGCCCGCAGGGTCGACATCGAAGCTCCTCGCAGAGGTCGCATCCGCCGTCAGCAAGGCGAGCTCTGCATGCCCCAGTCCCAGGCAGAGAGCGCAGATGATGTGGTGGTCTCCGGTGCTGAGAGGGGTGCGGCATGAACCGCAGGTGCGAGGCATCTTTAAAAAGACGCTCGTGCTCTTTGTGAAGTTCACTGAGGAACTAGTTTGCTTTAAAAGGATACGTCGCCGTATGGCGTAGCTCGCAGGATGGCTGAAGGTGGCGGCGCCGGCTTCTTCGAAGCGCTGTCCAAGCTTGCTTGATGCCCCTCGAACGGCAACGCGCTTCTTGCAGTTTCAGAGATGCGAAGAGCTTCGCTGAAGAGATGAAATCAGGGTTCCAGCCTCACTGAACTGCGCTTATATGCACCCTAGCCATGCCCATTCTGGCGGGCTTTGGGACAGTGAGCGCTGGCGCCTCTCATTGGCGCGAAGTTCACGCAAGTTCGTCTATAGGCTGCAGCAGTTGCCGCAGAGCAACCAATGAGCTCGCTAGCTAGCCCGCTCAAGGTCTGCAGTTGCTGCACTGCGTTGACAAATGATACAAAATTAAGGATAATTTTTTAGCTTCAATATCTCAGAAAAGATGAATCTTTCCCGTAGCGTAAGCTAGCTTATGCAATACGAGAGAACCTCTCGTAAGAGAACCTTTTTATTAAAGGGTCAAAATGAACTAACTAAATCACACAAATTTGCTGGGAATAAAATACCCAAATACTTAATGCCCTGTTTGGGCCACTGAAAGGCGTCCAGCTGAAAAGCTGTTACACTGTCAGAGCCAAAGCTTCAGAATTAGACCAATTTAACTCTGTATCCCGAGAATGAGAAAATAAATGAATAATTCTGTCGAGGCAAGGCATAGATCTAGAGGGGTTGGAGACGAATAATAAAATATAATCTGCGTAAAGGAAAAGTTTATGCGGCACACCTCCCGCCACCACCCCAGGAAAAATATCTTATCGTGGCTGCTAATGGTTCCAGGGCAACACAGAAGAATAATGCTGAAAGAGGGTAACCCTGCTGGGTGCCCCTATCCAGAGTAAAATAATCTGAAATTAATCCATTCGTTTGTACGCTGCTACCGGGTGTCTATAAAGTAATTTAGTCCAACCAATAAAAGTATTCCCGAACCCGTCCATTTCCAAAATCTTAAAGATAATCAATTTTTCCATATCTAATGCCTTTTCGGCATCAATTGAGATGGCAGCCACCGGAGTCTGATCATTCGCCACTGAGCGCATGATAATGATGTAATGCCTAATGTTATCAGAAGAGCTACGC
Organism: Xyrauchen texanus; assembly: GCF_025860055.1. Classification (NCBI taxonomy): domain Eukaryota; kingdom Metazoa; phylum Chordata; class Actinopteri; order Cypriniformes; family Catostomidae; genus Xyrauchen; species Xyrauchen texanus. The sequence continues at coordinate 24,414,727 of NC_068323.1, read as the reverse complement.
CCCCAAATAAACCCCACCTGATCTAAATGTATAAGAGATGTCATAAATTTACTTAATCTGTTAGCGAAAATGTTTGACTATATTTTTAAGAATCAGACTGATCCAGGCATGTGTCATGGTTGGTGGATACTTTCCATTCTTTCCAACGAATAATTCTGTATAGACATCTAGCAAAATTGGAGCAAATTTCTGTAGCATAAGATCTTAAAATCTCAGTGGCAAAGCCATCTGGCCCCAGAGACTGTCCTGTAGGCAAGGCCTTAATTACCTTGCCAAGCTCCTCCAAGATTATCTAAGAATCAAGAGAATTGTTTTGCTCAACCATCAGTTTAGGAAGTTCTAATGGTTCCACAAAGCTTCTAACATCCTCATCAGTAGATGTGGAACTATGGAGATAAAGACAGAATTCTTTAAAAGCATTATTAATATCAAATAGGTAAATATTTCACCAGCAGATTTCACTGAGGGAATGGTAGAAAAAAACTCTCTCTGTATTATATATCTAGCCAGAAGTTTTCCTGCCTTGTCTCCTGACTCAAAGTATGACTGTCTTGCCCTGAATAGCCAAAACTCCACCTTCCGCTACAAAATAATATTATATCTGTATTTAAATCGGGTAAATTCTCTGAGGCCATCAGACTGCATTCAACGCTTCAGCTCTGCCTCAGCACTTTTAATATTCCCTTCCAACTCCACGAGTTATTGTGCTTTTGATTTTTTGGTAAATGAGACATACTGTATGATCCGGTGTTCTGACGATTTGTGCTGCCTTGTTGAAAAATGCTACCGTAGCGCGAATCGATAGCAGAGTCTGACGATTTGTGCTGCCTTGTCGAAAAATGCTACCCAAGCGCGAATCGATCACAGAGAATGTCGATTCATTCTCTAGCTACTGTTTCCATAATGATGTAAATCTCACAATATTAAGACATCGTTATTTCATTTAAAACAGGGTAAGTGTATGGGGAGCATATTTTTATATTTTAAATGAACCAGCAATTATCACATTTGATATAACAAGTAAAAATGACATTATTGTATATTATATGAAATACAATTATAATAAAATTATAAGTTATGAGTACTGTATACTGTACTGTTTTCATTTTTAAAACTGTGTGAAAAGTAAAAATTATCATAAAATATTCATCTTTGACCTGTCAAAGCACACCTTTCCTAACTGAAACTTTCAGTTATTCTTGTTCAGCTGGCTGACCGCATAAATATTCATATGGTAGTTAGCATTTTTTGACACATGAATATTTACCTTATGTTCACTGTCATTAGATAAAAACAATACTACATAATAATGTCTTCAAGATGTAAGGAGTTGCATATTTTGATAGACCAACGTGCCCTATCAAATAATGCTCCCAGTGCAAATTCACTTTATTTTACATCACTACTCACTCCATATGCACCTTATGAATATGGAGAGTATGTTGAGATATTTTGTAATTATGCCTTCAAGATGTCAGGAGCAGCATATTCTGTAATAGCATCTTTAAGATGTCAGGAGTTGCATATTTTGATAGACCAATGTGCCCTATCAAATAATGCTCCCAGTTTTTTAAACTAAATAAATGATGAAAGTACTCTGAATCTGGCAAAACAGTACATTTATTTATTTATTTTAAAGCCTCACGCCATATCACACTACATGAACATTAGCACATTCTGATTACTTACGTGTCAAGTGCTGCTACCTACTTTGTACACATTTCACACACTCTGGCACTTTTTGCACGTATATGTTGCACAACTATCTTTTTCATATTTGGCACATTGAAAATGTGCCCACCTACAGCACAAATCACACTGCATCTACAAAAAAATAAAAATCAGCATTAGATACATAAAACTCATTGAGGTACAATATATACGCATTTTTATGTTATACTTTACCATTTCAATCATGCTCTGATCTGCATCTTTTTCAAGCAAGGAGCATACATTCAATCCTTGAAAACATACAGCTTAAAAATCAAGAATTTTCCAAACTTTCAAAACTCTGAAAGAAGTAGAACACACGATGAACGTAGGTCATTCATAGCTAATTGCTATATTATGCTGAAAATAAGGTGTGCGTGCTAACATTTACACGTTCACATGTCAAATTATGTAATAAAAAAAGGATTAAAGATATTGCAATGCTCACTGTCAAGTCTCCACAGCAAGGATGCATAGATTTATGGGCGTGGTAACGCAGAACAAAACTGTGAGTCTGCACATGTGCATAACCAGTAAGTAGCACATATCGATGGGTAGCACAAATCGTCAGAACACCGGCCCCTAAGAACCACCTTAAGTGCCTCCCAAGCTACGCCCACACAGGATACTGAGGACCAGTTGGATGCCACATAAACATTGATTTCAGGCTTTAACATTAGTTGGTATTCAGGATTTTGCAATAGGGATACATTGAAGTGCCAACTATATGATTTCCTTTTCTCCATATGTGGCAACACCCACCAGGGCGTGATCTGATACTAAGATCTGATACTAAGATGATACTAGAATAAAATATGGGGCAGTGGTGGCTCAGTGGTTGAGGCTCAGGGTTACTGACCAGAAAGTTGGGGATTCAAGCCCCAGCACCACCAAGATGCCACTGTTGGGCCCTTGAGCAAGGCACTTAACTCCAGGTTGCTCCGGGGGGATTGTCCCTGTAATAAGTGCACTGTAAGTCGCTTTGGATAAAAGCGTCTGCCAAATGCATAAATGTAAATGTAAAACTTGTGGACTGATTAAACAAAATTATAGTCCCTACCCGATAGGTTCAAAAGTCTCCAAATATCTGTAGATATAATATATGATAGATAAATATTGAAGGGGATATATTTTATTCTCTTTGTAGCCACAGTAGGCCAAACATTGAAATTCCTTTGTTTAATTCTCAGTCCCCTTCCCCCGATAGTTCTGCTAAGAACTATGGCCTGAAATATGATTGGATGCTTTTCAGGAACCTCTCAGGTTATGAATTCACAACTATAATATAAAAAGCGGTAAATAAATAAATCTCTCTCTCTCTCTCTTTCTGCTCTGCTTTTCTCTGTGGTCACATTCTGTGCATTGGTACCAAGAATAATCTTTGCAATAAACATTTTGGTCAAAGATGACTTTCATAAAATAAGATAAATTTTCCTCAGTGCACCACCAGTTTGATCGCTCACCTCAGTGATGTGATCAAATCGATCTGATCATACATGCGAAGTTACCACCACCATGAATTTGTAATTGGAATGTGCAACGTTCGATTTTTCATAGAAACAGTAATTTGTAAAGGTTAAGATAAAGCATTAGGTGAAATTAAGTGGAACTAACCTTTATGTATTCTGCAAAAACAGTGGGATGTGTCTGAAGGTGTTTAATAAGGTTGTAGGTGTTTCCCCCTTTGGCTTGAAATCGCTGTTGGCATTCACGTCATAGGCGAAAGTCAATTGGCTTCCCGGTCTCATCGGGTAAGAACCTCAAATAATTCCAAATCTCGCTATGTGAGTTGTATTTTTAAAAAAAGATTCTTACTCTCCAAAGATTTATTTATTTACATTTTATCCATAAAGAGAGACAACAGACAAATTATCTCGTTGGGACACAGACGTGTGTCTGAAGCATGGGAAAACCATACATAGGAAAGAAGAAAAAAAAAACAGTACCATATAAAGGGCAAATTCTAACAACATTTTGCACCCTTAAAGGGTACTGCATAAAGAGGACACCACTTAAAAAATATTTATGCTATTGCAGACATTGGTCAGATTCAAATGTACATTTTAGATAAAATAATACAGTATATACTACCACACATACAACATTACTTTGTATTACTATTTCAAAAATACTGTGGCACTGGCAGTTTTTTTTAAGCTTTATTATTGCGATACTACTGTAGTACCGGTATACTGTGTAACCCTAGCAAAAGGAGTATGGGTAATTGTACACCCTGAATGGAAAAGACATCATACAGTAACTTTTCTTTGTTAACTTCAATGACCCTTTGTGTGAAGACTTTACATTGGACTATGGCATAACCAGGAAGTTCTTTACCGTAGAAAGTGTAGATTTGATTGACTGGCTTTAGGTGTTCCCTGGCCAAGCTGACCTCAATCACAACTTTGTTATTATTGGTGCTTTGAAGTCAATTGTTGCAAATAAATAAAATAAGAAGCTTCCTTGCTGTGTTTCTGCTGTACTGGACTAGTAGCTGTTTGCCAGGAGATTGAACTGCACTTCACTGAATGCAAAGGTAAGGTTTATTAATTAGTGGCTAGTCTAGAGCAATTCTGATGCCGTTTTGGTCAGTTCACGCTTTGTCACTTTTAGACTTTGAGTTGTAAATTTAAGGGGTGGACTCAGCTGTGCAGCAATTGGTAAACAAGTTCTTAATTATTGATTAGCACTAAAGTGGTAGCCCTCGTGTAAAGACCAGCGAGTCAACAAAGCAAGGATTCCAACAAGGCATGATCCACTGTTCTATGTTTGTTGCTTCCCTTGTTTTTTTTTTTTTCTCTTACACATATCTGTTTTCCTGTAATAATTGTACAATGAGCTTTCGGTACCCACTCTACTGTAGTTGGAAATACACAAACACACACAGAATACAATGCACTCTTACTGTCACTAAGCACAGCTTTACAACAGTCTCTCTCTCTCTCTGTTGGAGTGTGGAACTGCCAGTCTGCTGTCAACAAAGCTGACCTCATCCCTGCCTTCTCCTGTCAGTCAAAACTCAATGTTCTGACTCTTGAGATGTGGATCAGCACAGACAATAATCTGACTCCCTTATCCCTCTCTACCAGCTTCACTTTCACCTTACACCCCTTGTCTGACTGGGTGGGTGGGGGAACTGGTGTGCTCATATCCAACTCCTGGAAATGCACTTGTCTCTCATCTCTCAGCAATAACATATACTTTGATTATTATGCCATTACTGCCACTGTTCCTAATCAAATTTACTTTGTTGTCTTCTATCATGCTCCAGGTCAAGTAGGCAACCTCATTAAATAGCTAGACATGCTTGCTGTCCTTATTTCCAGAGGATGGCTCTCTGCTAATAGGAAAAGTCTTCTACATCCACCTGGACAATCCTCAAGTGGCTGACTTCCTAGCTTTTTTTTACCTTGTTTGACTTTGCAAAAATGCACACTTCTGCAACACAACGTGCAGGAAAACAGTTAGATCTCATCCTCACCCATTATTGTACAGTATTACTATAATCTTCTTGTTACTCATCTGCTTATCTCTGATCATTTCTTCATCCAGTTCTCTGTTATTTCTACCTTTCGCTCACCTCTGGTCTCTTTCCACCATTCTCTCTCACTTCTCTTCTATTGTCTCTTCATCCCTTTCTTCCACTAAACACTTATCTTAACTTGATGCTAATGAAGCCACAAATGTTCTTTGCTCAACCTTAACTTCTTGCCTTGACATCTCCTTTCCTCTTTCTGCTCTAGCATTTCTGCTGCCAAGTTTACCCATTATAACCATCAGCAGCCAGTGCTCCTCTCTCAAAGACTGTTTTTTCCCAAATTCTTCTAACTATCCTACCACCTGTCCCCTTGACCATATCCCCTCACATCCTCTGAAAGCTGTATCTCCATCAATCTTACCCACATTTGTGCATAAACACATCTTACAACTGGAAAGTTTCCAAACACATTTAAACAATCATGGGTGATTGTGGGTAAACCCACTGCTAAAAAAAACAACACATAAATAGTAGTCAACAACTACAGGCCAGTCACTCTTCTAAGTTTCCTAGCAAAAACTCTTGAAAGGGTTGTATTTAACCTGTCTGTTTTTCTCTCAGAGAACAACTGGTATCCCTGCCTGCCTTTAAGTAATCTCTGTCTGGATGAGCACCATCTTCAGATTGACCTTGGCAAGACAAGACCCCTTGTGGTCCCAGCCAAACCATCTGTTGACCACAGCCTTACTATTAATCTTGGTTGAACTACACTAATGCCAACCATGAGAGCCCGGAACCTGGTAGTGGTGTTTGATGATCAGCTAAACTTTACTACCGACATCGCATCAACCACACGTCATGCAGTTTTATGCATTACAGCATCTCCTGTCTGTAGCAGCAGTCTCCTTTGCAATGATTTATGGACGCTGGCAGTTCCTAAATGTTGGCTTTGAAAGCTTTTCACACAGACAATCCACACAGAGAGAATCACAATATCAAAAATACCCAAACATCTTTACATAAAAACATGCAAAAAGGCCTGTTACCTGAAGAGCACAAAGCCAAAAATGAATTCTTCAAAACTAGCTGAGCAAAGTGTGGACCTGGACCTTCGAGCAACATGTGGTCAGGGACAATGCACACAAATGGTGCTTCTCATTTCCTAAATTGTGTATTCTTGTTTCCTTGCTCTTTAATCCTTGAGTTTGTGAACTGAAACCAATCAAAGTCCACCATAATTAAGTACATATAAGTTCCCTAAATGCACCACAAGGAGGTGAGGATCGAGGACAGAGGAAGCTTACTGAGGACACTTGAGCCAGGAAGCACAAGACCATCTTATGTGAAAAACTTTTTGGTTTAAACATCTGATGCACTCATAAATTCTCCTCCTCCTACACATCTGACACAACAGTTTTAATTCATGTTTCACCTTTGCAGTTTAAATAAACCATAATTGTCACATACTTTGACCAGCTAACAAAACTGTCCAGTAAAACTGGATGAGCCCGGTCCGAAAAGAGCCAAACAAGACCACACTGCTAACTGGACCACACGAATGGCACCTTTACAATCGCTAGCAAAGCAAGCCACTGATTCTAACCTTAGATGCTTATGTCATCCAGAAGATGGTGAGGATACAGAAGCAGAAAGGACATGTGGTAGCTGACCTCAGGAAAGGGAAAAGGGGTCTTCCTACAAGGCCTTTTACAGAAGAGGTACAAATACCAATCATGTATCAAGAAGAGAGGTTGAAAAGTTACAAGTCTGTAAAAGTCAGTGAAAGTGGATATCCATTTTTCTATAACAACAACCATGGACAGGCAATGTTTATGCACACAAACACAAATTGTTTGGCAAACTATACAATCAATCAGAGATCAGCCCAATCTTTTAACTACAAAATGCTGCTGTTCATTCCGCAGCAAGTTTTCACTCTCTGTGCAGTATGCAGGAAGGCCCAGTATTCTCCTCCTGTTCACAGAACAATGTGCATGATGTACCTTCGAAGAGGCCACATATGAGAGTACAAACTCCTGGCTTCCATTTTGTAGAGTGATGACCCTTTTAGTATTTATGTGGCACCTCCATATGCCTTATTATTTTCAACATTTTTCTTTTTCAATTCATTTTAATAGGGAAATGTTTTAATTGAAATATATTTTTAAATTATTATTGGATAGTTTGGATTGAAGAGCTGCACAAAAGAGGGTATGTGGTTACAAATATTCCTTCATCAAAATATACTGCTGCCCCCCAAACCCATCTGCTATTGAGCAGGCACCTCTTCTGCAGATCAGCCCAATAGTATCCAATATATCAGCCTGAAAGTTCTGGGGAACAACTTAGGTCACCTGCAGAGGAAATTAGTTCTGAAAGCTCTTCAGAACTTTTTCAGAGTTAGACTCACATTATTATCAACACCTTACCATTATTTATCATAGTCAATATGAGTGCTATGTTATTTTACTACCTGTTTTCTTGTATGTCTGTAAATGGCCTACTAGGTGGACCTTGTCCATGAGGAAGAATATGTCCTCAATAGGATTTTACCAGAAACACAATATTGAACACCCTCTATTGAAATAGTTTACTAACTTATTACAGAAAGAATTGGCTAATGAAAACTTCAAAAATGAGGTAAGGTAAAACGTAGGAGGAAAATCTCTCATCTTTTTTATGTATGGTTTAATGAAAAAGGTTGAAAATGTGGCACAGTTTATGCTCTTCATAAGCCCTGTCTAACCTAGTTTGGACTTTGCCCAATACACAAATCACTGTGTCTCTCCTTTTATTCTTTTCTTTAAAACTCTTTCTCATTAATCACACATGGTCTGGTTTGAGTATTTCTGTAACTGCTGATCTCCTGGGACTTTCATGCACAACAGTCTCTAGAATTTACTCCAAATGGTGCCAAAAACAAAACATATCCAGTGAGTGGCATTTCTGCAGATGGAAATGTCTTGTTGATGAGAAGTCAACAGAGAATGGCCAGACTGGTTCAAACTGACAAAGTCTACGGTAACTCAGATAACCGCTCTGTACAATTGTGTTGAGAAGAATAGCATCTCAGAATGCTATTCGGATTTACGGGTTGGCACTGTTTTGGTGGCACGAGGTAGACCTACACAATATTAGGCAGGTGATTTTAATGTTGTGGCTTATCAGTATATATATCACATATACAATTGAAGTTAGAAGTTTACATACACTTAGGTTAAAGTCATTAAAACTAATTTTTAACCACTCCACAGATTTAATATTAGCAAACTATAGTTTTGGCAAGTTGTTTAGGACATCTACTTTGTGCATGATTATTTCACTTTTAATTGATTATAATCACAATTCCAGTGGATCAGAAGTTTACATACACTAAGTTAACTGTGCCTTAAAGCAGCTTGGAAAATTCCAGAAAATGATGTCAAGCATTTAGACAATTAGACAATTAGCTTCTGATAGGCGGTGTACTGAATTGGAGGTGTACCTGTGGTTGTATTTAGTGCCTCTTTGCTTGACATCATGGGAAAATCAAAAGAAATCAGCCAAGACTCAGGAAAAACATTGTGGACCTCAACAAGTCTGGTTCATCCTTGGGAGCAATTTCCAAATGCATGAAGGAACCACGTTCATCTATACAAACAATAGCATGCAAGTATTAACACCATGGGACCACGCAGCCATCATACCGCTCAGGAAGGAGATTCATTCTGTCTCCTAGAGATGAACGAGTTTAGCGCGAAAAGATCAAATCAATGCCAGAACAACAGCAAAGGATCTTGTGAAGATGCTGGAGGAAAAAGGTAGACAAGTATCTATATCCACAGTAAAACGAGTCCTATATCGACATAACCTGAAAGGCAGCTCAGCAAGGAAGAAGCCAGTACTCCAAAACCACCATAAAAAGCCAGACTACAGTTTGCAAGTGCACATGGGGACAAAGATCTTACTTTTTGGGAAAATTTCCTCTGGTCTGATGAAACAAAAATGGAACACTTTGACCATAATGACCATTGTTATGTTTGGAGACAAAAGGGTGAGGCTTGCAAGCCGAAGAACAACATCCCAACCATGAAGCATGTGGGTGGTAGCATCATGTTGTGGGGTGCTTTGCAGCAGGAGGGACTGGTGCACTTCACAAAATAGATGGTATCATGAGGAAGGAAAATTATGTGGATAGGAAGCAACATATGAAGACTTCAACCAGGAAGTTAAATCTCGGTCGCAAATGGGTCTTCCAAATGGACAATGACCCCAAGCATAACAACAAAGTTGTGGCAAAATGGCTTAAGCACAACAAAGTCAAGGTATTGGAGTGGCCATCAAAAAGCTCTGACCTCAATCTGATAGAAAGTGTGTGCGAGCAAGGAGGCCTACAAACCTGACTCTGTTACATATATATGTATGTGTATATACATTTTTTATCCCTTTTCTCCCAATTTGGAATGCCCAATTCCCACTACTTAGTTGGTCCTCATGGTGGCACAGATACTCACCTCAATCCGGGTGGCCAGGTCTCAGTTGCCTCCGCTTCTGAGACAGTCAATCAGTGCATCTTGTCACATGGCTCATTGTGCATGACACCGCAGAGACTCCCAGAATGTGGAGGTTCATGCTACTCTCCATGATCCACACACAACTAACCACATGCCCCATTGAGAGCGAGAACCACTAATCACGACCACAAGGAGGTTACCCCATGTAACTCTACCCTCCCTAGCATTTGGGCCAATTTGTTTGCTTAGGAGAACTGGTTGGGAGTCACTCAGCACACCCTGGATTTGAACTTGCGACTCCAGGGTTGGTAGTCGGTGTCAATACACATTGAGCTTTCCCTTCCCTCACATTCTTAAAATAGTGATCCTAACTGACCTAAGACAGGCAATGTTTTCTACGATAAAATGTCAGGAATTGTGAAAAAGTATTTGGCTTAGGTGTATGTAAACTTTTGACTACAACTGTATATAGTATGTATTTATTTCGGGAATGCTAGAATTCAAGTGATAATGCACCAATTACAACGTAGAGTCCACAGTTTCACAAAACCAATACAGTTAAAGGGAAACTAACACGACAGTAGACCTTTCAGCAAAACAAGTGGGTATACGCAAATATTGATCCTTAGAAGTCGTTATAAGCAAACAGCCATGGGGGAAAAAGTAAGCATATGGCTTTCACGTGCGTATGGGCACGACCACGCCACTGGTTACAAGGTGTTTAAACATTCTCTGTCCAATAAGTTTGCATTATTATATTAATGAAGTACAAAGTTATATTAAAAAGAAATCGAAAACAACACTGGCGCACGTAAGGGCCGCATTCCATCTGTTGATGTGCATAACAATTCCTTCCGCGAGGAGAGTTAGACCTCGAGACTTGATTTCCTTGTGGACAAACAAGAGATAAAATAGCGATACAAATTTAAATTTACATTAAACATTTGATGAAATTGCATATTAGATGCTGCTGATGTGAAGACCGAGAGAGGAGCTGAGAGAACATGAGTGTGATCCAGCGGAGGGTTACTTGAGTGCACAGCGGCGCAGTTGCGCAGAGTCACTAGAGAGAGCGACTCCACAGATCCTGTACTGCTTATACATATATTTTCATTTTTATTTCAAATAACCACACCAATCGCGATTATGCCGGGAATGATGGATAAAGGGTCGGAATATCTGGGGAAAGGTCGCTCAAATGGCACGAAAAGCCCGTCGAACGCCTCGAACGGACATTTTTCAGACGAGAGCGGCAGTGACGACGAGCACGGTATAGCCTCGAACACCCCTGCGGAGGTTTTTAATAAAGCTATGAAATGTTGTTAGATTAACCAGCTTTGTTGGGAACAAGTTTATTTTTATTTTTCAGATGTCGGTATGCGTGTGGGGACGGATTACCAAGCTAATATTCCAGAGTTTGATCCAGGTAGGAAATCGCTGTGACTTTCTGTTACTGTATAACCTGACTGACTATGGTAGCCTCGATACACCTATCGCGCCGATTTAACGCTGTAAACCAAATGCAGTCGATATTATGAAGTGTTTTTCAAAAGTTTTGAGTGTCGGATGATGTATATTATTAATTTCAATTGATCCCTAACGTCAATGTATGATTATTTAATCACGAAAATCTATTTGTTTAAAGCTATTAGCTTCTTCGCTTAGCCACCCATCAGCTATAAGTAAACAAACAACTTTATAACATGTAGTTTAAAGGAATATTCCGGGTTCAATACAAGTTAAACTCAATCGAAAGAATTTGTGGCATAATGTTGATTACCACAAAAATGAACTTCGACTCATCCCTCCATTTCTTTAAGAAAAGCACAAATTGAGGTTACATTGAGGCTCTTACAATGGACGTGAATGTGGATTTTTGAGTGATTAAACACAGAAATGTGAATCTTATAAATTGATAAAAGCTCTTGCATTACAGCTCAAATAATACATGAGTTTTAATAAAAGAATTAAAGTTGTTTAAATTGTCATTTTTACAGTCATTTATGGTTTTAGGGTTTGTTGACATTACATCGTCATGGCAATGAAGTTGTAAAATGAGCTATAACTCTACACAGATGCGATTAGTAAGTGATTATATCACAGTAAAATCACGATTACACGTATATTCTGTCTTGTGGTTATACTTTTGAAACAGGGAGCATTTTAGCATTCACTTCCATTGTAAGTGCCTCACTGGAAGCAAGTTTTTTTTTTTTTTTTTTTTTTTTTTAAGATAAGGAGGGACAAGTTGAAATAAATTTGTGGTTATCAATATTATGCTACAAAATGCCCATTGAGCTTAACTTGTATTGAACCTGGAATATTCGTTTAATATGAGACAAAAATTGTGTATGTTAATTTACATCAGTTTACAAAAAGATTTATATTTTTAACTACATTTTATGCAATGTGTAATTAAAGTACTTTTGTCACTATTTACCTTATTTGTCCAAGAACAATGTCCAACTGCAGATATACATGCATCAATAGATAACTTAGTAATTTTATCTGAATCTAACATTTAAATTTCGCAATGTAACAAGTTTGTAGTGTTTGATTTGTGAATTGTATGACATTAGATGCATGTATTTTGACTTACGATGTAGCGTTTATAATAACTTCTAAATCTTTTTCTATTCTTGTTTTTATTGTATTGGGATTTTGCAGGTTCCGCAAAATACAGTGATAAAGACAGTGGTGGCATGCTCGTTTGGTCTCCACATCACACAATAGTTGATTCGAAATGTAAGTATGCAATGACCAGTGTTATTTCTGTTTTTATTGTAAATGTATCATGCTGTCTGTGTCACACTTATACTTAACATTTTTTTTTTTCTTAGTGGATGAGTACATTGCCATTGCAAAAGAAAAGCATGGGTACAATGTTGAACAGGTGAGTTGACGGAACATGCCCCTTAAAGACGCTTTTGCTGTTTGGTGATCTCTGAATGGATTCCGTCTTCCGTTCGGTGCTCAACAGGCTCTTGGCATGCTCTTCTGGCATAAACACAACATCGAGAAGTCCCTGGCTGATCTCCCGAACTTCACCCCTTTCCCTGATGAGTGGACGGTGGAGGACAAGGTGTTGTTTGAACAAGCGTTCAGTTTTCATGGAAAGAGCTTCCATAGGATCCAGCAGATGGTGAGTTCCTGCTGCCATTGTTTTTGCGGTAAAGCCGTATGGAAACTAAGAGGGTGAATGTTGTTTAAAAAAGTCCAGGTCACATTTTCTTAATTCCTGCAAAAGTCATTTGTTAGTTAAAATACTTTTAGCCCTGTGAATTTCTAAAGAGTAAAAACTAAAATTCTCACACTCGCAAATGTATAAAATCACAGGAGATTCATGTCTGTTTTTTGTTTTCTGAAAGTCATGGCAATTCGCCACAATATCGTAATTTTCACACCGGTGCGGTGTTCAAGTTCAAACCGACTAACTCAAGTAACCGTATTACCGCTGGTTGGATGTCAAGTGGTACTATGGGGTAATTTTAAATAAAGTGCAATTAAAATGTGTTGTTCAACTTTTTGAAAGATGGATTTTCAACAGTTGTTAAGGGCATCTAGCCTATTTCATCTGAGCATTCTCTCCATCATGGGCTACCGGTCGGGTATTTCGTTGTCCGGACAAATGCTTCACTTATTGTGGGTTGTTGCAGGTTTAATGTTGGTGTTTTATTACCTTTGATTCCAGGACCCAGTTTAGCTGCTTCAGAAGGGTTATGACTTTTGAATGTGTGTGAATGAATTCGTTTTGTTCCCTGCTAGAGCTGGGCGATATGCAAGAAATATGTTTATTAAATAAAAAAAAAATCACAATATCCAATTATATCCTGAATCCCCTCCCCCCAGCCGATGAATCGGTAAATATTCTTCCTTTAGTGATTTTGCATTGAAAATTAATTTAACTCGAAACAAAAGACATTTCTAAATTCGAATTGCACTTCAAATGAAACGAAAAAGCAATTAAAATAACAAAGGGGTAAAAAAAAAAAGAATATGATCATGCAAGGATCCATCTATGACAACAGGCGGAAAGATACAAATTAAGATCCGAAAACAATTATAAATGTAAACACAATAATTATATTGATGATAATAAATATAAATCATGGTTCGAGGTGAATGTGTTTTTGTATTATTTTATGATGTAATCACAGATGTATTGTCTATATATATATATATATATATATATATATATATATATATATATCTGTATATCTGCAGTGACCCTGCAGAGTTATGCTCATAATGAACTGCTCTGTGGAAATAACAAAAATGAACTTAAAGCATCTCCTGAGCTGAGATCGTCTAATGTCATTTGCAGCATTCTCATAGACGATACTATTCTTGCAAAAAAAATTCAGAAGACTGAAACAAAGAAAGAGTGAGAACCCTTTACATATGCGTGTTCCACGAGACTGCACGCCTCCGAACAAACAGCGCATCAAACATGTGCACGGACGGCTTTTCTGTCATCTGTTCTTAATAATATAATAAATTGCATTTTTTGAAGTGCGTGTCTGTGTGCCTAACAGCATTGCTTGTGTTATTTCGAATCCAAGATGTCTTAAGGCGGGTGCACACTGTGCGATGTACATCTTAGCTGATTGTGGCCCCAATCATCCCGATCGATGAACGTGACTTACTTGGGAGTGTTGCGGAATAGAAGCTAAACGGCGAAATTTGCCCACCACGCAGGAGCATTTTTTTTCTCTCTCTCTCTGAAAGTCTGGACATCAGAATTTCCGTTGCTCCAATACCACTCCATCATGAGCATAGGCTAACATTTACAAGAAAGATGGATTTTGTCAAATAGGCCTATAATAAGACGGCTTGATCACAAATTCAGAAAATGACAGATGTTGAGAATGAACGAGGTATTGATGCACAAACATGACATAGATATATTTTTTTTCTATAATTGTATCCAACTGTATTTGCTTATTTGGATTAAAACGCCCCATAAATACTTACCAGGATAAATTGTTCAATCTTTCTATTTTATTTATTTATTAAAACTTTTTATATAAAACGAAAAGAAGAAAATTCATTGAAATGCTTGAGTAGAGTGATAACTGGGCACAAATGTTGATATGGTGGTGCAAACGCGGGGCAGGTTTCTTTCAGGTGCGAGAGAGGAGCGCAATATCTCATCTGGCCATCGTTACAGCAGTCACACTATCGGCTACGATGCTAAATTTCAGACACTGCCCAAACTTCGGCGGAGGCTGAAGATCATCGCAAAGGCTATTAATCGGCTGTCTGTGAACATGTCACACTGAATGTTGTAAGATTGCTGATTTTGCCCTGTGACGAGAGAAATCCTTTAGGATTCCCGAAATTTGTCTCAGACGGCGGAATCGTGGCCAAAATCGTAGTGTGCACCCGCATTTACAGTTACCCACCAAGCACCTAATTTTCGCTATTTGCAATGAAATGTCTTTGTTAGTGCGCATACTTTGCTGCCTGTGTAATTGAATATGTTGGTAAAGAACATCTGGCTTTCAATGCATTATTTAGGTTCATTTGTCATTAGTCGCTACTGAGAAGCGATGCAGGAACACTGAGCCAGACATGTTCTTGACAGGTTTCGTGAGATTCACCTAGTTGAAGTCATCACATTTGTCACTTCTTTGAAAGTGGCACACAGTAAATCATCATAATTTGCTAATTGTTTCTCAGCATTAATTACATAATTTGATCATTGATCGTAGTTGCCGGACAAATCCATATCCAGTCTTGTGAAGTACTACTACTCGTGGAAAAAAACGCGGTCCCGGACGAGCCTGATGGATCGGCAAGCACGAAAGCTGGCAAATCGAAGTAATCAAGATGAAAGGTAATTTATTCATTCACAGGCTCAATACTGAGCATTATTGATCATTACGGTTTGTATATTTCTGTTGCTCACTATACTGTGGCATGTGTAGTGAGGAGGAGATGGAAGAGGCCAACCCCATTGAGGCAAACGACAGCGATTATGACCCTACAAAAGAGGCAAAGAAGGAGGTAACATGGTTTATGTGCGTATATGGGAAATGCGTACATTTATGTAACTGACACAACAGGGCTCCAGACTAAAAAAATGACTTGGGAGCCATTGGCTCCTTAACTAAAACATTAAGGAGCCAAATGACTCTTGACTCTTCCTCTTTTTTTTTTTTCTTCTTTTTTTTTATGTCTGCACTCCCAGTTGTAAGCTCACTGATTCACTGAGAAAGTGACTGATTCAAACTGCTAACCTGAGATCAAACGAGCTCTTGTCAGGTGATTCCTGAATCAGACCCGGTTCAAAAGAGTCATTTGGTCACAACTCTCACGCGCTGGGTTTGTTGTGTGCGGTGCAGTGAGCTCATCTCAACATATCTGGTGAAAAGAAGCTTGACACACACTGGTGCACCCTCATAAAATGTATTTGATAACTCACAAAATGATATCTGATGGAACCGCATATGAACACAACTGGACTGTCTCCAATGGCTGCTAGATTTTAAATTATTATCGCAATCAATTATTTTTGGTCACATTTGCGACCATTTTAGTCTCAGTCTGGAGCCCTGCACAAGGGGATTTTGTGCCCATATTCTGTAGCATGTTAACGTCAACATGAAATGTCAATTGCAGTCTAATTTACTTCATAATGTGATGTATTTCTGCATGAAACAGGATTTTCAATGAGAAAAAATGTAGGGCAGTATAATTTGATCCGTGGTGAGCTGGGGGAGAGGGGTGAAAAATAAGAGGGCTTGGTTTTCATTTCATGTTTTTTCTTTGATAAGAATCACACTGAGCCTCAGACAGTGAGTTCCAAGATTGGAATGGGACGGCGAGACCATCAGACCCTACAGCACCGGCATCACTCCCAGCGGTCAAAGTGCCGCCCACCCAAAGGCATGTACCTCACACAGGAGGATGTGGTGGCCATCTCCTGCAGCTCCAGCGCAGCAAACACTGTCCTGCGTCAGCTAGACATGGAGCTGGTGTCTCTCAAACGGCAGGTATGCAATATGAATTAGGAGATTCTCAAATAATTTGGGGAGTAAAGGTGCACATCGTCATCTTTCCCTTCATTAAAAAATAAAGTTTTACCTGTGTAAAAATTATTAGTACTTTTCATAATATGGACATTGATATAAGTATTCTAGTCATATCAGTATTCTATATTCAGCTGCTTTATTTTTCATAGAGCAGGTCACCACATGGTGGGCCCTCACGTTGAGATCACATGACCAGCCGAATACTACATACTTCATCGATAGTGGAATTACCACTGATAAATGGGCCAATGACGTGACGCTAATCTCTGTTCACTTCCATTAAGTTGGTTATACATTTTAAAATACATTGCAAATGCAATTTACACATTTTATCAGTTATGTAAATACACTTTTTTTTTTTATGAACATGTTAGGGCTGCCCCCTGATAGTCGACCAGAAATGTCTTGGTTGACCAAGTTTTGATTGTTCAGTTGGTGGCAGAAACAATTCCACAGGAAACTGACGAGTATTACCGCTGGTTGAACACTAGATGGCACTATGGGGTAATTTTCATTAAGCAGCTTTAGGGTTAAGCCTACACTATAAAGAAAGACACATTGTTTCAAACTTTTAACTTCAAACTTTATTTCAACAAAAATTAGAAAGATGGCTTTACAACAGTGTGAAGGACAACATCTCTCTGAAAACTAACCTACTTCATCTGTGCATTCTCTACTTGTCGGGTATTATGCTGTCTGTGAAAATGCATTGTGTGTAAATTTCACAAAGCCCCCATTGAACATCATGTCAGTCTGAGATTACATGAAGAGACAGAAACAATTGAGACAGTCTAAATATATAGAAGAACTGTGGAGAATTCTTCAAGAAGCTTGAAACATCATATCTGCCAACAACCAATAAAAACTGTGTCCAGGTGTATCTAGAAGATTTGGGGCTGTTTTAAAGGCAAAGGTGGTCACATTGAATATTGATTTAGCTTTTTTATATTTACTGGACTATGTATGATGTTAATTTATAAATGAAAACGATTTATTTCATTATTTTGAGGACACATACAGCATTTTTCACAAATGCCTAAAACTTTTGCACAGTACTGTGTGTGTGTGTGTGTGTGTGTGTGTGTGTGTGTGTGTGTGTGTGTGTGTGTGTGTGTGTGTGTGTGTGTGTGTGTATATATATATATATATTATTATACACTCACCTAAAGGATTATTAGGAACACCATACTAATACTGTGTTTGACCCCCTTTCGCCTTCAGAACTGCCTTAATGCTACGTGGCATTGATTCAACAAGGTGCTGAAAGCATTCTTTAGAAATGTTGGCCCATATTGATAGGATAGCATCTTGCAGTTGATGGAGATTTGTGGGATGCACATCCAGGGCACGAAGCTCCCGTTCCACCACATCCCAAAGATACTCTATTGGGTTGAGATCTGGTGACTGTGGGGGCCATTTTAGTACAGTGAACTCATTGTCATGTTCAAGAAACCAATTTGAAATGATTCGAGCTTTGTGACATGGTGCATTATCCTGCTGGAAGTAGCCATCAGAGGATGGGTACATGGTGGCCATAAAGGGATGGACTTGGTCAGAAACAATGCTCAGGTAGGCCGTGGCATTTAAACGATGCCCAATTGGCACTAAGGGGCCTAAAGTGTGCCAAGAAAACATCCGCCACACCATTACACCACCACCACCAGCCTGCACAGTGGTAAAAGGCATGATGGATCCATGTTCTCATTCTGTTTACGCCAAATTATGACTCTACCATCTGAATGTCTCAACAGAAATCGAGACTCATCAGACCAGGCAACGTTTTTCCAGTCTTCAACTGTCCAATTTTGGTGAGCTCTTGCAAATTGTAGCCTCTTTTTCCTATTTGTAGTGGAGATGAGTGGTACCCGGTGGGGTCTTCTGCTGTTGTAGCCCATCCACCTCAAGGTTGTGCGTGTTGTGGCTTCACAAATGCTTTGCTGCATACCTCGGTTGTAACGAGTGTTTATTTCAGGCAAAGTTGCTCTTCTATCAGCTTGAATCAGTCGGCCCATTCTCCTCTGACCTCTAGCATCAACAAGGCATTTTCGGCCACAGGACTGCCGCATACTGGATGTTTTACCCTTTTCACACCATTCTTTGTAAACTCTAGAAATGGTTGTGCGTGAAAATCCCAGTAACTGAGCAGATTGTGAAATACTCAGACCGGCCCGTCTGGCACCAACAACCATGCCACGCTCAAAATTGCTTAAATCACCTTTCTTTCCCATTCTGACATTCAGTTTGGAGTTCAGGAGATTGTCTTGACCAGGACCGCACCCCTAAATGCATTGAAGCAACTGCCATGTGATTGGTTGGAAATTGAACAGGTGTTCCTAATAATCCTTTAGGTGAGTGTATGTGTGTATATATATATATATATATATTAGCAATATCCAATTCCATCAGCTGCCTCTGGGCTGAGGGATTGGTAAATATCTTTGTTTTAGTGATTTTGCATTGAAAATGAAATTAATTTATTTAAAAAAACTTAAATCAAATACATTTCTAATTTCAAACTGCAATCCAAATGAAACGAAAAAGCAAATAAAATAATGAAGTGTTAAAAGAATAATAATTTTATATATATACACGTAACCACCTCAGGTAAGAATCCGTCTAAACATGCAGGTGGAAAATGACTTAAACAAATGAAGACATAAAAACAATTAGAAATGTAAAAATAATAATGATGATGGTAATCACTGAAATATAAATCATGGTTCGAGGTGAATGTGTTTTTGTATTATTTTATATAGTTTGTATTATTTTACAGGCTGCAGAGTTGCGTTCACAATACACTGCTCTGTGGAAATAAAGTGAACTGAACTCAAAACACCTCCTGAACTGAAATCATTTACTGCACTCATAGATGATGCTGTTCTTGCAAAAAAGAAAAAATCAGTCACATTAAAATCTGAAAGTCAAATCAAAGTAATGTCTTGTAACCAACATGTATGTAGCTATTTTGTTGTCTTGTTGAAAAGAAAATTTTCACAAATTTGCACAACAAGGAAAAAAAACACCTGAAAATAATGAGACAGTGGTTCGGGAGATGTGGGTTATGTTTTTATTAGGGGCCAAACACCGAAGGTGCTGTGGCACCTTTTATTTTCTTCCCCAATGGGAGTCTATGGCAGCTCTATGAACGTTACATAGTGAAATTATGAAATTTGGCACACTGATGGGGTGGGCATGAATAACCCCCTTACCAAATTTTGGGTCTCTGTGACATAATCTATAGCGCCACCACCATGTCAGAAATTAACTTCTCTTTTGGCCGTATCATTTGAACTGTTTGTGCTAGAGACATAATTCATTGTCTGATTACTATCCTCCTGATGATTCAAATGGAAAGCTCACATTAAAACTCCACCCATTACAGTGGCTGCCATGTTGGATTATGATGTTTACAGTTTAAGCTATTCAAACCCTTCAAACTTGGTCTGATTTTCCCAAACACTGGCTCAAAATAATCTCCAGACTGAGCCACCTATAGTTCAAAAGATAACCTACACTTGAGTGCTGACTCTAACCTCAGGAAGTCTCTTTGCCACTCAGTGGGCATGTGAACTCAGTGTCTCGGTGTGTTAAAGCACTGATTTATAGTTTGAAAGGTCATGGGTTTGCTTTCTAGGGCAACTAGTGTCAGAGCTGATGTTGTATTGTTTACCGAATAGTTGCAGGTTTTATTACAGATCATTTGTGTTTGCAGGTATATTTCTTGTGCTTTGTCCTAGTGTTGTTGTTCTGATATATATGGGACTGATATATTTTGAAAGGGTTGAGATGTTTTGAGACAGCATCACATGTAGTTTAAAAGAACATGGTCTGTTTAGCATAGTTATTGTGTTACATTCTATAATAGCTTAGCATGCTAATCAGTTAGCATCCTAACTTTTGGGTTTTCTGTCTTATAAGGCCATTTGATCACAATGCCTTCCGTTGGGCAACATTAGCTTAGCGTGCTAACCAGTTAGCATTAGTGCTGAAACAATTAGTTGACATTATATCGACGACGTCAACAATAAAAAAAATTGTTGACAAAAATTGTAATTGTCGAATAGTCGTCTGATTTAATTTAACACAACATGAGATCTTTTGAAACTGTAATGATGAGGCGGGAGAGCAGCTGATTGAGGAGAGGAAGAAAGAACAGCTCCGTCTTGATGCATTTCAGACCTTCCAAACAGATGAAGATGATGTAGATTGCAGAGTATTATAATGCAAAATAAGTAAACACAGAAGCAGTATCGTCGTGAAATAAAGCGGAGCTGTTCCTGGTGTTCCGCTTGAGCAAAATTGCCTGTCACAGCGTATAAAAAGGAAGCACTGCGCTGTTGTGTATTTAATGCATCCTTTATTAAAGTTCAAATAATTATGAAGTAGGCTGTATAAATGACCACAAACTCCGAAACTGGCATTTATCTGTGCTGTCAGAGCCTCTTATATGAGTCTTGTGAAAAACAGCGGGAGAGAGTTTTAAACTTCTCTTGGCTGATACACGTTCTCGCACGGAGACGCTTATCACTGGCACACGCTTGCTGCAGCTAGATTTCTTCTTAAATTGATTGCTCGCAACATAGTAAATTATAATATGAGTGTCACTGTGTGTATCTTCTGGTGAAGAAAGTCGGTGATACGCAGCTCTATAAAGAAGATAGTTTATTTTTTGTGAGTTAAAGATGGATCGAAATCAAATGATCAAAAATGTGAGAGGATGTAGTCTTGGCCCATTATACAATGCAAACATTTTTTGTTTTCTAATTTTAAAAATATAAAACTCTGTATGTACATTTACTTCAGCAGCTATACTGCAGAAGAAAAAAATGTTATCGGAGAATTTTGAATATAATATTTAATTAAATATTTAAAATATCGAAAAATCCTTAAAATAATATATATGTTGCTTCTCGGGTAAATGTTAGATATTTAGACTGCACTGGCAGAAATATGAACCTGTGAAGAAATGCACATCAAAATGCACTTATATTTAAGATGCATTCTCTTAAAGCAAATCTAAATTTCTTATTTGTTGCTTCTCAAGTAAATGTATCTTGTTTTAAGGATTTTTAGACAATTTTAAATGGAAAACAAGACAAAAACACTTGATAAACAACAGGATTTTTTGCAGTGAAATGTGTAATTAAATAATACAAATCCACTTTAATTCAATGAATGTCATTTAGAGGTATTTTTAAAAGATGAGTTTGTCCTCTTTATTGTTAGTAATCACGTTTAATACAACCTTTTAAGTCGGGCACAAGCTGAATAGTCGGTTAAGAGCTAATGATTAATTGTTGCAATAATCACCCGAATAGTCAATAATCGTTCTAATAATCGTTAGATTAGTCGATTATAAAAATGATCGTTAGTGGCAGCCCTAGTTGGCATGCTAACCAACACATTTGAAGGCTATTTGATCACAATGCTATCCGTAGGCCTGTTTAAAATGCTAATCAGCTAGCATGCTAACCAGTTAAATGCATCATGACCAGTCTGTTCTTTCCACTGTGTTTGATATCAGCTATAATGGCTCTCCACCTTTTTGAATACCGGTACTTAAATTTTATTTATTTAAAACTTGCTGACTCTCAGCTACAGTGAGGAAAATAAGTATTTGAACACCCTGCTATTTTGCAAGTTCTCCCACTTGGAAATCATGGAGGGGTCTGAAATTGTCATCGTAGGTGCATGTCCACTGTGAGAGACATAATCTAAAAAGAAAACTCCAAAAATCACAATGTATGATTTTTTAACTATTTATTTGTATGATACAGCTGCAAATAAGTATTTGAACACCTGTCTATCAGCTAGAATTCTGACCCTCAAAGACCTGTTAGTCTGCCTTTAAAATGTCCACCTCCACTCCATTTATTATCCTAAATTAGATGCACCTGTTTGAGGTCGTTAGCTGCATAAAGACACCTGTCCACCCCATACAATCAGTAAGAATCCAACTACTAACATGGCCAAGACCAAAGAGCTGTCCAAAGACACTAGAGACAAAATTGTACACCTCCACAAGGCTGGAAAGGGCTACGAGGAAATTGCCAAGCAGCTTGGTGAAAAAAGGTCCACTGTTGGAGCAATCATTAGAAAATGGAAGAAGCTAAACATGACTTGTCAATCTCCCTCGGACTGGGGCCCCATGCAAGATCTCACCTCGTGGGGTCTCAATGATCCTAAGAAAGGTGAGAAATCAGCCCAGAACTACACGGGAGGAGCTGGTCAATGACCTGAAAAGAGCTGGGACCACCGTTTCCAAGGTTACTGTTGGTAATACACTAAGGCGTCATGGTTTGAAATCATGCATGGCACGGAAGTTTCCCCTGCTTAAACCAGCACATGTCAAGGCCCGTCTTAAGTTTGCCAATGACCATTTGGATGATCCAGAGGAGTCATGGGAGAAAGTCATGTGGTCAGATGAGACCAAAATATAACATTTTGGTCATAATTCCACTAACCGTGTTTGGAGGAAGAAGAATGATGAGTACCATCCCAAGAACACCATCCCTACTGTGTAGCATGGGGGTGGTAGCATCATGCTTTAGGGGTGTTTTTCTGCACATGGGACAGGGCTGACTGCATTGTATTAAGGAGAGGATGACCGGGGCCATGTATTGCGAGATTTTGGGGAACAACCTCCTTCCCTCAGTTAGAGCATTGAAGATGGTGAGGCTGGGTCTTCCAACATGACAATGACCCGAAGCACACAGCCAGGATAACCAAGGAGTGGCTCTGTAAGAAGCATATCAAGGTTCTGGCGTGGCCTAGCCAGTCTCCAGACCTAAACCCAATAGAGAATCTTTGGAGGGAGCTCAAACTCCGTGTTTCTCAGCGACAGCCCAGAAACCTGACTGATCTAGAGAAGATCTGTGTGGAGGAGTGGGCCAAAATCCCTCCTGCAGTGTGTGCAAACCTGGTGAAAAACTACAGGAAACGTTTGACCTCTGTAATTGCAAACAAAGGCTACTGTACCAAATATTAACATTGATTTTCTCAGGTGTTCAAATACTTATTTGCAGCTGTATCATACAAATAAATAGTTAAAAAATCATACATTGTGATTTCTGGATTTTTTTTTTTAGATTATGTTTCTCACAGTGGACATGCACCTACGATGACAATTTCAGACCCCTCCATGATTTCTAAGTGGGAGAACTTGCAAAATAGCAGGGTGTTCAAATACTTATTTTCCTCACTGTAGGTATGTTTCTTCAGCAACTGTAAAATCTGTGGTAATGTGGTGTGGTGCAATATACCCGTATGTTGTGGAGAATGAAAGGTTGCCGTTTAAAAACTTGGAGCAATTGCAAAATGCCTTATCTGATTGTTCTTTCTTTCTGCTGTGTTTGATATCAGACATATCAGCACTCCATCCTTTTGAATACTTTTTACATTTAAAACATGCTGACTCCCATCTTGTTATATCTCATCAGCACCTGTAAAACCTTTCTGTTTCTGTTACTTTTATGGTGACTTGTGAATTAGTGTGGGCTTGCTTTGTATGTCATATTCCTGCAATGTGTTGTGCTGACTATGGTGTTATGCTTGCCATATCTGAGATTTTTGAATTCTGTTAACTGAATTGTTGCTGACTTTTCCCAAAGCAAATGTTTATTTTTCCCTTTGTTGAAAAGTTACATGAATATAAAGTCGATCATGGCTGTGTACTGTAGTGGAAAGCACACTGAATTCTAGAACGAAAAATAGAACAGGTTCAAATCCGTTCTGGGTTGATGTATTATGTGCTTGTTCTGTGAGATCTTTAGGTTGTGTTTAGTGTTGTGCAGTGGTTGCCATGTTGGTGCTTGGCCCCTTAATAGCTGCTTGAAGGTATATTTGTATAATAATTTTTTGTTTGCTACTTCCCACTGTCTTTTTTGCTGTGTTCCATTCAATCAGATGTGGGATATTCCTACTTGATATCGCCGAACTTCAACCATAAAGGCATTCCATTGCCAGATGATCGAAAGATGACATGTAAGGAAACAAAACTGCAATGCTCCTGTTAGCTAAGCAGGTGTTCGACCGTCACCAGAGACGTCTCCTAGCAACCCAGCTGATAATCAATGCTAGTGTTTGTGCTACAGGTATACGATTATAAAAATATATCATAGGTAATATACCATGTTTTATACACCTATTTCTGCAGGTGTTTGTTAAACAAACTTTAATATCATGTAATGTAGGAACTTTGACTCATTAATTGATGTTACTTAATAAAAGTGAATGTTTATCATTTACTTTGTATATCACGTGTGCCAACATATTTTTCTGTCGTCACGCACCTGCATATTGGAGAAACCGAAGTTTAAAATTTCCGCACCATTTTCCCAGTTGGAATTCCAACTTCAAGTGGGGTTCCATTGCACGTTTCCTAGTACGAATTTGGAAATCCAACTTTCCGAGCTGAATGGAACAGAGAATTACTTCTCTTGCGCTCTTTTATTTGCTGTCACACATTGCTGGTCTCTCGCTCATCTAGAAGGGTGCACACACCTGAAGGCTCGTTAGACAAATGTTATGCAGTTGAGACTTCTACTCGCAGAACAAACAGATGGAACAACGCATACAATTTCCTTGATAGATTTTCTAAATAATAATCGTGCTATTTGTGATGCTTTATCACCTGTGGTGAGGAAAGGAGAAGCTGTCATCATCACTCTAACAGAAGAAGATTTCTCATGTAATCAACCAGGAGCACCAACCTGTAGTTATAGTTCAAGTAAAAAAATCAGTTGAATTAATTTAATAGTACACAAATAGTTTAGAAAAATGTAGCGTATCAGGAATCATTTAGAAATTTTGATCTCGACTCCCAAAATTGCAATTGGATCGAATCGTTAGCTGCCTAAAGATTCCCTACCCTAGATTGAAGCTCATGAAGTGTTGTATATTACAATCGGAATAAAAATAACAACACCCAAAAGCATCTACGCTGTGCAATATTTATGTTTCACACTGCAATTGGCTGCTTTTCATCCCTTCAGTCAACCGAGCAAGCGTAAAAAAGTTGTGATATGTTTTAGTCAGCTTGAATGAAAAGTATCAGATTTGACTTTAAAAGTAAAAATTTTACAAAGCCTGACCAACTGAAATATGCAACATCTGATTGTTGTACATTGTGTGACAGGAACATTAATTGTGTTCTGCAGTGCAGAACACAATTAGAGTTCTTAAGAATTCAGGATGGCACTGTGGATGGCAGTCTTTGTGTGTAGCTCTCCAGTTCTTTTGTGGTTTTTGTCCTGTGTTTTATTCATTTTTTCCAATTAGTTTTACCAGGGACAAACTGCTGAACGTTTGGCATCACATAGTAGACGATCTTTTCCCGGTTTTGGACTATTCATATGCTTTTCTGGATTTTAGTCAGAGGCGCAGCTGTTCAGCTGTGTGATGCAAGGGAGGGGAAACGAGCCGGCGTGCTTGTCAAGCTCCATCAGCGCGGCTTTCAAACAGTACTGCCGAGTATTCATCTAGCGAATCTCCACTCTCTCCCTAAAAAAAACGGACAAACTATATTTCACCCATACAAACAAAGACTTTCAATCTCTGCTGCCTTGTGCTTCACAGAAACCTGGTTGAGTGAAGCCATTCCGGACAGCACGTTACATCTGCCGGCCTTTCAGCTGTTCAGAGCGGATCGCATTGCGGAGTGAACGGGGAAAACGAGAGGCGGTGGAACATGCTTTTACATCAATGAAAGTTGGTGTACAGATGTAACAACGTTAAAGAAGATGTGCTCTCAAAATCTGGAAGCGCTCTTTATCAACTAAGTGGTGGTGGCGTAGTGGCTACAGGGCTGTTAATCAGAAAGTCGCTGGTTCGAAACCCACGGCTACCACCATTGTGCCCTTGAGCAAGGCACTTAACTCCAGGTTGCTCCGGGGGGATTGTCCCTGTAATAATTGCACTGTAAATCGCTTTGGATAAAAGCGTCTGCCAAATGCATAAATGTAAATGTAAGCCTTTCTACTTGCCACGGGAGTTTTCCTCGTTTATTCTGATGAGTGTTTATATTCCTCCACACGCATGCATGAATTCAGCGCTGCAACAGCTGGCTGATCACATCACAGACATGGAGCAACAACACCCGGACTCACTTATTATTATTCTGGGAGATTTTCATAAAGCTAACCTCACCCGTGAACTGCCAAAATACAGACAGCACATTACTTGCCCCACCTGAGACAGAAATATACTGGATCACTGCTACACATCAATAAAGGATGCATATTGCTCTTTCCCTAGAGTAGCTTTGGGACTCTCTGATCACTGTCTGGTTCATCTTCCAACCTACAGGCAGAAACTAAAATCAGCTACACCTGAAGTAAAGACTTTAAAGCGATGGACCAATGAAGCAGAACTGTAACTACAAGCCTTTTTGACTGCACCTATTGGAGTGTATTTGAGGCTGCAGACACCAATCTGGATGAGCTCACAGATACGGTGACATCATATATCAGTTTCTGTGAAGACATGCGCATACCTACTAGGACTTACTTAATATACAACAATGACAAACCATTGTTTACAGCAAGATTCATCAGGCAAAAGAGGATACATAAGTGAGTATAAAATCTTATACAATCAGGCCAGGAACAAACTAAATAAGGAAATCAGAGTGGCTAAAAGAAGCTACTCTGATAAGCTTCATGTTTGTTTTGCTGAAAACAAGTTTTCAGCAAACAAACATGCATCAGATTTGAATGGCCTAAAATTATTTTTCTAACTTTAAGACACCATGCAACAACAACTGGCTAAAGACTTGCATGTGTTTTTATGTAAATTTGAAAGGCCCTGTCTCACCCCACACCCTCACTGACCTTCGTTTCACACAAACATCAACACCTCCTGCAACCCCCCTCCTGCTACTCAACCTGCACGTAAGATCTGTGAAGAGGTGTGCCATGTCTTCCAGAAACAAAAGACAAGGAAAGCACAGATGGTGTTTCACCCACTTCTCTAAAACCCTGTTCCAACCAGCTGGCCCCCATCTTCACACAGATCTTCAATAGATCACTGGAGCAGTGTGAATTCTATGCTGCTCCATCTTTTCTGTCCCAAAGAAACCCAAAATCACTTGACTTAATGATTGCAGACCCCTCGCTCTGATGTCTGTGGTCATGAAGTCATTTGAGAGACTGGTGTTGGCTCACCTGAAGGACATCACTTGACTAGGGCTGGGATAAATGATTATTTTTTAAACGATTGATCTAGCGATTTATTTTTTCGATGCATCGATTAATCTAATGATTCATTTTTTTCAGTCCGATTCGATTAATCGACTTGTGACAACACCGGTAATACCGGTTTCATCGGGGGTGGGGGTGTATAAAATGTAAAAAAAAAAAACATTTGCCAGGAGTTTGCTTGACTGGCGATCTGATCAATCAATCATAATACGCCATTTTTGTCCGACAAAGTAGTCAGGAGAGAGAAGATTAACGTCGGTGGATTTGAATTTGAATAATGGATTGTAGCCTACTGTACTGACATCTTTCCGCGGTTAAAACAACAGTCCTATGATGTAGGCTACATTCATGTTTAGCCTATTTGATGCTATAAATTAACCAAGGAAAAGATGATCGGTTCACAAGCAGCTTTAACTGAGGCAATCTGTCACGACACATTAAAGAGCCACAAAATAGTAGGCCTATTTATGGTTTCATTTTCTTTGAATGACCAAATTTGAAAGTTGAGACTTTATTAAATGTTACCTGCTTGGTCCTGTCTGTCAGCGCGTTGTCAGTGTCCTCTATGTATTTTTCACAACATTCATAGCTATAAGCGCGTTATTAATAGCTATAAGCGAAAACTTTAGGTGTCGACAACGTATTATAGCCTACTCCAACATCGAGTGCAAAGTGGGGAGTTGAAAAAAAGCTTTGGCTGCTCCCGGGTGGCGCCTCTTCAGATGCTGGTGCATTGCCGTGGTGCTAGAATGGAAGGCCATCTCCATTTTGCAGAGACGACATATCACGGAATTGTTTCCTTTTAAATTAAAGAATTCCCATACTTTAGAGGAACGAGTGCATGCCGCCATGCACTTCTGATAGTCTGAGGAGCCACTCGTGTTGCTAATACTCGCCGGCGCCGCCATCTTTGTTTTGGGTCTGACGAATCGACGCACATATTTTGTGTCGACGTATTTTTTGATGACGTCGACGCGTTGTCCCAGCCCTACACTTGACCCTTTCGTGATCCCCTTCAATTTGCTTATCGAGCAAACAGGTCTGTGGATGATTCAGTCAACATGGGATTGCATGATATCCTGCAACATCTGGACAGACCAGGGACATAAGCAAGCATCCTTTTTGTGGACTTTAGTTCAGCTTTCAACACCATCCTCCCAGCTATTCTCTGGACTAAATTAAACCAATTCTCTGTTCCCACCTCTATCTGTCAGTGGATCACCAGCTTTCTGACGGACAGGCAGCAGCTAGTGAGACAAAGGAAATTCACTTCCTGCACACGTACAATCTGCACTGGTGCCACCCAGGGATGTGTGCTCTTCCCACTACACCGCCAAGGACACCTCAGTCAACCTCCTGAAGTTTGCAGACGACACTACTGTCATCAGCCACATCCAAGATGACAATGAGTCTGTATATAGAAGGGAGGGTTGAATGGCTGGCTCACCTGTGCAATCATAACAACCTGAAGCTGAACACACTCAAAACAGTGGAGATGATTGTGGACTTGAGGAGGAACACCCCAACATTGACCCAATTGACAGTGCACATTGAGATAAGAACATTGTGATTATACACACCCGGTCCCTTATCAGGCTAATTAAGCCTCCGAGAGGGATAAAGGCTGACTGCGGATGGTGCTGCGACCGAGAGAGATAGTTTACGAGCAGCTGACCGTCATGTGTGTGTTTGTGTCTTTTTTGTTTAAGTTTTTCTTTAAACTATTATTTATATTGTCAAGCCAGTTTTCGCCGCCTCCTTTCCCTTATATCCCTTTACAATACCTTATTGTGTATTTCTGTATATGCTTATTTTCTAATCACTTTTAATTTATTCTATTTTTGTATTATTATCTCTGTCTTGTTGTATTGTTTGTACGTTGGAAGCTTCTGTTGCCAAGATAAATTCATTGTATGTATAAGCATGCTTGGCAGTAAAACTGATTCTGATTAAAAACATTTAAGAGGACCACACTTCAAAAACTGAACATTGTGTTTTGGTATATTTATTTTCACAAGGTGAAACGGGTTAACAAGCTGCTGTTGTTTTTTTGGTTGTTTGTTTTTTCCAAAAAGCTTGCCAAATTAACTGAATTTTAAATTTGGTTTATGAATTTAAACTCCTTTGTCATGACTCCCACTATGTTTCTGAATTTTGTTACATTTGATGAGCTCAGTAAAAAAAAATAAGCATAGAGCCCTGATTTCTGTCAGCTTGAACCAGTCTGGCCAAGGGGTGTTTTCAATCGCATATTTGTTTAATTTGTTATTTTTTTTAAATGGTGTCATGAAGGAAAAAACACTACCAAGGGGGGCCACGGTTTAAAACGTTTGGGAACCACTGATCCACAAGGCAATAAGCATTGTTTATAAGGATGTTTTCCCTTTTTACCTGGTCTTCTTTTAGGTTCAAAATGCCAAGCAGTTAAATAGTGGACTTAAACAGATGATTGAAGATGGGGTTGATGAATTCCGGCTGCCTGAGGTGAAGCAGAATTTAATCTGAAACTTGTTCATTTCTCCTCCCATATTGCTGTCAGCTTTATGCCAACTGTTTTGTTTTTGTTCCAGTGCACCCAAAAAATTAATGCCCGCTGGACAACAGACGAGCAGCTCCTGGCAGTACAAGGTAAATTGTAGATAACCGGTATTTCACAACTGTTCATAACATTTAATTCATATACACTACCTGGCAAATCTTTCAACACACCTGACTGAAATATTGTCTTTTTAAAACGTTTTTGGTAACTTATTTTACAGTGCCTGTTAAACATATTACATGTTACTATTATTAATTCCTATAGTAGTAACAATAACAATATCGATCATTTTGGCTGTGTTAAAGCCAACGGCATAAAGTTTGTCAAAGGTGTGTATTTTGGGGGGAATTTCGATATTTCAACCTCAGTTCCTTTAATAAATCTATAATACACTGTGTACACAAAATAGTTACACTCTGGACCTTCAAAATGTCCCCATTGAAACCCATTAAAATGCAACATTTGATCCAATTGCCATTAAAGCATAAAATCATGAGTTCTATGATATTATGCTTTCATTCCAGAGGTCTGTCCTTAAAATGTACATTTATTTTATATTTTCCACCAGATGGCACCATTTTTCTCACGTTTAGCCTATGGAGCAAATACATGCTTTTTACCTATTTTTCTGTTTGCTGGATTATGGAGCACTGCAGGCCTATTTAATAAATGATGCAGCTAAAATTGAGTGGATGTCAGGGTGTGTTTTGCATGTGTGTGTGTAAAATCAACAGTGGCATTATGTAAACAAACTGGCATTTAAAGGGTCCTGAAAAATTTAAAACCCTGAAAATAAATTAATATATTGAAGTTATTATCAGAACTGATGTTGGTTAAAATATTAACTCATTAAAAGTGGAAAATAATATTAATAAATAAATTTATGACAATGTTTTGATGCTGATGTTTTTGTTCTCCTAAGGACCACAGAGTAACTTTTTTTTTTAATTTTATTTATTTATTTATTTATTTTTTATTGGCACACAAGGGTTAATAAAGCATCTCAGCTATCGGCTGATGTTGAATATATCCTTAACGACGCTCATTTCTGGATGTTTTCATATACAGATAATTTAGATCAGACAGTGCTGAACTGGTAAATTAATGTTGTTGTTTTTTTTTTATTACAATATACATAATATTTAGTAAACTCTGATCAACGAGTTCCAAGTTCTGCTGAACAAGTCAGATTCCATGTGGTTCTAGCAATTGTTTTGTTCACTTTCATTTAGGTGTACGGAAATACGGGAAGGATTTCCAGGCCATTGCTGACGTCATCGGGAATAAAACCGTGGGACAGGTGAAAAACTTTTTTGTGAACTATCGCCGGCGCTTTAACCTGGACGAGGTGCTTCAGGAGTGGGAGGCAGAACGGGGAACTCGAGCCCCCAATGGAGACGGTGCCAACTCTGGTGAGGACGGAAAGAACAGCAACACCTCCTCAGGAAAGAGCACGGATGAGGAAGAGGACGAGGTAAGGAAAAAAGGTTCAAACATAGCAATGCTCCTCACAACATAAGATAACAGCAATACTTGAATCAGAGGTTTGATGTTTGACAGTCATGTGCTACATTTATTCCGTTACATCTACTTGTGTAACTTTTTGGAAGATTTTTACTTTTACTTCATTAAAATGGGCAGTGTTCCTGTTGTTATATTACTGGTTTTAAATTAAGTGTTAATACGATTTTTTTAACGGGACTCTTATGATAGCGGAACTTCGCAGCTGCGTACTGTCACTCGAGTCGCGTTCAACATTACAGCTGCAAGCGCACAAAACAAACATTTATTCACTCCACAAAATGCCTTCACACCAAGACAAGGATATATTTCAAGATTAAAACTGCAGTTCTAACTTAAGAAAACACAGTGAGGTAAGTTCTAGAGATTGTAATAATGTGGGCTTGTCTCTGTCATGGTGATGCTCATTCATTTTCAGTGTGAATCTGTAACTGGGGTGTCTTTATAACCTCGGTTTCTAAGTTTGCATTTTTAGATGAGCGCTGCAAC
This sequence comes from Xyrauchen texanus, assembly GCF_025860055.1. Lineage (NCBI taxonomy): Eukaryota > Metazoa > Chordata > Actinopteri > Cypriniformes > Catostomidae > Xyrauchen > Xyrauchen texanus. The sequence goes on along the minus strand of NC_068323.1, from coordinate 24,382,262 downwards.
ATATCAGTGCCTACTTTAGAAATCCTTGTAAACATCCGTGTTAAGTGCAAATGTTTTGCCCTGCCTATCACTATTGTGAGCATTTCTGCACATGAAAGGTTGGCATGTGCAGAGCATTTGACAGATGTGGGCGGCTTTGTCTTATGGACAACAAATCAAATCAAATCACTTTATTGTCACACCACCATGTACACAAGTGCAACAGTAGGTGAAAGTCTTGTGTGCAGTTCCGAGCAACATAGCAGTCATGACAGTGACGAGACGTATACCAATTACAATAAACAACATACACAACACAATTTACATATCAAATGTACACATACTTACACAACACAATAATTATATACAATGCACAGTAAACAATACACACAATATACAATACACAATATGCAATAAGTGGGAGTATATGAAATATATATATATAAGTAGTTGTATTGAGGAGAATATGTTGATAGTCCAGTGTGAGATAATAGATTAATAAAGTGCAGTGCTAATTATTGATCCTGATAGATCAAGTGTTCAACAGTCTGATTGCTTGGGGGAAGAAGCTGTCATGTAGTCGGCTGGTGCAGGTCCTGATGCTGCGATACCGCCTGCCTGATGGTAGCAGTGGGAACAGACCATGACTCGGGTGGCTGGAGTCTCTGATGATCCTCCGAGCTTTTTTCACACACCGCCTTGTGTATATGTCCTGGAGGGAGGGAAGCTCACCTCCGATGATGTTTCTGGCAGTTCGCACCACCCTTTGCAGTGCTTTGCAGTTGTGGGCGGTGCTATTGCCGTACCAGGCGGTGATGCAGCCAGTCAGGATGCTCTCTACAGTGCTGGTGTAGAACCATGTGAGGATGTGGTGGTTCATTCCAAACTTCCTCAGCCGTCTCAGGAAGAAGAGGCGCTGGTGAGCCTTCTTCACAACGGCCTCAGTGTGGATGGACCATGTGAGTTCCTCAGTAATGTGGACACCGAGGAACTTGAAACTGCTGACTCTCTCTACCGGTGCTCCATTGATGGTGATGGGGCTGTGTACTCTGTCTTTTCTCCTGAAGTCCACTACAAGCTCCTTGGTTTTACTGACGTTGAGGGAGAGGTTGTGCTCCTGACACCAAGCTCTTTCAACAAGTTTCCAGACACAGATAAAGTGCAAATTATTTGTGTACATGACTAATTATCTAAATTCTTTAGACATTGAAAATGTTGGAACTACACTGAACTAAATTCACGCAGGATGTAAAAAGCTGTGAAAGAATGACAGAAGGCATGAATGAAGCATGATCATGCTTCAGTGTATAATTAAACATTATATATTAATTGGGACTGTGTTACACTCTTCATGTTTTCATCGTAATGATTACTAGAATTTTTTTTTCCAAACTTCTCTTCTAATTAACAGATTCGCCCCAAATCTAAGAAACATCCTTACAGTGATAGTTCAGCCTTTACTTAATATTATATCATCATTTCCCCACCCTCGTGTTCTTTCAAACCCGTGAAACTTTCTGTATTTTGTGGAACCCAAAAGATGTTAAGGACTGACAGTCTCAGTCACCTTTCCTTTTCAAAATATGGAGGGGGAAAAAACATGCAGTGAAAGTAAATTATGATTAAGTTTAGCATTCTGTGGGACATCTTAAAAGAATACTTTTTCCAAAATTGAAAATTGTCCCATCATTTCTCACCATCATACCATCCCAGATGTTTTTTTTCTTCTGCTGAACACAGATTTTTAGAAGAATATCTCCGCTTTGTTAGTTTATACTAGAATGCAAGTGAATGGGTAACAAAAATTTGAAGCTCAGAAAGCACAAAGAAATTCATATGACACTGGTTCAGTCTGTCTTCAGAAAGTAGCTGATAAGTGTGGGTGAGAAACAGATCAATATTTAATTCCTTTTGTATTAATAAATCTCCACTTTCACTTTCATTCTTGTGTTTTTGGTGATTCAGATCTTTGTGCATATTGCCACCTACTGGGCAGGGAGGAGAATTAGGGGCGGGGGATTTATATATTAGAAATATATATTTATCTGTTTCTCACCCACACCTATCATGTTGCTTCTTAAAATCATTGGAGTCATATGAATAACTTTTGCTGCCTATATGTGCTTTTTGGAGCTTCAAAGTTTAAACCATTCACTTGCATTGTATGGACCAACAGAGCTGAGATATTCTTCTAAAAATGATTTGTGGTCTGCAGAGGAAAGTAAGTCATACACATCTGGGATGGCATGAGGGTGATTAAATGAGCGCATTTAAATTTTTTGGTGAACTATCCCTTTAATTTAATGCATGGAAGAAAGTCATATGGGTTTGGAACAACATGTTGGTGAATGATGACAATTTCCATTATTTCTTTATTTTTTTATTCCATGCAGCAAATCAAATAGACACAACAGAAAATGTCAAACCACATGAAATCACAACTTTTCTTAATTTTGGGTTCAGCCATATGCTCGAGGCAACATTTAAATAAATGTCTGAATTAAACTCAATTAAATACCGCATGCAAATGCGAGATAACAGGGTTTGACTTCTCCGGTTAGTTTAATAGAAAAGCTTTGCAATGGCAAAATAGGGGTAAGAACTTCCACCTGAGAGAGCCCCTCCTTTGTTTTGTATCGAACAGGAAGCATCCAATGAGCCAAATGTCTGAGACAGAATGCATTATAATAAAACAAAATCTTGTGTAGGCCTAGCCCACCTTTGTCAATCAGCTTATGCAACTTATTAAAATGTACTCTGAGATGCTTACCATTCCAAATGAAGGACTTTGCTATACTATCAAACTGCTTGAAATAAGAGAGGGACATCAACATGGAGAGATTGTAGCAGGTAATTGAATTTTGGAATACAATTAATTTTAATAACATTAACCTTCCAAATCATCGATAAATGTAATGAAGCCCACCTGCCCACATTGCTCAAACCTTTTTATTAAGGAGTCAAAATTAACTCTAACTAAATTACACAAATTTGCTGGGAATAAAATGCCTAAATACTTAATGCCCTGTTTGGGCCACTGGAAGGTGTCCAGCTGAAAAGCTGTTAATGGGCAGAACTCTGTTAGAGAAAAAGCTTTGGATTTAGACCAATTGACTCGTTCTAAAGAATAAATCTGTGTAGGCAAGGCATAGATCTAGTGGGGTTGGAGACGAATAATAAAATATCTGTGTAAAGCAAAAGCTTAGCACTCCTGGAAAATTATCGCTAATCCATTCGTTTGTACCACCACTACCAGGTGTCTATAAAGTAACATAATTCATCCAATAAAAGTATTCAGGAACCCGTATATTTTCAAAACCTTAAAGATAACCCCATTCTACCATAACGAATGCCTTTTCAGCATCAAGTGAGATGGCTGCGACTGGAGTCTGATCATTTGCCACTTTCCACATGATATTGATGACATGCCTAATGTTATCAGAAGAGCTACGGCCCCGAGTAAACCCCACCTGATCTAAATGTGTAAGATATGTCATAAAAATATTGTCAAAAATGTATTAAGAAAAGTTAAGTCTAGGTGTATCAGGGAAATTGGACGGTAACTCTTACATTCGCTTAGATCTTTGACCTATTTAAGATCTATTTAATCAGGCTGATCCGGGCTTGTATCATGGTTGGCGGAAGCTTTCCATTCTAACTAAAGTGGGGCCAGTTCTGTAGCATAAGATCTAAAAAAAAACTGGTCCAGGAGCCTTGCCTGTGGGCAAGGCCTTAATTACCTCGCCAAGCTCCTCCAAGGTTATCTCAGAATCAAGAGAATTGTTTTGCTCTGTCGTCAGTTTAGGGAGTTCTAATGGTTCCACAAAGTTTCTAATATCTTCATCAGTAGACGAAGACGTGGAATTATAAAGATCAAGATAGAATTCTTTAAAAGCATTATTAATATCAATGGCCAAGGTAAATATCACCACCTGCAGATTTTACTGAGGGAATAGTAGAAAAATACTCTCTGCTTTATATGTCTAGCCAAAAGCTTCCCTGCCTTGTCCCCTGAATCAAAGTATGACTGTCTTTCCCTGAATAGCCAAAACTCCACCTTCCATGACAAAATAGTATTATATCTGTATTTCAGTCGGGTCAATTCCCTGAGGTCATGAGAACATTTGGCGCTTCAGTTTTGCCTCTGCACCTTTAATATTCCCTTCCAGTTCCACGAGTTTTCGTGCTTTGATTTATTTGGTGAATGAGGCATACTGTATAATCCAACCCCTTAGAACTGCCTTGAGTGCATCCCAAGCAACACCCAGAGAGGATACTGAGGACCCGTTGGTTTCCATATAAACATTGATTTCAGCAATGTAAATTTTTGTTTTACATTTGTTGTAATTCAGGATTTTGCAAAAGGGATACATTAAAGCGCCATCTACATTATTTCTTTTTCTTCGTATGTGGCAACATCTCTAAACCCACCAGGGCGTGATCTGAGACTTAATATGTTTCCAATTGAGCAACCAACAACAGATTAAATAAGTGAATAAGATATATAAAAATAAATATATATATTCTAGAATAAATCTTATGGACTGATAAATTATTTTTATAGTCCCTACCAGATGTGTTTAAAGTCTCCAAATATCTGTAAGACCAAGATTTTTACACATCCTGTTAAGCGTCAGTGTTGCTCTAGGGGGCTTACACACTTTTGCATCACTATGATCAAGGACTGAGTTCATAAAATGATTACTATCTCCTCCCAATATTATATCATGAGGGGTGCCAGCAGCTTGCAACATCCCTTAAAGATCTATAAAAAAAAGCCATGATCATCAGGGATAGGTGCGTAAATATTAGCCAAAAATCAACCTTTGCCCCAGAATTTCTGCTAAAACAATAATGACTCTCTTCCTAATTTATCTTTAATCTGTTTTAGACATTTGAATTGTAGTTGCTTGCTTAATGCAATGACTCCCCTGATCTTAATTGAGCCGGCACTAAAGAAAACACGTCCACCCCATATCTTCCTGAAATTTTCAGCTTCCTGTGGGGAAAAATGCTTTTCTTGAATAAACAATATATCATATTGCTTATGTTTAAGAAATAACCTTCCTTTTTATGCGGTGCCCCAACCCATTCACATTCCACATGGAGTGAGACAATCCACTCATATTAACATTTCACATTTTGACATATTAGAAAAAATAGATTGTGTGTCAAAAATAAAATTATAACGACCACATTCCAACATTATTGCAACTTCGAACTTCCCCCCAAACAAAAAACACAGAAAAAAGAACGTGCGCATTAACCCCGCACACTAGAGCGCCAACCGCCGTCCATCCCTCTAAACTCAAACAGTCCATGTACGCCTACGAGAGCCCCCATGACAACTTTGCCGTTGTATTGCTGAAGTCCAGTGCTTCTATACAAATTTTGTGAGACAGAATTACACAACAGAAAATAATCTATAAAACAAACTCCAGCTGATAGGAGGCATAAGCAAAAAGTTTGTGTAGATTTATCCACATAACTGTTACGAAGGCGTCTTCCTTCTCAAAACAAAATGCGTATTTCACCATATCTCGGCCTTCTTCGTCCTCAGGAATTTCAACAATTCGGATGTTGTTTCGCCGGTTACAATTCTCAAGGACTTCCGACTTGTCCCAAATGCGCACAAAGTCTGTTTGGAGCGCTAGCAGAATAGCAGCTAATTCCCTCTCCGATAACTCCAGATAATCTATCTGTTTCTCAACATCTGAAGCTCTTGTAACCATTTAGTGAATTTCGTCTCCATGGCAGTGATCGATAAACATAATACAGCAAGATCCTCCAAGTCAGCAATGATCTTCGTCAGCATCACCGACATGCTCGATCGTTGACCCTGAATCTCTTTCACCGCACTGGCCAAATTGAGTCCCAGGCTTTCGGCCTGTTGCTTAGGGGCTTCAGCTTGAGCACATAAGTGTCTTTTAATGCCTCCAGAGCCCGAGGATTGTGAATTCTTTGACTTATTGTCTTCTTAGAACAGTTAAGAATTAGAGTGTATTGAATCTTACCGGTTTATGAAATACAAATGTTTAAATCTAGCAAAGTGCTTGGAGCTCTCATTCCCACGTCCGACCCTCGCATGGCGCCACGTTACTCAACAATTTCCATTATTATAAATCATTCTGTAATGCATGTTAAATGTGTATCATGTACTGAAATATAGGAGAGTAAACATCCATTAAGTTGTGTATGAATGTAACTAGTTACTACTTGAGTATTCTTTTATTGGATAATTTCTTACTAGTAATTTTCAATATTATTACTTTTACTTCTACTTATAAGTAATTTTTTAGTAGCTCTACCTACCTCTGACTTGCATTTATTTCTAATTTTATCTCATAAAGGGTCAGGTGACTCCAGCGTCTGGACCATCTCCTGTAGCCACATCATCAGCTTTAACGCCCGCCACCAGCTCCACGTCTTTCAACCAGCCCCCTCCTCTTCTGCGCCCCTCCCTGCCTGCCACCCCAGCCCTACACCGCCAACCGCCACCACTGCAGCAACAAGCCCGCTTCCTCCAGCCACGTCCCACCCTAAACCAGCCGCCGCCGCTCATTCGACCCTCTAACCCCCTCCCTCCGCGCCTCAACCCAAGACCCACGGCGCTTGTTGCCAGCTCCGGCCCCACAGCCCCGGCCCAGCAGCCACCCACTCTTGTGGGCATCCAGTCTGAAACTGCGTCCTCGTCTTCTCTGCACTGACGGCTTTATATTTGAAATCAGTTCGGTCATACTAAAATCTATTGTTATGTTTTAAACTGTACATATTAGGTATGTAACTGTTTCTATTTATTTGAAATACTTATAACAGATTTGTTTAACTTTAGAATTTGTAATCATGTTGTAACTTAAGTCTTGAAAAACTGAAAAATAATGTGCTGTATTTCTGCACTTTTACCTGGTTGTTGTTTGACTCCAATGCATTTAAAGTACAGTGTAACGTTATACCTCTGAAAAAGGGCTTGCTTGTTGTTTTGTTGATCTTGTGTGTTATCTGTGGTTGTTCACGTGTCTTGGTTACTCTGTACTTATCACAAGCCCTTTTGACATTTAATCATGTGCAGGTTATGAATTGCAGATAGTAATTACATTTTCACTTGTTAAAATGTTTATTCTTGATATAAGCGATGGTATTACTGCTAGTGAAAATGCCCATTTATTTTTAAAGAATTAACTTTTTACTAGTGCAAATGTAATTTACTAATCTGCAATGGTGCCACTTCTCGTGTAAATACCCATTCTTCATATAAAAAATGCTAAAGTATTTTGAGATATATGTAACAGCATTTTCACTAGTAGAATTTCACAGTGATCTGTCATTTCCTCCTGTTCAAAATTCAAAAACCGACTTCTATAATTTCTTACTAGTTGATATTCCAATTACACATATATGCACTTCTTACTAGTAAATTTATTTATATCAATAATTTAATTTTTACTAATGCAAATGTTACTGATTTCAACAATTGTACTTGTAAAAATGTCCATCCATCCATCTTCAACCGCTTATCCGAAGTCGGGTCGCGGGGGCAGCTGCTCCAGCAGGGGGCCCCAAACTTCCCTATCCCGAGCCACATTAACCAACTCTGACTGGGGGACCCCGAGGCATTCCCAGGCCAGTGTGGAGATGTAATCTCTCCACCTAGTCCTGGGTCTTCCCCGAGGCCTCCTCCCAGCTGGACGTGCCTGAAACACCTCCCTAGGGAGGCGGCCAGGGGGCATCCTTACTAGATGCCCAAACCACCTCAACTGACTCCTTTCAACGCAAAGGAGCAGCGGCTCTACTCCGAGCTCCTCACGGATGACTGAGCTCCTCACCCTATCTCTAAGGGAGAAGCCCGCCACCCTTCTGAGGAAGCCCATTTCGGCCGCTTGTACTCGCGACCTAGTTCTTTCGGTCATGACCCAACCTTCATGACCATAGGTGAGGGTAGGAACAAAAATTGACCGGTAGATCGAGAGCTTTGCCTTTCGGCTCAGCTCTCTTTTCGTGACAACGGTCGCGATAGAGCGAGTGCAATACCGCCCCGCTGCCCCGATTCTCCGGCCAACCTCCCGCTCCATTGTCCCCTCACTCGTGAACAAGACCCCGAGGTACTTGAACTCCTTCACTTGGGGCAAAACCTCATTCCCTACCTGGAGTACGCACTCCATCGGTTTCCTGCTGAGAACCATGGCCTCAGATTTAGAGGTGCTAATCCTCATCCCAGTTGCTTCACACTCGACTGTCAAGCGATCCAGTGAGAGCTGAAGGTCACGGACCGATGATGACATGAAGACAACATCATCTGCAAAAAGCAGTGATGAGATCCCCAGCTCACCGAACAGCACACCTTCCCCACCCCGACTACGCCTCGATATCCTGTCCATGAATATCACAAACAGGATTGGTGACAAAGCGCAGCCTTGGCGGAGACCAACCCCCACATGGAATGAACTCGACTTCGTGCCGAGGACCCGGACACAGCTCTCGCTTTGGATGTACAGGGATTGGATCGCCCTAAGAAGGGATCCCCCCACCCCGTACTCCCGCAGCACCTCCCACAGTATCTCCCGGGGGACCCGGTCATACGCCTTCTCCAGATCCACAAAACACATGTAGACCGGATGGGCATACTCCCAGGCCCCCCTCCAGGATCCTTGCGAGAGTAAAGATCTGGTCCGTCGTTCCACGGCCAGGACGAAAACCGCATTGTTCCTCTTCAATCCGAGGTTCGACAATCGGCCGAACCCTCCTCTCCAGCACCTTGGAGTAAACTTTACCAGGGAGGCTGAGAAGTGTGATACATTTTTACATACTTGTAAAAATGTAAATGTTTTAAATCTAATTTTGTTTTCACTTTTGATTTTAATTTTGTTGCTACTAGTAAGAGAGCCTGTTACGTTGTCTTAAATTACTCTTTGATTTACTGATATCTGAAATGAATATTTCCATGGGTGAAAACCACATTACAGATATTGAAAATGATCATTTTTACCAAATACTTGTTGAAATCTGTATTTGGAATTTTAAGAGATTAATTATAGATTTCTTTAATTACGTTTTGAACAGGAATGGATGAGTGATCATTTTATCACAGATAAAATTTTGCTAGTGAAAATGTAACTAAAGCTATGACAAATTTAATTCCATTAAATTTCATATTCTACGTGTGATTAAATGAGTTTCTGTACTTTCATATTTTGAATCTTGGTGCTATGAACTGACAGGTAAACAAATGCCTGTCCAAATTCTCTTGCAATCAAAGTGCTCTTAACAAATAAGAGAAAGTGATCTCAAATGTCACAATTAATTCTGAAAATCATAGAACAAATCTTGGTTTGGTGTCATACATGCTCATGGGTTGTTAAACTCATTTCATCAATTATTTGTCCACTCACAAGTTATGTAAAAAAAAAACATTAAAAACAAATGATTGTCATTATTTGTATTTTTTTCTGATTGGTTACAGACAAAATATATTTGGTCCCTTTCACATATAAAACGCTTTCATCCCCATTTTAATGTATTATTTGTTTGGTCCATTTAAGAATCTTTTTGAAGTTTAAAAGGTCCAGATTTTTCAGCCAGATATTAAGCTGTTGGTGTGTTTCCACTGAATTGTGGAATTCTGCAATTTCAGCATGAGGAGAAACTCATCTGAAGATGGACATTTGAGTTGGAGAATTCACTGTGTGAACTTGTTCAGTGTCATCTTGTACAGTTTTTTAAAGTGTTTAATGACCTGATTATTTGTGATATTTCTTTATAATTTGTCAGTTTTTGTGTAAATGTGCATATGTTTCTAATGTCTTTTTTGCTTGTCTGTAAATATTGTCTCTTAAAAACAATTTTAAGGCAAAAAAAATAAAGATTTCTGCTCAGAACTGCTGTTTTTACTGTGAGCTGTTTGAATGCAGATTGGAAAGTGCTTGAAATGTCTCAATATGAAACCATTCAGTTTGACAATGTTACGTATTATTGGTTTATCTTATGATTGATATTCCTGCTTCTGTTGTATACCACTTAAAGTTTAGATTTTATTTAAACAGTATAAGCTATAAGAGGTGTGGCAGCATTATAGTCTATGTGTACAGTAATGAAAAGTCTCTGAAGTTGTCTAAAGCATGATCATATGTAAAGTGTAATGTTCTGTCATGTGCTCGTCATAGGAAATGTAAGCGCAGCGTAGTTCTAGCGGGGAGACTAGCTGCTTTACATCATCGCACCATTAGCTAGGTAATTCCCAGTCATTCACATGTAAGCCGTTGTTTTATAAGTCTGCTCACAATCTATCAAATTGTTGTTTCAGTGTGCGACCGCGGCAACCTCCACCACCCCACCACCACCAGTTGAGTCCCGTCCTGAACGGGGGTAGGCCCTCGCCCTTGCCTCCTATCTCCGGCAGGATATGATGGTTCTTCTTTCGATGCCAAAGAGAGACATTACTTTTCTGTTTTATATTCATCAAATAAATGTCATCTTAAATTTCACTCAAGTCTGTTGGTCTTGCTGATAAAAGTATTAAACACTTCCACTTTGATCACAGACTCTAGTTTTGCTTAATTCTGCATTTCATTAACGTTTCAAATTTAGAAACTTTAAGATGCAGTAAAATGTGTCTCGACCTCTTTTAAGCGTACCATGTTTCCGATTTGTTTCACTTGTTAAGTTATTAGAAACTTCCTTCTGTTCACTTTCCGTTTGCAAAAGGACCAAACGTACTACAGCGAAGGCTGTGCTCAAGAATATGTATTAGGGGCGTCTTTCCTTTCAAATTATTCGTTAATATTGATGAGCGTAGTCTTAGCCGTTGTATGATTGGTCATGTGGTTTTCCGTTCTCAAAATGAGAGTGACGTAGGGAGTGCATCAGTAGTGCGCATTTAATAAGAGTGTTACAGAGCTGTCAAATCATGTTTCTCTGGATTAAATGCATTTATCACTGAACCACTTGGATTGAAGCACATGAAATAAACCATTCGCGCCGCCACCAATCAGGTATGCAGCTCCATGCATTTGAAAATAATATTTGTAGATATTATTGTTCACAGTGTAAAACGAAAGCAAATTTTAGGATGAAATGCATAGATAATTGGGTTATGAACTGTTTACATGATAATTCCACGTAAGCATGGCGCAGGCGTCACGAAAGCACTGTAATAGTAAAATAGAATTGAAGCATGTAATAGTACACTAGTTTAAGTATAAAGTGTCGTACGTTCTTGAACTCGGGAATCCCCATGTTCTGCACGCACACACACACACACACACACACACACGTGTTGGTGCGGCTATCCTTGTGAGGACTCTCTCTATATATAATGACTTTTATACTATAGATTATAGCCTATCCCCTAATCCTCACAAAAAAAAAAAAAAACTTTCTGCTTTTTTACATTTTCAAAAATCATCGTTTAGTATGTTTTTAAGCAATTTGAATTATGGGGACACTATAGAAATGTCCTCATAAACCACATTTATAGCATAATACACTTGTAATTATAACAACGTAAGTGTGGCGCAGGCGTCACGAATGCACTGTATAGACTAGAAGCATGTAATAGTACACAAGTTTAGATATAAAGTGTCATATCTTCTTGAACCGGGGAATCCCCATGTTCTGCACACACACATACACATGTAGTGTTTCCATGTTTTATGGGGACTTTCCATAGACATAATGGTTTTTATACTGTACAAACTTTATATTCTATCCCCTAAACCTAACCCTACCCCTAAACCTAACCCTCACAGAAAACTTTCTGCATTTTTACCTTTTCAAAAAACATAATTTAGTATGATTTATAAGCTGTTTTCCTCATGGGGACCGACAAAATGTCCCCACAAGGTCAAACATTTCGGGTTTTACTATCCTTATGGGGACATTTGGTCCCCACAAAGTGATAAATACACGCTCACACACACACACACACACACACACACACACACACACAGGAACAGCTCAATATACAGGTTTTGTCTTTACAATCCTGCTTCAAACGACAGTATTATTGTTCTTCTAAATTCATTTATTTGTTTATTTACATTCATTCAAATAGCGCTGCATAATTTGCAATAGTTTGTAAAAAATCACATATCTATTATTTTAGAAAATATTGTTAGTTGATTACTAGATATCAAGGATTAAAAATCGAAATCCAACTGAATGATAAAACTACTGTATATATCTGTAACTGAAATGTTACTAGTAGAATTTCACAAATATTTGTATTTTAATCCTGTTCAAAACGCTATACAGGATAATCTGTTCTAATAGTTTACATTAAAATGTTACTAAAATAAATAAATACAATAAAAACACACGTGTACAAATGTCCGTTCCTGATATCAACCACTGAATTACATGTACAATGCTCATACAACAAGTATTGCTCATTTTTGACATAGATGTGTTTTGGTTGTCAATAGTGGCGATGTTAATTTCATATGTTAAGTACCGAGAAAGCCTTTTAAGATATCTTTGATTATTCTTCAATTTATTGATATCTAAAATCAATTTCCGGACATTTGAAATAGCCTAATCTAATATGTTGAAAAGTAAAAAATTAGCAGTTTCGCTAGTTGTAATTCAATCACATTTTTATTCATGCTTTTATTCACCTTATTCAGCCACGCCTCTTTTACGCGCTATGCTCTTCCGAATTATGTCATTTAATTTACTGTTTGTATTGACGCTACCGAGCACAGTCGATCAAGATGGATTATGTGCGTGAGCATAGAAAGTTTTTTTCAACAAGAGTTGATGGTGTGAGTCAACAGCACCCCTTTTCGACAAATGCTAGTGAGGTGTTTTGTCTGTCACTCTTAAACGTTCGATTTTTCAACAACCGCGGAGGTAAATTGGACCTGACAGATCACATACATACAGATACAAATCACTTTTTCATAATAAAAGCATTTAATTGTTATTCGTCTAATTCTGTTTAATTTTTAGGTTTCAACTTGATAATAATTTGTGTTAAAATGTGTAGATGATCTGAAATTTCCAACAGTGATAGCTCATAATATTACACATGCAAGTTCAACATTAAAGAAAATTACAATTGTACTTTTTACAATTAATTTGTCACCCTACATTTTTAGATGTTTAAATCTGATTAAAATATTTGTAAGCGGAATATAAAATAAAAAATTACACTTTCACGTGTGTGTGTGTGAATTTTGTTTCACCCCTCCCCCCTTTTTTAAGTTAAAAAAAATCTGCTTACCTTAACTATAACCCCATGGGTGAATGACATGAGAAGATGGTCAGAGGTGTCTTACCAGAGGTGCAAAAACAATATATGCAAGGTATGCAATGCGCCATGTAAAGGGGGGTGCCAGCGGCTCACTAAAGGTGGTGCAAACAGTCTCCTCGACCTCTCCAACATCCCCCCGTTCAACGCTTATAACGGATAACGCCAAGATGGCCTAGGATGCAGGAAGGCAATGAAAAGGTTTTTATTGAAATAATTAAATATATAAATAAATAAAATAAAAAAACTCTCACAAGCAAAAAACAAGGATAACAAAACAACTATAAAACTAAAAACAAACCGAGTGGGGATGACTGGAAATGACAGGAACAACACGACTGAACTGGAAACATAACACAATGATCTGACAGGAAAGACGAGACAAAGGAGAGAATACATATAGTAAAGGGAGATGAGATACACTACCATGTACACAAGTGCAAAAGTAGGTGAAATTCTTGTGTGTCAACAACATTTAGTCATGACAGTGACGAGACATATACCATTTACAATAAACAACATATTTACACAACACAATTTACATATCAAAAGTACACATACTTACACAACACAATAATTATATACAATGTACAGTAAACAATACACACAATATAGAATACACATACAATAAAAATAAAGAGCATATAAAAAATATATATACAGTATTGAGGAGAATATATTTGACAGTCCAGTGTGAGATAATAGATTAATAAAGTGCAGTCCTGATTATTGATCTTGAGAGATCAAATGTTCAAAAGTCTGATTGCTTGGGGGAAGAAGCTGTCATGTAGTTGGCTGGTGCGGATCCTGATGCTGCGATACCGCCTGCCTGATGGAAGCAGTGGGAACAGACCATGACTCGGGTGGCTGGAGTCTCTGATGATCCTCCGAGCTTTTTTCACACACCGCCTGTTATATATATCCTGGAGGGAGGGAAGCTCACCTCCGATGATGTGTCTGGCAGTTCGCACCACCCTTTGCAGTGCTTTGCGGTTGTGGGCGGTGCTATTGCCGTACCAGGCGGTGATGCAGCCAGTCAGGATGCTCTCTACAGTACTGGTGTAGAACCATGTGAGGATGTGGTGGTTCATTCCAAACTTTCTCAGCCGTCTCAGGAAGAAGAGGTGCTGGTGAGCCTTCTTCACAACGGCCTCAGTGTGGACGGACCATGTGAGTTCCTCAGTGATGTGGACACAGAGGAACATGAAACTGCTGACTCTCTCCACCGGTGCTCCATTAATGGTGATGGGGCTGTGTAGGTGAGATGACTTGACTTGGCGTGACAGTGACAACTTGACTTGAAATTATGACTTGGTGGCATGACTTGACGTGTCGGTTTGACTTAAAGTGGTGGTTTGATTTGGCTTGATGTAATGGCTTGGCTTAATGGCATGATTAAACTTGGCTGCTTGACTTTGTTTGTTGGCTTGATTAGGTGTGATGGTTTGAAGTGACATCTTGACTGGAAGGGATGGCTTGACTGGACATGATGACTTGACAGGCCAGCTTGACTTGACAAGAGGACTTGACTGGAAATAGGGGCTTGAAAAGGCTCAGTGATGGCCACAGGGAACAGAACAGGCTCATCAATGGCCTCAGGGAACTGGACAGACTCGTCGATAGCCACAGAGAACTGGACAGACTCAAGGAACTGGAGACTCGTCGACAGCCACATGGAGCTGGACAGGCTCGTCGACAGTCTCAGGGAACTGAACAGACTCAGGGAACTGGGCGGACTCATTGACAGCCCCAGGTAAATGGACAGGCGGCTCCAGGATTAGATCGAGGACAGACTTGATGATCACAGGGAACTGGACAGACTTTTCAACAGCCAAAGGGAACTGGCCAGGCTGTATGGCAACCACTGTGGTTGAGAGCACTGGCAACTGGGGAAACAACCTCTATGGCTGTGAGAGCTGACAGACATAGGGGAATGGCCTCCGTGGCAGTAAGCGCTGACAGGGGCAAGGAAAATGCAGCGAGAACGGGCACCATCTCCTTGCGGTTGGCAGCATGAACGGCCACTGCCTTCTGGCGGTCGGCAGAGGGAACCACTGCCACCTACGACCAACATCTCAGCATAATTGTTGATGGGTCGACCGTGCTGAAAGCAGACCCGGGGGTTAGGCAAACGGATGAGGTTCTGAGAGACCAATTCCTTAGCGACTGGAGGTTTTAGAGGAAGGGCCCAAGATGCAGGAAAGCAATGAAAACTGTTTTATTGAAATAACAAAAACAAATAAAACAAAATACAAACAAATACAATCACAAGAGGGAAAATAAGTATAACAAGACAACAATAAAACTGAAAACGCACCTGTGAGATGACGCACCTGTGAGAAACACATGGCAGAGAGAGAAACATATAGCACTTGGGACAACCTGAGAAATGGGTGGAGGAAACTCAATCCACTTTTCTTTAACACTGTTATTTGGAACCTGGTCAACTTGAACATTATATTGTATTTAACATTGATTTATTATTGCAGTTGTTGAATATATAGTGCATCCAGAAAGTATTCACAGCACTTCACTTTTTCCACATTTTGTTATGTTACAGCCTTATTCCAAAATTGATTACATGAATTATTTTCCTCAACCTTTTACAAACAATACCCCATAATGACAACTTGAATAAAGTTTGTTTGAAATCTTTGCAAATTTATTAAAAATAAAAACCAAAAAAATCACATGTACATAAGTATTCACAGCCTTTGCCATGACACTCAAAATTGAGCTCAGGTGCATCCTGTTTCCACTGATAATCCTTGAGATGTTTCTACAAACTTGATTGGAGTCCACCTGTGGTACATTCAGTTGATTGCACATGATTTGGAAAGACAAACACCTGTCTATATAAGGTCCCCCAGTTAACAGTACATGTCAGAGCACAAACCAAGGAATTGTCTGTAGACCTGCAAGACAGGATTGTATCGAGGCACAGATCTGAGGAAGAGTACAGAACAATTTCTGCAGCATTGAAGGTCCCAAAGAGCACAGTGGCCTCCATCATCCGTAAATGGAAGAAGTTTGGAACCACCAGGACTCTTCCTAGAGCTGGCTTCCCTACCAAACTGAGCGATCGGGGGAGAAGGGCCTTAGTCAGGGAGGTGACTAAGAACCCGATGGTCACTCTGACAGAGCTCCAGTGTTTCTCAGTGGAGAGAGGAGAACCTTCCAGAAGAACAAACTTCTCTGCAGCTCTCCACCAATCAGACCTGTATGGTAGAGTGGCCAGACAGAAGCCAATCCTCAGTAAAAGGCACATGGAGTTTGCCAAAAGGCACCTGAAAATTATCTGGCCTGAGGAAACAAATATTGAACTCTTTGGCCTGAATGGCAAGTGTCATGTCTGGAGGAAAGCAGGCACCACTCATCACCTGGCCAATACCATACCTACAGTGAAGCATGGTGGTGGCAGCATCATGCTGTGGGGATGTTTTTCAGTGGCAGGAACTGGGAGACTAGTCAGGAATGAAGGAAAGATGAATGCAGCAATGTACAGAGACATCCTTGATGAAAACCTGCTCCAGAGCACTCTGGACCTCAGACTGGGGCGAAGGTTCATCTTCCAACAGGACAACGACCCTAAGCACACAGCCAAGGTAACAAAGGAGTGTCTACGAGACAAATCTGTGAATGTCCTTGAGTGGTCCAGCCAGAGCCCAGACTTGAACATGTTTGAACATCTCTGGAGAGATCTGAAAATGTCTGTGCACCGACGCTCCTCATCCAACCTGATGGAGTTTGAGAGGTCCTGCAAAAAAGAATGGGAGAAACTGCCCAAAAATAGGTGTGCCAAGCTTGTAGCATCATACACAAAATGATTTGAGGCTGTAATAGGGGCCAAAAGTGCTTCAACAAAGTATTGAGCAAAGGCTGTGAATACTTATTCGTTTTTTATTTTTAATAAATTTGCAAAGATTTCAAACAAACTTCTTTCACATTGTCATTATGGGGTATTGTTTGTAGAATTTTTAGGAAAATAATGAATTTAATACATTTTTGAATAAGGCTGTAACATAACAAAATGTGGAAAAAGTGAAGCGCTGTGAATCCGGATGCACTGTATATTGACTAATATTAATTTAAAATAGCTACAAAAAATTATATATAAAATATATTATTATTAGGACTGTCGATTGTAATCTAACATTGCAATATGTAATATATCAGATAAAAAAATATTTTGCGTTATTGTGACAGACCAGTAAAGAATTTACCAGACAATACAACAGGGGGCTTTAGAAGTAAATATATTGTTTGTTTATTCCCATATCATTGAACATAAAGCCTATAGTTGACAGCAATACATTTAGCATCATACTGGTCAATCTGTCCTGTTCTCACAGCATGCGTTCTTGTGTTTCTTCTGCACTATTTGGTCTGTGTACATATCCATTAGTCAGATATATTCAGCATCGTAAATGGCATATTTTTTGGACACTATGTCAAGTTTAAAGTTGAAGTTCTGAAAATCGTGTCTTGAGATCCCTGCATTCTATTGTGCTTCATCCAGCTGTCACGAATGTGTCCTGTGTGACTGGTACTCATTTTTTGGCTGTGCAGCTTGTGAGTTTGTTTAAGGGCATGCTGACTGCCCCTGTTACTTATATCACTGAAGTGACGTACAGGTCAGGAGACATGATTAATTGTTTTAACGTTATTAATACATTATTTTTATGTAATTGGACTAAATTATCACGTTAAATCAACAGCCCTAATTATTACATCAAATAATGTATTTATGCTGTATGATTAATCCCTGAATCCTGACATAAAATTAAGGAAAACCTTTGTGTTTCTGTGTGGTTGTCTTTCTACATCCAAATATGGAAATGTGATAAAGTGAAACTGGAGCACTTTCAGAATGCATGTTGTAAGTGAACGCAACTCAGACTTAAAGCAAATTATATTCAGGAAGTTCACAAAGCCCTCAAATTAATTTCCCAAAAGCATCGTAAGCCTAAGTAGATTGAAGAAACCATTGGCACCAATGGTATCTATGATCAACTTAAGCTTGCAATGCTTTTGGGAAACGCAGCCCTGGTTAGTAACGATGTTCCTGTAGCTCAACTTGTAAAGCACTAGCAACACCAAGGTCATGGGTTCTATTCCCAGGATCACACATACAGATTAAATGTATTCCTTGAATGCACTGTAAGTAATTTTGGATAAAAGCATCTGCTAAATGCAAAAAACTAAAGAAACTATGTTGTGGGCAAATCAAACAGCATTCAATTTGTCAATGTAATTTTCTTTGAAATTATGTTTCATTCAATCTTACCTTGCAGTCATCTTGCCAGGTTTTCATGGCCGCAGTGGAGAATGAGTGTCCTCGGTTCATTCGTCAGAACTCTGAGCCTGAGAGGTCATGGGAGTTGGAGTCAGTTTTGACCAATCGTATGCTGCGCTTTGTGGCGAAGTTAGAGCAACAGTTTGTTTGTCCGTCATGCAGTGGGATTGTCCTAAACCCACACCAGACTGGCTGCGGGCACATCTTCTGTGCCCACTGCATCAGAACATACATGTAAGAAAAATGATAAATTCAGTAATTCAATTTATTAAACAATTCTCAAACAACATCAGCAGAGATCAGCATGTTTTTCGGAGGTCATGAGAAAGTGCATTACATGTAAACATATACCTCTTTGTATATCATTTCAGTGACAAGGGGGGAAATTCAAAATGTCCTTTAGACAACATTTCTATAAAACCTGAGGAGGTGAGATAAACATATTTGAAATGACTATCTGCAGTTGTTAGCTCTATTTTCAATGTGATCTCATTAGTATTCAGGTGATTCTTACGAAACCTGTCAAGAAAATGCCTTGGTCATATTTAACCCTAAATCAAAATAAGTAAATATTAAATTAAGTTTTGCCAAAAAATTTGTATGTTTACTTGACATGAATATGTATAATATTTTCCATTATGTTCTACTGCTTGCAGATATTTCAAGACAAATGCTGTAAAAGGGAACTGCTAAACTTAGAAGTCTACTGCACCAATGCCCCAGACTGCACACAGAAGTTTACTCTATGCAATCTGCAGGTAAGGAGAAAGATTGTACGCAATATGCTGTAAACTGAATCCAAGTATTAGAGAACAGTGATGATGAAAAAATATACTAGCAGTCTATGTCAATTTCTTTTAGAGCTGGGTAATATCAGCACTCTCTCTCTCACTCTGTTTTTCTCAGGATCATCTCAAAGCTTGTCAGTATGAACAACTTATATGTTCTAACCCAGGGTGTATTGAGACGTTATTACGCAAAAACCTTTCAGAACATCAGAGGAATATCTGTTCATTCAGATTGGAATCTTGCCAACACTGCAGGCAGTCCTATACCATATCTCAACTGCTGGTCAGAAACTTTCCGTGATATTCTCAATAGCGCATCAAGTAATCTGAAGTGTATTTACCTTAAATATTACTTGTAAACTGTAACAGGACCATCAGAAGACCTCATGCCCAGAAGTTGAAGTCCCATGTTCAAACAAGTGTCAGCAGATGATCAAAAGGCACAAGGTATTGCATGTCTAAATACTTTTCTCCAGGGGTGTAGCAGCCATTATATCCTCTGCACTTCCAGAAACTTTGAATTTCAGAGGCTTCTGGCACCTGTTGTGTCTAGATGGTAAACCTTGTTCTGCAAAACTCTCTCAAAATCCACAATTACTATTATCAAGATAAGGATCAGGGTAGGGTAGGTTAGGATTGGATTGGTGTAGTGTTACTAGTAGCATTGAGGTATGGTTAGGGTTAATGTTGGGGTAGGGTTAAGGGAAGGATTGGCATAGGGCTGGGATAACGTTAGGGGTATTGTTGGTGTAGGGTTTGTATTAGGTAAGGTTTAGGAGTAGGGTTGGGACAGGTTTATGTGTAGGATTGGCATAATACTAGGGTTGAGGTAGGGTTAGGGGTATTGTTGGGTTTAAGGGTAGGGTTAGGGAAAGAATTGGCGTTGGGCTGGGATAACGTTATTGGTATAGTTGGTGTAGGGTTTGGATTGGGTTAGGTTTAGTGGTAGGGTTGTGTTATGGTTAATGGTATTGTGGCAGAATGACCCACCCCTCCCTCAAATCAAGATTAGGAATAGGGTTGGGGCAGGGTTAGGGTTAGGGCTGGGGTAAGATTGTAATAGGGCTGGGATAAGTTTAGGGGTATTGTTGGGCAGGGGTAGTTGTGGGTTAGGATAAGGGGTGAGGTCCGACGGTATGAGGCCCCACACATTTGGGCACATTGTGGGCGGCTGTGGCTCAGGTGGTAGAGTGGGTTATCCACTAATCGCTGGGTTGGTGGTTTGATTTCCGGCCCACATGACTCCACATACCAAAGTGTCCTTGGGCAAGACACTGAATCCCAAGTTGCTTCCAATGGCAGGCTAGCAACTTGCATAGCAGATCTGCCATCATTGGTGTGTGAATGTGTGTGAATGGGTGAATGTGATGCTTGTGCAAAGCGATTTAAATACGGCTAAGGTTAAAAAGGCTCTATATAAGTGCAGACCATTTACCATAAATTCAGTTCCTCAAATTCAGTGGTTCAATTTCAGTTGGAAATTCAACCTTCCACATCAGGCAACTGCAGGAAAAGTAGCAAAGTACCGATGCACAATCTCCATCTGATGCTATTTATTCTCACCAGTTGATGGTGCAATGCAATCAGGTGTTTACTCCTGAAGACCAAAGCTACAGGTAGAGAGAACAGCCATGTACATTTTGATAGATTGTTTTTCAAAATTGTTCATAAGCACTGACATGCCTTATCAAGTCACCATCCGACAGCGCCACTTGGAGTGGATTGGCTAGAAGGTCACTCCATAAACTGGCAATATTGCTGTGGCCAAAATTCAACCAGTTGCGGATGTTCTGTGCTACTGAGAGAGATACCATCCTGCAAGATGCAAAGAGTTGGATCTTAATCTATCAAGCAACCGGTGGAAATGGGACTGAGGAGCCAGCTAGCTGCCCGCCGCCACCGGCAGCATAAAAAAGAACACTGTCAGACTTAGAACTGGAGTGGGGAATGTCGCCCAGGGTGATGACACAGCTGTGGATGAGGTTCACATATACCTCAACCTTAACTCCAGCACGGAATATCATGACCGAGATTTGCTGGGTTGGTGGAGTGAACATGAGAAGACCCTTCCTTTGTTGTCAAGACTCGCCCGTCATGTGTTGAGCATACCAGCAAGCAGCAGTAGCAGCGAACGCGTTTTCAGCACAGTAGGGAGGACGCTGAAGGAGAGGAGAACAGCTCTGAAGCCTTTAAGGTGGAAGCAATTCTTTTTCTTCACAACACCGTCAATAAACAGTGACAGTTCAGCCTGTACAATGTTCAACAGATTATTGTTTATTTTTTACGTTAGCCAGTTGGCGAAGAGTTCTTTGAAACATTGTTCTCCAGTTTCTGTAAAGTTACTTCACATAAAATAAAGGTAGGCCGTACATCTTTATTTACTTATTTGCTGCTGGATCATGTAGCTTGGCTATAATCTACTGCATGCTTATGCTTCTCTGTAATGGATAGTCGGTAATAATATTTGTGGGCATGATTGCCGGTGGCACTTTATATTTGAGGCCTATAAAACTTTACCCCTTAGCATTTGTGTTTGTGTGTATCAGAGAGAGCATGCATTAGAGAGAGCGCGCATCAGAGAGCTTAAATATTGGCATCGGGCTTGGGCTGAATAATTGCAGATGTTGTCATGTTGGGGCCGGGCTAGGGCTTGAACACTGCGGGCCGGGCTAGGGCTGGAGTTTTTGGCCCGTGCAGGGCTCTATAAGAGATGTCATAACTTTACTTAAGCGGCTAGACAGAATTTTTGAAAATATTTTTATGTCTAGCTGGATCAGGGAAATTGGACGCTAACTGTTATACTCGCTTGGATCTTTGTTCTTTTTAAGAATCAGACTAATCCGGGCTTGTGTCATGGTTGGCGAATGCTTTCCATTCTTTAATGATTCCGTATAAACTTCTAACAAAGGGGGGCCAGTTCTTTTGCATAAGATCTTAAAATTTCAGCGGCAAAGCCATCTGGCCCTGGAGCCTGGAGACAAGGCCGTAATTAAGGTTATCTCTGAATCAAGAGAATGTTTTTGCTCAGTCGTCAGCTTAGGGAGTTCTAATGATTCCACAAAGTTTCTAATATCTTCATCGGTTGACAAAGATGTGGAACTATAAAGATCAAGATAGAATTCTTTAAAAACATTATTAATATCAATGGATTGAATAAATATTTCACCACCAGCAGATTTCACTGAGGTAATGGTAGAAAAAGACTCTCCCTGTTTTATATATCTAGCCAAAAGATTCACTGCTTTATCCGCTAACTCAAAGTATGACTGTCTTGCCCTGAATAGACAAAAAATTATATCTGTATTTCAGTCAGGTAATTTCTCTGAGGCCATCAGACAACATTCGGCACTTCAGCTCTGCCTCTGTACTTTCAATATTCCCTTCCAACTCCATGAGTTCAAATCGTGCTTTGGATTTTTTGATGAATGAGGCATACTGTATGATCTGAAGCCCTAAGAACTGCCTAAAGTGCCTCATAAGCCATGCCCACAGAGGATACTGAGGACCAGTTGGTCTCCATATAAACATTGATTTCAACCTTTAACATTTGTTGTAAATCAGTATTTGGCAAAAGGGATGCAGTAATGCAACAACTATATGATTTATTTTTCTCCGTATGTGGCAACATCTATAAACTCACCAGGGCGTGATCTGAGGCTAATATGTTTCCAATTGAGCAATCAACAACAGATGAAATGAGGGACTTACATATATATATAAAAAAAAATCTATTCTACAATAAATCATATGGACTGATGAAAAAATGTATAGTCCCTCCCAGATGGGTTTAAAAGTTTTCAAATATCTGTAATACCAAGATTTTTACACATCCTGTGAATCAATGTTGCTCTAGGGGGCTTACACACTTTTGCATCACTATGATCAAGGACTGAGTTCATCAAAAGATTAAAGTCTCCTCCCAATATTATATCATTAGGGGTGCCAGCAGCTTGCAACATCCCTTCAAGATCTATAAAAAAGGCCTGATCATCAGCGTTAGGTGTGTAAATATTAGCCAAAAATCAACCTTTGCCCCTGAATTTCGGCTAAAACTATAATGACTCTTCCTAATTTATCATTAATCTGTTTGAGACATTTGAATTGTAGATGTTTATTTATCAGTGTAATGGCTCCCCTGCTCTTAATTGAGCCAGCACTAAAGAAAACATGCTCACCCCATATCTTCCCAAATTTTTCAGCTTCCTGAGGGGAAAGATTAATTTCTTGAAGAGACACTACATCATATTTCTTATGTTTAAGAAAATAAATAACTTTCCCTCTTTTCCCTTCACTATCCATGTGGAGGGAGACAATCCACTCATATTTACATTTTACATTTTGACATGTTAGAAAAAATGTATTGTGTGTCAAAAATAAAATTATAAAGACCACATTCCACATTAGTGCAACAATCAAACCCCGAACTTTCCCCCAAACCGAACAAACAGAAAAAACAAAAACATGCGCATTAATCCCACGCACAACAGCACTAACCGGCATCCATCCCTCTAAACTAAAATAGTTATCACTGCGACAACTTTGCCATTGGATTGCTCAAGTCTAGTGTTTCTGTACAAATTTTGTGAGACAGAATTACAAAACAGAGAATTATCTATAAAACAAACTACAGCCAATAGGCAGAATAAACACAAAGAACACAAAATTGTTTCGAAGGTGTGTTCCTCTGCAAAAACAACTCCAGCCGCTAGCGGAACAGCATAAAAAAAAATCTTTCCATTTCTTCGGACAGTCAAGCGAATGTTCAGCGAGCCGGCTGTTCATGAGTGCAGCAGATTACCTAATCTTTCAATTGTCCTGCAAAAAATACTTCACAAAACAAACTCCAGCCAATAGGAGGCATAACCACAAAGAATGAGCAGATTCATCCACAACTGTGCAGATGGAGTGTTATTCCAAACTCCAGCTTCTAGGCTGAAGCAGCACAAAAAGAAATAAGAAAGGCGCCCAGCTTCCTCATACAGTCAAGTGTATGTTTATTGAGACAAGCTCACTTGGGAGCAACGTGAGAAACTTCAAATAGCTTACTCACCTATTGTCTCTATGAAAGACAATGCTTGCTGTGGGCATGTAAATATTTTGAGTCCTCCTTAGTATCTATTCTGTTTGGCCGGAAACATCAGTGCAAAAGCGACCTTCCATAGATGTAAGAGTTTCTTACATTCCTTGAATCAATCACGTCTCTCTCTGGGAAGTCTGGGATCAAGAAAATGCTGTGGTTTTCCAAGAAAGCATTCCCTTTACTCCTCACCTTGCGTAACACAAGATCTTTATCAAATCATCTCAGAAATTTGGCCAGAATTGATCGGGGTCTGTCTCCCTCAGTGGATCTGTTCTCCGGGACCCTGTGAGCTCGCTCGATTTCCATTTTATGGCCAGTTATGTCAAGCAGACTCGGGAAGAGCTCGTCTAAGAATTTCACCATATCTTGGCCTTCCACATTCTCAGGATTTCCAACAATTCAACTTTTCACCGATTACAGTTCTCAAAGTCTTTCAATATTT
This sequence comes from Xyrauchen texanus, assembly GCF_025860055.1. NCBI lineage: Eukaryota > Metazoa > Chordata > Actinopteri > Cypriniformes > Catostomidae > Xyrauchen > Xyrauchen texanus. The sequence goes on along the minus strand of NC_068323.1, from coordinate 24,357,434 downwards.
CCCAAATGTGTGCCAAATCTACTTTGGTCACTAGTGGATTAGCACCTAATTCCCTCTCTGATGACTCCAGATAATCGATCCGTATCTCGACGCCCCCAATTCTTGTAACCAACAAGAGAATTTTACCTCCATCGCCGTAATGGATCGATTTAAACAGCAAGATCCTCCAGGTCCACTACGACCTTCTTCAGCATCACCGACATCCTGGACAGTTGCTGCTGAATTTCTCCCATCGCACCGTCCAAACCGAGTCCCTGATCTGCGGCTTTGTCTGAGGTATAAGCTTGAGCACATAAGTGTCTTATAATATCTCCAGAGCCCAAGAAATTTGACTTCTTAGAACAGTTATGTAGCAGGGTGTATCAATATGATACAAAAAGTATTAAAGACTAGCAAAGTGCGCAGAGCTTGTCGTTCACACATCTGACCCTTGCATGGCGCCACGTGACTCTCCCTATTTTAATTATTTATTAAGGCATATTTATTCAATTGAATACTGTGTGGTCACATTACTTACATGTCTTCTTAAATAATCTGTTTAATAAGAACATGTCATCTTTCTATTGCCATTACAATGATGCTTATCAAAGAAGGCTAATATAACATTATACTGTGTTACATGTCTTGTAAATTTAGACCTATCAAGTGGCATGTGCAGAATGCGGAGACTGCCTATAGATTTCATAGTGATTTTTCAGCACTTTTTTATCTTCTGAAATAGATTACAAGGGCTTTCCGATTATCGAAATATATTAATACAACTTATTAAATGCCCCTTTGTCTTTGATAAACTGTGAAAGATGCCAGAAAGATACGTTTAATATGCACTTAAGGGACTTAAGAGCAGTTCAAGAGTGTTAATTTATGATCGTTTTTACGAACTGCTTAGATAGCGATGCTTTTGGGATACAAACCTTAGAGATTAAGTACTACTTCATTTCTGCTAATGTCCTGCTTAGTGCTTCGGGAAAGACAACCAAGGTTAATAATAATAATAATAATAATAATAATAATAATAATGCATAAAATGCATATATAAATGGATGAATAGACAAAATAAAATCAGAGAGAGCAGAAAAATGTCAATGTTTTTTCTCATTGTCTCCTCTTCCTTTCTGACACCCAAGGGCGCTCTCTCTATTTCATGTGAACAATATTGCGGTGGATGCACTAACATAGAGTAAATGTACAAACATTAACTGATTAAGCGGAGATCTATGCTTTGCGCCCAAACTGATCATCAATGCATAACAATGTGCGCATAGAGAAGGAATTTGTAAAGGAAAAGAATGTGGGAAGACGCGCCAATATAGACAATTTCCCCATAGATACAGTATAACATCGACTACATTCCTTCTGAATTTAATACTGTATCATGCGGCCACTTTGTACCAACTAATGCACAAAGATAGGCCTATTGTTTATTGATTTAGGCCTTATTCATTTTTCATTCATTTATTATTTTTATTGTAATATTTTATTTTATTGTTTCTGCTCATTTCTTTTCAAATTGAAAAACCTAACATGGCTCTACCCACTTTAGCAATCGGGCAAATTGGTTTCATAGGAAGCCTGACTGGAGTCACTTGCTGTGCTACACAGGCCCCCCCTCTAGATGGTATTTTCAAATAAATGGAATAATTTGGAAATTAACTAATTTGGAAGTTGAATATTTATTGTTGAATTTTTAATAATTAAATCAGTTCCAAAATACATATTCAATGCTTCGATTAGAGCAATTCAACATGCTTTTATGCTTCAAAGACATTAGTCATGAATTTACAATCCATAGACCCTCAAGATATCCCAGGTGTGTATAACTTTGTATGACTCTTCACCAGAACTCATAGAAGAAAAATGTCTTAGCTCAGTAGGTCCTTAAAATGCAAGTGGATGGTGATTTCTCTTTTTAAGGTCCAAAAATCACAGACAGTCAGCATAAACATCATCGATGCAACTCCAGCTGTTAAATGTGTCTTCTAAAGTGATACGATTGTTTTGTTGTGATAAAGATAAATATTTAAGTACTTCTTAACTATAATCCAATGCTAGTGAGCTAGGACATTTTTCTATTGTTCTAGTGAAAAAAGAAAGTCATACACACCTGGGATATCACGAGGGTGAGTAACTAATGAGAGAATTTTAACAAGGCACGGCGCACCAGAGAAGAAAAAACATTGGTTATGGTTTATCAGGCGCTAAAGAAATGGCTGGGTGCAGAACAATCTGGAATCATGTGTAGCAGTTACATCTTCAAAACTTCCTCAAATATGAAAATCTCTGTGGTACCTGCACTAAATAAAACGTATCAGTTACCTAACATAACCTCGGTTCTCTCTAGATGAGGGAACGAGTATTGCGTAAGCTAGCTTACGCTACGGGAAAGATTCATCTTTTCTGAGATATTGAAACCAAAAAATGATCCTTAATTTTTGTATCCATTGTCAACGCAGTGCGGCAGCTGCAGACCTTGAGCGGGCTAGCTAGCGAGCTCATAGGTTGCTCTGCGGCAACTGCTGCAGCCTGTAGACGAGCTTGGGCGAACTCGCATCCAATGAGAGGCGTCCGCGCGCTTACTGCAACAAAGCCCGCCAAAATGGGCGTGACTAGAGTGCATATAAGCGTAGTTCGTAGGCTGGAACGGCAACGGCCGCCACATACACTTTGAGCGTGGATGGGGATCTGCCCTTATCCAGCAGCTCTTGTAGAAATACGAGCAGCGACGACACCCCACATGTCCGCGGGTCCAGGTCTCGGTCGGTGCACCATTTTGAGAACACAGACCATTTTGACGCATAGAGTCTTCTCGTGGAAGGGGCTCTAGCGTGTATGATGGTGTTTATTACTCCTTCTGGCAGAGCGACGGGTAGTCGTTGATCACCTACGCATGCAGCGCCAGCTCTGGGTGGGGATGCCAAATTGTGCCGCGAGCTTGAGAGAGGAAATCTGCTCTCACTGGGATGGGCCACGCGCTGTCAGTGACAGCTGCGTAAGCTCCGGGAACCATGTCTGATTCTCCCAACGCGGGGCTATGAGGAGCACCGAGTGACGCGTTTCCCTGATCCTCTGCATTACCTGTGGCAATAGCGAGATGGGAGGGAAGGCGTAAGCGAGCGCCTGGGCCAGTCCTGGGCCAGCGGCGTCCTCGCTTTGAGAAAAATATTGGGCAGTGAGAGTTCTCTTTGGACGCAAAGAGGTCTATCTCCGCTCTGCCGAATAGGTGCCATAACGTCTGGACTGTTTGAGCGTGCAGGGACCATTCCCCTGGGGAATATTGTCTCTGGACAGTCTGTCCGGGCCGTCGTTCAGGTGGTCTGGCACGTCGCGTCGCCCTCAGCGGCGCAGGTGGCACTGGGACCAACTCAGTATGCGTTTCGTCAGATGGAAGAGGTTCCTGGATCTGACACCGCCCTGATGGTTTAGGTAGGATTCCACAGATCTGTTGTCCGAACGGACCAGGATGTGGTGACCCTGAATGACCGGGAGAAAGCGCATGAGCGCGTACTCGACCGCTATCATTTCCAGACAATTTATGTGAAGGAGCTTTTCCTGAACTGACCATAGGCCGAAAACCGGAGAGCCCTCGCAGACCGCGCCCCAACCCGGCGCAATAGTTCAGAATTCGCAAACCCTGACTCCGCAGGGGTGCGAGCGCCGCGTCCATGCACTTCGTGAAAGTACGGGGTGCTAAGGACAGGCTGAACGGAAGGACGGTGTATTGATAAACCTGGCCGTCGAAGGCGAATCTCAAGAATGGCCTGTGACGGGGATTTATCTGAATCTGAAAGTATGCATTTTTCAGATCGAGAGAAATAAACCAGTCCCCTGGCGCATCATGCGCGAGGAGTTTGCTGGTTGTAAGCATTTTGAACGGTCTTTTTGCAAGCGCTTTGTTCAAAACCCTGAGATCTAATATTGGTCTGAGGCCGCCGTCTTTCTTGGGGACAAGAAAATAACGGCTGTAAAACCCCGACTTCGCTCAGGGAGGCGGCACTCTCTCTATGGCCCTTTTGCACAGAAGGTTTGCTATTTCTGAATGAAGCATGCACGCTGCTTCCGTGTTCAAAGTAGTTTCGAGCCAGCTCTGAAGCAAGGAGGACGGCGATCGAACTGTAGCAAATAGCCCTGTTTTATTGTGCTTAACACCCATTCGGATATCCCTGGAATATCTTCCCACGCTTTGAAGCGTAATGTTAGAGGGTGAATGGCCAAATCGCTCTGATTGCCGCACACAGCGCTGAACAGAATGTGTGAGCGCTTACTGTGCTTATGCTGGACTGCTCGCAGACAGCATGGACAGGCTGTTCTGTGAGTGACTTCCGATTGAGGTGAATGGGGAAAGAGTCACGTCTGTTAAGTGATGCGCAAGCATAGCCACGGGCACAGGACTTACATACAGAGAAGTGTTTGCTGGCCGTGTGACAGAGCGGGCAGAGAATGGGCACGCGCGCGTATTCGTGGCGCATTTATTGACTCTAACACTCGAGTGGTTCAGTAACGGCTTTTGAGTGTGCTCTGATGGGGACACGGAGCGTGTAATGCTTGTGTGTAGAGCTGAACACTAGATTGTGGGCACCTTTTCTACACATAAGGCTGGTCGTGTGACAGAGCGGCCAGAGAATGGAGCGCGCGCGGATTAGTGGGTGCGTTTATTAACCCTAACACTCGGCGGGTCGTAACCGCTTTATGTGAGTGTGCTCTGATAGGGACACGGGGCGTGTAATGCTTGTGTGTAGGGGTGAGCACTGAATCGTGGGCACATTTTCTACACATAAGGCTTTATTTTGAGTCGCCGTGGAAGCGCCGTTTGAGTGCAGGCAAGCGGGTAATATCACCGGCTTGTTGGCTGCTGAATCCACCACTGCAGTAGCCTGAGAGAAGGGGACTGACAGGGGCGTACGGGACTTACATACAGCTGGCCGTGTGACAGAGCGGGCAGAGGAGAGGCGGCGTGCGGGCTTGTGGGGCGTTTATTAACTCTAACACTCGAGCGGTCGTAACCGCTTATGTGAGTGTGCTCTGATAGGGACACGGGATGTGTAATGCTTGTGTGTAGGGGTGAGCACTGGATTGTGGGCACAATTTCTACACATAAGGCATGTTTACTCTTTACAAGATTTCTTTGGGTCGCCGTGAAAATGGCGTTTGATTGCAGGCAAACGGGTAGTATCACCGGCTTGTTGGCTGCTGAATCCACCACTGCAGTAGCCTGAGAGAAGGGGACTGACAGGGGGCGAAGCTTTGACGGTGGTCCGGCCGTGGCGGGACTGAGCCGTCGTTTTCTCAACAACGCTAGGAGGACTTCGGTTGCTCAGGTTTCAGTACAATCTTAGGCCGAGGCCCGCAGGAGGCGGCTGTCTGAGCGCGATCGAGCCGCCCTGTCGACGCTGAGAAGTCTGGCTTGTTGAGCTGAGCGCTGTGAAGAGGCTCGTGCAGGAGGCTGGTCACGTGGGCGGCCTGCAGAGGAGCTAGCGGACGAGGCAGAAAGAGATTCATGGCTTGGGCTTTGAGAAGCGGTCAACAATGCCACTCACCGCGGAACCGAAGAGACCGGACAGAGAGAGCGGCGTAGTGCGTTCAGCTTCTCCCAAGTCGGCTAGTCAGATCTGAAACAGCCTCTGTCTGTAAGGCGGCCATGGAATGCAGAGCAGATGCGGCTTGGCGGCGGCGGTATAGGCGCGGCCAACACAGGCGGAAGTAGTTCTGCAGGCCTTAGGCGGGAGCACCAGCTAGACCGCCATCTCGCGAGGGCGGGCAAAGGTGCGGCGTGGAGTCTGTTGGGAGCCTGTTCAGGGGCGGTGACCACTCGAGCCCGAGGCGGTCGACAACCTGTGTGAGGAGGCGTTAGTTCCCCTCGACTCGGCGCGGGTCCTGCTGGATTCCGGGCGAGGAGGAGGCGTGTGAGCCTGACCACTCCTGGCTGTCCGAAGCCATGATGGAACAGCCCTTATCCTCCGCTTCTTAGTCCGAGATGGCAGCAGAGCAGACGGCTGGCGGCAACTCGCTGGCGTCCGAGTGGGCGGGAGGGTGAAGGCGATGCTCGAGGAGGGGCTCCGGCGAGGCAATCGCTTCTACCACTGGTTCCGGCAGCCTTTGAGGCGGCGCTTTTACTCGCGCGGCTGAATGGAAGGCGCGCGGCGGCTCGGTCCTGAGCGCTGAGTCGAGCCCGCAGGGTCGACATCGAAGCTCCTCGCAGAGATCGCATCCGCCTTCAGCGAGGCGAGCTCTGCATGCCCCAGTCCCAGGCAGAGAGCGCCAGATGGCGTGGCAGTCTCCGGTGCTGAGAGGGGCGTAATGAGGCGCAAGTGGAGCGAGGCATCTTTAAAAAGACGCTTCGTACTCTTTTGTGAAGTTCATAAGAACTAGCTTGCTTTAAAAGGATACGTCGCCGGATGGCGTAGCTTCGCAGGACGGCTGAAGGTGGCGAAGACGGCCGGCTTCTTCGGCGCTGTCCACGCTTGCTTGATGCCCCTCGAGCGACGCGGCTTCCAGTTCAGAGATGCGAAGAGCTTCGCTGAAGAGATGAAAATCAGGGTTCCAGCCTCACGAACTACGCTTATATGCACTCTAGTCACGCCCATTTTGGCGGGCTTTGTTGCAGTGTGGCGGACGCCTCTCATTGGATGCTTGAGTTCGCCCAAGCTCGTCTATAGGCTGCAGCAGTTGCCGCAGAGCAACCTATGAGCTCGCTAGCTAGCCCGCTCAAGGTCTGCAGCTGCCGCACTGCGTTGACAATGGATACAAAAATTAAGGATAATTTTTTGGCTTCAATATCTCAGAAAAGATGAATCTTTCCCGTAGCGTAAGCTAGCTTACGCAATACGAGAGAACCTCTCGTAAGAGAACTAGATGCAGCACAATGAATGAAACAGAAAGGAGGTGAATTAAAGTTCTTTTTAACTTAACACTCTGTCTAAACAATATGGGTGTTCTGTCCCATTTATTTTTTTACTAATTACAAACCCAAACCTGACACGAACCCAAAGTCATACCAAATCCGGACTGAAACCCAGCAGACCTCTACTCCAAAAAAAAATAGAAAAATTGTTGCATGTAAATCTCACAAGACGTTTTGCAGAATGTTGGTTACCAGAAGAAGCCTTGGTATAATTGATCAGTAAATCAAAATATATATTATTACCTAATTAATAACTAATTATTTCCTAATTAATATTCATGAGCCAATTTGAAGTTTTCAGATTATTCCTACACCCCCTGCTTTCCTTCTTTGATTATTTCATACTCTATTACAATAATGTTCATGCATTAAAAGCTGACGATCAGTCTTAAGATACTGTCATGTGCTCATTACATGCATGTTGTTCCCCTACAGCTGCAGGTGCATGCTGACGAGTGTTCTGAAGTGGAGACAGACTGCATTTATAAAAACTATGGCTGCACTGTCAGAGTAAGAAGTTTTACAAGCTTGCTGTTAAAATTAAGCATGCTGAATAAATGTGCATGTTTTGGAGATTTCACTCTTTGAACTCTTTCTCCAGGACAAAAGATGGAAGGTTCTAGATCATGAAAACACAGAGTTCAGTTCCCACGTAAGGCTCGTTCTGGAAAGTAACTCCAAACTTGAGAAACAGGTATAAAGCTGTTTAAATCAGTGACACTATGTAAATGAAATAAAATTATGTCAATTAAAAAGCATTCTGTGTAATTTAAACGTCTTATTTTTTTGTAGGTGGAGCAGTTGCAGCAGGACATGCTGTTCCAGCAGGGAGCACTGAAGGACAAGAGTCTTTTGGTCAACAGTTTGGACAGAGACATCACCTTGTGTGACAGCACACTGACTTCCTTACAGGTGAATTTAGCCCCTGTCATTTCTAAAAAGTACTGAACACAAAAGGAGGTTGCTTAAAATGTTTTTGACAGTTCTCATTTCCATTGACATATATGGCAGTGATTCTCAACCAGGGGGCCAGGTTCCACAAGGGGGCCTCAATACACTTCCAAGGGAGCCTCAAGTTAACTTAAAATGAATTTAAAATAAGAAATATTAAAATAATTTACCTTAATTAAAATGATAAAAAACACTTTAAGATGTATGCCTACAAATTCTTCAAGACTCTTTCTGAAACTTCTAGAATAAAACATTATCCATGATTAATTATTTCAATCAGACACGTCTAGTTTCATGCGAGGGGGTCGTCAAATATTGTCTTGGACAGTGGGGGGCCTTGGAGTCAAAAATGTTGAGAACCACTGATATTTGGGACATTCCCTGGCATCCAATAGAGGGTTCTATTTTCCACCTCCTTGAAAGCTGCCAACCTTCCCATCTCTACACACCACTCTGAAAATGATGGCGCTCCGTCCGACGTCCAACCCCTTAAAATAATTTGTCTGCCAATCATGATACTGGTCAGAATACAATTATTTATATGTTTATCCCCTAAATTTATTACTGCCCCATCGCCCAAAATACAAAGTCAAAACGTCTCACAAACAACTCTGAACCTTTAACCAAAATTCTTGGATCTTAACAAACCCCAAAAAGACATGTGTTGAGTCTCCAACTTCTGACTGGCATCGCCAGCAGGAGGGTGTGACTTTAAGACCAAGCCTATACAATCAATAGGAGGTCCAATAGAATCTATGTAAAATCTTAAATTGCATAAGGCAAACCCTTGCATATCTAGATGCAGACTTGACATTATTTAGAATCCTAGCCCACACTCGGAGTGTCCAATACCAAATTTAAATCTTTCTCCCATAATCTCTTGTGAGAAGTTGAAGCTCCATCCCCCAGACTCAGAATTAACAGGGACTAATACACTGATGCCTCATGACCTTTTCCAAAATCAGTAATCACTAGATACTCCCAGAGTATCTGCTGGTTTTTTTGGGGGGGTGGGGGGTGGGGGTTCTGTAAATACCTATAAAACTGAGATCTGGGAATCAAAAAATGTTTAACCAAATTCTCAAAAGATCTCAACACTCCGCTCTCATACAGGTCATCGTGTGTAGTAACCCCCCTCACAATCCCCTCTGACCAGCAGAAAGGGGACTTATTAATAAATAATTTAGGGTTCAGCCATATGCTTGTGGAAATATTTAAATAAATGTCCGAATTAAACACTCTTGTCTTGTACACTTTTGTCCATACAGAGTGCAAATGCGAGATAACAGGGTGTGACTTAACTTCTCCGGTTAGTTTAATAGAAAAGCTTTGCAATGGCAAAATAGGGGCAAGAGCATCCTGTTCAATACAAAACCAGGGAGGGGCTCTCTCTGGTGGAAGAAAACCAATGAGCCAGATGTCTGAGACCGAATGCATGATAATAAAACAAAATCTTGTGTAGGCCTAGCCCACCTTTGTCAATCGGCCTATGTAACTTATTAAAATGTAATCTAGGATGCTTTCCATTCCAAATGAAGGACTTTACTCCGTTAACAAATTGCTAAAAATAAGAGAGGATATTTGAATTTTGGAATACAATACATTTTAATAACATCAGCCTTCCCAATCATAGATAAATGTTATGAAGCCCACCTGCCCACATCGCTCCAAAACCTTTTTATTATGTGATCAAAATGAACTCATCTATTATAGAAAATATAATCTACGTAAAGCAAAAGCTTATGCGCCATACCTCCCGCCACCATGCCTGGAAAATCATCTTCCCTCCTTATTGAGGCTGCTAATGGTTCCAGGGAAAGATAGAACAATAATGGAGAAAGAGGGCAACCCTGCCAAGTGCCTCTATCCAGAGTAAAATAATCTGAAATTAATATTTTTTTTATACCACCCCCTACCTGGTGTCTATAAAGTAAATTTATCCATCCAATAAAAGTATTCCTGTATATTTCCAAAATCTTAAAAAGATAATCCCATTATACCATATCAGATACCTTTTCGGTTTCAAGTGAGATGGCCACGATCAAATTCTAATTATTTGCCACTGACCACATGATATTGATGAAACGCCTAATGTTTTCAGAAGAGCTGCGGGCCCGAATAAACCCCACCTGATCTACATGTATAAGGGATGTCATAACTTGACAATATTTTAATGTCTAGCTGGATCAGGGAAATTGGATGATAACTCTTACACTCACTTGGATCTTTGTCTTTTTTAAGAATCAGACTGATCCAGGCTTGTGGCATGGTTGGCAGAAGCTTTCCATTCTTTAATTATTCTGTAGCATAAGATCTAAAAAAAACTCAGCGACAAAGCCATCTGGCCCCGGAGCCTTGCCTGTAGGCAAGGCCTTAATTACCTTGCCAAGCTCCTCCAATGTTATCTCTGAATCAAGAAAATAGTTTTCCCATCAGTTTAGGGAGTTCTAATGGTCCCACAAAGTTTCTAATATCTTAATCAGTAGACAAATACGTGGAACTATAGAGCTCAAGATAGAATTCTTTAAAGGCATTATTAATATCAATGGCCGAGGTAAAAATTTCACCACTAGCAGATTTAACTGAGGGAATGGTAGAAATAGACTCTCTCTGCTTTATATATCGAGCCAAAAGCTTCCCTGCTTTGTCCCCCAACTCAAAGTATGGCTGTCTTGCTCTGAATAACCAAAACTCCACCTTCCATATCGTATTATATCTGTATTTCAGTTGAGTCAATTCTCTGAGGCCTTCAGATGACATTAGGTGCTTCAGCTTTGCCTCTGGACTTTTAATTTTCCCTTCCAACTCCACAAGTTCTTGTACTGTGGATGAATGAGGCAAACTGTATGATCTGTGCCCTAAGACCCGCCTTCAGTGCCTCCCAAGCCACGCCCACAGTGGATACTGAGGACCAGTTGGTCTCCATATAAACATTGATCTCAGCCTTTAACATTTGTTGGAAACCAGGATTTTGCAAAAGGGATACATTAAAGTGCCAACTCTATGATTTATTTTTCTCTATATGTGGCAAAACCTCTAAACTTACCAGGTCATGATCTGGGACTAATATGTTTCCAATTGAACAATCAACAACAGATGAAATGAGGGACTTAGGTATCAAAACAAAAATCTATTCTAGAATAAATCTTATGGACTGATGAAAAATTGTAAACTCCACCCGCTCGGTGGAACCAGCACAAAAAGAAACAAAACAGGCACCCCCATTTCATCGGATGGTCAAGTGAATTTTCAGTGAGTCAAGCTCACTTGAAAGCAATGTGAGAAACACACCATGACTTCCTCAGTCCATTGATGTTATGAAAGACATCGCTTGTTGTGGGCATGTAAATATTTTGTGACCATCCTTAGGATCTGTTCTCAATTTGGCTGGGAACACCAGTGTGAAAGCAACCTTCCATTGATGTAAGAGTTTCTTGAAGGGGTGTTATTCTACAAAACAATTTCCAGTCTCTAGGCGGAACCAAAAAAATAAATTAAAAAAAGGCACCTAGCTTCCTTATGTTAAGTGAGTCAAGCTCACTTGGAAGCAACATGAAAATCATAAAATGGCTTACTCACCCCATTGTCTCTATGAAGGACAATGCTTGCTTTGGGCATGTAAATATTTTATGACCATCCTTAATATCTATTCTAAATTTAGCCTGAAACATCGGCGCAAAAGCAACCTTCCATTGATGTAAGGGTTTCTTGAATTCCTGAAAATCTGGGAAAAAGTAAATGTTGTGGTTCTTACAAGAAAGCCTTCCTTTACTCCTTATCTTGTGTAACACAAGATCTTTATTGGATGATCTCAGAAATGTGGCCAGAATTGATCGGGGCCTGTCTCCTTCCGTGGATATTCAAGCCGGAACTCTTTGAGCTTGCTCGATTTCCAACTTGTGGCATGTTATGAGGGGCATACTCGGGAAGAGCTTTTCTTGGAATTTCACCATGCTCAGGAACTCCAACAATTCTGAAGTTGTTTCGTTGATTACGATTCTCAAGGTCTTCCAACTTTTACCAAATGCATTCCAAATCTACTTTGGTCACTAGCGGGTTAGCAGCTAATTCTATCTCCGATGACTCCAGATAATCAATCTGTTTCTCAACGTCCCCAATTCTTGTAACCAACTCAGAGAATTTAGTCTCCATGGAAGTGATCAATCAACATAATACCGCAAGATCCTCCAAGTCCACCACAACCTTCGTTAGCATCACCGACATGCTGGACAGTTGATGCTGAATTTCTCCTGCTGCAACGTCCAAATTGAGTCCCTGGTCTGCGGCCCTGTCAGAGGTATCAGCTTGAGAATGTAAATGTCTTTTAATATCTCCAGAGCCTGAGGATTTTGAATTCTTTGACATATTGTCTTCATAGAACAGTTATGAAACAGAGTGTATCAAATCTCACTGGTTTATGACACAAAAATAATTAAAAACTAACAAAGTGTGCAGAGATCACAGTTCACATGTCCAACCCCCGCATGGTGCCATGCGACTCTCTCCTATTGTGTGTCTTTTATTTTGAAGTTTTAATCTAACTCTAGTCTTTTTACTATTCTTATTAACCTTGTTAGTTTTTGTGAAAATATTCTCTGTATCTTGGTCAGTTCTTGTCCTTTTAAGGCTGTTATGTTGAAGTGTTCTGTATTTGTGGTTTCTAGTTTCTTGTGTTTATTTGGCCTTATTTATTACACTTGGATCTGCATCTTGCTTCAGCAGACTCCATGCATTAATCCATACAATGAAAGCATATTACAAAAAGTACCATAAAAGTAGTCTATATGACTATGACTTTTTTCCAAGTCTTCTGATAATTTCCCCCTCCTCCATACCACTCAGATATCAGTAGCACAATTGTCAGGTATAACCACAGAAAGACAAATTAATGTTTCAAAATGAAATGTTTCTCTTTCTGTTTCCAGTTAGCATGCTAACATGCTAACGAATAGTCTGTTACACTAACATTCCATCATGCAGTCCTACAGTTCGATTATCCTACTAAGCTAACTTATTCAGTGCTAACACTTCACATATTTGTATCTAAACATTTAATTTAAGCCAAATTAAAGGGACAGTTCACCCAAAAATGAAAAATTGTTCATTATTTACTCACCCTCATGATACCCCAGGCATGTATGACTTTCTTTCTTCACCAGAACACATTTGAAGAAAAATAGAAGATTGTAAAACTTAGTAGATTGAAAACTTCAATTTAGTTTTATATGGTAAATGGATATGTTAACACTGTACTAACAGATTGTTTTTACGTTATCAACTGCAACAGGTATTGGGACATTACTACAGAAAAAAGGACACTGTTGAACAGGCATTACAAGCAACCACCCTAATGGCACAGTATTATATGGGGGGACTCAATTCTTTAAGACAATGGCCACAAAAAAATGCAATTTCCAACACATCTGGTGGTGTGGACCAGCCCAACCGGCCCCTATGCAGAGACTCCATTGGTGTTTTTGGTAAATGTGTCTTATCGCATCTTATTGTTTGGTGTATGGTCTGTGTTTGTGTGTCAGAGGTCTGTGGAGGAGCAGAGAGTGCAGATCAGCAGTGTGCAGCGTGAACTGCGTGATCTCCGGGATGTTTTAGGGTCTGAGCTGAACGAAGAGCTCCCAAGTCTCCGAGCATCACTTGACTCACTCAGACAACAGGTGGCGGTCACTGAAAGCCTCAGGGAACACCTGGGTGAGTCACTCCTTATTGAACACATGAAAGCTCATTTAGTACTCCCAGCAGGGCTGGACTGGAAATCTGGCATACCGGGCATTTTCCAGGTGGGCCGACATGCCTTGCATGGCAGCTCTGCCACCATTGGTGTATGAATGTGTGTGAATGGGTGAATGAATCACAGTGTAAACTGCTTTGAATACCGTTAAGGTTAAAAAGGTGCTATATAAGTTCAGACCACTTTCTCAAGGAGTTATAGTTGTCTTGCCACAATCATTACCTTGAATCCCCTCTCTGCTCTTCTCCCACCATGCTCTTCACCTTCTCTTTTTACTAACAAATATGAAACATTTCAGAATTCTCCTGATTTACTAACATATTTTTTTTTTCTTAATAATTTCCTTATTTCTTTATATTTTCTGACAATTAATTAGTCCATTAAGCTAGTAGATATGGACTAAAACCAGCAAAGCTTTCATTTTGATATTCTGGGTTCTTTAAATACATACCACATTCCACCCCATCTGCCAAATCTGTTTTTGGCAATATACTCATTACTCCCACATCTTACATTTTCCTCAAACTTTCTGTTAGGAATAGTGTAACATAACAAAATTGAAAAGGAAATACAATTTCCAGCTGCTTAAAAACATATACTGCAAGTAGATGCTAATGACCTTTGCATTTATATTTAATTTAAACACAATTGAGTCCAAAAATCTATTTTAAAACCAATTAAGAATGAGAAATACAGAAATAAAACGCTACAGTGCAATCGTGCAGCACAGTGCTCAGTCAGTAAATGCACAGCTAAACAGTTGTGTTTTCAGTTTTCAGTTTCATATCTGACCTCTTCTGGAATTTGGTTCCAACTGCGGGTGCCATAATAGCTAAACGCTGTTTCACCTTGTTTTCAAATGAACCCTTTGTATTTCTAACTTACTTGATCCTTATCATCTGAGAGATCTTTAGGTTTATATAACAAGCATATCTGCAATGTATTTAGGTCCTAGGCCATTGAGTGACTTATAAACTAGTAATAGTACCTTAAAATCAATTCAAACCTAAATATTTCTATTTGCAGGTATTCTTATTGTTCTTCTTCCTCTTTCTCCCCAATGGGAGTTTATGGCAGCACCAGGAAGCATACTTAGGAAAATGTTAATATTTGGCACATTGATATGGGTTGGTATGGATAGCTCCCAGATTAGGTTTGGGGTGTTCTCATTACATTGCTCATTGTGATTTTAACGTGCCACTTACAAGATATTTTCAAACTCCTAGACCATTGGTCCAATTTGCACAAATATTTTTAAAGTGCGCATTATAGCGCCACCCAGTGTCAGATGGGGGGGGGGGGGGTGTACACCTGGATAGAGGAGGGGATTTGGGACCATTCTGCCAAATTTGACATCTGTAGGACTCCTAGACACTGGAATTTATGTCTACTTGAAAAGAGTATGTTTCAGGTCTTAGAATTACTACTAGACCCACACAATAACATACAAAAATGTTCCTTGTAGAAACACTTCTGAAACAGTGTTTGTGTGTTTGTGTCTCTCAGGTGTGCTAGAACAAACGTGTCAGCGGCATACACGTTTGTTGGACATCCACGTGGAACAGCTGCAATGTAACGAGCAGCGTTTTCACCATCTCGAATCCACCTCCTACAACGGCAAGCTTATCTGGAAAGTGCGCGACTACTGGCGGCGTAAAGAAGCCGCCGCTCCACTCAACTCTACCCCCTTCTACACCAGCCGCAGCGGCTACAAGCTCAGTGTACGGGCGTACCTCGGTGGCGACAGCTCTGGGAGAGGCACCCATCTGTCTCTTTATGTCACAATAATGCGTGGAGACTTTGACTCCCTCTTACCGTGGCCATTCCGTCAGAACATCACGCTAACATTGCTGGATCAGAGCGGATCACGGAACCATGTGACCAGTGCTTTCTCCCCTGACACCGGCAGTGATAGCTTTCGCCGCCCAACGTCTGATACTAATGTGGCCACTGGTTTCCCACGATTCATCTCTCACAGTGACTTGGAGACACCTCGGAATTCTGTTTATGTGAGAGACGACACACTGTTCATCAAAGTGAAGGTGGACACAACAGGATTGGATGACTTGTAGTTTTACGCGCACTGAATTTTCACATTAGGAAAAATCCTAAAATCTGAATGCTTGAAATGATAGAGTCATGAGTCCGCATTTGATTTGTAAACTTGGGGCTCCATTTAGTGTCATATTTGTAATGGCTGAAGATTTTTCAAACATTATAGAAGTCATTCATATTATGCAGTAACTTTTTAGCAAAGTAACTTAAGTTCTTATGTTTTAATTTAAGGATATATATATAAATATAAGGCAAACTTCCAGAAACATGCCCAGGTCAAGCTCAGGCATTTACATTTTATTAATTATAAATTGATTATTTACACAATTGCAAGATAATTTCCAAGATGCCTAACTGGATGGAAATAGATTAACAGGATGGAACATAACCGGATAAAAATAATGAGCTAAAGTTAGCCATTGCTCAGTAATGGGTAAACAGTTAGCTTACATGTGGGTGTTTACCATCTTTTGAAATTTTTATATACTTATTTCTTTAATTTTGTCTAACAGGATGAAATATTTTAGAGTGAGACAAGCCAACTAATACCACAAAACATCACATAATATCATAGAATCATTGCTAATATTTATTGATGTAAATGTGGGGAAATTTCATTCCTGAAGGATGATGTCATTAAAAAATATCATCAACCATATACACAAGAAAAACAGTATTCCCAAAAAAGATGTCATTATGACATTCTCATTACCGTAACAAGGAAAAAGTTAATCATTATGATATTCTCATTACCGCAATGTGACATTTTTTATATTATTTACATCTTACATCATAATAGTACTTCATTGGTATTGCCTTTTAACTTTTTCATTCTAAACATTGTAAAACATTATGTTTTTTTGTGTAATACGGTAAAAAAAATCCTGTTACGGTAATGATAATCATTATTGAAAACAAATAGTAAAAGTAAAACATCTGGACGTGTTACGGTAATGAGAATTTAGAGGTAAAATGTGATAAAATGTCCTGAAAATGATGTCACAATGCTAAAAATCTTAATGTTCCTAAATGTAGGCTTCATTTTATTTATACAAAAAATAATTAAATTTTTCTATATATTGATTTGGGAAAAAATATGTCAAGGACATTTTCTTGACAGGTTTCGTGAGAATCACCCAAGTAACTAATATAACTTCCATTTTTAAAAATTGTGAGTTTAATATTTTATTGAATACATTAAGACTACAGTAATATGGGGATATGAAATTGTATTGCATAACAGGAATGATCCAAAGAGGGCTGAATATATTTTTTATAGTAACAATGGCTGTTTACATGCACAGATTTTCATCAAGCCAATTCAGTTCAATTTTGTAAATGTATTTCTGAATGTAATTTGTACCCTAAATTCTGCAATGCGATGAGAAAATCCATTTTAAAATGTACCATATATATTCCGAAAAGCATTTCTGTGCATTGAAAGACTCGAAACGTACTCAGCGCAAGTACATGATTGCGAACGCTGCTAGCCGTCCAAGCTCGATTTTGTGCATCATTTCATTTCTGAAACGTGTCTATGTGTAACGCAATGCAAGTATGCGCGGCAATCTCTGCATTGCCACAAAGGGCACTATAGCGGAGATTTGCATGTCTTATTCTATGGTCAGTTTTATCAGTCTTGTTCATTGAGATAATCTTTATCTCAAGTTAGTTAAAGTTACAAGGTATCTTTGAATCAGTTTGTGAAGGTAGCTGGATTGAAAGATTTAAATGAATTCTTATATTTTGATAGCAAAAAGTGGTGCAGATCTTAAATAAACAGTTAACTATAAATTTCATTCGAATACATTTTTAGACTTTTTTATTTTTTATTGAGGTATTATATGAAGGTATTTTATTCCGAGCTGTCAGTTGGATTATTTGCTTGCAAGATGCTTAGGTGGTCTTGTGAAAATGTTTTGCAAGTAAAGACAAAAGCTGAATCAAAGACATGCTAAATGAGGAACGTATAACAAAGCTGATTACATTTAAGCCCGTTAATGAGTTGTTTTTTAGCAACAGTTTATGTATGAAATATCATTCAGAAGACCATTTAGGTCATAAGTACTGTACTGTATGTCTGGTAGAGTTTAGACGACATCTTGCCACTCATCGTAAAGTCCTCATCAGTTGTCTGATGATGGGGATTGCTTAATGTTTAAAGTTGTTATACAGTTGGCTTGATGGTTGGGTTATAAATGCAGGGGAATCTAACAAATGGAAAATCGTAGTTTTTTTTTTTACAAAATAATTTTAGGTGGTTTGTTGATGAAAGGTGTGCTGCTAATTTTATAAGCAATTGGACATACAATTTTTACCTAGCGGACCATAAAACGGGCCAAAGAATTCACAGATTTATAAGAGGATCACAGAGACTTGGAGGTAGAACACACAAGCAACACCCTAGCAACACCAGAACACCCTAGCAACTACCTAGAACACCCTAGCAACTGCATATACATGTGTTAAAATCCTCTTAAAACACCTTTGCATGCCATAGTGCCACCGGTCCTACTCAACCCGCCCAGAGCGGGATTGAAAAACCAGCAATCCCCGGCACTGGTGCTGGACCCAGAATCACAACTACTACTACTGCCCAGTTCGCCACTAATAGCGAACACTTCTATGGCACACCTGTGGCAAAAATGAAGAGTTTGCCACAAAGCTCATTTGCATTTGAAAATGATGAGTGGCAAATTTGCCACGGGATTGCCAGAACTTTTTCTGTTCTGACAGATTTTTGTAAGTGTAGAGCCAATAAGCAACCACCCAGAAAACCTGTGCAACTGCATAGAAATGTGCTAAAAACTACTTGTAACACCTGAGCAACCATATAAATGCTAGCAACCACTTAGAAATGTGCTGAAACACTTAGAACACCTTAGCAACCCCAAATCAACACCCTGGCAATGTAAAAATCTGGTTCACTGTTATCACTTTTTCTCTAGTGGTAGAAAACATGGACATCTTTAACATGCAAAAGACTTTCCTTAAATAAAAGTTACTGTGTGTTTGTGTGCACTGATCTTTTTAGTCTCAAACAATAGAATATTAAATTAACTTCCTTTTATCATAGAATGAATGTTATTGTTCACACATTTCTATTTCAATTCACATTTCTATTTTTCTATAAAGAGAACTCTGTACAATGCTGCCGTTTTGGTGATCAAATGATCAAAGAAGCTTTTGTAATAAAGAGCAAAGTGATTTTACACGTGTATGTGTCTGAAAATGAAAAGTCTCAATCCCGGAAGCCCCTGCATTCACAACTAGACCACACACGCGCACACACACACACACACACACACACACACACACACACACACACACACAGAGATAAACATGACCAAAACACAAGTAAAAAATATAATTTTATATAACAGGTCACTTTTCTGTGTGTGTGAGGTTTGATTTCCCCACACCATTTATTAACAGAAAAAAAAAATTACTTTAATTTTAAAAGACATTATGAAGGGAAAGTGACATTATTTGAGAGGAGTAAAGTTCAAAAGTTGTCATGATCTGACATAGATACTGCATACACAAGTAGATACAACTTTATCAGCTGCCATAGGCCACAATACACTGCTGTGTCTGCCATATTGAAAAGGTCAAGAGCCATTCATTAACATGAAAGATAATTGACTTTTACACTAACCATTTTTCATACGGTTCATGTAAATGAACTAGCTCAAATAAGTGATTCACTGATTCACTTAAGCTCTGCGGAGACTGTCTTCTTTTTGAAGCGAAATATTTAGGCTAGTTCATTGCTGCTGTTTATCACTATATATCGATTCAGTTATAGAAAATAGGGTTTTCTAGTTTGTTAGTGTATACTAGAATACATTTATTTTCAATTTAATGTTATCACCCTATTTGTTTAACATCTCACAAATATGAAGCATGGTGTTATTATAGTAATATTGAAGTAACGTTGGTTATTGTTGAAGTTACTATGGTTTTACCAAAAACATCACAATTAAACTCTGATTACTTTGGTTCATTTCTGTTAGGGGAATGTCACCCTAATTAAATATTAAATCTGGTGAGATTATTGAAGTCTACCATCAAAACTGATTTTTGTTTGTTTTTAAATAGCTTCAATATAGCTTCATTGTAACCACATTGTGGTAGAAAGTTAGTTTTTAAAACAGTAACTTGACTGTAGTTTAACTACTTTTTGAGTAAGTACTGTTTGAGTAGCTTGTAGATTAGGAAGCTTCAGTTTCAAAGTAGCTTCTCCAACACTTATTGAAATGCACTGTTGTCCTATTATTTTCACACAAAGAACATCCAGCGATTTATTCCTACAGATTTATTTCATTTGCAGTATCCCACCATTTTCCTCTCTACTTGTACCAAAATAAAAATGGCAGACCAACAGATAATGTTCGCACCTATGAGCTTCACACGAAGAATGACATTGACACAACCATATAAACAGACTCATTATTACAGACAACTTGATACTGGCACAGCCGCTCGTCCTTTGTGTGGTGTGGTGATGGAACAATAGCTGATCATATGACTATATGGCTATTCATAGAGCATTTCTCCACAGTTACGTCTAGCTGGAGTGTCTCTGCATTTGTGCATAGGGCGTTTCAGGCAAATACACACATAAGTGAAGCTGCGAAGATGTGGAAGAGAGAGAAAATGTGGCTGATCAAGCGTAAGTGTTGCAGCTTGCATGCATGTTGCGAAGGTATTGCACATGTTGGAGAAGTACTGATCACAGAACTACAAAAGCAAGTGTTGAGTTGGTCCCCATTAACCCCTATAATGAAATAAGAAAAATGGCAGGGAAAGTCAAGATTGTTTCAGATGTTTCTCTACAAAAGTTCTGCAGAAGTAAAAATAAACACAATTTAGACAACTGTAGACATAGAGTTATTTCCTTAATGTGGACAACATAGCTCTAGATCATTTGGTTTTGGCAGACTTTGATGAGGAATTTTCATATTGTAACTCTTTTGATTGCTGACTTTGTTATCTTGGCAAATCTGAGCCCAGTTTGAGACATTATAAAAAATTCTCTATTTGTTCTCCATTCAATTTCATTGAAAAGCAACTTAGATATTAATGAGACCTCGTTCGTGATTTTTCTTTCCTTTGGGTATTTTCTTTCAGCCCCTTCTGAGCACCCAAAGGAGTCAAAATACAGGCCAGTGCTAGAGGTATTCCCCTTTACAACACACCAAACCCATGTACACCCAGCAAGAGCGGAAAGTCCCGTACTTTCATCTGGTTGAGGAAGAAAAAAAAGAAAAGAAAAAACTGTGCCACCAGGCAGTTGCAATGTTCATGTTTCAGTGATCTTGACTAGATCACCATGTCCTCTCCAACATAGTCTCATGACAGCTCGTAATAATTTGTATGGTGAAATTGTAAGACATCGTACAACTTGGCTTGAACAAAAAGTTATGACTTTTAGACAATCAACAAACAGTACTAGTAACTAAAGTCGAAATGCAGAAGCAAGATTGAGATTTGAGAGATCGAATAACTACATATATTTCAGTCTGCTCCTCAAACACAACTATCGAATGACTTCAAATGAGTCATTTGGACTACTTTTATGATACTTTTATGTAACCTTTATGGTGTTTTTTGACACCAGTGCAGTATTAGTATTTTTCTAAATGAAGTTGCAAATGTAGGTTCGGGAGGAGCTTGTTCATTTGACAACCATATTCCCGGGATACATAAGCAACTGCTTCCCCCACTAGTGACGACTCTTCCAGCATCCCTCCACTTCCCCATCTTCACATTTTCCATATTTAATAACTCCTACTGCATACTAATTATTATGGTTGCAGTTTATTTTACTGTATGTGTACTTTCATTATACCTATAGTCAGGGCTGGACTGGGAAGAGAAATTGGCCCAGGATTTTACATGGCAACTAGCCTAAAACTTGTTGGAGGGGAGGGGGGTGAGCCAAAAGTGAGTGATTGTTCGCTGTCCTTTTCTGCATATCGCAGCGCCATTTTGTGGTCCGTTCGGCATAATGAGGCGGCTCATTTTAGGTTATCGTGGCCCATTTTGCATGTTTCACGGCCGACCCACCGGACCGCTCGGTTCTCCCGATGGCCAGTCAGTCCACCCCTGATCGGCCCCAAAGTGCGTCGGCCCACCGGGAAAATGCCGGTATGCCAGATTACCAGTCCAGCCCTGCATACAGAGTAATATCAGGTAACTACATGTACTTAATATGGGTTAAGTTTAGGGTTAGGGTTGGTGTTAGGTTTAGGGTTAGTACCTAATAATTACTGTAGTTGTTGTAATTATATGGTACATAAATGTAGAACAGTACTGTAAAATAAAGTGCTACCATTATTATTTCAAAATCGTCTTTCTATTCCTTGCTCTAGTCAGATTGTCCAGGGGGGATCTCAGACCTCAAGCCCTGTCCCATGCTCGAGCCCCTCCGTCATGGACAGCGCACCAAATCTATGTACCCTAAGCATTTCAGGACTATATGAACAAGTGAACATGTATATTTCATGAAGCAAGTCATTCGGCTTTAAAACAACAGAAGTAGTGACAAAGTCTCATGTAGTTTTCTCCTCAAGAGTTTGCTCCCTCGTGACCCCATGAGCAGTTTCAGTCTGAAGAGATAATCCCCTAATGATTAGTTCCCAAACCTAGACAGGATCTACATGGTCATGGGCCAAACCCTCAACCTGAACATGTACACTTGTCAGTTCAACAGGGCCACTGAGAGCGGGGTCATTTTTGATGACATCATATGTCCTGGCCTTGAGGATCCGGGTGAGAGATTAGAAGTTGTATGAATATCTTCAGTTGAAA
Organism: Xyrauchen texanus; assembly: GCF_025860055.1. Classification (NCBI taxonomy): domain Eukaryota; kingdom Metazoa; phylum Chordata; class Actinopteri; order Cypriniformes; family Catostomidae; genus Xyrauchen; species Xyrauchen texanus. The sequence continues at coordinate 24,334,968 of NC_068323.1, read as the reverse complement.
GAGACTGTATTGAAATGTCAGAGATCAGGTGCTGCCTGACGTTTTTAATCACTCAGGATTTGGCAGCATGACATGTCAAAGTTACATGTATCACACCAAACTATAACTGTCAATTCATAGTATGAGTCACAATCTCCATTGAACTGTTAAACAGACACATATTACAGAGAAATGAAACTAGAAGCATTTATTTTTCTCATGCGACCTCTGACTCAAATCAAACTTAAGTTGGCATGAATCAAACAATGGGGGTAAAAATAGACTTAATGAACACCTTTATAAAGACATGCATACAGTGGCCACAAATCGTTCCATTGACTTCTGTTTAAATTAAGCTCATTATATGTGCTCTGCCCTAACCCCACACCCTGACCATAAACCTAACCCTTACAAACACCTTTTGGGATTTTTTAGCTTTTAATGAAGAATTAATTTACTGTTTCTCCCACAAACTTTGGTTCCCACAATGATAGCCAAATCTAACTGTCTGGGTTACGTATGTAACCCCCGTTCCCCGATGGAGGGAACGAGACGTTGTGTCAGAGAAGCGACACTAGGGGTCTCTCTTGAGCGCCGATATTCACCTCTGGACTATGAAAAAAGGCCAATGAGAGTTGGCAACCAGTATTTGCATGTCCCGCCCCCGGACATACGGGTATTTAAGCGGCGCAAATACGGGAGTTCATTCAGGATTTTTTTGAGGAGCCGGAAATGGTCCGGCCACAACAGTGACGCGACGTGGCAGGGGAGACACAACGTCTCGTTCCCTCCATCGGGGAACGGGGGTTACATACATAACCCAGACGTTCCCCTTCTGTTGCTCTCTCCACGTTGTGTCAGAGAAGCGACACTAGGGGTCCACTTATAAAAGTGCCATGCGCTGAGCCGTGTACGTGAACTGCTGATACAGGAGCGAGCAGGTATTCTTACGTGCAGGACGACCAACTGTATCAGGCTGCACGTACCCTTCCCCAATGCCCCATTTAAGCCATCAGGATTCCTTATCGTTACCCTGGAGGGGGGAACAAGGTGCTGGCCGCCAACCTGGGAACGGGCCAAGCCTGGCCGGGCCTCTTTTCTCTCTATGTTTCTCGCATAGAGCAACTAAGGCCGGGGCCCTTACACACATTGAGGGAAGGGGGTCTTAGCCCTTATTCAGGGTGGACAAGACCCTGCGGAGGCCATGCCTACCCGAGAGGGGAGGCAAGTTTAAGTGGCAAAACCATCAGAGGCCTGCTTAGGGCCTGTGTGGAAAAGTTGGTGCGGTGGTGGATCCAACCTCATAGAGGGGGCAACATACAGCACGGCAACCAAGGCAGCCATGACTGCCTAAGGGAAACACGGGAGTCCGCTCGCCAGAGGGGACAGAACCGTGGTGTTACACACAGGGGGAGTCCGAAGGAGGCCTTACCTGTGGAGCACCTATACCAGTACAGGGTAGCTTGTGGTACCCGCAGTGGCTTGGGTCAGCGAGTTCCTCCGCTGAACTGCGACCCACGAGGGCTAGGGAGGAATCGACCAGTGTCCCAAACCTGAGATCTCCTGGGAATGAAGGCGCATTGTTTCCCCTGGTTAGGGGGAAGGGCGCTAGGTGCAAGCGATTCACCCGGTCAGATCGTGGGCGTGCTACTGAGTTCTACGGGCTCGGTACCTGAGAAAACACGGGACGGTACTGACTCAACTCGGAGATTGTAGAATCTCGCAAAAGTGTTAGGTGTTGCCCAGCCCGCTGCTCTACAAATGTCTGCGAGGGCAGTGCCCCTAGCCAGTGCCCATGAGAACGCAACATTCCTGGTGGAGTGAGCTCGGACCCGCAAGGGTGGGGGGCACGGCCTGGGTGCGATAAGCCAGGGAAATGGCGTCGACAACCCAGTGGGCGAGTCTCTGCTTGGAGACAGCGTTCCCTTTCTGCTGTCCCCCAAAGCAGACGAAGAGCTGCTCAGAGCGTCTGGTGCTCTGTGTGCGGTCCAGATAAATATGTAAGGCACGTACTGGACACAGCAGTGAAAGGGCTGGGTCTGCCTCCTCCCGGGGAAGCGCTTGCAGGTTCACCACCTGATCCCTGAAGGGCGTGGTAGGAACCTTGGGCACATAGCCCGGTCGCGGTCTTAGGATCACAAAAGTATCTGCCGGACCGAACTCCAGGCAAGCGTCGCTAACAGAGAACGCATGCAGGTCCCCGACCCTCTTGATGGAAGCGAGCGTGATCAGCAGGGCAGTCTTGAGAGAGAGGGCCCTGAGTCCAGCTGAGTCAAGCGGATCTAAGGGGGGTCTCTGGAGTCCCATAAGGACGACCGAGAGATCCCAGGAGGGGAACAGGTTAGGCCGGGAGGGAGTTATCCTCCGGGCATCTTTTAGGAACCTGACGATTAAGTCATGCTTACCAAGAGACTTGCCGTCTACCGTGTCGTGGTGGGCTGCGATCGCGGTGACATACACCTTGAGGGTGGAGGGGGACAGCCTCCTCTCCAGCCTCTCCTGAATAAACACGAGCACTGACCTAACTGCGCACTTCTGCGGGTCTTCGGCTCGGGAAGAACACCAGTCCGCGAACAGACGCCACTTTAGAGCGTAGAGATGCCTGGTAGAGGGGGCTCTGGCTTGGTTGATTGTATCTATGACGGTCGGTGGTAGGCCGGCTAGATCTTCCGCATCCCGTCCAAGGGCCAGACGTGGAGGTTCCAGAGGTCTGGGTGCGGGTGCCAGAGCATGCCCCGTCCCTGAGAAAGAAGGTCCTTCCTCAGGGGAATTCGCCAGGGAGGGGCTGTCGTGAGGAGCGTGAGGTCCGAAAACCAAGTCCGGGTGGGCCAGTAAGGGGCTACCAGAATGACTTGCTCCTCGTCCTCCCTGACCTTGCATAGCACCTGTGCAAGAAGGCTCACTGGGGGGAATGCGTACTTGCGCAGCCCCGCCGGCCAGCTGTGTGCCAATGCGTCTGCCCCGAGGGGAGCCTCTGTCCGGGCATACCAGAGCGGGCAGTGGGAGGTTTCTTGGGAGGCAAACAGGTCTACCTGTGCCTTGCCGAACCGGTCCCAAATCAGCAGGACCGACTGGGGGTGGAGCCTCCACTCTCCGCCAGGCAAGCTTTGTCTTGACAGCGCGTCCGCTATCACATTGAGGTTGCCGGGGATGTGAGTGGCGCGCAGTGACTTGAGTCGCTGCTGACTCCAAAGGAGGAGACGACGGGCGAGCTGTGACATGTGGAGGGAGTGTACTCCGCCTTGGCAGTTTATGTAGGCTACGACCGTGGTGCTGTCTGTCCTGACTAGGACGTGTTTGTTCCGAATTAACGGGAGAAACTTCTGCAGGGCCAGAAAAACAGCCAGCAGCTCTAGGCAGTTGATGTGCCAGCGCAGCGGCCTCGGTTCCACCGGCCTGCGGCTGCGTGCCCGTTGCATACGGCGCCCAACCCAATTTGAGGCGTCGGTTGTGACCAGAACGCGTCGGGACACCTGCTGCAAGGGTACTCCTGCCCTTAGAAAGCAGAGGTCTGTCCAGGGTTTGAAGGTTTGGCGGCAGGCAGAGGTAACTTTTATGTTGTGCATATGGCCGCCGCCGCGGAGGATGCCATATGCCCCAGGAGCTGTTGGAAACGTTTTAGCGGGACCATGGCGCCTGGCTTGAAGGAAGCGAGGCATTTCAGCACTGACTGAGTACGCTCGTTGGAGAGACGTGCTGTCATTGGGACTGAGTCTAACTCCAGACCGAGAAAAGAGATGCTCTGGACCGGGGAGAGCTTGCTCTTTTCCCAGTTGACCTGAAACCCCAAACGGCTGAGGTGGCTGAGCACCTGGTCTCTGTGTGCGCATAGTAACTCTCGGGAGTGGGCCAGTATGAGCCAGTCGTCAAGGTAATTGAGTATGCGTATGCCGGCTTCTCGGAGCGGGGCAAGAGCTGCCTCTGCGACTTTCGTGAAGACGCGAGGGGACAGAGACTGGCTGAAGGGGAGGACTTTGTACTGATACTCCTGGCCGTCGAACGCGAACCTTAGGAAGGGTCGATGTCGAGGGCGAATTGAGACGTGGAAGTACGCGTCCTTCAGGTCTACCGCTGCGAACCAATCTAGATGCCGGACGCCAGATAGAATTTGTTTCTGGGTAAGCATTTTAAACAGGAGTTTGGACAAGGTCCGATTGAAAACTCGCAGGTCCAAGATCGGTCGTAAGCCGCCGCCTTTCTTGGGTACAGCGAAGTAAGGGCTGTAGAAACCCTTCTTCGTTTCGGTTGAGGGACAGGCTCTATCGTGTCCTTTAATAGAAGGGAGGCGATTTCTTCGCACAGGGAGTGGGCATGTTGGCCGTGTACTGCGGAAAAATGTACGCCCACGAAGGGGGGCGGAGACCTGGCAAACTGCGAATTGCGTAACCGAGTCGAATGGTCCGGTGCAGTCAGCGTGACGGGTTGGGCAGTGAAAGCCACGCCTCTAAACTCCGTGCTAGGGGCACCAAGGGGACGGGTTTTTTGGACGTACCCGGCGGGGCTTCGCAGCGGTGCGGAACAGGTAACGCGGCGTCGGGAGGCAACGTGGCGTCCCGAGGCTCTGGTGCTGAGAATAAACTCAAAGCACTTACCTTGCTCCGCGCATCCGGCAGGGGGCGGGTTCGTGACTGAGGAGGAGGTCTGATGCTGGCGTCCTCTGGACTCGTCTGAACCGGCCGGCCGGGGAACAGTCGTGGCGCTGAAGGCGGGGACACCACGTCCATGGAGCCGGGACTGTTGAGGCCTGAAAGCAGAGTGCCGTGAGAACGGCATTTGCGGGCCATGTGCCCCAGAGACAAAGGAAATAGCTCTTTTATTGAGAATTTGGGTACCGCAGCCGACAAAACGGGATATACACATCATTCCAAAGCTTTACAGAAAAGATGTATACCTTAACCTTCAGACTCACTGCAAGATATGACCCAAGCATTAAAAACAGACTAAAGACCTCATGTTTTGTGCACATCATGACAATGTCCAGTACCAATCTGACTTATTCTGTTATCCAATCGTGTTTTTAAAAAATAAATAAAATAACTCAAAACTATCGTTTACTTTGTCTGTTTGCTATGCTCGCACTGTCACTTACCACCAGACTACCATACTGGTGCGCTGATGACATCTCTAGAGCAGTTGACTCACAGCGAAAAAGACAATTAGATCACATTGCTATTTATTTATACATTTATTTTAGTTTCACAAATTTGTTTCTAATTGTTTGAGAACAGACTTTCAAGAATCGATTTACGTTTCCTCTACATTAAATAAATATATATTTGCGGTCAGAGAATAAAGTAACTTGTAATACTCTGGGTGGGGCTGGGTTCAGTGTGGGTGGCCCCGGCCCACCCCTGGCTATGCCATTGGCTTGATAGCAACATTTGACACATTAGTATCTGAGGACCATCAGGAGAGTTAAGATACGCCTGACAATATTTAGCATTTTTAAACTCTGTCTGTTAAGGACACTATTGATGTAATATTGGTTTCATTTATTTTTGTGACTCAGGGCAGCCAACTGGACCAAAAGCAGTGGTCTGTTTAGCAGGAGATGTTCAATCCTACATCCTCTTCTGTGACTTCTTTGACCAGATTATTGAGTTTCAGCAAGGCTACAAAATCACTAGTAACACTGTTCAAGAGAGCGACTTCAATTACGACAACCTGAAAATAAGAGTCATAGGAAAAGCCATGTGTTGTGAAAGCACGACCTAGCAGCAAAATTGTTCCTCTGGGTAAATGAATCAGCATATAGCCATGGGAGGTGTAGACTGGCATGCTGTGAATGTTGACTTGATGTGTTTTTAGGGAGGTAATGACATTGACCGAGCATATGTTTTGAGTGTGAGGTGACTGCAGGCTGCAGCATTGACGAATACTGTTTCCCCACACACTGCAGCTGAGGAGAGCGCAGACAGCGCCACACACAGGCCAAAACCGGTACTGTACTCACAAAATTACATTACTATGAGTCCATTAATAATAATAATAATAATATGCATACATAACTATATCAAATAGTTTTAATAGTATCAATTATAATATATAAATATAAAATGTATAATAATATATTTTATTGTTATATTTATAAAAATAAATATATACAAATTGATAATAATAAAGAAATGTAGTTTTTTATAATAAAAAAATGTGTAGTTGACATGAAATAATTTTGGGAAGTTTTCCTACTGTGTGAAATACTATACGCATCTAATTATATTTTTAAAAGTATTTTGATAACTATTTTATTATTATTATTATCATTATTATAACTATCTATAAAACAAAAAACTGTTGTAAAATAATCTGTGTAATTCACTACATGAAATAATTAAATATTAAATTGAGAACAATACATTTTGCAGTTATATTTATAATAATACATATATAAAAAGTAAATAACACTACTACAAAAATTGTTCATCATAAACTAAAATAAATAGATAGTTGACGTAAAATAATTTTGGGAAGTTGTTTATAGTGTGAAATACTTTACTCATCTAATAATATTTTCAAAAGCATTTTGATAATTTTGAAAACAAATATTGTTATTATTATTATTATTGCAATTATTATTAGTAGTAGTAGTAGTATAATTCAAGCCACTTTTATGAGCTCATAATAATCGAGAGACTACATGGCACTTTTTTACTTTTAAAAATCACTTTGTCACACCACAGGACCATTTATAATGAACCAGTGAAGGCAGAAAGATGATTAAAATGGTAACCAGTTGCAGAACCTAAACTTTTGACTTTGCTTTAAACATATATTTCTAAAATGTTGATTAAAAAAAGTCTGTGGAAAAAAGGAAAGTCTCATCCTTTATTTAAATGATTATTTCTCAGCAATGGTTTAGAGTTGAAAATAGTTTAAATGTTTAATTTATGTATCTATAAAGACATTTATTTTCCAAAATAAACCAACTCAGAAACAAACACACAGGAGTAAAATGTGACTAGCAGGTTGAGAAGCAAAACCCGTTGGTGTCAGTTGTGGTCTTATATCTAATGACTGTGCCATTTTGATTTTGCCTAATATACTGTATTTATTTGTCTAAATGTTAGGGTAAGGATGGGACCCTGGCCGCCTGGGTGAACATGGAAGACCATCTTAAACTGGCATCCTTCAGAAGTGTTCTAACCTACAGGAGGCATTTAAAACTATTTGTATTATTCTGCTAAATGTTTCCTTCAATTAACTACCTCATGCCATGATAACTTTCTGGCTCTGTTCTAAAACTTAGTGTCCTGCCTATCTAGTCAGGATTTTAGGTGTCGTAGACACACTTCAGATGTGACATCAGCAACATTATGCAGCTTTTTAAGACACTGTACATCTTTTGGCTCAATGAAAAAAAATTCACCAATGATGGTGGATGAGTCGAGAGAAATATCAACTAAATAACACATTTTATTAAATACTGAAAAATAGATATAAAACTAGTTCAATCTAATAAAACATTTTACGCAGTAAATGTATGTGTTATGTATATGTGTGTTATGTGTCATGTTATGAATCTTATTGGAGTTGAGTCTTGTGTGCTTTAAGGAGCATTAATGCTTTAATGTGTTATCATTTCAGTTAAGATGATACATTAATAGGCAGCTGCCCATTTACATAGTAGACAGGGAGCTCACTAGCATTTGGAACAGAGCTCTGACTGACTATTTATTCAGCATAAATTAAAATAAAAAGGTCCTAATACTGAACCTTGTGGCATGCCGTAAATATATTTGATTAAAGTCTACACTGACCTCACCAAATCTAAGCCAATTTAATACTTGACATTTTAGATGGAGGTGCTATAAGAAACTGAGGCATCCGTTTATATGGAAGCTTCACCTTCGCAAGAGTCATGCCCATCGATAGAGGTCATTGCTGAGATCTTGGGAGAGCATTCAATGCCTCAGAGGATCCGAGAATTGCAAGACCATGGTCTGGCTTAACCTCTTTTTGAAAAACTTTAAAAAAAAAATCAAATATAGCAGTCCAAAAATTAAACAGTTTGTGACAAAACCAAAACATGTGTGACAAAGACCCTTCCTCAGTTTTACATCTGTCACAAATTGGAGAAATAGAATTGTATATTTTACTCAATTTCGTTTTAGAATAATGCAATCTATGTATCACTTTGAACTGAATCAACCTGTGTCTCACATTTATTGAGCAATCCTGGATGTTACTGAGACTGTTATTCCAGGTTTCATCGGACACTTCTTCATCAAAATCCCTAGCCCAGGCTTCTTTTATATGATTGGTGTTCACAGGCAGTTGGAAAGAATTAACCCATCGTGAGACCAGATGTCTAGAGCTTGGATTTAACAAAAAGGTTTTCTCAAATGATTTAACCTCTGGTTTGTCAATAAATTGTGGAATAACCGTTTGAACATAATGTCTCACTTCAAGTATCGAAAAAAGTCAGACCTTGGGAGATTAAATACAGATTGCAATTGGTTAAAAGATGCAAATGTACCATCTATATAAAGATCCCCAATAGAAATCAGACCTTTACTTTTCCATTCAATAAAACCTTGGTCTAGCTGAGAGGGTTTAAACGTGTGATTGTTAGCGATGGGTGTGAGGACGGAGACGTCAGGTGATTTAAGATGTTTCCTTATCTGATTTAATATTCGTAATTAATTTTTAACTATTAAATTAGTACCAATTAGTTTTGTTGAGGGAGAGGCTTTTGAGAAAAGTAAAACAGGGAGACAAGATTTTGAAAGAGAAAATGTCTCTATCTTAAGCCATAGAGGGTCAGCCATAGAGAAAGTTTCACTAATACCCCTCTGCCAATAAGATAAAGTCCTGGCATTCGCTGCCCAATCGTAATATTTAAACACTGGGAGCCTTAGGCCTCCTGTCCGAGTGGGTTTCTGTAAGTGCGCTTTTGCTATTCGGGGAGTCCTGTAAGCCCAAATAAACGGTATGATAACCGAATCCAAAAGCTTGAAAAAAGATGCAGGTATACAAGTGGGCACATTTTGAAAGAGGTAAAGGAACTGTGGTAGAGTGACCATTTTAATTGCATTAATTTTGCCAATCATAGATAGTGGAAGGAGCCTCCATCGCTCAATATTATCTTTTAATTTGTCAATCTTAGCCAAAAAGTTTAATTTAAATAATTGCTTGGGGTTCTTTGGTATCACAATGCCAAGATATGTAAGGTGGTCTTCGACTATTTTGAAAGGCGAGGCCGAGGGACCAACCTGGCTGGAATTTGTGTGTCTAGCAAGTGACATAAACTCACTTTTGGACCAGTTAATAGTATATCCGGAGATTTTACCGAAAGATTAATATAATCAAGCAAATAGGGAACTGATTTGGCTGGGTCAGAAAGATATATTAATAGGTCATCAGCATATAGACTAACCAAAGCTTCATCCTTTCCCATCTTTATTCCATGTATATGTGGGTGACTTCTAATCCCTACTGCTAGCGGTTCCAACGCAATATCAAAAAGAAGAGGGGAAAGAGGATCTCCTTGCCTGACTCCTCGATGCAACTCAAAGGGGTTAGATTTGTTAGAGTTTGTCAGGATGGATGAACGAGGACATAAATATAGAATTTTTACCCACTTGATAAAACGACTCCCAGACCCAAAGTGCTCAAGCGCTTTTAGCATAAAAGGCCACTCTATTTGATCAAACGCCTTTTGGGCATCTAGTGAGATGATCGCTCCTGAGGCTTCCTTATCACGGTCCTTATAAAGAATATTAAGAAGGAGACGAACATTGCAGAAGGAGAAACGACCTGGTATAAACCCAGTTTGGTCTGGGTGTATTATTGTTGAGATATGCTTTCCAAGTCTGTTTGCTAACACTTTTGTTATCACCTTCTGATCAAAGTTAAGAAGCGATATAGGTCTATAATTGGCCGGATCCGTGTCGTCTTTGCCTTTCTTTAATAGAACACAGATATTGGACTCATATAATGAATTGGGGAGTCTGCCATTTTCAAATGAGTCATTAATCATTCTCAATAAGTAAGGGGCTAGTTTTAAAGAGAAGGTTTTATAAAATTCACATCCAAAGCCGTCTGGGCCTGGTGCTTTGCCCGACGGGAAAGACTTGATGGCCTCCAATATATCCGCTTCAGAAAATGCGCGTTCTAGATCTTCTTTTGCAATTTTATCTAACTGGGGGAGATTAAGACTATCAAAAAAAGATTGACTGACATTGCATTTTGAGGAATACAGATCAGAGTAAAAATCCCTAAAGGATTCATTAATTTCTTCTGGGTTGGTTACAATCTCAGCTGTGTTTGACTTTATTTGATGAATTGTTTGCTTTGCTTGCACACCCCTTAACTGTCTCGCTAATAAAGTTTCTGGCTTATCACCTAATTCAAAGTGTTTTTGTTTCAGTTTAAGTAAGAGAGTCTCAATTATTTTGCCCAAGATCGAATTATATTCATATTTTAAATTCAGTATCTTATTATAATCTTGTTGTAATCCGGAGATTCTGTATGCCTGTTCTAATGTTGTGAGTAAATTTTCAATTCTCAGAAGCCTGTTATTGCTATTTCTCTTGCTAGCAGATTCAAAAGCAATAATATGACCCCTTATGACTGCCTTAAGAGTATCCCATAAGATTGAATCAGTGACTTGGCCATTGTCATTATTCATAAAGAAATCGTCCAGTTTAGCGTTAATGTAGCTTTCAAAAGCTGGGTCTTTAAGTAGGTAAGGGTTGAATCGCCAATGATAACCTTGACGTGGCAGGATTTTATTAATCTGAAGTGAGACAGGACTATGGTCTGATATCAGCATGTTATGGTACCATGTATCAGTTATTCTGTGTATCAGTTCAGAGGTAACCAAAAAACGGTCAATCCTAGTATAAGATTTATGAACCTGCGAGTAAAATGAGTATTCCCTTTCTGTTGGGTGTTGCAACCTCCAAATATCTACCATGTTCCTTTCCTCAATCAACCTATTGAGGATCTGTACTGAGGTTATACTAGGAGGTGGCTTTGAGGATGATCGGTCTAAAATCGAATCTAAATAACAATTGAAGTCACCTGCCGATAATGACATTTACACACCCAGATGGTATTAGATCAAAAACCCTTTTAAAAAATTGAGGGTCATTAATATTAGGACCATATATATTTAACATTGTGATGTGCAAGGAACTAAGTTTTCCTGAAATCATGACATATCTGCCATGAGAGTCAGTAGTCATCGAGTCAAGCTGAAATGAGACACCCTTACGAAGTAAAATTGCTACCCCCCTGGCCTTACTGTTGAAAGGTGCCTGATACACCTGAGATATCCAATTCGCTCTAAGTTTATGTTCTTGTCCGACAGCTATATGCGTTTCCTGTAGAAATAAGATGTCTGCTTTCAAGGACTTGAGATAGGTAAACACTTTGCCTCTTTTAATGGGGTGGCCAAGCCCTTTAACGTTCCAAGATACCAAGGTTAAGGTAGCATTTCCTCTATTAGTTTCATCGTTCCCTTTCATTTACACAAAGTAAAACCACAATAATATTCCACCTCCAAAAAAACAAAAAAAAAAAACAAAAACAAAAGCCTCGAACTTTAGGCCCCCCCATCCCAATCCCTCCCAATGCCTCAAATGACTTCTCCAAACGAAGCATTATGGCTCCCCCTAGTGACTAGAGAACGCGAAGCTTGAAGCAAAGTATTAAATTACACTAACACTCACAACTAAGCTAAGTAAAACGGGCTAGTAGAAAGGAACGAAATGTAAAACAAAACAAAAAATGCAACTCCACAACCAAATCTTATCTAAAAAATATAATAAGCACTTGCAGTCTCTATAAACTCCATAGCACTACACATCAGAATTTATTCTTAATCCGTCCCAGCGACTTGCCTCAGTTCTTTGTCTATGTATAGCTTTGTGTCCGTGGGAGACATAAACATTCCAGTATTTCCATTATAGGTGATGCAAAGCTTGGCAGGGAAGCGCAGAGTATGACGCACATTAAGCTCTCTTAACTTTTGCATCGCCTCGCTGAAGTTCCGGCGTTGTTCCATTACCTCATCCGTGTAATCCTGGAAAAACAGCACCTTACGCCCCTGGTATTCAAGCTGACGGCCCTGACGAAGGCGTAGGATGCGCTCTTTGTCTTGAAAGTAATGGATTCGTGCGATTATTGCACGCGACTTGGCTCCTTCCGGAGGCTTTGGCTGTGGTACTCGGTGTGCACGATCAATGATTGGGGGGGTCGGAAAAGTCTTCGAAAAGTTGCTTGATCAGCTCCGTCACAAACTCAGTTGGTCTTCCTTTTTCAGCTCCATCTGGGATACCGACAATCCGGATGTTATTACGGCGCGATCGGCCCTCAAGATCGTTAAGCTTGGACTTAAGCATCTTGTTCTCTTTACTTAAGGTATCCAGGGAAGTTTCCAAAGAGAGGATACGAGTTTCATGATCACTGGCCTGTTCCTCTACCATCTCGACTCTCTCACTTAACTCTCGTTGTGTCGTTTGTATGGTTCGAAGAGTCGCTTCTAGTTTATCGAATCTCTCATCAAAGGCACTGATGATCTTTTCCGAAATCTTCTCCATCATTTGTGACATGTCTTTTTCTTCCAGCGCGAGGCCTGCCGTTTGGTCAGCCATCACCATATTGTCAGAAGCCTCCGGTTGCGGCTGAGAGGGTTTAATGCCCTGAGGTTGCTTTTTTGACGGCATCGACAAAGTTTAAGATTCAAGTGAAGTGCTATGGTTGTCAAGCTAGACTTTCAGCCAATTTAAAAGTAGATTAGAGACATTTAGATTGCAGTTTTATCAACTTGGTTGTGGAGGAGATGGCAAACACGTCTACCTCCTACATTGCTCCATAGCGCCCCCCCGCAGCGGTCGAGTTCTGAGATGAGACCGCCAGCCCATCTCAGGGTGAGTTTGCGGTCTCATTCGGGGCCCGTGAAGTGGATGAGCTCTCGATAGCAGCATAGGAGAGCGGGCTGGTTCAGTCTGACACCGAGGACTCGGCTGGGCTCCCACCTCCGGGTACGGTCGCCCAGTCGCTGGCCATTGTGGAGCTGATGACCATGCTTGCCCAGATGGCTGCGAGCATCAGGCTGGAGTGGAACCCTCTGCCCCACCCTGAACCCTTGTGGCTTGATGATTGATTCCTGGGCTTGGAGCGTCACCCATGGCCGCGCCTCACACCGGTCACTTTCTTTCCGGAGGTGGATGAGGAGCTCATGGAGTCATGGAGGGCACCTTTTACTGCCCAGACCCGATCTCTGATCTCCTCTGCTCTCACTACCCTTGATGGTGGGGCTGCCAGGGGGTACTCGGCAATTCCCCAGGTCAAGTCAAGTAAAGTCAATTTTATCTGTATAGTGCCAATTTCAAAGCAGCTTCACAGAAGATCAGGCATTAACAGAAGATAAAACTGTAATATCTATAATGTCAATGAATCATCATTGTGTAATTAGATAAAATAAGATTATTAATCGTGTTTAAATATAAGTAATTAAATAATCATTCTATTAATAACCCCAGTGAGCAAGCTGAAAGTGACTGTGGCAAGGAACACAAAACTCCATAAGATGTTGATTAATGGAGAAAAATAACCTTGGGAGAAACCAGACTCACTGTGGGGACCAGTTCCACTCTGGCTAACATCATGAATATAATGTATATATTAATTATGTATAGTTCAAGTCATGGTTTAAAATTATTTAATTAGTTACTTATTAAGTAAGTGTTAAGGGTCTGTGTTTATAGATTTTGTATGAAATGTAAGATTAATGACTAATGTGTCTTTGAAGTCCATCCTGGATTAACTGCAGGAGTTCACATAGATGCAATTGTCCTTGTTAATTGGCTGATGAAGGCTTTTGTTGGCATTTGATAGCCTATGTATTTCATTATAAGAGTGTAGTCCATCAATAGCGCCGCCGCCTGGCGAAACCGTCCGAGACTCCTGTCCAGGGCCTGTAGGTTCATGTCATCACTGGCAACTAAGGCCTACAGTGAGGTGCATCGCAGTTCAAACTGGCCGGTAATTTCGGTGAGGTTCGGTGAGGTCCATCCTAAGTCCAAGGTTCAGACAGTGGCATATGAAGTATCCCATGTCTTATGGTTGGAGTTGGCATCAGTTCATCCTCTGAAGTCCAACATAATAGACTGAAGTGATGTTTGGCTGGCACCGGCTGCATTTAGTCATCATCACATAGCAGTGGAGTCTGACACCAAGCAGGAACGGAGCTGATCCAGCCAGTTCTGGTGACCTCAGGATAGGAGTCACAAGGTTGAGACAGGGAAACAAATTAAATAATATAAGCATAGATGCCATTAAATGTATTGCAGAGTTATAGATCATGATCAATGTTTCTGGTTTCTGGTTCCGGCAGACTAAACTAAAGCAGCCTAATTGTGAGCTGAATAAATTAGGTGTATGTCTGGCTAAATAGATGAGTCTTTAGTCAAGAATTAAACTGAGGGAGTGTGTCTGCGTCTCGATCAGTGTTAGGGAGACTTTTCCATAGTTTAGGAGCCAAATATGAAAAGGATCTTCCTCCTTTTGTGGATTTTGATATTCTAGGAACTATTAACAGACCAGAATTTTGCGATCATAATGAACATGATGGAATATAGCGAGGTAGAAGGTCACTTAAGTAGTGCAGAGCTAGACCATTCAAAGCTTTGTACGTAGTTAGCAGAATTTTAAAATTAATACGAAATTTAACAGGTAGCCAATGTAACAATGATAAAATGGGGCTAATATGATCATATTTCTTGGTTCTTGTTAGCACTCTGGCTGCTGAATTTTGAACCAATTGAAGTTTATTTACTGAACTTGCTTGACATTCTCCCGGTAATGCATTACAATAATCAAGTCTTGAGGTCATGAATGCATGAATTCGTTTTTGGCATCAGCAACAGAGAGCATGTGCCGAAATTTAACAATATTTCATAAATGGAAGAATGCTGTTCTACAAACACTTGTAATTTGATTTTCAAAGGACATATTGCTATCAAATATAACTCCTAAGTTCTTCTCTGTTGAAGATGATGTAACAGTACATCCATTGAGAGTCAAATAATATTTTAGTGGCTTATTTTTAGAATTGTTCGATCCAATAATTAGTACCTCTGTTTTGTCAGAATTGAGTAGAAAGAAATTTCTGGCCATCCAATCTTTTATTTCATTGATACACTCTGCTAATTAGAAATCTCATCAGGTTTTGAAGAAATATAAAGTTGTGTATCGTCGACATAACAGTGGAAACTTATTTCACGATTCCTGATATTATCTCCCAGGGGAAGCATATACAAGGAGAAAAGGAGAGGCCCTAAAACTTATCCCTGTGGCACTCCATACTTTACTTTTGTTTGTTTTGACAAACAATTACACCTCATTTACATCTGCTAAATAGGACCTAAACCATGCTAATGCAACTCCATAAATGCATAATTCTCTAACCTATTCAAGAGAATGTCGTGATCTATCGTGTCGAATGCAGCACTAAGATCTAAAAGCACTAGAAGAGAAATGCAGCCGCGATCAGATGATAAGAGCAAGTCATTTGTAACTCTGTTAAGTGCAGTCTCTGTACTGTGATGTGGCCTAAATCCTGACTGAAATTCTTTGTATATATACTATATCTCTGTAGAAATGAACATATTTGGGAGGATACTACATTTTGTAGTATTTTTGACATAAACAGTATATTTGAAATCGGTCTGTAAGTAGCCAGTTCTCCAGGATCAAGTTGTGGCTTCTTAATAAGTTCTTAATAAGTGCCATTTTAAAGTTTCTTGGGACATGACCTAAACATAGCGAAGAGTTAATAATATTAAGAAGAGGTTCTGAAATTACAGGAAATACCTCTTTGAAGAGCTTAGTTGGTACTGGATCTAACAGACATGTTGTGGCTTTTGATGTTTCGATAAGTTTTGTTAGCTCTTCATGACCTATGACAGTGAAGGATTGAAGTTGAACATGAGGAAAATTATTAGACACTCTTTTCTGAGGTGCTATGACAGATGATTGCATAATTCCAATTTTATTTCTGATTATTTCAATTTTATCTGTAAAGAAATTCATGAAGTAATTACTCTTGTGCTGTGACATAATAATAACAACGTAATCTGTTGAGGCTTTATTCCTAACCAATTTAGCCACAGTACTGAATAAACACCTAGGATTGTTGTGGTTATTTTCTGAGTTTGCTAAAAATATGCTACAGACACTATCCTTCCATGCACCACGAAATACTTCTAATTTTGCGCTCCATTTTCCGAGCTGCTCTCTTGAGAGCATGAGTGTGATCATTGTACCATGGTGCAGGGCTTATTTCTTTCATTTTCTTTAATCGAAGTGGGGCAACACTATCAAGAGTGCTAGAGAAGACTGCATTTATATTTTTTGTTATTTCATCAAGTTCTTTTGGGCTTTGGGGTTTATTGAGTGTATGAGATAGATCTGGAAAATTATTAGTGAAGCTATCTTTAGTGGTCGGAAGAATAGTTCTACCTGAACGATAGCATGATGTAGATTGAGTGACATTAGCTGATCGCAGCAAACAAGAGACAAGGCAATGATCTGAAATGTCATCTCTCTGCGGTAGAATTTCTATAGCATCAACATCAACTCCATATGAAAGAATTAAATCTAGCATATGATTATGGCAATGAGTTGGTCTTGTCACATTTTGACTCCAAGAGAGTTGAGAATATCGATAAATGCTAATCCTAATGTGTCCTTTTCATTGTCTATGCGAATGTTAAATTCACCAACAATAAAACCTCTATCTACAGTAACTACTAGATCAGATAGAAAATTTGTAAATTCACCAAGGAAATCAGAATACAGCCCAGGTATACATCTATATACAGTAGCAAGGGCAAAAGACGACAGATTTTGTATGCATTTCTGACGGTTTCACATTAAGCATTATTAGTTCATAAGACTTAAACTTATATCGTGTCCTCTGAGTAACATCAAAAACTTCACTGTAAATTGTAGCAACACCTCCTCCTCGACTCTTTAGACAAGGCTAATGTTTATAACAATAACCTGGGGTAGTAGATTCATTTAAACAAATATATTCATTCGGTTTAAGCCAGGTTTCAGTCAAACAGGGCGCATCCTGTGATCTGTAATGATTTAAGTTACAATTAGTGCTTTGTTTGAAAGGGATTTCATGTTTAGTAGCCCCAACTTTACACTATATGATGTATATCATCAATAGTTTTTTGTTTTTTTCTCAAGTTTGACCTTTTTAATGATTTAGTGAGGGGTTTGTGTTTGGTAGTTCAGGGAACAGACACAGTCTCTATATTATATCTAGGGGATACAGTCTCTATGTGTTGTAGTTTATGTGACCTGCGTGACATCTCAAGGCAGCTAGCAAATGTTCGGATTAACCAGTTTGCTGTTTCCTGACCTGGGCCCCAGTTAGTCAAATACTATCACTATTAAGACTATTGGCCAAATTACTAGAGAGGAGAGCAGCACCTTCCCTGGAGGGATTGAGACCGTTTCTCTTTAGTAGGTCTACCCCAAAAACTCTTCCAATTGTCTTTAAATCCTTTGCTCTTCTCCGGACACCACTCAGACATCCAGCCATTCAGTGACACTAATCTACTATAAACCTTGTCACCATGACAAGCAGGGAGGGGGCCAGAGCATATTACAGTGTCTGACATCATTTTTGCAAGTTCACACACCTCCTCAACATTATCTTTAGTGATCTCTGACTGACGAAGCCAGACATCGATGCTCTTGATATTTTTTGTGAGATTCACCCACAAAGCTTCAACAAATTTTGGCATTTTTGTTGCATTTGAATTTACATGCTTATATTACAGCCAGTAATATGTACCACCAGTTACTACAAACAAAATGTAATGTAAATGTATTGAAGAAAATAAATAAATAAATAAAGAAAAAAGAAAAAGGACTAAATATTACGATTCAATATTTAATATAATAAAAAAAAAGGACACAAAACATAGATAAAAGACTCATTTCAAGTAAGCTTTAATGTGCTCCAGTGGGACTGAACCACAGTGACCCAAGGGATTTTACTGCAGAAATGTACAGTACTATGTCAAGGGAATAAACGGGAAGGGTGTAAAGGATGAAATGTGTTGAAGAGTCAATTGCATTTTTTGGAGAACCTCCGCCATCTTTTGCTTTCCAACTGAACAGTTTTATCTGTACAGCCTTAAATAAAATAAAATCAAAAAGAAATCTGTCCTAGAAATGTAGTCAAAAAATGGAACATCACAGTCAGCATTCGACGCCTCTATGTATTTGTCACAGCTTTGCCCTTACATTTTTTTTGCCACAATTCTTTCTCTTCAACCAAGGAAACTCGTCTTCCCTTAAAAGTGTGCAGTTGCGACCTCTTTTATCAGCATTACAGTAATACAACATAGACAGCATTGCACATTTAACCTCAGTACAAAAGGACAAGTAGAAATGTCCCAGTTTGAGTGGTCTTAATCCATCATCATCATCATCATAACCACTAATTACAAAACAAGTTACATTTGAACAACAACAAATAAAGTCATGCATTCTCTGGGTGACCTTCTACAGTTAATAAAACAAGTTAAAGGCATAACATGGCTAAATAAATACATTTCTTAGACTTGCAGTTCAAGCCGATTATCGATTTGAAAGGAAAGTACGGCTCTGAACTGATCCATTCTTGCTCCAAATTACAGCATGAAACATCACCTATAATAATGTTAGTCTAAGTGTGTAGTCTGTAGTATGGAATGACCGATAATCCAGATCCTCTTGAACTAATGCCTACAATCCAACAATCTGATTTGACCATCCAGACCATCTGACTTTGGAATATACACTGCCTGTGTTACAAAACACTTAATTCTTCAATGTTATGTTCTAATTCTCACTCTGAAAAAAAAAAGCAATAAACCAAAAAGGAAAATTCTGTCAATATTTACTAGGCCGTTTCTAATCTATGATGTTATTTTTTTCTAAGATTTGTCATTTTAAGTGACACTGTAGCTTCATTTGAGGAACAGACTGAAATTGAAGTCATTGTTTTTTGCCAAAGCTTGCATCTAGCCCACATTTGTGTCCACTTCACATTACATTACTACACACACACGAGAACCAATGCCACTTTGCCTTCAATGATATTTGTGTTCCACTTTTGGAGGCTGGTCAAAGAATTTGGGGATTATAAGTGAAAAATGTACATTTCGGTCAGATTAAAATTTTTGGGTGAACTGTCCCTTTAAAACAAGAGGCGATTGTGGGGTTACAAAAGAACAGTTAAAACAGTTTCTGCAAAACAATCTAAAAAAATATGGGAAGAAACTAAACAAATTAAAACTAAAAAATTACAGTATGACACATTTAACATAATTTGTTCTGTACACAGCTCAAAAGTGACTATACAACACCTCCACATGTGTAGGCTGTAAAGTCTTTTATTATACAACTCTATGATCAGTTTAATACAACAAAAAAACATTCCATATTTGAAATGTACATGTGGAAAAAGTCGGTTTGAAGTCGAAATTTCATTCAACTTTGTCCTGCCGACCCTGAAAGAGTTAGCTATTATTGCAAGATGGTCGTTTAAACCAGGCGTATATGCAAGAGGTCATGAAGGCTGGGCGAGGCCGTTTTATCTTGTTTCATCTTTAGCATTTGTTATTTTTTCCTCCACAAAACATTACAGCAGTAGCTTATATAAGCAGTAACATAGAATGGTGAACTTCCCGGTGAACTTGTTCCCTATAGTTTAGGATCTCGTTTCAAATATTTTGCTTATAGCTTGAGCTCGTTGGCAATTTTCGAAGCAATGTTTTTGAATGCGATGGACGTCCCCGAGATGCGTTTGAAGCGTACACCGTTGAGCGAGAGGCGGGGCAGTTTGCACACCTCCATCTCCCATTGGACGAGGCTATCCTGACGGGCGTCGCCGTGAACACAGAACAGCAGGAATCGCTCACGCTGCTCATAGTCGCAGTTGTTGGCGTCCAGCACCTTGCGGATTTCTCTCATCATGTCACCGGGCTCCATGGACGAGGTAGTTTTCATACTCCACGTGAAACGAAGCGATCTTGGCTTAGAGTCGCGACCCTCTTCCCTCGGTTCACCAGATCCGCTCCTGACAACAAACACAACAACGTCAAAACATCAGATTGATTTTAACATCTGATTCTAATAGTATACATACATTTTCTGCTGTTGTTTTTGTATAACCGCTTGGAAGGAGTACCAATTCCCCCTTAACAACAAGTAAAAACAAAATCTGTTGATCACTTTACATGTCGTTCAGATGATCTCTTCATGTCTAAGTTCGCAGTCCAGAATGAGCTGCAATGTGGACCAGACTTTATGCTGATATTCAAAGACTTGGCTATGCAAGGCTAAATCTCTGATACCAAACCCTTTGATGTTTGGAGATGTTACATTCCAATTAGGAGGACAGAAAGAGCAGATCTGGTTATAAAAACACAGCTCTCACTTAAAAGCATGCAAAAACAGTCTACAGAATATTAAACAATGATAAAAATGACATCACACACATATAGACTTCACTGCAGTCATATACTGTACAGTTGTCATCTGAATCATTTTAAACAACACATGACTCGACTGGGTGGCAGGGGTAACAAATCACTCCAAAGCAACAATTTGACATAAGACAAACTAAACAAATCACAGAGGATCTACTTAAACCTCACCTCAAGCTGTACGCCCGACCACGGGCCTCTCCTTCACTGGGTAACCTTGGAAAATATCAGAGTTCATATTCAGAAACAAAATCAAACAAACACTTAAACCACAGCTAAATACAACTCAGCATTACCAAAAAGAAAATGTGCAAAGTATATAATTACTAGGGCTGTCAGTGGTTCCAAATAATCAGGATTAATCTCATGCTCACTTCGACGTTGTGTCGAAGAAGCGACACTAGGGGTCTCTCTTGAGCGCCGAATATGCCTCTGATCTATGAAAAAAGGCCAATGAGAATTAGGCAGACAGTATTTGCATACCCCGCCCTGGACATACAGGTATAAATGTGGAGAAATACGTTGAGTTCATTCAGAAATTTTCTTCGGAGCCGATGGTCGTGTATGCAGTCAGCTGCGAGTTACACACCCGTTCCTGTTCCTCTGACGCTTGCCTGCTGATGGATCTACAGCGCACTTCAGTGGCTTTCTCCTTCTCTGCACGGCAGTGCAGTTTGCCCCTGGGCGCTTCAACAGCGCAAAACTAAAACAGTTTATTTATGCAGAGTGATTTTCTCTGAAAGAGAATTTTCCTCTAAAAGAGCAAATACACAGTTGGCTTTGAATGTCCTTTTCAGGACGCGTCTTTATAAAGACGCCCTGTGTAGTTCCAGGATGTGGTAGAGTGCACTCCGCTACAACCGGGCCTTGCACAAACTCCCGTCTGGGTTGCGATCACACCGAGGCAGCGTTTGTGGATGGTTGATGTTCTCACTGCGAGAGCATGACCATGGCAACGTTGCGGTAGCGGCTCGCTTTCAATAGAAAGCATGCCACTCCAGCCGCCCCCCGCATTGCTCCTTCTTCCAACGGGATTGAGGACAATGCGGCTGACGATGGAGGCGATCTGGGGACGACAGCGGGTGCAGCTTTGCCGGGAACGCCCCCTCGGACCACCCTACAGCGCCACTGGACAGGCTGCTTCCGCCCTGCATGCCATGGCACTCCTGCAAGTCCACCAGGCCAAGGTACTGAAAGATCTGCTGGGGGGGTAGCCCTGATCCCGACATGCTGCAGGAACTGCGCTCAGCGACCAACCTCAATCTCAGAGCCACGAAGGTCACAGCACAGTCACTCAGGGCAGGCGATGGCCACACTCGTGGTCCAGGAATGTCATCTGTAGCTGAACTTGGTCGAGATGCGTGAGACCGACAAAGTGCGCTTCCTCAACGCCCCTGTCTCCCAGTTCAGCCTCTTCGGCAACACTGTCGAGGACTTTACCCAGCAGTTCTCCGTGGTGAAGAAACAGACGGAGGCCATCTCACATATCCTGCCCCGCCGCAAACCTGTCGCCATGGGCCATGCACCGTCTGCTCGCCGAGGGCATCCTCCTTCGGCGAAGAGACGCCCTGCTCCACCTCAACCCAGCCCCACGACTGTTCCCACATGTAATACATGGCGAACATGCCAAATCCCTGCACGTGGAAATCGCTACTCTTTTACTCAAAGACACGATAGAGCCTGTCCCTCCAACTGAGATGAAGAAGGGTTTCTACAGCCCTTACTTCATCGTACCCACGAAAGGCGGCGGCTTACGACCGATTTTGGACTTGCGAGTTTTCGTCCGCGGGCCGTTGGAACATGCGCTGGAACATCAATTGTTGCTGACTGTTTTCTTTGCCCTGCGGAAGTTTCTGCCGTTAGTTCAAGACAAACATGTCCTAGTCAGGTCAGACAGCACCACCGCGGTAGCATATATAAATCGCCAAGGTGGCGTACGCTCCCGCCACATGTCACGACTCGCCCGTCGTCCATCCTTTGGAGCCAGCAGCGACTCAAGTCCCCGGCGACCTCAATGCGGTAGCGGACGTGCTATCATGACAACGCTGGCCCGGTGGAGTGGAGGCTTCACCCCAGTCGGTCCAGCTGATTTGGGAACGATTCGGCAAGGCCCAGGTAGACCTGAGAGAGACCTCCCACTGCCCGCTCTGGTATGCCCGAACAGAGGCTCCCCTCGGGGCAGATGCGCTGGCCCTCAGGGCTGCACAAGTTCGCATTTCCCCCAGTGAGCCTTCTTGCACAGGTGCTGTGCAAGGTCAGGGAGGACGAGGAACAGGTCAGCCTTGTGGCTCCCTACTGGCCCACCCGGGCCTGTTTCTCGGACCTCGTACTCCTCGCGACAGCCCCTCCCTGGCGAATTCCCCTGAGGAAAGACCTTCTTTTTCAGGGACGGGGCACACTCTGGCACCCGCACCCAGACCTCTGGAACCTCCACGTCTGGCCCCTGGACAGGACGTGGAAGATTTAGCTGGTCTACCACCTGTCGTCGTAGACACGATCTGCCAAGCCAGAGCCCCTCTCTACCAGGCAACCTTACGCCGTGAAGTGGCGCTTGTTCGGGAATTGGTGTTCTTCCCGGGCTGAAGACCCACAGAGGTGCGCAGTGAGGTCAGTGCTCTTATTCCTGCAGGAGAGGCTGGAGGGGAGGCTGTCCCCTTCCACCTTGAAGGTGTATGTTGCTGCTATCGCGGCCCACCACGACGCAGTAGACAGCAAGTCTTTGGGCAAGCACGACTTAATCAGCAGGTTCCTAAGAGGCGCCCGGAGGTTAAATCCTTCCCGGCCAAGCCTGTTCCCCTCCTGGGATCTCTCAGTGGTCCTCACGGTCCTTCAGAGACCCCCCTTCGAGCCGCTAGAATCAGTTTAACTCAGGGCCCTCTCTCTAAAGACTGCCCTGCTGATTGCACTCGCCTCCATCAAGAGGATCAGGGCCCTGCAAGTGTTCTCTGTCAGCGACACTTGCCTGGAGTTCGGTCCGGCAGACACACATGTGATCCTAAGACCGCGACCGGGCTACGTGCCCAAGGTTCCTACCACGCCCTTTAGAGACCAGGTAGTGAACCTGCAAGCGCTACCCCGGGAGGAAACTCAACAAGGAGTGTTGCGTCCTCGTGGGCACTGGCCAGAGGCACCTCCCTGGCATACATATGTGGAGCAGTGGGTTGGGAAACATCTAATACCTTTGCGAGATTTTACAATTTCAGGGTTCAGTCAGTATCGTCCCGTGTTTTCTCAGGTCCGAGCCGGTAGAACTCGGTAACTAGCTGACGGTCTGGCCGGGTGGATCGCTTGCACCTAGCGCCCTTTCCCTCGGCAGAGGTAAAACTGTGCGCTTTCTCTCCCAGGAGATTCCGTATATTCGGATGACTCCGAATATACGGACTCCTCCCTAGCCCTGTGGGTCCACAATTCAGGAGAGGAATTCGCCGACCCAATCCACTGCGGGCACTCTAATCTACCCTGTACTGGAATAGGTGCTCCACAGGTCGGGACTCCTGCGTGGACTCCTCCTATGTGTATTTTCCGTGGTACGGTCCCCTTACGAGTAGACCTGCATCTCCCTTAGGCAGTTCCAGCTGCCCCCCGGTCGCCGTGCTGTAGCAACTCCCCCCTCCTTGAGGTTGGATCTACCACCGTGCCATTTTTCCACATGTGACCTGAGGGGCCCATGTGATGTATTTCTCTCTCCCGCTCTTTTGTCAGCAGTACACGTACACAGCTCAGCACATGGCGTGATTTAAATTGGACCCCCAGTGTCCCTTCTTCAACACAACTTCGAAGTGAGCGACAGACGGGGAACATCTAGGTATGTAACCTCCGTTCCCTGATGTTGTGTCCTCCCGGCTACGTCGCTGAGCCGAGACACTGTGATGACCGGACCATTTCTGGCTCCTCAGAAAACTCCTGAATGAACTCCACGTATTTCTCCGCTTTTATACCCATATGTCCGGGGGCGGGGTATGCAAATACTGTCTACCTAATTCTCATTGGCCTTTTTTCATAGATCCGAGGCATATTCGGTGCTCAACAGAGATGCCTAGTGTTGCTTCTTCGACATAACGTCTCGTTCCCTCCATCAGGGAACGGAGGTTACATATGCAACCTAGACGTTTTTGTCGTTTACACGATCAAAAAAACCTTTATTTCCTGAAATTTGACTTTATAAACTTTTAAAAACTTCTATTCGTTAATGCATTTTGGAAATATTTTTGGTAACAGAAATGGAATAGTTCTGACTATATTTTGATTGGATAAGCTGTGTTTGAAGTTGTAAAATGCCAATAAACAGCCCTATACATACTATATTTATGCGCCAAGTTGTTACATTGCTTTGCAACCGAATCTAGCTTACAGTTAGTAAATTGCACTATATTACTTGGCAAAAGAATTGTTTATTTGCGACCATTGGCAAAATAATTGTTTATTTGCGACCAAGCATCGAAGGTATTTTCATTTTCTTCTTCCCCCACTAAAGTCTATGGTGGTCCATGGAACAGTTTGGAGAAAAGTTATCAAATTGTGCACACTTACAGAGGACAGTCTGAACTTATACCATGACAAAATTGGGGTCTCTGTCTCTAACCCTCTAGCGCCACCAAGAGTTCAAATTTGCATTTGTTTATGGAAAGACCTTTTTAACCACAAGGCCTCGAAAACAAGATTTTTCTCCATTTTGAAAACATTTTGCTTGGTTGTATATTTGAATGGCACAATATTTGTCAGGTATCATCTATGTACAATCAGGACAAAAAGCTATCAAAAGCTTTAAGATAGTTCAAACCGTTCTCATATAATGCTTCAGCGAATTTGACAGCGAGCACGCCAAAAAGGTTGCAAATCTACTGTATATCTTGTCAATGCTTTGGTGTATTGAAACAAAACTTGGTATATATCATAGTCATCATGCCTTAAGGGTTTACCCTAACATTTGGTGATAGCTCCACCAATTGTTTAAAATTTATAAGCAGTCTTATTTACATTTTAAGCAGGGCTGTCAGTCGATTCTAATTTTTAATCGAATGAATTACATAATACATTAATCAAATTAATCTAAATTAATAGCATATATAAATATTTGCCAAGAAGGGCCCCCAAATAACAATATTTCAATATATAATTATCAAACAATTATACATAATTATATTTAAATAATTATAATGTATTTTTTACATAATTAATTTAGACAAATTAAATGCATTACATTATTGTGGCAAGAGTAAAGCAAACATGAGTGCCGCTTGATCTCTGTACAGCTGCGCATTGCCAATACAGCTGGAGTTTACTGCCCCCTGCTGAAAACAGGAGTTACTTTAAGCCTGAATTGTTCCGATGGTAACTTTATTTAAATATTGCAATTCGGGGACATGATTAATTGATTAATTTTCATAACGCTTTATTTTTTATATAATCAATTGCAACTTGTTAAATCTACAGCACTAGTCCACAGTCATTCTACTGGCTTTTAATCCACATTGATTATACCATAGCTGGGTATCATTTTAGGCAATCAAATAATATTGCCATTGTTGCAGTTCATGCTTGGCCAGGTTATTGCTGCTTGCAGGTATATTTCAGATTATTATTATTAATAAATGTAACTGTTCATTGAAGATTGGTGTTTTTGTCATATTGCGGTTGCCATCATTGTATAAAAGCAACAAGCCATTCAAGGTTGTAAGTTAAAGTGATTTTACCACCGTTAAGTGGGTGGCCTGCTTTGAGATGTGCCTAAGGACATGCTTTACCTGTGTTACCTTTTTTGCCAAATTGTTTAAATATGTTAAATAAAGTTAACAACATAAAACATATTTAATTTCTCAAAAGTTAATATGACCGTAACTTTGGCAGCCCCAATAATTATGCTTGACATTCTTCCTGTATTAAAGAAGTGAACAAATTTGCATTGCCTCCCTCTTTAATGTGATTTTGATAGACAAAGGTGGGAACAGGGAAACTTTCGTTTGACTTGAAAGATGAATGAAGGGTACGGGTGCAGGACCACTACAGTCCATCAGCATTCACACAGTCAACACAACTACACTTGGAGTCATTCAGTTTTAAATAACAGGTCAACTCTGACTACACCTAGAGAAAGTGATCATATCATCAAGAGTCTGCATCAGTCTGCAGACCGTGCAAGCATTTACAGAGGTGACAGACGTACAGTGACGGTGACATCATTTGTTTAATACACACAGGGGCCCTTGACAAGTCAATCTCTGAGAACTCTGTGTGTGAGGAGACACATTTTTATATGGAAATCTGAGGGGGAAAGGGTCAAACTATTCTCCTAACCTGATGCTCTGACAGACAGAGTTCTACAACACAAACAAAGAATATGCTCAAAATCTGGATGAACATGGTCCTGATCCAATGCCCAAAGACATCTAAAACTCTCTGTTGATGTTTACAGAGAAAATCATCAACCACATTCATGTACTACGGAAGTGTCATTTATCCATATTGAGCCTCATTCAAAAGCGATGAGCAGAACAAGTGTCTGTGTAAATAATTAACAAAACCTTTCTTATGTATATTAATGCATTTAACTGAATGCAACAGTTCACATAAAAATGGGTTTACATACTTTTTTTGTTGACTTATCCGACAGTGTGTAAAAAAAGAATAGGAAATTTACCCCATATTAAAATGATAACTGTAACACAAACATGTCTTATAAGTGTTAACATGAGACTAGTGTAAGTGCCAGGGATGCAGTGATAACTGATATTTCACAGCTCATTGTGACTGATACAATAATAATCGATAATTCACAGCTTATTGTGACCAATGTCCATTAATTTACACCTTATTGTGGCTGATGCCGATACATATAACTGATAATTTACAGTTTATTGTGGCCAACACCAATAATAACTGATAATTCACAGCTCACTGTGACCAATATCCAATAATTCACATCTTATCGTGGCTGATGCCGATACAGATAACTGATAATTCAAAGCTCATTGTGAACAATATCCAATAATTCACTGCTTATTGTGGCTGATACCGATACAGATAACCGATAATTCACAGCTCATTGTGAACAATGTCCAATAATTCACTGCTTATTGTGGCTGATACCGATACAGATAACCGATAATTCACAGCTCATTGTGAACAATGTCCAATAATTCACTGCTTGTTGTGGCTGATACCGATACAGATAACCGATAATTCACAGCTCATTGTGAACAATGTCCAATAATTCACTGCTTATTGTGGCTGATACCGATAATTCAAAGCTCATTGTGAACAATGTCCAATAATTCACTGCTTATTGTGGCTGATACCGATAATTCAAAGCTCATTGTGAACAATGTCCAATAATTCACTGCTTATTGTGGCTGATACCGATAATTCAAAGCTCATTGTGAACAATGTCCAATAATTCACTGCTTATTGTGGCTGATACCGATAATTCAAAGCTCATTGTGAACAATGTCCAATAATTCACTGCTTATTGTGGCTGACACCGATACAGATAACCGATAATTCACAGCTCATTGTGAACAATGTCCAATAATTCACTGCTTATTGTGGCTGATACTGATACAGATAACCAATAATTCACAGCTCATTGTGAACAATGTCCAATAATTCACTGCTTATTGTGGCTGATACCGATAATTCAAAGCTCATTGTGAACAATGTCCAATAATTCACTGCTTATTGTGGCTGATACCGATACAGATAACAGATAATTCACAGCTCATTGTGAACAATGTCCAATAATTCACTGCTTATTGTGGCTGATACCGATACAGATAACCGATAATTCACAGCTCATTGTGAACAATGTCCAATAATTCACTGCTTATTGTGGCTGATACCGATAATTCAAAGCTCATTGTGAACAATGTCCAATAATTCACTGCTTATTGTGGCTGATACCGATACAGATAACAGATAATTCACAGCTCATTGTGAACAATGTCCAATAATTCACTGCTTATTGTGGCTGATGCAGATACAAATAACCGATAATTTACAGCTTATTGTGGCCAAAACCAATAATAACCGATAATTCACAGCTCACTGGGTATGACCAATACCTAATAATTAACCGATAATTCACAACTCTTATTTTGACAGCACTGCTTATTGTGGCTGATATGATACAGATAACATTAATTCAAAGCTCATTGCAGCCAACAAAATATCTTTTTGAGTTTTAACACATTAAACTGGAGTTGCCGGCTAATTAATTACAAAAATTATCAATTGAAAAAAAAAGGTGTTGTTTCCAAGTTTGGAATCCAGACTTCACAATCTGAGCAACTCTTTACTGCTTCTATTGAAAGTTTGGTGGATGCAATGTGAATCAGAAGTGTGACAATATTACAGATGTATGCTGATTTAATAATGTGTATACATGCATGTACTCCGTATCATTCACAGACGCTCATTTCAGGGCTCATCTTTGACCGTTCTATACAACAAGCACATTAGTTTCGCTCAAAAACTATTAGTTAACACTTCAAGTTGCTCTGTGAGGACACATTTTAAATGGGATCATCTGCTGTAAGCAACAATATTTAGCAATTTTTTATGTTTTTGTCACTTTTCGCTTATGACTTCATGAAACACACACAGTATATGGGAAATGGAATATCGTTATTCACAGCAGATGATCCCAAATAAAACAAATCCCAAAACAATGAAACAGTGCCGAGATCTTGAAATAATCATCAGAGATTGACAGAGCGACATGTCATACTAGCTTAGTTTTAAACACTATTTTTCCTGGTGCCACACCAAGTATGTGTGTGTACTAGTGCTGTCAAATAAAATTGAATATACATTGAATTTAAGAAAAACGCATATTAGAATGCTAAAACTGTTCATTTGAATTGAAAAGGCTAGATGCAGCACAACACCTACAGAAAGTAGGTGTCTCGAGATGCGTTTTAAAGGTTGATTAAGTTCTTTTTAACTGCATCTAAAAACATATTTACTTATTTATTTTAAATTCTATGTTCTTTTTTTAACAGCATGGAATGTTCTTTGCAATAATTGAACATGGTGCTGTATGGTTTACATGTATTCAACGTGCCCTCTTGTGGCCTACGGAAACAATGTTGATATAAAAACCTGCTGAATTTAAAATTTTAATTTAATTAGAATGTTGGCAATAGTTATGGTAAACATTTGAATTTAGTCTCTCAGGCCAGTTGAGAGCCCTAGTTTGTACACGTACACTGATGCCTGAGACTGCCTGTCTGAAGGAGAAAAGGCACAAGCAGTCTGAGAGTTTTCTGGCACAAGCAAATAAACCATAACACATTATCTGTGAAAATATTGGAAATAATTCCACTATCGGTGCGATAATGATATTTAGATTTTCCCAGTTATTTGCTAAATATATATTGGCCGCCAATATATTGTGCACCTCTATTATTTATCAATCCTGTCTGTGTTAAGTTACATCCAATCTTTCAACTCGTGTCATGACCAGCTAGAAAAATAAATCTAGTTACAAATTCCACTCACAGGAAGCTACTTTGGTAACACATAAGAAGTTCCTAGAAAGGTCGTCCTACCACAAAAGGATGATGTGAACTTCACAGCTTAAGACACATTTGTACTCAGTAATTATGTAAGTGTTATAAAGTTGTTTATAGTAAAGGTGATTACTGTAAAAGTGTTTCCTGTAAAAGTATTTAAACTGAGGGATTATTCCCAATTATTTTCTGTGGTAACTAACAGCATGCCACAAATGCTGTTCATTGACATTAAGTTACTAAAAACCCAGATTGTTGTTACAAGAACTTTAAGTTGTGTTTTAAGACAGTAGTGGGCAGGTATGAGAGTGATGCTAATCAATGAGACACACAGTCTGCTAGCTGGAAAAGATCAAGCTCACTTTACTGTGTCCTTCACTGACTGCAGCACACTCACAGACACTGCATACTCAGCACGGTGTGTGTGTAAGGCCACCTGGCACTCTCTCTCACACATACACACACTGCAGTGTGAGATCTAGGTGTTAAATATAGATTTCTTACGGTCATGGTCAACTGTAAACACTTTTACAGTACACCAGACATGGGTAATGAAAGGCTCGTGGGCCGGATCAGGCCCTCCACATGGTTTAATCTGGCCCGTGGCCGTTTTTTTTGGTCAATTTCAGTTGTCTTGCATTGGGACCAAACGCGTCTCCACAAGAGATTAACGTGCTCAGGTGTTGTCAGATAAGAGAAACCCCTCAATTAGAAATGTATCTAAATGTCTCTAGTACGATAGTCTTCTGCTCAAGGAAAAGTGTTATACGTCCACTCCGTGTCCATTCTTGAGGCTGCATGCGCTGTTTGGTGCTAGTGATGAAATTGAACAAAATATAAACATAGATCTTGGCATCATTTGGTATTGCTCGTACCTTTATAGAGCAATACAATACTTTAGGCAATTGCAGAATAATCAAATATACACTTTTTTGGAGTACACAACTATTTCTGGGATTAAAAGATACCAAGAACCAAATCAATGCGGAACATTGTTTCATAAAATGAGTACAATGTGGCCCCATATGCACTACTTAGAGCCCAATGTGGCCCCTGTACAAAAATAGTTACCCACCACTGCTTTACACTGTCCTAACCAAGCGTGATGCCATTGTGATAAAGAAACAAGCAATAAAAGCAATTTCTTTCATATTAGTCAAGGTTTTTGTCCTAACCAGCCATGACCATCACAAGACGCTTTGTTGGTTGCTTGGTTTCAATTACTGTAGTGATACACTGGGTAGCCCCCCCAATGCCCCATACTGTATGTCACCACAAAATCTTTACTGAAGTACTTCTGAGGAGGAAATATTAGGAAATAAGAAATGCAGTTCTTATTGGATTTACTGCCCTTTTAGCAGTCTGTTACAAAATTATGAGATGACTTTTGAAACAGAACAGATTCTTGCAAAAGATGAAGATATATTAGTAATTCATAAAATATACACAATTAACTACACATTTTCATATCAACAACCCTTCAGTAATTATTCTCTACACATAACAGGTCTTGGCTCATTTTGAGTAGGACACGGCAAAAGAACCGGCTCATAAAAGTATTTTGATCGGGATTCGGAATACACTGGTCATGCTGTATGTTTCGCACTGTAGATTCAAAAGAACCAGTTCATACGAGTCATTTGTTCGGCCTGTAAACTGACATAAATTATATTATTACATGTTTGTTATTACAATTTATGTAATTACAATTATGTTATTACTTGTTTGGACTTTTGTTAACGGTTTGACCTTTTACTGCAGTGCAGATCTGCTCAGCCATTAAGTTGATTTGTGACCTTAAAGGACTTCCATACAATCCTCAGTACAAACGGCACACATGGGCGGCCGTGCAGAGAGGTGATTTTACATGATAGATCTACAGACTGACCTCCGCACAAACTTGGAGGTGAGCTTGCTTATAAATCCAGAGGAGGTGCCTCTGCGGGCTTGAGCGAGCGCGCCCGTGTCATGGGAGAGTGTTGGCGAGGCGGGCGGGCCGTTGTAGGTGGCGCTGCGGCGGTCTCTGAACTGCGCCCCGTGAAAGGTGCTGCGGCTGGAGGTTCCGCGAGGAAAACGGGTTCGATCCGGCGTCATACTGCTGATACTGTGAGCTGACGGAGATGTGGATGGAGCCCTGGAGCTTGAGCTACACACAGACAGAGACAGACAGATGGAGAGAGAGACAGAAAATAAGACTAGGAACCAGTTCTTATTCAGAATTGGACAAAGGAACCGCATGATTTTCATCACGTTTGGTTCCGTTAACAGTTCTTGAATATATGGGTCATTCCCACGACCCTTATTGCCCGATACATTTCCATAACTTTTTCAGTCGTAATTACTGGATACAAATAAATTTATTTTATTATTATTTAGATTCAGACTGATACCCGGATCATTGTTTGGTACATTACTTAAAGTAAGCAATCCACAACAAATTACTTATTTCTTCTCTAAAATTGTAATTTCTTTACAGATTGCTTCACCGAAAAAGTAATCACATTACTAATTACTTTATTTCCTCCTTGTCCATTGTCACACGTAAGTCATACACTCAATTTTCCCTCACAATGACTCGTTAGGGGGCTCCTTATATTTCTCTACATTTTTTTCAAAAAGTAATTTGATTGCTGTAACTAATTACTTTGTAATCAGATTACACCCAACACTGTTGATGATTCAGACGGATTTGTTGAGTGATTCATTGAATGATCCCACTAAAAAGAGTCCTCAGAAAAGTCCTTATAATAATAATAAATTCAGTTGCTAAATGGATTGTTGTGGATGGCAGCTGGAAATCATATAAGTTTGTTTTCTTTGTTCACAATATCACAAGTAATGTAAGTAAACAAAGGGGTGAATTTAAATAATTTCACAACGGTACTTTGGTTTGAGCATATTGTTTTAATTTTTGTCATATCCCTGGGAACTATGTACATTCAAATAGCCAATTTTTTGTATTAACACAAAAAGTGTTAAACAAATTACATCAAATTGAATTGTGTTATTTTAATTTAATAACAAAATTTAATTAATAAAACTTAAAATATATTTAGTTTAAGATGACTTAATTGAATTTGATGGATTTTTTTTTGTTGCATAAATAAATGTAGTGCACTTGTAAAATTATAATAATAATTATAAAAAAGTATTTCTTTAGGTTTTTTTTTCTTCTTCTTGATCAAATTTTCAACATGTTTTCAAGGGAATATTGTTTTAAATGGTAAACAGTCTATATGTTTCTACTATGTCCTCAGTTTCACTTTCCATCCAGTAACTCTTTTGTAATATTTTTTATTTAATCACATTTCATGTATTATTTTTTGAGGTATTAATTGGTTCTTCTTGCTTATAAACAATCCATATAGTCTGATAAAATTACAGAAATTGGTATGATATACAAATTTGAATGAAAATTAAATAAATAAATATATAATTTAGCTTTAAGTTGACACCCTCATGTAAGCTAACTGTCAATAGAGAAAGACTGGATGCTGACAAATAAAGACTCACAAACTCAAACTCATGAGTTACCAGTTTAAATTGATTCTAAATTGGAATCCAGTCCCTCACTGACTGAATTTGTCAAAGCGATTCTTGATTCACTTGCTGAACCACAAGTCAATACTTATGTTTTGTATCCTATAGGATCCTGAGATCAGTGTAATTACTGACTGATTGTTTCTATTAATAGTATTGTTAAGGAAACCAAACTTTTAAGCTGAATCACAATCAGAACAAGAGCCATTCAATTCCTTGTGATTCCCTGTGAATCGAATTAAACTTATTTTAACATCCTGATTAGTGTTCCCTTTCAAAAAATAGAGATCAGTTTCTTCACCCCTTGTATTCAGTGTTGTCTTCAATGGGCGGTAGTGGAGATTTGGTGGGGTGTCCTGAGGCAGACATGGACTTGACTTGACGTGGTCGAGTGGACGCCAGTGCGGACGACGCTCCTGGAGACACTGAGGATGAACCGCTTGCAGATCCCGACATCTCAGTCAAACTGACCAAGAGAAAGACAGAATGTAAGAAACTGACAGAGATGAGACATAAATTACACAATATAGACAGAAAATGCAAAAACAATAGAGAAGACATCAGTCTTCTTGGTTTACACCAAGAGAATAAATAAAACAATGCAAATCACAAACAAAATTCATTTAAAAAAGTTTTCAAATGTACAGTATTTCTCAAGGTATGTTTTCTTGAGGTTACTCCAATTGGCAAGAACAAAATGTTCCTTTTCTCCAAAAATGTTAAAATATCAGATTTCTTAAAAAAGTCACATACAGTCATGAGGATCTAAAGGGATCCTCCTGTTTTTTATGGTGTTTTGTGGTCACATTGCATCAAAATGGCTACATGCAAGTTGGTTATACTGCCTAACGTTGATACTTTAATGTGTTAGTAAAATGAAAATTCTCTCATCATTTACTCTTACCCTCATACCATTCCAGATGTGAATTACTTTCTTTCTACTGCAGAACACAAATTTATATTTTTAGAAGAATATTTCAGCTCTGTTGGTCCTCACAATGCAAGTAAATGGTGACTGGATCTTTGAAGCTACAAAAATTCCATTAAATCAGCATAAATGTAATCTAATTTACTTAAGTGGTTAAATCCATGTCTTCTGAAGCAATATGATAGCTATGGGTGAGAAACAGATCAATATTTACTATAAATATCCATATTCACTTTCACTTTCCTTTTTTTTGTTTTTGGCGATTTGCATTCTTCATGCATATCGCCAGCTCCAAAGCAAGGAGGATAATTTCTAGTTAAAAAGGACTTAAATATTGATTTGTATCTCTTCTGAAGATATGGATGATTTAAAAACTGGAGTATTATGGATTACTTTTATGCTACCTTTATGTCCTTTTGGACATTCAAAGTTCTGGTCACCATTCACTTGCATTGTATGGACCTACAGAGTTGAGATATTCTAAAAATCTTAATTTGTGTTCTGCAGAAGAAAGAAAGTCATACACATCTGGAATGGCATGAGGGTGAGTAAATTATGAGAGAATTTTCATTTTGGAGTGAACTAGATATTAGAATACTGTAGTTGCATATTTAACACGTGAGTGTACACATAATCATCAATACAAAATTAATTTCCAAAAAGCTTTGTAATTTTTTTCCATTAGTGAACAAAAGAATGTCAAATACAGTATGTTACATATGTTAAATAACATCTCTTTTTTATGAACTTCAGCTTTCAGTAAGACTCAAACTTTTTACTATCAATGAACGGTTACACCACATGATACTTTTGACATTAACCCCCACAAAAAATATAAAATGACTTTAAAATAAGAAATTTTAAATAAGTTCATCATAGAAGATATTTATTCAAGTCATTGTTTTGTGTGAATTGCATTTGAATAACTTAATAGATCCAGACAAAAATATAGCTCCAAGCAGCAATAAAGGGCCTAAGCACAACTGGTCCATTTCCACCTGGTGGCTTTCAGAAAACAGTGCAAGATGGACACATGCATTTGTCATTATTCTAAACAATTTTTGAGAAATTTGAGTAAATATAAGAGGACTATTTTAAAGTCTGTTGTAAGAGCCACATTTCCTGCTGCTAGGTGGTGGCATACATATGACAGTGACCCAAAATAGTCAAATCCATGTGACTAAATATACATCTCAATTTCGACCTATATAACACTTTGCACACAGAAGATATGCGACACTTCCTGTTTCCCATTTTTCGGCATTAATTTAATGTGTCGCCAGTTTAGCATATTCAATGTCTTGGCATAATGTTGTCTAAATGTGGTGACAGTCTCATGAATAACCCAGGAGGAGCATTTAAAAGTTCAGAGACTGCAATATATAACAAATACAAAATGGCCAAGTTCCTGTTGGGTGGACCTAATGACTATAATTATAAAAGTTGTCCGGCTTGATGAGAACTATATATGTACCAATTTTGGTGACTGTAGCTGAAAATGGGGGTGCTAGAGAGGTCGTCTTACACAACCATTTTAAAGGGGGCACTACAGAGCCCCCCTACATGCCCATGCGTGAACATGTGCACAGACCTAACGGCCAACAACTCATATATGTGTGCAAAATTTTATGACATTTTAAGCATGCCAAGTGCCTAAAAAACACCCAAATATAGGAAGAAAGGAATAATAACAATTAATACATTGCCCTGGCAACAGTATTTAAGATATCAAATATCCCTTTACAATTTTACATCAGCAGTGTCTTGACATTATTCTAAAGAATTTTGAAGCAATTCATGTAAACACAAGAGGTCTATTTCAAAGTCTGTTAAAAGTGCCATACTTCCTGCTGCCAGTTGGTGGTGCCATGACCATGACTCATAATAGCCACATTAATGTGATCAGCCCCCATTACCAAACATACATAATCATTACTTGACTTATTCAAGTGATTGGCTATTGCTCAAATTCCCACACACAAACAGTAAACTTGGGAAAACTTGTGGTGCACATTCTTGGAACATTTTACAACACACATTAAAGCTTACCTATAGGTCAATTGAAATCCATGATAACAAACTACTCCATTCTTGAATGTAATTGTTTTTAACTGTGTTATGTTGTTGTCTGTTTGTTCATTTTTAAACAAATTGTGTAGTTATTGTTTTAATTGTAATCTTGACATCATTGAAAATGAGGAATACATTTAATAATAATAATAATCCTTAGAAGAACAATAGGGTCTCTGCATTTTCAGTGCTTGGGCC
Source organism: Xyrauchen texanus (assembly GCF_025860055.1). Lineage (NCBI taxonomy): Eukaryota > Metazoa > Chordata > Actinopteri > Cypriniformes > Catostomidae > Xyrauchen > Xyrauchen texanus. Next base: position 24,298,243 of record NC_068323.1, on the reverse strand, counting down.
CTAAAAATGAGCATCGTGTCATTGACCTTGTTATATGTTCCTTGTACGCAGAAACCATCAATCTCAACTGCTCAATGACTTGACTTGAAGGCTCATATCTTATTTTTATACTCTGTGTAAAAGGGTCTAGAGGGATGCATATTGTAGTTTTGTTTTGAAAATCTACACTTAGTGAGTATATAGGCCTGTAGGTTTGTGAGTGTGGTCACCTGCTGTCTTTGCCGTTGGGTATTGCTGAGTATCGGTCTGTACTGGAGCTCTCACATACGTATGTATTTCTCCTCGTCATGCCACCAGTAGAACTACTCTGTTTATACCAATGCACACACACATAAACAACACTAGTTCACACACTGTCTATATTTAGTCATATCTCAATTCAGTCCTGCAGCTGTGGCACATGATGTATTGACTTCTCACCCCTGAAGCTGTGGAGGGCTTCCTGCGTTCCTGCGCAACGAGCGGCGAAGCGGCCATGTCACCTTTAGAGCTGGAAGAGGGCAACTTACGGGACACATCCCACTCTTCCTTCTTCTCTCCCTCCACACTGTTGGCCTGAGCACGTTTTGTGTAAGATACGGCAGGAGGAATCGACGGCGCAACTGAGATCAAATGTACAAGACACAATTTTTACATTAATGCTTTTCTTACCTAAAGCAGGGTTTCCAACCCTTTGAGACAAATTCATTTCCAAGACTTTCCATGACCCTTCCAGGCTTTGGGATTACTGGATACAGAGTTTAAAAATAAATTTGATTCAGACAATCGATTAGTTAGCTAATCATTTAGACCAATTTGTGACCTGCTTAGACTAAATGCCCCCAGCACACTCACAGCGAAATTCTTCTTCTTTCTACATTCAAAGCCAAAAAGAAGTACACTCTGTTATTGTGATTTATGATGACACTGATACTACTGCAAAGGCGGGTGTATAAAAGAGTGTTAATGGGTGGAATACAGACAAAACAATGATGATAGGCATACAAGGTTGCTAAGAAGTTTTAAGACTTTTTTCAAGACCTGAACACATAAAAATTGTCTTTAAATGATAATTAAATCATTTAAAGACATGATGATAATTAAGACTTGTTTGTATCATTTAAGATATTTAAGACTTTTTATGACCTTAAAATTTAGAAATCTGAATTTAAGACATTTTAAGACTTTTAAGGATCTGCAGGAACCCTGGCATATCTTACTTTGGGCAGATGCGTGAATGGCTTTCACTGCAGAAGGCACATGAGTGAAGCAGCATATCAAACAACAGCGTGAATGGGCACTACAGAGTATTTGAGTAGATTTGATTCCTTTTGTAGACTATTTAAAAAAAAAATGGCATGACATACATTTTCTCTACGTGAATGATCGTAAAGATTTGGGTTCGTTTATAGGCCAGCTAATACATTCCAAAATTGGAGGATATTTTCTGTCCCACCCATACATTTTCAAAGAATAGATCTTCAAAATGCTAAGAAAACTGAAAAATGTATTTGTTGTTTATAATTAAGTTGTCTTAAAACAAAATACAAATATAGATAAAAAAACATATTTTTTCAAAATGTAATTCAAATTGAAGCAAATCTTGCTTTTTGTACATTGTGGTTAATATAAGTGTCTTTATGTCTGGTGTAAAAAACAATAACATTTTAATCAATTTATGTAATTAGCACTTTTGCATTTAGATATTTTGCCCTAAACCCTGTTACAGAAACATATCTAGCGTGATAAAGGAAATAGAAAAACCATAGGTCACAGGAAATTACATCATCAAGACATTTGCTAATGGGATGCTCATCATCTTTTCAGCATTAGTTGCCTTTTATCCATTTTAACACTCAACCCTGATACTAACATAATCAGTGTAAATGGGTATTAATTTATGTTTTCTTTGTTTATTTCATAAATGTGACAGTAATGATCTTGACAGTGACATTAAATTCCTAAATTAGCATTTATAAAAATTGCTAATCATTTTTTTAAATTAATTAATTACTTTTTAATTATTTGCTAATATGAGTGTGCAACCCTGTTACCATTTTTTTGAGTAACAGGGTTGCACCCTCTTCAATTTCCTTTAGATATTTAGAGACATTTAAATGAGATGTTTATATAAATAAATGTTTTATATTATCAATATTATACCAGTATTTAAGTGCAATACACATTTTAAAGTAACAGGTAATAGAGCAGCTGGTGGGAACACAATGAATGTTGGAATTATTAAAGTCTCAGTCTCAGACTCAGTTCCTACTTGCATGAAAAGGGAATTATTCACAGTGATACAAATTCACTCGGCCTACCCTATCTAAAAAAGTGGAGGTGATATGTAGAAACAGGAAAGATGAGAACAAAGGATCTGAGTGAGAGAGAGAATGTAAGGGCCATTATTTAAGGCATGAAAATGAAATATGACTTCCCATTCCCCGTCTGTCGCTCACTTCGACGTTATGTCGAAGAAGCGACACTAGGGGTCTCTCTTGAGCGCTGAATATGCCTCTGATCTATGAAAAAAGGCCAATGGGAATTAGGCAGACAGTATTTGCATACCCCGCCCTGGACATACGGGTATAAAAGCGGGCAAATACGTCGAGTTCATTCAGAAATCTTATTCGGAGCCGATGGTCGTGTTACAGTCAGCTTCGTGTCACACACCTGTTCCTATTTTCCTCTGACGCTTGCCTGTTGGATTCGACGGCGCATTACAGCGGCTTTCTCCTTCTCTGCAGGGCAGTGCAGTTTGCCCCTGGGCGCTTCGACTGCACAAGAAACTCAAAGAGTTATAAAAGAGTGATTTTCTCTGAAAGAGTTATTTCCTCTAAAAGAGCAAATACGCAGCTGGTGTTGAACGTCCTTTTCAGGACGCGTCTTTATAAAGATACCCTTCCGCCCCTGCGTAGTTCCTGGATGCGGTAGAGTGCTCTCCGCTTCAGACGGCCACAGGCGTTGTCTCGTGTGTCTGGGTTGCGATCACACCGAGGCAGCGTTTGTGGATGGTTGATGTTCTCACTGCGAGAGCATGACCATGGCAACGTTGTCTCGTGTGTCTGGGTTGCGATCACACCGAGGCAGCGTTTGTGGATGGTTGATGTTCTCACTGCGAGAGCATGACCATGGCAACGTTGCGGTCGCTGCATTGCTCCTTCTTCCCACGGGATTGAGGACGGTGTGGCTGGCGATGGAGGCGATCTGGGGACGGCAGTGGGTGCAGCTCCGCTGGGTACGCCCCCTCGGACCACCCGCCCCCCGGCACACTCGTTGACTCCCCTCCGTGCTCAGGCAACAGCGGCTCGCATTACAGCCAGTCTGCCTATCCTCTAGAGCTCAAGGTGGATGAGCTTGCTGCTGAGGACTCCCCTGGGCTGCCGCCCTCGGGGCTGCATGCCCAGACAGAGGCCGACGCGCAGATGTCCGATATGCTTGCCCGGGACGCCGCCAGCGTGGGGCTGGACTGAAACCCTCCAACCTCCCCACAGCCATCGCGGTTGGATGACTGGTTCCAGGGGGCTCCGCGCCGCTCACAGCCTGATGTGGAGCATGATGAGCTGACGTCTGCAAAACTCACCCTGGTTCAGAGTTTCTCTTTTCTCGGCATGGAGTTAGACTCAGTCTGGATGTGCTGGACTGCCTCGCCACCTTCAGGTCAGGCGCAACGGTCCCTTTAAAACTTTTCCAGAGGCTCTTGGGGCATATGGCATCCTCCGCGGCGGTCGCGCCGCTGTGGTTGATGCATATGAGACCGCTTCAGCACTGTCTTCAGACTCGAGTCCCGAGATGAGCATGGCGCCACGGCACGCGCCGGGTAACAAACACCCCCGCCTGCCGCCAAATGTTCAAACCCTGGACAGACCTTGCGCCTCCATCAAGAGGGTCGGGGACCTGCGAGCATTCTCTGTTAGCGACGCCTGCCTGGAGTTCGGTCCGGCAGACACCCATGTGATCCTAAGACTGCGACCGGGCTATGTGCCCAAGGTTCCTACCATGCCATTCAGAGACCAGGTGGTGAACCTGCAAGCGCTGCCCAAGGAGGAGGCAGACCTAGCCCCTTCGTTGCTATGTCCGGTACGTGCTTTGCGTACCTACTTGGACCACACACAGAGCTTTAGACGTTCTGAGCAGCTCTTTGTCTGCTTTGGCCGACAGCGGAAAGGGAACGCTGTCTCCAAACAGAGGCTCTCCCACTGGGTGGAGTGTTGCATTCTTGTGGGCACTGGCCAGGGGCACCTCCCTGGCATACATATGTAGAGCAGCGGGTTGGGCAATACCTAATACCTTTGCGAGATTTTACAATCTCAGGGTTGAGTTAGTATCGTCCCGTGTCTTCTCAGGTCCGAGCCGGTAGAACTGACCGGGTGGATCGCTTGCACCTTGCGCACTTTCCTCCCTAGCCCTATTGGTCTGCAATTCGGCAGAGGAATTCGCTGACCCAGTCCACTACGGGTATTAATCTACCCGTACTGGAATAGGTGCTCCACAGGTCCGGACTCCTGCGCGGACTCCTCCTGTGTGTATATTCTGCGGTACGGTCCCCTTGCGAGTGGACCCGCGTTTCCCTTAGGCAGTTCCAGCTGCCCTCCGGTTGCCGTGCTGTAGCAACTCCCCCTCCATTGAGGCTGGATCTACCACTGCGCCATTTTTCCACATGTGACCTGAGGAGCCCATGTGATGTATTTTGCCACTTACCTTCCCGTTCCTGGGCAGGTGTGGTCTCCACAGGGTCTTTTCCCCCTGAAAGAATAGGAAACTGGGTAAGACCCCCTTCCCACGATGCGTGTAAGGGCCCCAGCTGCTTTGGCTCTATGTGAGAAACATAGAGAGAAAAGAGGCCCGGCTAGGCTTGTTCCCCTGTTTAGGGTAACCAAAAGGGTTCCGACATCTTTTATGGGGCATTGGGGAAGGGTGCGTGCAGTCTGACACAACTGGTCGCCTTTGCACGTAAATATACCTGCCCGCTCTTGTGTCAGCAGTACACGTACACGGTCGCCTAGTGTCGCTTCTTCGCCACAACTTCGAATTGAGCGACAGACGGGGAACGTCTATGTTACAGATGTAACCTCCATTCCCTGAAAACGCTTAGCCGAGCCACTGTAGTGGCCGGACCATTCCGGCTCCTCAGAAAATTCCTGAATGAACTCAACGTATTTGCCCACTTTTATACCCGTATGTCCAGGGTGGGGTATGCAAATACTGTCTGCCTAATTCCCATTGGCTTTTTTTCATAGATCAGAGGCATATTCGGCACTCAAGAGAGACCCCTAGAGTCGCTTCTTCGACACAACGTCTCGTTCCCTCCATTAGGGAACAGAGGTTACATCCGTAACCTAGACGTTTTGTGGACAAATAAATTATTTCTTTACTATTTTGTGCTTTGCACATCTGTAAGGTCGACCAGCAAAATAAATGTGTCCATGCAACCCTGTTACACTGCGTTCAACTCTGTTATTGAATACATTTTTATATTAAAAAAAAAATGGTAGGGATTCATTGATTAAAAAGAACTAACAAGAATGATTCAAATCATATATCACTATGGCATGCAATTTTTTCTCTACACAAGAGCAATATCTAATCAAGCTCATAAAATATTTTAGAGCAGAGAAAAGCAGAAAAATATATTTTCACTCAAGACTTCCATGACTTTTGAGATTTAAATAAAACAAATTTTTTATTAGTTTTCTAGGCATGGAAAACACAATTTTACAATTTCCCTGATCTTTACAGGTTTTCCATGTTTATGGGAACCCTAGTCAAACTGTGTCAGATTAGAAACAAAGAGCCTGGATAAATTGATCTTTACAATTGTAGTAACATGCCAACATTTAAATTCATGGCTGAAAATGGAATGCTGAACACATTGTCTCGAAAACTCTTTTTTTGGTGTCATAATATACAGTAGTGGTTTTAACCACCACGCAAACCACGAAATTCACATATACGCGAACGGATGTGTTCACACCAAATATGTTTTTGTGTGCGTCTTCTCTGTTTTTCCATTGTTTTCCTTTGTAAACACGCACTGGACGAACGTCCATACCTGCTGCACCACATCTCACTATTTCTTCAGTGTCTCACACAGGACCGGCACATTTTTGACACTGTGTCAAGTTAAAAAGAACGACAGGACTCAAAAACGCAAGCACCGCTAATGTCACATGCATTGACTGTAGGGAAAACAGATGGTGGGAGACATTATGCTGATACCTGCGCCAAGCATTTGATAAATGTAGCACAGCAGTAGAACATGCCCGCAAAGCACAGATGGAGCTCGGAACTTTGTAACATAATTGCAGCAACAAGAGGCGCGGCGGGACAAATGTTGCGAGGTGCGGTGCAAAGTGAAAGTGTGAGCGTGATGTGATCATCTGTGTTCTGTGACTGCTACCGGGTCCTTGAATAATGTATAACATGCCAGTAAAGGTGGAGTTTCTGGTGCCCCCCTAAGGGACTGGTGCCCTACGCAGACTGCGAAATATGCATATAGGGAGCGCCAGTACTGATTGCCAGCTAACGGAAACCCTGCTGCTGTCTCCAAGGTTATGTCACAGTGTCTCTGTTTGATAGTGCACTAGCCAGTGCAGAAGTTGGAGAAATTGCTGGAACCTGCCAGTCATTAAACGGTCTAAAATCATTTTTGAGGATTATAGAGTTGTCAATTGTAAATGGCAGTGCAGCCTTTTTTGCATGAGTGGTGCAAATAGTCACATGACCAGAGCTATTTAATTCTACTGTGCTCCTGGAAAGATTATGTCTGGAGGAAAAAGGGTGAGGCTTGTGATCCAAAGAACACCATCCCAACCGTGAAGCATGGGGGTGGCAGCATCATGTTGTGGGAGTGCTTTACTGCAGAAGGGACTGGTGCACTTCACAAAATAGATGCCATCATGAGGAAGGAAAATGATGTGGATACATTGAAGCAACATCTCGACATCAGCCAGGAAGTTAAAGCTGTGTTGAAATGGGTCTTCCAGATGGACAATGACCCCAAACATAACTCCAAAGTTGTGGCAAAATGGCTTAAGCACAACAAATTCAAGGTATTGGAGTGGACATCTCAAAGTCCTGACCTCAGTCCAATAGAAAATTTGTGGGCAGAACTGAAAAAGTGTGTGTGAGCAAGGAGGCCTACAAACCTGATTCAGTTCCACCAGTTCTGTCTGGAGGAACGAGCCAAAATTCCAGCAACATATTGTGAGATGCTTGTGGAAGGCTACCCAAAATGTTTGACCCAAGTTAAACAATTTAAAGGCAATGCTGCCAAATAATAACAAAGTGTATGTAAACTTCTGACCCACTGGGAATGTGATGAAATAAATAAAAGCTGAAATAAATAATTTTCATATCCTTAAAATAAAGTAGTGATCCTAACTGACCTAAGACAGGGAACGTTTTCTATGATTAAATGTCAGGAATTGTGAAAAACTGAGTTTAAATATATTTGGCTAAGCTGTATGTAAACTTCTGACTTCAACTGTACAAAAAAAATATTTTTAAAAAGTAATTTTTGCCAAATGAACTCAAATGAAAGTCAGAACACACTGGCTTGAAAAGTTTTTTTTTGGTGTAGTAATATAAATGATTTTAAAATTAAAAGTTTTTTTAATTACTTTTAATAGAGCTGGTGAAATTAATGTGTCATTGAACTCAAGCAAAGGACTTTGTAAAGGTCAGCGGCATCTTTACAAATGATTGCATCCATAAAGTGAGGGAAAAGTTGTTTTATTATTTCATAACTGCAGGTTTAATTAGTTTGGTTTTACCACAGTTACGTGGTGTTCTTTAGCATTTCCACTTAGCCGTGTATCACCCCTGTATTATTTAATGTCACTTTGCTTTTGGTTTTTTCCACACTAGAGCTTCTATTTACAGCAAATATTGTGTTGTTTCTGTTACAGTAACATTTCTGGTAACTGAGGTTAACATTATGCCTAACGTATCCTTTTTCTGTTGCAGGGAAGACAAAGTCATACAGCTTTGAAATAACATAAGGGTGAATAAATGATGACAGTCTTGAATGAAAATAGCAATTATGGAATGTTATTGGGATGCACTGAAATTTTGGTAAAATATATATATTTTTTTTTGTTAAAAGAGAAAATAGGCCGAAAATCACGGCTAAAATTTAGATTTACATTTTTGGGTGAAGTATTCCTTTAATATAATCCCATTTTCATAGTATTTAGAGACAAAAGCTGTCCTCACCGCTTCAAACATATATGGTCAGTTTGATATTTTTTGATATAAGTAGTATTTCAGTGTAGTTTATATTTTGAATCTGATCATTTAGCCACATAAAATCATGGTTATCCTGAATTACATGTTTACAAAATTCAGTAAATGTTCATGTTATTCTGTCTGTGTTCACCATGATCGCTGAATCGTCGCTGTTTCTGCGTGGCTGAGATGCTGCGTTGGACTTTGGAGTGTGCAGGTGACTGTGTGGAACTGTTGTTCAGGTCGCTACTGGGTCGTGACCTTTGACACAGGTTTGTGCTGGACAGCGATTCGCTCCCTTCAAACTGCAATGAGCAAACAATGACACAGGGTGAATATAAAGTGGGTGTGAAGTAATGTTCCAGTAGATACTGTCTAATGCTCATGATTACTTGCCTCAGCGGGTTTCCTGCCCAGCAGCAGATACGTGGCCATGACCTCATCATACTTCTGCCCCTTTAATGCTTCTATGATCTCATCTTTAGGGAAACCCATAGTGATCATCAACTCTGAAAGAGGACCAGAGATGTCTGATAATACATACGGAACTCTTTTATAGTCTTCTTAAAATGCATCAAGGGTTTTTCTTTATTAAAAATTCATATTTGAGAGATCGGGTGAGAAATAGACAGAGCTAAAATAAGTTGACTTTAACTTCTTTAATACAACAGTTAATTCTGGTCCTCAAATCTGATTGGACGAGCGACGGCGGAGCAGTGGATTGCTGATTCACAGTCCAACTGCACTGGGACACTTTTCTTTTTTTACTACTCCACTTGTGTTCGGGGCTTTCCAAATAGTGGTGGGAATTTCAATTCATTGTTCATTTTGGTTCCTTTAGCTAATTCGTTCAGTGACCATTGTTGGAAATTGCATATAACTCCAGTAGGTGTCGACAAATGAGCGTCTTTTATGTTATGAGTGAGTCATTCAACTGATTTATAAAAAACACATTGTTCACCACTGAAACAATGGAACTGAGAGAATGATTTGTTCACTTAAAAACACTGATTCGTTTACAAACGGAACACCACTAGTTCAAAACTAAAATGTGAGAGCAAAATTATGGTTGATTCTTTGACTTCTTATGGAACTATTTATGCTTTCAGAGAAGAAATGCACAAACAGCCGGACTACAGCTGAATCACAGCCATGCAGATTCAGTAACAGCATTATATATTGTGTATTATAGGTTATATCTAACAACAGCAGTCTTGCTTGTATGATTTTGCTTGTTTAACTTTCACATGAATGCACTAAATATTTGTTGCTCATGGCGTGAGACACTAAAAACACCAGCAAGATGTGTTGCAATGGTCAAAGATGTTTATCTATCGCATGTTTACGTAGAAAATTACATTAAAAAAAACAATGCGGACGGGTGCAAGTCACAATCTCATGAAACATGTCAAAAACATTTCAAGGCGCCTCATGTCAAAACTTTCCACATGTTTCATCTTAAAAGTATGCACAAATGTTGGATTTTGCATATGTACAAACGTTTTCAGATTTGTTCAACCGCAAGTATGTCAGATCCTGAGTTATCTTAATAAATCTGGAAGAGTGGAAGGTTTTGCATGCATGCACAAACTCCCTGAAGCTAACAACTAGAGGTCGACCGATAGTGGATTTTGCGATACCGATAACTAAGGTGATGGAAAAGGCAGTAAAGCAAGTTTTATAATCGATTTATAGCATGTTAAAAAAATTAGATTCTTTCCTTACTCCTTACAGACAACAAGAGTCCAGATGCTGTTTAATGTCCAACCCAAATAAGATTTTGGTGCATAATGTGGGGCTTTTAACGGTAAACGTGCCCAAAACACACTGGGGACTCTTATTTTGAAATTACATAGATATGGCTCCCTTCCAATGCTCTATATTAAGTATTAACCAAATTAAGCCTTTTCTAGCCTATATATAATTATCAGATGAAGGGTTTCGTATGCAGTATATATACAATATATTTTACCAGATACTTTTCTTCATATTTATTATTCACAAGATATGAAGTTAATGAAGACATAACCGACTGTTCCAAAAAGCAACTTTCGGCACTGATTAATTGGTATAACAAATACATCAGTCTAGCGATATATCGGCATATACTAATCTCCATATATTTTCCATATGCATGCATTGTAGAAACACATTTGTGCACATTTCTTATGTGGGTTTATTAAACATTTTGTTTTAAATAGGCTTCATATTTTTTAAGCAAAATATTTTTATTTTGTTATTTTTAGTCTTTTATCATGCTTTTATGAGATTCAGCTCAGTATGAAATCAAAAAGCTCATGAAATAAAGCAAGGATAGAGACACAGATAAAGCAGGATACAGACCGATGCGTTTAGTGTCATTGAAGTCCGGTTCTGGTTCTGTGTAGGGTTGGAGTTCCTCCTCCTCATGTGCCACGTTTATCCAGCGATCCTTCATGATTTGCTGATGGAGAGAATCAGATATTAATGGCACATTCACATCATATTTAAACCATTTTAATTTAGATCAGAACACTTACCACTGACATATTTGGTAAAGTAATGCTAACGTCAGAAGAGTACGCAATAAACAATACCAAACGTCTATTTGACAAATAATTTCAATTATGGATTTTATCTCTGTATGTTGTTCATGTAGTTAAATCAAGCTACTAAAATCAGACATATTAGTTACAATACTTAAAGGAATACCCAAAAATGTCCATTTGTGACTTGCCAGGCTTGAACATACACAAGCACAAATTATTTGACAGCTGCGGCAGTGGAGACGACTTGCATTTCGGTCTGTATCTCATACAAAGCTATCTTATAACTTTAAAAGACTTGCAATGAAGCATACAAGACTTATGGACTATTTGAATGGTGCTTTTTGTCATGTTTGAAGCTTGACAGCCGCTGGTCACTATATGCTTTCACTGTATGTAAGAGGGCAGAGTGAACATTCTGCATAACATTTCCTTTTGTGTTTTACGAACGAAACAACAAATAACGTGTGGTTTAGAACAACATGAGAGTGTGTAAAATGACAGAATGTTCCTTTTTGGCCAAACAATCCCTGTACATTCATGAGGGCTTCCCTCCCCATTCATTAGTCACATGCCCATGAATTCAGTCATGATGGTGTAGCACATACTCTAACACTACAGTGAGATGAGTGTGTGAAGTGTGTCTGACCTCTAGACTGCTGCGTTTGCCTGGATTCAGCACCAGCAGTTTCTTCAGCAGGTTTTCACAGTCTGTGGACATGTAGAATGGAATTCGGTACTTCCCTCGTAACACTCTCTCTCTTAGCTCCTGTGTGAACAACCACAGCATTGTTCAGTGTTAAAACACAACAATTTTTCAATCAAGGAAACCTGATAAACAATGTGTATATGAGAAGCCTCAAGACGCATTCACATGAAACAATTTTCTGCATTTGTCATGGTTTTCTTCCAGCATCTCGCAACATGAGTGGCGCATTTTTTGTCAGCATGTCAAGTTAAAAAAACGTTCAACTCTCACAGTCCCTTAAATACCAGATTTATACCAAACACACTTCTGGTGCATTTGTAATACACATAGGACAAACTTTATATATATAATTTGTATGTGTATTACAAATGCACCTGAAGTGTGTTTGGTATAAATCTGGTATTTAAGGGACTTAAATGTAATAAAAACATTTGGTCCTACATGTTATAAAGACCCTAAATGTAATAATAAAATGTGGTCCTAAAGTTATGAAGGCCCTAAATGTAATTAAATATGCCCCTAAGTATAATAAAAGGGAAATGTAAAATATTACATTTAGGGCCTTTGCTTCATTTATGACCAATTTTGTATTACATTTAGAACCAAGTTTATACTTAGGGCCAAATGTAATTACATTTAGGGCCTTCATAACATTTAGGACCACATTTGTATTACATTTAGGGTCTTCATAACATGTAGGACCACATTTTTATTACATTTAGGGACTTCATAACATTTAGGACCACATTTTTATTACATTTAGGGCCTTCATAACATTTAGGACCACATTTTTATTACATTTAGGGTCTTCATAACATGTAGGACCACATTTTTATTACATTTAGGGACTTCATAACATTTAGGACCACATTTTTATTACATTTAGGGCCTTCATAACATTTAGGACCACATTTTTATTACATTTAGGGCCTTCATAACCTTTAGGACCACATTTTTATTACATTTAGGGTCTTCATAACATGTAGGACCACATTTTTATTACATTTAGGGTCTTCATAACATGTAGGACCACATTTTTATTACATTTAGGGCCTTCATAACATTTAGGACCACATTTTTATTACATTTCGGGACTTCATAACATTTAGGACCACATTTTTATTACATTTAGGGCCTTCATAACATTTAGGACCACATTTTTATTACATTTAGGGCCTTCATAACATTTAGGACCACATTTTTATTACATTTAGGGCCTTCATAACCTTTAGGACCACATTTTTAATTACATTTAGGGCCTTCATAACATTTAGGACTACATTTTTACTACATTTAGGGCCTTCATAACTTTTAGGACTATATTGTTATTACATTTAGGGCCTTCATATCATTTAGGACTAAATGTTTTTATTACATTTAGGGCCTTCATAACATTTAGGACCACATTTCTATTACATTTAGGGCCTTCATAACATTTAGGACTACATTTTTATAACATTTAGGGCTTTCATAACGTTTAGGACTACATTGTTATTACATTTAGGGCCTTCATAACATTTAGGACTACATTTTTATAACATTTAGGGCCTTCATAACTTTTAGGACTACATTGTTATTACATTTAGGGCCTGCATAACATTTAGGACCACATGTTTATTACATTTAGGGCCTTCATAACATTTAGGCCTACAATGTTATTACATTTAGGGCCTTCATAACATTTAAGACCAAATTGTTATGATATTTAGTGTCTTTGTTACATTTGGGACCACATTTTTATTACATTTATGACAAAATATTATTACATTTAGGACCCAATTTTATTACATTTTGGGCCTCTGTTGTATTTAGGACCACATATTTTATTACATTTAGGATCTTTATTATATTTAAGAGCACATTTTATTATATTTAGGGCCCAATTTAATTACATTTAGAGACTTTGCTACAATTATAAGCACATTTGATTACATTTAGGGCCTTTGCTTACTTAATGACCAATTTTTATTACATTTAGAACCAAGTTTTCCTACATTAGGGCCAAATTGAATAACATTTAAGGACTTTATTACATATTGGACAACACTGTTATGAAATGTAGGGCCTTTGTTACTCTAAATACCAAATTTTTATTACATTTAGGGCCTATTTTATGTTATTACAGGAAATTACCTTCAAATTCTGTCCATCAAAGGGAAGTGACCCACTGACGAGTGTGTAGAGTATGACCCCCAGACTCCAGACGTCCACCTCCGGCCCATCATACTTCTTTCCCTGGAAGAGTTCGGGAGCAGCATATGGAGGACTGCCACAGAACGTGTCCAACTTACTGCCGATAGTGAACTCATTACTGAAGCCAAAGTCTGCAATCTTTATATTCATGTCTGCATCTAGCAGCAAGTTCTCAGCCTTAAAGAGACATAGAGAGAAATGTGAGACATAATGTTCATTTTTGGGTAATCTATTATTTTAATCAGATCAATGATCAGATCAATGCTACAGGCTTAGACTGTGTGCAAACCTGACATGACCTCAGTGTGTGTCTCACCTTGAGATCCCTGTGGACTATTCTCTTCTGATGGCAATATTGCACTGCAGACACAATCTAGAGGTCACACACACACACAGACACACACACAAATCACATTTACATGACAATGTATAGCTTATTCCAAGGAGCAGGCCTTTCACAATAACTGCAAGAAAAGCTGAGAAGGATACCACATTACAGACTGTCAGGGGCTGTTCACACAGGACATGTTCTTGCATTCAATCTGTACTATTTAGTGGTGCTTAGATTCAATCATATAAATCTGGTGTGAACGGCCTCTAAGAGAGACACATGTATGGCATTGGCAAGTACAGAAAGAGAACAGGCCTTTATGTCACAATAGCAAAGAGAGAGAGACAGAACAAGCAAGAGACTATGGTGTAATGTTCGTACTAATCACCTCCCGCAGCATCAGACTAAATGAGCTCCACTGCAGCGTAAAAAATAAATAAACAGTGACTGAAGCCCGGATGTGTTATTTACCTTCATTAGCAAAGCACAACGAAAAATGACAAATTAATTATTGAACAACACCAGGAGTTTAGTTACACACACCCCAATGATATCACACTAATATCTATTCAATTACCGCTTTCAAACACTGAAAACACTGCATTTACACCATACCCACTAGGGGGCGCACATGTGCACTGCGAGTAAACCTATGGCAAGCCGTATTATCATTTAATCATTAAAACGCTGAAGTTTTACTATTTATAATTTCTAGAACTTAATTTTTATATTTAAGCTGCTAATATCTATTCATTAGATTATAGTTATGATTTATTAGAATCTAGCACCAATTCCAATAGTGACTATTATCTGTTACATTTTTTATGCTTCTTCAGTATAATAGTACTGTTGCAACTTTTCACCATTCCAAAAATATACTAGTAAAATTTCAATTGTTACTAGTAACAAATTGCTAATTTTTGCAGGATCCATTAGGATCCAGGATACAAATATTTCATTCTGACAATTATTCAAATTTTTGCACATACCATTCCAGTTTTACTAGTAACTATTAATTGTGTACACTTATTTGTATTTACTATTTCAATACGGAGTAGTGTCTTTTTAATGAATTACTAGTTACTATTCATTCGTTACTATTCATTTTTTGCATGTATTCCTAAAGTGACTAGTAATTATTCCACGGTTACTGGAAACAACAAAAAGCAATTTTTTGCTATTGAATTTCATTGGGATCCAGGATATGGACATTTACTTCTGACTAGTATGTATTCAGATTTTTACTAGTACCCATTGCAGTTTTACTAACTATTAATTAGGTGCACTTACTTGTAGGTACTATTCCAATAGTGACAAGTATCTTTTATTATAGGGCTTTTATTTTGACACTGAAAGTGCTGTTGTATTTACTTCAACTTCACAAAGAGCTTTTATTTCGACACAGAAAAGGCAATAGACCTTTTTCACACTCTGGGTTTGAAAAGTTTGCTAGATATACGCTGCTAAATAAGAGACACAGGTTATCGTTAAATAAACAGAAACCGTTTAGACTGTGTTTTGTAGCCTAATGTTATACTTCAGGCTTGTGAGATTTCAACAGTTCTTATTTAATTTCGAGTTGGGCATTCGTAACTTGCACATCAGTATATGATCACATGTATACCGGACTATACTGAAAGCGATGTTTGTTTGGCGCTGTAGATTCAAAAGAACCGGCTCCTTCGAATAATTATTTCGGGACTGGAACTATAAGCACATATGTTTCCCGCTGTAGATTCAAAAGAGCCAGCTCGAGACTTGTTCAATTGGGAATCAAATACACTGGTAGAGCTGTGTGTTTTACGCTGTAGAGTCAGTAGCGGGCAGCACTGCGGCAGAGATGTGCTGATGTAAACACTGTTAAGAATTTATCAGGACGGTGTTTCCGTCGCATCGACAGAAAATTGCACGCAGAACCGTTAACAGAACCGAAAGTTACAAAGATCAAACGATCCCGGTATTTTTTTAAAGACTGGAACCAGATCTGAACAAGAATCAGTTCTCAGTTCCCATCCACAGAACTAATTAGTATTGTCTTTGCAACTTGTCACTATTCCAAAAGTGACTAGTAATTATTACATTTTTACTGGTAATAAATTGCACATTGTTTGCTTCTGAATTCCATTAGGATCCAGAGTACAGATATTTAATTCTGACTTAGTACAGTAAGTATTCCAGCTTTTACTAACTATTAATTAGGTGCACATATTCATAGGTAACTAGTATCTGTTCAATCAGTTACTAGTACTTACATATATTACACAGTAGTACTGTTTGGCAACTAGTTACTATTCCACAAGTAATAGTAGTAATTAGATTTACTTATTTTTAATGACTATTCCAATAGTTACTATAAACAGTTTTATCAGTACTATAAAAATATTGTCCCAACTATTTCACTAGAGACTTGTTTTACTACAATGTTTGCTATTTAAATCTATTGGTATCTTGTTGTTCAACAATTTAATTCAGACTATGTATTCCAATAGTTTGTAGTACTTATTCCAGTTATATTAATGACTATTTGTTAGTTACTAGTACTTACTTTGTAGCTACTACTGTAGTTACTCATCCAATAGTTTGTAAGTATCTATTTCATTTTCATTTGTAATTATTAGACAGAAGTGCCTATGTATTAGACAGTTACAATTGCTTTTACTCACTATTTCTACTAGTTAAAGTGCATCATTTATAAAATGTAACTATATAAAAAAAGATTTACTAAAATTGTCATTAATTCTGGTTCCTGGTATGAGGAGTGTATCTCACCTGGCGAAACTTGGCCCTAGCTTCTTTCTCCTTCATTCTCCCATGTGCAACTAAGTAGTCAAACACCTCACCTGACACACACAAACACACAGACATTCAGAGATCTGTAACAGAACATGACATGCACTAATATTGATATTAAATATGCATTTCACCCTGAGAGCATCTATCAAACTCACCTCCACTTGCATACTCCATTATTAAATAAAGTGTCTTTTCTGTTTCTATGACTTCAAATAACTTAACTGAAGGAGAGAGAGAGCAAGAGAGAGAGACATTAGTGATAGCTTTTGTATTGACAACACATTTGCAGTACACATTTAGTTTTTTCACAGATCACAGTGTATCTACAAACATGTACAAGTTTGACAATGAACTGAATTTCGATTTCTATTTTTTTACACAAAAGTTTCACGTGGAACAATTTTACATTTTGCTTTTCTCTAAATATATATTTTTAAATGAATAGTATGTTTAACTAATAAATGATCTTGATATAAGCTGCTAACAGAGGCTCTTCTCATGTCAAACCCTAGTGAGCTGTCTAGCTGTCTACTGTCTACATAGTCAGCATCCTTCTAAGCATGCATGCTAACTGACATGGAACCTCATGAGATACAGATCTGAAACACTACATAGGCAGCAACTCCACAGCAACTTTGGCATGTATATGTGTGTTGTACAAAGGGAATCTGCAGGCAGAGAGTAAGTTGACAGGATGGGTGGGTAATAGTAGTTTTTGGTCTGATTCATTTAAAATCCATCTCAGCCTTGGCCAATCAGCACCTAGCGCTGACAAACATGCGAACCCGTATGCCAGTCAGAAACAGCCTGTCATGCTAATCGATACAGAAGTGAAAAGGGAGTATTTTGTAGGTAAGTGAGATGCAGGAAAGAGCTGAGCTGGGCAGACGTCTATACAGCTAATTGTGCAAAACAGCCCGTCTGAATGACTCTCCTGTGATTCCCTTCCATTAGCAATATAAATAACCCTGTTACAATACCATAAAAACTGAGAGAGAGAGAGAGAGAGAGAGAGAGAGAGAGAGAGAGAGAGAGAGAGAGAGAAGAATTATAGAGAGAGAGAGAGAGAGAGAGAGAGAGAGAGAAAACATTTTCTCTTACTCCGTACTTTTGCCTTGTTTTCCTTTTGAAAGATAATTTGTTAACTCTTTACAGTAAGTTTGTACTTGTTAACATTGGTTAATATTAGTTAACATGAACTCGGTAAATGGTAATTTTACAGCA
Source organism: Xyrauchen texanus (assembly GCF_025860055.1). NCBI lineage: Eukaryota > Metazoa > Chordata > Actinopteri > Cypriniformes > Catostomidae > Xyrauchen > Xyrauchen texanus. The sequence goes on along the minus strand of NC_068323.1, from coordinate 24,280,260 downwards.
CTTGGATGATTTTAACGAAACATGTTAAGAAAATATTCTGGCCTGTGGGGGTCTGTGTATCTCAGCGAGTATTGACGAGTATTGAATCCAGGGTGTGCTGAGTGACTCCAGCCAGGTCTACTAAGCAACCAAATTGGTCCGGTTGCTAGGGAGGGTAGAGTCACATGAGGTAACCTCCTTGTGGTTGCTATGATGTGGTTCTCGCTCTCAGTGGAGTGTGTGGTGAGTCGTGCATCAGAGAATAGCGTGAAGCCTCCACACGCACTAGGTCTCCGCGGTAGTGCGCTCAACAAGCCACATGATAAGATGCGCGGATTGATGGTCTCAGACGTGGAGGCAACTGAGATTTGTCATCCGCCACTACGACTTCACCATGAGGACCAAAATGGGGAGAGAAAAAAATCCTGGCCTTATTTAAGCCTTCTTTAATTTAGAATGAAATGATAAATATAGCATATTTACTTATTTGTGTCTTTTGAGTAAAACAGGACCTTTTTCCTAAGACAATTCCTTGGCAGATTTTGTGATAATCACCCAGTTATTAATCGTTTTTAATGTAAATTTTGACTTTGTTTGAGTTAATGCATTATGAACTAACATATGAACAATTAACAATTGTATTTGTATACATTTACATTAATCAGCATTGATTAATGTTGTAATAAAAACTATTGCTGTTAGTTCATGATACCTAGCGCATTAATTAATGTTAACAAATGTAATCTTATTATAAAGTGTTACTTATAAATTTACCTGTGAAGCAAAATGATATAATATTGGATTATTGAGAAAAAAAAGGTGAGGTTTATGCTTCAAACAAGACTATTTACCAATGAGATTAGAAAAATTAAGGCTGGGTAAAAATATCGATTTTCAGATTAATTGCGATCTTCATTGGAACAATCTCAATATTGATTCTTAAATCCAAATAGTTTTACTCTATGCTCAATTATCTACAACGCGGGTAAAAAAAGCTAAAATGTGATCAAAATGAAGGACATCTAATGATAAAATAAAATTAATAAAATGAATACTTTCGTATTGTTCCAAGCTAGAAGGTCCACTGAAGAATTAACAGCATTCGCTGGGAGAGAATGTTTTTCACATGTTAGCAAAATGGACATGGAGGGCCCTATTTTAAGAGCGCTTGCGCAGCACTATGCTTTAAGTCATAAGTAGTGTTGTCAAAAGTACCGGTACTTTGGTACCAAGTCGAAAACGAAATAAAAAAGGTGTAACGATACCAGTGTCTCGGTAGTACAGGTAGTACCGAGCACCAACTCAATCCAGACACTGTCTGACACACAACCGCTTTCAAATGCTCGGTTACTCCCTTTACACTGAAATGCACAATTAATAACATTCAAATTGTGAAAGACTGCAATCTAAGTCTGTCATAGCTGCGTGCATTACATGAATGTGCTTATACACTGGAAAATCCAAACACTGAGAATCATTTGCATTTTATGAGATGACAACCACTGTGAAGCGCTCAGACCATGTAAACTATATATTTATATAATTACATTTATATTTATATAATTACATTTATATTTGTATAATTATAATCACAGCGTGAGCGCTTTAATTATTACACACAATGGCGCAATGATGACTAAGACATTACAGCTTTATTTTCTGTTATAGCATAACTTCCTGTAAAGCTGCTTTGAACCAATGTCTGTTGTGAAAAGTGCTACATAAATAAAAATGGCTTGACTTGATCACACTCGTCCATATAGAGAACTGTTTATCCGGAGACGTGAGACCTCTGCCAAAAACACTCAACAAAATAAAAGCATGATTCCAAATCATTCAGCTAGATGCCTGAAATTGAAGAAATTGCAACAGAAATAAATTACAACTGTATGGTTAAATAGAATATTCACTGTATTAATATTAATAATAATGAATAATGATTAATAAATAATAATTATTATTGAGTGCTATATCACAAGCAAGAGTGCTGTTGTACTGAATAAAAGTTTGTTTAAAAAAGCAATGGTATGTTGAAAAGTATTTTTTTTTTAACTTGTTAAAAGTTTTGAAAAGTAATTGTTCTATTCTCACTTGTTAAAAATAATTAGGAATTAATTTGATTAGGCACCATTTTGATTATGAAATTAAATTAAACTTTAAAACATGGAATTCTGGGGAAAAATATTGAAAACAGATTTCAGTAGGGCCCTACTTAAAAAAAAACTTTTTAATATTGCATATTTAATTGAGAAACGCTTGAAGAAAACATGCATTTCATTTGATTTATTATCTACATTGAAATGTAACTTTAAATAGACTAAAGGAGTGTGTTATTCAGCATATTTTTGCTGTGGTATCGAAATTGGTAATGAGAACCAATCGAAATTTCACTGGTATCGATACCGACTACTGAAATTTTGGTATCGTGACAACATTAGTCATTAGCGCAGAGTTGAAGGGCATGGCCATGAAGTTTTGGTATTTTCATGCAAGAATTTGCAAAGTCTAGGCGCAAGTGGGTTTGGCGAAATTGCAAGCGCAAAGCGCTAATGGGCTGGATCAAGTGCAAATTAATTCAGAGGTTCTTATGCACCCTATTATATAGTCTATTCCCTGTCAAACACCATCTAAATAAATAAATACAGCACATGCATAAGAAGTTGGTAGTATAAATGGACTGTATGCAAATGAATTAGAAGAATAGAAATAAGGACTTACGTTCTTTTGTGCACTAACTGCATCCTTGTTGAATATCTGGCACACTCCTTTATAAGCATGGAAAATGTGGTTCAGGATTTGTATGGTCCATTAAATTAAAAAGAATGTAAGTATTATTAATAATTTTCATAAACTGACACATCATGGTCAGGATTAATAGTGATTGTATCGGCACGGACTTCTACTGGTCGATTTTGAAAAATGTAATTCATTTATTGAAATGAGAGTAAAAATTTTAATAAAATAAACAACAAATATTTCTTAATTCAAATAAAACTTCAAATTTAACAAAAATATAATCAAAATAACGAAGGGGTCAAAAAATCATACCAAATCCAAACAATTTACCCTTTCCAATTTCTTCCGCTGGCCCATTTTGCAGTTACTCATAAATCACTCTACGACAGGTGAAATAATATGAATACACAGATAGCGCAAACACTTCCACCCACGCACACTTGCTCTGGCGCGAAAATTGCGCATAGAATTAGTGCAATGTTACACTTCACATGGGTATATTTAAGTTATAGGAAAAATAAAGCCCTATATCTGAAATATACCCATGTGAAGTAAAATAGCCACATAACAGTAACAGTAAAGCTGTATATAGAATATTATTGCATATGTGTTTTTGTCTTTTTGTGTATTTCTCTATATATTTTTATTCACTTATTTTATTATTGTTATTATCTGTGTATTGTTGTTGTATTCTCTATGCACTGGAAGCTTTTGTCACTAATACAAATTCCTTGTGTGTGTAAGCATAATTGGCAACAATGCTCTTTCTGATTCTGAATCAGAATCGAATCGGGAAATCTGTATCAATACTGTATAAATACCCAGCCCTAGAAAACACTTTTTCATATGAAGCCATAAACCTCAGTAATATTTTTACACAAGAAAACAAGATTATTAAAAATATTTATTAAAGATTATTAAAACAAGACTTATTATCTTATTTTGCTTCTCAATTAAATTTATGTTTAAATAAAATAAAAATACTTGGTAAGAAAATGTTTTTAGCAGTGTGTGTGTGTGTCTGTGAGTGTGTGTGTGTGTGTGTGTGAGAGAGAGAGAGAGAGAGAGAGAGAGAGAGAGAGAGAGAGAGAAAGTGCCATGTCATGGATGAAATTGAGCTGTAAGTAAAGAGAGAGGCATAGAGAGATGTTAGCGTGACAGCATTTCCAGATCATGGTCTTTATAGCCCCAGAGGTAACAGGCAGATCTTCATCATAGTTTGTGAGGGTCATTTTGGGGCCAAACAGAGAGCTGCAGCGACATGATGCACCACGACAGAAGAAACAATGTTTTATCCTAGGTGTGAATTTGCAGTCTGAATTAAAAGTGATAAAATTGAAGTCAGGGTTCTGCACAATAGAACGAAGACAATAAAAGAAAACATGTCTTTCTATTACATTAATTTAGCTGACTACTCGCATAAGTAGCACCAGTTTAGTTGAATCATCAGCAAATGACAAATGAAAACCAATCTGGTCTCATAGAAATATTACAATAGCCTACCTATATTTTTGCAAACTGATTTTTAAGTGGCATGTTGTATGTATATCAGAGTTTCCAGGTGAAATGAACACTAGAACACGATTGAGTGTGATCAAACTGCGCGACAGCTCAACTAATAAAGCATTGCACTTGTGATGGAAAAGACCGGAATACGAGTCCTGAAGAGAACACAAGTCGACAAGTGTGCCTAGAGTGTTGTGGAGGTTGGTTTTGTTGATTTAAACTTGATATAGCATTAACTTTAAAACCTTTTACATTAGAACTTTAGAACATTTAACTCCCTTTTGGCACCACACAGTGGACATTTCAATTCAGAATTGCCCTGAAATGTGTAATGAGCCATGCAATATCCTTTTGCGAAAATGCAGATACAATCACCTAATTTTCATGAGATCAGGCTGAGTGAATCACTCAAAACCAACATGAACTCATGCGCAAGCACAGAGAGTTGGACAGTTCCCTTGTGTTACAGCCCCATTACAAGGGTCCAACGGGCGCAATGGCGCTGTTCGAGGCTCGCAATGTCTCAACACAAGGCGTTATCCCCACTTGTTTCACAGCCTCCAGATTTGGAGCTCCATGTGCGGAAGCCATTTGAGATTTCGGCTATGTGTCTGAGAAGATTGGAGTGTGAGCCTCGTGTTTATCGCTCTGCCCTTAAGCGAATGCACGAATCTCGTCAGACATGTTCTCAGTCCTTGCTCGCCGACCATTTTCCAAAGAACAAAGTGTCCGAAACAGTTACCATGCATGCCTTGAACTGTCGCTATTAAAATACACTGTATGAGAGAATTTGTCGAAGGAATGTAAGGAAACAAATTAGTCACTTTTTCCCTATTGTCTTTTGTGTGTCGTACAGGGAGAATGCTCATGAATAGGGTAATGGAGGAGCGGCCTCAGCCTTTCTCTCTCCCTGTTCATTGAATTGCTTGTGGCAGAGGGGATCACGCATGGACCGGTGAGCCCGGCCACAAAACGAGGGAGCTGGAATAAGAGAATATTCCCAAATTGAGTAATGGTGAACCAATGTGTGAAATGCTTCGTTGGTTCCATTATTCTTTCGGGATTCTATCAGGAGATGCAAGATATTTTTGATTTAAGCCTCCATGGCCATGGGTTTCAGGGCATGCATGATATAACTCAATATACAATAAAAATAGGTCTACACATGAGCCTGACGGGCTTTCTGTGTAATGAAGGATGAACCCCCATTGGCTGCCCAACATTGAGATGTCGTTCTCAGCCACTTGAGCAATTTAGGGCAGCATGTAAACCTAGACAAGAGTGTTCTGTTGCCAGGGCAACAGACTCTGTTTCTAGGTGTGGAGCTGGACTCACAGGAAATGCAGGTGTGCCTTTCTCCAGCTCGTTTTTGTCATTACACCAGTGCCTAGTGATGTTCAGAGTGGGACACATTCTCCCTGAGAGAACATTTCACAGGCTTTTGGGGCTCATGATCGTGGCTTCCGCTGTCAGTCCCTTAGTCATGTTGCATGCGAGACATTTTCATTGCTGGATGAACTCTGCAAAGTCTCTTCAACGTCACGCTTGGGTGCTACCAAACTCTGTTAATTCTGCTGATTTAAAGTTTTTCTTTCCGGAGATTCAGGACAGCCATGTCCTCATCCAGTTGGACAACAGGAAGGTGGCGTCCTACATCAATCGCCAGGGAGGAGTGTGCTCTCATGCCATGCTGAGTTGTTTGTGTGCTTTGGTGGCCACAACAGTGTTGTTTCGGTGTCCAAGTAAAGACGGTCTCATTGGCTTATTGATGTAATTTCAAGTGCTGACGAAACGCTCGGTTTACCTTCGCCTTTGGGTATTCGAGCCCATTCTACGAGGAGCATGGCACCTTCATGGTCTTTGGCTAGAGGTGTATCCTTGTAGGACATTTGAATGGCGGCAGGGTGGTCCTTTTCGCATACATTTGTTATATTTTATAATCTGGACGAGGGTTTGACTCCTGCTTCCCAGATTTTCTCTGTTGGAACAGGAATAAATTCATAATTCTTTTTATCCAGACACTTTAGCTCGCTTGTGCGCCGCTATATGCTTGCCACACAGGCTTAGATAGTTGGCAACTACTCTTTGCGTGGCATGAATGTATATTGTTCCCATAGCAAATATGCAGCTCAAGTTCCTACGAAAAGGAACGTCTTGGTTACGTAGAACGTAAGCCTGGTTCCCCGAGCGCCATCAGCCAATAAACTGTCGTGATTGTATAAGGGCTTAAGACCACCTGACATTCGGATGGTGTCCCATAACAAATACGTAGCATCTTGTTCCCACTCAGGGATCCAGGGTTAACCAAGATGTTTTCTACATTGGTTTTGGGAGAAAAATAATAATGTGTAAAAAGTTACTTTTTTATGGATTACATGTGGATAACATTATCAAATAAAGTCAGTCTTAATTTAAGTGCATACGAAAGACGTGCAAATTGGTACTTAATGCACTTACATTTAGATTTATCAAAACATGCAATAAATAAACCAAAACTAATCCTAAATAATCTGATTACATTACCTAAAAGTGTAAAAAAAAAAAAAAAGAGTTGGTGGTTTTAGAGATCAAGCCCAATCCTGTGCCCCTTGATTATCGACAACACAGCAAATCTGTTTTTCCTTCATTCGCTCCAGGACTATATGAATCAGTGAACTCTTGAAAAAATGTATGGCAATGGCTGTGTGTTCATATATTCAGTGATGGAGATGACTTACCTATATTAGGATGATTTAAAACCTTCATAATCCTCACTTCACGGAAGAGCTGAGAGAGAAAAGAGTCAAAAATCTGTGTTAGAGGAAATGAGAACATCAGATATTATTATGTGTGTGTTCTCTGCTACTAGAAGTATAAACAACTTCTTGAATCACTGACTTCACTGACATTTTCTAGCTATTTTACTATTCATCAACCTGGTCAAACCTTGTCATGTCATTAAAAGCTCAAATAATCATTGAATTTTAATTCAGAAATTGAAAACATGTTAAGAAGCATGCTCAAAGCGTTGTCTGTATGAAATGTATTTTTAAAGTTTTGTTTTTGTTTTTTGTGTCACAGCAGACTGAAGGGTAAAAAAGAGGTTGAATGGTAAATTCTATCTCCTGTTCCTCCCCCAATGTCTATTTATCCTTCTCTGCTTGCTCTCTAAAGCCGCCATACAGATTCACAGATTCTCTTTCTAAAGGCAAAACAACAGGAGGCAGCGTTTTTGTGAATGAGTGCTGCATGAATGAACGAGCGCGTATAGCCCTGCAGCGCGTCGTCAGATGAGCTGAGAACCCTGACACGTGATTGGCTCAGTATGGGCAGCATAAGTGATCTCACAAACGCTTATCTGTCTGAGTAAGAATTTATTGAAATACACTTAACACATACAAATGAGAAAACAACAACAATTAGATAAAAAATGTAACAATATAAAATGTCACCATACAATTTCCAAGGAGAGGGAACAAAACGGGGCTTGTTTAATTTGGATTAAACTCTTGTTAAAAGGGCAAGTGAAAGGAGAGGATCTCAGGTGGACACTATATATTATTTGTGCTGTTTTTAATTATTTTTTTACATAAAGTTTGAAATGTTAAAAGCCTGTTCCCAAAATGTAGATATGGCTGAATACATTTTAAAACCCTGGTTTGTATTATTTCAGTATTTTCTAGTAAAACATTAATAAACGCAAATATTTAAATAATAAAATCATTTAAAATAATAACTGCACCAGAATGGGTAACATACGTATGCAAGTAATAACGGTTACAGATGTAACCTAAATGAACATAGCTGGTTTGGGACCAAATGCTTGTTTACAGTTATTGATAAACATATTTCCCATAAATTAAAGAAAATTATTGTTTGATAATTTTTTCTTACAATAAATTTTGTAACAAATTTGATTTTAAAACCTGCGATAACAGTTGTGCTGTAACTAGCGATTATTTTAATCGTCGATTAATTTACGATTATTTCTTCGATTAATCAATTCGATTCATTTTATGTTTATGCTGTGCAGGAACACAAAACATTCCTTCCAGAACATAGTAACACACTTTTTGTTATAGGCTTATCTCATTACAGTTACTGGTCTTGTAAAATAGACCATCATTTCTTGCACTGTATATCAACAAATTATAGTTATTTGAACCTACATGTGCTCTTCAACAACAAATATGTTACCATTTATTAAGGGAAATACGTGCATGACTTTACATTCATAACATTTTTACATGATAAAACAGAGAAAATATCAATAAAATATACAAGGACATAACTGACGCAGTAACAGGCCCAAATGAAACTTCATGTTTATGATCTTCTTTGAAGTGTTAATTGAAACATAAATGTTCCCATGTGTTAGACAACTGGGGTCGTGCCTATTTTCCCCTGATAAAACTCATCAAAACTATTTTTCAAATTATTTTGATCATGCAAACACATGTTGCACTGCTTTAAAATGACATCACTGACAGAACTTCACCACAGACGTCACATATACAGTATCTGACTGATAATGAAATCCCTTGTCCATTATTTTCATTTTCAATTATTAGTGATTATTTTTGTTGTAGCACTAGATAACAGGGTTGCACACAAAATGTGGGACAGTCGATATAACTTTTTAGAAAATGTAAATAAGTTAATGATTAAATTGTAATTTTATACAATTCATTTAACATCAGTTAAAAAGACTATGCCACAATTATGACTTGTGCTATATGATTTTAATTCGATTTAATTAGAAAACTAGCTACTTTTCATACTAGATTAGTAAAGTAATGCGATACTTCCTTTGGACCGTATTAACAGAAAGTGTCAAATGTCAATTCAATAATTAAAAAACAACACAAATTTGACATCTTCTCGGCATTAGACTGAAGTTTGTAAACAACTTGTGTCGTAAACAGTCAAAATGTTACATTGGGAGAGAAAGTGATGAGCAGCTGTCTGATAACCTCCACAAATCAACAGTGCAGAGCAAGGAAAAACTGAAAAAAGGGGGAGTGATTCGTCAACTGCATCAACGACGGCCCAGAAAGATCAAACAATACACACTGACAGATCCATTTATCTCACAACAAAGACGTCCAACAATGCCTTTGTTCCACGCTGCACCTCTGCAGAAATGAGGAGTTTTTTGGGATCACAAACAGATCTATGTGGGAATGTCACTCCAGACAATGTTTTCTTGAACTACATCACGAATGCAACAACTCAATATTACTGAAAAAACTTCAATATAAACACTTGACTTTTAAAAAACAAGCAAACATTTTTAAATCTCTGGTAGCCAAATATTTGCACAAGTTAAAACTCTTACAGCTGCGGGATATAAAACATAGCTTTCATCAAATTAACGAGAGTTTCTTTTCTTTTTTTTGATAAGACGGCATTTTAATATCAGTATTTGTCACTTCCATGAATAGGGTATACTTTGTAATCCCATAATTTTCTAAAAAGCATTAGAGGCACAAATCCAAGATTTTTTCTTCTCTTTTTTTCTAGTGAGAATTGCATACTGTACAGTATTGGATACACTATTATTCATTACAATCAGCATATCATGAAAGGTAGTTAATTTTAAACAAATCAAATGTCTGTATCCCTTTCTACAGCACGGTGGGATGACAAGTAAATAATTCCATTCCATTCCATTTTTATTTTTTTTTTTACAAATTATTGTATTTACTACATTCATGAAGCGCAACCATTTAACCCGGTTCCCAAAGTTGTTGTAAAAAATATAAAATAATTTTTTATTTATGGCAAATATACGTAGGTCTATCAAAAGCTACAACCAACATTTGGTCCCAAACTACAGAGTGATATTTTATTTTAGGGTAACTTTTCGACCCTGTTACCTGCAACCAAGTTAATCCATTAAGGCGTTTTGTTTTATAGTTTTTTGTTTTACCAGTTTATAATGAAATGTTATAAAAAACGTATGCTTATTTAATATGTATTGCTAAAAAATAAAAAGAAATCACACATATCAGGGTTCTAAACTGCATTCAGACATGCCCTAAATATTGGTAACAGGATTGCAACAATATCCAACCTCATATCAAATAAATGTTTAATAAAAAAAAAGCTTAGTCTTCCCGCTAGAACTACGCTGCGCTTACATTTCTAGCAGGAAGACTAGCAGCTGTACATCATTGCACAATTAGCTAGGAACTCCTAGCCAATCACATGTAAGCCATTGCTTTATAAGTCTGCTCACAATATATCACATTGCTGTTTCAGTGTGCTAACATGGCAACCTCCACCACCCCACCACCAACAGTTGAGTCCCGACCAGCACGGGGGTAGGCTCCTCGCCCCTGCCTCCCATCTCTGGCAGGATATGACGGTTCCGAGTACAACATCTTCAGACCGCCAGACGGGGCTTACGCCAAAGAGAGACATTACTTATCTGTTTTATATTCATCAAATAAATGCCATCTTAAATCTCACTCAAGTATTCCTGATAGAACTCTAGATATACTGTGAAATCTTTCCTTCCTGTCCAATGAGAAGATAAGTGAAAAAAGTGATGGGCGAGAAACATTAGTGACATTAGGGCAAATGAAATAAAGGTGTCTTCCTCAAGGGAGCATTTACCAACCTGACAAGCCGAACCCTCCACTGGGTCGCATTCAGCATTTTTAGTCTTACTGGAGACATTTGTACACAAACATGATGATTGGTACCTAAGAAACACATGGACATCTACTGCCGCAATCTCTATAACATTGAGTAAAATAACCTATCCTTAAATCACAATCAACTATGATTGGTCCATCCATACATCGATGAACATGCTGAGAAAAGTGACATGTTAACATGACCATGCACTTAAACACATTTGCTTAACTTGTGGTCTGGATGACAAAACCTTACATCGATGAAGTTTCAAAGTGTAAAGTTAATATGAAACATGCTCTTTCCGATCATTGACATCACATGAAAGAATGCTTCATCGCAACTGATCAAACAGAAATATCTTACTGGCTATGGCAGAAGATCCCCTTGTTTCATGCTAAGTGCCATTATACAGCTCTGTCCTATTTCCATGTGGAGAATGCAAGCACAGGGGAACAAAGAAATACAATGTTTTTTGTGTGTTTTGTGAAATAATCAGCAGAGGAACCAAGATTTCTATTTCCAGAGAAATATTTCTAAAATTAGCCACAGCGAAATTCCACTCTGACGAGCATGTCACTTCCAGTAGTGGGTTGTACAATGCAGTGTGTGTGTGTGTGTACCCCTGATTCATACATATGTGTTTTCCTTTTGCTAATGCTGTCTCATGAAGTGAAGGTCATTGCTAAGTGAGCAATCAATGGGTGATTCTTACGAAACCTGTCAAGAAAATATCCTGGTTATTTTTAACCTTAAATTAATGCAAAATATTAATGGGCCATAAAATAAAGTTTGACATTATTTCCGCATATTCAAGCACATTTTACTCCAAATTGTAATGCATGCAGATGTTTTACTTTTACTATTCTTTATTCTATTTTTCTATTGTTTTCAATAATGATTCTCATTACTGTTGTGATAGAGAGCCTATAAGTCGGTTTCCATCATGGGATTTTAATGTGTCTAAAGGACTTTTCTCTTGGTTTACTCACCATTTTTCAATATTTATTGTTTGTTTTTGTGCAAAAGTATGTAAAATATTGTGTTGTTTTTAACTAATTTATTTATCTCTTGTTCTTATTTTACTCAATGTGATTTATTTTAAGAATGTGAAGGTTAATTTTATGTTAGACAAAACTGACTTTTTTAACTTAGTGGTAATGAGAATATTATAATGAACCATTTTATTCACAATGCGGTAATCAGACTATTATAACAAACATCTTTTTTCTGCATTGCGGTAATAAGAATAACATAATAACCATATTTTTCACATTGCGGTAAAGAGAATATCATAATGAGCATCTTTCATTCATTGCATTAATGAGAATATCACAAAAACCGACTTTTTTCAAATTGTGGTAATAAGAATATCGTACCGACCATCTTTTTTCACATTCCGGTAATGAGAATTTCATAACAAACGAGAATATCCTAATGACCATCTTTTTCACATTGCTGTATTGAGAATATCAAAACCATCTTTTTCACTGGGAAGTAATGAGAATATTGTAATGACCATCTTTTCCACATTACGGTAATGAGGATATAATTAAGAACAATGCCCTCAACTGAACCAGGTTAATGGTGGTTGACATCTAAACTGAACAATTTTTACACTAAAGCTACATGTCAAACCATTTGTTTTGTACCTTTTGGACTGTTTAATTCATAAAAGAACCTCTGGTGACAGCAAAAGCATGCGATAGATGTAAGTTCCTCTCTTACTTTTAGAACGAACATGCAAGTGTTTACTAAATCAATATTTTATGAAGTAAATGCACACCATTAAAATTGTATATATATACAGTTCACATAGATATTAAAAGCTTCCTATTCTCATGTACTAGCAAGTCTGAAGCCTTCCTTACATGGCGTTTTCATGGGCATGGATTATGATAATTGTGAATGAACATGCACAAGTGCTCTATTTACAAATGTTTGGAATTCACTAACATATACACTTTTTACCAACAAATCTGGGGAATACGGCAGCACGTTTTCAGGAAGCTCCATTTTATGTGTAAATTACTCCCAATTTTTACGTGTATTTACAAAGTTTTTATGAATGAGTTCCATTGTTTGCTGCTTGGTAAAGACAAATATGAAAGTATGTAAATACTGTATATAAGGAACATTTCCTATTAGGTTTAAAGATGCACTCTTTATGTAATATTATAGTACTGATGTATTAATATTATTAATAATAATATAATATTTGCGTTTATGTCCACTGACACTGAGCAGAGTCTGTCTGGGTTTTTAACTGTCAAAATGCAGATTAAATGAGCATCCATTTGAGACAAACCAAAAACATTGGTGGAGAGAGTACAGGCCCACAGCCTCATAAATGCAGAATGATGTACATATGGTGGAATGCTCTCAGATGCACTGAGGTTAACCAGCAAGAATTAATTGCTTCCAGAGGTTACCACAACTAAGTAAAACCCCTGATCGCTCTGTGTTGAGTAACATTCCAGCTAAACCAGCATGCCGATCATAGCTGTAATTTTCATAGCTGAATATTGATTCTGCTTGAATATAGGGAGAGGATATGAATTCATTCATGACCTAAGGCATTTAAGAATATGAAAAAGTAACTGGATGATAACTGTTGGGGGAGGGGACTGACCAACCATATTTCCAGAAAACACTGGTGTCTTGTGTGTGTGTATGTGTGTGTGTGTGTGTGTGCGCGCGCACTTCACTGTCATTAATCTTGCTGTCAAACGTTAGGTAGGAGAGATCAGTGTGGATTTCACTAGCAACCTCATTGTCTGTTCAAACACTGCAAATGCACATCAATAAAACATACATATATATCAGGGTGACAGTATGGGAATACAATAATTACATTAAAGTCATACATTTTATCAGATCGTGCACTCCATTGGAATCAAACCCATGGCCTTGCCGTTGCTACCATTCAACAATGATGCATTCGCAAAGAGGCTCTTATTGCTTTTCACTTTTATAAAGTCATATCGGTCTATTTTATCCAACCACTGTCTTATGTTCTGTATTGTGATATTAAGATTTGTTAACTAGGCAACATACACAATCAATGCTAGCTTTGAATGACTGTTGTTGAGGGTAAACATTGTAAGCATATTTTCAAGAATTTCGTTTATTTAGTTTAGTTGACTTGAATAATATTTTATTTGCACTACCTTGAGGGTTTTTGTTTTTTAATAAAACAATAATTTAACATTTTGGCCTTCAAAAGATTTAAAAATTATGTGTTGTGCATTAATGACACTGGTCTATTATTAGGTCTTGACAGTGTTTACATTCACAGATTTTCAATTCAACACAATGGCAGATTCTGATTGTTTGTTTATATGAACCCTAAACTCTTCTGCTTATGGAAAGAGCAGCTTTTAGTTTAAATGTTAGCATAGCACTGATTAACCAGCTTGAGAATGCTGACAAATGCTCCTATCAGTGCTCCTGTCAGTTTGTCTTTTTAAACATACCTAAAACTATGGCACGGAAATGTTCTTCTTATGTTGCTAAATGGTTCTAAGTTCCCCTTCTGTCACTCACTCACTAAGGGGACAGACGGGGTCTTCCTGGGACGCCAAACGTACCTGTGAACCTGAGAAAAGGCCAATGTCAAGTTGGCAGACAGAATTTGCATGCCCCGCCCCAGACATACGGGAAGGGAAAAGGGAAGCGGGACAGCGAGTCCCAGTCAGAATTTTTCTTCAGAGCCGAACGGTTGTGCAACAGCAAAGCTGTTGGCAAGAAGCACTGCTGTTGGATCTACAGCGCGTTTCCAGCTGGCATTTTCTCTCTCTACACACTGTGTAGTCCACGCCCCTGGGCGCTTCAACAGCTCTTTCATTGCCTGAAAGAGTGTTTCTCCTCCTACAAAGAGTTTATTTCCTCTAAAAGAGTTCGAGTTCCCACTCATAAAAGAGCAATACACAGCAGGCGTTGAACGTCCTTTTCAGGACGCGTCTTTTTAAAGATGTTTTTCCGTCTCTGTGTAGTTCCTGGATTCGGTTGATTTCTCTCCACTTCTGACAGTCATAAAAGCTGCCTCACGTGCCTGGGCTGCGATCACACGCAGGCAGCGTTTTATGAATGGCTCAGGTTCTCAGTGCGAGAACATAGCCATGGCAACATCTCACGGGAGAAAGCCACTTCAGCCGACCCTGTGTCGTTCCTTCTTCCCACAGGATTGAGGACGACCCGGCTGGCGATGAAGGCAGTTTGGGGATGACGACGGGCTCTGTTTCTCCGGGTAAATCCCCACTAACTACCAGCCCCCCGGCACGCTTGCTTGCTTCCATCTGAGCTCGAGATGAGTGCAGCTCACCTCGCTGCCAGCCGGCATTCTCCCTTGAGCCCCCGGAATTTAATGATGAGAGCGTCACATCAGCGTCTGATGCTGATGACTCGTCTGGGCTGCCACCTTCGGGTCTGCTCGCCCAGTCTGAGGCTGACGCGCAGATGTCCACTATGCTTTCCCGGGCTTCCACGAGCGCGAGGCTGGACTGGAAACCTCCGTCCCCCCCTCACGGCTACTCGATCGGTTCCTCGGGTCAGGGCGCCACTCTTTGCCACCCCCAGTTCCTTTCTTCCCGGAAGTGTATGACGAGCTGACGCGGTCGTGGAGGGCACCTTTCACTGCCCGGAACTGACCCCTCCGCTTGTCCGCTCTCACTACCCTGGATGGCGGGGCGGCCCACGGGTACACGGAGTTACCCCAGGTGGACAGAGCGGTTGTGATCCACTTGTGTCCCGAGAACGCCGCCACCTGGCGGGACCCCCATGGCCTGTAGAATGACGTCATCACTGACCTCGAAAGTCTACAGCGCCACCGGACAGGCCGCCTCTGCCCAGCATGCCATGGCTCTCCTGCAAGTTCACCAAGCCAAGGTATTCAAAGATCTGCACTTAGGTAGTTCCAACCCTGACATGCTACAGGAACTGCGCTCTGCCACCGACCTCGCCCTCAGAGCCACGAAGATCACAGCGCAGGCACTCGGGCGGGCGATGTCAACCCTTGTGGTCCAGGAGTGTCACATCTGGCTGAACATTGTCGAGATGTGCGACGTTGACAAGGCACGCTTCATCAATGCCCCGTCTCCCTTCGCTCAGCAGTTTTCGGCAGTGAAGAAACAAGATGGCATATCTTGCCGCGGTCATCCTGGTGGCCCCTTACTGGCCCACCAGGGCCTGGTTCTCGGATCTTACGCTCCTCGCGACCTCCCTAGAAAATTCCCCTGAGGAAGGACCTTCTTTCTCAGGGACGGGGCACCCTCTGGAACCTCCACGTCTGGCCCCTGGACGGGATGCGGAAGATCTAGTGGATCTACCACCTGCAGTCGTAGACACGATCAACCAAGCCAGAGCTCCATCCACCAGGCAACTTTACGCACTATAGTGGCGCTTGTTTGCAAATTGGTGTTCTTCTCGAGCCACAGAATCACAGAGGTGCACAGTTCGGTCAGTGCTTTCATTCCTGCAGGAGAGGCTGGAGGGGAGGCTGTCCCCCTCCACCTTGAAGGTGTATTTATAGCTGCTATTGTAGCCCACCACAACGCAGTAGATGGCAAGTCCTTAGGTAAGCATGACTTGATTATCAGGAGACTGAAACCTCCCCGGCCTAGCCCGTTCCCCTCCTGAGATCTCTCTGTGGTCCTCTCTGGCCTTCAGAGATCCCCCTTAGAACCGCTTGATTCAGTTGAGCTCAAGGCCCTCTACCTGACGACGGCCCTCCTGATCGCGTTAGCCTCCATCAAGAGTTTTGGGGACCTGCATGCGTTCTCTGTCAGCGACACCTGCCTGGAATTCGGTCCGGCACATACTCACGTTATCCTGAGGCCGCGACAGGGCTACGTGCCCAAGGTTCCTACAACCCCCTTCAGAGACCAGGTTGTGAAACTGCAAGCAAGCTGGCCCGGGAGGAGGCAGACCCAGCCTTCTCGTTGCTGTGTCCGGTATGTGCTTTGCATATCTATTTGGACCGCAGAGCTCTAGATGTTCTGAGCAGCTCTTTGTCTGCTTCGGCGGACAGCGGAAAGGGAACGCCATCTTCAAACAGAGGTTAGATCACTGGGTCGTTGATGCTATTTCCTTAGCTGATCACACCCAGGCCATGCCCGCACCCTTGCGGGTTCGAGCACACTCTACGAGAAGTGTGGCATCCTCGTGGGCACTGGCCCATGGCACCTCATTAGCAGACATCTTCAACACCCAATACCTTTGCCAGATTTTACAATCTCAGGGTTGAGTCGGTCTCGTCCCGTGTTTTATCAAGTCCGAGCCGGTAGAACTCTGTAACGCAGCACAAACGACCGGGTATTCCGCTTGCACACAGTGCCCTTCACCAAGATCATCCTGTGCGCCTTCTATCCCAGGTTAGTCACTAAGCGTCGGTCCCTGGATGTTCTCCTCCCTAGCCTTCTGGCCGGCGAATTCAGCGGAGCAATTGGCGGCCAGAACCAATACGAGTCACAGGTGCTCTGTAATGGGGTCGGGCACCACGGGCTTAGTTCCCTTCTCAGGCAAACTCCCTGTGATGTATTTCCCGCGGTATGGTCCCCCTGTCGGCGGACCCACGTTTCCCTTGGGCAGCCCCGCTGCCCCGGTCGCCATGCTGTAGAGTCCCCCCTCATTAGGCTGGACCTACCACCACGCTATTTTCCACGTACAGCTTCAAAACCCTCGTTGTGTATTTGCCACATTTTATCCCCCACTAGACTGGATAGGATGTGGCTTCCGCAGGGTCTTTTCCCCCTGAAAGAATAGGACTGGGAAAGACCACCTTCCCCGATGCGTTTCATAATGTTAAGATGGCCCCAGCCGCTTCACGTCCTATGTGAGAGACATAGTGAGAGAAAAGGCAGCGGCTGCCGGGCTTGCTCCAATGACAGTCATGTAGCACCTGTTCCCCCCCTCAGGTGTGCGGGGAACCTAAGGTCTGTATGTGACATCTCTTTGGGGGCGTTGGGGAGGGCTACGTACTCTAGCACGCAGTAGCCTGCTTGCACCTGTCTCGACAGTTCACGTAACACGGTCGGTGCGTGGTGTTTTAAGATGGTTTAGATGGTTTTTAGTCGAGTGAGTGACAGAAGGAGAACGTCATGGTTACTGATGTAACCTCCGTTCCCCGAGGGACAGAACGAGATGTTGTGTCCCTCCTGCCAGAGCACTAGACCTACCACTGTAAACGACCGTACCTTATTTTTGGCTCCTCAGTGCAAAATCCTGACTGGCACTCGCTGCCCCACTTCCCTTTATACCCGTATGTCCGGGGCGGGGCATGCAAATTCTGTCTGCCAACTTGACATTGGCCTTTTCTCAGGTTCAGAGGTACGTTTGGCGTCCCAGGAAGACCCCTTGTGTCACTTCATTCAACACAACGTCTCGTTCCTTCCCTCGGGGAATGGAGGTTACAACAGTAACCATGACGTTCAGCCATTAAACTGTACATGGCTAAAGCGTATCAGTTCTTTGAACATGGAATATGTTCAGCCAATTCACTCACGGAGCTGGTAGGTCAGTTGACATGTAATCTCTTAGCCAATCAGCAAGCAAACTCTATGTTTGAGTATCATTTAAATTGCTTCAATTGTTTGCAGGTAAGCTGGTTTCACTGCAGCATGTTACAAGAGTTTCTTTGCACTGAAACCCACCTCCTCCCCAGCATCACATCTCTAGATCATCTTATGCAGTAGCAGCATGCAAGCACCACCTCTTTCAATCAGATAGATATTTTGTTTGGATCAAGATCAATTGGATAATTTTTTCCAAATGAAGTGTTTAAAGTTTTACATTTCCATAAAACTTTATAATAATGTTGTATTTGTTAACATTAATTAATGCATAAGGAAAGAATGAGTTTGAGCCCATGCATCTTATCTTTATATGAGAAAATTAAGTTACTCTTGATAGCACAAATGGTTTGCAGTTCCTTTGTTCATCCATCCATCCATCCATCTCCTATAGCCGCTTGTCCTATGTAGGGTTGCAGGTAGTGTTGGAGCCTATTCCAGCTGTCTCAGACCGAAGCCAGGGAAACATCCTGGAAAAGTGGCCAGTCCATCACAGTGCAACACACACGGTCATACATATTCATACTCACTCACACCTACGGGCAATTTAGGGTCTCCAATTAACTTAACCTGCATGTTTTTGGACTGTGGGGGAAACCGGAGCACCCGGAGGAAATCCACACGAACACAGGGAGAACATGTTAACTCCAAATAGAAAGGACTATTGACTCGAACCCGGGACCTTCTTGCTGTGAGGAGGCAGTGTCAAGAGTTGAGAACACAATACAATGGGGGAACAAAAAAAGAAAATCCCCAAACAATGTCGTATAGCTTGCAAATCTGAAGCCTAATATCTTACAGCGTTTCGTTCAATGTAAGCGCAGCGTAGATCTAGCGGGAAGCCTAATATCTTACAGCGTTTCGTTCAATGTAAGCGCAGCGTAGATCTAGCAGGAAAATTAGCAGCTGTACATCATCTAACCATTAGCTAGGTAAATCCTAGCCAATCACATGTAAGCCATTGCTTTGCTCTGCTCACAATCTATCACATTGCTGTTTCAGTGTGCTAATATGGCAACCTCCACCATCCCACCACCACCAGTTGAGTCCCGTCCTGCACAGGGTTAAGCTCCTCGCCTGCCTCCTATCTCTGGCAGGATCTGATGGTTCTGAGTACAACTTCTTCGGACTGTCAGATGGGGCTTACACCAAAGAGAGACATTACAGTCCTGTGTTATATTCATCAAATAAATGTAATCTAAAACTTTACTTAAATCTGCGAGTCTTCCTGATAGAAATAAAAAATCGGAACCAGAATATTTACATTCATTACGATTCCCATTTTGATATGCAGTATAAGAAACAAAAGAACATTAATATAGCATGTAAATGTTCAAAGGACTCTGATGCTGAGGTTTTCTCTTCTGCAAACTGATTGATTTGCATGAGTTCTAATGTTTGTACCATCAGAAGTGCTGCATCATGCTCTTTAAGGTCATCTCTGCATACAAAAGATATGAAATGGTGGAGATGACATTTTCTGCTCAAAGACAAAAAGCGAAGCCCTTTTTTCACCATTATTATCATGTAATTTCAGTCCATAGTAAGTCGGTGCTGCCACTGGGATGTGCAGCTTTGTCTTATGTTTTATTCTACCTGAAATTATGAATGATTAATATTTGACACATTTAACCACAATACAAGGAAATAAAACAGGCTTTTTAACCCTTGTGCATCAATTAAAAAAAGTTACACATAGGTTCATTATGGACAAAAATGTCCATGTCCAAAAACTGTCATAAAAATATTATAGATTTATATTTTTTTCCACTTTCACTGACATAGTTTTTTTAACCAGCATCAGCTCTAATCATAATGACCAAACATTCATTCATTTTTAGAATTTTAACCCTTTAAACGCTGGTTTGTTTACATAATGCCACTGTTGTTTTTTTAGGAAAAAATGAAAAATAGTAATTATTTTCAATTTAATAGATGCTAAGCAGAATTTTTTTTCTTTGATTATTAGAGCCTCGGATATGTCAATGATTAACAACGACATTCATTTTGATGCTTTCATATTTTTTATGCAGCATCAGATTTAAAAAAAAGCTACCACTCAGGTCCATAATGGACAAAAATGGCCATGTCAAAAAAGTGTCATAAAAATATTATAGAATAATATTTTTTCTACTTTCACTGACTTATATTTTAACCAGCATCAGCTCTAATCATAATTACCAAACATTCATTTATTTTCAGAATTGTAACACTTTAAACGCCGGTTTGTTTACATAATGCCACTGTTGTTTTTTATAAAAAATATAATAATTATAATTATTTTCAATTTAATAAATGCTAAACAGAATTTTTTTAATTTTTATTATTAGAGCCTCAGACACATACAAACCACACTCTGAAATCCATACCAACACACTCACATAATTATATATTCATAATGTATCTAATTGGCTCTATAATATGCATAAGCCAAAAACAGCAGAAAACAACAACAAAAGCGATGATATGCCAAACCTGAAAAAATGGCACGATCTGGTAAAAAATATTTAAAATGTAAATTTTGAAGCCTTGCCAACATAATGAAAGCATGTTAAACAAGATTGCATAATTTTATAGTTAAATGGCACTGGGATTAAAAATCGCAGTTTTAATGGGTTTCAATGTGCCATTTTTGTCCAAAACGACGCTAAGAGGGAGTATTTTGTGTAACTAGTGCAAAAAATATTTTTTTAAAGAAAATAGGGTGAAATATTAAAATTCCAATAAAAATTCACACCTGTGGAAAATTTTATGCAGTTAGCATTAACACAGACAAAGTTATCAAAAAAACAAAACTGAAAAAGCCAAAAATGTCCACAAGGATGCACAAGGGTTAATCTAGAAATCTAGAAAATCTAAAAAGACATCAAGTGATGTTTACATTAGTTCAATTTGTAGAGGTGAGATTAAATTGTATGCAAATGTATGGTGTTTTTTTCCAATCGAGTATCCTGAGTCCTCTATTGAAACAGCATCTTATGCGATTATCAATATTATTTTTAATTTAAAGCTGATGTGTTTTTTTCTCACCTTCTGTAGACTTGTGGGGTTCAGTTGTGTTTTATCAATGATCTTCACTGCTACCTGCAACATAAACACAGTGTTACTATTAAATGTGTATATTTATAGATTCATATAATATCCCTGTGGCCTGTAGATGTTATGATTATCTCAAGGCTCCAGGGTGTCTATGTCATCATCTCTCAAGCGTCACAGCAGAACGGCTCTGTATCTTATGTAATGTGGAATCTCTGGTGGTTCTGAGAGGGAGTTCTGACATTCAGGCCGTAAATTATGCAGGCTGTTTCAAGTGCGAGGTAAGTGCCTGCTTTCACACATCCTCGAAGCTTTCAGGTTTGTATCGGGTTAACCGGATGAACCTTCTTCATCTGACAGGAAAACATTACCAGGATACTAAACACACATCTGGAGGCAAAGCAATATCTTTCGATATCCAAGGTGAATCAAGGAGTTTGGATGGGAAAAATCAATCGAGTATACGGTACAAATAACAAATTTCACTTTCAAAACTAGTTTGTTACCTCAGTGGATTTTTTACTCATTTAAAACTTTTCCAACTAAACTCGAATTTGATGCGCAATGATACATTTGAACAGAAACAATGGATTACTTTGGAGCCTTTCATACTGAAAGTACTAGAGTAAAGTGATAAGAAGTTATTTAAAGTCACTCTTTTTTTAGGTCAAGAGCTATTTTCTACATTGCAAGTAAGAGTTGTTTTATGTGAAAGCAAACTTATCCAGGCCTAAAAATATTGATCATACATGTGGATGAATAGCTGATGTATAAAACTAAAGATTAGTCATGAATACATAAATACATAAAACAACATAAAACTAAAATATAACATGGTTCACTATGCCAGACATTATTTTGACCCTAAACTTGAAATATGACTACTGACTGTGCTAGAAAGAAAGAAACCACTGTACTCTACTGATCATCAACATGTGACATAATTAACTGCACCAGTTTTTAATGATACAGCCACATCCCGGAAAAGCACATTTCCGGTAAAGTGCAGGACAAGCAAACTATTGACATCAGCAGACCAGCAAAACAGACAGTTTGTCAGATATTTTAAGTAGGGTCCTTCACCTCTCGTCCTGTTAAGACATGGCGAGCGAGTTTGACTTTTGCAAAGTTGCCTTTGCCGATGGTTTTGAGCAGTCTGTAGTTGCCGATGTGAGGCTGTTCCTCTGTGATGGACGCCACGGAGTTTCGACTGCGCGGGAGACTCTGGCGACTCGCTGATTTTGTGGGTGGTGCTGGTGTGTCCGTGTAGCCATCGACAGATGTGTGCTGAAAAACAAAAGTAAAGGGTTTTAAAAATGAAGTTTTGCATACAATCAGAGAACTTGGGAGCGGGTATTCCAAATGTATATGGAAATTACGTCAACCAATATTGTAAATTATTAGTTTCACTTCATCACAACAAATAAAATATGATGAAATCGACCTCATTCAGTCAATTTTGGCGCCACTCTGTTAACATTTCACCCCAAGACTTGAGCTCACACATGATCATACGTGTAACAACACTTCCAGCTTCGGCCACTGGGGACAGTGATTTGAATTTCAGCAAGCAAAGGCCGATTTTAGCAGCAAAACTTTTGCCGAATTCAGTGTGATTAGTCTGCATTACGTCACATCTTACTGTTTTGTCAGCATCTCGCGTCATGAGTGTTAAGTTTTTAAAATGATATGCCTAGTAAAATATAGTTATAACTTTTTCAAACGCATCTTGAAGAACCCCTGCATTCTGATCCATTATGTTTCACTTCATCCACCTATTTATGGATGCAAAACATCGCTCCTTAAGGACATCGTTGGCTGGTGTCTGGTGGGCGTGAACCTAAACCAGCATTAAAAGGCCTTCTTAAAGGGATAGTCCACCCAAAAATTTTTATTCTGTCAATATTTACTCATCTCCTTGTCGTACCAAGTCTGTTTTACTTTCTATCTTCCAACAAGTCTTTTTGACATAAAATGAAATTGAATAATGACTCTGGGCTGTCAAATATGTACCAAAATGCTAATTAAATTGATAAAACTGATGATTACATTTTGATTTTGATTTCTACAGTAACATTGCATTGTCCCTTTTAAAAACTAACATGCAATTGATGATTTGACAATCCATTTGCTCTGCAATCTCAAGGCTAAATTGTAAATATTAAAATGAATAGGCATCTTTGTATTCATTTATTAAATATTGGCAGAAAAAAAAAACCCTCCGTAGTCAAGGTCCCTAAAGGACAAAAACCTCCATATAACCACAGTCAAAGTACTAACTGTGTCATGAAGTTTGGTCATGAGACATACAAGAGACAATGTTTTTTTGTTGTTGTTGTTGTGATTAACATGTTTTATTGATTCCCAAATAAATACAAAATAAAGCACAACATAAATTAACAGAATCAGAACCGATGAGGTTTGACATTATTGTCCTGTCGCCATATTTGATTTGTGCTCTCTTTATAGGAGTTGAACAATGATTTGATTTGAGAGAAAATAACGACATCAATTTAATTTTATTAATCATACAAAGTCATTGTTTTGCTTCAGAAGATTTGTACAATTGTGCACGAGTCCGATTGACTACTTTTACTGCGGTTTTATGGTCTTTTTTGGAGCTTGACTTCCCAGAGTCACTATTGAATTTCATTATAAGGCAAAAGTCTGTGTGAAGATTTTTTTAAACGTTTCCTTTTCTGGAAGAAAGAATATACAAGATTTTGCTCATCCCTAACCTGCGTTACGACTCTTGCTCAATCAGACAATCAAATGAATGTGGCGTAATAAACACAGGCACCAGTAACCTCGGCTCATCCGCAGTGCTATTGCAGTGGTCGGTGTACAGAAGCTACAGGAGAGAGTGAGAGAGCCGAGAGACCTTCAGTCTAAACCACAGAGAGCACTTACAGCAGAATGCATTACAGCAGAGCGCTGGGACCACTAGACTGAGGCTTCATTTCCCTGAGCCTGTGGATATTTGAGATGTTTCGGCCATCACAAAAAGCTCTTTTTGAAACAGAGATCCCTCTGGACATAACATCATAAAATAATATGAAGGTTTTCAGCAAGACAAAAAAAAATGAAAAAATGAAAAATATGAATAAGGATTTAGAAGAAAATTAGACCTGGCTGTTTTTAACACAATATTAAGTGAGTAGTGACAGATGGCTGATTTAATGGCCAGGGGTTAAATTATGGGTGTAAACACGCAAACAACCCAAGCCTCTCAAAAAAAATTATTTTTAGAAATTGTAACTAAAAATTCACTCCAATGAAATGGTACAGAAAGCTGCGAATGTGTCTCTTAAAATAGCACAGGTTTTAGCCTTGACAATCCTGTAGGGGGTTATGTCCTTGTACATTGAAATATGATTTAAAAAAATTGTGCACTGAATTCGAAAAGAAAAAAAGGTTGGGAGATGCACAAATAATGTACAAGTACCAATAATGTTAACAGTTCTTTGTACATCCATTGAAAAATTATATTTTAAGTATCACATTCAGGGGGTCTGGGTATCTATGGTATCTATATGGTTCGCAAGTTCGAATCCCAGGGTGTGCTGAGTAACTCCAGCCAGGTCTCCTAAGCAACCAAACTGGCCCGGTTGCTAGGGAGGTTAGAGTCACATGGGGTAACCTCCTCGTGATCGCTATAATGTGGTTCTTGCTCTCGGTGGGGCACGTGGCGAGTTGTGCGTGGATGCCGCGGTGCATGGCATGAAGCTATGGGCTGAAATATGTGCCACCAGAAACTGAATTTGAACCATTATATTTGAATTTGAATGGCTAAACTTGAATAATTGCATTGAAAAACTGAATTTGAATCACATCATTTGAAATTGTATTGTTTAATTAAAATTGAATTTATTCAAAAACTGAATCTGAATTGTATCATTTGAAATTGAATTTATTCGTTTGGAACTGAAGTCCAATAAAATTTGATCCTCTCTATATATCTTCACATTCACTTCTCACAATTCAGATTCAGTTCTCAAATTCAATTTCAAGTTACTGAGACAGACATCCGGGTAGTTGGATGCCGCTCCGTGTCTCTCCTGACAGCTCATCTTTACAGACTGATCGAAGACGATTATTAGACGATCGAAGGTCTCATATAATATTAAATTATATAATTATAGGTCAAATATTATTTACATATTGTTAGTAAGTAATACAACAAAGCACGACGTATTGCATAACTACAAATCACCGCGAGAGCTTTCTAATATCGCGCCACTGAGTGACGTCTGTACATCCGGGTCAGAGAGCACCTGTCCATCAAAAGCTCACTATCCAATCAGAGTAGATCACTGTTAAGCCCACCCCCACGAGAGGTTTGTCTCAAAACAGCAAACGAAAAACTGCGAAGCGTAAGCGAAATCTGTGGCAATGTATTCAGAATCCACGATTTACGAAAACGAATCTTTGAAAAACATTAACAAAAAATGAAGCATATTTGAAGAGCCTGTTAAATTAGTGCGACTGAGTTCATTTTTTCATTTTAATTGTGTTTTCTTCTTTTGTAATGGAATATTTTTCATAGTTTCTGAAAAAGTTACGTTCAGTTTTATAAAGTTACATTCATTATTATTGACACAATCGTAATTCCATAGTTTCATGGCAGGTAACGTACTGTGCTCCAAAACATTGGTGCTGATTGGCCCAAGAGGAGTCCTATGCGCCAATGAACGCTATCTATCGATCTGCGCTCGATTGATCTTCCTTCATCCTCCAACTACCCGGATGTCTGTCTCAGTAACTTGAAATTGAATTTGAGAACTGAATCTGAATTGTGAGAAGTGAATGTGAAGATATATAGAGAGTTTAATTTTCAGTGAGGATCAAATTTTATTGGACTTCAGTTCCAAACGAATAAATTCAATTTCAAATGATACAATTCAGATTCAGTTTTTGAATAAATTCAATTTTAATTAAACAATACAATTTCAAATGATGTGATTCAAATTCAGTTTTTCAATGCAATTATTCAAGTTTAGCCATTCAAATTCAAATATAAATGGTTCAAATTCAGTTTCTGGTGGCACATATTTCAGCCCATATGAAGCCTCCATGCAGGCTAGGTCTCCGAGGTAACCCGCTCAACAAGCCACATGATAAGATGTGCGGATTGACTGTCTCAGACGCGGAGGCATCTGAGATTCGTCCTCCGCCACCCAGATTGAGGCGAATCACTATGCCACCACGAGGACTTGGGAATTGGGCATTCCAAATTGGGGAGACATTTTTTTTAAATAAAATATAAAATATCAGATATCAAATTCGGATTGTTCAAATGAAGATAACTGTTAATCACAATATCGCTATTTTTACTACGGTGTGCATCGTTTTCAAAATGTTCATCTTTTTTAAGATTCATTTTCTATTTTTTAGAAAGTAAATTTTTTGTGTGTGAGAAAATATAATAGTAAATAAATGTAAATGTAATTTTTTGCAGTTTTATGTGCAAGTCCTTTATTAAACTATAAAATTGTGTGGCCTCATACAGCAATATACCGGCCACGTACGACATCGTGAATTAACAACCACATCCATCGATCACTTAAGAAAACTGTGCGTGTCGTGTGATTTCATGGGGTCTTTAATGCCTCACAAAAAGCACAATCTTAAAACTATTCAAAACTAAACAAAGGACAGACATAAAAGAAGCTGTAGCCAGAATTCATTGAATAGAACAGTTTATTATTGTCAATCACTGCTGAGTCACTTGTACAGTAACATGCTGCGATTTTCCTGAACTGAGAATGACCTGCACTATAATACAATAAAGCTCAACTAGAACAATGTCTCTGTCATTGATATGTCATGCCAATCTACGTAACACTAGAGAAAAGAGCTGCTCCACCGCCTTTGCTTTCACTGCAGCTCCTCTACTGTTCTACTGGCACATGATTAAGGTAACCCAATAAACATCTCATCCATCAACCCCAGTCAATATGCTGGCGTTACTGCATAACAATAAAGGTTCGGTTTAGACCAAGTGTTCTGGTTTCAATACAAGTTAAGCTATTGACAGAATTTGAGGCAAAATGTTGATAGCAAAACAGCCTAATTTCAATGCACGTATGAATTTCGTATGAGTTTATTGTCAGAAAAGAGCTATATACAGTAAGTGTAATGTTCATTCATTCATAAATAAATAATCTGACATTTGTATTGCAGAAATAATGACGAAATAATGAGTAACCAAGAATTCACAGACACTTCCTTTCTTAAAATAAAGAGTTGGATAGGAGGCTAGATAAAATGATATGCCTGTATTGTATCAATTTAAAATTCTGTTTGTTTATTGGTTGGTCATACCCTTTCATATGAGCCAAGTCCTGTGATATCTTACGATTATGCAACAGTAGTTCTCGTTAGATGTCTCATGTTGAGTTGTCTAAATAGCCCTTGAGGTGGGACTACTTTTCTAGGTGAAAGACTATATGTTACGGACAACCTTCATTATGCACCAACCCTTTGGATTTAACTGCATTTCAGCATAAATTTGTCATAAAATTGTATCTGATCTTCAATTAAATAACAGCAATAGATAAACACAGTCTGCCTTAACAAACATCACACAAACAATGACACTTTCATGTCTTTATTAAACCCAGTATGCAAACATTCACAGTGCAGGGAGGAAAAAAGAAGCATTGGATCTAATCAAATCTCTCAAATCAAATATGGTGACTACGGTGCAGCTCTGACGTCACTTTAGTCATAAGACACTCGAGTTGAGGTTATTGACATCAACTCAGTAGTCATTAAGAGTATTTGCATTGCATTGTATTGAAACATCGGAAAAAAAAATGAACATCTACAAGGCCAGAGAGGGCCAGAACTCCTTAAGAAACCCCTTAAGTTAAGAAAAACCTTAGTTACAAATAAGACTCTATCACAGTGAGATTCAATGTTGTTTTATAGAGGTAAGTCTATAAAGTCTAGTTGAATAATTTGGCTCATTATCTTGTTTAATAAATTAAGGTCACGCATCACTTAAACAAGGACAATTGGCAAGTTCTGACCAGTGAAGGCTAACTAATTTTGATATCAATGCACACAGAATCTCACAAGCAAAATACTGGCATTCAGTCAGAGCAAGAAACCTATTAGAACGAGCTTGCAGAGCTTTGAAGAAACACAAGCCCACACCAGGGACAAATTTGGCAGCTTCACTCGAACCAAAATGTCTGCAATGATGACTTCTCAGAACTCACAGAAAGCACCATGCTGGAAAAACACCTTGCGCTAGCCTAAGGTGGTTAGTTGGTCTCCCACCCTGGTCAGGCTGGTCTGTTTTCATGGATTTAGAGGGGTTTTGGGCAAGATTGAACTGGTCTGGCTGGAAGACAACATGGTTGACCAGCTAAACTAATTAAATGCCAGCTTGGACAAGTTATGAGACCAGCTTAAACCAGACCAGCATGCCACCTTAGACTGATTTAAGCCAAAGTTAATAAATATTTTAGGGATGCACCGAAATTAAAATTCTGGGCCGAAACCGAAAATCCAGGATGCACTTGGCTGAAAACCGAAACCGAAATTTACTTTTTTTTTTTTTTTTACCTATTCAAGAAAAAAAAATTTTTTTGTGTATAATTGTATTAACATTATACTTTTTCATTAATTTCATGAATTTAATGAATCTGAATTGAAATACTACAAACCAATAAAATAAATCACACTTTTATTGAAAGTAACACACCAATATTGGACAAAAAATATATTAAAACATTATTAAATATTATTCTTCATTCAGTTCTGTAAAAATCTAATTTTACAGATTTTATTAACAATTATCCAAATAATGTAAAGTTTTAGAAAACTATTATATGCACAACAACAGTCAAGTAATGAACTTAGCTAGCATCTTTGAAAAAGTTTAAATATGCAACAGTAATTTTAATTAAAACAAAAAGGCAGAACACAGAATGGCAGAGGGCCTCTATTCCACTGATCTATATATAACTATAATATATAATTATATATATAGATCAGTGCTCTATTCTGTTTATGTAAACATATGTACACTTTAAGTGAACATTATTGTGCAAAACAGCAGTAATTGAACTAAATCCAACCTCAACTGTAAACGACTGATGTATCCTCAAGTGAAGAACAAGTGTAATGTAATTGCTATACACATCATATTGGACCGCTTTCTATTTAACTACAAGTGACAGGTTTCTCTTCAAGAACAAAAGTTGCTAAACTTAGCTCATCAAGAACATGAGATGCTGCACTGAACAGTCTCTCTCTGGTGCTTGGGCAGATAAATACCTGTGCGCAATCCGCGCAAGCAAAGGAAAGCGGTCTTTGTTTATGCGACCGTAGTCAAGGGGATTGTCGCTTCTGGCGTAGTTCAGCTAGATACGTCTCAAGTTGTGGTGTAGCTGCACTAGTTGTGGCAGTGCTCTGGATCGGGGTGCTTTCCTGTAGAATCTCTTGCTGTACTCTGTATACATATATCTTGAAAGTTCTGCTGAACAAACACTGCAGATCTCAAATGTGATGTCCTTATCAGAAACTTTGAAGAATTTCCACACCGCTGACATGATCGGCCTTTGTTGGGTAGCGCCGTGATAAGGGCTAGATCGATCCAGATTGAAATCTGAGCACTGAGGGGCGGGGCGATGAGGTATTTTCGGCTCATATTTTCGGCCTTTTTTCTCTTTCGGCCGAAAACCGAAAGTGCCATTTTCGGCCGAAAATTTTCGGCGGCCGAAATTTCGGTGCATCCCTAAAATATTTACATTAGGTTTTATTTCTATTTCATTTTCAATTTGTCCTTCCAATTTAGTTTGGTTTTCATTAGTTTTCAATCTGTATTTGTTAGTTTTCCTTTAGGTTTATTGTTTTCAGTGTTTTTCAGTTTCAGTTTAGTTTTACGTAATTTTATATTTTAGTTTTGTTATTTTAGGGCAGACATATTTTAGTTTTGTTATTTTAGGGCAGACAAAGTTAATGCGTGGCAAACACGTATGACTGAAAAAGATTTAACACAGTTACATTTTTTGGCAGCATCTGAAATCTAGTGGTATTTTCATGTAGGTTGATAAGTTTGATAATATATTTGACAATTTACTGTATATCAAAAATAAAATATTAAATAAAATAATCATTTAAATAAAAATAAAAACTGAAAGTAAACTACAATACATTTTCATGACTTATTTAATTTATTATGTTAACGATAATAGTTTAATTTCATTTTAGTTTTCATTAACCAAAATAACACAGCAGAGAGTCGTGTTGTTAAATTCCTCATCTTGGGACATGTCCACTGTTCGCAGACGTGCACTATCAATAATGATACTGGACTCTACACTGTCACTTTTAAAACTTGATTTTGCACTGATCTCTCCAAAATCATCACTTGCACTGTCACCATATTCTTTGACAATTATTTTGGTTGTTTATTGTTATTTATTTGTATATATGTATATTTTGTAGTAGTACTATTTATTGTATCCTGTCTTGTCTATAGTCTGTGGAGAAGCATTCAAGCAAGAATTTCATTGTACCTTGTACATGGTACTTGTACATATGACAATAAACATTGAACTGAACTGAAAATCAGCATTTCAGGCAAACTTGGCTGGATTTCTCCACCTCATCACCACACCAGTATTTGGACCGTTAGGTATCCTCAATAAGTCACTCCTCATGCCCCAAGAAATGAAACTGGTATCCACATTATATTGTGTTTTGGGCACAATGGCAAAAAACCCAATCCAGGCTTTGACCATCTGCATTTAGAGTAACTGGTGACTCAGCAAAGTATCGAATGATTCAAACACATGATACCAAATGCTGCCCAGGAGCAGATTCAGCACTTTCAGAGAGCTAATATACAGGCCTAACTGAGTACTGTAAAATACTGCACTTAAATTATCAGTGGTGTTTGCTAAGGCAAGCATCAGCAGGTTGAAAGTTTTGCTGCTGAATTCAGTCTTTGCTTGCTAAAATTCGAATCATTGCCCGAGTGGCCACAGCTGGAAGTGTTGCTGACCGTATGGGCATGTGTGAGCTCCGGTTTCTGGTGAAATGTCCACAGAGTGGCACCAAACGAAAGTTGTATTTTTTGTTGTAAATTATGTAATGTTAGGAATGTAAGGAATGCCTATTTTATTAACCCTTCACCCCTAACCTAAAACCCTAAAATTTAATTTTGAGTGAAAATGCAACCTCCAAATGCAAGTGAACACAATTATTTTAATTGTTTCCATGTGACCAGAGACCACGTCTGGGAGGTTACTCAAACAATACACTATTAGTAGTGCTAGAGTAAAACATTTTAAAACTTAATGCACTAATTAATGCAAAAAATGTCTCGGTTACTGTCATTCCCTGATGGAGGAAACAAGATGTTGTGTCCCCAAAGTGGGTCGTGGAAGTGAGCGCATTGGGCACATAGCCTGGTCGGGGTCTCAGGAACACGTCAGAGTAACGTGGACCGAACTCCAGACATGGTTTGCTGACAGAGAACGCCCTACCCTGTTGATGGAAGTGAGCGCAGTCAAAAGGGCAGTTTTCAAAGAGAGTGTCATTAGCTCAACTGACTCTAGGGGCTCAAATGGAGCTCCCCGTAGGCCCCAAAGGACCACGGAGATGTCTCACGAGGGGATGAGATGAGATCTGGGAGGATTCAACCTCCTCACGCCTATCAGGAACCTGATGATCAAGTGATTCCCCAACTCCCAGGACCAATCGTCAAGCCGTAAGTGCTCTGGGGTGGGTGGAGGGTTCCACTCCAGCCCGACACTCGCGGCGGCCCGGGCAAGCATGGCAGTCAGCTCCGCGTCGGCCTCAGACTGGGCCAGCACACACGAAGGAGCTAGCCCAATAGAGTCCGACATCACCAAGGCGCTCACCGATACAGTAATCGAAATCTCATCCATCTCGCAATCTCTGAAAGAGACATTAGGCTGAGGCTATTTGTCTGTCTCATCCCAGAACTGGACTTCCAATCGAACGAGCGTGCTGGAGAATGAGCGGTCCGTGGGGGATTACCCAGCGGAACCGAAACCATTGGTGCCCCAAAATGTCCTCCAGCGTCAACTTCAGGGGAAGGCTGAAGTGGCTTTCCTCCGGAAGAAAGAAAGTTGCGAACCCAACGTTGCCATGGTGATGTTCTCACAATGACAATTTGAAACATACAAAACACTTCCTCAATGTGTTTATGGCCCAGGCATTCGAGGCAGCGATCGTGACCGTCAGAGGTGGAGAGGTAACGGCCGCACCCAGAAACAACAAGAAGACAGAAGGGCATCTTTAAATAGACGTTCACGTCAATGTGTTTTGCTCTAATAGAGGAAAATATACTCTTTTGCTCAGAATATTTACACTTTCAGTGCTGTCGAAGCGCCCAGGGTGTACTCTGCACTGATCCTACAGAAGGAGAGAAAGCCACTGGAATGCGCCGTATATCCAACAGCATACCCTTCTTGTTAAGAGGTGAATTGACCGGTAGTGGAATTCAGCTCGCTGACACACAACCGCTCACCTCCGAAGAAACAGTCTGAATGAGTGGATGCATTCCAGCTCCTTTTATACCCGTATGTCTGGGGGAGTGGCATGCAAATTCCACTCGCCAAATCTCATTGGCCTTTTCTCAAAGATCTGAGGTGTTTGGGGCTCCCAAGCGCGACCCCTCGTGTCACTACATCGACACAACATCGAGTGAGTGGGGGATGGCGCTTGTCAATAATTAGTCTCAACGAGGTTGATTCCAAGCTACATTCGGAAGCAACGTGCCGATTTTCCATGTGATCATCATGTTGCACAGATTGTGACAAGTTCAGTGACAAAATCCAGTTGGGAGTAATGTTGATTATAAATGTCCATTTAAAACCAAAAAATATAAATGAACTTAATCTAATTCAAATTGTTTATTTTACTTACTATTTTTGTTTGCTCTGCATTTTTATTTTTAAACTATTTCATTATTAGCTTTGTATAAAACATGCAATAAACTGAATGGCTGCACATGTAAGGTGTTCCCAATCGCACACATCCACACTAATCCATTTTTGTTGAAAAATTAGTTTTCAGTTTACTAATGCAACTGTTTTTTCAAAGTCTGCAGTGATGGAGAGAAACCAGCTATGGCCTAAATATAGCAAAATTAATGCGTTTTCAAACAGAAAATATATTAGGCCACATCCACACTAATACATTTTTGTTTGAAATCTCAGCTTTTCAGTTTGTTAATGTCATCGTTTTCCAAAGTAAGCGGGAACAGAGAGAACATTTTCTAAATGCTCTATTTTCGGAGACAAATGACATTCAAGTGTAAATGAGATTCCTAAATGTAGTGAAATTAATGCATATTTGGAAGCTCAATTTTCATATTCCTATCAGCATCATTTCCAAAAATATGCAGTAATGGAGAGCGTTGTCGAAACACCATTTTCGTTGGAGGAAAACTCTGTTCTAGTGTGGATTAAGAGCTGGAAATATAGGGAAATCAATGCATTTTCAAAGTCCAAACAAAAACTTATTGTCGATATGGCTTTAGAAGGCAGCTACCTATATAGGCAATAGAAAGCAAGGCAGTACACTAGGTTTGGAAACAGAACTGAAGTCTGAACAAGAGTCACAGAAAGAGTGAATACTGAAAGCAAGATAGATGAAACACACCAGCGGCAGTTTAACAGGCTTTCATGATACAGTGCTGGCATTTCAGTGTTAGCATGACAATGAACACACTGCCTGGACACGACATTCCGAGAAAGTACAATCTCCTTACACACATCCCCCTCTCCTCACACACACACACACACACACACACACACACGCTGATCTCTTAAAAAACACTCCTTCCCTCGCAGCCTTTCCACTGTTATGTAACTGTTGTAAAAGTTAAAGTCTTCCAATGAGCATCTGTGAGCTCTCTAAATCACTCTCTCTGTGTGGACATCTAAATCCTGAAAAATACTCTACACCTATAGTTCTCAACTGCTTTTGCGTCAGGACTGACATTTTACACTGGATATCAAGTGGTGACCAAACTCAGAACCAAAATTGTCTTTCGTATAAAAGTAAATTAGTCAATAAGTTAGTCAATAAAAAGATAAAAATGAATCAAATGAATTTGACTACGTGATATGCAAATAAATGTACCGAATTAATCGCAATTAATCACATATATAAACATTTGCTGAGAAAGACCCTCAAATAACAATAATTCAACATATAATTATTAAACATTATAAATAGTTATATTTAAATCATTTTAATTATGATATCATAAATATAATAATTCAGATAATTCAAATGCATTACATTCTTGTGGCAGACAAGTAAAGCACTGATAAGACAAAAATACATTATTTATTTTCATATTATTGAACAGCCTATCATTGACTACAGTTCACAGCAATCCATTCTGAAATTGAATTCTTCCGAGGCAGATTTATTACAAGGGATTTTCCAAGGATGCATCAATATACACATGCGTCATACGGACACTTTTGGAGCATCTCTCTTTGGTTGCATTGAGTCATAAACACAGAATCTTAAGGTTGCTGTGTCTAGTTAAAGATATTTTGAAACTTAGAAAACACATCTATATTGCCTATATAGCTGGAGTTTCACTTACTGCCCCCTGCTGAAAACAATTGCTACTTCTTTTTTAACACATTATATTTTTACAAAATGAATCACACTGAATGAACTTGTTAAATCGACAGCCTTTCAAATCAAACAATAGGGCTATGTAAAAAAAAATATAGATTTTCCAATTCATCTCTGATTGTTCTTTTACTTAAATACTTACTCCAGTTTTAAATAGCAGTTTTTAAAATGTTTAATTTTAATGGCTGCTACTAGAGCTGGGATAAAATGTACATTTTCTGATCAATCCTGATCCCGATATCGATTCTTAACATCGTAAAACAGATCTTTTACTTTTCCTATAAATTTTACTTCAGTTCTGGGTGTGTAGATTATTATATATTTTAAATAAAAAGCAACTGAACTGTATATTTTGGACCGTGCATGTTGTAATTTTTTTTAAATAGACTTGTTAATGTACCAAGTTAGGTTCCCTGTATAATTTACAGCATTAGCAGGGAGATGTTTTATTTTTTTCATATGTATGATAACTTCAATTGCATAAATGAAATATACACAAATGAAAAATAATCCAATCAAAAACATGTCAGAATCAAACTGAGAGCTTGTGAATCAAAATCAAATCAAATTGGGAAATCGATATTGATATACATTTTTGCATGAACTATCCATTTAATGTTACCATGAACGTCACCAGCCCAACAATATGCAAAATTATTAGTGTGACATAAAAATTCAGAGTTCAACAATTGACAGTTTTGGTTTCTATATGTGAAGTTGGTGAGTTGTGCGTGGATGCCGCGGAGAATAGTGTGGGCCTCCATGTGCACTAGGTCTCCGTGGTAACACGCTCAACAAGCCACGTGATAAGATGAGCGGATTGCCTGTCTCAGACGTGGTGGCAACTGAGAATCATCCTACGGCACCCGGATTGAGGTGAGTCACTACACCACCACGAGGACTTGGAAAGCATTGAAAATTTTGCGATCGGTAAAGCATTCAACTGATCATTTTCAGAAAGATAGATGGTGCTAGATTGTTATTTTTGGTGAGCATTTAGCTGTCAATCATTTGTTGTTTGTTTACCATGAAACTGCTCTTTGAGATGGGCTTGGGGGGATAATTTTGGGGGTTACAGACACACTGACGGGGGCCCCCACAAAAAGTTTTGTTTAGGGCCCCCAAAAGTATAGGACCAGCACTGCTTTAGCGTCGTCACCTGTTGGATTGATTTTGGTAACTGTAACGGCTCCTGACACGTGATCCAGAGCTCATATTTTATTGGTTAGGGCATTTCATTGCTGGGTGAAGAAAAAAAATGTACACACCCACCATAAAAAAAGATTTGCTTTGTCGGTGCGTGAATGTTCGCTCAAGGTTTGTCCTGGGCGGGAGGAGAGAAAGTATGTAATAGTATATAGAGTTATACATTTGAATAGATGTTTGTAGAAGCGCTTGCTTCATGGTTATCAGAGCTGCGTGGCAAGGTGTTTGCGGAATGATTTATGAACGAGTTCACTTGCAGCGCCAAATTCAGTTCGGGTCTGTTCGGACAGAAGCTGTATACAGCCGTAGTGAGCTGTAGTATGGTCAGAGCAGATGCTGCTGCGGCAGCGAGCTCATGCTAAAATGTCTACACTGGTCTTGTGGCGCTACGTTTGAAACTGGCAATTTTAGCTTTTAAAAACTGGCCCCATTCACTTCCATTGAAAGTGCTTCACTGTAACTGTGATTTTTTGCTTTTTGTTAAATAAAGGAGAGATGCATCGAAATTCTTTTTTTGTGGAAATCAACGTCACAAATGCTGTTAACTCCCCTTAACATCTTTTAACCCCGAAATGTTCCTTTAAGCTAATGCATCATTTCTGTTTTCAAATATTTTTGAGTAAATTAAAATTATTTTGTTTAAAATAGACATTTGTTTCAATTCATCCATTTTGTTCACATATTCGTTATTTTTTTTTATTAATTTGTATAAAAAAAAGTGTTTGTTTCACTTCAGAAATTTTGTGTGCATCTAATTCACTTTTGTTAAACTGAATTATGTATATCGGCCATTGGACATCCTGCTCTCTATACATATATATCAGCATCAGCAACTGAACATCCTGTATTGGTCAATCAACAATAACGGCCATTAAAACTGTCCAATCAATCAATTACCACGCAAGTAAATACTATTACTTCCTGTACTGTGGACACATTTACGTTTTTTATCTTTAACATATTTTATTACATTTTGATCCATTACAGCGTCAACAACATAAGATGAACAGAAATATGTGTTGAAGCTGTTAAAAACAGAATAAATGACAGTAATCGCTAGATGTTTCCTCCACTGATTAAGAATAAATGGCTGTCATTGAAGCGCAAATTAATGAGCCTCAGAGCATTTCTGTGCTTTTTATTAATCACAGCTGTAATTATATGATTGTATCATCCCCGTGGGGTAACAGCCCCGCTGTGACCATTATCAGACAGTCATAAAGATTCTCACACAGGCCGCAGACCTCAGACTGACTGATAAGTCTCGCTGCATCACTGCAGGATTTGAACACAATACGAGTGAAGGGATCCTTTACATAATCTCATATCAGAGCTGTTCAGGCCTATAACCTGAGATGGCATTAACCCCAAACGAACAGAAGACACGTAACTGACTTTTGTACAGCCTGTTTGTTCAGTTGTTCTGTGGTCGATACCGATATCTAGACAACAGGTCAGCTGAAATGTACAGTATGCTGCAATGCAAAAACGATGGTCATTATGATATTCTCATTCCCGCAATGTGAAAAAGATGGTCACCTTTTTTGGTGACCATCGCGGCGATTCAAAGGCATTGTAATCATGAATATTCATGCGGAATGATACACTGAATCATTCACTCACATTCTCGGCGTCGCGCTCGTTCACGGTGGGCAATGGCGTTCTGGTCGACATCTTGTGTTTACAGGCCCCTCGCTGCAGCACCGGCGCTCGGTACGGCAGAGCAGCGGGCCCGGGCTCAGGCGAGATAACGCGGAAGATACGATTATCCGATACCCCTTCACGCCGGCATTCCTCCCGGCCTTTCAGCGACGATATTGAGATGAACCAGAGAGCTCTGGATAATGACCTTTTTCCTGCCAGTTGTCCAAACAATAAAATTAATGTTCCTTCAAACCTCAGAGGTACATACCAGAGACGGTGTAGGCTAAGAGATGGTGGGCCATGAAATTCCCAGCACAGTGTCATTTCCAGCACATCTCAAATCCTGTATTGTGTATATTATGATATTCTCATTACCGCAATGCAAAAAAGATGGCCATTATGATATTCTCATTACTACAATGTGAAAAATATGGTCATTATGATATTCTCATAACTGCAATGCAAAAAGATGGTCATTGTGATATTCTTATTACCGCAATGTGAAAAAAGTAATCATTATGATATTCTCATTACCGCAATGTGAAAAAGATGGTCATTATGATATTCTCATTACCACAATGCAAAAAAGGTGGTCATTAAGGTATTCTCATTACCGCAATGCAAAAACGATGGTCATTATGATATTCTCATTACCGCAATGCAAAAAAGATGGCCATTATGATATTCTCATTACCACAATGCAAAAAAGGTGGTCATTAAGATATTCTCATTACCGCAATGCAAAAACGATGGTCATTATGATATTCTCATTACCGCAATGTGAAAAATATGGTCATTATGATATTCTCATAACTGCAATGCAAAAAGATGGTAATTGTGATATTCTTATTACCGCAATGTGAAAAAAAGTTATCATTATGATATTCTCATTACCGCAATGTGAAAAAGATGGTCATTATGATATTCTCATTACCGCAATGCAAAAACTATGGTCATCATGATATTCTCATTACCGCAATGTGAAAAAGATGGTCATTATGATATTCTCATTACCGCAATGCAAAAAAGATGGCCATTATGATATTCTCATAACTACAATGTGAAATATATGGTCATTATGATATTCTCATCACAGCAATGCAAAAAGATGGTCATTGTGATATTCTTATTACCGCAATGTGAAAAAAGTCATCACTATGATATTCTCATTACCATAGTGTGAAAAAGATGGTCAATATAATATTCTTATTACCATAATGTGAAATAGATGATCATTATGACATTCTTATTACCACAATGTGAAAAAGATGGTCATTATGAAATTCTCATTACCGCAATGTGAAAAAAGATGGTAGGTATGATATTTTCATTACCGCAATGTGAGAAAGGATGGTTGTTATGATATTCTCATTACCACAATGTGAAAAAAGATGGTCATTATGATAAATCATAGTTCAACAGCATATTATTTTTACTATAATCCAGTAAAAACATAACTGTGTAGTGGTAATGAAAATCATCAATGAAAACAATGGAAATCATAAAAGTACACATCCAGACACATTACTGTATGAGAATTGGGAGGTAAAAAGTGTCCTAAAAATGTCATTATGTAATTCAGAATTATTTTGGCAAGTTAAATCTTTCTCTAGATATCTGTATTTGTTATTGAACACCTCATAACATTCGGCCACTATTTTACACTATTTCAACTCTAAAGGTTGAGCTTATTACACAGCAATTACAATGCAATTACATGTAAACAGTATTAAAATTGACCAGTGCCGGGCCATTGAAGCATGTGGTGGGACAGCTTGCAGTGAGTCTGATGATGGGATAACAGTCTGACACGATGATGATCAGTGTGTTGAATAGGATAATGTAGGACAGAGATGCAAATATGCACCTGAACCAATGTATATCATACAGCCTCATAAATATTTACAACATTCAAGCATAGAAACTCGATTTATAGATTTAAATTAACACTAGACACGATTGTCAAACCTATAAACAGAAAATACAAGATTATAAATAACCAATCGGACACATTAAATCAGTAACAGCTTCTGTAAAGCCAAGATACGCGGCGATTCAAAGGCATCGTAATCATGAATATTCATGCGGAATGATACACTGAATCATTCACTCACATTCTCGGCGTCGCGCTCGTTCACGGTGGGCAATGGCGTTCTGGTCGACATCTTGTGTTTACAGGCCCCTCGCTGCAGCACCGGCGCTCGGTACGGCAGAGCAGCGGGCCCGGGCTCAGGCGAGATAACGCGGAAGATACGATTATCCGATACCCCTTCACGCCGGCATTCCTCCCGGCCTTTCAGCGACGATACGGTGGCGACTTTGCGACTATAACGCGCACATATCCAGGAGCGGCCCGCGTCAGCCGCGGGTGAGATAGAGAGAGAGCGAGCGCGACGCTGCAGATGCGCGGACAGGGCGAGTGTGTGTGTGTGTGTGTGTGTGTGTGTGTGTGTGTGTGTGTGTGTGTGTGTGGAGGGGGAGGAAGATAATGCAGGGTTTCTTTTATGAAATGATCAATCTTTTAGTTTTATAGTGATGTTTTAATCGCGTGTCATTTGCTATTGAAAGATAAACAGATATATTATCAATTACACATCACTGAAAATTTGCCTCAGTTTGTAAGTATATTGTGTTTAAAAAAATAATAATAAATAAATAAAAAATGTAAAGTGTATAAAAATACTGTTACACTTTTCAAATGAATATCACACGAAACCTAATTATACTGTGTTATTATAGTATCAAATAACTATTTTAGGAAAGCATGTAAAAATTATGTCGCTTAAAAAAATACATGTATTTTACTTCAATGATACTTTATCATATTTTAGCATTGTGTACCTCCTTATATTACCAGCAAACACAGAACGTTCCCCTGACGTAAGCACAAGGTTCTCGAGGTGGTTATTTTAATTTGTTTTAGGAACCAATTCCTAACGTTATGGGAACGTTCTCTTTTTTTTAGATTGATTTAGATTCAACATTCTTGTACTGATGCATGTGCAATTGAATTTTAAGGGGGAAATCCTTGTAATGTTCTCACGTGTTGCTCGCTCACTATAAAGTCAACATTAGATCCACATCACCATCTATCGGCTTATAAACAGTATTGCGTTTATAGCGTCATCTCATGGTCTCAGTCATTTTTTATATATATAAATCAGTATATCATACTGTATGTAGACAACCATTTCACCCCAAAAAAATAGTATTCTGTCATCATTTATTCACCTATTTATGCCATTTCAAACACATGATTTTCTGTCTTCCGTGGAACATAGATGGAAATATTTTGCAGAATGTTCAAACTGCTCTTTTCCATAAAACATTAGTAGACAGAGAACAGTGGCTGTCAAGCTACGAAGACAAAATAACCACAATAAAAGTTGTGTATAGCCTACAACAAGACATACGAGAAGCATATACTCTTTATGTCAAATGTGATGTGAAATGGGTGAGGCACCAGGTTTGAACATGCACAATTGTGGTTGAGATTTGAGAGTCAGTCTGCACATCCATTCCAAGTACAAACAGACCACAAAATATAAATATATCTGGTTTAAATCAAGGCAGATAAAGATTATATCGCTTAATGTTTAGCCCGTTCATTGCTACGATTTAAAACAGCATCCCATAACTGTTGCACAAGTAATACAGAACATTATTGAGATGATCCAGAGAGCTCTGGATAATGACCTTTTTCCTGCCAGTTGTCCAAACAATAAAATGAATGTTCCTTCAAACCTCAGAGGTACATACCAGAGACGGTGTAGGCTAAGAGATGGTGGGCCATGAAATTCTCAGCACAGTGTCATTTCCAGCACATCTCAAATTCTGTATTGTGTGTAGTAGAATTCTGTTCTGGAAATGATGCTGGTGGAAATGGAGGACTTTTTTCCTCTCCCCTTTTCTCCTCAATTTGGAATGCCCAATTCCCAATGCGCTCTAAGTCCTCGTGGTGGTGTAGTGACTCAATCTGGGTGGTGGAGGACGAATCTCAGTTGCCTCCGCATCAGAGACCGTCAATCCACGCATCTCATCACGTGGCTTGTTGAGCACGGAGACGTAGTGCGGGTGGAGGCTTCACGCTATTCTCTGCAGCATCCACGCACATCTCACCACACACCCCACCAAGAGCGAACCACATTATAGCGACCACGAGGAGGTTACCCCATGTGACTCTACCTTCCCTAGCAACCAGCCAATTTGGTTGCTTAGGAGACCTATCTGGAGTCACTCAGCACACCCTGGATTCAAACTTGTGACTCCAGGTGTGGTAGTCAGCGTCAATACTTGCTGAAATACCAGGCCCTGGGTGAAAAATAAACAAAACAAAAAAAAATGTCCAACTCCTTTGTCTTGATAAGGCTAATTTTATAACTAACATTTTATGTATTCTAAATACACATCATGAAATAATATTTTCATTAATTGCGAAT
This sequence comes from Xyrauchen texanus, assembly GCF_025860055.1. Lineage (NCBI taxonomy): Eukaryota > Metazoa > Chordata > Actinopteri > Cypriniformes > Catostomidae > Xyrauchen > Xyrauchen texanus. The sequence continues at coordinate 24,237,878 of NC_068323.1, read as the reverse complement.
TTTGACAAAAATACAAAATACTTTTTATCAGGAGTAAAAACATTTTGTGTGGTGGAAATTACTCATATAATTCATATTTTCTTTTAAATAAATAAATAATAGAAATTGTTTTCACACATTCTGTATATTGAAATGTTTTATGTGTATTTCACTCTTTGTGTAGAGTATCAACTTTTATATTAGGTGTATCAACTACTATATACAAACAATAAATGACATACAAAACATTACAATGTATTTATTCAGGATTCCCACTCTTTTCAAGGCACAATTTTCCAGGACGTTTTATGTGCCCAACGGGTGTAATATTTAAGCCAAATCACACAAATGGTCCTGATGTACATTCTGGTTATTGGATGGTTATTTTTTCTGGATTTTGTATTTGAGAGCTTAATCAAATGTAATTATCAAAATGGTGTCTAATTAATTTAATTCAATAAAACTTAAATCAAATGAATATTGATAATTTATATACAGTTAATAAACATTTTCAAAATAACTTTGCATTATTATATAAAGTGTATTTATTTTTACTAAATCCTCACAGCACAATCTGAAACACTAATAATACTATACAGGAGTAATATACAGTACGTAACTTTATTTTACAGTGTCTGTGTTACTCATATTACATGTCACTAAAATTAATTACTATAGTAATAACAATAACAATATGTAAGTAAAAGCAGCTATATAAAATAATTAGCTTACAGTAAATACATATAGTTAATTATTACTCGGTAATTAATAAATACACAGTAAATACATATAGTTAATTATTATTACTCTGTAATTATTAAATACACAGTAAATACATATAGTTAATTATTATTACTCTGTAATTATTAAATACACAGTAAATACATATAGTTAATTATTATTACTCTGTAATTATTAAATACACAGTAAATACATATAGTTAATTATTATTACTCTGTAATTAATAAATACACAGTAAATACATATAGTTAATTATTATTACTCTGTAATTATTAAATACACAGTAAATACATATAGTTAATTATTATTACTCTGTAATTAATAAATACACAGTAAATACATATAGTTAATTATTATTACTCTGTAATTATTAAATACACAGTAAATACATATAGTTAATTATTATTACTCTGTAATTATTAAATACACAGTAAATACATATAGTTAATTATTATTACTCTGTAATTATTAAATACACAGTAAATACATATAGTTAATTATTATTACTCTGTAATTAATAAATACACAGTAAATACATATAGTTAATTATTATTACTCTGTAATTATTAAATACACAGTAAATACATATAGTTAATTATTATTACTCTGTAATTATTAAATACACAGTAAATACATATAGTTAATTATTATTACTCTGTAATTATTAAATACACAGTAAATACATATAGTTAATTATTATTACTCTGTAATTATTAAATACACAGTAAATACATATAGTTAATTATTATTACTCTGTAATTATTAAATACACAGTAAATACATATAGTTAATTATTATTACTCTGTAATTATTAAATACACAGTAAATACATATAGTTAATTATTATTACTCTGTAATTATTAAATACACAGTAAATACATATAGTTAATTATTATTACTCTGTAATTATTAAATACACAGTAAATACATATAGTTAATTATTATTACTCTGTAATTATTAAATACACAGTAAATACATATAGTTAATTATTATTACTCTGTAATTATTAAATACACAGTAAATACATATAGTTAATTATTATTACTCTGTAATTATTAAATACACAGTAAATACATATAGTTAATTATTATTACTCTGTAATTATTAAATACACAGTAAATACATATAGTTAATTATTATTACTCTGTAATTATTAAATACACAGTAAATACATATAGTTAATTATTATTACTCTGTAATTATTAAATACACAGTAAATACATATAGTTAATTATTATTACTCTGTAATTATTAAATACACAGTAAATACATATAGTTAATTATTATTACTCTGTAATTATTAAATACACAGTAAATACATATAGTTAATTATTATTACTCTGTAATTATTAAATACACAGTAAATACATATAGTTAATTATTATTACTCTGTAATTATTAAATACACAGTAAATACATATAGTTAATTATTATTACTCTGTAATTAATAAATACACAGTAAATACATATAGTTAATTATTATTACTCTGTAATTATTAAATACACAGTAAATACATATAGTTAATTATTATTACTCTGTAATTATTAAATACACAGTAGCATGAACACTGTGTGACCGTAATATATTGTTGTCTTCTCCTCATTTCACGTGTCCATTTAAATCAAGCTTTTATTTAGCCATTTCTGTGTTTTTGGCAGTAGTATTTCACCTCCGGATAAGCATTTCGCTACATGCCAAGTGTGATTATTCAACTCCAAAAGCTACACACACACACAGTCAGGTTCAGGGTTGAGAGGGTTACTTCTGAAATGTATTCCACTACAGATTACAGAATACATGCTGTAAAATGTCATTTTAATGTATTCCATTAGATTACGTACTTCTCTGTCTGCTCGTATGAATGTAACACATCATAAGAAAGTGTTTCACCGCTGTTCAAATGCACTTTGGATCACATCATTTATATGTATAAATGTTTTCCATCTGAAAGGACTAAATATTAAATGAAACAAATGACAATCAAATTAAAAGTAATCTCTTCAGTAATCAAAATACTTTTTGAATGTAACAATATTCTAATTACCAATTATTTCAATTGTAACTGTAGTGGAATACAGTTACTTATATTTTGCATTTTAAATACGTAATCCCGTTACATGTATTCCGTTACTCCCCATGATGAATGAGCGTTCAGCTTCACATATTCACGTTGAAGCGTGCAGCACATGAAGATTGTATATTTACTGATTTCAATCACAGCCTTTTGATGTTTTATAATCATCATAGGACATCGCGATTTTAATATAATTTATTGTACATTCAAACATCAATCTTTTTCGTCGCAAATAAGTTATATTCCATGATGTTACGCGCTGACATTTATACTAGAATCAGTAATTGTCAATATTTTCAGTATCAAGGAAATCTCATCAAAGGCACTTCAGGTGGTAATGGCGGGGTAACAGACTCTGATCTTTGAATTATTTAAAAAAAAATAATTCTACCATTGTCATTGTTTAAAATGTACTGTAGGCCAACAACTCATGTGTTTGTAGTAAACATTACAGCAATGTTGGAATGAAAAATGTTATATTTTGCGCTGCATCATCCCATTATTGTAATTACTGTGGGCAAAAAGGTTCAGATTTGTAGTGATGTTAAACTATTTCATCGGAGTAAAGCAGAGATGACAGCAAATGAGCAGAAGCTTCATTCATGACATTAAGCATTGATGTTGTTTAACAGTGTGAAGATGCTGGCAGTGACAAAACGATGGGAATTTGACACCTATTCTGAGTCTGGATCATTACCATGTTTTGTACATATAACAAAAACCTTCTTAAATAATAAATAGTTCTTCAAGCAGGTTTGTTATATTGATATATTTTCCAGGACATTTTGGCATTTTTCCTCATATTCCATGACTGAAAAACTTCCAGGTTTTCCAGGACGCATGGGAACCCTGCTATTTTGTTCCTTCATGTTGTTCTGCAAAATTCTCACAAGTTTCACATTTGCTGCCAGAGGTTCAGGTACGGGTTCGTGTTTAGGAGTAGGATTAGGGGTAAGGTTAACAGTGTAATTAAATGCAGGTTAAAACAGTAAAACATACATTTGAAAAGTACCAAAAATAAATGACGAATGCCTGGTAAAAAGTTATGTGACCTTCATATAACAGTAAAAAAAGAAATAACACTATTTTATATATATATATAGAGAGAGAGAGAGAGAGAGAGAGAGAGAGAGAGAGAGAGAGAGAGAGAGAGAGAGAGAGAGAGAGAGAGAGAGAGAGAAAGAGATACACATTATTTTATGGTAGCGTTTAAAATCAAGCAAAATCAGACAAGCTTTGTCAAAAGTAACATTTTATTGCAACAGAAGTTGTGTTTACAATTTGTTCTTCAGAGTCAAGAATACCTCTGAATTTTTATATAAACCAATATGCAACGTGTTGGTAGCAATTACAAGATAAAACACTGAGCTCTTCCTACACAATAAAACACTATAAACGTATAAAATAAAAAAAAAACATTTAAGGCATTTCCAAAGTCATAACATACAGCATACTAAAATCAAGACATCCTTCATTTTACAGGCACTTGAAACTCCGTGACAACAGTCACCTTATAAGCTTTTCCTCAACAGATTGTTTCTACGAGTACTTCAGAATTATATAAAAGTCTTAATGCATAAACATCATAAAAAAGTCATATAAACAGTACCTTTCTGTACATAGAAATCAGGACCTTTTAAATAAATTAAGAGGATCCCGGGACAATCCTTCTAAAATAGAGAACTAATCAGTGCATGGTTTGATGCACTATTACAAACACACTATATCTTCGCACGACGCTTCACACGACGCTTCGCAATCTCTTCGTTTTGAGCGGGAAACTCAAAGTACGAAATGATAGGGCACCTTTTTACAAACCCCATTAAAGGAATAGTTCATTCATCATGAACTAAATTGCTTTTACCTCTCCGGCTATTTTTGAGGAATCTTCAAATCTTCGGAGCACTTTATTAAACATATATATTAAAGAGAGAGAGGGATGAACTTAAAACCAATTACACTCACATCTTTTGTTTTTGATTATAAGGCCAGACATGTGAACATGAATGTTCGGGGTTAAGGGGTTTATATCATGGCTTGGAGGCATCACACTTTGCTCTCGGAGGGCAGCTCGCTGAGGGCAGAGACTACATCGCTGAAGGAAAGTCTGTCTTTAGGGCTTCCGGCCCAACAGCGCACCATCAGCTTGAAGACACGTGATGGACAGCCCTGAGGAGGACACAGCTTCAGCTTCCCTTCCTGTAGAGCTACAGACACAAATAAAGACAGTTAACATCAAATCAAAACCTTAAAATGTCCCGTTTAACCCTTTGTCACGCATGTTTTTTTCTGTACTGACGGATCTCCCAGCACAAGTTCTGAAATTCACGCCGTTTAAAAAGAAATGCCAATTAACACGTCACAGCAGACACACTGGAATACAGATTGTATATCATCAAACTTATAATGTCATTTTACAAATGATTGATTTTGATAAGCAGCGATTCCCACTATGTGTGCACTTGTTAAAAAGGAAGTGGTGAGAACGAGTGACGGATGGAACGAAAGAAGACTCAAGTGGCTAACTAGTATGTACATCAGAAAACATCACCGCATCGCTGCAAAAGCCAGCTCGGATGGCTTTAAACTTTTATTTTGTTTTATTTTTGAGCCCAGCTAAGTGTAATCACACCGGTTTGATTGTAAGTGTGCATAAACTGCACCATATGGGTCTTCTAAATCAACATGAAACAACATTTGCAACCCATTTTCCTTCCGTAATGTGGAGCATTTCTAGAACATTTAATCCATCCATAAAAATTGATTGGATGGTAAAAAGTGGGCATTACATATTAGAATTATATTTATTCTCATTACCGAAATGCTATTTTTTTTATTCTCATTACCACAATGCAATTTTTTTTATTATTTACTGTCATTACCGCAATGCTAAAAAAGGACATTATGATATTCTCATTACCACAATGTGATTTAAATTAGTTTTTAAAAATTTCATTACCGCAATGCAGAAAAAAGGACATTATGATATTCTCATTACCGCACGCAATGTGATTGAAAAAAATAAATAATAATTAATTACCACAATGCAGAAAAAAGGACATTATGATATTTTCATAACCTCAATGTGATAAAAAAAAATTAAATTAAATTCATTACCACAATGCAGATAAAAGGACATTATGATATTATCATTACCGCAACATAATTTTTTTTTTTTAAATTGATAAATATTTTTACATAATGGTAGTTCCCCTCTAGGTACTGCCTTACATAGTACACATTTTAATTAAGAAAATCATTGTACAACAGCATATTTATTTTAATGAAATACAGTAAAAACATAACTGTGTTACAGTAATTAGAATCATCAATGAATACAATGGGAAAAGTAAAGTGTCCAGAAGATTTGCGGTAATGAGAATTGGGGGGTAAATGTGCTTAGATGTCCTGAAAATACAGTAACACTGCAAAATATCGTAATGGTCCTATAAGTAGGCTTCTTTTTTTGTGCAAAATATAATTGTTTTATTTTTGTATGATTTATGGTTAAAAATCACAAGGACACTTCGTCAGATTTTGTAAGAATCACCCATGTATCTCAATTTATCTCAATTATATTTTTCAAATCCATCTTTAATTTACAGGCTGCATTACCTACAACAGTTGCCTAAAACAATGCCTAAATAGCTATTTGGCCATTGGAAAGCATTATTTCTTGCCATCTTGACATTAGCCGAAAAGGAAAGTTGTCTTTCGGAATTTTGGAAGACTAATATTTGATTCTTGTTTAGAATATAGTGTTCCAATGAATTATGAACAATAAGACCAGAAACGTGTATTAAGAATAGGGTCAATTTTAAACGGTGAAATCCTAGAGAGACAACCATTTGAAATGTTTTGTGCGATGATCTCAATCTTGTACCTTCTAGGACTTTGTCATCAGCGAGCTCTGCATACGGCAGCTCCCCGAGCCCGAACACTTCCCACATGAGGACTCCAAATGACCACACGTCTGTCTTAGTGGAGAAATCATCTTCAAACACAGCTTCAGATGGGAGCCAGCGCAGAGGAATCCACGACTGCCGGTAGTGATAGTACTCACTGGGTGTGCAAACACAGACACAATGACAACTGTGTTGCCACAAGGTGGAAGCACTGTGCAATGTAATACATCCACTTCTGGAATCAATCGGCATTAAGATACATGACTCTCTTGGGTTTCAACATTCTTCTCCCAAGTAAATCCTAATTTTATAAAACTGATTATTATAAATACAGTAGCATGTATCATACATGCATTTACCTGTTGTACACGTCTTTGCTGAGGCCGAGGGCAGACACTTTGATCTGTCGTTTGGATGAAATGAGACAGTTGCGAGCAGCAAGGTCTTTGTGAACAAAGCGCTGATTGGACAGATGCTCCATCCCATGAGCCACCTGTAAACACACTGACACCTACAGAAAGACAGTGTGTGAGCTTCTGTCCTTGTGTGTGTGTGTGTGTGTGTGTGTGTGTGTGTGTGAGACTACAGACAGTCCTGAATTACCTTCTGTTTGGTGCTGAGTGGCTGAACTTTGACCTTATCATCTTTGTTCTTGGACACTCTCAGGTACTGTTTCAAATCACCCTTGAAATGATATACAGCAAAGCAAACCAGAGTATAATTATTGATAATAGTAGTATACATCCTAGTATATTACATCAAGAAGACATTGTTACGGTTTCATTCTATTCTGTGAGACTTCTGAAGACTGGTCACACTATGATCAATACAGAAAACAAAAAAGACAAATCTTCTAAATGGGTCATTTATTTAGAAGTAAAATCTATATAGGATGTTTAACAAAAAGTCTATGTTATTTGTATGGTGGAATTATCATGGAAGCAAAACACACTGTTAATGGTTTTAACATTTAATTAGAAGACCGCCAGAGGACTTTTGACTTTGCGACATCAAAAAAACATCTTGGACACATAACTTGCTTTCTCTTCTTATAAGAGGACCTGAATTCAATATACATATATTTCGAGGCAAATTTTAAACAGTTCAAGATTAATTAATTCATTGCATAATTATTTTAATTTAAAATCATTTGTATTAATAAATATAATTTTTTGTTGAATTTTAATATATATGAAATTCTTATAAAATATATTATCATTAACCTTACAAAATCATCCTAAACAGATATACATTACTTGTATATTTATAACATAATATCTATATAGTCAGAGGACTGAATTCAATATCATTTTAGAGGTAAATTTCAACATGTTCAAGATTCATTGCTTATAGCTCTAGCAAATTTTATTATTATTATTTACATTTAAATAATTACAATAAAAGTACTGTATAAAAAGTATTATTTTATAATTATATATATATATATATATATATATATATATATATATATATATATATATATATATATATATATATATATATATATATATATATATATATACATACATACACACACACATATATAAATAAATAAATAATATTTTTATATATATTCATCAATAAATACTGCATTATTGCTCTGCCAATTCAAATATTTAAATCGCTATTAATCTCTTGTTTTTTCAGTTAATTGTGATTAATCACAGATTTTAAAAGTGCTTAAATTTGTCTCAAAATAAACTTAATTTTTTTTACATTTTATAAATTAAGTTTTCAACAGTATAAAGATAGAAATACACTAAAACAGCAACAATTCAAGCAATATTAAAGAGCACCTATTATGGTTTTACAAATATGACCTTTCATGTAGTGTGTAATACAGCTGTTTGTGGATGTAAAAAAAAGTCTGCGAAGTTTCAAAAATCAAAGTGCAGGACAAATGGAGTTATTGACTTCCAAAAGAAAGAACCGATTCTGAACACTTGAAATCGGTAGACCAATCACAACAGAATGGGACATCTGACCAATCAGAGCAGAGTAGACTCTCTGAAAGGAGGAGTTTAGAATGAATCCTTTAGAACGGATCATTGAACGAGTCGTTTTTGACACTGGGGAAAAAAAAGGTAATGCTGCAATTTCAATTATGAGCAAATTAAAGAGACCTTTTTGACCTTGTATGCATGTAAATATATATTATGAGATCTTTAAATCAAAATTAGACATGTTTAAAAACCATAATAGGTGCTCTTTAAACGTTTTCAAGAGTCTAAGTTTATCCTATTTATTTTCTATTTACAGTACATTTATAATTATCATATATAACCCTAATATTATCTTAACTACAACATAATATCATACAAATAGTAAACACACATACATTACCATGCATTTATGAATTTATATTTTGTATGATCTTGAAAACCTTTGATCTAAAGGCTTGTGCTTAAATGTGTAAATATCATGGTAGACAAATAGTTCTTGCCTATGAATTCCTTTACAAAACTAAAATACATGTTTTATTGGATAAGTTGGAGTGAATAGTGAAGTAAAACAGCCCACAAGTGTTCAGCATATATAGGAATATCCCAGGATGCTTATACAGTATATGGAAATGTATGGATGAGAATTACAATCCTAACCATGAGGCAACATTTCAAAGCAACTAGGACAAAAGAAACCACTAGGCAACCTTTCTAGGCAAGCTCATAAAACTCAATTTCTACGGACTTCAGTGGTAGTGGAGGGAGAACAGAAAGTGGTGTATTGATCAGAAGGTACCATGTCAGTGTACTCCAGTATCATGTAATGCGGCTCCACTTCTCTGCACATGCCCAGCAGACGAGTGACATTAGCATGACTGAGCTTGGCAAACATGTCACACTCGCGGCGGAAATCCAGCTGTACGTGTTCATCGCGCGTCTGCAGACTCTTAACCAGCACAACAGTCTCCTCCTCTTCATCAGCGACCTGTGCTTTAGCCAGCAACACTTCACCAAATTCCCCTTTACCTACAACCAGCATAAAAACAGCCATCTTACATTCATGGAAGCATTTTTTAAAACAGTTTATTAAAAACAAATTTACAATTAAATGAGGTATAATTGTGGCAAATGAAAAAAGTTTCCTATAAAGGTTAGCAAATCTACAGCACGAAAGATACAGTACAACCAGTGTAGTCCAATGCCAGAACAAATTACTCTGAACTGGTTCTTTTGAATTTACAGTACGAAACACACAGCGTGACCAGTGTAATCCGCATTGCCAAAGTAATGACTCTTATGTGCCCGTACTTTTGAATCTACAGCATGACAGTGTAGTCCGATTACCAAACAAATTACTCCTATGAACTGGCTCTTTTGAACCTACAGCACGATCTGTGTAGTCTGATTCCTGAACAAATGACTCTTTATGAGCTAGTTCTTTTGAATCTACAGTATAAAACATACAGTGTGACTAGTGTAGTCCGATTCCCGAACAAATGACTCTTACGAGATGGTTATTTTGAATCTACAGTGTAAAATATTCAATGTGACCAGTGTAGACCGATTCCTGAAAAAATTACACTTATGAGCTGGTTCTTTTAAATGTACAGCACAAAACGCAGCTTGACCAGTGTAGTCCGATTCCCGAACAAATGGTGCTTATGAGCCAGTTCTGTTGAATCTTCAGTTCGAAACATACAGTGTGACAGTTCGATTCCCAAACAGGCGACTCTTATGAACTGGTTCTTTTGAATCTACAGCATGAAACATATACATCATGATCAGTTTAGTCCGATTCCCGAACAAATGACTCTTATGAAGCGGTTCTTTTGAATCTACTGTGTGAAATATACAGTGTGACCAGTATAGTTTGGTTCCCAAACAAATTAATCTTATGAGCCGTTCTTCTGAATCTAAAGGGTGAAACATACGGCTTGAAACATAAATGGGTATCAGTGGTCTGATTTCCAAATGAATGACTCTTATGAGCCCGTTCTTTTGTATCTATAATGCGTAACACACATTGTTATCAATGTAGTCAGATTGCGGAGCAAATTACTCTTATGAACTGGTTCTTTTGAATCTATAGCACAAAACACAAAGTGTGATCAGTCTAGTTCCATTCCCGAACAAATGACTCTTATGAACTGGTTCTTTTGAATTTTCAGCGCAAATCATCCGGCACGACCAGTGTAGTCTGATTCCCGAATGAATGACCCACATGAGCCGTTCATTTTGAATTTAGACAGCAAAGTATAGAGCCATATAATTTTTATTTATCTTTCTATATGTCTCAAGGGACTAACACGTGCTGACATCGGACTTCGAAAGTGCCTTTACCCTTGTATAAAAAACAATCCATTGCAAGCAAATTTAGCACAACTGCCACTAGGAGGTGAAATGGGACAGTCATATGCAATGAGCTTGAGTTGTGTGGTTTGAACTAGACTTTCCAGGACACGCGAGGACCAGTGGTGTTTGGCATCAGTAATGTCAAACCTGCCGTGATATTTTGTGTTCCACAAAAAGTTTTAGTGGGGGTTTGTGTGGTGTTTTGTATAGTTCATGTTATGTACCCAGTGTGGTGATCGCGTGCAGGTTGTTTCGGAGGAATTGAAGCTTGTCGTGACTGCTGTGGCGTTTGTTGTTGCCAGCGGCAGCCATGTTGGTCAGCGCCACCTCCTCCTGTATCTCTGCTGTGGTGTGACCGTTCTGATGTACACCGCCACCTACAGGTTAATCAGAGAACTGCATGAGGACATTGCATCTTCAAAACTTTTGTTTAAGGTATGATAAATGTTTACAGCACACACCATTAAGACATTCGACCTCTCGCTCGTCTCCGTCCTCTGTCTTCTGCAGTCTCTTGTTGCGTCTCTGCTTGCAGTAAAACATGAGTCCCAGCACAACGATGATGTAAGCGACAGCTGCCCCAACCGACAGACCGATAGTCTGGATCATTTTATAAGGGGTCTTTTCATCATCTGCCAATGAGTGCTGCACTGGCTTTTCTGTTTAATATAACACATTAAATACATTAGACAACACGGGACAAATGAGGAATTGATTAAATTACTCCCTTATAATTCATGAGTGTGAATTTGAATTGACTTGGACATGCCCCCACAGGACGCTGAATTGGAACATGAAGAACGCACAGCAGAGGAATTTAGTAGTAGGGTAGTTGTAGAATAACACGCCCATGACTTTGTGTGTTACGGATCTTAACCCCATTGAGCTTTTGTTGGATCAGCTAGACTGTAAGGTGTGTGAGAAGTGCCCGACAAGACAGACACATCTATGGCAATGCCACCTGAGTATCTGGACAAACTGACAGCTAGAATATCAAGGATCTGCAAAGCTGTCATTGTTACATATGGAGGATTTTTTTGATGAGAATTCTTTGAAGTAGTTTAAGGAAGTTCTGATTTATTTTTTTTAAATTGTAATAGTAATTTCTCATGCTATTAATTTTCTGACTATAGAGTGAGATCAGTTGAATGCAACATTAGTGAATAAAAGTACCAATTTCTTTCCATAAGAGTAAAATCTGTACATTATTCTGAACATTTGGCCACCAGTGTATATAAAATAATACACAGTGATAAGGGTCTAAATGGATCTCTCTGTTTTATACCTTTTTTGTCACATTACAACAAAATGGATATCTACATGTTGGTTACAGCTGACATTGATTTGTTGGGCAAGTGCTTTTAAATATTACTCATTTTAAAACAAAATTGTTTCAATGCTGATTTATTTATAAGTGAACCCCACCCCCCACAAAATAATAATAAAAGATTATTATGCAGTTCTTATGCCAACATTTCTTTTTCCAAGAATTTCAGCTTTTAAAAAGACAATTATTGTTATTATTATTTTTTTTACAGTCTTTACAGTTACACCACATTATATTTTTTTCTTTAAGGACCCAGAAACAATATCAAAATGACTTGAAAACATGTTTTTTCGTAGAAGATATGATTTCAAGTAACTGAATTACATTTTATTTTTGGTTATTTTTTTTCCCCACAATTTGGAATGCCTAATTCTCAATGCGCTCTAAATCCTTGTGTTAGCGTAGTGATTCACCTCAATCCGGGTGGCGGAGGTGAATCTCAGTTACCTCCACGTCTGAGATCGTAAATCCGCGCATCTTATCACGTGGCTTGTTGAGCGTGTTACCGCAGCAACCTAGTGTGTGTGGAGGCTTCACACTATTCTCCGCAGCATCCACGCACAACTCACCACGCGAAAATGCGACTCTACCCACCCTAGCAACCGGGCCAATTGGTTGCTTAGGAAGCCTGACTGGAGTCACTCAGCACACCCTGGATTCAAACCTTCGTCTCTAGGTGTGGTACTCAGCGTCTTTACTTGCTGAGATACCCAGGCCCCTTCAGAATAATGATTAAACATAAATAAATTAATAAAACAATTGTGGAAAATTTTTTAATAAGTTTTGATTATGAGTCAATGACATGACACTCATTTATTTGTCCAGATATATGAAATTATTCAAAAATACTTTAATAGCTCAGCGAGTACTGGCGCTGACTACCACACCTGGAGTCGAAAGTTCGAATCCAGGGCATGCTGAGTGACTCCGGCCAGGTCTCCTAGAGTGGAGTCATATGGGGTAACCGCCTCATTGTCGGAATTAGTGGTTCTCGCTCTCAATGGGGCGTGTGGTGAGTTGTGTGTGGATCGCGGACAGTAGCATGAGCCTCTCATGCTGTGAGTCTCTGCGGTGTCATGCACAACGAGTCATGTGATAAAATGTGTGGATTGACGTCTCAGAAGCAGAGGCAACAGAGACTTGTCCTCCGCCACCCGGATTGAGGTGAGTAACCGCGCCACCACGAGGACCTAAGTAGTGGGAATTGGGCATTCCAAGACTGGGTGAAAAGGGGGTAAAAAATAAATAAAATCATAATTCTGGAGCATGTCCTGAACAATCCTCAATAAAATCGGAGAAGCTGTATTTATTTTTTACATTTTTAAATAAAAATGTATCTCATTACAGAAACACACCAACAACGTTCACACCTGCTTTTAAAAAATATTTTTCAGATTAATCCAAACTGTCTAATGGTTGATGTAAGGATAAATGATCAGATTTGTAATGTTATAATTGTGAACATTTTCTTGTGTGTCTAAATGCTTAAAGTTTTGGTTCATGTTTAAGTAAGGATATGAAAGTAGTGTTAATGAGAATTATTTGTGATTTATATAGAGAGTGTGTGATCATGTACTGGAGCAGTCTTTAGAGTCTCACAGGAATACAGTGACACTGGCATGAACATTCAATTAGGATGTGACCGTGCTGAACACACTTTCATGTGCCTCTCTGAGGTCAATGAAGGCCACTGCACTCAAAGCAGCTCTAATTCAACATAATGAAATTGAGCTGGTATCACAAAAAACTACAACATGAGATGTGCTGAAGTTAGTTTGGGGTGGCAAATGAATGCAGCTCAATGTTGAAATGTGGACTTAATACATTTGAATCAAAGATTACAAAGACAAAAAGTTTTTCTTGCAATGTAACAGTGCTGAAGATGACAAACTCACCCACGACGTAGAGCTCGGCTGAGGTGTCTGCGATGTTACAGCTGTTTCCTGCAATGCAGGTGTAACTTCCTGTGTCCTCTGTGCTGACGTCATAAATGACCAGAGAGCCATTGGCCATCTTCTGAAACCTGAATCAGAAACAACCCAGAGAGTCGGTTTCATTGCAAACCAGTATTTTTGTTTTGTTGTTCAGTAAAAACATGTTTACATCCTTAAAATAAGGTACATATACTAGAACAATTTAAAATAGAACTGTTTTAAGAGAATACATACTCAATAAATGTTTTCACCCCATTGACAAACTTATTTCTTGTTTTAAGCTAAATCTAACTAAATTTAGTCAGGTTTATATATACATACGTTTCGTGGGTGGTACCAGGAGTGTGTAAATGTTTGCAATTTAAATGTAAAAGTACCTCTAAAACAGTAATTTGTTGTACCATTTCAAAGTTTAGAATTTAATGTATTTTTTACTGAACTGACACGTTTGGATTTATGTTATAGAAAATAATACCTGAAAATCTTTCCATAACCAATGAGCCCCACCCTGAAGATAAACTTTATAAACAAATCATCTATAAAATATGTTCTTGACTATCAATGATGAAATATTAACCAACTTCCAATGACCCCTAGATTAAGCTTCTAGTCCACTCAGAGGCCAAGATATACAAAAACACAGTGGGGAAGGTGTGATGATCACAAAATAGACTGAATGTCTATGGACAAGCAAGTGCTCAGTTGCGTTAGAGCACCACCTACATTTCAGATCTGTCTAATGTGAAGACAATTGAGAAAAATATATCTTACATGGTACTTTCTGCCATTTAGTGGAATGAACTAACACGTTTGCAGGGACACAGAGCAAACAGAGCCTGAATTACGGACTTTCAAAGACAGAATAAAAACATTATTTTTAATATAAATAAATTCGTGTTCATCATAAGACTGCAAACATACGCAACATTATTAATGAAATATTGGATTACTTTGACACTTTTTTGGGGGGTAAATTGAGACCAATATTTTGCGATTAGTAGACTGTATGTATAGAAGGTGGGCTTTTAAAATTGGGTGTGAAAAACTGCAAGCAGCAGACAAAATATGCAACAGAGCTAAAGAGGTTAAAACATGGGAAAACTATTTGTCAGTGGGGTAAGAAAACAAATGGCACTGCACGTTACGGTTCGACAATTTACTCGCTTTACTTTTCTGAGCTTGCATTTCCACTGCAGTTTAGTGCCACCTCAACGTGGGTGTGATTATAGACTGATCGTCATAGTTGTGCCGCCTCTATGTGACATCATCTTAAACACGACACAGTATCGCTGTTGCTACCTTTAAAATTAGCGGGTTGATGTTGCGTGTCGCAAACCCAGTGACGCTGGTAGTGATGATTCTCTCGGACCAGTCAGTAATCTGCAGGGTTTTGATGTCACATTCAGTATCGGCTCAGCTTGCTTGGAACGTCGACCAAGGTGGTACTAAAAAAGTATCAGGTACTTTCCACAGTGGAAAACCCCCAAAAACCGAGCGGAGTCGAGTTGTACCGTGCAGTGGAAAAGCCCCATAGCAATTTTGCTTGTGAAGCACATGCTTCTTGTTTAAAGGGTGTTTTGAATTTTTCATGTTAAACGAGAAAATTATATCGGCGTAATTCTTTAGAGCAAATAATCTTTTTCCAAACAAACCCACAGTAGTTATGATCATTTTAACTGAAGAGAACTGAAATCAGTTCCATTTTCGTGATATTTTGGCTTTACCTGCTCGAGCCCGCCTCCAAAAATTTGTCTTTTTTCTTCCATTGGATAAAGGGAGGAGGATCTCCAGTGGCCTGACAATGCAGTACTGCGTTGTGACCCTGATATACTGTGGTATTCTCTGGATTCAGTTTAAACACCACGTAAACTAAAGAACAGGATAGAGACCGAAAAAGAGCAAAACAAAGCAAAGACACAGAAATGTTTAATACAATCTATGCAAACAAATACATTTAAAGTGGACACCTTAAATATTTTCTTTTTGCACCTGCGACAGTGAGCTGCACGACGGCTCTGATCTCGCCCTGCTGACTGTTGGATGCGAGACAGGTGTAGTTGCCCGCGTCTGCCCGAGTCACTGCAGTAAAGCGCAGTGTACTCCCGTGCTGCCCCACCCACGCTGGGATATCACTGCCATCTGCAGTGCCAGAGAGACAGTGCACACATATCAACTACAACATGATAATGACGTTTTTTTCAAAATATTTAAGAGTCTAACAGGTACAGTGGCCCCAAAAAGTATTTAATACTTAAAAAATTTCTGCCTGTAACTGTATTAGATTAAAAAAATATCAAAAAAGTGGCATCTGCAAACAAATGATGCAAGAACTACTGTTGAATGCTTGATTCTGGATTGGTTGACAGACATTCTAAGTTGTTTATTACATTCATTAATAAATAAAACCTTATTGTAAAATGTTACCTTTTTGTTTAAAGGGGTCATGACATGAGGAATTACATTTTCCTTGACCTATTGACCTGTAAGATTTCACTGTACAATAAAAACATACTGTGAGTTTCAGAACTCAAAACGTCCTCCACACTACAATAAGAGCATTTTTTGAAACCAGACTGCCAAAACGACTCGTTCTGTACTTCCTCCACATTGTGATGTCACACTGTGGTAGACATTTGCATCTGACCGCCTCCACCAGTGGCACCTGCAGCTGTACGGCCGTATGCACCGTGAGTACCATGAGCGCTCCGACTGACCTGAGAAATATTTATTCTCAGAATATTTCATCAATCATGAAATGTGTCCCGGCTTTCTGTTGGCTTTTTAAAAGAATATATTTGTGAATGTATAATTCATTTGAGTCGGTTCTTTACAGTGAATTGTTTTTAGGGCGAAAACACGTCTGTCTGAATAGTTACTGGAAGAAATGCTTTAGCCAGTATTTACATGAATGCTACTTATACTTGTGAAAATAAATAAATGCTTATCTCAAACAACAAATCTCACAGGGGAGCATATGTTTTATTAGGCAGATTTAAATGTCTGCAACCCTGTGTCTGTTTCAGGTCGTGTTCAGGTTTGTAATAAATGAACAAATAAACCGGCCCGCTGATCTTGTTTCATGTATGCGCTCTCACTCACATACATGCACGAACGGACGAGTTAGGGGCCGTTCACACCGCATGTGTTTTTGCGCACATCTGTTCAGTGTTCTCATTGTTTAAACACTTGCTGGATGAATGTATTTGACATTTTCACCGCATCTTGCTTTTTCTTCTGCGTCTCACACAGGACCAGAACTGTTTAAACATCATGTCAAGTTAAAAAGAACTTCAGATTTTCAACAACGCATGTCGAGACACTTGAGCGCTGTTTCATTCTTTGCGCTGCGTCTAGATTGTTTTTAGCACAGTTGTCACAAAGACTCAACAATCTCAAGTTCAGGCTGCATACGGGGGATAGTTGCATTGTTTCATATTAATCCAGATTGTTCTGCACCAAGTGAAGCTTCAGCGCATTAACGTTAAGGCCATACTCCCCACTTCTGCTCTAGTGCACTGAGGGGCTGCTGTGCCTTGTTAAAACAGTATGTTTACGGTTTCAGTACTGTTAAGAATGTTGCCTATATGCTTACATAAAATACAGCTATACTAGGAGAAGATACTACAAGAAATGAGATGGCAAGCGATTTCGGGTTGGGCTTAAAATCTGACGAATTGTTCGGGCCGGGTAGGGTTTCATTTTAAGGCCCGTGCAGACCTCTAGACAGATTTCTGTGCACTCCACAACAACATATCAATGCTTACTTAAACGTATCACCTCCGTAGCCCCGCCCAGTAATGATGAGCAGTGAGATGGCAGGTCAGTCAAGAGTAGAGAGCCAATCAGTGGGCATTTACTGTCAGGTCTTAAAGGAGAAGCAGCACCAAAACTGAGCGTTTCTGACAGAGGGTCAGAATGAGGGTGAAAAATGATCATGCTTTACAAATACATGACTGTTTTTTATGCAAACTACTTAACTAATATTAAAGGTGAACCTCAATGAACACTTTAAAATAACAAAAAATATATACGTCATGACCCCTTTAAAAAAACGTTAAAATAGTGTGTTTGTGTCATCTTTCTTTACAATAAATGTTAGTTGCTTTGACATTATATCTAATGCAATGACATTCAGACAATTTTAAGTCTAACTTCAGTGTCCAAACACTGTATAGATAGACAAACATTTTTATAAAGGCAGATATTTGGGATGAGGTTTACTCATAATCTTGATTTTGACAGCTGTTTTTACAATCTTAGTGTATCAATATTCACATTGTTTCTCTTTATGCACACCTGTTCTTATCCAGCTTATGGTGGGGGTTGGTCGGCCTTTAGCAGAGCACTGCAGGTTTCCCTCTTTATTGAGCTCCAGACACTGATAGGCCTGCGGTGTCGGTGTGAACTTCAGGCGCTCTGAAACACACCACAAGTTTTGGGTTAAGTTACTCAAAAGTAATCCACTACCAATGGAAAATTACATCTCTGAAATTGTAACCAGATTACTGACTTTACTAAGTTACTTTCTAAAATTCACACTTTTGTTTTACCTCTTAACTAATTCAAAATAATGCCTATATTTCCTCCATTTTCATTGTTGCATGCGGCCTGCGTACATAGCACAACACATTTTTACTTTACAATGACTTGAAATATGAAAATAATTCATGTTTATATATATTCTATATTCATTTTATTATTTTAGAAATAGACCTATGTGCAACCGAAGTATTTTACTTAAAATGTATTCATTTAGAGTCAGTAACTTGTAATCTGATTACAGGAATTTAAAATGCAATGTGAGACACTACTTTTTGCACTAAAAAAGTTGATTAAAGTAATTCATTTCTTTGTAATCAGATTAAACCAAACATTGCGCAACAGCAAACTCTCAAAAACCACTGGACTAAAGAGCAACGGCTAGGCCAGTTTTGAGGTCAACAAATGCAGTAGCTGAATTGAAAACAAAATGGGATACAACAAACGTTCCTCACCTAGTACATAGACTCGTGCCTGTGCGCGAAGTTTTCCTGCCTCTGTTCTGCTCTCGCAGATGTACAGGTGACTGTCATAAACTTCCACGTTATTTATACGCAGAGTTCCATTGGAGAAGAGCTTGAAGCGAACATCCTTTCAAAAAACAAAGAGAGTTTAGTGCATTCATTCATGATATCAGTTTATCTAGTCAAGTCTTTCCAGTTGAAGTGTGTATTTTTTGAGCCACAAACGTCACCAAAATAAATTGCGAAAATAATGACTGTTTTCAAATTGGTTTCCCGAACACACTCCATTTTCCACTGGTTGGACAAACAGACAATCTCTCCCTAACAACAAAAAAGAAATTCGAGATTGACAATTTATGTGAATAAAGGTACATTTCTAGTTTCAACACTATTTTGTACTTCAAACCTTTGTTTTACTGGACAAGAAAATAACATTTTATCCGTGTGAACCACATTTGGTTTTCGACCATTGAAAATGGGTAAACTTTAACAATTTACAAATGGAGCCACATTCAGAGTCCCATAGAGTCGCATATACTACATTCTGAATTATAATCTACAAGGATATTAAGATATATGTAATAACTCTGGTGTTATAGGCACTCAAACCTTGGAAAACGCACAAAAATGTTTCTTTTTTTTTTTTACATGATTGCAATTAATATTTAAGATTTGTTGTTGCGTTTCATGTTTGTAATGAATATTAATACTTTGATCATCAGAGCATCTAGAAACTTCTGAATTCAACCGTTTTTGTACTTCAAGGTTCTGTGGGAAATCAAACTAACTTAACACCTTATTTCTATAGGCCTAAATATAATATTCAGGAGTTTTATCAGACCCATAATGATTTGAGAATCATTTGACTATAGCAACATCTGAAGGCAAACCAGGCCAGTTTGTTTCCTAATCTCAAACATTATCAAGAAATGTATTACAATATTACACATTACTTTGTTCAAAATGTATAAAAGTTCAGACTTGTGTTCTACATTTGTACTTGCTGTTATGCTTATCATAATTATTTTAACAGAATGAGATTTTGTGCCAAGTATGTTTACACATACAAGGAATTTGTCTTGGCGACAGAAGCTTCCAGTGCACACACAATACAACAAGACAGAGACAATTAAAAAAAAAATAGAATAAAAATAATAAGTGAATAGAGAAAATTAGTATATATAGAAATACAAAATAAGAGAAAACAAATCGATATATTTGTATTTACAAATACAAATCTGTTATGTAAAGATAGTGCAAGGGAATGTATGGCAGAAGAGGTATGGTATGTTGGAGAAATATAAATAGACTAAGCTGTTTATTGCACATAATTATTGCTCAATGGGGCAGTTTTAACTGTTTATGAGATGGATATCCTGAGGGAAAAAACTGTTCCTGTGCCTGATGGTTCTTCTGGTGCTCAGTGTTCTGTAGTGCCGTACAGAAGGCAACAGTTAAAAAAAAAACAGTGGGCTCGGTTAGTGGGGTCCAGAGAGATTTTTCTTCACTCTGGAAGTGTGGAATTCTTGAAGGTAGGGCAGGAGGCACCCGATAATCCGCTCAGCAGTCCGAACTGTCCTTTGTAGTCTTCTGATGACTGATTTCGTAGCTGAACCAAACCAGACAGTTATTGAAGTGTAGAGGACAGACTCAATGACTGCTAAATAGAACTGTATCAGCAGCGCCTGTGGCAGTTTGAACTTCTTCAGCTGCGAAGGAAGAACAACCTCTGCTGAGCCTTTTTCACAATGGAGTCGATGTGTG
This sequence comes from Xyrauchen texanus, assembly GCF_025860055.1. Taxonomy (NCBI): domain Eukaryota; kingdom Metazoa; phylum Chordata; class Actinopteri; order Cypriniformes; family Catostomidae; genus Xyrauchen; species Xyrauchen texanus. Next base: position 24,216,854 of record NC_068323.1, on the reverse strand, counting down.
TCTCCCACTTCAAGTCCTGTGAGATGATTGAGCCTAGGAACTTGAATGACTCCACTGCTGCCACAGTGCTGTTTAGGATAGTGAGGGGGGTAAATGTTTGGGTGTTTCTCCTCAAGTCCACAATAATTTCCACTGTTTTGAGCGTGTTCAGCTTCAAGTTGTTTTGACTGCACCAGACAACCAGCTGTTCAACCTCCCTTATGTATACAGACTCATCGTAATCCTTGATGAGGCCAATGACAGTAGTGTTGTCTGCAAACTTCAGGAGCTTGACAGCGGTGTCCTTGGCAGTGCATTCATTGGTATACAGGGAGAAGTGTAGTGGGGAGAGCACACATCCTTGTCTGTCAGAAAGCTGGTAATCCACTGACAGATAGACATGGGAACAGAGAGTTTGTTTAATATAGTCCAGAGAATATCTGGGATGATGGTGTTAAAAGCCGAACTGAAGTCCACAAAAAGGATCCTTGCATATGGCCCTGGTTTGTCCACATGTTGCAGGATATCATGTAATCCCATGTTGACTGAATCATCCACAGACCTGTTTGCTTGATAAGCAAATTGAAGGGGGTCCAGAAAGGGTCAAGTGGTGTCCTTCAGGTGGGCCAACAACAGTCTCTCAAATGACTTCATGACCACAGACGTCAGAGTGATGGGTCAATAAGTCATTAAGTCCAGTGATTTTGGGTTTCTTTGGGACAGGGATGATAGTGGAGCATTTGAAGCATCAGGGAACTTCACACTACTCCAGTGATCTATTGAAGATCTTTGTGAAGATGGGGGCCAGCTGGTCAGCACTGGATTTTAGATAAGCGGGTCAAAACAGGAGAGGGGAGGAGGGGTTTGCAGGAGGTGTTGATGTTTGTGAGAAGTGAAAGTCAGAGTGGGTATGGGGTGTGAGACTGGGCTTTTCAAATCTACAGTAAAACTCATTCAGGTCGTCAGCCAGTTGTCGATTCCCTACAGTGTTGGTAGATGGTGTCTTGTAGTTAGTAATGTCTTTCAGGCCTCTCCACACTGATGCAGGGTCGTTTGCAGAAAACGTGTTTTTCAGCTTCTCAGAGTAGCTTCTTTTAGCCACTCTAATCTCATTTGTCAGTGTGTTTCCAGCCTAAATTTGTACAAGATTTTATCCCCACTTCTGTAAGCATCCACTTTGGCCTGACGAAGCTGCCCGAGTTTTACCATGGTTTGTCATTGTTGAACGTTAATAAGTCCTAGTAGGAATGCACATACCCTCACAAAAACTGATATATGTTGTCACAGTTTCTGTGAGCTCATCCAGATGAGCTAGATGCAGCTTCAAAACACTCCAGTCAGTGCAGCCAAAGCAGGCTTGTAGTTCCTGCTCTGCTTCATTGGTCCATCTTTTTACTCTCTTTACTACAGGTGTAGCTGATTTTATTTTTTGCCTGTAGGTCAGAAGAAGATGAACCAGACAGTGATCAGAGAGTACCAAAACTATTCTAGGGACAGAGCAATATGCATCCTTTATTGATGTGTTGTAGTGATCCAGTATATTTCTGTCTCTTGTGGGGAAAGTAATGTGCTGTTTGTATTTTGGCAGTTCACGGGTGATTGGTTAAAATCACTGAGAATAATAAGAAGTGAGTCCGGGTATTGTTGTTCCGTGTCTGTGATGGGATCAGCCATCTGTTGCAGCGCTTCATTCACAACGCTTGTGGAGAAATGTAAACACTCACCAGAATAAACTCGCCAGAATACATTTTTAAAAGTTGCATTTGTAATGCCATAATGACAAGAAACACCATGTCTGGTTCATCATTACAGTGGTAGTTATTCTTTCTTAAAAATAAACACTTTATTTGTTCTGGAAAAAGTACAGCCACTAACATTTAAAAAAATTATAATACAACTTCCACAGTTCTATGGAAAAATTCTGTTACAGTTTACAGAAATGCATGTTAGTGTTGATGAGCAGATGTGAAGACTTGTAATTGACCCTTTGCATCGCTTCTGACCAATCCTGTTTTAACAACTGTTGCCAGGCCACCAATACTCTGACAGGCATTTGCCATTTTCAAATGAGTCTATGGAAGTAATGCATGTTTGAGTACTTTTACGCAGGATTTTAAATGATCCAAAAAATAAATAAAAAAAACGTTGTTGCTGGGTCACTTGTAATAGGGACATGAGTTAACTGAAGAAAAAAAAATATTTAAATAAATGTAGAGAAGAGCATCATATATTGATTCCCAAATGAACAAGAATAACATCAGATAGGACACATTTTCTCTAAGGTAAATCAAAGATTATTGATCCTTAATTTATTTATGAATTATTCAAGTCATGGTAAAAGCAATAGTAAATGAAGAGATCACAGCATCAAAATGAGTGTTTAGCATAGCAAAGGGTGCATTGACACTGGTTAAGGGCAGGTTTTTTCTCTTTCCCTCGTAAATACTGTTCAGATTAGCATAGCTCTCTTGGCATTTGAAATGGTTGAATTGCTCCATAGTGCTTTAAAATAGTAAATTCTCAAATGGGGTATCGAGGGAAGCCCAGTATAACTGCACATGTGCACATACTTTATCATTTATATTAGCTTCTTTTTATTCTATTTTTTTTTTTATCTCTGTCTTATTGTTGTATTATTTGTGCACTGGAAGCTTCTGTCACCGATACAAATTCTTTGTGCAAAAAAAACTTTGAAAATTCTGATTCAGATACAAAATAACGGATTACACTCTGGAAAAAACCATTCTAAAGAAGCCCGAAATACACTCTCATGGGGCTGTAACTCACTGAAGGCTGATTCGCTGAGAAAGTGACTCTGATCCAAACAGCTAACTTGAGCTACATAGTTCAAACCCAGAGTTCTTCTCGGCTGATTCATGAAAAGACCCGGTTCAAAAGAGTCAATTTTTCATGAATAGGACATCATGACTTGTGCTGTGTTTGTAATTTAAAATAAAGCATTGATGCATTCACATATACTGCACATTTGCACAACGACACATTATAGGTAAAAGATCATATTTTCCCCAACAGAAATAACACATCTTCATTCAGACACATCAAAAGCTTTAATTTCCTCAGGACACAGTTAAGGATTGCATTACACCACATGATAACAGTATGACATCATTGTCCCGCTCACCTCTGCATTGATTGGCTGCATGTTACGGTACCATGTGACCTCAGGTTCGGTGGCGCGAGCATGACAGTGCATGTACCCAGCCCGGCCCTCCTCTAAATGACTGTCCACCGGCTTCTGGATCCACTCTGGTTTAGCTGTTCACACATAGATGATGTTTAAGAGGACAATCTCATATTGATTTCAGTGTGGAAATGTAGAAATAATATCAGTGTGTAAAAAAACAAAATCTCATTCTCTATCTTGATTTCAATACAAATATCTAAAAATCCCTAAAACAAGAAAAACAGGGGTCCATTAACCAATTATTTTTCTTTTTCTGCATTAAATGTGTCTGTGGAGCAAAAAGTCCAAGAGATCTAAAATTTGGCAGAGTGGTCCCAAATACAACCCCCCACCTCCCTACCCCAAACTACAAAGTTTCATACACACCCCAATCCAACCCCAGATGGCGCTATAATAAACACTTTTACGTTTTCGCTAGTTACTTGGCAACCATATGGGCAAGATACCAAATGCATTCTCCAGTCAAGCGAAACTAAATGAACAGCTCAAATTTTGATAACTTCTTTATTTCTAGGGTCTCTAGATGACACAAGCAATTAGACCAACAAGTCAAGGAAGAGTTTGAAAAAGTAGGGTTTTATAAAATCGAAGATATACGTTTTATTTAGCTAATCCTTGTAAGTCTGCAAACATCATACCAAACAAGTAACTAGAGTACTTCGTAATTAAATTACTTTGGCAATTTTGCTAATCCACTTTTGAAAACGGCATTGACCCCGATAATTGCCAGTTGAGGCTATATTTTACTTTTAGTTAAGTTTATTTTTCTAACCTCATTTGCAATTTGTTTTTTCTTGTTTTAAGTATAAAGCGTGCTACATTTAATTACAGAAGTGTTTGGAGAAAGTTTATTAATTTAAGTCATTATTCCTGTAATTCCAGTTGGTGCCACTAGAGGCACATTCACCTTTAATTCGTAAGCAACACTGGTCATAGGAAAATCTGAAGGCTGTGAGATATTCAGCAGATAAAAGTAAGGCAAGAAACATACTCTACGCAAATTTGTGAAGTATGCTTGATTTTTTATGCATTGTTGTTTTCGAGCAAAATGTGCCCATTTTCAGCATTGTGGCACAAGAGTACATTAGCATAAATGATCTACTTTTAAGGTCAGTGTTCTTCTTCAGGTCAACTTCTGCTACATTTTAACATAACTCTATCGACCCATTAAGTACCATCACAGTAATGCAAGAATATAAAGTATGTAGAACAGGGGCTGTGAGTTTGCAATATACTTGCGTAGAATGTTTTTGGTGTAAAACTTACTGGCTACGGTGACTGTCAACTCCTGTGTTCTCTGGCCTGCCTTGTTCTGTGCAAAACACGTGTAGGTTCCAGAGTCTTCACTGTGGGTGGGACTGAAAATCAGGTCCAGCCCGTCCTGGTACACCCTGCCTTCGGCAGGAACTCGCTGTCCCTCATGTTCCCACCAAACCTCTGGCTCCGGGTGCCCACGAGGCGGGCGGCACGTGACGCGATCCAGAGAATTTGCAGTGAACACTCTCGACTGTTTGGCAATCATGTCCTCGATTTCTGATGGGAAATGGAGATGAAAGAAATGCAAGTTGACAAATAGACAAGAATTTGTCTTCAACTTTTAGGTTTATATATTTGTAGATGGGAAAGTGTATATTTTTGAGCATTTAGAAACGCACTCCATTACTGCATACTCTGGAAAACGATGACGTTAGAAACTGAAAATCGAGAAACGGAGTAGTGTGGATGTCAGTCTACTGGGCTGTTCTTTTGGAAAATGAATGGCCAAAATAAGTGAATTAAAAACATCAGCGTGATCACAATGTTACTCAATCATAATGCTGCTTAATCACCACCAAATATTGGTGAAAGCACAGCAAAACATTTTTTTTTTTAGTGTTTAAGCTGTTGAACGAAGAGTCCTGGATACTTAAACTGTGTGTGAAGCTATTCAAGAGTAAGTGTGAGTGTGTTACCTGCTAGTCGCAGGAAGGCCTCGAGTGAGACAGGGGGGCCCCGTGGCCCCTGAGCCACACATTTATACAGGCCTGTGTTCCTCTGCTTCACTTGAGTAATGACGAGAGAGCCATTGCTCAGAATAAACACACTGGCCAGAAGAGAAAGATACAGTCAAAAACATCCACTCAATACACTCATTGACAAAGACACAAGAACATTTCTTTATAGAGCTCAACAGTGACTGTCTACTTTTCAAGCAGCAGTCTTGTTCTGGAAGCAATTTTCTCCTTAATTTTCTCCATAGGCTTTAAAAAATCTTCAGTAAAGAGATCTAAGCCATGAACCAACCAATCAGCACCAAGATGAATAACATTTTGGTCTTGAAGTTTATTTCTTTGGAGAAAATCCTTTTTTCCCCCCGAAAGTCATATGATGCTAATATCACTTTTAATGTGATTTATAATATTTAAATTCATCAAGAGCACATCACTTTTCAAATGATAAAAAAATAAAGCAGTGCACTACCGGCTCTTGTTTGAAACCAGCTCATTCTCATGGTACCACTCAACAGTGGGCTGCGGTTCGGCCGTGAACTGACAGTGGAAGAGAGCTTCCTCATTCCTCAAGACCACTAAATCCTCTGGCTTCACCACCGGCTTAGGGTAACTCTTATCTACAGACAGATACAGACCATTCAATACAAAATGGGACATTATACATTCAATTCATGATTTTTTTTCTCCCCAATTTGATATGACCAATTCCCAAGTCATTCTTAAGTCTTCGAGGTGGCGTAGTGACTCGCCTCAATCTGGGTAGCGGAGGACGAATCTCAGTTGCCTCCGCATCAGAGATAGTCAATCCCTGCATTTTATCACATGGCTTGTTGAGTGTGTTTCCGTGGAGACATAACGCGTGTGGAGGCTTCACGCCATCCACCGCGGCATCCACGTACAACTCGGCACGTGCCCCACCGAAAGCAAGAACCACATTATAGCAACCACGAGGAGGTTACCCCATATGACTCTACCCTCCCTAGCAACTGGCCAATTTGGTTGCTTAGGAGACTTGGCTGGAGTCACTAAGCATGCTCTGGATTCAAACTCGTGACTCCAGGGGTGGTAGTCAGCGTCTTTACTCATTGAGCTACCCAGGCCCCTAGATGTTATGAATGGATGAATAATAAAAACAATAAGAGCGTTTTTAAGTACATGTATACTGCAGTACATGCTATGTCAAATACATACCTATTATGTTAAGTGTGAAGTTGTCGTTGCTGCACGCTTTGCCCACGGCATTCTTGGCGCAGCAGTAGTAGAGACCGTTGTCCTCAGGGCTCGCGTTTGACAGCACAAGTGTTCGGTCTTTGTTGTTTATTTTGTAGCTCTTCTCTGTAAGTGCTGTTCCATCTCTATACCACCGATTCATTGGCCTGTAGATTCAGGGTTATTTGTTTAAATAGTTTTATAGTTTTCTAAAATATAAAGATTCCTGAATGAATGAATCTTGAGCAGGTTCTTTTGAATCTACAATGTGAAACACACAGTACAACCAGCAGAACTCGATTCCCAAACAAATTACTCTTTTGAGCAAGTTCTTTGGAAACTTTAGCGTGAAAAATGTGGACCGATTTCCAAACGAATTACTTCTAAAGAGCGAAACATACAGCATACCACTGAAACCCTAATCCCGAATGAACGACTCTTATGAACTGGTTCTTTTGAATTTACAATGTTAAACACTTCACGACCAGTGCAGTCCAATGCCCGAACAAATAGCAAGTATTTTTTATAGCATGAAACACACAGTGTCCAGTGTAGACTCCTTCCCAAACAAATGACTCCCACAAACTGATTCTTTTGAATCTACAGTGCGAAACATACATCAAGACAGGTGTAGTCCAATTCCAAAACAAATGACTCTTTATGAACTGGTTCTCTTAAATCTACAGCGCAAAACACACAAGGTAATCAGTGTAGCCTGATTCCCAAATGATTCATTTTTATGAAATGGTTATTTTGCCATGTCCAGCTCAAAATGAACCATGAACTGTCACTGTGTTATGTAATACTGTTTGTCTGATACAGTGTCCAAGAAGCTCAACTGTGGCAGGGCGGAGGGCGGGGCCGGGTCGTGATCCTTCACACCCGGTCCCGTATTAGGCTAATTATGCCTCCGTGAGGTTTAAAGGTCGACTGCAGAGGGCTGTGCGGGAGAGAGAGATCGTTAGCGGACATGTCCGTCATGTGTGTTTGTGTTGTCTTTTAAGTTTTCCATTAAACTATGATTTATATCATCAAGCCGGTTCTCGCCTCCTCCTTTCCCATCCTTTAACTGTTTTACATCAACATATAAGGTTTGTTCAAGGAGCGATTCCTCACCGTGGGTGTCCATCGATATTGCACTGTAATATCACTTGTGAGGAGCTCTCAATTTCTGCCTCTGATTCTGGACTCTTCAGGGTCACCGCACCACTTTCCAACCCTGTAAGGAAGAAATGTTCAAGACTAAATACAACAGACAGTTTATCAGGTGATGGATGAAACCCTTATCAAAACCCTCAGTCCACACTATCAAAAACAAACTCCCCCATTCACACCATCTGGTCGTGCTTTGAACCCGCCTCAAAAACAGGCGACTCTATTCAGTTGACCTTACTTGTTATCTGACACAAGCGGCCGGACGCTGCATTTCATCCAATTAATCTTGGCATAGGACATAAAGGGGGGCTTTGTCTGGCTTCCACTTGCTGGCTCAAAATAACTTTCATGCGGGTGTTGTTTTGCTTTCTGTCGTTGCAAAGGGAGTGAAGTGGGCCAGCCAGGATGGGCCAATGGCTCACATGTGTTTTTACATACCAGGAGAAGTATTTTCAAGAGGCCGCACACATCCATCCATTTTATCTCGTGTAGGTTTACAGGGTGAAATCGGCTGCATAAACTTTCTTTATTTCAAAGTGCGCTTTCTTTCCTTTCAATTTTGCATGCTCCGCTCCATGTGGGTTGTGATTAATATAGAAATGATAATCGATTCTTAAATTCCGTAATAGATGCATCGAAATTTCATTGACTGATCGATGCACTGTGATGCATCAATGCAAGTGGGCATCACCTTTCAAATCCGATTTCTAGCGGCCGTTCAGGCCACATCCATACTTGCGACTCCAGGGGTGGCAGTCAGCGTCAATACTCGCTGAGTTACCCAGGCCCCCACAATTTGTATTTTAATGTAAATTAAAATAATCTAAATTATGAATTGCTCTTACAATATAAAGTATATGGTTTGTCACAATCATGCCGCTCTAAGCAACACTCACACTTGATGTTGATGGAGGCCTCGCTGGTGCGTTCCTCTTCACCAGTGCTGTTTTTCGAGGCAATGCACTGAAAGTTTCCAGAGTCCAGTAATCTGTCAATAGCTGTGATTTGCAGGTTGCCTCCTTCCAAAAAGCGTCGCTCCGTGTTGTTGACTGTCTCGCCATTGTGTGTCCAAGTGTAGATCACACCTTGAGGATCACTCACTTCACACCGCAGCACGGCACTGCGCCCATGCAGGGCATCCTGGGATTTCGGCTCCTTGGTGAAATAGAAAGATGCCGACTGCACGCAGAACACTTTTAAGAGAAGACAACACACAGGTATGATTAGGGCAGTGAGACAAATATCTTGAGATTTCTTTTGATGATATTCAATATATATATATTTATAGATATTTTGCAAGTCAGAAGTTTACATACACTTAGGTTGACTTAAGTCATTAAAACTTATTTTTTTTAACCACTCCACTCCTATATTAGCAAACTATAGTTTTGGTAAGTTGTTTAGGACATCTACTTTGTGCATGACAAGTGTCATTTTTCAAACAATTGTTTACAGACAGATTGTTACACTTTTAATTGACTATCACAATTCCAGTAGGTCAGAAGTTTACATACACTAAGTTAACTGTGCCTTTAAGCAGCTTGGACAATTCCAGAAAATGACAATTAGCCAATTAGCTTCTGATAGGAGGTGTACTGAATTGGAAGTGCACCTGTGGATGTATTTTAAGGCCTACCTTCAAACTCAGTACCTCTTTGCTTGACATCATGGGAAAAATCAAAAGAAACCAGAAAAAAGTTGTGAACCTCCACAAGTCTGGTTCATCCTTGGGAGCAATTTTCAAATGTCTGAAGGTACCACGTTCATCTGTACAAACAATAGCATGCAAGTATAAACACCATAGCACCACGCAGCTAACATACTGCTCAGGAAGGAGATTCATTCTGTCTCCAAGTGATGAATGTAGTTTTGTGCAAAAAGTGCAAATCAATCCCAGAACAACAGCAAAGGACCTTGTGAAGATGCTGAAGGAAACAAGTATCTATATCCACAGTAAAACGAGTCCTATATCGACTGATAATAGCAAGGAAGAAGCCACTGCTCCAAAACCACCATAAAAAAAAGCCAGACTACAGTTTACAAGTGCACATGGGGACAAAGACCTTAATTTTTGGAGAAATGTCCTCTGGTCTGATGAAACAAAAATGTAACTGTTTGGCCATAATTACCATCATTACGTTTGGAGACAACATCCCAACCGTGAAGCATGGGGGTGGCAGCATCATGTTGTGTCATGGGTGCTTTGCTGCAGGAGAGACTGGTGCACTTCACAAAATAGATGACATCATGAGGAAGGAAAATTATTTGGATATATTGAAGCAACATCTCAAGACATCAGCCAGGAAGTTCAATCTCAGTTGCAAATGGGTCTTCCAAATGGACAATGACCCCAAGCATACCTCCAAAGTTGTAGCAAAATGGCTAAAGGAAAACAAAGTCAAGGTATTGTAAGAGGCCATCAAAAAGTCCTGACCTCAATCCAATAGAAAATTTGTGGGCAGAACTGAAAAAGCGTGTGTGAGCAAGGAGGCCTACAAACCTGATTCAGTTACACCAGTTCTGTCTGGAGGAACGAGCCAAAATTCCAGCAACATATTGTGAGAAGCTTGTGAATACCCAAAATGTTTGACCAAAGTTAAACAATTTAAAGGCAATGCTACCAAATACTAACAAAGTGTAAAACTTCTGACCCACTGGGAATGTGATGAAAGAAATAAAAGTTGAAATAAATTATTCTCTCTACTAATATTCTGACATTTCACATTCATAAATTAAAGTAGTGATCCTAACTGATCTAAGACAGGGAATGTTTTCTATGATTAAATGTCAGGAATTGTGAAAAACTCAAGTTTAAATGTATTTGACTATTCTGACTTCAAATGTAAATGTGGCTCCGTACCTCTTCAGAAAACTTGGAATATAGCGTAAATTAATAGTTTTATTACTTTTTTGCTTTTTAGGAAGATACATTTTATATATTAGATTTTGTGTTCCAGTGAAGTAATTCAAACAGGTTTACAATATACATCATGACAGAATTGGCATTTTTGGGTGACCTATTCCTTTAAGGGGGTAAAGGGCTGCACCTGTCTGGAGTGAGATAACCTCTCTTTAATTTACTCTGACATGATGTCAACACGACATCAGCCCGCACTGCTCCAGCAGAAAATGGAATGCAGCGAAACACTGTTTCTCTACAGCCATCTGTTGAGATCTTATGCATCTTTAATCTACAATTGCACCTGTGTTTAAGTATACTAGACAGCTCTTTGACATTCTGGTCTCTAGATATGGCTCAGGTCACCTCATCATTGTGAATGTCTATGGGTTCTCTCCATTCATTTTCTATTTACTGATAAGAAAATGAATATGACCAATAGTGATAGTGATGCTTGATTTTGCAAACACCACTAATAACTATTTATAGGCTTTTAAAATGACCAATCTTCTTATGACTTGTAAAATACAATTTCACAATCAGCACAGAAACACTGAAATAACATTTCTAGTCTAGTCTAGAAGCACCAGCCATTATCTTTGTATTCTCTGTGTTCTATGAAACCACAATCATGTCTTAACATGCAGGTATCCAGGATACAAGATCTTCCTCCATGAACCAGACCATGTGAGATGTCTCCAAAGCCAACAAACACTTTGTGACATTTCAACTTCTCTATTATGTAGATTTTGAGATCTGTCTGGGGCAAATCATGACAAGTCCTTGAACAATAGTGGAAACAAGCTCTATTATAGTCTACATAAAGCCTAATGTTCTGTAGTGTTGCTGGTATTGTGAAGCACATACTAACATTCACTGATGCGTTAAAGGAATATTCTGGGTTCAATTCAATTTATAGTCTATTGAAGGCATCTGTAAAATCCTGGTGATTACAGTACACAATTTTGACATCCCTCAGTTTATTAAAACATGTTTACAGTAATGCACTTACAATAGACGTCTATTGGCAAGTGTACCAGAGGCTTTCAAAGCAGAAATATGATGCTTGTATTTTCAATCAAACACTTCTATTAATTCTTCATTCTGCACTATTTGAGCTACAAAGTCCCCTAAACTGTCCTTTAGATGCGGATGAATTTCTGGTTATGGGTAACTATTGTAGTTCCTGTGGATGGAATTTTCTTCATAGTAAAATCACATCTCTTTCTGGTTCCTGCAGCCTACATTTGAAAGGTAAATACTGGTCAACTTCGGGCACTTTCACCTAGGAGTTTATTTTTATCAAAACAGATTTCAGCTTTTTAATCATTAAAACTGAATTGAAGACTTTCAATATTAAGTTCTATTATGCAAAGTATTACATGTATTGCAGGTTTTTCCTGCATTGAACAGTTTTGCTGAAGCAAATTTAATGATATTCATCTGGCTTTTGCCACTTTATAAGTGCTAAAAATGCTTCTCATGTGGAACGTGAATGCATGCATGGTGATTGAAGACTGGATTCACATGTGTGTTGATTGATCCACCGAGAATCACTCGCACACGTCATCCTCTCTCCTCTATCTTGTATTTCTGGAGCACGCAGGTGCACGTGTCAACCGGGCTTCCCTTGATAAGCGAGATCCAGGATAGCACACAGCAGATCACACTCTCGATTAAACCGAGCTTCCCTTGATACAATGGCACAAAACAAACCTCATGTGACTCATTTGAATTGTTATTGACTATTTTAAAGCGCTATGGAGCAATTCAACCATTTGACACGGCTACAGCACTGATATTCTGAACAGCACTGACAAGGGAAAGAGAAAACACCTGCACCAGCATCAATTACAAGACTTTTCACATCGACAACACCCTTACTAACATTTATCCCTGTAAACCGTAACAGAATTTTTACTGTAATAGTTGTATTAGGATAAATCTGATCTTTGCGTTTAGGCTATAATTTTTTCATAACAAATAAAGTGTTTATTTTTAAGAAAGACTAACTACCAAAGTACTGTAATGAGAAGCCAGACATGGTGTTTCTTGTGATTATGGCATTACAAATGCAACTGTTAAACAATAAAAGAACTATGATAAACATAACAGCAAGTACAAATGTAGAATACAAGTCTGGATTTGTATAAATGTGTAACAAAATATTGTAATACATTTCTTGATAATGTTTGAGATTAGGAAACAAACTGGCCTGGTTTGCCTTCAGATGATGCTATAGTCAAATGATTCCCAAATCATTAAGAGTCTGATAAAACCGTGGCCTGTGTAGTTCAGTGAGTATTGACGCTGACTACCACCCCTAGAGTAGCAAATTCAAATTCAGGTTGTGCTGAGTGACTCCAGACAGGTCTCCTAAGCAACCAAATTGGCCCAGTTGCTAGGGAGGGTAGAGTCACATTGGGTAACCTCCTCGTGGTCGCGATTAGTGGTTCTCGCTCTCAATGGGGCGTGTGGTAAGTTGTGTGTGAATCACAGAGAGTAGCATGAGTCTCCACATGCAGTGAGTCTCCGCGGTGTCATGCACAATGAGTCACGTGATTGACGGTCTCAGAAGCAGAAGCAACTGAGACTTGTCCTCCGCCACCCGGATTGAGGCGAGTAACCGCACCAACGCGAGTATCTACTAAGTGGTGGGAATTGGGCATTCCAAAATGGGAAGGGGATATTAAAAAAAAAAAAAAAAAAGTCTGATAAAACTCCTGAATATTATATTTAGGCCTATAGAAATAAGGTGTTAGTTAGTTTGATTTCCCACAGAACCTTGAAGTACAACATTTCTAATCTACCTTTTATATCAAAAATTCTCAAGAAAGTTGTTCTGATTAAATTACAATCTTACTTGACAGTAAACTCGATCCATTAAATATTTCAATCGGGTGTAAAAGCTTTACACAGTACAGAATCTGCTCTTTTTAAGAGTCTCAATTGATATCTTTATTGAGACTGATTCAGGGAAATCCATGGCTTCTTAATTAATGGCCATGGGTCTTATTAGATCTGAGTGCTGCGTTTCATTTGGTCGACCATGAAGTCCTGTTGACCCGTCTGGGAGATATCAGTGGGCCTTCGTGGCACAGTATTACAGTGGTTGCGCTCCTATTTGACTAACAGGTGGTTCACTGTTCGCATTGGAAATCACTCCTCCTCTAGCATACCTCTCAATTGCGGAGTCCCGCAGGGATCAATCTTTGGTCCAGTGTTGTTTTCCCTGTATACACTCCCTCTGGCTTCTATTTTTATAAGTACAGTGTGTACTTTCCATTTATAAGCTTATGATACTCAAATCTATCTTCCCTTAAACATAATGACAAAAACACCTTACAACCACTGATGGCCTGTTTAAAAGAACTCAAGCTATGGCTTTCAAGTAAAATCCTAAACCTAATGAAAATAAAACTGAAATTATTTTAATTGGGCCTAAAGAAATCTGTGTTGTTGACCTTGACCTTGGTTCTCTTGCCCCATATAAAACTCACTGCATCAGAAACCTGGGTGTTCCGTTTGATAATAATCAAAAATTTGATAAACAGATTAATACTGTAGTAAAGTCATGTGCGGCATGGGGGGAGTGGCCATGTGTCGGTCTGCAGGAGAGGGAGAGCGGTAAGGCTCGTCACCTGGCTCGTAATTATCTCTAATACCTGTCTCTCATTATAGTGATGGCGGAGGGAGACCTAAAAAGGCTCGCCAGAGCGTCGGAGAGGAAAGAGAGTGGCCAGAAAGCATGACACCTCCAAACAGAGAGAGAGAGTGTGTGTGTGCAACAAAAGACCGTTGTTTTACTTTCATTTATTTTGTTATCCTTGAGTTATCGATGGTTACCGTCGATTGTGTGAAAAAAAAAAAGCCAAAATAAAAGTACAGACCTTGAACCTGCTTCGTTGTCTCCGGACTCCTCCATTGCCCACAAACAAAGATCCTTCTACATCATGCTTTTATCATCTTCACCTTCTCACTAAAGTAAAACCCTTCTTATCCATGAGTAACTTTCAAACTGTGATTCACGCTATTGTAACAGCTTGTTTTACTACAGTGTCTTCCCTCTACCGTTTACAGCTGGATCAAAATGCAGCTGCCAGACTTCTCATGGGGACTCGCAAGTACGAGCCCATTACACCTATTTTAATATGCAGTGGCTTCCAGAATCGGTTTTAAGATTTTATTGTTCACAAAGCCCTAAATAATTTGGCCTCTCAGTATCTGACCGATTTGCTCCATCTGTATATTCCCTCTAGAACTCTGAGATATTGCTTTACGAACTTGGTTTACTATCTGTTCCTAGATCTAGACTTTAAAAATAAACACGCCTTTGTGAACTCTGGAACAGTCTACCTCTCCATATCAGATTAGCCCCTTCTTTTTCAGCCTTCAAGTCTGCTCTAAAGACATACATATTCTCTCTGGCCTTCAATATTCCTTGATCATTGTGAACTGTTTTCTTTTATCATAGCATTTGTTATTTACTTTGTTGTCTGTTTTGTCTCTTGTAGTTATTATTTTTCTTTTTGCACAGCACTTTGGTCAAATTTGGTTGTTTTTAAATGTGCTTTATAATAAATATTGAATAGAATTGAATGCATAATTAGATACATACAGTATAATCTGAAGTTTAAATCGTTTGTTAATTTGTTTGTAAAATCTCAAAACCATTATTTTCTCTGGCTGCCGTTCAGTCTCTACAAGTATACCTGACTGCATTTTGCTGAACGACCGGATCCTTCTGTCTCTATCGCATACAAGGCAGTTTCGCTTTTGAAACAGGTTAAGATGAAAGTTAGTGACCACTTTCAAGCGATGCATAGAGATCAGGGGTGGGAATTACAAGGTAACTGGCGATACAATATTATATTGATAATTAGGTTACAAAAACAATTTATACTGCATTAATTGCGTGAATTTTTTTACGCATTACACAAATCAAAGAAATTATATTATAACATTAATTCAGAGAATTTTTTTTATATGCATAAAAAAAAAATATTAACTCAAACTTGTCTGTAGACTGTAATAATGAATATTCCTACCATCAGAGCAATTCAAGCTTAAAGTAACACCCATTTTCAGCAGGGGGCAGAAAGTGCCACTCCAGCTGTTCAGGCAACATGCAGCTGTACAGAGAACAAACCACACTCAGGCTTGTTTGACACTTGAGACAGGACAAGGTGATAACCAAACACATTCCTGCATTAAAACATATCTGGATGGAATGAAATCCCAAATGCAGGGATCTCAAGACATTTTCTAACTACGTTTAATTTGACACAGCGTCCTAAAAATAGATTTATGTTCATGACGCGACCAAAGTGAGATCCCACACCATCCATAGTGGGATGAAGAAACCTAACTACAAATACTCAAGATATACAACACAGACAAAATAACCACAAACACAGTTCAACAAATTAACCCATGGATATTTTCTCTCTGATACACACAGTGGTGTCACACATTTTTCCATCTAAAGCTTCATCAGGAAAACAAATATAGTCCTGTAGTAACTGCTGCTCTACATGACCAGAAGACCTTGTGTGTTTGCTCTCATTAGAAAGAACTCACCACTCAACAGGAAGCACACAGCTGCTCTGACTATTACTACATGTGCTACACAATCCAACTGACCATGACCGAACACAATTAAAAGCTTAAATATCACAGGGGAAGAGACTTGATGACCCCAAATGTAGCTGAAGAGAAAGTGGTTGGTTAAAATGAAAAAATGAATTACTTTAAAATGAAAAAAAAAAAAAAAAGGAAATTCTGTGGTATTTGACAGTGCATAACAATACAACTTCACCCAGTTTCTAATTCTATTATTATAACTTTAAACATGAATTGTTGCAAAACCATTCTTATAAAAATGTTTGCAGTATGTAGTAAGTTTACAGTAATGCACTTACAATGGAAGTCTAGGGGTCTAGGGTACTAGGGTACAGTAGGCTTTGAAATGTCGAGCTTATATTTTCAAAAAAGCACTTGCATTAAATTTTCAGTAGGAAGAGCTGTAATTTGAGCTGTAAAATTGTCTAAACTGTAACAGCGGGACTACTTTTCAATGCAGATGAATGTTACCAGAGACTGTTTAGACCAAGATGGACCACTCGTATTAAAATGAATGGAAGACATTGGAAAGCCAAATATGGTGGGTGTAAAAAAGAAACCCACCTTACATGTAAAAGCCAATCACCTTTTAGGTACAGACATCACCCGTCAATCAATTCAAGAATGTGCATGTGCATATGCTGGACCAGCCTGAAATACAGTGTTTTTTTTAGCTTGATCTGTGCTAAAGAAGCACAGTTTATGATACCTGACTTGCCTTGAAAGGGACTTTGGCTTTACCAGTGTAATTCCTGTGGATGGCTTTTCTCCATGTAAACAGTGTTTTACAGGTAGATATAGCACAACTCTATCTGGTACCCCTCTGTGGACATCATACAACAATTTACAGTGTTTACTGGATTTTGAAGCCCAAGTTTATATTGGGTGTTTCCTCAACTTAAGGCAATTTCATGTCCCAGGAGTTGAATATACAAAGGAAGGTTTTTCAAATATTTCTAAAAAAAATAATTGGGTTACTTTCATAGGATTGTATAGTGAGAGAAGGCATTTTCTTAATTGTACTGATGAACTTGTGGAAAACCATGTAGACATTTAATGTAAAACAACTCGCATGATAAGATATGTTAAACAGAACTGAGAGTACTGCACTACAGTTACTATTGGTAGCTGAAAGCATTATCAAATCAGCAATATATTTAAAATAACAGGCATGAGGCATCTAGAGAAATCTATAGAAAGACTCCAAGTAGGTCTGAACAAGGGTAGGTTGAACATGGGTAGCTACTGAACTGCTTGAAAGTGCTAATCTGAAGAACATGGGTTTCCATACACATTACTGTTCTTCAATAAGGGCTTAAAGAAGTACATGAAAAGTAAATTATGTTTTGACGTGAATTAAATAGTAAGAGAACTGACATCTCAAAGACGTTGTTCAGCTTATAGGTATCACTAAACGTTGAAATGGCACCAATTTTTCAAATGTTTGAAAGCATCCATTTATGTTGTGTTATATGTTGAATGGCAGTCCTCAAAAGCAGTTGATATCTGGCCAGTTTTCACTTGCTCTTACACGAGTTGGATGCTTTCGTGTAAGAGCAAAGAGCAGTAAAGTTACAAAAAAATCTTCCCTGGATTCCTGTGGAGGAATTTGAAGTTTTTGGGACAAAGATGCCATTCATGCACTCTCTACAACTAACAAGCCAGGGGAAGAACCAGGAAAGGAACCTGATTGGCTAAAATATCTTAAACACATATAAACTTTATGTGCAAACTAGGCATGGTCACAAAACCTCACAAGAGAGCACGGGTTGCGTTCTAACATCATCATAAGGTGTCAAAATTGGTGCCTTTCAACATCCTGGGTGGACCAAACTGGTTGAACTGTCAAGACGGTCATCACAAAACCATTCTGACAGTGCTCGGCATAAACTAACTTACACAACTTTAAAAAACCAAGACGTGACAAACACAAAAGAATAAATTTAGATGTTCAAGCTGTCTCTACAAGCTTACATTCTTCCCTTCCACACAACTCGGTCACCATCCAAACAATGGGTGGCTTTAATGCCAGGCAGTCACCACTGTGCAGAACATTATAAGGCGCGTCTGCGGTAAAACTCCAATCCACCTCTGGAAAATTTGGTAACTTGCTCCAGGAAAGAAGAATTGAACCACTAATCAACCTCTGTCATGCCCAATTTTACATTAAGGGGCTTTTCCACTGCACGGTACAACTCGACTCCGCTCGGTTTTTGGGGGTTTTCCACTGTCCCTGATACTTTTTTAGTACCACCTTGGTTGAGGTTCCAAGTGAGCCGAGCCGAGCAGGTACTAAATGAGATGTCAAAATCCTGCAGATGACTAATTGGTCAGGGAGAATAGTCACTACCAGCATCACTGGATTTCCGACACGGGACATCAACCCACTAGTTTTCAAGTTAGCAATAGCGATAACAGTATCATTTGTTCACGTGACTTTTCGAATTGTGAAAAAATAAATGGCTGTGCGCAAAACTACACCATGGTCAATAAACGAGGAGCAGACGGTCCTCTCGTTAGCGATGAGTGAAAAAAAAAAAGTTCCTCAGGAAGTATCTCAGCTGTTGGCCGCACACGGCTACCACCGGACCTACCAACAGTGTAGGGAAAAGTTAAATAAACTTAAGTGACTACAAAATCATCAAGGAAAATTGGAAGTGGTTCGACCAAATGGACGCTATCTAGTCTGGTGAGCAATGGGAGGGAGAGTGACCTGAGCTCCACGATGTTGTTGGAGTTCACGATGGTACATTTTGTTATGTTAACTCTATACTCTGCTTGAAAGCTTCACTTTATTTAGTTGACCAGCTACTGGAAGCTTGCTTCTAAAACAACCAGGCCAATTTAACTGTTACACTTGTGTAAAATCACCATGCAACAACTGCTTTATGCAGCACAATGAGCTAGTAGCTAACAGCTAGCGGTTGTGTTATTGTTTTGGTCAGTTTGTGTCATGTTTAAAATGATGTCACGGCAGTAGAGGTGACACAAATATGACGATCAGCCTATAATCACACCCACGTTGAGGTGGCACTAAACTCCAGTGGAAATGAAGCTCAGAAAAGTAAAACGAGTCGAGTTGAGGCGAGGCTAGTCGAACCGTAATGTGCAGTGGAAAAGTGCCATTAGACAAGTAAGGGATAATGTACAGTCAAATGGTTTTTAGAGCAAAATAAAGCCTGACAGGATTAAGGACTATATTATTGTATCCTGACCCTGACATATTGAGAGATTATCATATTGCCAGGTCCCTGCTGATTTCCATTATAAACTCCATATTTTAGACAGCAATTCTCTGTTCAAAACACATTTAAGGCACAACATGAACCACATTTAGCTAAACAGCATGCTGCGGAGGATACTTTAGTAAATGGATCGAGTAGTAAATTTATGTTTCCATGCCATTTAGGTCATATGAAAAGAGGATCATGGTAAACTTACAAAATGAACACTGTGGGCGTGCAGTGCTGTAATTTCATAGCTACTCCACATATTGTGCAGCCCACAGATTTTGAGACAGCTGAGGTTAGAAGGCAAGGATGCATGAACATCCCCTCATCATTCAGTGCTGATAAACTCCACCTGTCCTCTTAAAACAAGCCTTTTAATTGGGCTGTTAAAGTGAACCAAGGCCATGAGAAAGGTGCACCGAGACGTCGACCCATCAGTGATGTGATCACTTTTTTGGATATTTTATTTTACACTTCTGTTAACATACCAAGCTGGCAGAGTTCATGGCCAATGACAATAATCTCAAAATGTCAAAATTTTTATCGGATTAAATAGCCTGTGGATACCATCGGTAAACCACTACTTAGTACACAAGAGTACAGTTTTGGAAATCCTAAGAAAAGACCATATATACAGTCTCAACGATGAGCATGTTTACATGCGTAATCTTATACTGATTATACTTAAGCCAACAACGTATTAGGTCATGTAATATCAAACGGTTTAAGCAAAAACCATTTGGCATATGTATGTTATTGCCTATTATCCTGATTTCGATCTGCATGTAAACACCTTTACCAACATTATTACCGGTTTATCCAAAGAGTGCAAGTATTTGTTTTGATGTCAAAAGAAGAAAATAACCCATTAACTTTAAGTCTCATGTATACGTGATTTTCTTATATTGTTCTTGAAATGTTTTGAATAAGCTGATTTTTGGCATAGCGTTATTAGCGTATTGGTGCTCATTAAAATGTAAAAAGCAATTGCTACTCAAAGACAAGGAAACTTAATGCAAAAAAGGGCTGTGTAGCCATGAGCATTTACAGACATAATTGGTGTCTAGATGTTTCCCTCCCAAAGGGAAACCAGATATCAATGGCTGTTGGCTCTAAACTGCCTGGTCCAAAACAGGGAGATTTGCAAGGTGCTCCATCACCCATTAAATAGGTAGGAGATTCATTTCATGCTGGAAGCTAGCTGTTTTTGCAGCTGTTCTCCAAATCACAGTCGTCCTATTCTGCTCGGATATGGCCCAACAGGTGTCGCTCCATCCATGAGAAGCAGCTTTCATTTTGCAGCATGTCTTGATGCATGCATGGGCACTCGCAGTATGGGGTGGGGTTAATGAAATAGTCACAGTAAATACAGTCTGATTAGGGTTGGGTTGGCTGGTGGAGGTGCCAGGCGCCAAGATGGAATTATTTACAGAACATTAGAAACCCATGGTGCTGATTTGGGATTCATTATTTATGTACAATTATTTGCAGTTATTGATGGACACAGTATCTTAAGAGACAAGAATTATAAACAGACTTGAGTGTGACAACAACATTTTAAGTTAAAACAAATGTGGAAAAATATACAGTCATAGTGAGGCAGATTTATCATCGAAATCTTGAAACAGTGGCTTTACGATTGCATTTGTGTTATTGCAATTAGGTTGCCTACACACTGGAGAAAGTTCTGAATTCTGATGAGTGTTTGACCGAAAGGAATTCATAATATTGCTTTTGAGGTTATGGAAAGAATCGGGTCAGTTTGAAATCAAGCAGAAATTCAAACTGACCTCAAAATCTACACTTTGCATGGATTGTTAGGCAATAGTTTGCTGTGAAGACTGTACCAATGCAGGCTCTGCAAAAATGCACACCGACCTCACGTCAAGGCTGCCATTTAGATTAGGACCATCAGAGTCCATTTCAGCTTTGGTTGCACTTTCCAAAGCCTTGCACTTTTCCTCTATGTCCTTGCAATGTACCGTTCCTATTTAAATCAATACATTGACAGCATTCTCTGAGGAAGGCTATAGTAGGCCTAAACGTAGTTTGCAGATGTATTTGCCCATGAGTTCAATGTGTTTTTCTATTGGTCTTGACCTGTTGACCTACTGGATCATTGTTTCCCAATTCTGGTCCTGAAGTATCATATAATAGCAAAAATTGTACCTTGACAAAAAAAAGTGTACATATTAGCACCATCAGTGGGTGTATATTTGAGGGTTTTGCCTCAGTTGCAAGCTGTTGTAGCCCTATTGGTCCAATCTTTGCACATTTTCAGTCAAGGAAGACATCCAAAATGTGCAGTCTTGCAGGATCTCCAAGAGCAAGATAAAGAAACACTGATCTAGGTCTTCAAAGATGTTCGGAAAACATTCTACTGTCTTGAGTGTCTTAAGATGGATTCACCCATACTTGGTTTATGTATGGGGAAAATTATCCTTGAATGTTTTGTCCGATGTAGCCCTCAGCAATCATTGAGTGCTGAAACCCATTACACAGTTTGTCACTGTGCTCCATTCACTGTTCACTGCTATTCACGAGAAGGACTGAAAGGTCATACTGAGCCTGCACACTTGTGGAAACCCAACACCTTACATCATTAGCAGGACAAGTGGCCTTACATGCAAAAGAAAAGGACAGTGTTTATATGTGTGGTGATGGGTGGTGGGATAGAGGGGGTCTAATGCAGTGGAGCCCTGAGAATAACAAGAGGCATGTTTATAGACACTATACAGGCAGTCACAAGGGCGGCTCAAGTTCTTACAACATTTGAGGGATACATTTTGTCTCTCTAAGGTAAAACCCTTAAGCTTCTGTGAGCCACAATCAATATATGATGAACTGCAGCATGTTTCAGAAAGCTCTTATCTGGCAAAAGGCAAGCGGGGGTCAACTTTAATCTTTTTACCTTCCAAGTAATGAATAATTCAACTGGGGGTGGTTAACGATAGTCAACTTGTCATCCAACATGTTACAGTTACGGCAAGGGATGACACCATAACGATACTGGTATCGGGTCCGATACCACGCTCATGTACTGGTACTCGTAAAAATGCTCCGATACCAAAAACCGATCCTATCTGACGTACAAATGTCATTGTGTAAACATTCAGCCCACAAATTAAAATTACGTTATGTCCTTGTGAGATTATTTAACTGCAAAAGCTGTGATTTAATGAGATAAGTATATAGTTTGCATGTAATTCAAAAGTGAGATTTCACGTTGTAGCGTGAGGCACATACAGGAGTGCATACTTATTTAATTAAATAGCAGCCTTTTGCCAGAGATGTTATAGTACTGAGATAACAACCTTCGTGGTTCTATCATTGGAAAGAGTGTAACGGCTGTAACAGTCCAATAGCATTTTACGACAATTTTACTGAAGCTTTACAAGTGAATGGAGAGAGTCGTAAACGACACCTTCCGGTCGAAAAATTGTCCGGGACTTCTTTTATAAAACCACAATTTTATCATATTAAACTACACATAGTTCATTCCAAAATAATTGTTTAGTGAAATACATGTTAAAGATTAGCGGACATACAATTTTGAACCGTTTCCTCACAAAATAATTAATTCAGCATTGTGAAGCATCTCCTCCACAGGCATGCATTCAAAAAGAACATCCTCTTGTCTCTTTCCCAGTGTACCACCATTGAATGATTATGGAATGGCTGCATTATGCTAATCTATGCTAGTAGGCTTCCCTATCACAAAGGCTTTGCTTTTGTGGTTTAATGATCACTTTGAGACACGTAGCGACTAGTGATGCACCGATACCACTTTTTCTCTTCCGATATCTGAAGTCTCAGTATCGGCTGATACCGATCCAATACAAGTGTTGTTGTTCATTTTAGAATATCTTTACATTATTGTGTGGAACTAATTGAGTGTACTCTTTTAATAAGTAAAGAAACACAAACCTCTAACTACACATTATTTCAATATAAATTTATAGCTTAAGAAAAACTTTATTGTTAACTAGTCTACAGGATAATGTTGCAGCTCAATTCCAGTTGTGCTGCAATTCCAGTATAAGTCATCAGTAGAAAAGAAGCAGTTTTCTTTGCAAAATTGTTTCAACTTGTATCTGGACTTTAAAGGATTCAGATTTTTTATTGGAAGCCATTTAAATTCAGTGCTGTGAAAAAGTATTTGCCCCATACTGATTTTCATACTGAGTTTGTGTTTTTAAATTGTTCCAAAAATTCTAACTAAATCTAACAATCAACTGCGATCTGAGTAAACACAAAACACAGTTTTTAAATAAGAATATTATTTATTGAAGCAAAACAAGTTATCCAATACCAACTGGGCCTGTGTGGAAAAAGTATTTGACCCCTTAGTTACTAAATCCCCAAATCTATAAAACTGCATTCATAATGTGGTTCAGCTGGACAAGACACACCCAGGCCTGATTACTGCCAGCCCTGTACAATCAAATCAAAACCTAAACAGAACTTTTTCAGCAACATGAATTTGGCTAAAAGCTCTCACGGTTGAAAGAAATTCCAGAAATTAGAAAAAAGGTGATTAAAATACATCAGTCTGTGAAGGGTAACAAAGCTATTTCTAAGGCTCTGGGACACCAAAAAAATAAATCACGGTGAGAGCCATTATCTCCAAATGGAGAGAAATTGGCACAGTAGTGAACCTTCCCAGAAGTGGCCAACCTTCAAATATTCATCCAAGAGCACAGCGACAACTCAACTAAGAAGTCACAAAAAAGCCAAGGACAACATCCAAGCAACTGCAGACCTCTCTCGCATCAATAAAGGTCACTGTTCATGACTCCACATCAGAAAGACACTAGCCAAAAATGCCATCCATAGAAGAGTGGCGAGTGCTAACCCAGAAGAACATTAAGGCTTGTCTGAATTTTGCTAAAACACACCCTGATGATCCTCAAAGCTTTTGGGAGAATGTTCTGTGGACTGATGAGTCCAAAGTGGAACTGTTTGGAAGACAGGAATCCTTTTACTTCTGCTGTAAATCAAACAAAAAAATTTGACAAAAAGAACTTCATACCTACAGTCAAGCATGGTGATGGTAGTGTGATGGTGTTGGGATACTTTGCTGCTTCAGGGCCAGGGTGACTTGCAATAGTTGAAGGAAACATGAATTCTGCTCTCTATCAGAAAATCCTATAGGAGAGCGTCCAGTCATCAGTGCATGAGTTAAAGCTCAAGCGCTGGATTATGCAGCCAGACAATGATCCAAAACATAAATGGATTTTCCAGTACAGTGAAAATTTGGGGAAACTTACAAAACTCTTCTCTTGAACCGTAGAGCCAATTGACTTGACATTTGGTACCCATGTGTAGAACTGATGTCTTTCAATTTAGGAGTAAGTCCACCTCTGAATGGCTCAAAAGAAGTTTTGGAGTGACCTAGTCAAAGTCCTGACTTGAACCCAATTGAGATGCTGTAGCAGGACCTTAAACGGGCAGTTCATGCTCGAAATCCCTCCAATGAAAGCAGTTCTGCAAAGAAGAGTGGGCCAAAATTCCACCACAGCATTGTGAAAGACTGATCTCCAGTAATCAGAAGCATTTGGTTGCAGTTGTTGCTGCTAAAGCTATTAAGTTTAAGGGGGGCGGCACCAGTGAAGGTTTATCTATGTTTGGTAAACACAGTTTACCAAAAATTACATAAAGAACTGTAAAGACAGTAGATCATATGACTCATTTGCATTTTATTCAAACGTAAGCACACACAACCTGCAGCTGCTATACATGGCTATTATACACAATATTTGAGCGCTAAACATTACCAACATCTCAGATGTAGATGATCAATAGTTTGGTTCACTTATAATATGCATTTAGAACAGCACCGGGGGTGCATTTTTTACCAGAAACTGAATAAAAAGTAAATTAAACTACTGTAAACTTGCCTACAAACAGACACAGCAAGGACTTCCTGGAGAGTTCAGAATGTCAAAATAAAAGCTTGAGGGTTTAAAAGTTAAAGGTGCACAATTGAAATATATTACTGTTGTAATTTAAAACTCTAAAAGTCAATAATATTAGTAATAACAATATTTAAGTTGTTATATTTTTAAAAAAATATACAAAAATGAGATCTGAAGTCCAGATACAAGTAGAACAAATTTTGCAACGAAAAATGGCTGGTAATTGTATTATACCGAACCATGCTCAGAACTGTCCGACATGATGGTGGCAAGTCGTTTCATACAACCTCTCCAGGAGGTCCCTGAACAATACAATTTTGGACGTCTTCGTAATCAAACCCAGCTGATTCAACTCATCATCTCATTAGAAGAGTGTAGTAGAGAATGTACTGTTGGGGGTCCCCCAGGACATGTTTTGGGACCTCTGTTACATATTTTAGTTTTTCTATACTTAGTGGCGTTTTTTGCAGTTTACATGTTGAAACACTCAAAAAAGTTCCTTCCTCATCTATTCAACATCTTACAGAATTTTTTGTCACTGTTTCCTTTGGCTTGCCCACTGGGCAATTATTTTCTTTTCTTCTTATTTTCTGAAAAGCTTTTGGTAAAATATGTATTGCAAAAACACTATACACATAAAATGCAACTAAACTGAACAATAGTTAATCTAGTTAATGTATGATGGGGCAGCACCAACTAGGCTAATTGCACGTGACAAAAAAATAAATGCCAATACTCAATTAACATGAAAATACATTAGCCAATCATAACAGAGCTAATACAAAATATACAAGTTAAAGATAAATTAGCAAAAACAATCCGTTTAGTTGTAAGCCTCGGACACTTCTAGCCGCAACTGAGTTTTGACAAAAATTACATTTCACATTTACATTTTAAATTTGTTCAACATCTGACCTCTCAAATCCAAGCCATTTCCAAATCACTGAAGAAACACTAGAGTCTTTTACACAAGGTCATCCTGATGTGAAGAGCCTTCAGTCTCCATGTTGTTAACCTACTTTAGAGTCATTTGGAGAGCACACATGTGGGCAACTGATCAGATTTGTGGTGGCATCAAGCAGGGGGTCTGCACATTTTTTGATACTGGTGATTTGACATTGTGTCTAACTATAGTGATTGTGAATATTCTTATGTAAACCCTCAAATCCTTAATTTAAAAAATGAAAATGGTGTCAAAACATTCATTCACATTAATAGACCAAAAAAATAAAATAAAAGGCTTTTCAGAAAGAGGGTTGGGAAACACTCAATTATGATTGTATTTGGTGCAAGCAAGCTTGACTACTGTTTTAATAGGACTTCAGGGTTACTTTTTTGGTTGTCCGGATCCTTAATCCATTGAAGGTCCCTATTCGAAGGACTAGTGCTCCCTGACATTAGGTAAATTTGTGTTTTACAGACCTTAACTCTATTCGGACAGTAATTGTTTCTCAGGGTGACATCTGTAGAGGAACATTTCCATGGCTCCTCTGTGATAAAACTCAAGCATCCGAATGCCTATTAGTTCACAGTGGATGAGAGTTCTGCAATCGTACAAAATTCGGGAATTTGTTTCTCACATGGTCAGTCAAATGTAATGTTTGTAATAGGGGTTGCACCATCTATTTGACCAATTGCCTAGTTCTGCCATGAGTCAACACGTTGCGTCCGTGCCTACTAGTCGTGGATGACATGATTTCAGTTGTTTGTTCCATATGGTGATAGTGGAGGAAAATTCTTCAGTCTACAAACTGCTTCCTGTGTATTTTGTGCAAATACATTTAAAAATATAGGCTATGCAAATATATTTGGAATTACACTAAGGTGCAAAGAGTCAACACAGAGCGCTTTGCTCATGCTTTTGTGTTTCATTTCAGTTGTGCTATTTCTCTTTCTTTCACACTCACTCAAACATTCAAAAACTCACAAACCCAAGCACATTTGGCAGAGAGAGAAGCCCCACATATACTAAGAACAATTGAAAAAACAAAGTGTGAAACATATCGGGAAAAAATGTTTGGTCAACACAACAACTTTTTCGCTTTTACTACAACATAAGAACCCACTCTCACTGCGTAGTAACTTTACTAATGTGATTACTATCCAACATTTCTCTGATACATGCCTCCATTGAATACACACATTTCACTGAATCTTGTCAAATAGTAACCATATGGCTTTTGGATTGATTCCTGCTTTAAAACTCTTCATGAATTACCACACAAACTTTTCCCAAAAATAAAAATATGTAGGTAATTCTACCGGAAATTTTCTCGCTGGTAGTGGGAGAAAAACACTTACAATTTAGATTCAAACTACAATAAAATCACTCACTACCTCCTGTAAAAGCTGGAATTACCTCATGTCCCCAAGCAAAACAATTACCGTCCAAATAGATCTATACTTTGTGCTTTTAATCCTGTCCTGACCAAACATGTCTGCGTTTTTCTCGCACAACCTCGGTAAAAATGACCAAGCGGACAGTATTGTCTGATTTGCGGTACATATTATTTATGTGAATCTTCTGCAATACCCAACTAAATTTCTTATTGGGACGCCTTTTATTTTGGACGTGGACCTTTTTTGCCAACGTTCCCAATCCCGCCCTGAGTACATGAAATCACAGAGGCCTTTTAGAAAACGAATCCGATCCGAATAAGGCTCACAACAATAAATAGGACAAGAAACACACTACATTCGGCAAACAGCTGTTTAATTAACTGCAAGGGCAAACATGACTCACTAAAAACTCATTGTGGGAATGTGGAACAGTCCTGGGGGTCGTGGCTCACTACAGAGAGTCTACAGGAAGTCTAGCAGCCTCCCATAACCATCTACGTGTTTACAGTGTGAGACGTGGAATTTGATGCAATTAACCATTCCCCATTACAACAGGATCATTTGTGGTGGAATATGGTGCGATATTCACACACATGCAATGCTGCACTCAAACTTTAAACAGTGAGATCGTCTGATGATGTGATTCTGAGACAGAATGGAGCCCCATTACAAACAGATCATCCAGAATAAAACAATGAGATAAACTAAAAATCTCAAACTATTGTTAGGATTAAACAAAACTTGTTCCCTTGAGAAGGTCAAACTAAACATGAACTTTTTCATTAAATATGAACAAAATAAGGCATAAGTGCCATTCATTAATTGTTCAAAGATTGACGTGTGTATTAGAGGGTAGAAACCAGTGTAAAGTACAAAAGTACCACTGGAGAAATCCACACACATTTGTTTCATTAAATATCATCTGGTTGGCTTTGTGGTGAAGGAGGGAGATTCTAAATTCAGAATGGGGGGAGGGCACCAGTGACGGTAATGTAAAGCATATGCACTTTCAATGTAATCACTCTCGTTCTCGTATCAAAACTAAAGAACCACTCGACATGATACCACTCAACTGCACACAGGCTCAAACCCCTCAGTTGAACTTCTCTTCTATAAAAGTCTTACTGGTATCACACATTTGATGGATCTTTGACTGGCACAAAGCATATTGCGCTGCGTTGTGCTATTTTTCTCTGAATCTGGAACATGGTTTTAAAACATCCGTCAATCCTCCATTAATCAAAATGCTGGTCGTCATTCTGACAGATAAAAACAAGCAAGAAACTCAGCTTAAACCATCTTTACAAGGTATATCTGTTATGCAGCTTCATTCTCTCTCGGTCTCTGTGAGAGAGCGAGGGCACTTTTAATGCAAAATTATCTAATGTGCCTCTTTTTAAAGTACTTTGCATATGTGATAAGCTGCATTAGGGAGATTTTAAGTTTATAAATTTGGGTGTTAGATCAGCTGTCACTCGCACATAATTTTTACTGGCAAATGTTTGCACTGAGGAGCCCTGCATCTACATAGAATGGTGTTTTTAAAGGAAAATTCATTATTTTCACACTTCAATAGTATCACAAATAAAAACATTTAAAAGGGAATCCCATGAAGAAATGTCCCATTGTAAAACATCTTAATTAGTGCTGGGCAAAAACAATTACCAATATCGTGATTTAATGTGATTTCATTTGGTCATTAAGATTCATGAAGAGCGCATCATTACAGTAATTCACAATCCTTCAGGGCTGCACAATTACTCAAAATAACATCCAAATGGCGAGTTGTTCATATGCGATTATTAATCCACAAAAGGCTGTGATTTAAAGACAGATAAAAGGGGTCTGTGATGCGCTGATCGGTGTGCACGTGCATGGCGGCGCTCTCAGATCAGTTCACATGAATTGTGAAATCAAAGTAATGCAGGTTCAAGCATTCGCACAATTCCAAACATTAGTAAGAGTCACAAGTTATTATACAAATCTTCAAATGCAGCACAGAATAACAGAAAAGTAGATTACAGCATTTCAGGAAAAGCAGAACATTGCAAAAGGTCAAACACGTTCCCTTGTCTGTATCAAAATAAAAGCCCCCAGGTGAAGCTGAAGTAAATACGACAGATATATTACTTTTGTATAACGCAAATCTAAATCAAAGACACGGAATCACTCCGCTCTACTAGTTCAAACCTTACACAGTCTCAAAAACTAAATAATCTGCACACCTTTTTCTGACTTTATTTACATTTCATTTTATATCTCACAGAACAGGAGAACACAGCCTCATGGCTTTCCTCAGTGTCTATAACTCCAATCTAATAATCAGAATAATAATGATAATTCAGTATTATATTATAATAATCAACCTGTCGTGTCCCACAGTAGTAACTTAGTATTATGAAATGTTCAACTGGGGTTTCAAAAATAGTCAGTGAAGGAATAAATAAAACATATGAAGGTAAATAAGGCTTTTTATTGAGCTACTATGTCATCATTGTATATGAAATCTAAATATAAGTGCGCATATCAATGAAAATCATCGAAGTTCATTCTCCCTTTTGTTTATTTAGTGAAAAACTAATTATTTTTTAATAGATTTTCATTTAATGTCTTTAAAATACTGAATCTACTTGGATACAATGGCTTTTTGGTTGAAATGCCAAAAAATAAATAAAAGAAAAACACTTTTGAGTCATTTCAGAGAAAATATATAATTATTGAGATATTGAAAATCGTCAATAGGCTGAAAAATATAGAGATATAATTTTTTAAGACATAATCGCCCAGCCCTAATCTTAATGGACCAAAAAATCTGCTTCATTGTCTTTATTTTTTTCCATCGCATTTGGGGTGAAATATGACCTGGCATGTTTTTTTTGTGAGATTTGCCCAAAAATCAACCATAACTCATTCAATATTACTAGCAAAGAACAGTTCATTACGGTTTATGGTTTAGTAAAAAAATAAAAAATAAATCTCTTTGTGGCATCACATACAGTTGATAGGAAACTTTCACATATGCTGTATGCATCATGACCAGATAATAATTTGGTCAAACAAATTTTCCTGATGA
Source organism: Xyrauchen texanus (assembly GCF_025860055.1). Lineage (NCBI taxonomy): Eukaryota > Metazoa > Chordata > Actinopteri > Cypriniformes > Catostomidae > Xyrauchen > Xyrauchen texanus. The sequence continues at coordinate 24,186,233 of NC_068323.1, read as the reverse complement.
TGGAATTATTTAATTATGGTTTTGGATTAAATCACTGGCTTGTGACAGACCACTGGAGAATCCTTGTAAGATTTGGCAAAACCTGATTTACAGTAAAACATGAGAGCAGACAGCTGGTTCTTCTGCTTCACTGGGTTTCAGTGGATGGGTGGAACAACATTAGGACAACAGGTAAAGAACTGTGAAAACAAGGTGAAGTGTATAATGTCTGCAGCAAGAGAACTGCAATCTATTTGTTTGAGCGCCCGACTGGGCCAGCGTAACGACACTGGCTCAACCAATGGGGTAAATTTAGGATGGGACTAGGTCGCACTATACAAATAATCATTATATTGCTTATAATTTTTTTTTGCATTAAATTGCCTAAATCTCAGTCTTTGATGAAAGTGCTTTCATTATACTTTTCATTATTTACTTTTAAATAAATGTACTTTTCAGTTTTTGAGTCACATGTTTTTATTCATTTGTGTTGCGACTATGTGAAAAATATTTGTCATTCATCTATTTCTGAAACTGGGCAGGGATTTACATTTCCCATCATGCTTTGCCTGGATTGATTTGAGGAAGTAGATTTTGTGTTATTTTAATGTATTTCTATGCTAAATGAAAAAAGTGGTTTGTTAGTGTTTAATGTTCTGTTTATGTTGGGATATAGAGGAGTTTCTGTCATGTTGTATTTTTTTAGAAGGTTATCGTTGTGAAGAAGAGTAGAGCTAATAGTTAGGCCTCTGATAGGAAAATGACTACTGACAGAGGTTATTGCTCTAATCATGAGGTACATACTGAAAGATCAGTAAACAATCAGAAGCACCACACTTGTCATCTGTAAAAAAAAAAAAAAGAGATAAATGATATGCTAAGGTGTATTGTTGAGGTTAACTCAATTCGTTTAGGTTTTTGCAACACAAAAGCATGTGAGTGGAGCCTACATTTTAATTTCATATTAAGCAAACACATTTTCATTGTGTGGAACCAACGTCCATAATTGACTTAAGTTAAAGAAAAAAAAATAATTAACAAATAATAAAAAAAAAAAATCAGGGCAAAATTTATATTCTGTAATACAATTTTTGTAAAAATAAAGTAACTAGAAATATGATTGTAATGGATAAAGGATGGGCAAGGAGGCGGGAACCGGCAGAACAGTCAATATAACTTAAATTACACAAAAAAACTTAAACATAACATAAAAACACACACAGCAGCCGCGTATGTCTCGCTCTCGAACTGGCGCCTCCGGCTCATCTTTATCCCCCTCCCAGCTAATTAGGTTACTCCGCGCCAACCATGCACCATCACGGCCAGGCCACGCCCTCCTCCTCGTCACAGTGATTACTTTTCCCATTAAGTAATCAGAAATGTAATCCGCTTATAATTTTAGATAATTAGTTATTTGTAGTGGATTACTATTTTCGGTAACTTACAACTCTGTAATATATATATATATATATAAATAAAATATAACCCACCCCATTCCTCCATACAAAAATGTTCACTAATGAGCTATAAAAATGCTTAAATTGTAAATTGTTAAATTTCTAGGCAGACAAACTTCTAGTTATGTGTCACTGAAACTGACAAAGTCCATCTCTTGTATCCTTTACCAGGTTTACTGGTTTTTACAAAATCATGACAGGATATTACTGTACACAGAAAAGGTCAGTAAGTGATTTAATCACACCATTGTAAACAGTATTATAAAGATATTTCCATACACTGTTATAAAGTCTTGTATAAACACTGTTTTTTATTGTTCATTGGGTTGCCCGTTTTTTTTCCATTATAAGTAAATTCCGGTAACCAAAAATATATTTTTTTTTAAACTGAGAGACGAGTCAAAATGATTTTCTGTGGCAATAGACATGCCACAAATGCTATCGTTACAGCTTGTATTGAACTTATGCTGAACCCAGAACCCTCCATTAACTTTGAGTTCCATTATTTTGGATGGATTAATTCAGATCTTAAACATGTTCCTTTTAGATCTTTCAGGTCTAACTGAACTCTTTGATAAAAGTCTTGCATTTTAACTGTGAGCTAATGATCATATGAGCAAAGCATTATCATAAAACCAGCCAAGCTCACATTTCTGGAAAGGACTCCAAGATAAACGCGCCTCCACTTTTATGCCAAGTCCACTGCATTTCATCACCGCCATTCAGAGTGGCAGAATGCAGCAGAGAATGTGACGGTAAGATATCACAGCGGCTGTCGTTACAGAAGTTAATTAAGGAGCTGTCAGCTGCCCCCCACCCATTTTCATATGGCCGTATGCCAAACATGGAGACGTTTAATCAGCCTCAAATCCTGTTGGGACATGCTTTGACACGATCTTCGCTGAGTTTATTCGAGGTGATCGAGGCAGCATTTCATATTTCTTTTGGGCTGAAAATAATGTTTTAATGAGATTCATATCACTTGCAAACAAAGGGTCAATGAGTGACATTACAAAGCGCTCCAACTCCATAAACTTCCTGTAAATCCATATGTGATCTCAACAACAGGGAGGATTTTAAATTAAAGACATGCTTCGACACACCATTCTGTGATTGTTCTGTCACATGTGGCCACATGTGTAAGCAGCTGTACTGTCCATCAGCACATCTCCAGTGGAGCTGACCTCTCTCCTTCCCTTTCAAATGAAAGATTTAAAAATGTAACCCGCAACAACAGGTGGCTATGCCACAACTGAGAAAAGGCCATTCATGATGACCTGACCACTTAAATATTATTCATGACCTTAGTGCACTTGAAGTATGTGGATGCTTAGCTTTAGCATGATAACAAGAACCATTAGGGGGAAAAAACAACAACAGTTCACCGTGGATGGTAGAGGTCGACAATACCGGATTTGGCTGATACCGATTACTACGATAGTGAAAAAGACCAATTACTGATTAATCAGCCGATAGTTTTTAAAATCACTTTATTGGATATAAAATAAAAACTACCAGCATCCATCACCGTGGATTTTTGCAGATGACGACAATTCTGAAAAGCAATTATCGGCATAGATTAATCGGTTAAACCAATATATCAGTCGACGTCTAGTGGATGGGTCATATATAGTGGTGGGTGATAGGCCTTTAAAAAAGAGAGAAATTATATTTTGCATAAAGAAAACAAACCCTGTTTGGGACCATTAAGATTTTTTGCATTGTGGAGCTGTAAACTACAATTGTTAGTATACATCATGGAAGTATTCATTGTACAGGGGCCACATCCACACCAATCAGTTTTTGTTGAAACTCAGTTTTCGGCTTCCCAACTTCACTTTTTCCAAAATGTACAGAAATGGAGACGTGAACATAGCAACATTTTTCATGAATGCATTTTCAAACGAAAACAGTGTGGATGTGGCCTAAATGTAATTTCTTTATTCTAATAAAAAAAAAAAAATGTTTTATTGTTGTATTATGAGATTTTTTTTTACAATAATGAGTTGATTAATTTTCATGGAAAACTTGTCCTAAAAGTGCAAACTATAACTCATAGGAATGTTGATAACAATTTCAAATAAGCTACATTCAGATTTTGCCAATAAAAATAAAAAATAAATAAAATTAAGTACTTTTTGTAAATCGCTCAGCAAACAAGAATCAATTTGAAGCTTTAAATATAAAAGTACGGCTAAAGTTGAAGAAGCACCTGTCAATCAACCGTAAACTATAAATTATATTTTTATACGCAACAAAAGAATTGCGAATACTTTATTTAGCAATTTTGACAAAATAACTTTCAGACTCCTCAAAACTGTTTACCATTAAGTTATCTTTTGACAAAATTATTTGACTCAGTTGAGGTGTTGAAAAGAGATCAAACATTAGTATTGGCCGATAAAAGCAGTTAACTGCACTTTCAGACACTGGCCAATTGTTTTAAAACAGCTTAATCTAAAAAAGGACAAACTTTAGAATTAGAATTCAATAAGTGAAGAACATTCAACCACCAAAACTATCAGTAACGCTATGACAGGTGTTGCTCTAAATAATCTGATGACACAAAATTTGTATCGGTTCATCCATAGTCTTAAACCTCATTCATAATTTATGAGGTATTGTTTTGGCGTTTCTCCTTTTGAGTGACATTTAAAAAGACCATGAAATAAATGCAAAATCAAATGCTTAATGCAAATAAACTGACAAGCATCAAATCAAATATACTAAAACAAAACAACAGGTAAAATACATGTAAACCATACCCTAATATACAAATAGTCATGAGATAACTGCCAAGTCACACCTCAGCATTGCAGAGTCCATGATTAGCATAATAAAGCCAGGAGATAGCTCCCCTACATCCTCGACATCAAGCAGGGCCCTCAAGTACCTGTGAAATGTTTCTGTATGACAGCATTTATCTTTGAAGTCTTCATGCAAATGCCTCAGTATCTTCAATGGACCCTGAGGCCATCGCCCACTCAAACAATGACCACTTTTATCTCAAAAGGCAATTTTAACGCATCCAATTGGGAATTTCTCTTATAAGATGTCTAACTTTATGGACCACAACAGAGAAACTTCAGGTCTAACAATCTACAATACCTCCTCAACACTCCCTGCAAATAAACCACAAGTTTCATATTCGTAGTACTCATACTCAAGTAATCATAGATGTGATTGTTCAGGACTCCTAGAGAAGGCCATAGAGCAGGGGTTCTCCCCAATTTGGCATGCCCAATTCCCAACAGGCTCCAAGTCCGTGTGGTGGCATAGTGACTCGCCTAAATCTGGGTGGTGGAGGACAAATCTCAGTTGCCTCCGCGTCTGAGGCCGTCAACCCACGCATCTTATCACGTGCCTTGTTGAGCACGTTACTGCGGAGACCTAGTGCATGTGGAGGCCTCAACCTATTCTCCATGGCAACCACATTATAGCAACCGGAAGCTAATCCAACATGACTCTACCCACCCTAGCAACTGGGCCAATTGGTTGCTTAGGAAGCCAGACTGAGAGTCCCTCAGCACACCCTGGATTCAAAGTCACCACTCCAGGTGTGGTAGTCAACATCTGTACTCGCTGAGCTAACCAGGCCCCCACAGATATTGAGGAATTAAGTAGGGGGGCGTTCATCAAAAAAAGCTTGAGAACCACTGCCATATAGGAACATGTATGCTTAAATCAAGTTAAAGTACACTTTTCAATTGAGGACAGTCTCTTACATTACCCGTTTATACACATTTAAGCTATTCTTTAGCTAGCTCTCTGCTTTTATCTTCATTTTCTTTCTCTGGAGCTTGCAGAATTAACATTTCTCTGTCAGAAATGACTGTAACATGCTGTATTATTGTGCGTTTCATGAATAAACTTGGACTCAAGCAAAGTCCAGTTAATATTCAAGTGGTTTGGCTTCATGTAATTGATATTCAGGTCATGTTTTACCTCAGTGATAGACGTTCTTCATGAAGTTCACTCAAGTTCACAATAAGTTTCTACATAATTTATATATTTGCATACAGCCTATTTCTTTGATCTTGGGCTCCTTTTACAAACTAGCATGCCAATTTCAAAGGCCTCCGCAGCGTTTACTGTACTTCACTTTGAGTCAGTGGGTTGACTTAATCATTCATTCACCGACAAACACGAGTCTTCAGGAGTTTGGTTGTAACAATGTTGAAGATTCACTTTCAAAACGGAAAAATAAAGCAGCCACTTAAAACAATGAGGGATTTTATAGCCTGATACCATTGGAGAACCGTAGAAAGTTTCTCAAATTTAACTTATTTTCAAGAAACTTTAATGAAGAAAAAAAAAAACTAATAGATTCATGTAGCCAAGTCAAGAACCGTGTACAGCCAAAAACGATTCTTTATCAGAAGGGTGCTTGAGGGTTCGCTCAACCGAAGAATAACTAAAGATATTTTATTTTGATAAGTGTACGCTTTGAAATAGATGATTAGAACACAACAAACGGAAAGCTTCGGTAAAGCTCGTGCAAAAGTTTCGAGATACCAGTCGTAAAGCAGCTTTGATAGTCGCGTGCACATCCACGTATAAACGCTTAATACGTTTGGAAAACACGGACAACAAAGCGAATATGAAGTTTCAGTGCTAAAACTACAAACATGTTTCATGTGTTGCATTGTATCAAATATGGCACGTAAAGCAGCACTCATGGAGGGATGGATCCATTCTTCTTACCTTCACACATGAGAGTACACACTAGGAAAACGGCGTTTAAAAGTTCGCATTCGTGTTTTCTGGTCCATAAAGCCATGTTTGATGTAGAAAACTCGATGGTTGTAAAATTAAAGGCTCGAAAGTTCAACTATGTGCAAAGACTGAAATTAAGGTATGTTGTGTACGCATTAAAATCCAGTTCCCTTCAGGATTTCTCCTTCTTTTGGCTGTGGATGTGTCAAGTTCTCCATACTGAATTAATCAGAAAACTCCTCGAAATAGAGACAAAGAGCCCCGCTGCCGCTGTGCTGTATGCCGAGCTGGGGGTTTGTATGAGGGAGCAGGAGTCGAGTTTCTCCCTCCTGTGGGAGTGGATGGATGGGTGGGCTTTACTGGGGGGGAAAGGTGAGGTGATTCGCTATGATGTACGTGGTTTCACTCAGTTTAACCCAAAGTCTCTAATTCGTTTTAATCTCAATCATTTTTAGAGCTTTAAATAGCTGCATAGGTAACACAAGTGTTCAAAATTAGCAACTGATCTCTAATATCATGATTTTTGTGTACTCTACGCCCTCTATTGGCCGGACTGTTCGACTTTTACAGCAGTCTGGCTGGTGCTGAGGCGCACTTATAAAAAATAATTTATTTATTTATTTTTATAAACAAATGAAAACAGATCGTTTTAATGATAGTAATGCTATTATAAATACACTTTGAAGTAAGACTTTTGAATCGCAACTTTGAAATCTCAATGTTTGAACACACCTTTGAAAACACAGCTTTGAACTCAACCAAAGTATGTCTAGTAAGTCACAGTCCACTGTCGGACATTTTTGGAACGCTCTCAGGAGACTTTATCCAGTCATGTCATTGCAGCTCCTATACTTGAATCGGAAAAGACCGAAATCTCAAAAACGGTTTGTCGAGATTACAATAAAAACATATTTCAAATCAGCAATACAATTTTATAATATTGGAATCATAAATTGTGCTTCTTTACTTCGTCTTTCGCTAAAATACAAAAATTTTCAGGCGAGGATAGCTAATGCGCATGCGCATTACCGAGTTGGTTGACGGGCGATGTCTCTCTCTAGAAAGTATTTGGCTCTGACTTCCTTTCTACATCCGTAGACAGGCACTTGGGCGTTCCAATTTATTTCATTCATTTAAACAGAAGTGGCCCATATCTGCTAAATAGTCTTTGACTCATATAGAATCACAACTTTGGAATCGCATCTTTGGAAACAACTTAGAATTCTAAGTTGTTTCCACACTTAAGTGTACTTTTGCGTCCATAGCTTTTTCTTTTTTAATTAAAAAAATGAAAAACTAAAAATGTGTTTTTTTTTCTTTATTGGTTTTTAAAACTGATGAATAGAATAAGCAGATACAAACTCGTTTCCTGTTGACCATTTTATTTGATATGTTAAGAAGACTAAACGAGATTGGGGGGAAAGGCTCGAATTTCATTTTCCTTCAGTGTTTAAAAAAATTATTTACACCTTGAATATTTGATACGGACATGTGAGCGGCACTGAAACGCCCCTTTCATCTGATTGGTCAACTTGCCCTGTCTTCTGTATCCTAATGCCTTCAGCTAGAATTTAGAGTTGGGATTGCTCTGCAAATTTGTCTCAGTTTTCAACCCCAATCCTGATCCAAATTTTGGAATGACACATCTGGAATCACAACTTTGGAATTAGAATCCTAATTTTGGAACGACACATTTGGAATCACACCTCTGGAACTGGGCTCCTCTAGAATGAAACATTGAAAATGTTTCATTCTTAATCAGCCTACCATTGAAATATGTTAGACCATGCCTTCTCATGAAGAATAATAATGCAAGCTGCTAAACTCTGATGATGAAATACTATGTCTTGATTATATCCAATGACCTACACAAATTATTGATTCTTAAAGTCTAAAAAAACCCCACACAAAATGACATTAAAGAAATCCCTCTATATATCAATTAAAATGTATTTTTGTGTTTCATGAACCCTTAAGTGCTTTTTATTATTTCAATCAATACTCAAACATATAAATATTATTTTGATTCATTAAGTGTTCTTAAATGCATTTAAGCAGCATTATGTCCAATGGTACAGATTATCCCCCTCAAATGTATGTGGTATCAAATAAAGGTCAGAGTTTAAGGTAATCCAAAAATAATCAGATTATATAACCTAAAATGTAATCAAAGAGATTACAATACTGATTGCAATTTTAGTCATGTAATTTGTAATCAATACCAGATTACAATTCAGATGTAATCTACCCACTGCTTAAGATAAATTCAAAACACTGAACGAATGAAATGCCATTAGTTCAAAAACAGACATACTGTAAATGCAGAGTTGCTGCATGCTTTAGCTTCTTTTGGCTGGCAGAAAAATCTGATATGATTTTGGTTCATTTTGTTATAATGTCAATTTTGCTTCCATTAGAGATTCTGTCTTAGCTTTCATGCTGTAATTATACAGTGAACCCCCAAAATTGTTACATTATGAAATAATGTGAATTTATTTTAATGAAATATTTTCTATCTCAGCATAATATGCAGAGACAACTGGAAGTAAGGGAGTATTCGGGAAGCCTGTTTGAATTTCTTTTTTTTTGCAATTCATTCTTCAATTTATTGCTAAATTCATCCTTTAACTTTAACCTTTATTTTTATTTCTGTAAAGCAAGCTATTCTACTTCTATGCAGATTGCTCTCAAATAAAGCATATTTTTTATTAACAGCAGTACTGTTATTTTAGAAAGCGGGAGTACGTTTAAAATGATCAACGTACTCGTGCAAATGAATACACAATTACAATCTAAACTTTTAATTTGACAAAAAACCAGAAGAAACATGTGAAACTATATTAATATCAATGCTTTCAATAGTTATGCTGTTTAAAAAAAATACTTTCCTCAGATGTTTCACAATCTTATCAGACAATATCAGGTAAAACACAACAACAAAATACATTGATAATTGTTAATGCAGTTGCGTCCAATAGACCAATATTGTAGTTATTAAATCAGATAAAATATTACTGCAAAGAGAAGTTTATCCTGATCAACTGAAGACAGGAACAAGGGCTTTTTCATCTCCCAGATAAAATCAAGTGGTCCCAATCATTTGAAAATGTCTAAATACAATTAAACGTGTAAATGCAAAATCAACAGCATACCCGTGAGAAACCATGCTGCGTTAATATTGTCCACACTGCTTTAAACTTTAATACTTTACCAAAATAATAACTTAACTGGCCCATATGATAAAAACATTTTAGTTTCTGCATTTGAGAATCTACAAAAATCTATACAGTATGAGTTACAAATGGCTTGATGGCCTATTAAATACAGCAAAAATATATTTCACAAGACTTCCAAATCACAATTTAAATGAGTAACTTTAAAATATATATCAAATATGGAGACATTTGTCCATGTTACCAACTGCAAAACATACAATGCAAAATAAAAGTATTATCGTACTCAGTATTTCTGACTTTAACAATGTGTAAGATAAATGTACTCAAAACAAAACTGCGAAAGATATTAAATCCTTGTATTCAGAGAATGTCTAGAATTAAGTTAATTTACCCCATTTGCAAATAGATTTTTCTTTTTTAGGTGTAAATCCAGATCTTAGTCTGTCAATACGCATCAGCTTTTTCATGTTTATGGCCTAATAAAATAATTAAGCCATAAACAATTATATTACTGGAGACTAATGGGGCTTTTCCATTGCACGGCACAACTTGACTCTGCTCGCTTTTTGGGGGTTTTCCACTGTGGTTAGTACCTGATACTTTTTTTTTGTACAACCTCGGTCGAGGTTCCAAGCGAGCCGAGACGATACTAAATGAGATGTAAAAATCCTGCAAACCACTGATTGGTCAGGGAGAATTGTCACTACCAGCATCACTGGATTTCCAACATGCAACATCAAACTGCTAGTTTTAAAGTTTTAGTAACAGTGATAACAGTATCATTTGTTCACGTGACTTTCAAATTGTGAAAAAATAAATGGCTGTGCGCAAAACTACACCATGGTCAATAAACGAGGTGCAGAGCGTAAACTCGTTAGCGACGAGCAAAACAAAAAAGTCTCTCAGGAAGTGTATCAGCTGTTGGCCACACACGGCTACCACCGGACCTACCAACAGTGCAGGGAAAATTTAAATAAACTTAAGTGTCTACAGAACCATCAAGGAAAAGTGGAAGTGGTTTGACCAAATGGATGCTATCTAAACCAGCGAGCAATGGGAGGGAGAGTGCCCTGGACTGGAGGATGGTTTGTTACGTTAACTCTATACTCTGCTTGACCAGCTACTGGAAAGCTTCTAAAACAACCAGGCCAATTTAACTGTGTAACATCACCATGCAACAACTGCTTTATGCAGCACAATGAGCTAGTAGCTAACAGCTAGCGGTCGTGTTATTGTTTTGGTCAGTTTATGTCATGTTTAAAATGATATCACGGCAGTAGAGGTGACACAAATATGACGATCAGCCTATAATCACACCCACGTTGAGGGGCACTAAACTGCAGTGGAAATGAAGCTCAGAAAAGTAAAACGAGTCGAGTTGAGGTGAGTCGAACCGTAAGGTACAGTGGAAAAGTGGCATGAGAGCCTTGGATGCATTTCCCCCATAAATAAAAACTATTTTCCAATTGCATAAGAAAAATTTATGTAATTCAACGAGATCTCTGGAAACAAGGCAATTTTGTTTCTCAAGCAAATATTTCTAGTTTTAAGTTCGTTTAGATATTTTAACAGAAAAACAATACAATAATCTGATAAAGAAAATGTGATTTTGTTGAAATGGCACAAATATCTGTTTTCACACTTAAATTCGAGCCATTTTCATCAACATATACTGCAAATATCATGCTATAATGGACAATGTGGGATTTGTACAGTTCAATCGTGCAAATAGTACATGGAATAATTTGACAATGCCATATTAGAAGACTATGGAAAACCCAGATATGGCATTATCTAAAAAAAAAAAGAAAAGAAAGAAAATAACAGGCAATTCAAGTAGTGTACATAGATCCCATTTAAATCAAGAATAAAACATCAACCCCACTAGCGCAAATCTTCCTTTTTTTTTTACTATCCTTGCTAAAAACATTTCCAGACCGAAGTTAATTCACTGATATTTCTTATGAAAACCTGTCAGTCCACATGTTCACTTTGATATCAACAGAAGGCTATATACAGTGTGTATTTAAATGGTATAATCTATATATATATTCTATTTCGAAATGAAGTTTCTCTATTCATTGATCAAAACAAAAGCTTTGCATAACAGTACACACACAACGATAAAAAGGATAAAGTGGGGTTTGATTGTGACTGGCCCCTCCCCTTCATTTGGAGGCATTAAGCAAACTCGTAAACAGGCGTGTTCTGAAACGTTCTTACGGGCCGCGACGAATGAACCAGATCTCATTTCGACGTTGGGGCACGCTAGGGTTCTCATAAGTGGCCACCATGTAGCGGTCGTGGTGAACATCCTCAGAGTTCCCAATAAGCTCTGAAAGGATGCTAATCTGGCGAGAAATGGTCTCCTCCGTTGTGGTTCCATAAAAAACCCTAGAAAGAAACAAAGAAGTGGTTAATTATAACCAACATTTAGAATGTGTATAGGTCTATAAATTACAGGAATAGAAAAATATTTGATTTAGGGGCCACATATGTCACCTGGAATTAATTTTCAGGTGCAATTTATCAACCTTTTTGCACATTTCCCAGTAAAACGAACCCTAGAGGAGCTACAACAAGGACTTTTAATCACTTTTGCACATATCACGAATTCAACGGCAGATTATCAGATCTTGAACACTTTCTTTTCGCCTTGTTGTTTTTATTATTGTTGTTGATATTTCTCCCCAATTTGGAATTCCCAATTCGCTCTTAAGTCCTCGTGGTGGCGTAGTGATTCACCTCAATCCGGGTGGCGGAGGCGAATCTCAGTTGCCTCCCCGTCTGAGACGTCAATCCTTGCATCTTATCTTGTGGCTTGTTGAGCGTGTTACATAGCGTGTGTGGAGGCTTCACGCTATTCTCCGAGGCATCCATGCACAACTCACCACGCACCCCATCGAGAGCGAGAACCACATTATACCGACCACAAGGAGGTTAACCCAACGTGACTCTACCCTTCCTAGTAACCGGGCCAATTTGGTTGCATAGGAAGCTTGACTGGAATCACTCAGCACGCCCTGGATTCAAACTATAACACCGTAACTCCATGTGTGATAGTCAGCGTCAATACTCGTTGAGCTACCCAGGACCCTCTCGCCATGTTCGTTTTGCAGTGCTATCATTTTAACATGTGTACATCACTGACTACATTTATAATCTAATTCAATTAATTGAAATATATTCAAATTTTTAATAATTATATGAAATCAACTACTAGGAGTCTTGACAGGTGGGGTGCTTGTATACCTGGCAATGACTCTGATGGTGTCCCAGTGGATGATGGTGATATCTGGATCGGTGGGTTCTGGTGGACTGGTTTGGAACTCAGCAGGCAGATAATATGCTGTCACCACATCCTTCATAAATTTACTGCCATCCTCTGAGATCTTAATCTCATTCACAATGGGCACAGACATGCCCAAGTACCGTCCTGCAGAAACAGAGCCAGAAAAAGGACAAAACAATCATATTGTAATTACAAAAACATTTTTAACATTTAAATGCTCACTGTTTCAAAAGTATAACCACAAGACATAAACAATGTGTGTAAACATGATTTCAGTGTGATAAAATCACTAACTAACATTTTCAGTGTAAAGTTCTAGCTAATTACCATAAATTGACTGTAAAAATGCCATTTAAACAACTTTACAGCTCAAATAATACTTGAGATTTAACAGAAGAATTCATGAAAGTGCTTTTATAAAATTATATGCTTCACATTTCTGCCTTCAAACCCTCCAAAAAGTGGCCCCATTCACTTCCATTGTAAGTGACTCAGTGTAACCTCAATTTTAGATTTTTTTGAAGGATGAACCAGTCGAAATTAATGTTTGTGGTAATCACTATTATTCCAAAAATGCTGTCGATTGAGCTTAACTTGTACTGAACCTGGAATATTCCTTTAATATGTGCTCATTTACAGAACTGCCAGTTTTCTTAAAGAGACAGTATCGGTTTTTAGCATGTGTTCATCAAATTAATGTCAATATTTATAAATAGTATAATGTATGCATTACACAATAAGCATGTAACATATGATATATACAATATAATATCAGATTAATGGAAAATAAGGATTTTTACATTTTTAATAATCTAAAATGTGACCAAAAGGATGAAAAACAAATAAAATATAATTTGTAAAATGTATTTTTATAATGTACCTAGTTAGAAGGTCCTTGTATTAACAGCATTAGCTGGGTGAGAATTTCTTTCAAATGTAAGCAAAATTTATATTATAATATGAAATACCCTCATATGAACCAATAATGAATCCAAATCTGAGTCAAATCTATAAAATCTGTATCAATACCCAGTCCTAGTGTTACGGTAATGAGAATCATCATTGATAACAACTAAAGCACTCCAGCCTAGTCCAAACCACAACAAAATGTCAAACAACTTGATTATTAATTTAACATCTAGAATTTGTAAAAACGGGTTTGACATGTCTTGCAAGCGAGCTGTAGGTATGCATGTATGTGCGTTTACCTGTTGAATTCTCTTTGCAGATGAAGCGCATGAGTTTCATGAAGCTATTAGAGATGCTTTGCTCATACAGCTCCTCGCATTTACTGATACATGCCCATTTTCCTGGAGGATACATTCGCTCCTCATACAACACCTCACCGAGCTACACAAACACACACTCATTTTTAAACTTGCAAAACGGTAACTCAAATGTAAGCTGGTTGTAATTTGTACATTCAGGGACCACAATTGAGATCGAGGAAATTTGCTGACCAAAAATATTTCGTATTGGCCATGAAACATGTATTTCATACAGTACATGTCCCACCAAAAATATATTTGTCCATATAACTGATATTATGTATAGTATTATCACAGTTTTTGTCTTTCTGTACATAAAGACCCACTGTGATTTTGTTCCTAAAATATTAATTTGAGTAGCTTAATGTGAGGTTTAATTCACCTGCACATTAGTGTTCATTTTGGACCCAGGCGTGGACTGAGTGTACCTTCTCATGTTTGGAGACCGTGACGGAGGGCACTTGTTCTCGTTCGGTGTTCCTTCTCGTCATCTCCTGAATTGGTCCACTCATCTCTTCAATGTACAACAACAAAAATCAATTCACTACTGATCTGAAATTGGCTGTTTACAGACATTGTCTGTGCATTTATTTTAGTAGTGATGTGAAACGTGCATTGAACATGGATTATGCATTTACAGGTATACCTCTTGGGACAGACACGTGATGTGTCCGTCCGACCACCTGCCAATGGGCAAAAATTCTGTCCTGCTCCTCTTCATCCATTGGCTCAGTGCTGTCGGTGATGTCATCATCCACCTGCTCATCACTCAAGCCATCAAGATCCTCAATAGAGATGAGAGCCATTGTGCCAGATGTCACCGTGACCAGCAGCAGTCAATCAAAAATCTCTTAAAGTCAACAATACAGATTTTAAAATTAAACCATAAATCATAAACTGATCATTCCTACTTATGCAGTACATTCATGTCCCCATTAAATCTTAATATATTAGTGGTAGGGCTGGTGATTTGACTCATTCATTTGGTGCCATTAATTATATGAAGAAAAAAATAAATGCAATTAATTATGCCCCCGACCCTTAAGTAAATTCCAAATAATGAACATTCCTACCATTGGAGCAATTCAAGCATGATTTACTACATTGATGTTGTCACAAATATGTGGCAGTAGGGGGCAGTCAGTGCAACTCCAGCTGTGAAGGCAACATGCCTCGTCAAACCAAGCCCATCAAAGGTGCCCTAACCCTGCCCCCATTCCTAATCCTAACCATATGTAGCCTGTAATGTTGAGTAGCCCTGCCACAAACAATTTCAGGCACCTTTTGCCATGGTGTAAACCCAACAAGAGCAGCACAGTCTTCCACAGATGATGCACTCTTGCACTCAAAAGACGGCCGGACAGAGCACAATAGAATCCATATATGTGCAGTTGAAGTCCGAAGTTTACATAAACCTTAGCCAAATACATTTAAACTTTCACAATTCCTGACATTTAAATAGCAGAAAACAGTCCCTGTCTTAGGTCAGTTAGGATCACTACTTCGTTTTAGGAATATTAAATAACAGAATATTAGTAGAGAATTAGTTATTTCAGCTTTTATCTCTTTCATCACATTCCAGTGGATTAGAAGTTTACATAAACTTTGTTATTATTTGGCAGCATTGCCTTTAAATTATTTAACTTGAGTCAAACATTTTCAGTACCCTTGTACAAGCTTCTCACAATAAATTGCTGGAATTTTGGCTCGTTCCTCCAGACAGAACTGGTGTAACTGAATCAGGTTCGTAGGCCTCCTTGCTCACACACGCTTTTTCAGTTCTGCCCACACATTTTCTATTGGACTGAGGTCAGGACTTTGTGATGGCCACTCCAATACCTTGACTTTGTTGTGCTTAAGCCATTTTGCCACAACTTTGGAGTTATGTTTGGGATCATTGTCCTTTCGGAAGTCCCATTTGCGACCGAGCTTTAACTTCCTGGCTGATGTTGAGATGATGCTTCAATGTAACCACATCATTTTCCTTCCTCATGATGGCATCTATTTTGTGAAGTGCACCAGTCCCTCCTGCAGAAAAGCACCCCCACAACATGATGCTGCCACCCCCATGCTTCACCATTGGGATGGTGTTCTTCGGCTTGCAAGCTTCACCCTTTTTCCTCCAAACATAAAGATGGTAATTATGGCAAACAGTTAATAACCATTTTTCAAAATAGTAAGATCTTTGTCCCCATGTGCACTTGCTAACTGTAGTCTGGCCTAGTTTTGGAGCAGTGACTTCTTCCTTGCGGAGTAGCCTTTCAGGTTATGTCGATATAGGACTTGTTTTACTGTGGATGATGGATGGATGGATGGATGGATGGATGGATGGATGGATGGATGGATGGATGGATGGATGGATGGATGGATGGATGGATGGATGGATGGATGGATGGATGGATGGATGGATGGATGGATGGATGGATGGATGGATAATGTAGATATACCAAACTACGTTCACCACTAGGAGACAGAATGCATCTCCTTCCTGAGCATATGATGGCTGTGTGGTCCCATGGTGTTTATACTTGCGTACTATTGTTTGTAGATGAACGTTGTACCTTAAGGCGTGTGGAAATTGCTCCCAAGTATGAACCAGTCTTGTGGATGTATTTTAAGGTCCAGTGCCTCTTTGCTTGACATCATGTGAAAATCAAAAGAAATCACCAAAGACCTCAGGAAAAAAATTGTGGACCTCCACAGGTACACTTCCAATTCAGTACACCTCCTATCAGAAGCTAATTGCCTAAAGGCGTGACATCATTTTCTGGAATTTTCCAAGCTGCTTAAAGGCACAGTTAACTTAGTGTATGTAAACTTCTGACCCACTGGAATTGTGATATAGTCAATTAAAAGTGTAACAATCTGTCTGTAAACAATTGTTGGAAAAATTACTCGTGTCATGCACAAAGTATGTCCTAAACGACTTGCCAAAACTATAGTTTGCTATGAAATGGAATGTGGTCTTAATGATTCAACCGAAGTGTATGTAAACTTCTGACTTAAACTGTACGTACAATAATAATAATAAAATAGAAATCATAGTAGTTATCATACATGGGGCAGTTAGCCCCAGTTGGAAAATGGCATAACACCCAATACATAGATGTAAAAAAGACTAAGCTTAAACGAAAAAAAAAACAAACTAAATAAACAGCCATCGTGAGCCATTAAGGCCCAAGCATACAGTACTCTATGCAAGCACATTAACTTTTTGCTACGCAAGATCGATTTCACGCATCGTTGCATTGTGAAATGTGTCAGTGCTCAATTCATAATACAATGCATTTCAGCTCACATCTGCTTTTGCGTGAAGTGTGCAAACATTTCAAGCATATAACTCCTATAACTCGCCTATAACTCATGATCAGAACAATCCAAATAAGCGAAAACTGGTCAGTTTCCTTAATAAAAAAAATAAACAACACATCTAGTGCCAGGGCAACAATCAACTGCTTAAACCAATATAATAATATTATATATATAGTAGTGATGCACCGAAATGAAAATTCTGGGCCGAAACCGAAAATTCAGGATGCATGCTTGGCCAAAAACCGAAAAATAATTTTTTTTTAATACCTATTTTAAAATAGTTTTTTTTTTTTTTTTTTTTAAATATAATTGTATTAATATTATACTTTTTAATTAACTTAATGAATTTAATTCATCCGAATTGAAAAACTACAAACACAAATCCAATAAAATGATCACACTTTTATTGAAAGTAGCACAAAAATTGGACAGAAAATATATTATAACAATATTAAATATACTATTATTTATTCAGTTCTTTAACAATCAAATTTAACAGATTGTTTTTAATTTTTTTTACCAATTATCCTATAAATGTAACGTTCTAGAAAACTCTAATGATATGCAAAACAGCAGTCAAGTAATGAACTTAGCAGCTCTAGGCTAGCGCCTTCAAATACAAAAAGTTTAAATATGCTACACAGTCATTTTAATGATAACAACAGACAGAACACAGAACGGCAGAGGGCCTCTAAACGACAGATGTAGCCTCAAGTGAAGAACAAAGTTTTGCAGGGCTAAACAAATTTTAATGTAATTGCTAAGTACAGCAAATTGGACTGCTTTCTCTTTAAGTAAAAGTGTCAGGTTTCTTTTGAAGAACGCTTTCTGGCAACTCAAGAACATGAGTATGGAGGACTAAACATGCAAAAATAATAAATAAATACATAAATAAATAAATGTAATAATAAGAAAATAAATAAAGGATAAATGTCTTGATAAAACAAATATAATTTGTTTTTAATGAAAGTTATTCCTGAATTTATTTTTGTATGATTTTTTTTTCCTTTATTTATTATTTTCTCTTTTTATTTTTATTCTTTAAAAAAAATTTATTATTTATTTATGCATTCATTTATTTTTATATTTATTTATTCCCACATGTATTTATTTCTATATTTAAATATTCCCACATGTATTTATTTTTGTATTTATTCTTACATTTCTGTCTCTTGTATGATAATGATGTGGGTGGCTCCAGCTTACCATTGGCTTATTATATGAAGCGTGTGCTCGATTACTCTTGACTTGTTTTGATGTGACACTAGGTCATAGCTATATCGCGTGTAAACTATAGCTATTTGTGGGGCTATAAACATAAGAGCTTCAGTCAAGCCAAGATTTATTGGTTATACTAAAATCACAAAATAAATGGGGAGCTGTTTCTTCAACAAATCCACAAAATGAGCAAGTTTCATAAATTATATGATTTAACCTTGTCCTTTTCTTTTTGTTTTCTGTGTATATAACTTCATATTTTGATATCTGCAAATCCCTAATATTGTTTTCTGTTGTTATGATTGTTCATTGTAAAAGATACAACCATGCTTCATTTCCCTGATCGTTTATGTATGTATATAAATCTATAGCTGACGCTTCATATCTAGAGAGTGGCGCGACATGCGAATGAAGTGGATAATCACGCATCAAATGACTGTTTCATTTAGAGTAGAGGTGCTGATTGATGTTTTAGGAGAGCTGTATACCGGTATGAATGTAGAAGCACATCCTGGATTGTTAAACTCTCTGCAAAACGTTGCCCTGCATATTCTAAATCTGGGCGAGTCAGGGTGTGTTAAGGTGGGACATCCATCTGCTTCCGATAATACTATTGAGCTCTTAACCAATGATGCACTGGAGCTCCGCAAGGACCGCCTCCCTCATTTACATGTTGCACACAGAAAAGTAAAAATAAATACACGGATAAATAAATAAATATATATGGGAATATATAAATATGGAAATAAATATATGTGGGAATAAATAAATATAAAAAATAAATTAACACATAAATAAAAAAATATGCAAAATAAATGAATAAATAATTAAAAGCTAAAAAGAATAAAAATAAATATAGAAAATAATAAAGGAATAAAGTCATACAATAATAAATTCAGGAATAAATTTAATTAAAAACTAATTATATTTGTTTTATCAAGACATTTATTCCTTTATTATTTTTGGATTATTACATTTATTCATTTATTATTTATGCAGGTTTAGTCCTCCATACATGATATGCTGCACTGAATAGTCTCTCTCTCTCTCTCTGTGCTGGTGCATACCTGCGTGCAATCCACGAAAGCAATGGAAAGCGATCTTCGTTCATGCCCCAGTAGTCAAGAGGATTGTTGCGTTTGCGTGATATGAGCGTGAAGCGATCGACTGTTCCGCAACTGCTTTCGGGTCCTTGAATAACGTATAACGTGCGAGGAAGGGCACCCGGTGGACTTTCTGGTGCCCTCCTAGGGAGTTGGTTACCTATGCAGACTGTGTAGTATATGTACAGGTTGCGGCGGTACTGCTTATTAGTATTATATAGCATTTCCACACCGCTGATATGGCCTTTGCTTGGCAGCGCCTTGATTATGATTAGATCGATCGAGAGTGAAACCTGAGCACTGAGGGGCGGGGAGGTATATATATCGGAGGCCAAAATTTCGGTGCATCCCTAAAATATAGCAAATATTACAATATATACGTTTTTTTTTTGTTTTCAGTTTTATTCATACATTTACATAATATTAAACTATTTTATATTGCATTTCTATTAAATCCAGTCCCCACCACGCAATTAAAAAATAAGAGATAATTCTGACTTCTATCTCACAATTGTGAGATACAGTGTAATCATAAAGTTTTTTTTTATGTTGCAGCATAAATTATAATGCTAAACTATAATGCTTTTAAATTATTTTTTTCACATCAACCTACATTCCATACCCCATAATGACAAAGCAACAAACAGATTTTTGATAACTTACGTAACCTCGGTTCCCTGAGAGGAGGGAACGAGTATTGTGTAAGTAGCTTACGCTATGGAAAACTCTGTTTCTCGAGAAATATTGAAGTCTTTATGTAAAACGCATTGCAGCTGCACAGCAGACAGCAATGAGCGAGGCAGCTCGGTCATTGGCTGTGCTGCAGCAACTTGCTTGAACCAATGACGGAGCGACTCTGAGCCCGCCAAGATGGGCGTGGCTTAGGGCTATATATTAGGCACCCGTCATGAGAGTTCTTTAGGTTCAATCGACTGAAGCGAACTGACCAAGCACCAGCACGGCAGCTTACGCAATACTCGGTCCCTCCTCTCAGGGAACCGAGGTTACGTTAGTAACTGAGTTGTTCCCTATCGAGAGGTCTCTCCTATTGCGTAAGTAGCTTACGCTATGGGAACACCATGCAAAACGGCGTGCGTGCTGACTTCGCTCTATATAGCCAGAGGCAGATGCCTGAGCCTTAAAGCAAAGTGATTATTCCACGAGCCGGCCAACGGCGAGCTACATAATGGGATAGTATAGAGCGCCTTCCAAGGTGGTCCATGGTGGGGTGCTCATAGTACAAACACAAGCACATATCTTATGTACTGAGTTTTTTATGTACTGATATGCATAAAAAATCCTTTAAGTCAGTCAGAGACGGACCTTGTAAGGGAGGAGATAATGCTCAGCGTATACATACTCCAGTCCATTCTACAGTCAGGCTGATAGAATGTTGGAATGCATTTTTTCTATGTACTGATATGCATAAAAAATCCTCTAAGTCGGTCAGAGACGGACCTCATAAGGGAGGAGATAATGCTCAGCATATACATACTCCAGTCCATTCTACAGTCAGGCTGATAGAACGTTGGAATGCAATGAGGGGACCTGTAGGTTATAAAACCTGATAAATGTCGAAGGCGAGGCCCAGCCCGCCGACGCACAAATATCTTCAATGGGTATCCCACTCGACCAAGCCCACGAGGAGGCCATGCTGCTCGTAGAGTGAGCTCTGACGCCTAAGGGGCATTGAAGGCCCTTGGCTTCATAAGCTAGCGCTATAGCATCCAATATCCAGCGCGATATTCTTTGCTTTGAGACTGCGAGACATTTAGTGCGGCCGCCAAAGCATACGAATAATTGTTCCGTCTGTCTGAACAGGGCAGAACGCTCCAAATATACTCTGAGCTCTGACCGGCAGAGTAAATTAGCGTCGCTTGCCTGCTGGGAACGATAGCACTGCCAGAGATATCACCTGTGCTCTGAAGGGTGTGGAGAGCACTTTAGGAATATACCCGTGCTTTGGCCTAAGGACAACTCTGCAGTCGTTAGGTCCAAATTCCAGGCAAGCAGCTTGATGACAGCGCGTACAGGTCGCCCACTCTCTTGACTGAGGCGAAGCCAGCAAGAGCGCAGTTTTGAGCGAGAGCTGTTTAAGGTGCACGGTTCGGAGAGGTTCGAACGGGCACTCTTGAGTGCGCCCAGGACCGTGGGCCAGGTCCCAGACCGAGGGGGCGAGGAGGGTTCATCCTCCTAGCCTCTTAGGAAACGAATGATTAGGTCGCTTTTCCCTAATGAACGTCCTTTATCAGGATTGTGTGACGCGCTATGGCAGCCACATAGACTTTGAGCGTGGAGGGCGTGCGGCCCGCCTCCAGCAGCTCTTGCAAAAAGGCGAGTACACTTGGTATCTCGCGACGATTTGGGGTTCAAGCTCTTGGTATCACACCAATCACTGAACACTTTCCACTTTTGGGCATATAAGCCTCGTAGAGGGTGCTCGCGCCTCAGTGATGGTTCTCAAAACTCCACTGGGGAGGTTCTCGGGAACCCGCTGAGGGGCCATGCATGGAGGGGCCACAGATCGGGCGGGATGAAGAATCATCCCGTTGGCCTGCCTGAGGAGGTCTAGCCTTAACGGAATCGGCCATGGGGCAGATTGCATTATCTGCATCAGTTCTGGAAACCACGTTTGGTTGTTCCAGAGTGGGGCTACCAGGAGCACTGCACATCTCACTTCCCTGATCCGACTGAAGACCTGAGGTAGCATCGTGATCGGGGAAAAGCATACAAGGGGCGGCTCGACCAGACTTGGGCGAAGCGTCCGCGCTCTTTGAGAAGAAAAGGGGCATTGCGCTGCTTTCCCTGGAGGTGAAGAGGTCGACCTCTGCCTCGCCAAAGTTTTGCCATAACCACTGAACTGTCAGGGGTGGAGAGACCATTCTCCTGGGAGAACCTTGTCTCTGGACAGCATGTCTGCTCCCTGGTTCAGGGCCTGGCACATGCGCTGCACTCAGCGAGCGCAGGTGTTGTTGTGACCATAAGATGAGCTCCTGGCCATAGAGTGCAGGGAGCTCGACCTGAGTCCACCCTGGCGATTTATATACTGAAACTACCAGTCATGTTGTCCGCTCGGACCAGGACGTGTTCGCTTTTCAGGTATGGAAGCAGGGCTCTGAGAGCCAAGGCGACCGCTTCATTTCCAGACAGTTTATATGTAGGCGCTTTTCGGGTTTGACCAAAAGCCGGATACAGGCCTGCCCTCGTAAAGGGCCCCCATCCTATTTTGGAGGCATCTGTCGTGATAATTTTTCTCCGCGTATTTACGCCCAGACTCACGCCGGTTTGATACCAGTTGACGGCTTTCCAGGGCGTCAGGGCTTTTATACAGCCGTGATTCGCTCTGATCAAAAAGTGGCCCGAGCGCCACGCTGCGGAGTGGGGACACGGCTCTTGAGCCAGCGCTGGAGAGGACGCATGTGCAACAATCCTAGCTGGAGTACCGCTGATGCCGAGGCCATGAGACCGAGCATTCTTTGAAATCGTTTGACGGGGCGCAGCGCTCGCTCTGAATGATGTTGCAAGGCGCCGAATAGAGAGCGCAGCTCTGATGAGAGGCGGCTGTCATCTGCACTGAGTCTAGCACTATTCCCAGAAAAGAGATATTCTGGCTGGGGATAGCACGCTTTTGCAAAATTGATTCTCAGACCCAGGCATTCTAGATGGCTGATAATCCAAGATCTGTGCGTCGTTAACTGACCCTCTGATTGTGCTATGATTAGCCAATCGTCGAGGTAATTCAGTATTCGCACTCCCGCTGTCTCAGGGGAAAGTGCCACGTCCATACATTTCGTGGAATGTACGGGGACCAATGATAGGTCGAATGGTAGTACTGTGTACTGGTATGACTGTCCTCTAAAGCTGAATCTCAGAAAAAGCGCTATTGGAATGTGAAAGTAAGCGTCTTTCAAATCCACTGATAGAAACCAATCCCCGGCGTAACTTGCGCAAGGATATGTTTGGTTGTTAACATTCTGAACGAGCTAATCATTAAAGCTTTGTTCAGATGTCTGAGATCTAGGATGGGGCGGAGGCCACCGCCCTTTTCGGACGAGAAAATAGCAGCTGTAAAAACCCGCCTCGCTCATACAGGGAGGAACAGTTTCTATAGCGCCCTTCTCTATCAGTTTGAGCACCTCCGTGCGTAGAACATGTGACACATCTTTCCTCACTTTCGTCTCGACCACCGCTGAAAAGCGGGGTGGTCTGCGAGCGAATTGAAGTGAGTAACCGTGTTTTATTATGTTCAAAACCCATTTCGAAATGTCGGGGATTTTTTCTCAGGCTTTTGCTCGCACAGATATGGGCTGAATGCTGGCTGGGGGCATGTCGCTGTGACGTATGGGCCCCACCGGCAGATTGCCTTGTGCTAACACTGAGTTTACAGCTCTCAGAGGCGCAGGTGCGCGCTGAGCAGCCGTATTGAGTGCCGAGTGCAGAGGTGCGTGTGAGAGTACAGGCATGTGCGCTATCTCCGAAATGCTTGCACCATGAGTCGGAGAAATGCTTGAAACTGTATGAACAGAGTTTTCGGGTGGGGGTGCATACATCGTAATAGGCACGCGCGCCACATTCATAAAGCTTCCCGCTTTTAGCGGGGCGTCTCTTGGCTCGCGCATCGCATCTGTGATGTTTGCGGCATGAGACAGAGAACTGTTTGAAACTGTATGGGCAGCACTTATGGGTGGGGGTGCATATACTGCAGTAGGCACGCGCACCACTTTCATAAAGTCTTCCGCTCGCGGCGGGGGTTTTTTGGCTATGCATACAGTGTGTGTAGGGGTGCATGCAGGACAGCAGGCACACGCGCTACCTTTATAGTATTTCCTGCTTTTACTGGGGAAGTGTTTATAACTGTGGGAACAGTGCTTGTGTGTAGTGGTGCATACATGACAATAGGCACACGATCTACATTTATTGGATGTCCAGCCTGAGCTTGGGAAGTATTTGGCACTGTTTGGACAGTATTGGTATGTGGGAATGCGCACTTTAGTGTGGACATGTGAACCCTTAGTGACACAGGCAGAAAATGACTCTTTTCGTGATTTCTGTGTGTCGCCGTTAAAACGGGCGCTTGATTGCAGGTGAGCGAAGTTCTGTGACTGGCCCATTGACTGCTGTACAGACATTTCCAACCGCCTGTAAGGGGACTGGGTAATGTTTTACATGTTTTAGAGAGAGTGGTCCGCCTTTGCGAGACACGTACTCTCTTTTTCTTCCTATTGCTAGGAAGACTTAAGAGGCTCCGGTTCAGCACGATCTTGGGCCGAGGACCTCGTTGCTCAGGCGGCTTTCTTCGCCAGCGAACGCGAGCGGCGCCGAGCGTCCGCTTCAGGTCTGCTCTTCGGCTTTTGGGAGACGGGAGGGGCCGCCCTGGCTCACTGCTGCTGCTGAGGCGGTCTCTGGTGAGACGAGCTGGAGCGCTTGGGCAGGAAGTGACGATAGCTTGCGTAATCCTTCCGGCCTCAGTGAAGCGCTCAGCTGAATTCTTTACCGCTGATCCGAACAGGCCGCTTGGAGCGATAGGCGCGTCAAGGAATGGCGCCTTATCCACGCCCTTCATCTCCGTTAAGCGCCAGCCACAGATGGCGCTCAAGGACAGTCAAATTAGCCATGGCCCGGCCGATGGATTGGGCGGTGGCCTTCGTGGCTCGCAGGGCTACGCCAGTGGCGCTCGCGCAGGTCCTTGAAAGCTTCAGGTTCAGGTCCAGACTCGCCCATGGTGCGGAGAAGTTTGGCCTGGTAAACTTGTAAAACCGCCATTGAATGAAGCGCTGATGCAGCTTGGCGGGCGGCGTATGCGCCGACCGGCGAGAGCTGAGGTGGATCTGCAGGGCTTCGAGGGATGAGAAGCTTTGGCTTTCCATCCGGGCGTGGAGGGTGGGCACAGATGGTTGGCCACAGCCTCCTCGAGGGGCGGAGTTCCTCGTAGCCTCTTTCTCTTGCGCCGGCCCACTGAGGAGAGCGAGGAAGAAAAAGAAGGCTTCAGGCGAGCAGAGTGTGGGGCTTTCCACGACTTTGGAGTTCGTTGTGCACTTCGGGAAGAAAGGAGGGGTCTCTGTCGAGGGCCTGCCGGCGCTCTGCAGGAACCACTCGCCCAGCCGGCTGCTGGCGGAGTTCTTCCGGAGAAGACCAGTCGAGCCCGAGGTCTTCTACGGCTTTGGACAGGATGCGGACGATCTCAGAGTCCATGCTGGTGCCCGTGCCCGTGTCCGCTGATGTCGATGTCGCGGGGTCGAAACTCGAGCCCGGCCAGTCGTCGGATGCAGCATCAATAGAGAGGCTGTCATCCTTTTCATCGTTGTCCCCTGACGCGCCGAACGAGACGAGACCCACCGCTCTGCTGGAGGGGTGCTGGTCCGTCTTCATAAAATGGACTGGCGGCGGGGAGATCTCAGGCAGCAGTGAAGCATGCGGGGACTGGGCCGGCGTGGACGTCACCGAAGTCTACGTGCTCTGGCAGCCTCTGTGAGCGGCGCTTTTCCTTGCGCAGCTCGAACGGAGGGGCGGCAGCACGGTGGAAGCAGGCTCGATTGCGGCGAAAGCGGCAAAGCGAAGCGCGCTCGGCGAGGCCCAGGGAGTCACATTCGGGCATCCGCCCTGAATGAGAGCAGCTTCTGCGTGGTCCGGTCCCAGGCAGCGAGTGCAAATGATGTGACGATCCCCATCAGGAAGAGGGCCTCTGCACGAGGCGCAGGCTGAAGGCATTTGCAACAACGCCTTGAAAAAAATTGCTCTTTTACTAATCAAAAGCGTCACAGGGGCGAGCGCTTGCAGTAAATGATATAGCGCTGCGCGCCGGATGGCGTAGCAGAAGGCTTCGAAGGCGGCTGAAGATGCCGGCGTCCTCTTAGCGGTCCTGCTGTAGGCTTTTCGACGGCGGGCGAAAGACTCCAACAATCCGGAGAATCCAGCGAAGACAAGGTCTTTGCTGAAGGAGATTAAATCTAAAGAACTCTCATGACGGGGCCCCTAATATATAGCCCTTAGCCACGCCCATCTTGGCGGGCTCTGAGCGCGCGAGCGCGAAGCACGCGCCCATTGGTCGCGCGTTCAGAGTCGCCCCCGTCATTGGTTCGAGCAAGTTGCTGCAGCACAGCCAATGACCGAGCTGCCTCGCTCATTGCTGTCTGCTGTGCCGCTGCAATGCGTTTTACATAAAGACTTCAATATTTCTCGAGATACTGAGTTTTCCCATAGCGTAAGCTACTTCCGCAATAGGAGAGACCTCTCGATAGGGAACTGAAATATCACATTGTGACGTAAGACTCTGTACTTAGTTGAAGCACCTTTGGCAGCGATTGCAGCCTTTTGGGGTATGATGCCACAAGCTTTGCACACCTGGATTTAGGGATTTTCTGCAGATCCTCTCAAACTCTGCCGGGTTGGATGGTGACCATCTGTAGACAGCCATTTTCATGTCTCTGCAGAGCATGCTCCACTGTGCTCTTGGGAACCTTCAATGCAGCCAAAAAAATTTTTTAGCCTTCTCCACATATGTGCCTCAACACAATCATGTCTCTGTGCTCTGCAGGCCATTTCTTTGGTTTTTGCTCTGATATGCATTTTCAGCTATGAGACCTTATATAGGCAGGTGTGCCTTTCCAACTCATGTCCAATCAAATAAATTTGCCACTGGTGGACTCCAATAAAAGGGAATGGGATGATCCTGAGCTAAATTTAAAGTGTCATAGCAAAGGGTCTGAATACATATGTCAATGTTATATTTCAGTTTTTTCTTTTTATTGCATTTGTAAGGTTATCACGTTTTTTTTTTTTTTTTTGCTTTGTCATTGAGGGTTATGGATTGTAGGTTTTTGTGAACAAAATAAAGCATTTTAGCATGAGCTGCAATATACCAAAATGTGAAAGAAAATGAAGGGATCTGAATGCACTGTATAAAGTCACAATTTCGAGAAATAAACTCGAAATTGCAAGATATATAGTAGCAATTGCGTGATATAAACTGGCAACTGTGTGATAAAAACTCAGAATTGCAACTACTTCTCACAATTTTGACTTTATAACTTGCAATAGCCGGATAAACTCGCAAGTGATCATTTATAAAGTTGAAATTATAAAGTCAAAACTATTTTTCTATTTCTACTTCAGAATTTGCAATATAAAATCACAGTTATGAGTTTGTCAGGCAATTGCGAGATTATTTGTTATCATTAGTTGACTTTTGTTGTGGCATTTCTCGTCATTGTGCCATGTTCTCTCGATGCGACAATCTTACAAATATATCATTAGAACAATGAAGGTAAAGAGTAAGGCAAGGCAAGTTTATTTATATAGCACATTTCATACACAATGGTAATTCAAAGTGCTTTACATAGAAGAGATTAAAATAAGAATAAAAAAATAAGAATAATTGAAACAGTTTAGAATATAAAATAAAATAAAATACAGTACAAACAGTCGGACACACAGTGGCACAGTGCTCATTCAGTAAATGCACAGCTAAACAGATGTGTTTTGAGTCTGGATTTGAATGTGACTATTGTAGGAGCACATCTGATCTCTTCTGGAAGCTGGTTCCAGCTGCGGCTGGCATAATAGCTAAAGCAGACTCTCCTTGCTTAGAGTGAACCCTTGCTATTTCTAGCTGATGTGATCCTAATGATCTGAGTGATCTGTTGGGTTTATATTCAGTGAGCATATCTGCAATATATTGAGGTCCTAGCCCATTGAGTGATTTATATACCAGTAATAATACTTTAAAATCAATCCTAAATGTAACTGGGAGCCAGTGTAAAGACCTGAGGACTGGTGTGATATGTTCATATTTTCTGGTTCTGCTCAGAATCCTGGCAGCAGCGTTCTGTATGAGCTGCAACTGTCTTATGGTCTTTTGGGAAGGCCAGTGAGGAGTCCATTACAATAATCCACCCTGCTGGTGATGAAAGCATGCACAAGTTTCTCTAGGTCTTGACTGGAAACAAAGCATCTAATTCTTGCAATATTTTTCAGATGATAGTATGCTGATTTAGTTATTGTTTTGACATGACTACTGAAACTAAGGTCTGACTCTAGAGACACACCAAGATTCCTGACTTGATTTTAGTTGTTTGACCCCTAGCGTCAAGGTATACATTCACCTTGAGAACTTAATCTTTGTTTCCAAACGCAATGACTTCAGTTTTGTCTTTGTTTAACTGAAGAACGTTTTGGCACATCCAACTGTTTACTTCATCAATGCATTGGCACAGGGAGTCAATGGGGCTGTAATCGTTAGGTGATAGGGCTAAGTAGATCTGTGTGTCGTCTGCATAGCTGTGGTAAGCAATTTGGTTCTTTCTCATTATTTGGCTCATTGGGAGCATATACAGGTTGAACAGGAGTGGCGCAAGAATTGAGCCTTGAGGGACTCTGCATGTCATGGACGTCCACTCAGATTTATGGTCTCCTATACTCACATAATAACCTCTCCCTTCTAAGTATGACTTGAACCATTTTAGGACCATCCCAGAAAGCCCCACCCAGTTTTCCAGCCTGTCAAGAAGTATGTTGTGATCGACAGTGTCAAATGCAGCACTGAGGTCGAGTAGTACCAGTACTGATAAGTTGCCTGTATCAGTATTTAAGCGAATATCGTTTATTATCTTTATGAGCGCTGTCTCTGTGCTGTGATGCGATCGGAAACCAAATTGAAAATTGTCAAAGTATCCATTTGAGTTCAATAATTTGTTCAGCTGATTGAAGACAACTTTTTCAATGATCTTGCCTATGAAAGGAAGATTTGAGATCGGTCTATAGTTGCTTAATATGGTCTTATCCAGATTGCTCTTTTTCAAGAGGGGCTTGACAACTGCAGTTTTTAGGGAGTTTGGAAAACTCCCAGAGAGAAGTGAAGAGTTTATCACTTCTAGGAGATCTGCTTCTAAACAGTTGAACACACTTTTGAAAAAAGATGTGGGAAGTGTATCAAGGGCGCAGGTTGATGTTTTAAGGTGCTGTACGGTTTCTTCCAAAATTTTGCCATCAATTTCTTTGAAATCAGACATAGTAACTGAGAGCATTTCTCTGGGAATCTGGCTTGGAGGGTTTGTCAGCCTCTCTACAGTCGCAAAAAGAGTGCGTGTGTTGTTTAAGTTGCTGTTTATAATATTCGAGAAGAAAGTCTGTCTAGCTTTGCCTAGTTCCATATTAAAAGCATGGATGCTGTCTTTGTAGATGTTATAATGGACTACAAGTTTTGTTTTCTATATAACCATGGGCATACTATACTATATGGGCATAAAACATCTGAATTAAAACAGTCAACTTTTTTGTAGCTACACAATTAGGGGTGAAAACATTTCAAAACACTTCATACATTTCCTATTAAGGAATTTTCCCACAATCGGAGCAATTCTAGCTTGAATAAATTTTTTGCCAATGTTTTTGCGAGTAGCAGTCAGCACAGGGCAGTCAGCGCAACTGTGCAGACTTATGCCTCCTATACACTGCATGACATTCAAAGATGTCGGATTGTGGTACCGTTCATATTACACAACTGTCTGTCATGTCATGGAAGTCGTAGAGTTTTCAAATTACACAAGGAATTGGCGACAGGGGTGAAAACATTTCAAAACATTTCACTATTGACGAATCTCCAACGACTCTGCCTGGACTCCAAATTATGTTTCACAACAGATTAAATGCGAGAAGTCATACGAGATAAGAAAACAAAAGCATGATCATATTTTATGCATTTCAGAATATGATATGTATGTTTTTAATCATATCTTTTATTGGTTACAATAAGAAAAAGTACCTCCAACTGAAAAATCGACCTATTTGCTGACCTGATTGTGTAAGAGAATTGTCAACTTCTCTCCAACTCTTCTCTTTCTCCACCCGGTTGTGCTACAGTTCAGATGAAACATAAAATAGTCACTGGTGCTCCTGCCAATGTTCCACTAATCTTTCCTTCATTTCTTCGGTCCAATGAGACTCTTGATACAGCAGTCATGCTAGTTGATGTTCTGTTGCAGGTGCATCAGGACTCCTCCCACTGAAACTTCCAGTGCCCCGTTTCTTGCTCTCTCATTGGCTGTAGGTCAACGCTGCAGTTGAATTCAGTCATACATATTTTACATTGCACGAATTGGAATCGCAGACACGTCCAGATATAAAAACATACACATCATATTCTGAAATGCACAACATATAATCATGCACTTGTTTTCGTATCACTTCTCGCGTGTACTCTGTAGTGAAACAACATTTGGAGTCCAGGCAGAGTCATCAGGGATTCGTCAATAGTGAAATGTTTTCACCCCTGTCGCCGATTCATCATGTCATTTGAAAACGTTACGACTTCAATGACAAGACAGACACAGTAGCACAGAGAACGGTACCACAATCCGACATCTTTGAATGTCGTGTTGAGTATAGAAGGCATTACAGGCCAAATTCGGTGCCGCGGACCAGAACAACAATATCCCGTAGGAAACACTGAGACAGTTTCACCTGTGCCAACTAGGTTTGTGTTGCGTTGACTGAGTATATACACACAGTGTGCAAGTTCACCTCCCTGAATATATGAGATCTGGTTCACTCGACCAGTATGAAGTACATTGTACATTAACATGCATGCAATGTTTTACAAACACAAACAATCCAGAACCAGGAAGCATATGAAAACATTGACCTAGATTCAATACAAACGCCAGCCACAACTGCCATTGCATGTACTAACATGTACAAAAAGCACAAATGTCAAGAATACATCAGGACTGTATTAGTCAAATCGTGGCGAGGAGCAAGCAACACAGACAGACAGACAGACTGGTGGTGGTTGCACGCGACCCCATCAATACAACCACATACAGTTATTATAATACTTTAATGGTTTCCACTTACCACTAAAAGTAAACTGAAGTAAATATTTTGCATTCAGCCGCAAATTATATCACTTACAGCCTTCGCACGCTAACATTATATCAAACCGACAGTTCGTGCGAAATAACATGAATAAATACAAAGTTTGATGAATATAAACGATGACCTACTTACCTCGCAGAGTCTCGAAGACACAACAGAAGCAGACTCAATTGGGATTTGAGTCACACTGCGCATGCTCGGAGGAGGGATCGGTCACGTGCTGCTCCACATGTTTACAAACACCATTTCACAGAGGCAGTTTTACAAGTGTCGTCAATAAAGAACTGCTTCGATTTTCTTTTAAATACTGAATGCAATTCATGACTCACTTTAAGTTAATGGTCCTTACTAGAATAGAGTATAGCCTACAAGCAGAAAGCTGCCTAAAACATATCTTCTACCTGGCAAATTAATTTAATACAAGGATGACAATGTACAGTTCCCAGCTAGCACATCTCCAAGATGTCTGTTTAAGAGGTTTTCAACTGGAAAGCATCGCTTCATAAACCCATAAACCCCTCAAAGACATCTGCAGAATGTCTTATTGACATCTCATAGAGGTTTTGGAGATGAGCAACCAATGTGGTCTTCCAGATGTAAACACACATCAAATAGACATCTGCAAACAAAGAAATTGACCTGTCCCATATGGAATTTATGAATTATTGGAGACCTACTGCAGCTCCTTCAGTGAATGAATGAGCTGAATCTTTTAATCGATCAAAAGACTAACTCAAGTAATTTGTTAAGTGATTTCACTAAACAATTGTAATGATTTTGAATCAGACAACCAAGTGTCCGAGATAGCACATATACATTTCTGAGATGTCAGTTTCAAAGTTTCAGTTTAATCTGGAAAGCACCACATTCTAATTAACATCAGGTAAAC
Source organism: Xyrauchen texanus (assembly GCF_025860055.1). Lineage (NCBI taxonomy): Eukaryota > Metazoa > Chordata > Actinopteri > Cypriniformes > Catostomidae > Xyrauchen > Xyrauchen texanus. The sequence goes on along the minus strand of NC_068323.1, from coordinate 24,153,952 downwards.
ATCTTCAAACGATCAGACTTACAACCCTGATGACACACGTACATCACCCAGACTGGAAGACATATTTCTTTAGTTTGTTTGCTCATCTGCAATCTGTAAGACGTTTCCTTTCTGTTGTCTATAAGACATACTTATAGACAACATGTTTTTGCTTGTTTTGATTATTGGGGGTGGGTTACCTACCCCCATCCCCCATGGAATCTACGCCCCTGGACGCATTACAGATAAGCAAACAACCTAAAAAATATGTCTTCCAGATGTAAACACACACATCAAATAGGGGTACAGCTTTTGCGCAGCAAGTGATTTTAATTTGCCAAAAAGTTGCTCTCATATTCAGAAACAAACATATATATATTTGAGCAGTCTATGGACACTGGAGCATGAGATGATTCCTAAAAACTCTAGACAGGATCATTAGTTTTTTTCTTGAACATAAATCAAGTTCTTTTTAACAATGAAACTGGTTCTCAATCATTATACAAAAACAAATCATTGAAATCATGCACTGTGACACATGTGCATTCCATATATTCAGATTCCATATTCCAAACTGTGATGTGTAATATGCTGTAAATCTGCAATGAAAAATTACAAGAAAAAAAAAGGCTTGCACAGAGTATCTGCAGTTACAGATGAGCTATCTTGGGGGCAACTATCTATAAAATAGGTCAATTGTAACAAAATAAGTAAGCAACTGAAAAAAAAAAAAAGATTTCCCAAAGACTGGCATTAAAATGACACCTCTCTAACACTTCTCTGCTTGCTTTCTTTTGGTTTGTAGGTCATATGAGGTCAAATTTCACTGCTAAGCATGTGTCAATGGGATATTTAATACCTGAGAGAATGAGGCAGGTGTATCTCTGATCTTTCTTCTACTTAAATGGGTTAGTTTAGGTCTGTGGTGTGGGCTAGGGGGTAGAGTTAATAAAATAATTTTTGTTCAATGCATTAAATAATTAATCATATAACATAATTTACAGCTAGCTTTTGGCAGCACCCTGTGAATGTTTCACCTCAACAACACTTCCAGCTTTGGCCACTGGGGGCAGTGATTCAAATTTCACTAAGCACAGGTAGATTTTAGAAGCACTGTCGCCAAATTCACAGCGTGATTAATCTGACAGTCATCGCAACTTTAGTTCCAGCTTCAGCCACTACATTGGTTGCGTTGAATGTTTTGTGGTGTAGATTCAAAAGAACCGACTCATAAGACTCATTAATTCGGGAATCAGACTAGACGGGTCGTGCTGTGTTTCAAAAGAACTGGTTTCATAATAGTCATTCGTTCGAGAATCTCAACCCTAATGAGGACCAATGGTGTTGGAGCATTGTGTAGCACACAAGTCATAAAGACTACTTCAATGATACTTTTCGTCCAGTTGGAGTTGTATGGAGTGGAACAATGTGAACATTCTGCTCAATTTCTTCTGTGTTCCATAGAAGAAAGAAAGACGTATGTGTTTGGAACAACTTAATGGTGAAAAAATTATGACAGAATATTCATTTCTGTCTAAACTTATTAAGAAAGAGAAAAATGCATGATTTATATGAGTGAGACAGAATGCATAACTGTGTAAATCACACAAACGAAAGCTTCCAATATGTTCAACTCTGTTAAAGTTTCCACAAGGAAATGTGTTTGCTGTGTTGTTTTCATTGGTCTGTGCTCTTGTAAAGCTCCACTGTGCTTGAGCTAAGAGGTCTGCTGTTTCTCAAAGTCCTGTTTATCGCAAAATCCTGTGACGAGACAAGCAAAGCCATATTAATCAATCCTCTTTAAAACAAATTGAATTAATTCCAGAACTCATAAGTCAATTCCCCCAGATCAGCTCACCTGAAAAGAGTCGTTATCTCCATTACTGTTCAGGTATCCGAGTGATGCTGCTCGCTTCATGCTGTGAGGAATTAATAATAAACAGGTCATCACATTTGCATAAAACAACAAACCTTTATGAGCTTCAGGTCACTCAGACAGTGAGTGCTCAGTGCGCTTAAAGACCCCATAAAATCTAAAGTTTTGGATTTTGTGGCTTTTAGGCCATGACTGTTAGCACTGTGGTCAGCTACATGCTAGTGCTAAAGCTGACAAAACCAACTTTAAACAGATATACACATAAATTCTACAGTCTTCAGGGGAAAAAATCACATCTAACGTGTTTGTGCACCTTAGAGGACAGGGAGGAAATGTATTTTCTGAATTAAAAAAGTTTTGTGATACTTTGCAATAGTTTAGTGTTCCCACACAATAAATGAACTATGGTTTACCACAGCACTACAGTATTGTAGTAAAACCATTGTAACCTCAAAATTCAGGGGTGTCGCTAGGCCTCAGTGTCATCCTGGGCTTAGCTCACAGGTCATATTATAATATAAAAATAAAAGAATCCTTCCTTCCATGACTTAAAAATGACCTGCCTACCTGTCGAATAAGAATTATATTAAGCAACACTGACACAGGTTCAGAACTTTATAAACGCAACTCAATAAACGGATCAAATAAGTTTGAATTTACATTGTGGAGAATCAAAGCGAGAATTACAAGTTGTCGGCTCATTGTTCATAGTGCAGAAATGAACGCTAACAATAAAATCAAAGTAATTTAACAATTTAAACGTGCAATTGTCATTTAAAGTAAAAATAACGAGTCAAAGAATTGTGAGTTTAAAGTCGTAACATTTTGAGAATAAATCGATAGAAAAGTGATGTGGTGGACAACAGCAAAGTGGAGCGTCTGGGTCTTTACATACATCATCACTATCCAGGGAGATAACTTGGCTATGGGAAGTTTTTGCAAGCTCTCTATTCATGAATGAGCTGTGCATTAGTACATGAGTTTTCAACATGTGGGCGCCTGTCAAGGGAGGCGTGAGATATAGGCTCACATTCAAGTGAAGTGAAAAATAATTGAAACTGCATATCAGGATCTTGTATGAGGTAACATCCCCTCAGATACAGTATTGTTTAGAGAGGAAAGCCCAACAACAACAACACCGAGCGGGACTGTTTGAACCTGTATGGTTCTTACACTTCCTACATAACCGCTGCAATGTCCAAATGCTAATAACTCTGTGATGATGTGGCAAAAGTCCAAGTTTTTTTCTAAAGCTAAATCCTATCATAAAGTATGATTTAACTACATCCTCCGCATCTATCTCTTGCATTAACAAAGCTGCTGGTTTAGTGTCTGTTCTATCATTATGATACTTTATTGACACAATACACTACTTTATTCTCACAATGCTAAGACGTTATTCTGATCATTTTGAATTTATTCTCAAAATATTACAACTTTATAATAGAAATCTTAAAAAAATGAAAATTCATTGCCTGGTCCAGGGCATGCTGAGTGACTCCAGCCAGGTCTCCTAAGCAACCAAAGTGGCTTGGTTGCTAGGGAGGGTAAAGTCACATAGGGCAACCTCTTTGAGGCTATAATATGGTTCTCGCTCTCAGTGGGGCGGGTGGTGAGTTGTGCGTGGATGCCACGGAGAATAGCATGAAGCCTCCACATGTGCTATGTCTCCACGGTAACATTAACATAAAGCCTTACTTTCTCTTTTTTCTCATCACAAAAAACATTCGGAGCTATTAACAAAAGATCCAGGGCTTCACCCTTATCAGCCAGGGTCTAGCTACACCACTAGTTCAAAGACGTGCAGCTAGAAAAATCAGGCTGCAAGAGTTTAATGCTTGCGTACGCTGCTGATGACGAAATTTGCATCACATGTCCTGTATGTGGACGCTCAGCATTCATGTCTGACCGAAGTATACTTTGGGCTTTAGTGAAACCACAGTAGTACAGTAAAATTCAAAGTATGGCAATTAATATAACAGTTTTGTGTTTACTATGGTTTTACTACAAATGCCATTCGGCTATTATTATAGCAGTAAAACCATGGTTAAGTCTTTAATTTAGTTATATATAAGTTATATGTTAAGTTTGATCATAGCATCTGTAGTAAAACCATGGTAATCACAAACATTGTTACTACAGTCATGGTAGAAATAATATTACTATAGTACAACTATAGTTACTATATGGATACTACAGTATTACAGTATTAAAACCAAGGTTAACTGTATCCAAACCATGTTATTCACCAAAAAATGTCTAAGTTACTCTCATAAACTTGGTTACCTGAAAGCAGGGAAAGAAACATGTATCAGAAGCTGATGCTTTGGGAGCACCTGATGAATATATAGGCTTTAAAAAGCTTGACTTTGTAAATGCTTTAATATAGAGCACTGTAACGCAGCCAAGTCTCCATCATTTTATAATAAATCACTGGTGTGTTTCTGGCTTTTTTTATAGTTAATAGTCCCTCATAATGCAGCAAACATTCTCTAAATATAGTTTTAAAATTATCAGCCGATTAATCGGTTATCGCCCTTGTCCACCACCTTAGTTATCATATAAGCAAAATCCACTATTGGTCGACCTCAAGTATACAGCGCTCGTTCTGAACAGGCAAACCACTTAGTACAGAGAAAAAAAGAGGCATGCAAGGCTTGAGCCTGCAACAACCCCTCCAAAAATCGCCACACTCTATATTCCATTCCAAGCGTCTCAAGCCAATCCAAATGCCATGATGGTATAGGGTTTCAAGTTGCTCCCATAGTGACAGCTTCTGACGCAGGGTTGAAGTTACCTTCTTGAAAGGTAACAATGGTTACTACAGTCATGGTTTCTACTACATAACTATATTAAATCCATGGTTAATTTATTGTAAGGGGAACCAACATAATCGCAAGGGAATGTAAAACTTATTTTGAGGGAATGCAATTTACTATTTCATAAAATAAATGCCCTCCTTTTACCTTAAGGGATTACGTTTGTGTGTGTGTGTGTGTGTGTGTGTGTGTGTGTGTGAGCGTGTATTTATCACTTTGTGGGGACCAAATGTCCCCATATGGATAGTAAAACCCGAAATTTTTGACCTTGTGGGGACATTTTGTCGGTCCCCATGAGGAAAACAGCTTATAAATCATACTAAATTATGTTTTTTGAAAATGTAAAAATGCAGAATGTTTTCTGTGAGGTTTAGGTTTAGGGGTAGGGTTAGGTTTAGGGGATAGAATATAAAGTTTGTACAGTATAAAAACCATTATGTCTATGGAAAGTCCCCATAAAACATGGAAACACAACATGTGTGTGTGTGTGTGTGTGTGTGTGTGTGTCTCACTTGGTGTTGCAAGGTTCTGGTGGCATCGTTCCTTGGATTTTCTTCACCAGCAACTCACTGCTTCTGCGCAGAACTTCCCTGAGTTTTCCAAAAGAGCCGCTTCTCCTGAGAGTTCCATCCTGAACACAAACACACCCTGCATTAAAACGGAAGTATCATGGGCTAAACTGCTGTTGTACAGTATGTTGTACGGAAACTATTGGTTGTCCAATACGGGGTTTTCAACAGCAGGGTGGCCGATATTGAATATAATGCTGATATACGATACCAGTCAAAAGTTTGGACCCACTTGACTGAATTTACATACTTTACACAAGCATGCGAACACAGACCCATGAACCTAGATAACGCATTACCAATGTACGTTCCGGTTGAAAATACTAAAAGCCAATGCATTCTCACACAAGTCTTACAAAGACGCTTTCAGCCACTCAAGCACAATTTCGTGCATTGTTGCGCACAAACGTGTCAAACAGCAATTCATAACGCAATTCCAAGTTGCATTCTCAATGTAGCCACAAGGGGCACTATGAGGACATTAGCTTGAACTGTCTGCTTCTACAGTGAGTTGTCTCTTTTAACGGTTTGTAAGCAATTTTGCTGAGAAATCAAATTAAAGTCAAAATATTAATAGCAAATTCCCTGAATAATTACACATCTGGTTTTATGGCACACATTTTTGAAGGCAATTTTATCATCCCCTTGAATACTGAGGTTTGTTACTGCCAACGTTGAGAATGTAACACATTGATTCTTGACGGGCAGAACATGACTTACATACAAAAGTCATCTTTATTTTGAAAATCAAAACGTTCATAACAATAAAAATACTGGAAAAGTTCAATTAAAGGAAATGTGTATACTCAGGGCATTTCATATTCTAAAATGATGAAAATAGTAATAATAAAGAATGAGTAGGTGTGTCCAAACATTTGACTAGTGGTGCATATAATCATTTAATGTCAGCAAATGAGGCGTACATAAAATTGCATGAAAACCTTTTACACAATACTTACAGTTCTCACAATCTAACAGTTGAAAAATGTAAAATAAAGCAATAAGCCTCTTTTGGCATATAATAAAATGGCAACAACGGCGTAAGTGAGGTGACTAATAATCAGAATAAACAATTCTTCTTCAAAGTAATACAGTTAAATATTTTATTATTCTACTAATTATTCTAACCAATATGGAAGAATAATCATAACAAAAGTTCAAAGACAAAAAGTACATTGAATTAATGCTTGAACTGTCTGGGGCTGCAACATAACATGCAATTTAATATTCATCAAAATGCTATCTTTTAAATTCACCCTCATGTCATTTGATAATCATATGGAACAATACAGGAGATTAAGGACAAACAGACTCAGTCCGCAAAAAGATGCAACGATAAATGACAGAATAAAAAGTAAATGTTAGAATGGGTGAACAATCACTTTAAACAACGCTTGTGCCAAAGAGCACCTTATATCAAAACACAATAACTTGAGTACTGCAGTGTCGCTGTGTGCCAGTAGAGGGCAGTATGTGATTGCAGACACATCACGTCATGCTCCACTCTTCGGGTGCGTACAAGATTGATTCATTGTTTATCTGCTGAACAAATATGCCAAGTTCCCTTTACTTTACTGTCATGCATGAGATGTTTACTAAGGTAACTAGCAAAATCTAAAGCAAATCCAATACATTATATTAGATCCATCTATCAGTTACATCAGTTTTCCAGTTGAACCATGTAAAAAATAAAAAGTTAATAACTGGTAGTGTTATTGTTGTTATTGTACAACAAATTATTGACAACTGGGTATTTATGAACAAAAACAATATTTGCTAAATTAAAGGAAATGAAAGGTGTCATGTGTTAATAATCTCTTAATTGCACAGATTTCATCTGAACGTATTTTAATTTAAATAGTGCGGTAATATATTTGATATAATATTCTCGTGCTTTGTGTTCACTGTTGAAACTCCAACAAAACTACATCTGGTAAGAAACCTCATTACATTTTTACACTGAAACCTGAATCAAAAGATTCTCTTGTACCATATAATACCATATGCCATTTTGACAATTTGAGATATTTAGTGCAAAACGGCACTCTGTTAAACACAATGACCACTACAGTGGACAATAGCACTAGCGTTTCAATAGAAATCCTTTTTATTTGAAATTTACTGTGCGTTATCACATAGAGAATCAATGGGTTCATCCAAAAGCTGGAAATGTTGTTTTTAGAGGCTTTATACAGAGTTAGGATGAAAATAAGGTGCATTTCAAACTGTTCTGAGACCAGTGCAGACAGACAGCAGACTGGAGGTTAAGTCATTCACTAAATAGGGAGCAAGGGCGCATCCTATAGCTTTCATATGCAGTGCAAGTGCATTCACTTCTAAAATCCGACCAAAAGTTCAGTTTCATGTTGCAGATGATGTTTGGATCACTCAACATGTTTGGCAGACATGGGACAATGATCATCAGTTCATAGATTCACAATTTATGATGTTAAATTTAATTTGAACATGGTTGGCAGTGATTGGATGATGAAGGCCATTACTTGTATCAGAATTATGTATGCTAATTTCTGATTGGTAAAAAGCTTCAGCACTGGCTATCACTTGTTTGTTTGACAGTGCATTTTGTTACAAAAGTAGAAATAAAAACATTGCAACATTAAAGTCAAAGAATTTTTTATTTGTATAGTTTTTTCTTTGTTCTTTTCCCAATACACCCAATACACATTGATCCAAAGCAGCTTTATAGAAAATCAGCTGTAATGTCTGTAACGTCTCAAAATCATGAATGGCCAATACTCCTGGACACATAATAAACATTTTGACCAAAAACAAATCTGACAATTTAGTCCCGCTGTTTTAATAGATTAATATATCAATAAAATAAAAATAATTCTTATTATTGTAATTCAAAATAAAATCTTATTTAAATGATAAAGAATGTTTAAAACATGGTATCACGGAAGAAAGAAAACATCGGGGTTTGGAACGAGACGAGGGCAGCGGATTACAGGTTACTGACGTTCATCAGTCATTTCTGTTGCATAAATAAATATGGAATAAGTCACCAAATTTATTCATTGATGTTCCCTAAAATAGTGTTGGATAGGAGGCTAGCTAAAATATGAGTTGTGATGAAAATACGTTGAATACTCGCTAGGTTTGCATATTGCAGATCATTTATGTTATCTTTGATCTGTGACTATACTTTTATGATTTCAGTATATACACAATTTATACAGTGAATATGTAGACAAACACAGATAATGCAGCGGACAAGAAGGAATGAGAAAACGAGTACAGCGAGTCCATCGAAGAATCATAAACAAGACAGATATACAGGAAATGTAAGATGATATCCCATCATTAAAGCTCCTTCTCTCTCCTCATTCCACACAGCAGAGGAATCTACACAGCATCCATTCGATCAGACATAATTTGATTTGTTGTAGAAGCAGAGAGAAGTGGAAGATGACGAAAGCTTAAGCCTAATGCAGAGAGATAGATAGAGAGAGAGAGAGAGAGAGAGAGAGAGAGAGACAGAAAGAAAGACAGAGAGAGACAGGACACAAAAGCACAAATGAGACAGCCACATCAAGTGCAAATCAATGAAATGCTTCACAAGTAAAGCCACAGCGTCTGTCGATAAAGGCATATGAAGATAATCAGATTTAATAGTATCTTGAAGAGGAGTGAGCTAGCAATACAATAATGCAATAAGGTGTGCTACAGTGATTTTACCACTGTGAAGGGGTGCTCTTAGGTATGACACAAAGCACAGTACCGAAAAACGTTATAAGTCTGATATAGTTTGAATACTTTGTACAGATATGAGACAGATGGAAAGACAGATAGATAATGGATGGATGGACAGACGGACAGACAGATGGATGGACGACGGACAGACAGATGATGGAGACAGATAGAGGATGGACGGTTCAACGGATGGTCGGATGGATGGCTGGGCGACGGACAGACGGACAGATGATGGATGGATGGACAGACAGATGATGGATGGACAGACGGACAGACAGATGATGGATGGACAGACAGATAGATGATGGATGGACAGACAGATGATGGATGGATGGACAGACAGATAGATGATGGATGGACAGACAGGATGGACAGACAGATGATGGATGGACAGACGGACAGACAGATGATGGATGGACAGACAAAGAGACAGATGGATGGACGGACAGACGGACGGACAGACAGATAGAGGATGGATGGTTGAATGGATGGTCAGATGGATGGACGGACAGAAGGACAGACAGACAGACAGAGGATGGATGGATGAATGAATGGATGGATGGACGGACAGACAAACAAACAGACAGATGATGGATGGATGGACAGACAAACAGACAGACAGACGATGGATGGATAGACAGATGGATAGACTGATCAAGGGACTGAGAGACAGACAATGGATTGATAGATTGACTAGCGGATGGACGGACAGCCAGACAGACAGACAGACAGATGATGAATAGATGGATGGATGGACAGAGGGACAGACAAAAAGACAGATGATGAATAGATGGATGGACGGACAGACAGACAGACAGACAGAGGACGGACGGACAAACAGACAGAAGATGGATGGACAGACAGAGAGACGATAGATGGATGGATAGATAAATGGACAGACGGATAGACAGACAGAGGGATGGAGAGACAGACAAACAGATGGATGGACAGACAGACAGAAAAAGGATGGATGGATGGACAAACAAATAGAGACAAACAGATAGAGACAGACAGATAGAGACAGACAGATGTACAGAAAGAGGATGGATGGATGGAACGAAGGACAGATGATGGATGGATGGACAGATGGAAGGACAGACAGATGATGGATGGACAAACAGATGGAAGGACAGACAGACAGATTATGGTTGGATGGATGATTGGTGAGGTTAATTTGAAAGATGCCATCTACACTTGATGCAATCTTTGCACTGTGTCCTGTTCTATATCTGACAAGGCACATGTGCTTAGCCCTACAGCTGATTTTCTGTGCACCTCATCTTTTTAGAGCATTTGCTTCTACAAGCTGTCTGTCTATTCTATTCTATGATATTGTTGCTAATACTGCATATATATTTGATTATGAACAGAGTTATTTAAAGGGCACCTATTATGGAATTTTGAAAATTGACCTTTCATGTAGTGTGTAACATAGATTTAAGTGAACAAAAACATCCTGCAAAGTTTTATATATGAAAGTTCACCGAAAGTTATTTTCTCTCAAAAGTAGGAGTCGACTCTGAGTCAATTTAATGAATCGTATTTCCAGTGAGTCATTTTCCTTTTCGTTGTGACGTCAAGACGAAAAGTTATCAAATTGGCCGCGCCCACTCATTGCGCGCGCAGACACCAGGGAAAACTTGAAAACATCATGTCGACAACAAGACGCTGTGTTCTGAAGTGCATATCAAAAGCGACCTTTTTTTCACTGCCCAGGGACGAGCATGTGAAGAATCAGTGGCTAGAGTTTATATTTACAACTATATCACACAAGTATAGCCCGAACCTTGTGCTGTGTTTGCATCATTTTAATGATGATTGCTTTACGAATATGAATGCTTTCAAGTGTGGATTCGTGAGCCGGTTGATACTGAAGGAAGGTTCAGTACCAAGTTTATTTGGATCAGCTTCCTCCTCCTCCGAATCACAACCTGTAAGTATTATTAATAATTGTTGCTTTTATGTGTTTTTTAGCATGCTTAATAAGTATTTGTGTGTGTTGTGTACGTTACGCTCAGCGCAGCTTCTAGGTCTCCAATGTCAGTTTTTTTGGAAATATGTGAAATGTTTGTCGATGTTATTGGAGTTGTCATAAAGAATAGAGCAATAACTTGTAGTAATGCAGTGCTTTACCAATATGTTTATGCGTTGGGCTAACGCAAACAATAACTGATTGGGTGTTTACCACCGAACTTTGGGCTATGATCGCTAACATAAATCAACTCAAATTCCTTCTCTGATTTTGATTGTTTTACTACAAAGCGGTGATGGGCGTTCCGTTTCCGACAATCTCTGCACAGAGTATACCAATCACAACTGACTGGGTCATCTGACCAATCACCGCAGATTAGCGTCACGCAAAGGAGGGGTTTGGAAAAATGAGTCGTTGAACGAATCATTTGGGAGTCGGTGAGCAAATCAGGTAAACATAAATGCATATTATAAGACAACAAAAGTGTTTTTTGTCATTGCATGCATGTAAAACTGTTGTTGGGGACTCCCAAAACAATATTAGGAACATTTTAAATGCCATAATAGGTGCCCTTTAAATAAATATAACGAGTAAAATGAATGGCAAAAAGAGTCAAAAGTAAAATCATTTAATTTCAGACTGACAACATAATAAAGTGGCTGCATTCTCTTTGCATCATGTCAGCATCCAGTGTAGACAGCATCATTGATTATAAAGCAAGCGATTTGCTTTTTATGTGACACAACACTTGTGTCCGGTGTTGATAGGGAAACCATAAGTCTGATCACTTATGCTATGTTCAGACGGTCAGTCCAAATCAGATTTTTGTGCATCAGATCAGAATCCAATCTTCATGATTGACTGTCCGCACTGTGTATCACAGCTGATCAGATCCGATTTGTGTGTCCCTATGTGCATTGCTATAGCAATGATGTTGCATCAGTATGCAAAAAAACAACAACATGGAGTGAAATGGAATAGAGATTTTAGCTTAAAACATGGCAATCTGAATCTGTTTGGTGATGTCATGTTTTACCACATTGTATGGGCCAATCTGCATAATGAGACAGATGTTTAAATCACACGGTTAAGAAGTAATAACAGGTTGACTGAAGAGCTTTGCAGTCATTGCTAATTATAGCACTGCACTGATGTTTTTAGTGTGTCAGTGATGGAGTTTTTTTGTGGGACTGCTGCTGTTGAATCAGATACCACTAATGTTACTCAGGATATGACATCAACAGTAGCACTATGACCCTTTTGGCCAACTGAACAGGCTGCAATGCAACACTGACTACCACAGCCCCTCTCTCTCTCTCTCTCTCTCTCTCTCTCTCTCTCTCTGTCTCTCTCTCTCTCGCTCTCTCTCTGTCTGTTTTTCATTCTGTGACTCTCACAAACAGCAAACACAGCATCATTACTTCACCCATGGCTGCAGTTCAGTGGGGATTTCTTTAAGACTGCAAGGGAAGCTCAGCTTCCCCTATAATGTCAAAAAATAAATGGTCAAATATGTACTATTGTGTAAACAATTTATTGACTAAAAATGCGTTAGAACACGTTCATCTCGAAGACGAGTTCGTTCAGAATCAGCTACATTACATATAGCAGGTCGGCTGACTCGATTTACTTCTCATACATTCCCGTAGTGTCAGTGCATTTCCCTGTTGAAGCCGAGCGTCCATCGACTTCAATGGGGCTGCTATGAACAGTTTTTTTCAGTGCTCCGAAAATAGACGGTCATTGGATAAATGCTGCGATTATGTCCCGCCCACAGACGCTCAGCGTCTCTGGGGGTGAATGAGGAGTGGGCTGGCCCGGACTTCGGGCTTCCGCGTGATGATTGGAGGATCTGTCGAAAGACTGCATCTCCTTTTGATTGACAGCGAATCTGTACTATAGAAGTCACTGAAGCTATTACTCAGTCCATCGGATTTCTCAAGTGTAGTCGAAAGACAAACTGCTGCAACCTATTTCTTTATATTTGTTTGGCTGAAATTGCTAGTCAATTTGCATAATAAATTTCACACAATTATACACCACATTCCTTGTTTCAGTTTTACCAAGTTTAATATATTTTGTTTTAGAGCGTTCGCTCGTTCGCTCGTTCGTTCGTTCATTCATTCATACAGTAGGCTAGGCTAGCGTCGTACGGGTGAAACTGCGCACGATGGCAGACGGTGCTAATATTGTCGACCTGATTTTGGCGAAGCCATTTGAAAGTCTTCCTTACGAGGAAAAAATTAGAATTAAACAGCAGGGCAGATCAGCACCTAAGATTGATTTAGTGCAAAAAATAGGGTAAATAAGTTTATAATGTAGGCCAAAAATGAGCTTCCCCTCTTTGAAAGACCAGCAGCCGCCACTGCTGCAGTTAGCTGCAGTCTAAATGCTGATAATCGTATAGTTTATGTAAAAAAAAAAAAGGATAATCTGTGAATTTATTCAGCTTTTTTCAAATAATACATTTATAAGTAAGATTTACAAACCTTTCTGCCAGCTTTCCCAGCATTTACTGGTTTTGAGTGTTCTCACTGGAGCTGCAAGGGTGTTGTGTGTATTAAGAAAGTAAACTGGGTCAAATCTGATTTTATGCTGACTTTAGGCTTATGATGCAGTTATTGGTATTGTGATGTGTGTTCTGTGCAGGTAATGTGTAGTTTCAGTGTGATAGTTTGGAGATCGACTCACCCCATTCCACTCCACACTGCCTTCATCTCTGGTGTCGCTGCCGCAGTCGTACTTCACACTGGACAAGGATGCAGTGCTCCTCCGCCTTTCTCCATCTCTCTGGGGGTCCATTGACCCTCCCTGACACAAGTGTAATATTTTTTACATACATAAATCAGTGTATGATGGTTATATAAGTATTGAATAAAAGGGTGACAATAATTGTGCCACACATATATTTGACAAAATTATTCGTTTTTAATAAAATTGTGTTGTGTTTGCAATTGTTGATATCCATTAGAGGATATATTTTTGTGAATATTTCAAATATTTTTGGCCACCACTATATATATATATATAAAATATATTTATTATTAACAAAAATAATCTATCATGATAATTAGCTAGTTTAATATACATCAAATTAAATTTTTTTATTTATTGTTATAATTATTATCATTTATTATATTATCATTTATACTATTTCATATAAAAAGTAATTCGATTTTTAAAATACATTTTAGATATTACATTTTCATGTTGATATTTATTGCACAGAATATCACAGAAATCAGGGTTTAAAACTGTATTTAGACAGACTCATATTTTGGTAACGTCATTTGGTAATGATCGTAAAATAAAACCCCTTGTATAATATTAAGTTTGAGCTGCAGATCTTGATGATCAACATTTTCTGAAGGTTAAGCAGCTCTATTTACTGACCATTTGGTGAAAAACAACCAAAAATGTACAAGAGTTTCAGGCCCTATTTTGTACCCTACTTGTGGAAAGTGCTGTGTATGACAGTTATAGATGTTATCAGACCTGTCTGCGAGATCTCATGGCACACTCCTCTAGAGTCTCGGCTGCCTCCAGTTTCCCCTGCTTACGGTACAGAGCGGCCAGATTCTTCAGTGTGCTGTTTACTGTGGGACTGTATAAACACACACATACAGATTCACTCTGATACGAGTCAGAATCCAACGGATTTCACATTCACACTAAATTTGCATTTCCTGGAGGCAATACCAGTCCTTGCAAGGCAGCAAAGAATAGTGTTTACATTTAAGGAAAGCTTAGGTTTTGGGTTTCTTTTCTGCATAAATGAAATACTGCATCAGAGCCGCTTTCCATTTTTATGACACAAGAATCAACAGATAATATAAGAATGTCTTAAAACTATAAAAACAGTTCAATAGATCCATGAGGGAAAGACCAAATCACAATCACACCTACAATTGCAAAATGAAATTAAGGACCTTATTACACGTTTGGTTGCAGTTTCCCATTGAAATATCCAGAGGGGGCACCAAAAGCGAGTGAAATGCTGTCATAATCAGACAAGGTTTTTAAGATGAATATTAGATGGAGGTTTTAATGATTAAACGTTTCTCCCTAACCTTAACCTTTAACCTAATCCTAACCAATAGTGTCCAAAAATCAAACGAGAGGTAGAAGCGAAACAGACATCTTTGCCCTTAACCAACTCCTAAACCCAACCGATAGTGTCCAAAAACAAAACCAGAAATTAAAAGCAAAGTTTCTGAAGCAACCACATCATCTCTTGCCGCCTCTATGACACTTTCGTCTCACGTGTCAGCTTGTTTGCGTGACTGGTCTCGAATTGTGGTCTGCCAAGTCCAAACTCCATCACTCCATCAGGTGAGCTACTGCGGAAGCTAATCACACTGGAATAAGTGTGTAAATGTAGGTGAGTCTGTAATACAAGCGTTAAAATGTATCCTTTATTAAATGATGCGTTATAGTAAAAGTGTTTCGATATCACAGCATAGCAGTGTGTGAGTAATAGTGTGAAAAATAAGTGTTTATAAAATCATCATCAGCCGTTGTACCTGTCATTTTTGTGAATAAAATCAACAACAGTTGTTGTACATTTCTACAGGAAACTGCGGCAAAACATAGTAATCCCCATGTAAAATTGGTTTGCAAAAAGTAGTAATGTTAACTTTGAGACTATGGTGAAATAAATAATTGGTGGGTATTTCTTATGATATATATATTTTCTTTTGCATAATAAAGACAGTAATAACGCTCAGGTTTTTTTTCTCACCTGTTCACCTTGCAGGCTTTATACCAGCCGCCATATTCTCCATAATGATTGCCCTCAGACATCTTTGCCTGAGAGAGTGTGAGACAGACAGACAGATAGTGACAGTGAAGAGAGAACACCAGGGGACAAAATACTCTCTGCTGTCAATTATTCAGACAGTTTGCATTAATGACCACAGAAGAAATTGAGTTTGCTGTAAAAACATCTATTAGCCTCTAAAATAGGCATCTACAGGTCACATGACTGTTTCTCTCTCTCTCACACACACACAACATGCATGTTGGACTCTCCATAGACATAATTATTTTATACTGCACAAACTATAGTTCCCCTTCTGTCACTCTCTCGACGTTGTGTGGAAGGAAGTGACACAAGGGGTCTTCTCGGACGCAGAATCATACCTCTGAACCTGAGAAAAGGCCAATGTCAAGTTGGCAGACAGAATTTGCATGCGGGATTGAGAACGACCCGGCTGGCATTGTGTGATAATCACCCCCTCCTGCCGTCAGACTTTCAACCTTTGGACAGACCTCTGTTTTCTGCGGGCCAGAGTCACCCTGCAGCAGGTGTCCAGAAGTGTCGTGGTAACCACAGACGCCTCTCGACCGGGTTGGGGCACCGGGATGCCGGAAGCGTTGGCACATCAATTGCCTAGAATTGTTGGCTGTAATTCTTGCCCTATGGAGGTTTCTTCCACTAATCTGAGGCAAGCACGTTCTGATCCGTTCAGACAGCACCGCAACAGTAGCGTACATAAATCACCAAGGTGGAGTGCGCTCTCATCCTTTGCAGTCAGCCGCGACTCAAGTCGCTGCTCGCCACTCACATCCCTGTCAACGGCGGACGCGCTGTTGCGGCAGGTTTCGCCCAGCGGAGAGTGGAGGCTCCACCCCCAGGTGGTCCAGCTCATTTGGGACCGATTCGGCAAGGCACAGGTAGACCTCTTTGCCTCCAAAGACAACTCCCACTGCCCGCTCTGGTATTCCCTGACGGGAGCCCCCCTCGGGACAGACGCGATGGCACACAGCTGGCCCCAGGGCTGCGCAAGTACGCATTTCCTCCAGTGAGCCTTCTTGCATCGGTGCTGTGCAAGATCAGAGGAGGACGAGGAACAGGTCATCTTGGTGGCCCCCTACTGGCCCACCCGCACCTGGTTCGCGGATCTCATGCACCTCGCGACAGGCCCTCCCTGGAAAATTCCCATGAGGTAGGACCTTCTTTCTCAGGGACGGGGCACCCTCTGGCATCCGCACCCAGATCTCTGGAACCTTCACGTCTGGCCCCTGGACGGGATGCGGAAGATCTAGTGGATCTACCACCTACTGTCGTAGACACGATCAACCAAGCCAGAGCTCCCTCAACCAGACAACTTTATGCCCTGAAGTGGCGATTGTTCGCGAACTGGTGCTCTTCCCGAGCCAAAGACCCACAGAGATGCGCAGTTCGGTCAGTGCTTCTATTCCTGCAGGAGAGGATGGAGGGGAGGCTGTCCCCCTCCACCTTGAAGGTGTATGTAGCTGCTATCGCAGCCCACCACGACACAGTAGATTCCTTGGTAAGCACGACTTGATTATAAGGTTCCTGAAAGACGCCCAGAGACTGAATCCTCCCCGGCCTAGCCTGTTCCCCTCTTGGGATCTCTCAGTGGTCCTCTCGGGCCTTCAGAGACCCCTGTTTGAGCCGCTTGAATCAGTCGAGCTCAAGGCCCTCTCCTTGAAGACGGCCCTCCTGATCGCGTTAGCCTCAATCAAAAGGGTTGGAGACCTGCAAGCATTCTGTCAGCGACACCTGCCTGGAGTTCGGCCCGGCACTTTCTCATGTTATCCTGAGACCCCGACCGGGCTATGTGCCCAAGATTCCTACGACCCCTTTCAGGGACCAGGTTGTGAACCTAAAAGCGCTGCTGTGGGAGGAGGCAGACCCAGCCCTTTCGTTGCTCTGTACTGGGGTCGGGCTCCACAGGCATTGTTCCCTCTTCAGGCTAACTCCCCGTGATGTATTTTTCACGGTACGGTCCCCTCTCGGCGGACCCGCATTTCCCTCAGGCAGCCCGCTGCCTCGGCCCCGTGCTTGTAGAGTTCCCCCCTTCACTAGGCTGGACCTACCACCGTGCCATATCCCACGTCTGGCTTCACAACCCTCGTGGTGTATTTGCCACACATCTCCTCCCCCTGGACTGGGCAGGGTGTGGCCTCCACAGGGTCTTCCCCTCCTGAAAGAATAGGACATTCGCGGACCGGACAGTTACCTCTGGTCTCGCTTCAGCGCCTGTCAGTTCTGAAGACGCCTCCATAGGCCTCTTCCTCAGTCTCTAAGCCGCCACCTGCCGGGTGAGCGGAGCAGGACAAGTGCTTCGAGTCTTCTCTCAGCACCCTAGTCTCAGAGCACCTGCCGCCTCTGACAGGCTCTCCTACTCCCTCCGGGGAACGACCGCCTTCCCCGACTTATGTTGGGCCACAGCCGCTTTACGTCCTATGTGAGAGACATTGTGAGAGAGAAGGCCGCGGCTGCTGGGCTTGCTCCCATGCTAGCATGGAACACCTTTTTCCCCCCCAGGGGGGCGGGAAAACCTAAGGTGGTATGCAAAACTCTTTGAGGGGGTGTTAGCCTGCTTTGCAACTGTTTCGACAGTCACGTAACACGGTCAGTGCGTGGCGTTTTTATATGGACCCCTTGTGTCACGAGACGTTGTGTCCCTCCTGCCACAGCACTAGACCTAGCACCATAAATGGCCGTGCTTAATGTTCGGCTCCTCAGTGCAATATCCTGACTGGCATTCGCTGCCCCGCTTCCCTTTATACCCGTATGTCCGGGGCGGGGCATGCAAATTCTGTCTGTCAACTTGACATTGGCCTTTTCTCAGGTTCAGAGGTACGATTCGGCATCCGAGAAGACCCCTTGTGTCACTTCCTTCGACACAACATCTCGTTCCTTCCCTCGGGGAATGGAGGTTACAACAGTATCCAGACTATCCCCTAACCCTCACAAAACATTTTTTTTTTCCATTTTCAAAAACACACACACACACACAGTGACAAACCTACTTTGCTCTCTTCTCTCTCTTCAGCGTGCATCCAGATGGGTTTATTCTCGGCTGTAGACACACACACACACACACACACACTTCTGTTTAGACTTGTCTTGATTTACTGATGAATGAATCAGCACTAAAGTCATTTAGAAACACAGTTCTGCTTGTTTTGGTAGTGATCTCTTTTAAACATCAAATCTGAATCTTTGACATTTTGTTTAAGTATGTTTTAAAAAAATGTTTTTAGTTTCTCTCCAATTTGGAATGTCCAATTCCCAATTTTCTCTCACAAGTCCTCATGGTGGCATAGTGACTCATTCCGAGTGGAGGAGGATGAATCTGGTCACCGCGTCTGAGACCGTCAACCCGCGCATCTTATCACGTGGCTCATTGAGCGCGTTACCACGGAGACATAGGCTGTGGAGGCCCATGCCATCCACCGTGGCATCCACGCACGACTCACTACATGCCCCACCGAGAGCAGGGCACATAATAGCGATCATGAAGAGATTACCCTATGTGTCTCTACTCTCCCTAAGAACCGGGCCAATTTGGTTGCTTAGGAGACCTAAGAGGAGTCACTCAGCATGCCCTGGATTCCTACTCGTGAACTCCAGTGGTGGTATTCACGTCAGCGTCTTGACCACTGAGCTACCCAGGACCTATGACTAGTAACTATGGGATTGCCAATATGAAACTATTTTGATTCACTTTTGTCAAATTTTTATAATTTTTGTTGTAAATCAATGTACATCATGTTCATAAGCTCACAAAATAAAGGCAGCATGAAAGGGTGAATCTCACAAAAAGAACCCGTCTTGAGTCATATTTCATTTCAAAAGGAACAAATAAATAAATTATACTTCTACAGAAAGAAAAGTCATTATTTCCAACATATGACAATTAACACCCTCCACCACCACCAAGTGTCAGTACTCTATAATGTAAACTATCATGCAGGAAAATCTCATTTTATTACTGTAATAGAAAAAATTATTTCATTAAATGTTAAAGTACATTTGTAAGTATGCATCATGCTAGTATCATACAGATTAGATTTTGGAGTGAATATAGTACAAATAATAAAAATAATAAAACAAAAATAAAGAGGAAAAACAATCAATCTCATGTTGATTTATTGAAATGAATTGTGCAAAAATAATTTACAAAATCATTATTTAAATCATAAAAAATCAGTCTGATCCAAAGAGATATATAAATTTTGAAAAAAAAGAAAAAAATGATAATATGGCAACATATTTGATGTAGAAAAGGAAATGAAACCACAAATGACGGGTAACATATTAAAATAACAGAATCTTTTGAGGTGTAAAATAAAACAGTGAGAGTTATAGAACAAATAAAAAAAGCACAGATACAAACCATCTGTTCATGTGTTCATCTGCATTCACATTCATCCTGCTTGCCACATACAAGCAGCTCACTATCCTCATTCTGTATCCATATTTGAAAGACAACATGTGTCATCTTCAAAGCAGAAGTACATAAAACGTATATACATACTGTATATGGCTAGATCAATAATTGTAACATTAACACTTTACAATAAGAATGTATTTGTTGACATCAGTTTCCGCAAAAGTTAACATGAATGAATAATGAACAATACTTTTACAGCATTTATTAATATTGGTTAATGTTTGGTTAATTTCTACATATACTAATACATTTCTACATTAAAGGTTGTATTTGTTGAATGTTAACATCCGTTAATGCAATAGTTATCTAAACAAAGAATAAACAATTCCTTTACATTTATCATTTTGGGTAATGTTCATTTCTACATATACTATATATATATATATATATATATATATATATATATATATATATATATATATATATATATATATGCGTGTGTTTATATATATTTATGTGTGTGTGTGTGTGAATATATATAAAATAAAATAAGTTTGTTATATGTTAACATCAGTTAACATGACTGAACAATGAACAATACCTTAACAGCATTAATTAATCTTGGTTAAGGTAAATCTTGTCATATATTTATGTATTTTTTATATTTAAAGTTGTATATGTTTAATCTTAACATCCTTTAATGCAATAGTGAACATGAACGAACAATGAATAATACCTGTATAGCATTTATTAATCTTCGTTAATGTTAATTTCTAAATTTACTAATAAATTATTTACATTAAAAGTTGTATAAATAACAATGAACCATAGTTTTATAAATTAACATCAACCAATTTTAATAAATGCTATAAAAAAATGAAATCATTGTTAATTCATGATATGTAATGCATTAACTAATGTTATCGAATACAACCTTATTAGTGTTACCGTAACATTTAGTATTTTCTTGTAATTGAGAATTAATCCTATATTTTCATTGTTACTTAAAAGATGTTTTACTGCTTGTGATTTTATTGTTGATGTCTATGTTTGCTCCATGGCCGACACTGTTTGGTTGTGAACCAGAGGTCAGGTGTGCAGAGGAGGTCATCATATCTAAGGTTAGGGATCGGCTGGTGAGGTCACAATAGTTCGGTTTTGCAACATCGCAGAGTGAGAAAAAAAATGTTTTGTAAAAATGCCGCATGCAGTCTGTCAGCTAACTGTAAAGTGGCATAATCAAGAAACGATCGTACCATCAACAGATCCAAACTCTTTCTCATGGGCTCGTGTCAAGATCTCTTTGTACAGGATCTCTGCTTCCTTGTATTTGCCCTGTTTCAGATAGCACGACGCCTGCAGGAAGACAAATACAAATAAAAAAAACATTTGATGTATTATATGATATTCTATATAGACTGTAGTAACTATTTCAATTAAGTATTTCAATTGAAGTACTTGACATAAATGGATGACACGCTGTGTTTTATGGTACATGTCCTCATAAAGCTAAATAATACCCCTGAATATCATTCCCAAAATAATTTATTGAATATAAATTCACCAGGTTGTTCTTGGTCTTTGCGACGTTGGGGTCGTCTGGTCCGAGTCTTTTCTCATAGATATCTAGAGCTCTGCAGTAATAATACTCCACCTCCTCGTACTTCCCCTGATTCTGACACAGCAGCGCCAGATTATTCAGCTGCTTTGCCACATCTGGATGCTCCCGCCCCAAGACCTGAGCATTGAGGGCAAGACAGGTGAGAAGTTATTAAGTGAAGTGATGGTTATTAAGTTCAAAAGCAAGAGCACGTCTTCATCTTGTGCTGTCATTAGTGTCGCGCAAGCTTGTGTGCTGTTTGTTCTCTGTACAGCTGGAGTTTAATTTACTGCCCCCTGCTGAAAACAATTAGAGCTCTAATTAGTAACTGTATATGGAAGAACATGGCTTTGTAATCAGATTGCATCCAACACTGGCTAAACTTCATCTAAAACTACTTTTAACAGCATTTTAAAATTGTATTTTAATAACTGAGACTCCGTTTCCACCTGGTATTAAGATACGTCTTGGGCGATCCGATCACATGTGGTCAGGTGAGACACATCGCGGTTTACACCTGGTCATTTAAATGCATCTTCGGTGACCACTTGTGATCGGATTTGGAGGGGAGGGTCTCTGATATCATGATAACATACATCAATCACTGTGTCAGCGTGTTCCTGCATGATAATAAACCACGCAAAAGACATAAAAGATAGAGAGAGTGCCCAAAAAATACAAAATTTTTAGGAGAGTAAAAGTTGTGCCTAGTTACAAAATCTAAAACATACTTACATACACACATATATATATATATATATATATATAAATATATATTTATTTATATTGACTTTTTCTCCCCAATTTGGACCTAGTGCGTGTGGAGGCTTCACACTATTCTCCGCAGCATCCACACACAACTCACCACGCGTCCCACCAAGAGCGAGAACCACTTTATAGTGACCACGAGGAGATTACCCCATGTGACTCTGTCTTCCCTAGCAACCAGTCCAATTTGGTTGCTTAGGAGACCTGACAGGAGTCACTCAGCACACCCTGGATTCAAACTCATGACTCCAGGGGTGGTAGTCAGCGCCAATACTCGCTGAGATACACAGATCCCCCACACAAATAAATATATACAAAAATGTTAAATGTCTGTGTCCTTTGCTCAACTACCCATTAACTAATAGAAGCCAATATGCTGAATATAATGTAGCTTGCAAATGTTTATTTTAGGGTGAGTTTTTATGATCCAGTACCGTCTCTCTGATCTCCAGTGCTCTCTTACACAGCGGTTCTGCTTCTTTGTATTTTCCTCTTTTTCCATACAGCACTGCCAGGTTGTTGAGGGTGGCTGCCACCTGCATAATTCAGGAAATATGGATGTGTATAATTATAGTGCACTGCAGACAGAAGAGTAACCAGAGAAATGCTGTGCTCATGTGGACTGTAGTCTCATGAGAATCAAACAACACGTTCACGGACTGTGCACTGATCATCTTAAAGGGATAGTTCACCCAAAAAGGAAAACTCTCTCATCATTTACTCACCCTCATGCCATCCCAGATGAGTATGACATTCTTCTACAGAACACAAATGAAGATTTTTAGAAAAATATCTCAGCCCTGTTGGTCCATACAATGCACGTGAATGGTGATCAGACCTTTGTAACTCCAAAAATCACAAAGGAAACATAAAAGTAATCCATAAGACTCCATAAGACATAAGACTGGTTTAATCAATATCTTCAGAAGCAATATGATAGGTGTGGGTGAGGAACAGATCCATATTTAAGTCCTTTTTTTCTACTATATATTCTCCTCCCTGCTTAGACTATCTCCACTTTAACTTTCACTTTCTTCTTCTTGTGTTTTTTGTGATTTGCATTCTTCGTGCATATTGCCCCCTACTGGGAAGGGAGAAACATTTCTAGCAAAAAAGGAATTAAATATTGTTTTGTTTCTCACCCACACCTATCATATCACTTCAGAAGATATAGATTTAAACGCTGGAGTCAGATGGATTACTTTTATGTTTCCTTCATGTGGTTTTTGGACCTTCAAAGGTCTGATCATCATTCACTTGCATTGTATGGACCTACAGAAGTAAAACGTTCCTCTAAAAATCGTTGTGTTCTGCAGAAGAATGAAAGTCACACAAATATGAGATGTCATGATGGTGAGTAAATGATGAGAGAATAAACATTTTTGGGTGAACTATCCCTTTAATGGTCAAATAAGAAGGTTATTTTATGTTGCCAGTAAAATCATCACAGATATATCAATATGTCGACCAGCCTTACTCTCCAGAGGTTTATCATGTTTCTAAAGGAAAGCAGACAAGAGTGGTTTTGTGTTACTTACAGCTGGGTGATCATGGCCCAGGGTCTTTTCTCTGATTGCCAGGGCATCATTAAGGAGATGAGCCGCTTCCTTGTATTTATTCTGGTCCCTGAAAGAAAGGAACATCGCAAAAGTCTTATTTCAGTCTGGGTAATTTTAGTGGGTCTCCCGCAACAATCTCCATGTAATATGCTATACTCTCTTAGATTAAACATGCAATTATTCCACATCAAATGACAGAGAATTTGTTTTCCACTCCTTGAATCAACACACATGTCAGTGTCTTGTGGCATAAACAGGGCTGGTTGCATCAACAAACTTTGTTTAAAAATGTGTCTGACTAGCTAAAGACGCTATAGAAAGTCTGTTGCATAAAACAAGCTCACTTCATTAGGAAGACAGTCTAATTTGCATTGCGGGAAAAGACATTAGATGCGTCCCAAACCGCACACTATTTTACGTCATTTTGAAGTGTAAGTAGTGCGAGTAGTATGTTTACACTGAAAATGCAACAAAAAGAAGTGTACTATGAGTACCCGTATGATGCACTTTTTCAAATATCAAATCAGAGTGTGGAAAGTTGGACACTTCATGCACTCAGAGCTCGCAACTTGCCGTACTTAGCTGAAGGGGCGGAGTTACTGGCAGCAATGGTGATCTGGCAAAACAATTGTAAATAATGGAGAATATGACTAGCGAAACTTCTGTGAAGACAGCACCTTACAAAAGTGAGTTAAACACTTTACCATCATACAATGCTGTGTGCATATATATATATTATTGAGATATAAGTGTTGAACTGAGGGTGAATAGCATGCTAAAGCTAGCGGCAACAGAATTCTTGGGTTTGAAATGTAACTCCCGTCCGCTGTTAAACGGCGAACGATTCCATGTAGTAAAATAAGTTATGTGATCCAGTTGGGATGATACTACACTTTGGAAATTCATAAATTACATGGCTGAGGGCATTAAGTACATTAAGTGCATAGTGTGTCATTTAGGACACAGCTACTGAACAGCTTTACAAAATGGCCGACAGGGTGCTTAAAGGTGCAGTATGTAAGGTTCAGAAACCTTTGTTATTAATGACACCTGTGGCTGTTAAGTGAACTGCAGCCAGCTGTTGCTCATGCTCGTGCACACACTCCATAGGGATGCGAGTGAGCATCGATCAAAACAATGACGTAACGTACAAAGATGCTGAACCAGACGGGATTCAGTAGATAAATGTTTTTTGTTTTTTTTTGGCTTACTCTGTGTTTGTGTAGGAGTCGGTGGGAGCCGGACGTTTGCTAGATTCCATCTCTAAGATAATGTTACCTAGTGTTGTATTTTGTTGTCACTGTTGAATAGTGGAAGAGAAGCTATTACTGTCTGAGGCAAAGCTCTCGGGAGCACGCATAAACATCACATCCTTTGAATTTTCCTGGCAAAAGCGACTCGCTCCCTTCACATAAAAATGAGTCTACAGGCTACCTAGGAAGTCTGGGAAGGGCTCATTCTTTAAGTTGTGTTACAAGCCATTCACATATTGGCAAAAAAAGGGCGAATATTACATGAACATTTTTACATATAGCACCTTTAACATAGTTTCCTTGCTGAATATATTTAGAAGAACGCAATGCTTCAAAATCAATTGTAATGAACAAATGTAGTGATTTTAACCAAAATTTCAATAAACATAAAATAAAAACAAATTTAAGGAATTGTGTTACTATCGTAGAAGTTTCCTACAAAGTCTCAACTGAAGCCCACACTAGCTCATCACCAACGTCAGCGAGATATTTAGGATGTTAAATATCTGGACGTGTCTGCGATTCCAAATCGTGCAACGTGAAATATGTTTTGACTGAATTCAACTGCAGCGTTGACCTACAGCCAATGAGAGAGCAAGAAACGGGGCACGGGAAGTTTCAGTGGGAGGAGTCCTGATGCACCTGCAACAGAACATCAACTAGCATGACTGCTGTATCAAGAGTCTCACTGGACTGAAGAAATGAAGGAAAGATTAGTGGAACATTGGCAGGAGCACCAGTGACTATTTGACGTTTCATCTGAACTGTAGCACAACCGGGTGGAGAAAGAGAAGAGTTGGAGAGAAATTGACAATTCTCTTGCACAGTCAGGTCAGCAAATAGGTCGATTTTTCAGTTGGAGGTACTTTTTCTTATTGTAACCAATAAACTATATGATTAAAAATATACACATCATATTCTGAAATGCATAAAATATGATCATGCTTTTGTTTTCGTATCTTGTACCAATTATCGCGTTAAATCTGTTGTGAAACGTAATTTGGAGTCCGAATTGGAGATTCGTCAATAGTGAAAAGTTTTGAAAACCTTACGACTTCCATGACATGACAGACAGTTGTGTAATATGAACGGTACCACAATCCGACGTCTTTGAATGTCATGCAGTGTATAGGAGGCATAAGTCTGCACAGTTGCGCTGACTGCCCTGTGCTGACTGCTACTCGCAAAAACATTGGCAAAAAATTTATTCAAGCTAGAATTGCTCCGATGGTGGGAAAATTCCTTAATAGGAAATGTATGCTCAGTCAGGGGGCATGATTATTTATTTTTTATAAATAATTTTTGTACAATTATTACCTTTGCATTAAATCATCTGTAACAAGTGTAGAAATGAGGTTCTAATTGCTGCTTTTTTAATATGAACTCAAAGTAATTATAGGCATTATATACACAAAGACTAACAAGGTGAACGAGACACAGCTGGAAAACAATCAGGGAGGGAACCAGAAAAAAAAAAAAAAAAGACAAGAACACAAAACAACATTTTAAACTTAAAGTCCCAAACTTCCTAGCGACCTCTAGTGGCCGCTACGGGAATGTTCCATATATGTTACAGCATTAAATCTACAGTCCTAAAGTACATTTGATGACCAGGCTCAGACAGATCAGTTCTGTGCAGATTTTCTGGGAAACGGCACAATCATGTAAAATGTAATTAACCATGATAAAATGTGTTCAATGTAGCCGACAGTACTACACTGTAATTGGTAGCTAAAAGCATTGTCAAATTTGCCAAAATATTTCAGAAATAAACACAAAAAGGACAGAAGATGTGTAAGATTTTGCAAATGATGGCCGTTCCAATTAAGTTGAAACCTGCAGAGCTTTCTGCCGAGTACACATATGCAAACACAGACAGTGCTTTTTCACAGACACACACCTGTAGACCAGGGCCAGGATGTTGAGCATGGTAGCTACATCCGGATGGTCGTGTCCGGAGGTTTTCTCCAGATCCTCCAGTGCCTGTTTGCACAGCGGCACGGCCACCTCGTAGCGGCCCTGAGACGCATACTGGATCACCAGGTTGTGGAGCGTTCGCAGGCGGGCGGGGATCTCGTACCCGCCCTGCTGAGCGGCCGCAACTGCAGCGCTGTTGTGCTGGTGCGGGCCTGAAGGAGGCGACACAGAAACATTGTAAGGGTGGAAAACATGGATAGCATGGTGTATCTAATGGAGTCAGATTAAAAAAATAGGGTACACTTTGGTATCACATACATTTTTATAAAGCATTAAAGCTATTAGAATATTTTCTAACATCAAATGAACCTGGCATGAAAAGTAGTTTCACACCAAATGTACTGGATTACAATTTGTAATTAGTAACTAATTTTAAAACCAAAAATGTAATATTAGAAATGTCCCACATTTTGTGTTCAACCTTAGTCCCTACTGAGGGATGGACAACAGTTTATTTTAATAGTTTTTTTTTAATTTGATATATTTTTGCTTTATATATTAAATATGATATATATAAATGATGTACATAATTTCAGGGGTTTTATGTTTATTGCTAGAAAATAACTAAACCATTTTCAAAACGTGCTCCACATTTTGCAAAAAGTGTTGAAGAAAATATTATGTATCAAATACCAGCATGTAAACTAGGGATGGGCATTTTGGTCATTTCTACTGGAGTACTCGAGGGGCAATGACATGTACATAACTGTATATATAATAACATGTCTGACAAATGTTTTTGGCTGCTGCATTGTGTCTTGTTGTCCCAGTTTATCGTCTTTTCATATTTATAGGCTGTTATAAAATAATCTGTAACAAAATGTACAAAATGTTGCATAATCAAAATATAATGCATCATATTTTGTCATTGTGTGAAGATTCACTGCCAAAATCAATGAAAGAATGTGCAAAACGTGCATCTGTCCGTTCTTCCTTCAGGTTACCGTAGTAAACTTAGTAAGCGCGCACCAGTTTTTTTTGTGAAAAAGTGTGATGCTTGCAAGCAGAAGAACACCATCCCAACCATGAAGCATGGGGGTGGCAGCATCATGTTGTGGGGGTGCTTTGCTGCAGGAGAGACTGGTGCATTTCACAAAATAGATGGCAAACATGAGGAAGGAAAATGATGTGGATATATTGAAGCAACATCTCAAGACATCAGCCAGGAAGTTAAAGCTTGGTCGCAAATGGGACTTTCAAATGGACAATGACCCCAAACATAACTCCAAAGCTGTGGCAAAATGGCTTAAGCACAACAAAGTCAAGGTATTGGAGTGGCCATCTCAAAGTCCTGACCGCAATCTGATTTGTGGGCAGAACTGAAAAAGCATGTGCGAGCAATGCTGATTGCTGATTGAGCAAACCTGACTCACTTACACCAGTTCTGTCTAGAGGAACGAGCCAAAATTCCAGCAATTTTATTGTGAGAAGGGTACCGAAAATTTTGACCCAAGTTAAACAATTTAAAGGCAATGCTACCAAATACTAACAAAGTGTATGTAAACTTCTGAACCACTGGAATGTGATGAAAGAGATAAAAGCTGAAATAAATCATTCTCTACTAATATTCTGACATTTCTCATTCTTAAAATAAAGTAGTGATCCTAACTGATCTAAGACAGGGAATGTTTTCTATGATTAAATGTCAGGAATTGTGAAAGTTTAAATGTATTTGGCTAAGCTGTATGTAAACTTCTGACTTCAACTGTACCTCTTTCAAAGGCTCCCACCCTTTTTGACCAATTTGCAAACGAATCATTTAGACTGATTTGTCTGTTTCGACTAATGAATTGAAAAGGACTGTAAATAACGACTCACTGAGAATATCTGACATCGCTATGACTTGCAAAATGTTTTACTCAACACATGAGCAATAGATAGATCATAAAATATTTTAGAGCTGTTAAAAACTCGAAAAATAAATATTCACTATCCAAATTTTGAAAAGACTTTTGAAATTTTATTAATTCTATGACTTTCACAAGTTCTGTAATACACACTTTTAAAATGTCCTGATATTTTCAGTTTTCCATGACCACGTGAACCTTGCTCTTTTCACTTACATAAAAATGAAAATTAAGAGTTAATATCAACTGAATTAAGATGAAGAATTACCCTGGTAGTCTTCATCATTGGGAAACAGATCATCCAGAGAATCTTTTGGAGTTTCTCCATTTTTTTCTTCCTAAATCAAAACGAAAGAATATTTCCATAATTACATTTTGTATAGTTTTTTAATAATAATAATTAATATTTCACAGCAGTTGAAAACCATGTTAATTTCAGTCTTTAAATGTTAATGGCTCCAGTCATTCAGGAAATAACTACTGTACGTAAAAACAGCCCTTCATGAAAAATGGTCTGAGCCAAAAGAGAGCAAATTCTGTCAGCCAGGGAATATAAAAATAATTCATCACAAAGTAAAGTTCAGCAAAGTCTCCTCTATAACATCTCCATCCAGCCAATCACAATCATCTGTCACAAATTTTGAGGAATGGACCCAAACACAGAGAGGCATTACAACTGAAAAACTCATGATGAAGAACCGAAAACTCTGTAAACAAAACAAATAAGAAAATTGACAGACGGAAAGTAATGGAACCAACTAACAGGGTAACACACACTAAACGATCTGGCACAGGACTGAACATGAGAGGTACAGGACTGAAGATATAACCAGTAACCAGGAAGGCAGGTGCAACTAATGAACTAATTAAGGTATCGAACCATTCAAAATATTTGGTTTCTCATTATCTTTTATTGTACCACTATACTGCGCAACCCTAACATACGGGACTCACCACTGGCGAGACGCCATCGTCATATTTCTTAAGCTGGTTCATGAACTCCAGATGTTTCTTCTCCTCTTCCAGCTGTGCGACGTTCTGCTCACTCTTCTGCAGTTTCTGCTGCGTATTTGCCAGCTCATCTCGCAGCCACTGGTTCTCCTGACACAGCCGTCGTACCTGAGCACGCAACTTCTGTTTCTCAGACTCCACCGCATTCAGGTGGTTGGACAGAGCCATCATCACCTGAATCAACATATGTTAAACACATTATCAGTATTAAATATGATGTGTGTCATTTTATCAATGTTTAAATACTTTCTCTTATCCCAGATAAATATGCAATCAATTGTAAGTAAGCCAATAGTAGGTTCAAACACTGTGGCTCTGCAGAGCTTTCAAAATATTGCCCTGTTAGTTTGAATGTACATTATTGCAAATAGTAATTTATGCAAACAGCACATTAAATAAGTAACTTGAACAAGTTGTTTCGTGCTATTCTTTCCAGACCAACCAAATGGTGTCATTTATCGGGGGACCCTACATTAAAGAGATTAAACACAAAAGTGTGAATATCGGTCAAATATATTTGCTAGACTGACTCATCCTGTTGAATGCATGTGTTGAAATAACGTTGTTGGGGGCTTTTCTTACAGACCCAACCAAATTGTGTCATTTTTATCTGTAGACCTGGGCTTATATTTTCCAGGGCTGCATTTCCTAAAATCTTTGCAAGCTTTAGTCGATCGTAGAGTCCATTGGCGCCAGTAGTTTCGATGATCTACTTAGGCTTACGATGCTGTTGGAAAACGCAGCTCTGAACGATATATTTCCTGCTGAATGCACATGTTCAAATAGTGTTGTTGGGTGCTCTTTTTTAAAGACCCATCAAATGGTGGCATTTATTATATCATTAGACACTATAATAAAGAGATTAAGTTAAAAAGTGTGAATATCAGTAACAATTTCGGTCAGACCGACAAGCTTCCTGTTGAACACACATTTTGTAATGGTGTTGTTGGGTGCTATTCTTTTTTCTTTTTATCTCCTTTTCTCCCCAATACTCCCACTGCTTAGTAGGTCCTCGTGGTAGCGTGGTTACTCACCTCAATCTGGGTGGCAGAGGACAAGTCTCAGTTGCCTCCGCTTCTGAGACCGTCAATCCGCGCATCTTATCATGTTGCTCATTGTGCATGACACCACAGAGACTCGCAGCATGTGGAGGCTCATGCTACTCTCCGCGATCCACACACAACTCACCACACACCCCATTGAGAGCGAGAACCACTAATCACGACAATGAGAAAGTTACCCCACATGACTCTACCCTCCCTAGCAACTGGGCCAATTTGGTTGCTTAGGAGACCTGGCTGGAGTCACTCAGCACACCCTGGATTCGAACTCGCAACTACAGGGGTGTAGTCAGCATCAATACTCGCTGAGCTATCCAGGCCCCTGGGTTCTATTCTTTACAGACCTATCAAATGGTGCCATTTATCAGTAGACACGTAGATAATAAAAGATTAAGTAGAAAAGTGTGAATATCTGTAAAAGTATTGTTCAAACTGATTATCGGCCTATTTCTACTTTAAACTCACCTGTGCCTCGCCCAGCCCCAGCTCAATCATCTCCACAGACTTGCGGAGGAGGTTGGACTTTTCATGAACTGAGCTGGCCTCCTCATCCTTCTTCAAACACTGAATGGTTTCCACCAGACTTTGCAAGATGGAGTTGTGCTCACTCTTCAGAGCTTCCAGACCCTGAATGACAAGTTTAGTGCTGGAGATGATCTCCTCCTGTGTAAGCTTCTCTAGTCTCTCACCATGAGGGTACACCATGGTGGACATGCTCTGCTTGAGCTCAGGAAGCCTGTGGAGATAAGGTGTAAAGCTGTGGACATCTAAAGTCTGTGGTAAGAGTTGAAGTTTTTGAGCCTGTCAACAGCTTGACCAGTTCACCAATACACTGCTTTTCCAGCATTATTGTGTACTAAAAACGAAATGAGTGCCGCTGAAACGAGAGAGTACTTTCTGTCAAACACTTAATTGGAGCTTTACCCAAAAATAGCCACTTTAAGCTCTGACATCTGGTCTAAATAATCAGGCTGTAAAGCTTAGCAGCAAGTCTTTCCTGAGATTGTCGGCCTTATAGTACTGCTATTATACCCCCTTATTCAGCCTCTCGTAGACAGTCAAAAATAACAGTAAAAATAATTTAATCTAAGATCAGTCCATACCCGCTCTAGATCAACAACAAGGCAATAGCTGTAATTATCAGTTCTGTCCAATAATAGCTAACCAAACAACTGTAATAATGCATTACCTCCAACAATGACCAATCGCAAGAGGGATAAAAGTCTATTTTGAATAATGAATAATGTTCTTTAATTCAGCAGTCTGATGAAATTACAGAACACATTCATGCCATTGGTCAGTTGTTCATATCTACTATATTATGAAAGTCAATGAAAATAATTTACTGTAAGTTAAACCTTGCTCTTCTAATCTTCTTGTAATGAGTAACCATGTAAGAACAACTAAGATGGGTCACAGTTATGAAAAAGGATCAAAGTAAGACATTTTAATTATGCCTGTTGGTTTACTTGTAGTAAAATTGAATTAAGACATTTACATGAAAAATCTATATTTCATATTATAAATCTCAACATCATACCTAATGATTCTGTATCAATATTCTAAATCCAAGAGTCTATATTTGTAATACATTTTTTCACATTACCTTTGAGGGGGAAAAGTGATTGAGCACCACTCAAATTATAAACACATTAGATCAATAATGGATTGGGAACAAAAAGATATTTAACGATTCCTCTAAACAATTTCAGTTCCTCGTTTCCATTAATAAGTCTTTTAGTATTTTTGAGAAATAAACATCTAAAATAAAAAAAAAAATGCAATTCGTATTGATTTACTGCCCTCAGCAACCAAATGTTGAGATCATTTCAGATTTTAACAGACCGGATTCTTACAAAATTGCACGATTGATTTGCTTAGAAATTGGACTACACTGGTCGCACTGTGTGTTTCAGGCTGCTGATTCAATAGTGGTGTTGAACAGAACTTCATTCAACTCATCAGAAGAATACACGTTCAAGGACTGTTAACGACCATTAATCAAAAGTCTATTTTGATAAATGTTTTAATAGAACCGATTCTGAATTAGCCCTTTTTCACCGACATGGTTCGGGGGCGGGTTCCTGGGCCGGTGAAAATTCTCGAGCTGTTCTGCGCGTTTCCACTGCAGAAAAGGCTGTTCTGGGCGGAAATACTGTTTTTGCACCAGCCCCAAATGCTTGAAGGTCTCTACCTGGTAACGATACATTATGTTGCCCTACACCCCCTGATGTAATCGGTTTCCTGGGTAAAGTGCTAAGCTAAACAACAATATCCACAAAAATGTCAGACATCAACAGTGTTGAGGAAACAAGCATTGTACTTGCGATATGGTCTTCTGCGGAGATTCAAGATAAAATAAAAAGATTGCAAAGAGGGAAAAATGGTTTACTACGTGGAGATATGGCAAGGAATGATGCATGCTGGCTTCAATCTGATGATTAACCGGGGGGGGGTTATTAAAGAGTAGAGACCATAAGAAGGACCTAAGCAAAAGTGGCAGTGGACAGAGCAATGGTTGCTTTGACACCAACCAACCAGCTAACCAGGGCATTGAATTCAGTCAGTCACGCTCGAGACAAACAGAATCGCCGGAGTCCTCTGTCTTGGTAAGTTATTATATTAATCAACTTTGTTAGCATTCTTTACAATCTTCTCAACTTATTTTGTGCATTGTTTTGTTCAGCAAGGAAAAAATGCACTCCCTGCTGGCCTCCCTAATACCTGTTGCAGCAGCAACCTTAGTTTTCCTCAGGAGGTCTCCCATCCAGGTACTGACCAGGCTCAACCCTACTTAGCTTCAGTGGGCAATGAGTCTTGAGCTACATGGTGATATGGCTGCTGGCTTGATGCACATCTTGTATTCCTGGTAAATTCAATAGGACTACAAGGACTACAACTTTCGTCTGATGAATTACACATCATTCGTCAAGCAAATTAAACTGTTTAGATGCTGTATGACTGTGAGTAATTTAAGTTGAAGTCCATTAAAATATTGTTAATCACAGACCTTTTCACTCACAAACCAACCATTTTCTCAACAAAGTGTACGAAGAACCTTACGTTGCTAACATCATGTCTACATGGCCAAAAGCAACACAGTAGGTTCAGTTAAATTATACTGCCCAGTGTCATTCGACTGTTACTAGAACTAATATTTCAAACCATGCTTTAGTTCCTTTATTGGTTGGATGCTGAAACCTGATACAAAGGCAAATAATACACAAGTAGCAAGATCAGTAAGACCAGTTCACTGTAAGCTTCTATAAGTTCCATTCATGTAATGTTTAAAGCACTTTTTTTAAATGCCATGAGAAGCTTTTTGTTAGTAATAAAGAATGGAATACATTTTCTTCCTCTTTGAACTTTTATTTTAAAATAATTATCCTACACAAATGCATGTGACATAAATTAGAATTAGGTTGAAAGTGAGTAATCAGATTTTATTACCCCAAAATTTAATCTATGAGATTAAATTACTGATTGCACTTTTTGTTATGTAATTTGCAATTATTACTTGATTTCAATTCCGCCCAAAACTGGCAACAGATATGATGTGGAACACCTGTTCATTACTGTATATATCATTGCACAGCATCCATAGAGGTCAACTGCTAACCTTAGTTAACATGTCAAGGAGTAAATAACTGCAGAGTTAGAGATATGCAGATATATCTACCAAACATTTGTGAATTGAACTACCCCCCAAAACAAAAAAAAGGATTTAAACTTCAATGTGAAACTTGTTTGTGCTACAGACCTGAATGATGCCTCAAATAATGTGGGTTATTGATGAGTGCTCTGTTACTTTTCTAATTGATTGTGTGTATGATTTTCCTGGTAGATGAAAAAATATTTCAAAGAAATCCCACTGACTTCAATTGAAGGAGGGACTCAAGCCATATCCAGAAACCAGAATATCATAGACTTGGAAGTGGGCTCTTTAGACTTGGGCCAGCAAGCATCCACCTGGAAAACACTTTAACAACCACTCAGAATACCCTAGCAACCACCCAGAACACCCTAGCAACCACACAGTACACCCTTGTAATTAAAGATAACAACCTTGTAACCACCAATAATCCCGTAGTAACCACCCGGAGCACCCAAGCAAACACGATAACATCCTAAACCACCAAGAACACCCTAGCAACCACCAGCATCATGAAAATGACTTTTGGATGGGTGTGTTGTTCGTCCAAGTAACGCAATCCGCTTTTTTTTTTCTTTTTTACATTAATATGACAGTTGACACACGGCACATATAGAGTGCTATTGAAGCTGTGCTTCCACTGTCGTGCCAAAGGAGGGCGTGCTAGTGTGTGCCAAGGCAAGTTGCCAAGTGTCCCAGGCTGTCACTTAATGGGCCACTGTGGGCTTAATCATGCCTCCTCTGGGCTTATTCGGGGCCAACGCCAATGGCCTTTGGCCCGCCGATTATCCATGGGCCAAAGAAGGCCAACTGGGGATTGAGGCATGGCCAATGTCAAAGCAAGACAATGTTAAGCTGCACAATGGACAAAGCGGTGTCCAAAGGAAGAAAGTTTCCATGGTTCGACATCATGGCATGTGTGCTGTTAGTGGAGAGACCACACGGGACACCATTGCAGTTAAAATCGGTGAGTTGTCAACATTAAATGATCTTGCTATCTAGCTAACATTTCCATACAGTGTAAACTTGATATTCTAGATAAATAGATAACATGTGTGTTTGTTTTGGCTTGTGAAATAGGCGGGGTGTGTGATGTTTGCACCAGGGTGGCATATTAAAGGTGGGTTTTAGGTCAACGCTGCAGGGCTTCTGGCCAGATGGTGGGAATGCAGAGCAATTTTGGTCTCGCGGCTCGAGGTTCGAGGCTACTGACCCCAGCGGACCAGTTTATGGCCCTGTATTGCACTGTTCCAATATTGGAAAAGCAGCTATTAGGGGTCTATGGCAGTTACCTGTACCATTCAAGTCAATGGTGTAAAAGATCGCTGGGAGTTTATGGGAGCTTCATGAGGGCTACAAAGTGCAACAGTGTCTGCCCACCTTTCAGGTGTCTTGGTTCCGGAAGTATTTTTCCCATTAATTTCTTCCCTAGGGATTTCATATAATCGATGGAAAAATATAATACCATTGACTAAGTTGTTGATTATAAGTATAGAAACAATATATTTAAAAATGTATTGCTAAATAATCAGATATATTCAAATATATAAGTGGTTTGAGAGTGTAAGAATGCAGACTCGATTGCATCATTAACAGTGCATCATGGGCGGTCGCTGCAGGGCTCTTTTGGTGCACTTTGTTCAACATGATTTGCTGATTTGTGGATTATTTCTCTTCAGGATCATGTGTATGTCTTCACCAGAAATCCCACTATTAAATATTATTAAAAAAACAATCAAGTTGTAATAGTCTAACGAGGACTGATGGTTTCAACAGAAGAATAAACCATCGATTAACATCCTCTGAGCTCACGGAAGGTCCTCTGAGCTCACGGGAGCTCATGTAAAATCAGGAATGGGATTTTTACTTCCAGGACCCAACTGGTCAGCTTTATTTGCATTGGAATATCCATTTGATTGCCTATTGGACACTGGGATCAATTCATGTATTTTTGTCCCGCTTGGAATCCTGGCTTCTCTATATGATGATCATTCGAGCTCTCTAATGGTGGGACTTCACAACAAATGGCTAAAAATTTAAACAGTGATTTACCGACAGCGTAAAAAATTTAAAACCACACCCGTCGAGCTTAGTTCATTATCTTTTTCATTATCTAGAGGTTACTCTAATCTAGACTGGATATTGACATGCATTGTTTGCTAAAGTGAGGAGTAGCTGGATCTCTGGTCCTCTTCCTCCTCATCAATAATAAATGCAGCATGTCAATACGGATGTTAGATCAAACACAGGTCTAAACGACTATGAAATGAAATACATTTATATTTCTTAAACTCTATATCAAAATCTTCAAACAGAACAAATGAAGATACTTCTGCAAAATGATGGCCTGTTAAAAAAAAAAGAGCATTGGTTGAAGAGCATTAATTACACACAGGCAACTGAAACACGTGCTCGTATGATGATATAATAGACATATGTATGTGTATAGGGTGTTGTCAGAGACAGTAGACATTACTCATCACTACTGTAATATTCTACTGAGTGCTTACATGTACAGTGCCATTCAAAAGTCCACAATGAAAATATGGGAATCAAAATCTAATTGAGACCTGGTATAAGGTTATAAGTGTGTTTCTAGGGGTGTTGCTCTGATGAGTCTACATCTGGTCTCTGCTCCATATCTGTCGATTCATAATTCACCAACACTGAGTTTATAACACTGCCATAAAAACACAAGCTTATTTCTGCCAAGTCATCACACAACACACACCAGATATATTCACGAGACAGCAACAGACAAAAATATGATCATGACAAATCTGTTTACATTCCCTTTCACTTAAACCTACTGTTCATAAATGCATTATAAATACATTATACATAAGGTTATAAGACACCGTCGGCTCATAAACACAACCTACGTGCAGTTTAGTCATGATCTTTATTGCGAAGACACCATGCTCATTAACATAATATAACATACCTGTTACGATCAGAAATCCGACCACAGCAATGATGTACGGTACCGTATTAAATCAAGCCCAAAATTAAAGGAAATACATGACATTTTCAGAACAGCACCAGTAGAGGCCAACGTCACCGAGAACTGGACCAGTCCTGCGCACTTACTGCGGTTGCACCACACAAATCCTACTATGGTGAGGATTTAGCTCATGAATATGAATTACGTGACGTAACCCAGAAGGCCTAATTGATTGGCTCTAAGGTTGTTCATGGGCGTTACGTTTGCATACGGACGGCATTAAGCAGACCAGGGAACTTGGGGCCGTTCAATCACACCGAACATGTTCTAGCTCTTAAACAAAAAGCTAGAAGCAGCGCCACGAAACGAATACAATAGAAGTATCTCGAGACGCTTTTTCGAAAGTTGAAGTTATTTTAAAGAGAGAGAGAGAGCGAGAGAGAGAGAGAGAGGAAAAAAGTAAAATATGGTTCTCAAGCTAGTATTACAACTATTTCATTAATATCTTTCGGGAATATGTCATTTACGTCGAAAAACAGTCCGGGAGGTTGCAAGAACGAGTTCGGTGTCGTGGTAATGAATATTAATTACATACTATTCTCACTAAGCCTTACTGATTGGCTGACAGGCAGAAAGTGGTCGGCACTTTGAGAAATGGCCGGTAGGCAGTTGGCGAATCAACGAATAATACTATGGGAAAGACTTGGCTCATCAATTTTTATTATGCTTTGTGACTAGACACCTCATTAATATTCATAATCTATGCATTTGTGGTGGTAAATTCATTATAATTTACTTAAGGTAAATGTCTGAGCTCATTCCCATAGTCTGAGTATGAAGATAGAATTATGCCAGTTTTATGTTTTTATATGTAGACCAATTCAATTTATTTGAGAAAATAAAGACATTTGTTTGTGTGTGTGTGTGTGTGTGTGTGTGTGTACAGACATGGCACATATTACGCTTCTTCTAATGGCCTTTAAAGCCTCCCACTTACTTTTAATTATTTATTTGTTTGTTGTATCCGAAATTAATAGATAGGAAGGTATTCAAATGTACGTAAACAGAATATAACTAGCATAATAAAATGCTCTTATTGTATCTGATGTGTCATGAGCTCATGTGCCACCTTGACTTTAGTACCATCTGCTGGCAGAACAGTTTACTGCTGCAAACAACACAAAAGTATTTTTATTTTTATTATTTGTCATTTATTTGCACAATTCTCCAATTAGTCTAATACTGAAAAGAAAAAGGATTTGTCAGGGCACTCAATGAGCCCATTGACATCTTTATCTTCATGAAAACCTTGTTTGCAAAGTAAGTTTATAAAAGAGATCAACTCCTTTAAAAAGAGAGCTAGAAAAACAAACATTACTACTAAATGTACAAAAAGAAAAAAATAACAACGCAGTCATGGTTAAAATCATTTTAGTATTTGTTTGACAATTAAAACCAGTATAAAGATATGAAATGGCAGTATATGTTTATGTACACACGTTACAGAGCATCGAAGAAGAAAAGCTTTCCTCAAGTGGTTCATTTAGAGTCAATACTGTCAAACTTAGAAAGAAGGTTGGTACAAATGTCAGCATTTCTATTTAGAACAGACAGGTCAAATATTAGTTTAATTTAGAGAATAAAACATCTGACATTGCCCTAGAAGTAGTGCTTAAAAACAACCCGAAATGTTAAAAAAAAACTCAGCAGCCCAACTCAATCTAAGACCCCCCCAAATCACAAAATCAGTACAAAAAAAACAAGAGTTATGCCATATAATAAAAAGAATAGTAACAGTTCTGCTCATGACAGAACTACGTTTCCAGAAATATAACTATATTTCATTTTTCACTTGCCTTAAATGAACAGTTCACCCAAAAATAAAAAGTCTGTCATCATGTAGTAAATAATATGGGTTTGGAATGACATGAGGTTGAGTAAATGATGACAGAATTTTTATATTTGTGTGAAACCACCCCTTGTAACAGCAAATTCACCTTCCAAAATGAATACGGAAGACCTCAAACTGTCTTAAGTAACCAAACTCTTTCATTCATACAAACACAATCAAACACAGAAATAAACCACAGACAGAGCAACTATTTGATCTCCCTCCCTCACTTTTTATACAGGTGATATTTGTAAAGAAAACAGAATGAGATCCAACACCAAAATAGCTCAAAGATGGAAAGGATGTCCTGTTGTCATCCTAACAATCTTTTCTTTTTTCTGCTATAAGCCCTTAATGGCTGGCAGTAACTGCACCCTGTCTCCATCACACACACACAGCATTCCAATATCTCTTGGAAAACTTGTAACGTCACCATAAGAGATTCCGAGATAGGTAAAAGTGGTAGAAGAGTAAAAATAGAAATGATCTGGTTGTATCCCCACACAGAACGGCTAAAACTATTTAAAGGGCTTTTAAAAGCGTATATTACTTTCAAATGAATATAAATTGGTTGTCACTTCCCTTTAGAATGAACCCAGATAAGCTGCAGTTTTCATACAACATCCAAAGCACCTCACTATAGTACAAATGTGCTTTCCTACCCAATACAACTTTGAAATTCATCCAGGTAGTGGCACTAGTCAGAAAAAACGATCTTTTCTTAACCTAAAAAGTGTGCATGTTGCTAAAAATGAAATGATGTGCCCTTTAAAATTCACAGCTACCCTAAAATCTTTCAACAACTCAAATGTTCCTTAATTCCTCCCACTTACATTTAACCCCTTCCATCTGTGCATTAACCTGCCGCCCAACTCGGAAATATTTACATATCACTCACAGGGCATCATCAAACAACACCTCCCACACAAACAGACAAAGCTTTTGAATACAAATTCAATTGAACTCCCTTAATAAATCCCACTTAGAATATTGTACATAGAACAAATATCGACACAGAAAATTTCACAGAAATAATAACGAACTATAACCCAACAAAGTGCAAACCCAAGCTGCCGTATGAGCCTGAACATTTCCTACAACAACATGTACTGTTTATCTTAAAATAAAAGACAATGCTTGTTTCAAACACGTCATTGATTCTTTCACTGTCAGAGTGACAAAAATGACTAGTGACATAACTAACAACATATCTGTCATCGACACAGACTTCCACATTGACCATTTCCACAGGAAAATCCATTTGTCTGTTTAATCCCCCTTGTTTCTCAGGCAGTCATCCACTTTCTGTGAGGTCTGAGCCAGAGAAGGTTCCGGAATTGGTAGGTTACAGGGGCTTGCTGTAGCCGAAAATTCCCACAGGAAAGTGCTTGACGTGTGTCGGCCACTGTGCAGCCAGCTGGAAAAATTTTACGTCGTGCCACTCTACACCATCAATGGACACTGCAGAGGGAAAATACAACATAAACAACAGCTTTTTGAAATAAAACTAAATAATCAACTTCTAATATTAAATATGATTTTATCTCATAAATCTCTTTGGAAATGTTTGCATGGCTATTTAAAAAAAGATCTTGACATGTTCCAACCCAACTTCCTGTTTCAATAGAAAACATGTCAACACTGCCAAGATAAAATAGTTTGTCAAACCATTTCATGGGGTCTTCAAATTTGGGCACTGACGAAATGACCAAAGGGTGGCAGTAGAGTACAATGACCAAACTCATTTAGGCTCCCTGTGCACTGTAATTTATAATTGAGTGTTTATCACTGATCATGGTGTGCTGTTGTATGTACGTGATGGTGTTTACCCTTGATCATGGTGTGCAGATGTTTATGGAGTTGAACCTTCAGCATGGTGAGCTGTTGTATGTACGTGATGGTGTTTACCCTTGAGCATGGTGTGCAGATGTTTATGGAGTTGATCCTTCAGCATGGTGAGCTGTTGTATGTACGTGATGGTGTTTACCCTTGAGCATGGTGTGCAGATGTTTATGGAGTTGAACCTTCAGCATGGTGAGCTGTTGTATGTACGTGAGGGTGTTTACCCTTGAGCATGGTGTGCAGATGTTTATGGAGTTGAACCTTCAGCATGGTGAGCTGTTGTATGTATGTGATGTGTTTACCCTTGAGCATAGTGTACTGGTGTTTATCCTTGAGCATAATGTGCTGACGTTTGTGTTGTTTACCCTTGAGCATGGTGTGCTGGTGTTTGTGTGTAATGGTGTTTACCACTGAGCATGGCGTGGTGCTGTTTGTGTGTGATGGTGTGATATTGTTTATCCTTGAGCATGGTGTGCTGGTGTTAGTGTTTGATGGTGTTTACACTTGCATGGTGTGCTTGTGTTTGTGTGTGATGGTGTTTACCCTTGCATGTTGTGTTGTGTACATGTTTGATGGTGTT
Organism: Xyrauchen texanus; assembly: GCF_025860055.1. Lineage (NCBI taxonomy): Eukaryota > Metazoa > Chordata > Actinopteri > Cypriniformes > Catostomidae > Xyrauchen > Xyrauchen texanus. Next base: position 24,111,886 of record NC_068323.1, on the reverse strand, counting down.
TACACTTGAGCATGTTATACTGGTGTTTGTATGATAGTGTTTACCCTTGAACCTGGTAAGCTAGTGTGTGATGGTGTTAGGGCGTGATGTTGTTTACCCTTGAGCATGGTGTGCTTGTGTTTGTATGATAGTGTTTACCCTTGAGCCTGGTGTGCTGGTGTTTGTGTGATGGTGTTTACCCTTGAGCATGGTGTGCTGATGTTTGTAGTGTTTACCCTCAGCATGGTGTGCTGGTGTTTGTGTGTGCAGGTGTTTATCCTTGGGCATAGTGTGCTGGTGTTTGTGTGCCACTCCTGAGCATGGCGTGGTGCTGTTTGTGTGTGATGATGTGATAGTGTTTATCCTTGAGCATGGTGTGCTGGTGTTTTGTTTGATGGTGTTTACCCTTGAACATGGTGTGCTGTGTTAGTGTGTGATGGTGTTTACCCTTACATGGTGTGCTTGTGTTTGTGTGTGATGGTGTTTACACTTGAGCATGGTGTCCTTGGTGTATATGTTTGATGGTGTTTACACTTGAGCATGGTATACTGGTGTTTGTATGATAGTGTTTACCCTTGAGCCTGGTAAGCTAGTGTTTGTGTGTGTGATGGTGTTAGGACGTGATGGTGTTTACCCTTGAGCATGGTGTGCTGGTGTTTGTGTGTGCAGTTGTTTAATCTTGAGCATAGTGTGATGGTGTTTACCCTTGAGCATGGTGTGCTGATGTTTGTGGTGTTGACCCTCAGCATGGTGTGCTGGTGTTTGTGTGTGCAGGTGTTTACCCTTGAGCATAGTGTGCTGGTGTTTGTAGTGTATACCCTCAGCATGGTGTGCTGATGTTTATGGAGTTGAACCTTCAGCATGGTGTGCTGGTGTTTGTGTAAGATAGTGTATACACTTCAGCATGGTGTGCTAGTGTTTGATGGTGTTTACCCTCAGCATGTAGTGCTGATATATGTGGTGTTTACCCTTGAGCATGGTGTGCTGGTGTTTGTGTGTGATGGTGTTTACCATTGAGCATACTGTGCTGGTATTTATGTGTGCTGCTGTTTGTGTATATGATGGTGTTTACCATTGAACATGGTGTGCTGGTATTTGTGTATGTGTCGTGATGTTTACCCTTGAGCATGGTGTGCTGGTGTTTGTGTGTGATGGTGTTTACCATTGAGCATACTGTGCTGGTATTTATGTGTGCTCCTGTTTGTGTATATGATGGTGTTTACCATTGAACATGGTGTGCTGGTATTTGTGTGTGTGTCATGATGTTTACCCTTGAGCATGGTGTGCTGGTGCTTGGCCGTGCAAATGAGTCGGCTGATGCTGTCGATCACCTGACTTTTAGAATCCACATCCTTTTCTTTTGGCTTTTTACTCAGGAAAATCACTGCGAAGAAAGAAACTAAAGTTAAGACAGCAATAACAACACAAGACTCAAACCAGCTACAGGAGCTGACTTACACCCCTCTCCTGAAGTTGTATGCCCATTTCCTACTACATGTATTGTAGTTCTCTTGTGTGAAGCCAGCATGACATCACACAAAACAAACAGCATGTGTCCCCCAATTTGTCACCCTATAAGCTACTGGGATTCACAACATCAGTGCACTGTTTCCCAAAGCAATAAGCGATTCAAAATGACAACAGCTGCGTGTGTGTCACCTTTCTTGTTCTTCTCCTTCATGACAACAGTCATAGCCATGCCTGGAGGAGGGGCTGCTTCTCCCCCACTGGGAATTCTGGACACCTGCATGGAGCGGAAGTTACTCTTCAGGGTATTTTTAATGCCAACATCTCTCTTCTCGCTCTCTTTTTTCTTCTCTGAGCCCTGAAGAGTCCAGTAATCTACCTGGAGACCCATCACCTCACCACCTGTACCTGGAGAACTACACACAAACACGTTTACTAAACTAAATAAAAGATTGACAGACAATACCAAATTGTACCTGTATCATGATTCATCTTAATGTTTTGGGTTTCTGAAATCGAAATGAGTCATTTTTTTCCAGTTCAGTTAAATATATAAATAAAAGTTTTAACTGGGAAGGTATTTTTGAATCCTGAAAATCATAATATGTTTTCAAAATACAATAAACTGCTTATCTGAGAACACAGCAATTTTGATTATTCGTTATATGACCCCTTTACAGAGCCCCTTAGAGGACATAGTTTTGCGTTTCCTTGCAATAATTTGGTGTACCCACACAAAGATTTTGTGTTCCCTCGCAAATAGTTTTGTTCCCTTGCAATACGTTTATATTCCCATGGAATCAGGGTTTGAAATGACACCCGCCGACCAACCAAATATTATTCAAACAAAATGTTCAATCAAATGTGTGCAGTTACAGTCTCCAGTTACGTTTATCAGTTTTTGTGGGGCAGGGGATTTTGGCAAGTGACCTAGGAACACTACTAGCCACAGTGGCCAGTGAGCCAAAAAATTCATTTCAAACCATGCACGCAATGTGTTTTCAGTTTCCTCGCAATACCGTTATCCATTCCTCAGGAAAATGTAACGATTGTATTTGTAGTAAAATCACAGTAACCACACACTTTACCATGGTTTAACTACAGTAACTATACAGGTCCTTCTCAAAAAATTAGCATATTGTGATAAAGTTCATTATTTTCCATAATGTAATGATAAAAATTAAACTTTCATATATTTTAGATTCATTGCACACCAACTGAAATATTTCAGGTCTTTTATTGTTATAATACTGATGATTTTGGCATACAGCTCATGAAAACCCAAAATTCCTATCTCCAAAAATTTGCATATCATTAAAAGGGTCTCTAAACGAGCTATTAACCTAATCATCTGAATCAACTAATTAACTCTAAACACCTGCAAAAGATTCCTGAGGCTTTTAAAAACTCCCAGCCTGATTCATTACTCAAAACCGCAATCATGGGTAAGACTGCCGACCTGACTGCTGTCCAGAAGGCCATCATTGACACCCTCAAGCAAGAGGGTAAGACACAGAAAGAAATTTCTGAACAAATAGGCTGTTCCCAGAGTGCTGTATTAAGGCACCTCAGTGGGAAGTCTGTGGGAAGGAAAAAGTGTGGCAAAAAACACTGCACAATGAGAAGAGGTGACCGGACCCTGAGGAAGATTGTGGAGAAGGACCGATTCCAGACCTTGGGGGACCTGCGGAAGCAGTGGACTGAGTCTGGAGTAGAAACATCCCGCATTCCCAGGTCAAGCCACTTTGAACCAGAAACAGCTGCAGAAGCGCCTGACCTGGGCTACAGAGAAGCAGCACTGGACTGTTGCTCAGTGGTCCAAAGTACTTTATTCGGATGAAAGCAAATTTTGCATGTCATTCGGAAATCAAGGTGCCAGAGTCTGGAGGAAGACTGGGGAGAAGGAAATGCCAAAATGCCTGAAGTCCAGTGTCAAGTACCCACAGTCAGTGATGGTCTGGGGTGCCATGTCAGCTGCTGGTGTTGGTACACTGTGTTTTATCAAGGGCAGGGTCAATGCAGCTAGCTATCAGGAGATTTTGGAGCACTTCATGCTTCCATCTGCTGAAAAGCTTTATGGAGATGAAGATTTCATTTTTCAGCACGACCTGGCACCTGCTCACAGTGCCAAAACCACTGGTAAATGGTTTACTGACCATGGTATTACTGTGCTCAATTGGCCTGCCAACTCTCCTGACCTGAACCCCATAGAGAATCTGTGGGATATTGTGAAGAGAAAGTTGAGAGACGCAAGACCCAACACTCTGGATGAGCTTAAGGCTGCTATCGAAGCATCCTGGGCCTCCATAACACCTCAGCAGTGCCACAGGCTGATTGCCTCCATGCCACGCCGCATTGAAGCAGTCATTTCTGCAAAAGGATTCCCGACCAAGTATTGAGTGCATAACTGAACATAATTATTTGAAGGTTGACTTTTTTTGTATTAAAAACACTTCTTTTATTGGTCGGATGAAATATGCTAATTTTATGAGATAGGAATTTGGGGTTTTCATGAGCTATATGCCAAAATCATCAGTATTAAAACAATAAAAGACCTGAAATATTTCAGTTGGTGTGCAATGAGTCTAAAATATACGAAAGTTTAATTTTTATCATTACATTATGGAAAATAATGAACTTTATCACAATATGCAAATTTTTTGAGAAGGACCTGTATATAAATATGGCATTTATAGTAAAACCATAACCACTAAATTTAACATGCTTTACTACAGTCACCATATTTTAGCAATGATGTTCGTAGCAAACCATGGTAATAAAAATCACAACCATTATGCCAAAAAACAAACAAACGAAAAAAGCAATACTATAGTAAAACCATGGTTACTTTGTGTTATAAGTTTGTTTTCTAAAACCACGGTTTCCACCAAAAAAACCCCCAAAAAACCTGCCCTAATGAAGATTAACCATGGTGTTCCTATTGTTAAACTAACCACGCTTTTCTGGCATAATGATTACGTTTTTTATTGCCATAGTTGCTAATAGCTGGTTCCTATTTCAGAAATGTACACCAGAAAAAAAATGTCCTCCCTATCCACTAAGGGGCTCCATACCCAAAGTTTAAAACCTTTATTTTCCTGTAATGTTTGTGTGCAAGGAGTGTAGAACATAATTTGTTTCCTGGGATGCATCAGGATGCATTTGCGTTTACACGACAGATGAAAGGTGGTCACATTGCGGCCCTGACAACATTATTTCACATGAGCACGACCTTTGTCAATGTGTGTGTGTGAGAGAGAGAGAGAGAGAGAGAGAGAGAGAGAGAGAGAGAGAGAGAGAGAGAGTGTGTGTACCCTGCTCCAGAGAGACTGGCAGAAACAGAAGGAGATGATGGAGGAGTGGCGGTCATGTCTTTGCCGTATGACATTCCCGTCTGTGCTGGAGGTGAAGAGAGCATGTTGACACTGCCCACCATTACTGCATCATCAGAGTCCACTGACAGACGGCACACACACACACACACACACACACACACACACACACACACACACACACACACACACACACCAGTGTTAATCCACTGCTGTTATTGTCATTCTTGTGTATAACGTATGTGTTTGTGTAAATTAAAATCCTACCTGATGTTGACAAGTTGTGCTCCACGATTCCCACTTTCACCAACTGTAGGAAGACACATGAATGAATATCTGCAAACTAAAATCCTTCACATGATCAACAGAAACAGAACTTTGCTCATGAAAGCTCCAAATAAATGTTTTGACTTTGCGAGACGCTCTCAATGAATGGACAAAAAAAGGTCATGAAACTCTTCAAAAATGATCAGTTAGAATATTTAAATATTTGTTCTTTTTCAACAAATGGTCACTAAAAGGAGGTGATAAACTGTTATTGTCAACCTCGGGAGGTCAAACTAAGATCTGTTTTATTTTACATTTATCTCATACACTGCAAAAATCCTTTTGTCCTATCGAGTACTCTCTTGTCTTGTTTAAATATCTAAACGTTCTTAAAACAAGAAAAATAACTACAAAATAAAATCGATTTGTCAGTGGGGTAAAGAAAAAAAAAATCAATTCAAAGGGAAAACAAGTTTATTTTTCTTACCCCGCATTGGCATTTTCTCTTTTTTAAAGCATAAACCCAACAAATTGTGTTTTTATTTTGTACCAATAAACAAGATTTTTTTTTTACAATGGATAACACGACTGCAAGTAATACACTGCTTGTGTATCGACTGTCTGCAAGAATTGCAAATGTATCCTAACAGATGCTAGTTGCTAACTAGTTTGGAACCAAATGTTATTTTGTAGTTGATGAACTTATTTCTCACCCCAATGAATGGCACAAACTTCTGACACGAGTCTTCGTCAGGGCTGTCAGTGTCAAACAGAAGGGAAAAATTAGCTCACAGTTCATTTGACAAGTGTAACGTTAAAGGAATATTCCGGATTCAATTGAAAGCACTTGTAGCATAATGTTTATTACCACAGAAAATTATTTTGACATGATTTGACGTTTATTTTTATAACTTTTTTTATAAGTGTTTTTTGGCGTAGTGACTCATCAATCCGGGTGGCAGAGGACAGATATCAGTTGCCACCATGTTTGAGACCATCAATCCGTGCATCTTATCGCGTGCCTTGTTGAGCGGGTTACCGCGGAGAACAGCGTGAAGCCTCCACACGCGCTAGGTCTCTGTGCATCCACGCAGAGCACGAACCACATTATAGCGACCAGGAGGAGGTTACCCCATGTGACTCTACCCTCCCTAGCAACCGGGCCAATTTAGTTGTTTAGGAGACCTGGCTGGAGTCACTCAGCACACCCTGGATTCAAACTCGTGAACTCCAGGTGTGATAGTCAGCGTCAATATTCGCTGAGTCCCCTTTATCCCTCATTTATTTAAAAAAAAGCAAAAATCTGGGTAATATCGATGTACTTGCAACAGAAGTGAATGTGGCTAATCAGTAAACGTTAAAATACACACTGTTTCAAAATCAGAGTCACAAAACGTAAACAATATGCATGTTAACATTATTTTAGCGCAATAAAATCACTTACAGGTTTTACCCGCATTGTGTCGTCATGGCAAGTAATACTGGATTTAAATTGACCCTGATAAGGTCAGATAAGCGATTTTATCACACTAAAATCAATGAAATGTTTTACATCTTGTGGCTATTTTTTTTTTTAAAATGTACAAAATGGCCCCCATTCACTTCCACTGTAACTTACTGTAACTTTTGTGTAACGGGGACTATATATATTTTTTTTTGGTAATCAACAATATGCCGTTGATTGATCTTAAATTATATTTAACCAGGAATATTCCTTTAATCTGTCAGTGAGGGCGGGATGGTCTGTGAGATGTGTGTGAGGTCATCAGGGTGTGTGTGGGGGGTGAGCGTGGGGTCGGGCTGAGAATGGGAGGTGTCAGATCTAATAGTGTGACACATGGTGGCGCTCTCTAGTGCAGTGAGAGCGTAGTGAGTGTGAGGGCTCATGCCATGAGAGGATGCTGGGATAGCTTCTTACATCCTCCACCAATCAGGGGCGGTGTAAGGCCGCAGACACTGTGGAGCCGTTTAAGCTTTGTTAATATTCTTCTGTTATACATTATAATCTTTAAATCTGTTGTAGCACTTCCCAAACAACATCTACAATTGACAGAAATCTAGAACTCCTTTACCAGACTCAGGAAATAACAGGGACTTTCAAAATTCTGAAAATAATCAAAAGATTGTTGCTGACAAAAGCAGAGCTGGTGCAAATGTAGTGTAACGGAAGCATAAGCAGACTTTTGACTAGCTACATAAAGTCTGGTACACGTTGTGGCTTATTCAGGCCAAGAACCGCCCACTTAGACCCTGATTACACCTGGTACTAAGATGCGTTTTGGGTGATCTGATCGAAAGTGGACAGACGAAACCCATCACCATTTAAACCCTGTCGTAAAATATATCTCTTGACCACTTGTGCTTAGATTTCGAGGGGAGGATCTCTGATGACATTCATCACTCACTACACCACGTTTCTCCCAACTGTACTAGCGCCTTTCACATTTTCTCATCAGATGGTTATTTCCATCTGAAAAGTAAAGCTCAATTGGCCCTTTGCTAAGCTCCCCCCCGGCTACTATTGCTCGCTCGAACAATCCTTGCAGAACTTCAGTAAAAAAAAAATGCTATTATTTATGCTACTCTCCTTAAGATGAATCACTTTTGTTGTAAGTCGCTTTGGATAAATGTGTCTACTAAATGAATAAATAGGAATGAATGGGAGATTGCCGTGAACGGTGCGGTTTGTGGCTAAATATTCTCATAAACATAATTGACAATATTCATTAATGGACTGAAATGAAGAGTGACATTGCCAAGCATATTTATCAGATTTATGACATACTATGACATATTAATGAAACTTGAGGCAAATGATCATCAAGGTCACTTGAAAAGAGAAAAGCATCATTTGATGGTGATAACACACCTGATATCATTAATGTAAGTGAACAGAACTGCTTATAACGTCTCATTTAACACTCACTTCACATTTACTATGACTGGAATCAAAACATAAATGAATTAACGTTCAGTTAAGAGCAAATAAAGGTGTCGGTCGTTGCACGTGTTCATTTGGGAAAGAGGAACAGTTTAAGATGACACAGTTTAATCCACATGCTCGTCTCCAGATTTATTAAAGAACAAAATACAAATCACTGTGTGTGTATCCTCTCTAGGTACCTCGTGCCACTATTATAAGGGACCAAGCAACAAAGTTTTTTTTAAACATTTTGTGGATAATTTCTTTAAAACTCCTCTTAAAACGACTCAAACACATTACTCCCGTAGACTCTCGTTGAAAAAAGCAAACTCTTATCAGAGAAATGACGCACGGCAACAATTGCTAGGATAGGATTGGTCAGAAACGCTTTTAAGGTGGGGCTTAGCGAAGGGTCGATTTACAGCATTTGTGGCATAATGTTGACTACTACAAAAAATATTTTCGTACCTCCTTTTCTTTAAATAAAAGTGAAAATCTGGGTTAAAGTGAGCACATACAATGGAAGTGAATGGGGCCAATCTGTAAATGTTAAAATACCAAATACCAAAGGTGTATGCATCAAAATGAACAAAACTCTTTATAGCTTTGGAATAACTTGGTCTAATCTTGTGCTTCTTTGCACAAGTTCTTTAATTAACTATTTTTCCAAGTCTATTTTGTGCCTTTCCACCATTTTGAATGGATTCACATCCTGTTTCTCGCTATCCAAATTGGCTCATCTCCAGACCAAGCCTCAAAAACATCTTTTTTAAACATTCAGCGCCATTCTCTAGAAAAAACACCACGAATTTGCAGACAAACATGTAAAACAGCAATTGCGTCTATCTCCGCATCACTTTTGCATGTTGATGCTCAAATCAATATCATTAGTCATGATTCCATCCAAAATTTTTGCAAAAACAATGAGCAACTTAAGCAGCTTTTCAATCCCATGTGTTTAAAAGAACAAAATTGCCAGTTCTGGGGAAATTGGCATGAAACCGAAATGGAAATGGAAGTTGAAGCCACGGTGCTCTTTTCTTAAATGTAATGAATTACTTGCGGTTCAGAGCGTGCAGACAAAACGCTCTGACAAACTTCATGTTTGCTGGGGTTTAGCCGCAGATGTCTTGTGTCTGGCAGCGAAAGCATATCAGACCGTTCTGGGAAGTAACAGTAGACCATCATTCTGATGACAGGGTTTGGCCTTTCAGAGCCACATTTCAGATGCTATATGACGATATTGGTTGACAGGTTAGTCCAGTTTTGAGCAAATTATTCAGCCACATGTCCTGTTGAGGCAAATTCACATGATGTTTTTGATGTGCATCTAGGAATTTATTTGGTAAATCTTTTTCCATCTAAGTTTAGCGCATGTCTTCTTACCAAATAGAAAATGAATCCACCTCAAGCGAGCGAATATGTTTTGTATGCATATTCTGAAGACTGTATTCGCATCCTGGTGATCCCATCCAGCATTTTATTATGCAATATCCCAAAATCTACTTCGAATGAGTTTTCATAAATTACCAACAGGGGTGCTATAACCAAACTAATCTCCTCAACCTTGATTTGTGCCATTAAGAGCTCCATAATTGTTGCTGGCAGCTGTATTTCCTTGTAGTAGTCTCTATGCTGGTCTTCTATCACACCCATGGCACCAGTCTATATTTGTCCATTCCCATCTCTCTCTCTCTCTCTCTCTCTCTCTCTCTCTCTCTCTCATTTGAGGTACTTTTATTCTTTCAATATTCAGAGATTTATAATGTTTGCAAGACTGCACTGTCTTGATTTTCATCAAACATTCTCGTTAGGGTTTGTTCTAAACCCCTTACTTAAAAAAAAAATGTTTTTCCCCTTTTCTCCCCAATTTGACATGCCCGGTTCCCAATGCGCTCTAAGTCCTCGTGGTGGTGTGGTGACTCAATCCGGGTGGAGGAGGATGAATCTCAGTTGCCTTCACGTCTGAGAACGTCAACCCACGCATCTCATCACGTGGCTTGTTGAGTGCATTACCATGGAGACGTAATGTGGAGGCTTCACAGTATTCTCTGCGGCATCCATGCACAACTCACCACGCACCCCACTGAGAGTGAGCACCACATTATAGTGACCACGAGGAGGTTAACCCAACGTTACTCTAACCACCCTAGCAACTGGGCCAATTTGGTTGCTTAGGAGACTTGGCTGGTGTCACTCAGCACACCCTGGATTCAAACTTGTGACTCCAGGTGTGGTAGTCAGCGTCAATACTCACTGAGCTACCCAGGCCCCAACTTTCAATTATTAATAATTAGTTTCTGCAAGTGAATGTGAAGGTTTCCATCTATGTCTTTATATGCACATTTTGGGATATTGCAAAAAAATAGTGGATGGAAATGGCATGATGCAAACAAAAAATCTCTAATTTGCATTAAAAATGTTTACGCCCGCTTGAGGTGATTATGTTTTTTTATTCTATAAAAATCAATGCACATAAACTACCAATGAAACACATTTACCTAATATATTTCTATAGAATATAGATGCGCTCAAGGAATATCATCAACTTCATCACACATAGCATCTCAAATGTTGCCACAGTGACTTCAACTTCCATTTTTATTCTGTTTTGCGGCAATTTGCCCCAAAAGTTACGATTGTTTTCTCTCAGATGAAAACGCTACTTTCTGATATATTCCAATATTTCACGGAAATTCAATTCATAACTTCAATTAAAACATCACTACAGAGATGATGCACTACTGCTTTCATGCTCAATCTCTGATTACGTAGCTGTCATTGGTGCAGCTGTGTTTAGAAGTGTGGAGGTTTGGAAAAAGGGGGCATTTCTAATTCAGTCTGGCGGAAGTTCCAGAACGGCTAACAACATCATCGCTAACAAGTGTTTTGCTAAAGGACAGGAGATTGTTTACCGGACAACGCAAAAAAACTCTCCAGTTTACCCAGCCGCTAAATACATTGAAATTGCATTGTGCTACAATTTATTAAAATCAATGTCATTCTTTCCAGCGCAGACAAGCATCCATTATATGTTAATTAGGTTTTTATTATTCAATGGATCGCACTTTATTCACAAATGTTTGCGTAGCACAATTAAAATTGTGCCCTTGGCTTAGATCCATGAAAAGTAGGCGGTAACCTGAATTTTGTTTAATAGTAGTGTCTGTGTAGATTTTCTGTTGATCTTCTTGTTATAACCTGGCATACATCAAGAGCTAAATTAAGTGTTTTCGGTGTAAAATCGTGCATGTAAATGCACACAGAATGTTCACTGATAAACATTTGCAATGTTTAAAGCTACAAGCTTTGAGACACCAGCTCAATTACTAACCAAATCTTGTTTCCAAACCTGTTAAAACCAAACCAGACCAAACCAAACGGAAACAGTTAAAGACACAAAACACTGGATTATGAAAACACACACAGTGATCAAAATCTAGTATTGACGCAGACAGGTGTGTGAGATAAACCACATACTGAGAGCATGAGTGAATTACATTGATGTCAACCCAAACACACGGTTAGGTACCTGATGTAAAAATCAAAATACAAACTTCTCTTCCTTGAAGGCAAAAACAAAAGAAAAGGAAGAAAAACCCAAAAGTACAAAAGTTACTGCAGCATCCTCAACACACGACTACTTTTCAATGACAAAATTAAACAAGATCAAACAAACAAATGTAAGAAAACATATTATAAGGGGTTTGTTTGATTAATATTTGGACTAATTGATGATGATGATCATACCTGTAATAATTTATTGGGTAAATCTCACGAAAACATGTCAACAGGGCAACATTTGACCCCAAAAGCAAAATATTTAAATTTTATTTTGCATAAAGAAAATTACTCTTAGGATGATTTGGGATACTTCTCCCAAAATGCAAGTGACTGATTATTTTTGCATTGTATAATCTTCATAAAATAATTATCATTACCATAATGCAAAACCGTTGATTCTCATAAGATCCAAATTATTCGAATGCAGGATTTTTACAGTTAAAATACATTTTTAGAGTAAAACTAAATTATCTGCATATTTTACATGAAATACTACCATGATGCACAAAGATTTTTCTATTTAAATAATACAACTCTAACATATATTAACATAACATTTTCATATAAACAATAATATTACTATACATTTTTTTTTTTTTTTACATTGCATAAATAAGAATTTGAAGTCATGTTCTTGACAGGTTTCGTGAAATTCACTCTATTATAAAACATGGAGGAAAGCTTGAGACTTTTTAAATGTCTATAAGGCATCATTTTTCAGTCAGACGGTGAACATATACAGTACATATGTAAATTCTTGACACATGCAATCACATATGTACATCTTCAGTTATTTATTCTTACACACACAAATACAAGACAATACCTTTTCTGTTTATAGGTGAGCATGGCCTCTGAAATAGGGAACTGATGAGAGAGATTTGCTCCGGCCAGATACTGCGAGACGCGTCCGGCCACATCAATGTTATCTGTGGGCGTTTGCAAACAACATACAAATTGGGGACCAATATCAAAAATATGTTTAACATATTAATTATTCTCAAGACATGGAAATAAACAAGTTCCTCAATTTTACATCACATTCTTTTTGACAATAGCAACATTTCCACTTTGAGTTTAATGAACTTCTAAACACAAATGTAAAACTGACATAACATTATCACTCACTACCAGCGCTGGGAAAGTTAATCAACAAATTACTAATTACTAATCTGAAACTGTAATCATATTACTTCACTGATCACATTACATTTAAGTTACTTTCTAAAAGTTTGCGCTATCTGTGGGTGTATGTGCGCAAACTGTGGGTGAATTGTATGTTAATTAAGAAGCGCAAAGTGCAATTTGCAGTCTTCCTGAAAAATATGTCATTGCGCTAAGACATTTAAGAAGCAAGTATGTTTTCAGCGCAAAGTCTAAATTCGGTTCTGCGAGGGGAGGAGGGGCTCCCAACCAACTGCCAGGAATGGTTACCGCCGCCAGGGGCAGGGGACACCCCTACCATCCACCAAAAACGCAGTTGGGCATTCTGTCCACCAGGGGCCGGAGGTCTGCCTCCGATCCGTCCTTCATTTATATCAAAATTGCTTGACAGAAAATTTTAAATATAATAGGATGCAATAACCAGAGAAGAACCTCAGAATTAAATTGCACTTGACCTAGCCCATTAGTGCTTTGCATGTGCAATTTCACCAACCCAAATGTGCCTAGACTTAGTGCATGCTTTCACAAAAATATCAAAAGTTCATGGCCATGCCCATTGACTTTGCGCATTTGACGTATCGTATAGCGCTGCACTTAAGGCATAGTGCTCTTAAAATAGAGCCTGAAAAGTAATTCGATTACAGTAACTACTTTGAAATTGGGTTACACCCAACACTGCTCACTACAGCTCAAACCACCAGTGCTCAGACCAAAACACAACACTTTCTCAAGCTAAAACTACAGAAATGTGCTAAAGTTTTAGGCACTTGTGAAAAATGTGTATGACATTTATCACTTAATGTCATACAAAGTCCAGTAAACATAAACAAAGCTAAATCAATATTCAGCGTGACCACCTTTGCCTTTAAAACAGCCCCAATTCTTCTAGATACATCTGGACACAGTTTTTCTTGGTTGTTGGCAGATATGATGTTCAGGCTTCTTGGAGAATTCTCCACAGTTCTTAGATATATTCAGACTGTCTCAGCTGCTTCTGTCTCTTCATGTAATCTCAGACTGACATGATGTTCAATGGGGGTCTCTGTTGGGGTCATGACATCTGTTGCAGGGCTCCCTGTTCTTCTATTCTAATATTTTCTATTAGCAAAAGTAATGTTTGTGAGTCTAACATTTATATTTCCTATTAACACATTAAAGCTGAAGATATAAATAACCATCTTAAGACAAATACTTTTGTGAAACATCTTATGTGCTTAAGACTTTTGCACAGTACTGTGTGTATATAACGAACACAAAAAAACAAACTAATATATTACCATCCTGTAGTCTCAATTCATTCATTTATTCATTAAAGTGAATGCCAGATTTTCAATAATTGGGGTTTTATCAACCTTGGGTAACATCATGTCCCAGGTGTTGATAATTACTAACATGAACAGATTAAAACTTTTTTTATTTTTGTTATATGAAGGTCACATTAAAACTCAATTGGAAACGTTTTACTTGGCCTTCATCATTTATTTTTGGTACGTTTCAAATGCCTTTTATTTACAGATTGCATTTTAGTCTTGTTCCTGACACAGACTTTCAATATAAAATGATTACAGGTTTCATTTATAATCTTCAAATAGTAAAATAAACTTAAACCATTTAAATACTTATTGTGTGAAAATTATTTCTATAATTTTCTATAATAAATTATGACCAAAAGAGTCTGACATTTTATTTGAAAACTGTTAAAAATGGCATTTCCATCACCGTTCCAGGACAGAATTTGATGAAACACAATAGAACATTTAAGTGGTGCGAATTTTCATGACTTTCAGAAGAAATTAAATCTCCTGTGATGCATGTACAGACACTGTTGGACATGGTTAGCCGACAAATAAAATAAACTAGCGAGAGTAACGGCTCAAAATGCTTGAAGTTGAAGAAATGCCCATATGGAATAAATATTTGACACATTACTTTTGTTTCTGACAGTGTGGACACATAGAGAGTTATAGGAAAGGCAAAACACACATTTTGTGAGAAAATGAAATTAGCTGGACATTGCAAACAAACACAGGTATACGCCTCAGTCCAGTAGCCTCTAGTTTTTTCCCGTGTTAAATTATTTCTTACTGTAGTTCAATTGAGCCGGTGCATTATGAGTGAATGTGTGGATTTGTTTGTTTGTTTGTCATATTTGAAGAGCTAATATTATCAGGATGTGTGCCAGTGTGAGAATCTGACCTGAAGGGGGCACCTCTAACCTCGAAAACACATCCCTCCATCCCGCGTCCATAAAGATGTTATTGAACTTGCTGTCAAACGTTGACATGTACTTGGCCAGTGGATGACAACCTGAGCAGAAATAAAGTACATTTTGATAAGGTAAAGAAATAATAACACAATAAAATGGTTGTTTCACGTCAGACTAGGGTGCAAAATATTCAGATACAAACATAAAAGTAGTTTGAGAATGTGAGAAACAGAGTCAATTCGCTGATTCTCTGATTGGTGGATCCTTCTCTTCAGGATCACGGGTAGTGTCGTTCTTCACCAGCAATTACACTTTGAAACGTGACTTTTGATAATGTAGATTGATTTTCTTCTTACCCACAGGAATGACCAGGAAACGGATGTAGCTCAACCAATCAGGCGTTTTGTTAGCGAGCTGCTCCACGAAGCAGCGGAGGACCGTACTGAGGTAACTTTGATCGCCCGCAACGGCGACTTTAATGGTGGGCGGCGTCTGTGCATTACAGTTACAACTGCCAGACAACGACAAACACAGAATGAGAGATCCAAAACAGCATTAAAGACATGTTAGTAAGTTCTCACTAAGAAAATACACTTGGACAGATATTGGAATCATTCAATTCCACACTTATAACATTCAGTGGGCGTTTCAAAACGGAGTCTTACAATCGTTGAATCCTGGTGACGATGGTGTTGAATGCGGCCTGAACGTCTGCGGGGGAAACAGTGGACACCATGGGCTGCTTGTGCTCCTGAAGAATCTCATTCAAATACTGTGAGAGAAACAGAGTTCCCGAGTCAAACAACGGCATGAGAAGACGGACTGATGTGGCGCTAGGCAATTTATTAAAACTTAACAATATTCTTTGTCTGATTGAATGTTTCAAATCTTTAAAAAGTAACTGTATTTAAAAATCCCCATTTCAAAAAGCAAAAAGGCAACTGTCAGAATGACCCTAAAATGGAAAGACACACCTGTCCCTGCCAGTCTGTAGTATTGATGAGAATGATACTCTCTGGCAACTGTTCATCAGAGTTCAGGATCTGATTGAGCTGATCGTACACCGACTTCCTCGGCACCTGTGACCGGAAGGACGTCAGATAATGAAATGAGCACTCACAACAATCTGTCACAAAAATGTTTGGGGAACAGTTGACCCAAAAATGAAAATTCAGTCAGAATTTAATCATATACTGTAACTTATGTCGTTCCAAACCTGCATCTTCTAGAACACAAAAGGAGATGTTGTGAGACTGGTCGCTCTTGCATGCAATTACAATAATCTGAAACTGAAACGTTCAAGCTTTGAAAAGAATGCAAAAGAAGAAGACAAAAACATAACAGTAGTCCATAAAAGTTTCTGAAGCCATACAATAGCTTTGTAAGAGGAACAGACCGAAAATTAATCCGAGAACCAGATTAGTCTGATTTGTGAACTGGATCAATCGATTCACTGGAAACATCAATGAATAATGACTTATATTTCGGTCTGTTCTTCAAACAACACTATCTTGTCAGAAGACTTGGAATATAGAGCTTGAGTATGGACCACGTTTATGTAATATTATGGTGCTTTTGCATCCTTTCATTAAGTTTGAAAGCTTCAGTTCCACAGTCATTGTAATTGCATGAAAATATGCGACCACAGAATTACTCGAGTTGCACAGAAGAAGGATGCGTGTTTGGAACGACATAAGTTACAGTATATGAGTAAATTCTGACAGAATTTTCATTTTTGGGTAAACTATCCTTTTAACAATAAGAGTTTTTATTTTCGAATACTGATTATTTCTAATAAAATAAAATTTTTAAATTAATATCTTACAATTCTGACTTTAGTTCTTGCAACTGCGACTTTTTAACTCGCAATTCCGAGGTCTATTTCATAATTGTGAGGAGCAATTGTTTGTTTAAATCTCGCAATTGCAACGTCATATTTCGCAATTTCAAGATACAAACTCGTACTCGTGAGTTTATGTTTTACTCCTTTAATTGTGACTTAAGAGCTAGCAATTATGACTTTATTTCTCAGAATTGCGACTTCATAATCAGATAAAACTTTGAGAAATAAAGGCGCAATTGTGAGCTTAAATCTCACAATTGCAACTTTGTAATTTGCGGTTGCGACTTTATTTTTTGCAATTATGATATTGTACTCATTAGTTTATATATCGCAATTGTGACTTTATATCACGCAATTAGGAGCTTGTATCACGCAATTGCGACTTCATACATCATATATACAATTGTGAGAAATGAAGTAAAAATAGCAAGTTTATATCAATAAATTGTGAGCTTATGTCACCAAATGGCAACATCACTTTACACAACATTGAAGTTTATATCACACAGTATCACTCGCAACTGCAACTTTATATCTTGGAACTGCGAGTTGTGAGAAACAAAGTCAGAATTACCTCTTTTGCTTTTTTCAATCAGTGGCAGATTGCGGCTTTCATACACCAACCGACACACTTACACAAACCTGTGTTATGAGCCTAGAGTCTGGCGAAGTTTCACTCTCGATGCTGCTGGTTCGA
This sequence comes from Xyrauchen texanus, assembly GCF_025860055.1. Lineage (NCBI taxonomy): Eukaryota > Metazoa > Chordata > Actinopteri > Cypriniformes > Catostomidae > Xyrauchen > Xyrauchen texanus. The sequence continues at coordinate 24,094,444 of NC_068323.1, read as the reverse complement.
TCACTCTGAGCTTTTGAGTTCTGCCGATCCTTCATAGATGTGCTATGTGTACGACGCTGCAGTTTACTTTCTGTTTTACTTACAAGACAAAGAAAATACAGACATTAAAATGGCTGAAATGAGAAAAGCCTTTTCTGGCCAACATTAGTGATAATACAAACCTAACTGTGATTCAGATAACTGAATTTCAGAACATGGTTTCTAGGTGGCCCAAGCTGATCTTTAATTGACCCAACCTTGTTTAGGTGGTTGACCAGCTGGTGGGGACCTGGCTAAGCCATCTTAATGCCAACTTTAAGCATAATATAATACCATTTATGTACAAGAAAATAAACGAATAAAACAAAGAATAAAAAAACATTTTAGTAATTAAATAGCGAGGCCAATACGAATGAATTAATGAATGAATAAATGAATTGTGATTAGGTCTGGGATATCCATTAATCTCAAATGGCCTAAAAGGGTGAACTTTACTCCCAGAAGAACAATAATCCAAACATCAATGGTTTGCATGAACCTTCAGAATAAACCAATTCACTAGAATGATTCAGACTTTGGCTTTTCAATGTGGTACAATGAATTTGTAATGTTTAATATGTTTCATGTCATGTGGTCCCCTGGTCATGTGATTTAATATGTCCCTCCATGTTCATGTGTCTTGCTTTCATTGGTTTATTGTCTTGTTACCTTGTTATCAGTTCTGTCTTGTCACTGGTTATCATTGTCATGTTTCTTCCTTGTCCATGTATTTAAGCCTCATGTTTGCCATTATCCATTGTCAGGTATAGTTTGTTTGTGTTGGCATGCTTAGGTCAATGTTCATGCTCATGTTTAGTGTCAAGTTTGTTTGATTTCATGTTTCTGGATTTACCACATATAAAATAAATAAACGGCACTTTGGTTCTTACTCTTCTTCGTCTACCTGTAGCCAGCCAACGTTACAGAACACCTGACCAGCCTAAATTAACCCAGCAATCCAGCTTCTTCATTTTCACCAGGGGAATCGATCCCTGGAAAATTATGTGGAGGACTTCTGTGCTCTGGCCTGCCTGTTGGACTTAGGTCGCCCTCAAGGACATTTTCCGGTTGGGATTGAATGGCGGTCGCAGTCCCCTTAATCTGCCTCAGTATGTCGACCTATCCCAGCAGATAATTGGTTCAATTTTCACTGTGGGGGAGGTGGATGCTGAGCCAGAGTCCCACGACATGGCCACCAAGCCAGAGTCCCACATCATGGCCACCAAGCCAGAGTCCCACATCACCGCCGCCAAGCCAGAGTCCCACGTCACGGCTGCCAAGCCAGAGTTCCTCGTCATGGTTGTTGAGCTAGCGCCATCTTTTGGCTGAATCTGCTCCATGCCATGTCACAGCAATGCCTCAGCCTGCTCCATGCCATGCCACAGCAACCCTTCAGCCTGCTCCATGCCATGTCACAGCCGCGCCTGAACCTGCTCCATGCCATGTCACAGCCGCGCCTGAACCTGCTCCAAGCCATGTCACAGCCGCGCCTGAGCCTGCTCCATGCCATGTCACAGCCACGCCTGAGCCTGCTCCATGCCATGTCACAGCCACGCCTCAGTCTGCTCCATGCCATGTCAAAGTCGCGCCTCAGTCTGCTCCATGCCATGTCACAGCCGCGCCTGAGCCTGCTCCATGGCATGTCACAGCCGCGCATGAGCCTACTCCATGCCGTGTCACTGCCGCGCCTGAGCCTGCTCCATGCCATGTCATAGCCGCACCTGAGCCTGCTCCATGCCATGTCACAGCCACGCCTCGTCCATTGCAGAGCCATCTCTCACTGGGCTATTTGAGCTGGAATTGGTTCCTGCCCTTGTGCCCACACTTAGTTCTCCTGATCAAGCAAGGGGAACTTTCACCCTCCGAGCCCTGGACACCGTCATGGTCCTTCGATCACACAGTCCCACCGTGGCCCTATGTCTCTTCAGCTTCACCGTGGTCCTTCAGCCTATCGGCTTCTCTGGGGGTCCCACGTCCCTCCGGCTCCGCCTTGTTCAGTCGGTCACCCGGCTCCGCCTGGCCTCTCCTATCCTCCAGCTTTGCTTCATCACACCGAGCCTGTGGCTTCACCAAGGGCCCTCCTTCCCTACGACTTCACCTAGGTCCCCAGTCCCACCGGCTCCACCTCTGTCTTCCAATCCCCCATCTCCACTTCGGTCCTCCAAGCCTACGATGCTACCTCGGTCCTCTGAACCTCTGGCTCCACCATGTCCCTTCGAGCCGTAAGCTACTCTCCAGGTACCAAGTTCCCTGGTGTCACCCTTAAAGTCTCTCACGGCTCCGCCTCTCGAGCCTCTCGTGGCTCCACCTTCCACTGGCGTTGGCCTGATCCCATGCTCCATGCCCTGTCTTGCCAAGCCAAGACCACCCCCCCCCCCACAGCTCCCTACAGAACTTTTTGAATTTGTCATGTTCATGTTTGGGGCATTCATGTTTCTGGATTTACCATGTATATAAGGAATAAACTGCACATGGGTTCATACTCTTCTTTGTCTCATCATCTACCTGTAGCCAGCCAACGTTACAGTATTGTGCGTTTAAAAGCTGATTATTGTTCCTCAAGCACATCTAAGCCGACAAAACAAGCCTGATTGACAATAACAGTTAAAGATGACTGATGGCATTTTATTTACATACATGCGGCACTTCATCTTTACCTCAAAGCTGCCAAAGTGTCTCTTGTTTTCTTTCAACACATTTAAGACTTCAGCAAAAAACTTTTAAGTCCTTTTCTATGTTATTTAAGAAATGCAAGCCTTTTGAGGAACATAAATCATAAAAAAGTGTGTGTCTCAATCAGCTCCCCAGTTTAGTAGTCAGGGCACTGATCAGGCCATTTCTAGGGATGTCCCTAAAAAATCCCAGAATGCACCATAATATCCAGGGAGCATCATTGCTCACTATGTCCCCTTACTGGAAACGTTGTTATGTCTTCTGAAGTCTCTCAAGTCGTTAGAGGACGACTACAAGTGTAAATATTTGGTACCAAAGCCTTATTTTCTCTTCAAAAAGAATTACATTTCATCCATGATGTTCATGAAAGGGGAACAATCTTTTGAATAAGATCAGATCCAGGGATCCTAAAAGAACTAATTTGATGTGCTGTGACAGGACAAAATAAGATTGCTACCATTATAATCAATGAAGCTTTCAGCACTGCAAGCTAATGATGCGGTAGACATATAAACCAATAAACTTGGTTATTAAAGCGGGAGTTGCATGGACTATTTTTAATGATAATTTTGGGCCCTTTTTAAGCTTTAAAGTGAGCCTCTATCCACACTCATCAGCCAGCTCACCACCATCTGGTTAACCACCTAAACATGAAAAGGTCCCCCGCCAAAGTGGCTGGTAAGAGGGACGACGTTACCTCCCATTGCAGATTTTTACCCGCATTTGGAGGGTCAAACCCTGATTGTAAGTGCCTCGACTTTTGCTTTTTTTTTTTTATTTCTCCCATTCTCTCCCCAATTTGTAACGCCCAATTCCAAATGAGCTTTAAGTCATCATGGTTATATCACTATTAGGTGATATAAATGTAGAAATTGTAGGCTTGAAAGACAACATGAAGGACACTTGCTGTTATCATTTTAGTACAAACTCATATCAGTAGCACAGTAATACAGTAAATTGTGCATCATTATTTGTGGCATCTTTTCCCTCCTGAGCAAAAACAGTCAGATCAGTGATGCGCTGTTGCGTTCCACATTCACTAAAGGGTCTGTAAGATGCTCGCTTGGGGAACGGGTCTTAATGAGCTCATTAGACAATGCAAACACACACATAAGCTGTCTTGCAATAGCAACTAGCACAAGACATGAAAGGACTTGATGTTCTGAACAACAAGAGAAATATACAGTAACAGATACTTCTTTATCTGTGGGCCCTGTGGAGATTTAGAAATGAAACTCTCTTAACCCCTTAAACTCGGGTGCATTTTTGGGCTGCTGTTTTAAATTGATGTCTAACAGAAATCATAATTCACTTGTGATTATTTAGAATATCTTTCGAACTGTGGTATTAGGGTAACAAAATGTAGAGTATAGTCACAAATTATACAGTCACATTCCTGAGAATGAGTGCTTTCATTTGATATATGACTTGTATATTTAAGAGTTGTGTGAATGAAGGACTTTTATATTAATTTTAATATTGTTACTCCATTACCTCTAGGGGGTGCTAATTTGCTATGCGAAATTATTTCAGGCCCTATTTTTTTTATTTTATATAACATAAATGCATAAAAGATGGCATTATATGTAAAGTTCAGATTGTAAACTATCAAATGACCCCACATATGCCTGACGTATGCATCAGGGGACTTTAACGTTTTAAGCGTAAACTTTTTATCGCGATACAGCTAATTCAAGGGGACACTTTTTACACTCTCACTAGTTTATTTCAATTGTCCACAAACAGTAAATAAACATGTATCAAAGAAGAATTGTTTCACAACAGAAAAAGTCTTAAAATGAAAATTTCACACTTTTTGCATAATTTGACAGACAAATAAAATATTCCTTGATTTTTTCTGTTATCTTCACTCATCACATATATTTATCAAGCATGCTCTCCACTGACACTGTTGTCTCCTTGGTAAACAAGTACATTTGAAAACTTTACTAATGACAATATAGTTGTGGTGGAAATGACACCACAGCATAACTTGTGTATAAATTAAAAAATCATTTTAACACAATAAATATCAAAGTATCAAAAGTGTATTTCATTTATTGTAAATATTATCAGTGTTAAAAAAATTATTCATATTTTTTATATTTTATTTTTGTGTTTTTTAACACGATAATAAAACTAATCCGTGAATGGCATAAATTAATTTGACTTATTGTTTACATTATCATAGAGTTCAAAATGTAATAATTAATATTTTTATTTTTTATTTCCATGTTTGAGGATTTGAAGATTATCATCTTTTTTGATGATGTTTTTCCACATAGTTTTATATTTTAGTCAATTTCTTTGTCTTTAAATTTAGTCTATAATTTGTTAATTTTATTACTTTTCACTGTGACTAAAATGGCATATAATTACTCAACAAAACCAACATATTTTATTTGAAGATAATGTGCAAAATAATAAAAATATGTAGCAAGCTGTACCAGACTAAAATTTAACCCAATATTAAAATATTTCGAAAAATTATAAACTACCTGAAAATTAAACATGCATCAAAATATTAAAAGATGAATCTGTTTATTATGTAAGATTGACAAACATGAGAAAACGGTCCTGAAAACCTGTGCTTCTGAAATAACAGCATGTAATGTATATACAGAATGATTCGCTACTTTTAAGAAGCTACACTCTTGTGAATTCCACACAGTTTAGGATATTGGTTATGCAGATTCACGTTACACAAGTTTAAGTTCACTGTCCATTGGCTTTATTGTCTGTGAAGATGTAAGTTGTAATCTTATGTTTATGTAGTGGATACAGCTGATTACTGTCACATGTATAGGATGTTTAAGTGAGGTAATTAACCTGTAAGTTCATTGTACACATGTTCAGCTCTTGCAGCTCAAGCGAGGAAACCCCAACATACTATGACAGGATTCTTTAAATTGTATTTTTTTTATTTTTCTTTCTTTAGAAATATAAAGTAATTAAAATATAAAAAATAATATAAATAAAAACAGTGTTAAAGCATTGTTAATATCTTTTTTCTTGTCATATTTTCATCAACAATATGTTTTAATTCAAATTATTTTATAAATATATTTTATTTAATTATTTTCATGATGCGTCTTTTTTATCTTGTCTTCTGTGTTTAGGTCAGTAAATAAATTGGTGCGATTAACACTGTTTAAGACACAGCTCATACTGGGACAAAGGCAAAACAATAACAATAAATACAAAATGGCATTTGACAAGTAGCAAAAATATACTGTAAGACGAAAGCATGGTAAAAGCTTCCATATTTTTAAGTGTTATGTATAAAAATATTTTTAGTTCTTAAAACAAATCAAACTGAGACATAAAAGAGCCCATAGTTGAAGAAACACTCAAATGGGGCAAATTTGGGGCAAACTTTATTCAATGAAACAGTTATTGAGAGAGAACAGGTTTTTTTGAGGAATTTTCAGACAGAAATAATAAAAAAAAAAATTACTTTGAAAAAGAGATGAGAAAGGCAGTGGTTGAGAATAGACAAAACAGACAAAAAGGTAGGCAGGAATAGAAGGTAAAATATGTTACCTAGGCGACATGAAAGTCTGTGATTCAGTCTTGCAGAGTTTGCCCACAGTTCCCGCTAATTTCTCGGCACTCACGTCCCAATTTATGTTAGTGTCACATGTGGCCCCGCCCCCGCCCGCTTCGTCCTCCGTCGGTTCCTGTGCAGACAAATAAACATCAGGCAGGGAACATGCCATGCTAACTTCAAGAGCTCGTGTGGCCGTGAAAATCGGCAGGTTGCCATGACAACGGCCACTTAGTGACAAAGCAGAATTGCGACGTGGAGGTGTTGATGTGTTTCCAAGAGTGTGTGTGAGACACTAGATACTGTTATAAGTGATTAAGTGTGCTGACACAATGACTGTGGGCATGAATAATCTGCAATCACTGCTCAACAACAGAAAAAAACAGGACAACCCTTACAAAATAAGTATGAAGCATTTAAGTTTCTTTATGATTAACTAGACATTTCTGATGAACAGATGATGCTAGGGTATTGTGAAGAGTTAAACCAATGTATAGAAATCTCATTTTTGAGCTTTTTATGCTTCAATTTCATTTCATTCTATTCCTTTATATGCAATTCTTAATGTCTTTATGTAAAATCCAGCTCGCCTATTTCCTCCTCTCTTTCTCTTCAATCTCTAGTGCCTCAATAAGGCTGTTATTGGAATGATAGTAGTAAACACACACACACACACACACACACACACACACACACACACACACACACACACACACACACACACACACACACACACACACACACACACACACACATGTTTGGTTTCCATGTTTTATGGGGACTTTCCATAGACATAATGGTTTTTATACTGTACAAACTTTATATTCTATCCCCTAAACCTAACCCTACCCCTAAACCTAACCCTCACAGAAAACTTTCTGCATTTTTACATTTTCAAAAAACATCATTTAGTGTGATTTATAAGCTGTTTTCCTCATGGGGACCGACAAAATGTCCCCACTAGGTCAAAAATTTCGGGTTTTACTATCCTTATGGGGACATTTGGTCCCCACAAAGTGATAAATACACGCTCACACACACACACACACACACACACACACTGTCAGTCCTCACATTGAGCTAACCAGCTGGATTAGAAGCAGATGTGAACTGATGTGTGATACACAGAGAAAAGGCAGACATAACAAGAAAGACTAACAGAGAAATGGCCATTATTAATCATGTACACTAAATGTCAAATACAGATATCATCACTGACCCCAGCTGTAGAGTCCACCACTGTAGGGCCATCTGCGTATCGCCCGCCAGGTGCTCTGTTCTTATCCACTGTTAACAGATCTACACCCTTCAAAAACACACAAATACACTGCAATTACAGACTATGACCCTCAAATAATGTAGTAATCTTTTGCAAAAAAAGTTTTGCATTTACATACAGTGGAGGGCTGCTCTCTCGGTTGACTTTTCTGGCTGTGTAAACTGCAAATTTCCGTCTGCGAGCTGGAGTGAGACATTCCCTCGAAGAATGGCCTTGAGCCATTGAACATGAATGTTTAGCACATAAACATTTTTACTACAGCACAACAGTTTGGTTATATGGTCAGCTAAGCAGTTAATAGTTTATTGAATATTTTGACATGAACCGAAATGTGACCGCCATCTGACATTTGACCGACATGTAAAATTAATGCATTTGGATAGTGGCAAGTAAATCTGAAATTGGTACCACCATGAGAAAAGTGCTTAATATACAATTGTATAGAACAATATTTTCTAGAAGAATAATTGTCATTAACAATTACAACTTTTCAAATCTAATGTCTAGTTCTTCCTTAAAATCCTTCCAACCCCGACTAAAACAAATTGGGCTGGTTATTTGCAGTAATGCAGCAATGTGAACCCTAACCAAAACTAACAATTTCCTTAACCCAATACTACCACTACCATAGTCTCAAAATACAGCCAAATCTACACTAACCAAATCCTACTGCATACTCTACTCAACCCTACCACAACCATAGTCCAAATTCTACACTGCTCAACATACACTACCAACTCCACCCTAACCCTATCCCAACTCTACCATATCATACCCCTAAATCTAACCAACCTAACCCTACCACTAAATTACCCAAACTCTACCCTACCCTACCCCAAACCCAACCCAACCCAAGACTACCCTACCCCTAACTCAACACTACCCAACCCCTACCATACACCAACCCTATCCATAAATCTACCCTACCCCAAATCTACCTAACACCACCCTACCCTTAACTCAACCCTACCTCAACCCTACCATAACTCTACCCCAACCCTGTCCTCACTCTACCCTAACCTAACCCCAACTCTACCCTAACAGACCCCACCCCACCCCACCCCCAACTGAACCCTACTCATCACTCTCCTACTCAACCCTATCCATAACTTTACTCTACCCTCAACTCTACGCTACCATAACACAACCCTGCTCTAACCCTACCCCAACTCTTACTTGAGTTTGGGTTTGGGAGTGCTGAGAAGACTCTCGTTGTCCTCCATCTCTGGGCCGCTGTCACTCTGGTTATACACCTCCAAACTGTCATACAAAAGATCCAGATCTTCAACTTCCTGTGTCTGATCCACCGGGTCAGAGTCCAAAACCTGACGCAACACAACACAACTCAATACTGAAGCTTTAAGGCAATAAACCATTTTTTTTTTTACAATATGTAGAACAACCATAAAAACTTGATTTATGACATACATTATCACTTAAAACATTATTTGCTCTATTTTCAAATCATATGAATGGAAATGGTATTGTTATACATATGATTATACCAGCTTATCAGACCACACACCACAATATTAATATTATTTGTCAATATTATTTGACTTATGGGCAACACAGGCATAGGCAGTAGCTACAAGGAAAACACAAGAAATTAAAAAAAAATTTCCTTTGACGTCACAGATCAGGATAGTCGCTAGTGAAGGGCTTGGGACTGTGCACATTCTTGTGGTTCCATCAGCCAATCAGAGTTATCAGGACATAATTTTCCTGCAGCTTCAGAGTGAATTATTACACAACATTTACAACTCATGACTGACTCAAATTTATATCTGTAACTGAATACCCATTAGCAAAGATGCATGCACGTTGCGTAATTATGGGTAGTCATGTACCAGCTGAGAAACTGCCATTGAGATAAATGTAAAGCTAACAGTATGTTCAATCTGTACATGTGTTATTTTAAAACAGTTAGTGTAACATTCTCACTGAGACTAAATTAAAACAGAGGGAATTGGTTGGAAATTTTGGTTTTGGCAATAAAATGTCGGTGAATGAAAATGTATTATGTTCGTTGGGTTTGTGCAATTTTTCTCTTGCATCACATACAATTACTTCCTGCTCATGAAATTATGTTGAATTAGAGCCAGAGCATTTTTTTTAGATAATGATTAATGAAGCATTGGCTCATCCAACACGTTACATTTCCACATATCTGAAGGTAATTTATTACTGATTATCATCTCAATTTTACTGGAAAGCTGTGATTAAGCTGCCGATGGTGTTTGGAAAGAGCGACCTCCACAAGTTTGCCATCTTTTCACATTCCAGTCATAAGTGTACATCACAGGGGTTTTGACATTATGCTACAGATTTAAGACACACCAAAAGTGTGGTATACTGGTTAAGGCAGGTTTATGCTCGTTTGGTGCTGGTGAATTACAAAAACTGCGGATCAACGAGCATGGTGTCTTTGGTAAAGCTACTTGACCAAGAGTCTTGCTGGTTCAGCTTGTTAAGAAGCCTGATAGGGACATAATCTCATCGTCTTCATCACCATCATTCCTGTGACCTCGCTGGTCATTGGGGAGGAACGATGGATGCTGCAGATGATATTATCCTCTACTTGCATCTGTCGGAGAATGTTGCCAGAAACTCTGGCATGTCCACTGAAGTCCATTACTTGATGCTGTCCACCCAAGTTTTTCTTGGTCTTCCATGTCTTCGACTCCCCTCCAATGTTCCTTGAAAAATAGTCTTTGGAAGGTTGTCATGGCGGTGACGTGGCCAAACCATGCCAGCTTTCATCTCTTCACAGTGGACAGAAGTGGTTGTTAGGAGCAACCAGAGTGTTTACTTTGTTCTTTCGGTCAATGTGAGAGATGCACAGTTTTCTCAGGTGCTTGTTCTCAAAAGCCTGGAATTTTTATTCAGTGTCTGCCAGGAGGGTTCATGTCTCACAAACATAAAGCAGGATGGAGACAATAAGGGACTTGAAGAGCTTGTATTTGGTAGAGAAGCTGATTAATTTGCTTTTCCATAAGCTCCCCAGCATCTAAAAAATAACCTAAGACAGCTGGCTGTTTGCAGGCAGGGTGACCAGCTGAAGACGAGTATGGCAAGGATGGGACCAGCAAGACCAGCTGAACACCAGGCTAGGAGCTAGATCAGCCAGATGAGCATAAATCAGCTAAGACCAGCAAAGCACTTTAGGCTGGTTTAAGATGTGGGTTTTTTTCAGCATGTTTAAATGGTATTCAGGAATAGCAATGCAATTGAAAGTGTCCTCGTCCTGAATCAGGAAGCTTCAGCACACATTTCCAGATATATCTGAATCACGTCCTGTATGGCTCGGATCATTGAATGGGGTAGCCAAGGCCAAGAGGACAAGGAGGTCAAACAGCCAACTAACAAGCTTAGACTCTTACAACAAGGCTGAACATTATAGATACAAACATGAATGACCCAGGACCATTATGTCCTCACAGAGCACAGCTACAAGCTTTGTTTTTATGAGATGTAAGAGGTTTATATCACATATTACTGCAAAAATCAATACTGTATGTCCATCTTACAGTTCAGCTACTAGAGTTAGTTTAAATGTCCCAGGGGTGTTTTTACAAAGGTTGAATTTCATGGCTGCAGTGATCTTGTGATTAAAAAAGACAGGACAACAGTGGAGGGCTTGGTAATATATCAAATATTTCCAACAAATGATGTTTTTTCTGGCGATATAAAATATAGCAAGCTTGTGTATTGCAATGATTTTAATGTGCTTTTTAATTGACCATTACGTTCTTCAAATGTGAGAGCATTAAGTTCTGAAATAGTGCTTAATTAAACTTTATTAGCATAATGGCACTAGTTGATGAGTTCGATTAATTTATGTGAATCTCTTCAAACGGTCAATTTTAATGATTCAACAGATTGCATCATCACTCAAATAACTTTCACAGATCCAATGATCACTCTTAGTATGGCTTTTTATATATTAGAATTATTATCATATTAATTAAAATGATTAAATATCACTTGTTTTTTTTTAGCAAAAACACTGTGAAAAACATGCTCCAATTATTTGTCAGTAAAAATACATTAAAGTAACTAGATTTATAATAGTATTTTACTACTTGCATCTACTTGGCTGTAATCGCTGTTTGGTTCTAATAATAGTTCCTGGTTTGCTGAAATAATGGATGGAAATAAAATCACCCTTTAAAGACATTTTGCAGAAAACTTCAGAAAACATGTAATTTCTCCTGCTGTAACTTACAAAGACATAAAAAAAATGCCTCACCTCATCAGATACTTTGAATCGTTTCAGGAGAGCAACAAACTTCTGCTTGAAATTGGGTTGCTAAAGAGGAATTAAGAGTATATGTAGGTAAAGACTTTAAGAAGTGCCATCTCAGGTACAATGTAATTAATCAGACTTCAGGGCTGCAAGTGGCCAATGGTCAATCAAGGTCAGTGTTACAAAAAGAGGTTGTAATGTATCAGATGGTAATACCATGGTACTGAATAACTGCCATACTCATGTGCCATGGTATTTACATTGACCAAAGAATGCCTTTAAATGGAATAGCTGATGGAAATTCATCAAAAGCAAACATTGTACATTTACAATTAGAAACGTATGTGTAAACTGAGTGTGTTGTAAATAAGTGTTAGGAAATGTATTTTGGTGTTGCTCTAGTGTACGCACTGATCCTGTGTTAACATTTGTGTTCCTGGTGGTGAGCTTAGCTTAAGAGGATAGAACATCACCTTCCATGACCTTCTATGAACTAGACAAAACAGAACCGAACACGAAACACCACCTTTATAACACAAAGCCCATTTGTCTCTTTCTACTGGGTAGCTGCCGGAAGTGACATGTATCAAGAAAATGTATCCATAATAAATATGATTAATGGCCAGTGCCGAGACTTTAGAGAACAGGGTGTACATGCTTATTATATATATATCATTTAATAATTGCAAATAAGAATTATACTAAATTGGTGAATTAAACAAATAACACATAACACTTATTCTATATGTGTTGACAAAAAAATATTTGAAAAAAAATATTTGAAAACTGAAAATATCTGTCTGTAGATTTTGGAACTGACACTAGGTGGAATGAACATTTCATCAGCGGATTATTTGACCTAGTCAATATACAGTATGTATATACCGTATATATATATATATACGGTATATACAGTATATAGGTCTATCACTGCAATTTACCATCTCAGCAACAGGAACAGTAACGTGATGTATACAGACTTGATTTGTATAAATGCTGTACCCCATGGCTAGGTACTGGGTCCAATTGTTTTCTACTAATGCTTCTCTCTTTGTCATTGGCCACCAAGGACGTGTGCAGGGAAAGTATACAGTATCTATGCATACCCGACTCATAGATGTGGTTCTAATCATTTTCCTACGAGATTTTTTAGGTTTCCGCTGAACATCATCATCCTCGTCATAAAGGTCCTACAACAGAGGAAGATTCATGAATTTTACGAAATTTCTAAATTCAACTACATGATATTTTGGTAGCTAAAGCCCATATTCTGTGAATTCACTAAACAGTTGCACATGGTAATTCAGTGTAAAAACCTCTTATTTACAACCCACCAGCAATCTGTTTTAACTCTGCGCTATATGCGCGGTTACAGCTGCATCCTTTACATCCTACCTATAGCACTCACAACTGACCTAGAATATGATTGCTTAATCCCTTTAGTAAAGTAAAGCAACTGTAAGCTAACACCAACCAGACCAACAACACAGACTACATTCATTCTAGTAGCAACCAGTAACAATTTTTCCTCTTTCCAAGATTCTGCAAAGTTTCATTTTTAGAACATTGCGAACATTCCCAACCTGGCCTTGAACAGCGTCATCACTGGCTTCTTGCTCTGATGAGTAACTGTCGTCATCATCTTCAGAATAGTTATCCATATCTGGAGAACGGTCTAAAAGAAAAAGAGACATTTCATGACCCTGTGATCCTTGACATTTTATGCCAGCAAATGCAGACAACAACCATGTTATCAACAGAAAAAATGAAAGCTTTAAAACAATCTTTAAAAACATATATTGTAAATGGTAAAACAATTAGATATGTCACTAAATACTGATTGGATGAGCCATTTTCAAAGCTGTTGTAAAATGCAGAAATATGGGAATAATTATGGATATACAATAATACTGGAATACAGTTATTTGTCAAACATTTGGCAAATATAAATTTCTGCCACTGCTGGCAAACAGTTATTTGGCGAACCATTGGAAAATATTCATATCTACCACTATTGGCAAACATTTCTTTCACCAACCTTTGGCAAATATTAATATCTGTCATTTTTAGCAAACAGTTTTTTAAAAACCTTTGGGAAATACTAATATATGCCACTACTGGCAACCAATTATTTTGGCAAAACTTTGAAAAATATGAATATCTATTACTATTGCCAAACAGTTTCTACACCAACCTATGGCGAATATTAATATCTGCCACTACTCAACTCAACTCAATTTTATTTATAGAGCACTTTGAAAAACCACACTGGGTACCAAAGTGCTGTACATGGAGTTACAAACAAATTTATAAAATCAAATGCATACAGCTTAAGAATGCAACAAGCATTTAAAACCAATAAAACAGGATATGATCAAACTGACCTAGTACAATTTATAACGCAATTAATTAAAAGCTAGGGAAAATAAATATGTTTTTAAGGCCCCCTGGAAAGAGAATAGAGACGGAGATGATTTTATGACCAATGGAAGCTCATTCCAAAGTCTAGGGGCTGCCACCGCAAAAGCTCTTTCACCTTGAGTTTTTAGGCGAGATCGAGGAACTGACAGACACAGCTGATCACCAGAGCGGAGACACCTTGAAGGTTGATGCAAACTTATTAAAGCAGAGATGTACTCTGGTGCTAGACCATGAAGAGCCTTAAACACATACATCAACACTTTGTACTTGATTCTGTATTGGATCGGTAACCAATGTAGTGAAATCAATACTGGGGTAATATGCTCTCGTTTCCTTGTTCCAGTTAAAAGCCTAGCTGCTGAATTCTGGACCAGCTGCAGGCGAGAGAGAGCGGCCTGACTCATACCCAGATATAAAGCATTACAATAGTCCAATAGAGTAGACACAAAGGCATGCACAACCTTCTCCAAATCATCAAAATAAAGGATGGGCTTCAACCTTGCTATAGATCTAAAATTGATTTTTTTTTTTTTTAACAACAGCATTTATTTGTCGATCAAACCTGAGCTCAGAGTCAAAAATAACACCCAGGTTTTTTACATGGGGAAGTTTTTTCCCTGGAAGCAGTGACACATTGCTATCTAAATTTAACTCACATCCCCTTTGACCAGAAACAATAAACTCTGACATATCCTCACTTATTTGGAGAAAGTTGTTTGCAGCCAACACTTCAAATCGGCCATGCAATTATGCAGAGACTCAAAAGAGGGGTGCTTCCTACTAGGAAAGTAAAGTTTAGAGTCATCAGCATACAAATGGTAGTGTATGCCATGCTTATCAAAGATCTTTCCTTACGGAAGCATGTAGAGGGAGAATAAAACGGGTCCCAAAATGGAGCCCTGAGGGACCCCACATGTCAAAGGAACAACTGATGAAGAACAGTTCTCTAAACAGAATGAAATTGTTCTACCCTTCCGATATGAAGAGACCCAATCTAAGGTTAACCCCTGAAGACCAACCTGGTCTCTTAGGCGATCGATACGAATGTCATGATCGACGTATCGAAAGCAGCACTGAGATCCAGCAGCAGAAGACCAACAGGACTACCAGAATCCAAGCCTAATAAAATATCATGTAAAACTCTCAACAGAGCTGACTCTGTGCTATGACCAGTTCTGAAGCCTGACTGAAATGTATTGAGCAAATTACTGCTAGCTAAAAAAACATTTAATTGTGCAAGCAATTTTGATATAGAGAGTCGGCTGTGTCGGCTGTGGCTCAGTTGGTAGAGCGGGTTGGCCACTAATCGCAGGGTTGGTGGTTCAAATCAGCGGCCCACACGACTCCACATGCCGAAGTGTCCTTGGGCAAGACATTGAACCCCAAGTTGCTCCCAATGGCAGGCTAGCACCTTACATGCAGCTCTGCTGCCATTGGTGTATGAATGTGTGTATGAATGGGTGAATGTGTCACAGTGTAAAGCGCTTTGAATACCGTTAAGGTTAAAAAGGCGCTATATAAGTGCAGACCATTTACCATATAGGTCGAAAGCTGTTCATATCAGAAGAAATAAAGGTTTGCTTTCTTAAGAAGAGGCTGAATAACAGCATGCTTGAAGCAGCTGGGAACAATACCAGTGGTATGGCTACTGTTTACAATCGATAACACGCTTGGACCAATTGAGTCCACCACCTCTTTAAACAAAGCGGATGGAATAACATCACATGTAGAACCAGTAGGCTTCACATGTGCAATTATATGTTTGAGTTGAGACAGGGACAAATGAACAAAACAGGTCAACAGATTTTGTGGAACTGTATAGGTAACAGGATCATTACTAGCAGGTAAGATCCGTGAGCGTATACCAGCAATTTTAACAGTAAAAAATTGGAAAAACTGCTCACATGTGTACACTACTGGTAAACAGTTCTTTGGAAAACCTTTGGGAAATATTAATATCTGCCACTACTGGTAGAAAGTATTCAACAAACCACTGGCAAACAGTTCTTTAGCGAACCTTTTGAAAATATTAATATCTGACACTATTGCAAACAGTTCTTTGGAAAACCTTTGGGAAGTATTAATATCTGCCATTATTGCAAACAGTTATTTTGTCATCTTTTGGCAAATATTAATATCTGCCACTACTAGTAAAAAATTATTTGATGAACCTTTGGCAAATATTAATGCCGGTATGAACACCCCATACCATGAAAAAAGCATTGTAACACACACCTTCCCATGGCTTATTGCAAGAATTTACATTGTTCTTTAGTATTTTATTGCTTTCCATTGAGAACACTTAAGATGCTGAAGCCAATTCCTCTTGTAATGTAGTACAGTATCGATCACTCTCTGCTGGCATGTGGTCTGAGAAAGGATGAACAGGGGAATGTTTGGACAGACACTATGTTCCTGTCACGAACCCCGCTCCCTCGCTCCGCCCCCTCGAGCTCCCACGCTCGTTCCGCCCCCTCGAGCTCGCACGCTCTTTTTGCTCGCTCAAGCCCTCACGCCCACTTTGCTCCTACTCGCTCACATGCTCGTAGGCTATCTCCCTTCCTCGAGTTTCTCACGCGTTTTCAATCCCCCAGAACATTATGACCACCTGCACTCGCGTCATCTGCACTCCTGCACATTAGTTTCACCTGCACTCGTCTCATCACCTGTCATGGTTTACACCTGCACTCGCCCCTATATATATCACTACACTTTCGTCTCACGGTTGTTGGTTATTGTATTTAGTTTCCCGAGTCTTTGCCCCCCGCTAGTCTCGTCTAGTTTTGACCTCCTCTCGTTCACCTCTTAGCTTGCCAGCTCCCTTTGTTCCCCTATCTTTTGCTCCCACTAGTCTCGTCATTTTCCTCTTGAGTCCCCGGCTTTCGAGCTCCCCTTGTTCCCCTGTCTTTTGCTCCCTCTAGTCCTGTCTCGCTGATTCTGATTAACCCGGCTTTGACCCCCTATGCTCTCGTTGACCACTCTCTCCTGGATTTGCCCCTTTACCCTATCTTGATTCCCCGGCTTCGATTTAACGCTCACCCTGACCATTCTTCACTGGATTTGCCCTGTTTTTGTACTATTGCCTGCTTTGTTGGAATAAAGCAGTTCTCTTACGAGAGGTTCTCTCGTATTGCGTAAGCTAGCTTACGCTACGGGAAAGATTAATCTTTTCTGAGATATTGAAGCCAAAAAATTATCCTTAATTTTGTATCATTTGTCAACGCAGTGCAGCAACTGCAGACCTTGAGCGGGCTAGCTAGCGAGCTCATTGGTTGCTCTGCGGCAACTGCTGCAGCCTATAGACGAACTTGGGTGAACTCGCGTCCAATGAGAGGCGTCTGCGCGCTTACTGCATCAAAGCCCGCCAAAATGGGCGTGGCTAGAGTGCATATAAGCATAGTTCGTAGGCTGGAACCCTGATTTTCATCTCTTCAGCGAAGCTCTTCGCATCTCTGAGCTGTTCGAGGGGCATCTAGCAAGCTTGGACAGCGCTCGAAGAAGCCAGCCGTCTTCGCCACCTTCAGCCATCCTGCGAGCTACGCCATCCGGCGACGTATCCTTTTTTAGAGAAAGCTAAGTTCCTCAGCGAACTTCACAAAATGAGTATCGAGCGTCTTTTTAAAGATGCCTCGCACTTCCTGCGGCTCATGCCGCGCTCCTCTCAGCACCGGAGACCGCCACCTCACCTGCGCTCTCTGCCTGGGACGGGAACATGCAGAGCTTGCCCTCGCTGACGGCGGATGCGAACTCTGCGAGGAGCTTCCGATGTCGACCCTGCGGGCTCGACTCGAAGCATGCAAAACCGAAGCCGCCGCGCCGCCTTTCGTTTCGCCGCGCAATAAGAAGCGCCGCTCCCAAAGGCTGCCGGAACCGGTGTTAGAAGCGACTGCCTCGCCGGAGCCTCTCCCTCGAGTCTCGCTTTCACCCTCCCGCCCCCGGGACAGCGCAGTTGCCGCCGAGCGGCCGCACAGCTGCCATCTGGGATGACGAGGCGGAGGATAAGGGTTGCTGTTCCATCATGGCTTCGGACAGCGAGGAGTGGTCAGGCTCCCAAGCCTCCTCCTCGGCCCAGGAATCCAGAGGATTCGGTAGCAGCACACCTTTGCCTGCCCTCCGCGAGATGGCGGTCTAAACCGGTGCTCCCGTCTAGGCCTGCAGAACTACTTCCGCCTGTGTTGGCCGCACCTATGCCGCCGCCGGCCAAGCCACATCTGCTCTGCATTCCATGGCCGTCTTACAGATCCTCCAAGCGGACCTGCTTCGAGAATGGGATGAGAAAGGCGGACACCCAGAGGCTGTTTCAGATCTAAGGAGCGCGACGGACAACACGCCGCTCTCTCCGTCCGGTCTCTTCGGTTCCGCGGTGAGTGGCATTGTTGACCGTTTCACGGAAGTCCAGAAAGCCACCCAAGCCATGAATCTCTTCCTGCCTCGTCGCGCTAGCTCCTCTGCAGGCCGCCCACGTGACCAGCCTCCTGCACGAGCCTCTTCACAGTGCCCAGCTCAGCAAAGCCAGACTTTTCAGCGTCGACAGGGCGGCCGCCCTAGGTCGCGCTCAGACAGCCGCCACAGACCGCCGCCCCCCCCGCGGGCCTCAGCCTAAGATTGCGTTGAAACCTGAGCAACCAAAGTCCTCCTAGCTTTGTTGAGAAAAGGACGGCTCAGTCCCGCCGCAGCCGGACAGCCGTCAAAGCTTCGCCCTCTGTCAGTCCCCTTCTCTCAGGCTACTGCAGTGGTGGATTCAGCAGCCAACAAGCCGGTGATACTGCCCGCTTGCCTGCACTCAAACGCCGTTTTCAGGGCGACCCAAAGAAATCTTGTAAAGAGCAAACATGCCTTATGTGTAGAAAATGTGCCCACAATCCAGTGTTCACCCCTACACACAAGCATTACACTTCCCGTGTTCCTATCAGAGCCCACTCACATAAAGCAGACACAGCCCGCTCGAGTGTTAGAGTCAATAAACGCGCTCACGAATACGTGCCCGTGCCCCTTCTCTGGCCGCTCTGTCACACGACCAGCCTTGTGTAGAAAATGTGCCCACAATCCAGTGTTCACCTCTACACACAAGCATTACACTTCCCGTGTCCCGATCAGAGCCCACTCACATAAAGCGGACACAGCCCGCTCGAGTGTTAGAGTCAATAAACGCGCTCACGAATACGTGCCCGTGCCCATTCTCTGCCCGCTCTGTCACACGGCCAGCAAACACTTCTCTGTATGTAAGTACCGTGCCCGTGACTATGCTCGCGCATCACTTAACAGATGTGACTCTTTCCCCATTCACCTCAATCGGGAAGTCACTCACAGAACAGCCTGTCCCTGCTGTCTGCGAGCAGTCATGCATAAGCACAGTAAGCGCGCTCACACATTCTGTTCAGCAAGCTGTGTGCGGCAATCAGGGCGATTTGGCCATTCACCCTCTAGCGTTACGCTTCAAAGCATGGGAAGCTATCCCAGGATATCCAAATGGGTGTTAAGCACAATAAAACAGGGCTATTTGCTACAGTTCGATCGCCGCCCTCCCCGCTTCAGAGCGTGGCTCGAAACTATTGTGAACACGGAAGCAGCCTGCATGCTTCGTTCAGAAATAGCAAACCTTCTGTGCAAAAGGGCCAAAGAGAAAGTGCCTTCGCTGAGTGAGTCGGGGTTTTACAGCCATTATTTTCTTGTTCCCAAGAAAGACGGCGGCCTCAGACCAATATTAGATCTCAGGGTTTTGAACAAGGTGCTTGCAAAAAGACCGTTCAAAATGCTTACAATCAGGAAACTCCTCGCGCATACGCGCCAGGGGACTGGTTTATCTCTCTCGATCTGAAAGATGCCTATTTTCAGATTCAGATAAATCCCGTCACAGGCCATTCTTGAGATTCAGCCTGACGGCCAGGTTTATCAATACACCGTCCTTCCGTTCGGCCTGTCTTTAGCACCCGTACTTTCACGAAGTGCATGGATGTGGCGCTCGCACCCCTGCGGAGTCAGGGCTTGCGAATTCTGAACTATTTGGACGACTGGCTGATTATGGCACAGTCACATACGGAGCTTCTGTCTCACAGAACAGTTCTCCTCAGCCATCTGAACAGTTTGGGTCTTGCAGTCAATTGGACCAAGAGCTCACTACAGCCCAGTCAGGCAATTTCCTTCCTTGGAATAGAACTAGACTCCGTGGCAATGACGGCTCGCTTATCTTCAGCGACTAGCCGCGTCCTATCAGATGAACAGCCTCACGCCTCTGAAAAAATTTCAGAGAGTGCTAGGTTACATGGCCTCAGCCGCAGCAGTACTTCAGCTGGGTTTACTGCGCATGCGCCCGCTTCAGCATCTTGCCGGGCTTGGGCCACAGGCCGCCAGCCGATCAAGGTGACTCAGACCTGTAATTCGGCTCTGCAGCCCTGGACAGTGGCCGAATGGTATCAGCGGGGAGTGACGATGGGAGCTGTATGTCGCCGAAAAGTCATCTCGACAGAAGCGTCCAACACGGGTTGGGGCGCGGTCTATATATACCTTTATTTAACCAGAAGAAAACTCGTTGAGATTAAAAATCTCTTTTCCAAGAGTGTCCTGGCCAAGACAGGCAGCAGCACAAATAACAAAGTTGCAGACATAAAAAAAAAAAAAAAAAACACATAACATATAGCATAAACATAAAACATAGAAGCAAGGATCATCCAAATAATTAATCATAACAACTACAGCCAGTATGTGTAGCCTCTATATCATTTAAAAGTAAGTTAAAAGCAGCCAGTGAAACTGGTTCCTGAAGATTTAAGACATTTTGCAGTTGATTCCATGCGCTGGGGGCGCATACATAAACGACCCTTTTCCCATTACAGTCTGGACATGAGGGACGGACAACAACAATAAGTCCTCAGAACGAAGACAATATCGTCCTGTGCCTTTCTTTTTAATATAAGATTGAAGGTATGGGGGAAGCAGACCAAGAATACCTTTATAAATAAGAATATGCCAGTGATTATGCCTACGGGTGGACAATGCTGACCAACCAACATGATCATACAGAGAGCAATGATGGGTAAGTGCTCTAAAGTTTGTGATGAACCTAAGGGCTCCATGGTAAACAGTATCCAACAATTTCAAGCATTGAATGGATGCATGCATGTATATAACATCACCATAGTCCAGCACTGACATGAAAGTGGCAGCAACAAGCCTTCTTTTTGCCTCAAAGGAGAAACATGACTTGTTTCTAAAATAAAAACCCAGTCTTAGCTTCAGTTTTTTCACCAACTGCTGGATGTGAGGTTTAAAGAGAGAGAATCATCAATTAGAATACCAAGGTATTTGTATTGGGATACAGTCTCAATCTCGAAGCCCTGAGAAGTCAGTAATGGATGGAAGGTTTTGTAGCTTAGATTTCGCATTAGAAAACAACATAAGTTTAGTTTTGTCGTCATTCAAAACAAGTTTTAAGTCAAACAAGGTAAATTGTACAGTATCAAAAGCAAGTTGTAGCTGACAAAGAGCTTGGTTTGGAGTGGCAGCAGAGCAGTATATCACAGTATCATCGGCATAGAAATGAAAATTTGCGTTGGAGACATTTCGATCAAGAATGTTGATGTATAAAATAAATAGGAGTGGTCCCAGCACTGACCCCTGGGGCACACCCTTGGATATACTAAGAGTGCTGGAGGTGAGACCATCTACTTGTACGCTTTGTGTTCTACCTGATAGATAATTTTCAAACCAGCAAACTGTTTGTTCTGACAACCCGACACTGAAAAGTCTTTGTTTTAGTATTTGGTGATCCACAGTATCAAATGCTTTAGATAGATCAATAAAAAGAGCTGCACAATGTTGTTTTTTATCTAAAGAGTCAATGAAATCATTTACTACTTTTAGTGCTGCTGTAGTTGTGCTGTCTTTTACGAAAACCTGATTGAGAGTTAGACAAAATATTGTTAGTAGCTAGAAACTCTTTCAATTGTTCGTTTACCAGAGTTTCCATAACCTTAGCCAGGACGGACAATTTCGAGATGGGTCTGTAGTTGTTTAAATCTGTTGGGCCTCCCCCTTTTAACAGAGGAATAACAAATGCAGATTTCCATAAAAGAGGAATTTCGTTCATGTCCAGAGAGAGATTAAAAAGATAAGTCAGAGGCGGTGCAATAAAATCTGATGCTAATTGTAGAAAGTAAGGCTCTAAGTTATCAGGACCAGGTGATTTTCTAGTGTCTAAAAGTGTAAGGGCTTTATGCACTTCTGAAACTAAAAATGGCTTAAAACTAAAGGAGTTACTAACTGGATTATGTCCATGAGTAAGACCTTTAGGGTGATTCTGATGCGAAGTGTTGAGGGAGTCAAACAATGAACCAGAGGCAATAAAATGCTCATTAAAACAGCCAAGAATTTCAGCCTTATCAGATATTTTACGTGAGTCCTTAAGAATACATGGTGGCAGCTCAATGCCAAATTTATTTCCAGCCAGTGATTTAATCGTCTTCCAAAATTTTAAGGGGTTATTTAGATTGTTTGAAGATTCTATTAGATAATGGTCTGCTTTAGCTTTTCTAATAGCAACTGTGCACAAATTGCGCAGTCTCCTGAACAGTAGCCAATCTGAGTCCAGGCCCGTTTTCCTGGCTTTTGCCCAGGCTTTATTGCGCTCGTGAAGAGAGTTGGCTAAGTCTACAGTGAACCATGCATTTTTACGGCCTTTTACTCTATATTTTTTGAGGGGTGCATGCTTGTCAACAATTTCTTTAAAACCATCATGAAAAACTCTCCAAGCATTTTCAACATCAGCAAAAAGATACATTTTATCCCAATCAAAATAAAATAGGTCATAGAAAAACCCTTGTTCCGTAAAATATTTCATGTCACGCTTAATGATGATATGTGGCTTGGTTTTGGGAATTTTGGTGTTTCTGACTGTAGCAACAACACAGTGGTCACTAATGTCGTTTGCAAACACCGAAGCTGCTGAGTATCTACAAGGAACATTGGTTATAATAAGATCAATTAACAATGATTTTTCTGGACATTTCAGATTAGGTCCAGTAGGGCTATCGACGAGCTGAAAGAGGTTTAGCGAGTCACAGTAAGCTTTAAAATCATCAGCTACTGGATGTAACCAGTTCCAATTTAGATCTCCAATGACTACAATCTCATTATAATTCAGACCTGATAAAAGCTGCATTAAAGAAGGCAGAGCATCCTTGACAGCTGAGGGTGTCCTATAGCAGCCAACTACTGTAATGTGACGAGTCCTAGAGACCTCAAGATCAAGAGCTAAGAATTCAAATTGCTTACTCACTGATTTGGATACAAGCACATTTACACTAAACTTACTTTTGATATATACTGCGACACCCCCACCCTTTTTGGGACGATCAGTCCTATATACAGTATAATCATCAATGCCGATATCCTTATTCAGAACAGATTTGTTTAGCCAAGTTTCTGACATAACAATTACATCAGCATCAGTTGAGAGTGCCCAAATACGAGTCATATCCATCTTTGCGAGCAAGCTGCGTATGTTCAAGTGAATAAAACCAAGACCAGCCCTAGATTTAACATCATCAGGGGTATTAAAACTTATAACAGAGTCTGGGCCTGGATTGGGTTGCACATTTCCTGAAATCAACAGCAACAGAACAATTAAACACCTCAACTTAATAGGTTTAAGTGATTGATTAGAGGATTCTTCCTAGAATGTAATTCTAGTACAAAGCTGCGAAGGCAGCTTTCAGAAAAAATTAAATTATCTTGTAAGGCCATTACACTGATAAGACAGGCCAAGTCCACAGCGTCAGAGAAGAACAGAGGCAGGAGTAGTGATTTAGTGTCCGACGCACCAACTGATGTGCACGTCCCCCAGCATATTGTGGCAGTATTTAAAAGACCTGCATAGGAGTAGTTGGTCCTGTGAAGGCTTCCACACATTTCGCTCAAGGTTAGCAAACACAATACAAAAAAGGGCAGCGCCATTTCGCGTTCCGTTTCTAGTCGATGCCTTAGTGATCCAGTCCAGGTTTTTCTAACCTCCTGAGACAGATGATATTGCGTCATGTCACATGTAAACAGGAAGTCAACCCAATGAAGCAGTGCTGTGAAGAAAGTGATTCAAAATCAGAACCAGTCGGGGTTTAAAACAATAGGCATACAATTTCAAGCACAAGTCCTAAAGGCAAGAAAAAAGCACTTCACTTTGTCGTGAGACGTTTAGACTCATAAGACTCAAACGGCGTGTCTGCGATCTGGCTCCGTTGATAGGATACAAGTTCCTCCCTAACCGGGCGATCCAAGTCATCCAACACGGCAGAGAGTAAGTTACAATTCAGTTGGATCCAAGTTCAATGTATGATGGACTGGTTCCTTTATACACCATTGATTATGAATAAATGATGATTACAGAAGATGCCCAGTGTATGTTAGTCCCAGCACAGATTACTGTAAACCACCTGCAATGTTCGTCTGTCAGATTAACTATCGATTTACAGTTTAGAGACAGTGACCTAGAGACAGCACTATTGAGAGACAATGACATTGATTACAAATCACACAGACAGAGCTGAAGACGAGTGGAGACATGCTGCCATCTTGGTTTGAGTGATAAAACAGAGATATGGTCTGCGAGGGCTCTCCGGTTTTTTTGGCCTATGGTCAGTTCAGGAAAAGCTCCTTCACATAAATTGTCTGGAAATGATAGCGGTCGAGTACGGTCATTCAGGGTCACCACGTCCTGGTCCGTTCGGACAACAGATCTGTGGTATCCTACATAAACCGTCAGGGCAGTGTCAGATCCAGGAACCTCTTCCATCTGACGAAACGCATACTGAGTTGGTCCCAGTGCCACCTGCGCTCGCTAAGGGCGACGGACGTGCCAGGCCACCTGAACGACGGCCCAGACAGACTGTCCAGAGACAATATTCCCCCAGGGGAATGGTCCCTACACGCTCAAACAGTCCAGAAGTTATGGCGCATATTCGGCAGAGCAGAGATAGACCTCTTTGCGTCAGAAGAGAACTCTCACTGCCCAATATTTTTCTCGAGCGAGGACGCAGCTGGCCCAGGACTGGCCCAACCGCCCGCTTTACGCCTTCCCTCCCGTCTCGCTATTGCCACAGGTAATGCAGAGGATCAGGAAACGCGTCACTCGGTGCTCCTCATAGCCCGCGTTGGGAGAATCAGACATGGTTCCCGGAGCTTACGCAGCTGTCACTGACAGCGCCGTGGCCCATCCCAGTGAGAGCAGATCTCCTCTCTCAAGCTCGCGGCACGATCTGGCATCCCCACCCAGAGCGCTGGGCGCTGCATGCGTGGGTGATCAACGACTACCCGTCGCTCTGCCAGAAGGGGTAATAAACACCATCATACACACTAGAGCCACTTCCACGAGAAGACTCTATGCATCAAAATGGTCTGTGTTTTCAAAATGGTGCATCGACAGAGACCTGGACCCACGGACATGTGGGGTGTCGTCGCTGCTCGTGTTTTTACAAAGAGCTGCTGGATAAGGGCAGATCCCCATCCACGCTCAAAGTGTATGTGGCAGCCGTCGCGGCGTTCGCTGAACCCCTGCACGGCCTGTCACAGGGAAAAAAAGAGCTGGTCATCCCCTTCCTCAGGGGAGCTAGAAGGATGAACCCCCCGCACCCCCCGCGCCCCCCATCGGTTCCTATCTGGGATCTTTCTATAGTTCTCGAAACTATGAAAGCCCCCTTTCGAACCGCTTCAATCTGTGGATTTGAAATACCTTTCACTCAAAACCGTTTTCTGACTGCCCTGTCATCAGTCAAGCGTGTGGGAGACCTTCACGGCTGTCTGTCAGTGCTGCGTGTCTTGAGTTTGGACCAAGTGACTCCAAGGTCATTTTAAAGCCTAGACACGGCTATGTTCCCAAGGTGATCGGTACTCCTTTCAGAGCACAGGTCATTTCCCTATCGGCACTGCCAGCATCCGATAGCGACGCGACGCCAATCTCCTTTGCCCAGTCAGAGCACTGAGATTGTATACTGCGCGCTCCGCCTCTTTCAGGCGCTCTGAGCAGCTTTTCGTTTAGTTCGAGGGCGCACCAAAGGTCTCGCCGCCTCGAAACAGACACTGTCTAGATGGATAGTGGGCGCTATTGCTGCCGCATACTGCGTCAAAAGACCTGCCATGCCCGTTGGGCATTAGGGCTCACTCCACTAGAGGCATGGCCTCATCGTGAGCATGGTCCAGCGGGATTTCCATTCACGACATATGTGTGGCAGCGGGCTGGGCTTCCCCTCCACCTTTGTCAGATTTTATAATCTGGAAGTGCCCGCCCTGCAGGCAAAACTACTAGCGGTTTAATACGCTACAGCTCCCCTGGTGAGCTGCACTGATGGGACTCATTCCACACAGACCGGCACCGCCGCTCTGTCGTTCCCTTCCCACAATGTGCTTATGTATTACACACACACTGGCCCGCACTCTTGCCGGCCAAATATTATTTCCCCACTCACAAGGGCTCCCGGGTCCCCTCACCCCGGGGCTCATGTAGTGGATGCTTGGCAGCGCGCGGCGTTGACAATGGGTTCCCGTGAGCGTAAGCTAGCTTGCATATCTGAGAGAACCTCTCATAAGAGAACGAATCGGTTACCTAACGTAACCTCGGTTCTCTCTAGACGAGGAACGAGTATTGCGTAGCCGGCGTGCTTCGCGCCACGGCGACTTTCGCTTCATTCAATGAAAACCAGGGTTCCAGCCTCACGGACTACGCTTATATGCACTCTAGTCACGCCCATTTTGGCGGGCTTTGATGCAGTAGCGCGGACGCCTCTCATTGGACACGAGTTCAGCCCAAGTTCGATCTATAGGCTGCAGCAGTTGCCGCAGAGCAACCAATGAGCTCGCTAGCTAGCCTGCTCAAGGTCTGCAGTTGCTGCACTGCGTTGACAAATGATACAAAATTAAGGATAATTTTTTGGCTTCAATATCTCAGAAAAGATGAATCTTTCCCGTAGCGTAAGCTAGCTTACGCAATACTCGTTCCCTCGTCTAGAGAGAACCGAGGTTACGTTAGGTAACCGATTAGTTTTCTCCAACATTGTGACTGTCTCGTCTTGTGTTTGTGTGTGCGGGTTACAGTTCCCGAGGGGAACTCTTTATTGCTGTTTAATGCAACTGCCCATTAGGATCTGATAGTTAATGTAATAACTGTACAAAAAACCACTCACTGATTACGTTCTCATTATGTGTTTGCTATAGTTTTTAGGTAAGTGAACACAATAAAATCATACTATAATAATGGCGGACATGTTCAAAACATTTTTTGTTGCCAAGAATTTAAGGTATGTGCCTTACAGGAGTTGACATCAAAAACAAACCTACCCTGAGAAAAAACTAGCACCTGCCTCCCCTGTATATTTATTTTTTTACTATGTTTTTTTCAGATTTCCTTAATTAGTATTTTTGTATGGTTTTTCAGTAAAAAAGAGAAAAATATATTTACAGCAAAAATAATATACCTGAGCAGCAAAATATATGAAGACTTGTTTTCAGAGAATATATCTTGAATCAAGTCTTTTTTTCTAATCCCATTGGAAAATATATTTATTTTTTGTTCTCCAAGGTACTTTAAACAATGTCCAAAATACCATAATCATACCAAGTTATATATTCCCTTTAAAGTCTCATTCTAGTCTTTATAATGCTTTGATACAATCTGGGAGTCACCTGAAGCTTTGGCCTTTGTCTCTGGCTGTCCGCTGCCGTCTTCAGGATCAATAGGTTGACTGGACAGTGAATACACGCTTAGTTCTGCAGCACGCACTGATGCTTCCTTCACATTACTATGGAGACCTAGAATCTGACCTCCATCAGTCGGGTGCTGCATCACCTTTAAACATAAAACACAAAAATAAATGACAAACAGACAAAAGTGTCTGGCCTTCCTGTTCATGTTGTGCAGTTTCAACTACGTCTATGTACTACGTCTCTGATCTCAAGGCTTTTTCGCTCTACGTCAAGGTTGCATTCAATTACCCATAATCAACTGGGGCAATTGGGACTCTTGGGGCTTGAGTCTCTATTGAATATGGTGATGGTGAAGAGGAAATTGAAACTTGAGGGGGCGAAACTGTCATGATTAATTGCAGCCATTTTCTGAAAGTTCAGGAAGCTTCAAAGTTGAATAAAAAGTACCAGTAGGCCTACGCTCATGTGAAGGCAAGTGCACATACTGTACATAAAATACACACATTCTCCTAAATGTTTGACCTTTTCAAGAACATTAGATAAATTAGTCAGGGTCGAGTGAGGCACTATTCTAACGATTATTAACTTTGAGTGGGCCCCAAATGGAGACGATTTTGCAAATGCAAAAGAGAAAGGTTAACATTCATTCCTTTCCTCTGAAAGAATATCCACTATATTATTCTGAAAACTCAATCATGTTTGAGCTCTGATAAGTCATTGAATACTTTCTAACCTCTTGCAAAAATTATTTGCAGCAAATATGCAGTTGTGGAAAATCCATGCCAAAAATAAATAAATAAAATAAAAAATAAAAACTGTTTGCCACAAATATCACAAATGTTTGCAGCATTTCACTGGTAGTGGTGAACTTGCTGAGTCTAGTCAAGAATGTTTTTTGTTAGACAAACAGTTCTTCAATGAGCTTCCTGCAAATCTCATGCATCTCAAACATTTTGGCAAACCTTTGGAAAATATAAAAAATACGCCACTGCTGGCAACAGTTCTTTGGCGAACCATTGGCAAATATTCAGTGAATTTCCACCACTGGCAAAACGTTATTTAGCAAACCTTTGGCAAATATCAAGTAAATATCTGCAACTATTGGCAAACAGTTCTTTGGCGAACCTTTGGCAAATAAACAATTAATATCTGACACTATTAGAAAACAGTTCTTTGGCGAACCTTTGGCAAATAAACAATTAACATCTGACACTATTGGCAAACAGTTCTTTGGCGAACCTTTGGCAAATAAACAATTAATATCTGACACTATTAGAAAACAGTTCTTTGGCGAACCTTTTGCAAATAAACAATTAATATCTGACACTATTAGAAAACAGTTCTTTGGCGAACCTTTGGCAAATAAACAATTAATATCTGACACTATTAGAAAACAGTTCTTTAGCAAACCTTTGGCAAATAAGAAGTAAATATTTGCCACAATTGGCAAACATTTCTATGGTGAACTATTGACAAATATCTACCACATGCAAACAGTTCTTTGGCGAACCTTTGGCAAATAAACAATTAATATCTGACACTATTGGCAAACAGTTCTTTGGCGAACCTTTGGCAAATAAACAATTAATATCTGACACTATTAGAAAACAGTTCTTTGGCAAACCTTTGGCAAATAAACAATTAATATCTGACACTATTAGAAAACAGTTCTTTGGCGAACCTTTGGCAAATAAACAATTAATATCTGACACTATTGGCAAACAGTTCTTTGGCGAACCTTTGGCAAATAAACAATTAATATCTGACACTATTAGAAAACAGTTCTTTGGCGAACCTTTGGCAAATAAACAATTAATATCTGACACTATTAGAAAACAGTTCTTTGGCGAACCTTTGGCAAATAAACAATTAATATCTGACACTATTTGCAAACATTTCTTTGGCGAACCTTTGGCAAATAAGAAGTAAATATTTGCCACAATTGGCAAACATTTCTATGGTGAACCATTGACAAATATCTACCACAGGCAAACAGTTCTTTGGCGAACCTTTGGCAAATAAACAATTAATATCTGACACTATTGGCAAACAGTTCTTTGGCGAACCTTTGGCAAATAAACAATTAATATCTGACACAATTGTCAAACATTTCTATGGTGAACCATTGACAGATATCTACCACAGGCAAACAGTTCTTTAGCAAACCTTTGGCAAATAAACAGTAAATATCTGACACTATTGGAAAACAGTTCTTTGGCAAATCTTTGGCAAATAAACCATTAATATCTGACACTATTGCCAAACAGTTCTTTGGCAAACCTTTGGCAAATAAACAATTAATATCTGACACTATTAGAAAACAGTTCTTTGGCGAACCTTTGGCAAATAAGCAGTAAATATTTGCCACAATTGGCAAACATTTCTATGGTGAACCATTGACAGATGTCTACCACAGGCAAACAGTTCTTTAGCAAACCTTTGGCAAATATATAATATTATTAGACATCAGTCTGGTTTTAAAAAAGGAAACTGAACAGAGATTTCCCTCTTGTTAGTAACTGTAACCCTGCGACTGGCGTGAGCTAACTCCAAATCATCTGTCCTCATCCTCCTTGACCTGTCTACTGCTTTCGACACAGTGAACCACCAGATCCTCCTGTCTACCCTCTCCAACCTAGAAATCACAGAACTGTGTTTGGATGGTTGAAGTCATACATAACAGGCAGATCCTTCAAGGAATGTATCTTGTGCGCAACCTTCTATACTACTCCAGCTACACTGAGAACAGTATTGTTGACTGTCGTATGACAAATTGCTAGCTAATTTCCTAATTTGCAAGTCACTTTGGACAAAAGTGTCAACTAAATAACTAAATATATATGTAAAATGTTACCATCTTTGATTTTGAATGGGAATGACAACGAGGCTGTGAGGGAAAGTCTCTTCAAAGGCACGAAAGGTGCGTAAAGGTGTTTAAAGCTGTGTAAAGCTCCTAGATCACATCTGATTTTCCACAAAAATTTGTCTGGAGTTCTTTGTATACTGAATGCTCTTGGACATAATTTATCAATGTTTTGTCCGTGGAACTATCCAAAAACACTTTAGACTGCGGTACAGCCCATTGAAGAGACTGTAAGTCAATCTCTCACAGCCTTGTTGTCATTCCCATCAAAGATGACGCTAATGTGAATAAGGTCTATGGCCTGTCTGAAAGAGGTCTGACGGATCCGGACAATGGTTTGATCGAAGTGAGTATGTGATTGAAATTCTTTTACCTCAGCCATATTAATGACGCCAACAGCCAGCGTCTTGTAGCCCAGAATCGTTCTGTTTTTATAGCGTTTCCTCCTCTGAAGCATGATCTGCAGCCGGTTGGCATCTCTTTTCAGGAAGTGTGGGTACTACAGTGAGAGAGTAAGACATTACATTATTTCAGCGTACTGTTCCTTGAGAACAATTTTCCTTGAGATTTAGAAGAAACATAGGAAAAGTGAAAATGACATTTGATTCTTGATAAGAAGAAGGTTCTTTGCTGGTCCAACTGTGAGGAACCTTTATTTCTAAGAGTGTATATCCAGATGTACATTTGTATAACTGGTCTATTGTATAAAAGTTGTCTATACATCTTGTATGCTATATTCCAAGTCTTCTAGAGTCAAATGATGAATGCTTTGTGTGAGGAAACAAAAGTCATATGGGTTAAAAACAAAATGAGGATGAGTAAATATTTTTACTATGTAAAATAATCCTTAAATAGGTCCAGACCACATCACTGACCCACCTGTAGAGAGAAGGTGAGCTCAAGGTCTGTTTCCATGAGGCCGCTGGGTGGAAGCATGTATTCATTAGACCTCAGGATGCGCTTTGAGCCCTGACAACATGAACAGACAACAGTGTTTTATCTCATCTTGTCTCTTAGAAACACACATTAATTACAAATCACCACAGATAACTTCTCAAGCAAATCAATTTAATCTTGGCGAGACTTTAAAGCAAACATCATAAATAAGCCCACACAGTCCCAAGGCTCGGTGTAAAATAATAATCAATGTGCAATGTTATGATGTCAATGAAAACTGTCTGATAGTCATACATTGAAAAGTCGCCAGTATGGCTTGACAATTAAAAGATGAAATAAGACAGAAAATTTCTCAAGAACTCAGTTTAGTTCTTTTCCATCATCAGGGAGAACGGTTCTGAACTCAGTGAGTTACGATAACTGTAGGCCTATTTCCAATAGAACACATATTGGTATGGTTTGATCACAAACAAAATTAAGGAATGTGACTTCTCTGGTGGTGATTCCTCTTAATGATTCAGGTTGCTTAACAGTTAACTTAACAAAACTTTTAATACTTGATTTAAGTTTTTCATTCACTAAAAATAACCAACAGTAAGAGTCATTATTCAGGATTCATTTGTTCTGGAATGGGGCTACACTGATGTTTTGTACACTAGATTCAAAATAAGCAACTCATAAAAATTTGTTCGGGAATAGGATTACTTTGGTCATGCACAATGTTTCAAGCCGTAGATTCAAAAGAACCGGCTCGCAAGAGTCATTTGTTTGGGAATCGGACTAAACTGGTCGCACTGTATGTTTTGTGTCTTGAATCAAATGAACCGGCTCATAAGAGTCATTTGTTAGTGAATCGGACTACACTGGTCACACCGTATGTTTTGTGTCTTGAATCAAATGAACCGGCTCATAAGAGTCATTTGTTAGGGAATCGTACTACACTGGTCACACCGTATGTTTTGTGTCTTGAATCAAATGAACCGGCTCATAAGAGTCATTTGTTAGGGAATTGGACTACACTGGTCACACCATATATTTTGAGCCTTGAATCACAAGAACCGGCTCATAAGTGTCATTTGTTTGGGAATCGGACTACACTGGTCACACCGTATGTTTTCACCTTGAATCAAAAGAACCGGCTCATAAGAGTCATTTGTTCAGGAATCGGACTACACTGGTCACACTGTATGTTTTGTGACTTGAATCACAAGAACCGGCTCATAAGAGTAATTTGTTCAGGAATCGGACTACACTGGTCACACTGTATGTTTTGTGCCTTGAATCACAAGAACCGGCTCATAAGAGTCATTTGTTCAGGAATCGGACTATATTGTAATGCTGTATATTTTGCGCCTTGAATCACAAGAACCGGCTCATAAGAGTAATTTGTTCAGGAATCGGACTATATTGGTAATACTGTATATTTTGCGCCTTGAATCAAAAGAACTGGCTTATAAGAGTCATTTGTTTGGAAATTGGACTATACTGGTCACACTGTATGTTTCACTCTGAAGATCCAATAATGGTGTTGCAAAGCCACTGAATGGAGCACAGGGAACACAGTCTTGAGAATAGTAGGATGGTCGGTTCATATTGGCAGAAAACTGCATATTAAAGAACTGTTAATGGAACGGTAAATCATGAAAATTATTTGGTTTTGGTATTTATTATTTTAGAAATAAAATTCCTGGTTTCCAACCCTAGAAATTGGTAAGACTTAATATTATTTGTATATAAATACAGCTGAGTAAAATTTGAAAAAAATCAACAGTAAATCTGTTTATTTCTGAAAGTCAATTTCTGGATTGACACAAATCTTAAGAATCTTTAACAATTATGACAAACAAGTATTTTAAGGATATGTCCACACAAATCTTTTTTTGTGTGTTTCCAAACCTCAAACTCATCCTAACCTCATCTTGAAATATGCAGTAATGGAGAGCATTTTCAAAACATTCTGATTTTGGCTGAGAAAAAATGCCATTCTAGAGTGGATGAGAGGTGTAAACATATCAAAATCTATGTGTTTTTAAATTAAAACATATTAGTATGGACGTGGCCTAATTTTAATAGCACAACCTTAATTATGCTGATTTATGTTAATAAGATGCAATCTATGCTAATCTTTATTAGATTATATAGAAATTATTTTTAATCCCTATTACACTCAAATCCACCATTTGATCATCTTTTGAGAAATGATCGATGCAATGTCATTTAAAAATGTGAATATTTGTAAAAATGTGAGATAAAAATGCACATTCGAATGCTTAAACTGTGCATCAGAATTTTAGATGTGTGCCAAGCACTGATGATGGAGGTCTTTTTGTGTCTTGCTCTATTATCAGCATCTCACAGCATAAACAATGCATTTTAAAACCCTGTGTAAGGCCATGTCCACACTAATACATTATTGTTTGAAAATGCATTTTTTTCTCTACGCTTTAGCCTTCTGTACAGGCGTTCAATTTCGAGAAGAATGAAATATCTTGATATCCCCGTGTTCTGTTA
Source organism: Xyrauchen texanus (assembly GCF_025860055.1). Lineage (NCBI taxonomy): Eukaryota > Metazoa > Chordata > Actinopteri > Cypriniformes > Catostomidae > Xyrauchen > Xyrauchen texanus. Next base: position 24,060,300 of record NC_068323.1, on the reverse strand, counting down.
CATTCTGTTGAGCTCTGTCTAGTGTCCTGTTTGAACAGTCCTTATAGATCGCAACAGTGATCGCAAAAGTTTTTCAGGTGTCTTGGTTCCAAAAGTATTTTTCCCATTTACTGTCACCATAGGGATTTCATAAAAAACCTTAATAAAAGAGTTCTAAGCCAAGAACAAAACCAACCAGCCCCCAAGTAAATCACAACATTACAAACTGTGATTTGAACCAATAAGGTATTTGAACTTCAGAGAAAAAGACAAAAGGACTGAGACTGCATCTAAAATCTCGGCTGCATCATTCATGTGTGGCCACTGCAGAGCTCTTTTGCCGCACTTTGTTGGCTGTGATTTTCTGATTGGTGGATCAGAACCACTTCAGGATTCTATTCAAAAGCAAATTCAACTCTGCTGGTTCTTGAGTTCAAAACAAAAAGAGAAAGTGAATGAAAATGTCTCACTCCACTAACAAGTTCTGAGAAGCGGAAGAACTCTGAATGGACCATCCGGCTGGTCTTCAAAGTGTTTATTCAAGCGGACACTTCAATGAGCAAGAGCAGAGATAATGAGATATCTGTCTGTCTGTCTGTCTGTCAGTGTGTCTTCCTTTCTTTTGAAGAACATGAGTTATTTGAATAGCTAAGATGCAGCTTTAGTTGTATAGTAAATCTTTAATTTCCACCGTCTGATAAAAACCCTGTGAACCAGATAAAATCTTTTCTGATGTATCAGGAAGCTTTGATGGGTGGATGAAACCGGTGCAGTTGATGTTATCTAAAAGAATCAGGTCTAATGTTGACAGAATAACTGACAGACTCATTTAATGGTTGGAATGTAATAAGAATGTGTATGAAAAAGATGTATAAGAGATCACTTTAAACATCACTGACACACTGATAGCTCCTCTTTTACTCCAATACTAACAAAAGTATCATGGTAATATCATGTCTTTTTGAACATGTACCATGGTATTAGCATGTTTTCAGCATAGCATCATTGCAATACCATAGTATTTTGGACATGTACATGTATTTATTGTATTATCATGATTTGGGCATATTTCCATCATACTATTATAGTTCTTGTACATGTAATATGGTAATCATGTACTGTTATAAATGTACCATGGTAATACCATAGACTGGACATATATCTTTGGTAATATTATGGGTTTTTGGAGGCATATTACCATCGTAATACCATTGTTTTTGGACATGTAATATGTTAATTATGTATTTTTATATATATATGTGCCATGGAAATATCATGTTTTTGGACACATGGTAACGTATGTAAGCCATTTTTGGACATGTACAATGGTAAAACCATGGTTTCTAGACATGATTACCAAAGATGACTATATATATATATTTTTTTTTTTTTCTTTTTACATACAGTATTACCATGGTAATTTTTTAGACATATAACATGTTAATATTGTGTGTTGACATGTACCATGATATTACCATGTTTACTTATTTTTTTGCTTGTTTATGAACAATGGCAAAATCATAGTTTGGACATTCCCATAGTAATGTCATATTTCTTGGACATGCACTATAGTGGTAACATTTTATGAATTAGGGCTGGGTATTGCCAGCCACCTCACGATATGATACTGTACGCATCATGATACATATGTCACGATGCAATATATTGTGATACATCTCAATATCATTTCCTCTTTCAGAACTAAAGTGGCACGTGAGGAATGCTAAGGGCTTCAAGTGCTCTGAATTTACCCCTCAATTTTTCCCACAATGCACCGCTTCAGCCCCCCCACAGTCTTATTGCAGTCAATCCCATCTTTCCACTGAGTAAGCTGTCGTCTTGGCAACAGCTCTGTTACCACGGTGTGTTGTGTAAAGCGACACAGTAACACTCCAGCACATCTCAATCACAGCACAACACAAACACAGAACTACCATAGTAACATAGTATTGGTTTACCTGGATCTTGACAGCAATCACCACAGAACTGAGCTCACGATCCAACTCTTTCAGAACGATTAACTTCTTCAGTGTCAGACTACACAACCTGAGAGACAGACACAAAGAGAGAGACAGGGTTATTAGGTGCCATTTACAAGTCGTCTAAATCAATGGTTCAAAAAGTCCTAAAGTAAAAAACTTTGTCATATTTATTTGCTTATTGGAGTAAAATTCAAAGCTAAATAAAATAATACATTTTGTTTAACTTTTCAAAGCTGGTGTTCCCAGCATGCCCTGAGCTTTAATGATTAGTGAGCTTGCATGTTTTTACTGTTTGCAAGTGTATTTAGAACGCTTGTATTGTGGATATTATTGTTTCATTTGGTAACTTTTTTTACTGTTTTGTAAAGTCTGAAGTAAATTTTCTACTAAAATTACTCATTCATGATCGTAAATATGATCTGTTGATTGTTATCAAATATTTTGTGATCTGTGTGCGCAGCTCCGGATCTTGTTTCTAACGCCATTAAAGCAAGATGATGTTGTCTAATAGTTTGTGAAAGGCATCCGTGTGTCATGTGGTACATGACTAAGTACATCAAAAAAGCATTAAAATGCTAGAACACTTTTGAAAGCATGGCTCTAAAATATCAAACAAAGAGTGAGTCAAATTGACTTGATACAGATTATTGTAAATTAAACTTTACTGGAGAATCGATCAAGAATTATGCTACATGCAACGACCTTGGCTTACATATTATCCAATTTCTGTGAGCGTGCTAATTCTAAGTGCAATTTCCGTGCCAGCACAAAGCGTAAGTGGGTGTGGGTGGAAGTGATTGCGCTATGTGTGGGTGTGTGCGCACAAACTGTGGGTGAAGTTGTGCATAGCGCAAATCACTTTTTCCTAGGAAAGAGGTCATTCCGCTTAGACGTTTCAATACCACGTCTGTTTTCTGTGCAAAGTCTATACTTATAAGTCTATAAGTTGCTGCACTTGCAGTTTAGAGATTCCACCAGCAGGTGGCAATTAAGTTAATGTCCAATCTCTGTAAATATAGTGGAACATCAAATTATGTCCCTGATGATTAGAATTGTACTTGTAGCCAAATTCAGTTTTGTATTAAACTATCTTGCGGACGATGTCCACTTTGCTGGTCCAGGAGTGCCACCTATGGCTTAACCTGGTCAAGATGCGAGAGGCCGACAAGACACGCTTCCTGAATGGCCCCCTGCAGTTCTCGGCAGTGAAGCAGCAGACGGAGGCCATTCAACAGATCCCGCACCCCGTCTGCGCGTCACCAAGTGTGTCTCCCTGTGGCGGCTGCACCGGCTCTGCCTCGGCCCGCCCCTGTGGCCCCGCCCCGCCGTGGAGCCCCCTGCAGGAAGCAGATGCCACCTGTCTCACGGCCGCCTGCTAAAAAGCAGACTTTTAAGCGCCCCTGAGACGGGCGACCCAGGGATGAGAAAACCTGCTGTCCTGGAGCTGGTACACAGACCACTCCATCCCCAGTGGAGGGCCTGGAGGAGAATCTTTTGTTTCATCTTGTTTTGCCACACACTCAAGTAGCTACAGTACCCAAACACTCAACAAAAGAGCAGTTTCCTCATTCCCTGGGTCACATCATTCCCTGGGTGTGTATGGCCATCACCACGACCACCGTCCACCATTTCTCTTTGGCAGGTCCAGCACCACAGCAGCTGTTTTGCGGCGGTACACCTGAAGGACGCATACTTCCACTTCTCGATTCAACCTTGACACAGACCCTTCCTGCGGTTTGCATTCGAGGGTCAGGCATACCAGTACAAAGTCCTCCCCACCCCAGGGCAAGCATGTTCTTGCTCAAACAGACAACATGGCAATGGTAGAATATATCAACCACCAAGGTGGTTTACGCTCCCCTCGCATGTCACAACTCGCCTGCCATCTCCTCCTCTGGAGTCAGCAGCACCTCAAGTCGCTATGAGCCATGCGCATCTCGGGTAACCACAAGGGACATATTTCGATCTCCACTCGAAATACCCCCCTTTCTCTGGGAGGGGTGTGGTCTCTGCGGTGTCTTCCCCTTGGGAGTTACAATGTAGTGCCGTACAGAAGGCAACAGTTTAAAAAAAAGCAGTGGGCTGGGTGAGTGGGGTCCAGAGAGATTTTTCTTCACTCTGGAAGTGTGTAGTTCTTGAATGGAGGGCAGGAGGCACCCGATAATCCGCTCAGCAGTCCGAACTGTCCTTGGTAGTCTTCTGATGTCTTATTTCATAGCTGCACCAAACCAGACAGTTACTGAAGTGCAGAGGACAGACTCGTTGACGGCTAAGAAGAACTGAATCAGCAGCGCATGTGGCAGGCTGACTTCCTCAACTGGCGAAGGAAATACAACCTCTGCTGTGCCTTTTTTATTGGGCAGCTGTGGCTCAGGTGGTAGAGCGGGTCGGCTGCTACTCGCAGGTTGGCAGTTCGATACCTGGCCCACACGATTCCACATGCCGAAGTGTCCTTGTGCAAGACACTGAACCCCAAGTTGCTCCCAATGGCAGGCTAGCGCCTTGCATGGCAGCTCTGCCGCCATTGGTATATGAGTCTGTGTGTGAATGGGTGATTGGGACACAGTGTAAAGTGCTTTGGTAACCTCTAAGGTTAAAAAAAGTGCTATATAAGTGCAGACCATTTACCATTTACCATTTGTTTTTACAATGGAGTCAATGTGTGTCTCCCACTTCAGGTCCTGTGAGATGTTAGTGCCCAGGAACTTGAATGATTCAACTGCATCATTCTCAGACCGATTGTTTTGGTGTGGATCCAAGTGTGGTTGCCATATTCAATGCCTAAACGAAGTGAAACAATGGAGAGCACATGCTAGGTTCTGAAACAAACACCCCAAACAAGAGTCAAGTCAAAAAAGCAAGCCAACATTTTCATCTGTGACTGTGATTTCTTCATGTTCCAGAAACAAAGAATTAGTCTGTCACACACACACACACACACACACACACACACACACCTCTATTTCTCTGAGCTGTATGACTCATCCTCTCTGAAGGCTGGAATATCTTGCTTTTTTTTCTCAGTATTTTCGTTCTTTTCTCTCTTTGCAAAGACACAGCACACGTACAAGCTTGCGAACACACTTGCCGAACCCTACATTACACATACTTAGACACAATTTGGTTATGTTCCACAACCTAGTGAGCTCCCTTCCTAGAGAGCATTTTAAAGTGTCATAGGCATTTTCCAACATGAAGGAAGTTCCAAAATGTAGGCAGCAAAATTATAAAGTCTACTAATGTTAATGGTCCTGCTAACACTCTCTGTGATGACGAACGGGCAGGAACATTTGTGCTTAGTAAGCTCAAAACACAAGCACCCGATTGAAGCTATTCATTTCTGGCCATTGAAAGACCCTACAGCATGAAAAGGACCTGGAACGGCCCGCACATTCCATGGGAAAATCACACAAACAGAGGCTCATTCAGGATCCAGTGTCAGTCTTACATAAGACCCTGAACAGTGCTGATCTAGCATCTCTTCGACACAACATCCCAGTCAGAATCCGGCCAGTCACGCCACCATTTCACATATCCTTTAAAACTATGTCAATTAATTTCCATCCCCTGATAGAACACGTCCATCACCCAGATGTCTATTTGATGTGTGAGTTTACATCTGGAAGAATGGTAAATGGTGCCTACACGTACATTTGGAATTATCATAAATACGACTTTCCTACTCGGACGTCCCCCACGCTCAACACATTTTGGCCATGAACAACGAACACTGACGGTGAGGTTTTGGGTTGGGGTTTGGGCTAGGTGGGGATGTGTTCATAAAATATGCATTTTTTGTTGACTTTCAAAAATCATTAACAACTAAAAATGCAACTCTCTTTTGGCGCCACTCTGTGGACATTTCAAATTGTAACAGGAGCTAACACGTGTTCATACGTTCAACAGCACTTCCATCTCCAGCCACTGGGGGCAGTGGATCTAATTTTTTCAGCAGCAAAACCTTAGACCTGCTGTCACCAAATGTACCGTACATTTAGTCTGGGCACAGAGCAACATTAACTCTGCAGTGTAAAGATGCCTGTAGCGTGCAGTCTGGCTCATATATTCTGTTCTAATCTCTGATCAGAATCTTGGCATGAGAGGAAACAAGTTGCTTCCTGATGATTCTCTGACTATAAGGAGTTTAACAGAGACAGTGTTGTCCTTAGGACACAGGGCCAGACTGCACAAACTGCCTCTGCTACCTTAAAAAACAATCTCTCTCTCTCTCTCTCACACACACACACACACAGATACACATCCACATATAGCATAATACTATGAAAAGTACTTGCATATTCTCAAAGTGAAGAGGGGAAAGGGAGGATGTTGTGATGTAATTTTGACATTAACATAGACAAGCTAGGCCTACACTATCTGTAATCTGAACACACGAGTCGTTAGACACTGACTGAGAATTACAGTACCTGCCCTACAATCTGTTCAGCAAACTACAAACAAGAGGAGTGTACATATTAGATACAGTTTTGGGAAACAATAAATACAACTTTTTTCTCAATACAACTGGAAATGTGTCATTTGAAATATATATATATATATATATATATATATATATATATATATATATATATATAAATAAATGTTTTCTTTTTTTCTCTTGTGTGTACTTAAGCTTTAACCACAGGGATGTTTGTTGGGGGTCAGGGTGGGATTTGGGATTGGGAGGGGGAAAGGGAATAATGGGGGTTATTAACAATAAAAACTGTCTATTTATGTTGCGTCAACTCTGTCAGATTTTTTTAATAAACGCTGTCATAAACAATTTCATTGTCAGCTATAACTCTGAGGACCTATTTCACACTTCCTGCTTATGATGGATGCAACAGTAGGACAAACGGTCTGGTAAGGATTATATTTTTTCACATTTTAAACAATGTTGAAGTCTCTGCGGTCGCAGCTTCAATATGTGATCTCTGTCATTCCCATTATTATCATTTCTTTTACAATTGTGGAATAATTTTGACATTTTAGTTTAGGTTACAGAGGCAGCTTTGACTCAGGGAAAAAAATGGCTCCAGTATACAACACATGGTGAAGATGGAAAAATATAACATTTTGTCAACACAGAATATTCAGAATAGTGTGAAAACAGAAATAATATTATATAGAACGTTTTTTATCACTTAACTCCTTTACTGAACATTGTTCAGTGATGTTGGAAAATCGATTAATAAATAAAGCAAATACTCTTTTATTTTTTTTATTCCACAAAAGTTTTCATTTCGAGGTAGTGTTTAGTAGGTGTGGTCTGTTGTCATTATACAGTCGTTTGTGTATACAGCTTTAAAAACCTACGTCCTCATTAAGATGTGTGTGTGTGTGTGTTTTGCTCTGACTCTGATTATGAACCTAATCTCACCACACCTAAAGTTCACGCATGTGACATCACTCACAGACTGACATAATGCATGGCTGCAAACACACTCATCACTCTGTTCATCTATAACTGTTTAGTGTGATGACACAGGATGTGAATTACGCAATGATCTGCTCATGTTCACTGCGTTACAGCAGATCTAGCATGACAATATCAGCATTGTTCTTCTAGAGAAGCGGCTTTGAAATCTCCAAGGCATTAGTTTTAAAGACACCTGGCTTTTATTTATGAAATACATGCAGAACTTATTTCTAAATCGCTCATAAAACTGCTCTCGGGTGTTTCTTTAACTTCGGGCACTTTTATTTTTTATTAAAACAGATATATTAAAACAGATAACAGATGAAGGTCACATTAAAACACTCTTAGAGACTAGTTTTTTAATTTATTTTTGAAACATTTCATAGCATTCAACATTCACACCATTACTGACCTTGCTCGAAACTGTTGTTCAAGGTCATTGTCTTTTCCCAAAATGAGTGAATGCTCGTAATGAACAGTGATTTTCAGTGCAGCACAGCCCCAGGCTCTGACACTAAAGATGTCCCATTAGCAGACGAGACAACACTGATTACGACCCCAGCCAATCAATGAGCTCCATTAGAACCTGATGCTAGCATGTGCCGAATCATCAATCATCCCATTTATAGACCAATAACAACTTAAAATATGTTGTGTCATTGGAGCAAACCCCAAAACCAAAAGAAATACATATACGTATACAAATGTGAAAAAATATATAGTTCGGTGCAATGGACGAGTCAGGAGATAACGAATCAGGTTCAAGGTCAGTTCTTTAATTTGCAGTCTTTTCATACACACGACGGTAACCAACATTATAAATAAACAATGTTCATTAAATCTGGCACACTCCCAGAAGCTATGGCTGTTGTGCTTTAGGTCACTCTCCCTCCTGTCTGATGCTCTGGCATGTCTTTTAAGTCTCCCTCCACCATCACTATAATGAGAGACAGGTGTTAGAGATAAGTATGAGCCAGGTGACGAGCCTACCGCTCTCTCTCTCTCCTACAGACCGACACATGACTATGCCCCCCCTGCCACAATAGCATTAAAAAATGACGCTTATTAGGACCATTAAGATATTTTGCATAGTGAGTTAATTTTCATGATAATTCTCATCACTGCAATACATAAAAAAATGTGGATTATGGTAATGAGAATCTAAAGAGAATCATCATTGAGAATATTGAGAATAACCCACTGACTCAAGTTTAAAAGACAGTTTAGACCAAGAGAGGCTACGCAGACTGTAACTATTGCCCCAAAACGTCATGGTTACTAACGTAACCTCCATTCTCTGAAGGAGGGAACGAGATGTTGTGTCCATGTAGTGACACTAGGGGTTACTCCTGGGAGCCCCAGACATGTCTGATCTTTGAGAAAAGGCTAATGAAAATTGGCGCGGACATACGGGTATATAAGGAGCTGTAATACAACCACTCATTCAGGTTTCGCACTGAAGAGCCGAGACAAGGTCCCAACCATTTCAGCAGGGTAGTTCAGTGTTGTGGCAGGAGGGACACAACGTCTCGTTCCCTCAGTCAGGGAACGGAGGTTACGTTAGTAACCATAACTTTCCCCTTCTGTCACTCACTCGACGTTGTGTTGATGTAGTGACACTAAGGGTCCCTATTGAAAATGCCACAACTACTGAACTGTGTTACGTGGACTGGCGGTGTGAGATGGGCAGAGCTCTGTGTGACTTGTAGCCAGCGCACCAGGCCGTCAAGTAACTACCCCCAACGCACTCGAAGGCATCAAATGGTCCCTTGCACCTCGGGGACAAGTCGACTGCTCAAAAAATAAGGACCGGCTCACCCAGCCTCGGCCTCTTCTCATTTTTCTCCCCAAAAGGAACAAAATCATTCAGCTGGGGGCCATATAAAGTCCACGTCGGGGGGTTTCCCTCCAAAGAGGAGGAAGACCACACCCTGCCCGGAGAGGGGGGGCTTTAAAGTGGGAATACGTCACATGGTCTTACCGAGTCCAGTCGGAAGCACATCATGTGGAAGGGTCCCATGGTAGATCCTACCTGAAGGGGAAGGAGTTATTACAAACACAGTGACCGGGGAGAGAGAGGCCTCTGACCAAGGAAGACACGGTTTACCAACGGGGAAACCCTTTTGTGGAAAATACATCACATGGTGTTATCAACAGGATAACCGACACTGTGGAGCACCTATCCCAGTACAGGGCCTAATTGACACACGTAATGGGCCGGTGTCAAGTTTCTCAGAAAACGCACCAGCCACAGGGCTAAGGAGGATGGACATTCAGGGTCCACACTTTTGAACACGACTGAGAGAAGGAGTGCACGTCTTCACCTCAAGGGAGGGGAAAGGCGCTATACGCAAGCGGTACACCCGGCCAGCTGTCCCGAGACTTACCTGTTTGAACCTGACAACACACGGGACAAAACTGTGTAAAAATTTGAAAAAATATATGAAAATGTTCCTAGTTCGGTGCAATGGACGAGTCAGGAGATAACGAATCAGGTTCAAGGTCAGTAGTTGCATGTGTGAACAGAACGAATAACTAACATTAGGATGGAGCACAAAAACAAGCTAACACAGCAGAAAGAATTCAACATTTTTGGGTGTATGAGATGGCTAAATCACCCATATCATATCACACAAGTCATATGAGATGCGTACGAAATGTTGGAATTGTAAGAAATTGTACAAAATAGTGGAATTGAAAGAAATCATATTAGATGGAGAAATTATAAGAAATAGCGAAATCATAAGAAATCATAAGATGGCAAAATCCTGAGAGATAATGTAATCATAAGAAATCATACAAGATCGTGAAATCGTAAAAAAAAATCATAATAAGGTGAGGAGATTGTAAGATATAGTACGAGTTGGCAAAACTTTAAGTAATCGTACAAGATTGCAAAGTATTTCATGATGGCGAAATTGTTTGAAATCGTACAAAACAGCAAAATCATACAAAATTGTATGAGATGGCGAAATCTGCAAAATCGTAACAAAATAGTACGAGATGGCAAAAATGTCAATAAATCATACAGGATGGCTGTATGATAATGAAATTGTAAGAAAGAATGGCAAAATCATAAGAAATTGTATGGGATGGTGAAATTGCACAAGTTGGCTAAAAAAAAAAAGCATAATTTTAATCATTAAAATTAAGTGAACCGAGGAAAGAGAGTAAAGTGATTCTTCCTAAGTTCCTAATGCCTAACCCAAACCAAAAATAAGAAAATCACTTCCTAAAATTTTAGTTCACTGCAAATTTGCCACTAACTTGCCATAAAATTCACCACAGATAATTTTCACACGCAAATAAGCTTTGCAGAAAATTGTCAATTGCTGCCAAAGGTTTGATGGAGGCTCACCATGAACGGCGAAGAGCTGCAAACTTCTGGCAAACATTTGTGGCGACTCACGAGCTCATTTGCATGAGAAAATAACGAGCGGTAAATTTGCACAAGTTTGGGGCTAGTTTTGATTTTTTGTAAGGGTGGGGTTTGGAACATTCAAGGGAAGCGTATTGCAGGCTATTGGGATGCATCTGTCGGTTTAAGAATTGGTTTAAGAATGTGCATGTAAATGCAGTTCAGTGGCTTAATTTAAATTGTGCCGCACTGTATAAACGCACTAAGCACATGGTTAATTTGTTTTGTGGGTTGTTAGTGAATAGGACACAGGTTTTAGCACTGAAATACCACCCAAAAATCTAACATAAACAGGAAATAACGTGCACTTGCTTGTATGTGCAACGCAACACTCTTTGTTCATGGGAAAATTAACAAACCCTACCAGTAAATACAACACACTGCACATTATGTGTCATCACAAATTAAAGTTTCCAAATATAAATCACTGTCCTATTAACACTCAAGACATTGTGTGTCTTCACAATACATGAACTTTGCGCAATCACTTTGCAATATAAAATGTTTAATGTCTAATGTGAACTGTCTACCATTACTTTGAACATTGTTTTAAATAAAAAATTAATTATGTTATTATTTCATACATTTTTAAATCACTTAATCATCGATGATAATATCATGATATAAAATTGTGCATATATCTCCCACCCCTAATGCACTTTTTATGTTTGCATAATGCAGATTTTGCAATCTTTCCTTGTTTCACGACTTGCGAGAGTTGGCAATAGGCCTGTTGTGATTATTAAATAATCATCTGATCGCTGTTATTTCATCTAACCTTGTAATTTGAGATCCACGATTATTCTGCACTTCAAATTCCAATCACAATTTAGTGTCTAAATAAGGGAATTTTAAGTGAATATACAAATGCCATGAAAGTAAACAATTTTGTACAGAAATATTTTATAAGTTATGGACCAAGACAAAAGTTGACCAAAAAGAGAGTTATAATATAGAGTCAAATATTTTGATATCTAAAATATATTTTAAGTAATTCACAAGTTTATAAAGCTTTAAATGTAATCATATATCCCTATTTTATTATATGAAATTAAATATGAATAACACACATAATGTACACCTTGACAATTATCATGAATGCCATAAAACAGTCAATTAATCCTCATAATCGCAATTATTTGTTTCATGATTACTTATGAATTTCATAATGATTATTAATTTCATAATCGTGACAACCCAAGTTGGCAAGGTAGATTCATTTCAGTGAATCCATTTCAAATTTCAATTGATTCACAAAATCAGTAAACACAGTAAAAATAGATTCACATAAATATAGATATGCTGTTTATCTCTATGTATTGCTTTTACAAATGTGCATATAATTGAAAATGATTACATATTCTTAATCAAAGTTAAAAATAACTTTGATTATTTTAACTAGCGTTTGACTTCCATTAAACAGTTTGAATCTACCAGGCTACAATGGTGGTTTGGTTGGAATGGTTCATCTGATGAAAAAAAGAAAGAAAAAATAACATATTTCAGAGCAAATGCATCGTAAATATCAGTCAAAAGACTGAAAAATGGAGCGATCAGATTTTGAGCCCAAAACGTCACGATTACTGTTGTAACCGAACGAGACGTTGTGTCGAATGTAGTGACACAAGGGGTCCAATTTAAAAACGACATGCACTAGACCGTATTACGTGAACTGCGGACACGGGTGCAAGCAAGCTACTGCATGCTAGAAGCGGCTGTATCGGCATATAAAGACCTTTGGTTCCCAGCACCCCTAAGGGGGGAACAGGTGACATGACAATCATGGGAGCAAGACGGCCAGCTGCAGCATTTTCTCTCTCTATGTCTTAACACTATGAAATGCGTTGGGGAAGGCGATCTTTTCCGTTCCTATTCTTTCAGGGGGAAAAGACTCTGCAGGGACCCCATCCTGCCCAGACTGGGGGGAGATAACATGTGGCCAATACGCCATATTTGTTGTCAAGCCACACGTGGAAGTGGCGCGGTGGTGGGTCCTAGCTGGTGAGGGAGGAGCTCAACAAACACAGCGACTGGAGGCAGAGGGACTGCCCAAGGGAGACGAGGGTCCGCCGACAGGGGGACTGTACCACGGAAAATACATCACATGGAGTTGCCTGAAGAAGGAATTAGGCCTGTAGAGCCCTACCCCAGTAGAAAGCACTTGGGGCTTGTAGTGGGTCCGGGAAGTGAGAGCTTAGTGGCTAACCTGGGAGAGAGAGCGCACTAGATCACTTTGGTGAAGGGCACTAGATACAAGCATAACAACCGGTTTTACCGAGTTCTACCGGCTCAGACCTGACAAAACACGGGACAAGACCGACTTAACCCTGAGATGTAGAATCTCACAAAGGTATTGGGTGTTGCCCAGCCCACTGCTCTGCAGATGTCTGCTAGGGAGGTGCCGTTGGCCAGTGCCCACGAGGATGCCACACTTCTCATAGAGTGTGCTCGAACCCACAAGGGGCGGGTACGGCCTGGGTCTGGTAGGCCAGGGAGATAGCATCAACGACCCAATGATCTGTTTGGAGACAGCGTTCTCTTTCCGCCGTCCCCTGAAGCAGACAAAGAGCTGCTTAGAACATCTAAAGCTCTGCATTTGTTCCAAATAGATATGGAAAGCACGTACTGGACACAGCAACGAAAAGGCTGGGTCTGCCTCCTCCCGGGGCAGCATTCCAGGTTCATGACCTGGTCCTTGAAGGGGGTTGTAGGAACCTTGGGCACGCAGCCCGGTCGTGGTCTTAGGATCACGTGAGAATCTGCCGGACCGAACTCCAGGCAAGTGTCGCTGACAGAGAACGCTTGCAGGTCCCCAAACCTCTTGATGGAAGCTAGCGTTATCAGGAGGGCCATCTTCAAGGAGAGGGCCATGAGCTCAACTGAGTCAAGTGGCTTGAAGGGGGGGTCTCTGAAGGACCGAGAGGACCACTGAGAGATCCCAGGAGGGGAACAGGCTTGGCCGAGGAGGATTCAGCCTCCGGGCACCTCTAAGGAATCTAATAATCAAGTTGTGCTTACCTGTCCCTAGTCCTTACGAGGGGGAGCAAGACTCGCCATGCTCAGTTTCTGAGCCTTCCTCCTAGCAGAGTCGGGGCGGGACTGGGTGGCCCCTGACTGCGGCGACGAAAAAACTGTCCCAAAGGCTTCCTCGTGACTTTTCGCCTCCTGGAATCTGGAGGTAACTGTATTAATGGCGTCTCCAAAGAGACCAGAAGGCGAAACCGGGGCATCGAGTAAGAAAACTTATCCCAGTCCTTATCCCTGATGCCTGAAAGGTTAAGCCATAAATGCCTCTCCATGCTGACTAAAGCAGACATAGTCCGGCCAATAGCATGGGCTGTCTGCTTGGTCGCACGGAGAGATAGATCTGTGGCCCGACGAAGTTCAGAGAAGGCTTCTTCGTCAAGCTTTGCACCCGCACTCAGGTCTTTCAGTAGGTCAGCCTTTAACACAGCCATGGTGTGCAGCCCAGCACCAGCCTGACCTGCCGCTTGATAAGCCCTCCCTACTAGCACGGAGGTAGTCCTGCATGGCTTAGTGGGGAGAGCGGGTTTTTTTCAATGATGATGCCGAACCCGGTGAGAGATAACCCGCGAGTGTCTCTTCGACCGGCGGCATCATTGAATACCCTCATGCCTCAGCACCCACGATAGTCGAATATAACGACGTCGAGGGCACGTGAATCTCATCATGGAGGTCATCAAAGAAGGGAAGGGACTGATGAGGCGTTCCCTTCCCTTGGCCACCAGACAGAAATCTGTCCTCTAATTTGGAGGTTTTCTTGATCGCGTGGCCAGTCTAACTGAAGTCTGGCCACCGCACGAGTAACCACATCGAGTAATTCCTGAGAAGATTTCAGTCAGGGTTGGAGTGCTCAGATGTGGGTAACTGGAAGTCCACAGACCAAAGAGAATCACGGTCCCCCTCATGAACTGAAGAACGCGCTTCAAGATCACGGGAAGGACCAGCCGTATCTGGGGAGAGAGCGAGCGAAAGGGACGGACCTGTCTCTCGCTCCTCAACCAGATCCATACGAGAGTCCCACGAATGAAGTGTGGGTCCCGGCTCTCGGAAGTAAGCAAGGCGAGCGCGAAGCATTTTGACCGAAAATAGGTTGCAATGCGCGCACCCACCCTGCCCCAACACAAGAGCAGCATGCTCTTCACCCAAACAAACAAAGCAAAACTGATGTGTGTCCCTCTCAGCCATAGAGTGTAAACAGAGGAACACGCATCGTTTGCCTTGACTCTTCGTCATTTTTCTCTCCTATTTTTTTTTTGTTTTTCAGGGCAAAGAGAGAAGAAAAGAAAGTTCTGCGCACTTCCTAACAATTTCTAACTCCTATCAAAGGGAAGAAAGCTTTGACAGGCTTGTGAGACACACACACACACAGAATGGGCTCTAAAAAAAACGGATCTGACGACACGCTGGTGGTTATAGCCTGGCCACAGGTGCATCCAATGATCTCACCAGCCGAGGCTATAAATTCCGTTCAATGTTCATTGACGTGTTACACACATCTTCACAGCTGGTCACAATGTAGGTTTGTTCCCAAAGCGCTTTTCTCAGCGCAGCATCCTAGTGAAGCTTTTTGTAAAGGGAACTAAACATTTTCTGTTTACGACACAACACACCCGAGACGTTTGACGCAGGTGTAAATTGACGGGCTCTTAAACAAGCACTCATAATAAATCTCCCAACTGATTGACAAATTCACTTGTGAAATGGATTGCTGTGAACTGTATGCCAATTATTGACTTATGATCAATAATATGGTAGTAAACAATACATTTGTCACGAATTGCAGACAACGAAGGCAGACGAAGGTTGAGGATCCAAATGCAGCTTTCTTTATTATAAACAAAACAAAAAGGAAAACCCTCAATGGGGAAATAAACATGAACAGAGAACTAGGGCAGGGAACACAGACCAGGCTAACTAAATTAACAAATATTCAACGAAAGACAAGGACTGAACCAAGAACCGGGGTATAAATACATGAACAAGGGACAAAGGGGCCAATGAACAAACAGAACTCAAAACAAGATAACGAGAAGACAAACAGAAGCAAATGGCAAACTATTGAGGACAGGTGAAAACAATGACAGAAAACACGAACGCTAACAAGAAGCCTGTGGAGCTACAAAAGGGACAAAAGTGAAAACTATGGAATAACAAAAAGGACAAAAATGGAAAACAAAGGGGCAATGGTAAAACAAGACAAGGTCATACATAACAACGTTATATTCCAAAGCCGCTTTTTTGTATTGTCTTATCAATGATTAACTCTTCTGCTACAAGAATGTAATGCATTTTAATTATCTGAATATTTTATATATATATATATATATATATATATATATATATATATATATATATATATATATATATAAAATTGTTCAATATTTAAAGGTAACTATGTATAATTATATATTGATATAAATATGTATAATCTTTATATATTGAACTATTGTTATATGAGGGGCTTTCTCAGTAAATATTTGTAAATGCGATTAATCGCGATTAATTAATCGGGACACCATGTAATTAATTCGATTAAAAATTGTAATCGATTGACAGCCCTAATTGTAATATATTGTAGATGACTGTGAGAGTATACATTTTGTTTCTCTTATGTGTGTGTGTGAGCACAGAAATTTCAAAATAAGAGTCCCCAGTGTATTGCGGGCTTGTTCATAGTTAAAAGTTCTGTGTTATGCACCAACTTTTCTGGTTATTATTGGGATTTTGGTTGCACAATCATTTTATTAATTTTTTACTTTTGTTGCCTCAATGTCTGCATCCGTCACAATGAGCAAAGTGTTTTATTTTTTTATATTCAATGAATCGATTTTAAAAACTATCGGCTGATTAATTGGTTATCAGCTTTTTCCAAAAGCTCAGCCGATCTCTACTAGAAATCACTTAGAACATCAAAGCATAATGGCAATGTGTTTTGGAGAGATTTGTGAGTTTTTAGCTGGTGTAAACTAGTATAAGACCAGCTTAGGCTGTTTTTTTCTGCATTGGAGTACATAATCTTCTAGTAGATACAAAACCTTAAAGAAAGTTTAGAGCAATTTTAGAGTTTTTAGCTGGTATAAGTAAGCTAATTTAATACCATTTTACACCAGCTAAAACCAGCTTAATCTGGTTTAAGTTTATTATTATTATTTATTTTAATTTATTTTTTGCATTGGAGTACAGTTTATTCTTCTTTTCAATGCTAAAACTAACAGATTTAAACTATTAAAGTGATGTTAATTATTGTGTGTTAATAAACAGATGAACTAAATAAAACTGGTATGGATGGAAGAGTCACAGGAAGTGGCTGCATGGAGCTCTTTCCCGAACAGGAAATGCTTCTCATGGAAAGTGAAATACCTCTCCCACACACACACACACACACACACACACACACACACACACACAAAGTAAGTCAATGATGATAGCACATGTTAAAAATATTCATTAAGAACACATATAAAACAGAATGACCAGAATCACAAGGTTTTATTCATTATACACACCATCTGTATCTTATGGAATTACGTATTTAGTCAAGAACTATCAACGTTATTATAACAAGAGTAGTGAGCATCACTGCTATTCTTATTACTGATGAGACCCTAGTTTTAAGTGTTTTCATGGTAAATGAATGTCTCTGAAATAGACTGATGTCTTAGTTTTGACTGTACTGTAAATGATCAATGTTAAGTTCAGGACATTCACGCTCACTGCACTGATAATTAGTCGTCTGAGCTCTCAGCAATGCCCTGTGGTGTAAAGGGTAATTTTCCACTTGAGGAGGAGTGTGGTAGAGAAACCTGTGCTGTCCTAAAAGAGAGTGACATTGAAGGAGAGAGAGATGAAAGTAATTTCTTCCTAAAGGAAATATCTCTTTTGTCACTCCAGCTAGAATTAGCGATGTCTACATCGACTAGTCTTGAACGACTAATCGGCCTCAAGGAAACCCTGTATAATTAGGCTGTTTTCAGGCTAACCTGACCCCAATCAGAAAAAAACGCGGTCACATAACTGTACATTAACCATTCGAACGCATCAGAACGCAGCCTTAAACTTTTATGGATGTCTTTACACTTGAGTATTCTTTAAATATGTGTGTGCTTGTAACTTATTTTCCTGCAGAGAGGGCTTTTTCTAGTGCAGGATAATTGCCTCAGGTGAGTCAATACCCATCTTTCACTGGACCATGTTGAGATTAGGGCTGAAATGATTAGTTGACCTTATTGACAATGTCGGCAATAAAATAATGTCAGCAAAAATTACAAATAGTCGTTTGATCTCTTTTAGCGCAACATGGGATCATTTGAAATGCTAATGATGATGCAGGAGAGCAGCACTTCACATGCTTAATTGAGGAGAAGAAGAAAGATCAGCTCACAGTCCAGACGCACTCCAACATTTCCAAACAGATTAAGGTGAAGAAGATTGCAAAGTATGAGGGAATTCTAAAACAAACATGTCATATGTTGCTCCTCAAGTAAATGTTTCTTGTTTTAAGGATTTTTAGATCATTTTCAATGGAGCACAAGACAAAAACACTTGATAACAATAGGATTTTTTGCAGTCAATTTTTAAACATATTAAAAATTGATCTGCACCTTTTCTTTTTTTTTTTCCCGGTTGAGTGAACGCTGTGCGTGTGTGTCTGCCGCTGCTCACCGGGTATCTCTCCTTCTTTGCTATCGCTGGATTCCTTCTCTGTGTCATTCTCACCTGAAATCTAGTGGATTACCGCATCTCCTCCTCCTGGTGTCTGCCGAATTTTACTGCTCTGTCGCTGGAGTATTGTTGCTTTGCTGCTGTTGTATCAATCCGTGGATTAATGCTACAAACTTGCTCTTCCAGTTCTGTTTGCCACTGCCCGGCACGCCTGCTCTTCCCCTGCATGAGCTCTCTTCCTCGCTTCCCTCACATGATTGCTACAGTGGTGAGTGTGTTTCTACCTGCTTGCCTCGTTGTTGTCCCCAGTCTGTACAGTGGTTGGCGTACTAAACTGCACTTATTACATTGCGGACTGGGTTGTGTTGTGAGCCTGGTTGGCTAACTTGTAGCATTTGCGTGGTGTCGCTGTGTCGCTAGTGGTAACTTTACTGTTTGATGTCATGTTTCCCGTTGGCAGCTGGATTAAAGTCCTCACAGCTTGCCGTATACTGTGCTTGTGTGTTTTTTGTAACCTGGCAATGGACCCAGTTTACAACCCTGCTGCTCTCAAACTTTTTCGCTGTTACACCCCCCTCGACCAGACGCTGTATAAACTCTGCTGCTCGCTTGGAATTATTCGTCGTCCACGTTATGTTCATCGCTCCAAAAAACAATCGACTTTCATCTATGGGCATGATGCTCAAATCCCAACTGTTTACACGTCTGATCGCTGTCGACGATACCAGTCAAAGAACAGGGGAATTAACTTTGACAACCTTCGTCGTCCTAGGCTGCAGCCTCCTGTCTCGTCATCATGTCAGAACTTTAACATTGGCCACCTAAATGCGCTCAATCACAAACAAAACGGCTCTAATAAACGATATCATCGTGGATAAAAAATGTGACTTGTTTTGTCTCTCAGAGACCTGGCAACAACCCAGTGACTGCATTAATTTAAACATGCTGACCCCCCTGGCTACTGCTACTTATCCAAACCCAGATCTGTAGGGAGAGGGGGTGGGTTGGCTGTAGTGCACCGCTCAGATCTAACTGTCAAAGAACTTAGGCCATTTGAAGTGACATCTTTTGAATATATTGCTGTGAAGGTTGTTTCTACCCTACCCCTTCTACTATTGCTAATTTACCGCCCCCCTAAACCATCTGTAAATTTTCTGTCTGAATTGAATGAACTTCTCACTGTTATTTCATCTCTTTGTTCTGCTATGATTATGTTAGGGGATTTTAACATTCATGTGGATACTAATTGCTCTTACACCTCTGAGTTTAACTCTGTATTGAACTGTTTTAGTTTGACACAGCACGTTGACTTCCCTACTCACACTCATGGCCACATTTTGGATCTGCTTTGCTCTTCTGGTCTAAATGACATCTCTGTCTCTGGTTCCATCTCTGGTGTCTCCGACCATAAGCTCATTGAATGCCGTTTTCATATGAACACTCCTCCTCCCTCTTCAGAGAAAACAGCTATTACATGTCGTAACATCGGGTCAATAGACCACAGCATGTTTGCTGCCTCTATACAGGCCTCGCCACTGTTTGGCCTTGACGAGCTCTCGATCCATGGATGACATGGTTGATATGTACAATGGCACCCTGACCAGCCTGCTTGATAGCCTAGCCCCGGCTAGGACTAGGCTTGTACCAGCAAACCATACATGCCCCTGGTTCACCCCTGAGCTCAGGAAACTTAAGGCTGCTGGCCGCCGTCTTGAACGGCTATATAAGAAAACTGGCCTTACAATTCACTCCATGCTTTACACTGAACATACTCAGACATATAAGGATGCCCTCAATGCTGCCCGCTCAAACTATTACTCATCAGCTCATAACCTCCTCCATATCCAGGCCTAAAACCTTGTTCAGGACCTTGGACAAACTCCTCAAACCCCCTGTCACTGCCTGTCCTAAGACCCCTGAGCAGTGTCAGGCCTTCTTACACTTCTTTGATGACAAAATTAGCAACATTTATCACTGCTTCAACCCCAATGCTATCTCTCTCTCTTCTTCTTCTCCACCTTCTCTGGGCCCTCAGCTTTCCCATTTCACTGCTATAGACTCCCCCACTATCACTGACATTATAAATAAGTCCAACTCCTCATCGTGTCAGCTTGACCCTGCCCCCACCCTTCTACTTAAAGCTTGCATCACATCATTATCTGAACCCATTGCATTGATTGTAAACACCTGCCTCAACTCTGGTGTTGTGCCTGCTGCCCTCAAGAATGCTGCAGTCACACCCATTCTCAAAAAACCGGACTGCGACCCAACATCTTTATTAAACTACCGTCCTATCTCCAACATCACCTTCCTGGCCAAGGTATTAGAAAGAGTGGTGGCCTCACAACTACACACCTTTCTTAATCACTATGACCTGTATGAGCCTTTTCAATCTGGCTTCCGTTCATGTCACAGTACAGAGACTGCCCTTCTACGCATAGTTAACGATCTTCTCTTGTCCGCTGACTCTGGTTCACTTAACATTCTCATCCTCCTTGACCTTAGTGCTGCTTTCGATACTATCAACCACAATGTTCTAATCGCCCGTCTGTCTGCTATTGGTGTTTCTGGCACAGCCCTGAATTGGTTCCAGTCATACCTCTCCAACAGAACGCAGTTTGTAACACTTGGTTCACATCACTCTTCCAAGTCCCCTGTCACCCGTGGTGTTCCCCAGGGTTCTGTACTGGGGCCCCTCCTCTTTCTTGTTTACATCCTCCCTATTGGCCCGATTATACGCAGCCACGGTCTAAACTTCCACTGTTATGCAGATGATATCCAACTCTACTTTACCATTCCTTCTCCATCTGATCCACCACCATGTTCCCTCACTGACTGCCTCTCTGATTTAAAATTATGGATGCAAAACAACTTTCTCAAATTCAATACAGATAAAACCGAAATTCTGCTGATTGGCCCTAAAAGCATCCTCTCCAAATCTCACAGTCTCACTCTCAACATTGATGGTTCACCTATCCACCCTACTCCTGTTGTTAAAAACCTTGGCATTTTGCTTGACTCCACCCTTAGCTTTGATCCTCATATAAAATCACTCACTAAGACTGCCTTCTTTCACCTCCGTAACATTGCTCGCCTCCAACCCTTTCTCTCTGCTAGTGATGCACAGATTTTGGTAAACTCCTTCATTATGTCCCGTCTTGACTACTGCAACGACTTTTCCTTGGTCTCCTGTTAAATCACTTAAAAGGCTACAATATATTCAAAACTTCGGCAGCCAGGCTGCTCACCCGTACCAGACGATCAGCACACATCACACCCATTCTCCACCAACTCCACTGGTTACCAGTTCCGTTCCGGATCAAATACAAAGTACTACTAATCACCTTCAAAGCCCTCCACAACCTTGCTCCCCCCTACATCCGCGACCTCCTGACCCCGTACACTCTTTCACGCTCACTGAGATCCTCTGACCAAAATCTCTTGGCTATCCCTCGGTCCAGACTTTCAACCCTGGGTGGCAGGTCCTTCAGTGCATTGGCCCCCAAACTCTGGAACAGCATCCCACAACCTCTTTGTGACTGTGCTTCTCTTCCTTTCTTTAAAGCACATCTCAAAACCTTTCTGTTTAATGATCATTTCTCCACAACAAACTCATAGCATCATACAGATAACATGTCTTTGTTGAATTGTTTTGGTTTGTTTGCAGTTGTGTTTCATTGCCTTTCCACTATGTAAAGCGACCTTGGGTTTGTGAAAGGCGCTATATAAAATAAACTTATTATTATTATTATATTATATTAAGCAATAAAAATCCAAGTATTTTCATTGCAATTCAGTGAATGTCATTTAAAGGTATTTTTTAAAGTTGATTTTGTCCTCTATTATTACCTCCATTATTACAACCTTTTTAGTCAGGGCACAAGCTGAATAATCGGTAAAGAGCAAATGATTAATCGTTGAATAATCATTCTAATAATCGTTAGATTAATTGATTATCAAAATAATCCTTAGTTGCAGCCCTAGTTTTTTTATTTTTATTTAACCAGAAGAGCTCTCTGAGATTAAAAATCTCTTTCACAGGAGTGTCCTGGCCAAAATGTGCAGCAGTACAATCAGTTCCATTACAGATAAACATCACACAGACAGACTAAAAACACTTAAAAGCAATTGCATAATGTTAGATCAGCTTCTATTCGCCGGATAACTGATTTAAAACGTTCTAGAGTCAGCAGATTTTCTAATTTTAATTTAGATTGGAAAAGATTCCAATCAAACGGCGCTGCGTACATAAAAGACTTCTTACCTAACTCAGTTCGAGTAAAAGGAACAGAAAGAGTATAGAAGTTTTGCGAACAAAGAGAATAATTATTGATAATTTTCTGCTGCATAAAACAACAGAGATAGGAACGTTAATTTTGTTAATAAAACATTTATGCTTTTGAGTATAGCCTAGAAACGGACTATTTTAGACTAGGTATGCCATTTTATTTACCCTGCAGATCAACAAGGCTATTTTTAACGACAGACTAAAAAGATTATTTAGGAGCCATTAGCTCCTGAACTGAAACATTAAGGAGCCCAATGGCTGTTTTTAGTCATAAAATCACAGATTTGCTCAATTTAGACTGCTGTTCAGAAGCAAGATACAAGAAAAGGAAGACAACAGATAGTTAATCAGAGGTTTAATAAACAGTATGTATAGTTGAGAAGATAAGTTTGTATTCCCTTATGTCTCATAAATGTTCACACCTTTTTCATAATTTATACAAATATAAGAGATAAGATTTTTTCAGATCAGATATTTACATAAAGTATAGTATGCATATAGTAGTGTGTTGTCTTCTTGAGCATCAATGCATATTTGCAACTTGTGTACTAGTTGTGGTTAAGTCCCTCAATTGTCATAAGTGTCAAAAGTTTTATATATATAATAAAAATAAAAAATTATATTGCCTTAGTCTTTCTTTACTGTTACAGGATGGCCCCAACACAGAGACTACAAGAATGCAAATTGAATGAAATTCCAGATGCAGTTTATTGTGCAACTCCAATCCCAAACAATAATTACCAGGAGAAAATAAAAGTGGTACACAATATGGGACAAATAATTATAAAGAAGCCCGAAATATAAATTGGACTCTTATTTTGAAATGTATGCGCACTCAGTTGTGAGGTCACTGATGGCTGATTTGCTGAGAAAGTGAATCTGATTCAAACTGCTAACCTGAGCTCCTGAGTTCAAACCCTCAGTTCTTTTCAGTCATTTGGTCACGGCTCTCTCGCGCTGGGTTTGTTGTTGCGTGCAGTGCAGTGAGTTCGTCAGAAACAGAACGGGTGAAAAGCGGCTCGAGACACAATGATGATGCGCGCTCTAAAGATGTTTTCAATAACTCACAAGACGATATCTGACGAAAAAGCATACGAACGCACAAAACCAGACTAGATTTAAAATTATAGTTGCAATAAATAATTTTTGGTCGCATTAGTGACCATTTTAGTCGCAGTCTGGAGCCCTGTTTTAAGGATCCTCCAAGTCTCATACAGGGAAAACACCATCATGAGCATCACGCACTCTGTTTGCGCTCAGCATCCACCCTTGCTGTTTTCATCCACGGAATTTCAGCATGAGAAGTTATGTGCCACCGCGCCTTTTAATCTCAGTTCGAAGAAATGTTGCATTCTGCTGCACACCAAAGGTCAAGCTTGGTGAACTCTCACCTATAACATTTGAATGGCAAGAACACTTGTTCCCATAGATCAAATTGTCTTACGTGGCCTCCTAACCAGACACAAGAAACCTAAGTGTGTTAAACTGCCCTCTTTTAATCCCTTAAATGGCGTAAGCAAAATGACTTTCAAGTTTACAAGACGCTTCAGAACGCCGCTTTCTTCAAAAAACCTGGAATAAACCATTTTCTTAAGTGCATGTAAACGGGTATGTATAAGACGTCCCAAACAGAAATGTTTGCAGTGATGTGTTTGGATTGTCAACACTCACACATGAGCATGCACATGTATGTATTCCCTCATGCATACACATTGAACATCAAAAGGTGGAAGAAGTTAGACAGTCAGTTCAGTCTAACTTTATGCGCCACAATCTCTGCTGCTTCATGCATGCAAACGTCAAAGCTTAACACTCAACAAATGCACAAACACACACAGTTCTCATCGCCTCCTGAAAACCACTGTCCCTCCATGTATAAAAGCATCTGGTTGCTCATAACTTGCATACCATAAGTAACTTTACTCCTCCCAAAGGAAACCAGTGTGTATGGTCTGCAAGTGTCAAAGTGCATATATTTTATAAGAAGTGTCTCTATTCGTCAAAATGAAATCGCAATGAAATCACGCAAATTAAATCAAACGTTCTACATTGCATTCTGATATCGACACTCATCCTCAGCAAAAGAAGAGAGCACCATTTTCTCCCATCAGAGCTCATTTAACTCTTTGATTTTGGTAATGTAATGCTGCCGACTAAATAAAAAGCAGCACTTAACAGCTGTTGTATTTTTCATTGCAATCACTGACACAATTTAAGATGAATCCTGTTATCATTTTAAATGAGCCACATGGAGCAAAAATATATTTGTATTTCATTGTTTTGATAATCGATTAATCGTTGATTATTTCTTAGATTAATTGGTTAAAAAGCTGAATTTAATCATGTATTTTGTTAAAATGAATTTATATATAAAAAACATAATTAATTGTATGCTTACGTTATAAAATAGAGCCCAGCAACAGGTCAACATAGTGGAAAAATGTTTACATTTCAGGGAGTACAGAGGGAAAAATCGCATACTGTATACTTTAAACTATACCAATTTATACAAACTAATGTAAAATATCAACTGTCTCTAGCATCTGCATTGGGGGAATCCCAGAGTTTTATGTAAGAGGGAAACCCCACTACTTACTGGCATAATTAATTAATACTTAGTTTCCTTTATCTGTTTTTGAGAGCACCTGGGAGCACAAACAGTATAAATAAGAGTCCCCGGTGTATATCGGACTTGTTTATAATTAAAAGTCCCACATAATGTATCAAGTAATTCTGGTTATTATTTTATTTAAAAATGTTTTCTTTAATTTTCTCCCCAATTTGGAATGCTTAATTCCCAATGCGCACTAAGTCCTCATGGTGGCGTAGTGACTCACCTCAATCCGGGTGGTCTTATCTTATCTTATCACGTTGCTTGTTAAGCGTTACTGCAGAGACATAGCGCGTGTGGAGGCTTCACGCTATTCTCCACGGCATCCACACACAACTCAACACGCACCCCACTGAGAGCGAACCACAATATAGTGACCACAAGATGGTTAACCCAAACTGACTCTACCCACCCTAGCAACCCGGCCAATTGGTTGCTTAGGAAGCCTGACTGGAGTCACTCAGCACACCTTGGATTCGAACTTGAGACTCCAGTCAGCGTCTTTACAACCTGCCCAGGAACAGAAGATGAAAATTAGACATTGTCTAATTCTGACTCATTTACACAAGTGAGATGTTTGATTAATGTGTATTGTCCCTAACAAATAGAACCTAACGAAGAAAAGAAAGACAGCTGATCGTTGATCGTTTGAAAATAAATAAATAGTTAAAAATGAAATGAAAAATGAAATTGAATGAAGTTTTTTTCATTTCATTTTTAACTATTTATTTATTTTCAAAACGATCAACGATCAGCTGTCTTTCTTTTCTTCGGCTTTTATCTTATTTCTGAACAACCAACTAAAAGCAGGTATTTGGCTCCTAAATGTTTCATTTTATGAGCCGATAGCTCTGCATTTTTTTTGTTTGTCTCCCTGCACGTCACACATATCAGTCTGATCTATAATTAAAAGACATTAATTATTATCAGTTAGTTGTCGGAACACTAGTTATATCAGCATATTGCGCATGAACAGTAGATTGGATTTATTCCCAGTTTGCTGTGACACATTTATGTGACAAAGTGTAAATAAAGTGACTAGGTGTAAATACCCCCTTTGATTTGTACCACCTTTTAAGTTTTTCCACATAATTTGAGCAGATCTGTATGATTATACTTGAGACACAATGGAATGCAAGGTATAAATGCAATCCAGCTAAAGTATCTCTAGAGACACAATCCGGATATAAGTTAATGTAAAGGGGACCAGACTGACATCACACATCCAGGTAATTTTCAGAAACAAATGCTATTTAACTTTGTTTTTCAGATCCAGGGCAGAATATGCAAGGAAGAAAATGCATCAGAGACATGGTACACCACAAAGTATTTTCACTTTCTCACATCTCAAGAGCATACTGACATGCCAATACAAAACATCTGTGATACGCACAGTGAAACCAGATGACAGTACCCTCTACTCGCCCCAAAAATTCAACATTTACATTTTAAATCAACACCCAAGTTTTAACACAAAAGAAGACTCTTTAAAGAATCATCACACAACTGATTTTTGGGGGACCTGTCCCTCTAACCAGATTTACACCAACTGTTTTTGCCAATTAAAAGCATTAGTTTTCCAACAGGAAGTGAAACTTTCATTGCAAGACTCCCATAAGCCAGTCTGGCATTGATTAGAGAATTCACCACCATCCAGTGACTCCTGCTCTATAGTGGTCTGAGCTCAGCGAGGGCAAGAGAACTGCAAAACAACACAGCCGGGGATTCTGAAATTCATTAAAATGCCTCCTCCTGAGCCAACAGACACTAAAAATGACCTCAGAAAGAACGTGCTGTGAAAAAGACGTCAATTCGTCCAACAGCCAACTTCTGAAACTGATGGCTCAAATTGAAAGTCAATTCAGCCATCTGCTGATATTCCAGATCACACAGAATCCTCCACCTATCCCATCCTAATCACCTCCACACATTTACCAATGTTCTGAGGCAGGGGACATGGCCACCCACAGAATTTGATTGACCATCTAGGTGCACCCCAAAATACTAAACCATGAATGGTCATTTTCTAAGTCGGAGGCAGGACTACAATAAAACCAGGTAGAACCTCGTTAGTTTAAACTGAAGCAGGAAGCAGTGTCAAGAAAGGACAGTTAATTGAGGGGACTTAGGAAAACGTTTGGTTACGTATGTAACCTCCGTTCCCCGAGGGAGGGAACGACACGTTGTGTTGGAGAAGCGACACTAGGGGTCTCTCTTGAGCGCCGATATCCACCTCTGATCTATGAAAAAAGGCCAATGAGAGTTGGCAGCCAGTATTTGCATGTCCCGCCCCCGGACATACGGGTATTTAAGCGGCGCAAATACGGGAGTTCATTCAGGATTTTTCTGAGGAGCCGGAAATTGTCCGGCCACAACAGTGGCTCGGTTCAGCGACATGGCGGAGGAAAGACACAACGTGTCGTTCCCTCCCTCGGGGAACGGAGGTTACATACGTAACCAAACGTTCCCCTTCTGTCGCTCTCTCCAAGTTGTGTCGGAGAAGCGACACTAGGGGACCCATTCCAATCTTGCCATGTGCTGAACCGTGTACGTGGACTGCCGATACAGAGGCGGGCAGGGATTCATCCAGTGCCGCGCATCATCTGTACCTGGCTGCACGTACCCTTCCCACAATGCCCCATACGAACATCGGGATCCTTCTAGTTACCCTGAGAGGGGAACAAGGCGATGTTTGCCAACATGGGAACGGGCCAGCCTGGCTGGGCCTCTTTTCTCTCTATGTTTCTCGCATAGAGCAATCACGGCCGGGGCCCTTACACGCATATAGGGAAGGGGTCTTACCCCAGACCCTGCGGAGACCACACCTGCCCTTTTTCTTGGGGAGGAAAAGTGGTAGACACGTCACACGGCCGTCTTAGGACTCGTGTGGAAAGTATGGTGCGGTGGTAGATCCAGCCTCGAAGGGGGAGTTGCTACAGCACGGCGACCGGGGCAGCTGTAACTGCCTAAGGGAGACACGGGGTCCGCTTCGTAAGGGGACAGAACCGTGGAATTACACACAGGGGAGTCCGAGCAGGAGGCCTTACCTGTGGAGCACCTATACCAGTACAGGGTAGCCATCAGGGTACCCGCAGTGGCTTGGGTCGGCGAGTTCCTCCGCTGAACCGCTGGACCCGGAGGGCTGGGGAGGAAGCGACCAGGGTCCCGACTCGAGTGGGGCGCCCTGGGAAAAAAGGCGCACTACTTAACCTTGACCTCAGGAAAAGGGCGCAGGGCGCAAGCGATCCACCCGGCCGGTCAGTCTACGTGTTACCGAGTTCTACAGACTCGGACCTGAGAAAACACGAGACGCAACCGACTCAACGCGGAGGTTGTAAAATCTCGCGAAGGTGTTGGGTGTTGCCCAACCCGCGACTCTACAGATGTCTGCTAGGGAGGTGCCCTTGGCCAGTGCCCACGAGGACGCAACACCCCTTGTTGAGTGAGATCGGACCCGCAAGGGTAGGGGCACGGCCTGGGTGTGAAAAGCCAGTGTGATGGCGTCAACAACCCAGTGGGCGAGCCTCTGTTTGGAGACGGCATTCCCTTTCTGCCGTCCCCCAAAGCAGACAAAGAGCTGCTCAGAGCGTCTGGTGCTCTGTGTGCGGTCCAGGTAAATGCGCAAGGCGCGCACTGGACATAGCAACGAAAGGGCTGGGTCTGCCTCCTCCCGGGCAGCGCGCTTGCAGGTTCACTACCTGATCTCGGAATGGTGTGGTAGGAACCTTGGGCACATAGCCCGGTCGTGGCCTTAGGATCACAGACGTATCCGCCGGACCGAACTCCAGGCAAGTGTCGCTGACAGAGAACACTTGCAGGTCCCCGACCCTCTTGATAGAGGCGAGCGCGATCGGCAGGGCCGTCTTAAGAGAGAGGGCCCTGAGTCCAATTGATTCAAAGGGCTCGAAGGGGGGTCTCTGGAGTCCTGCCAAGACTACCGAGAGATCCCAGGAGGGAACTAGGCCTGGCCGGGAGGGATTCAACCTCCGGGCGCCTCTCAGGAACCTGAGGATCAGGTCGTGCTTACCCAAAGACTTGCCGTCTACAGGATCGTGGTGGGCGGCAATGGCGGCAACATACACCTTGAGGGTGGACGGGGACAGCCTCCTGTCCAGCCTCTCCTGTAGGAACAGGAGCACTGACTTGATCGCGCATCTCTGCGGGTCTTCGTTTCGGGAAGAACACCAATCTGCGAACGAGCGCCACTTTAGGGCGTAAAGGTTCCTGGTAGAGGGGGCTCTGGCTTGGTTGACTGTATTCACAACGGTCGCCGGTAAGCCGGCTAGCTCTTCCGCATCCCGTCCAGGGACCAGACGTGGAGGTTCCAGAGGTCTGGGCGCGGGTGCCAGAGCGTGCCCCGTCCCTGAGAGAGGAGGTCCTTTCTCAGGGGAATTTGCCAGGGAGGAGCTGTCGCGAGAAGTCTGAGTTCCGAGAACCAAGTCCGAGTGGGCCAGTAGGGGGCCACTAATGTGACTTGCTCCTCGTCCTCCCTGACCTTGCACAGCACCGGTGCAAGAAGGCTCACTGGGGAAAATGCGTATTTGCGCAGCCCCGAGGGCCAGCTATGTGCCAACGCGTCTGTCCCGAGGGGAGCCTCTGTTAGGGCGTACCAGAGCGGGCAGTGGGAGGTTTCCTGGGAGGCAAACAGGTCTACCTGGGCCTTGCCAAACCGTTCCCAAATCAGCTGGACCGACTGGGGGTGAAGCCTCCACTCCCCGCCGGGCAGGCGTTGTCGTGATAGCGCGTCCGCTACAACGTTGAGCTTGCCAGGGATGTGAGTGGCACGCAGCGACTTGAGTCGCTGCTGGCTCCATAGGAGGAGACGTACGCCGCCTTGGCGATTTATGTACGCCACCACCGTGGTGCTGTCCGTTCTCACAAGGATGTGTTTGTCCCGAACTAACGGGAGGAACTTCCTGAGAGCAAGAAGGACGGTCAGCAACTCCAGGCAGTTGATGTGCCAACACAGCGGGGCCCCTTTCCAACGGCCCGCTGCTGCGTGCCCGCTGCACACGGCACCCCACCCGGCCTGGGAGGCGTCGGTTGTGACCACAACGCGTCGGGACACCTGCTGCAGGGGCACTCCTGCCCGTAAAAAGCAGAGGTCTGTCCAGGGTCGGAGTGTTTTGAGGCAGGCGGGGGTGATCCTTACCCAATGCGTGCCATGGTGCCATGCTTGTCTAGGGACTCGAGTCTGGTGCCAGTGCTGGAGTGGTCTCATATGCATCAACCCCAGCGGCGCGACCACCGCGGAGGACGCCATATGCCCCAGGAGCCTCTGGAAAAGTTTTAGAGGGACCACTGTGCCTGGCTTGAAGGAAGCGAGGCAGTCCAGCACCGACTGAGCACGCTCGCTCGTGAGACGTTCTGTCATCGAGACTGAGTCTAACTCCAACCTGAGAAAAGAGATGCTCTGAACCGGAGTGAGCTTGCTCTTTTCCCAGTTGACCTGAAGCCCCAAGCGGCTGAGGTGCCGGAGCACCTGGTCTCTGTGTGTGCATAGTAACTCTCGAAAGTGTGCTAGGATGAGCCAGTCGTCGAGGTAGTTGAGAATGCGAATGCCGGCTACTCGTAGCGGGGCAAGGGCCGCCTCTGCGACCTTCGTGAAGACGCGAGGGGGACAGAGACAGGCCGAAGGGGAGGACTTTGTACTGAAACGCATGGCCGTCGAACGCGAACCGTAAGAAGGGTCGGTGTCGCGGCAGAATTGAGACGTGGAAGTACGCATCCTTCAGGTCTACCGCTGCGAACCAATCTAGATGAACACCAGCCAGAATATTTCTCTGCGTGAGCATTTTGAACGGGAGTTTTAACAAGGCCCGATTGAAAACTCGCAGGTCCAGGATTGGTCGTAAGCCGCCGCCTTTCTTGGGTACAATGAAGTAAGGGCTGTAGAAACCCTTCCTCATTTCGGCTGGAGGGACGGGCTCTACCGCGCCCTTGGCTAAGAGGGTTGCGATTTCCGTGCGCAGGGAACCGGCATGCTCGCCGTGTACTGCGGAAAAGCGGACGCCCCTGAAGGGGGGCGGGAGCCGGGCAAACTGAATTGCGTAACCGAGTCGAATGGTCCGGTGCAGCCAGCGTGACGCGTTGGGAAGCGAAAACCACGCTTCCCAGCTCTGCGCTAGGGGCACCAAAGGGACGAGTATTTTGGACGTACCCGGCGGGGCCTCGCAGCGGGGCGGAACAGGTAATGCAGCGCCGGGCGGCTTCGTTTCGGCCTGAGGTGCTGAGAATAGACTCAAAGCACTTACCTTGCTCCGCGCGCCCGGCAGGGTTCGTGACTGAGGAGGAGGTCTGATGTTGGCGTCCTCTGGACTCGTCTGAACCGGCCGGCCAGGGGACAGTCGTGGGCAGGCGGAAGGCGGGATCGCCGCGTCCGGTGTACCGGGACTGTCGTAATCTGAAAGCAGATTGCCGTGAGAACGGCATTTGCGGGCCAGGTAACCCAGAGGCAAAGGAAATAGCTCTTTTATTGAGAATGTGGGTACCACAGCCCCCGTCAGGGGGTGTGGCAAATGAAAAAACAAAGGATTCTCCTCCCGGCCCTCCACCGGGGGACGGAGCGGTCTTACCACCTCCGGAGCTAACGTCTTCGGCTCTGGGTCGACTGTCTCAGGAACGCTTGGGAGCCTTCCGGGTCCTAGAGGGGGTTCGTGAGACAGGGGGCGTACGCCGCCTGCGGGGTGCTCGACGCTGGGGCTGAGAGCTGGGCCCAGGTTGGGGCGGAGCAGGAGCTGGTTTCTTCGCCGCAGGGGGGCACCCTCGGCGAGCAGACGGGGCAGGGCCCGTAGCGACAGGTGTGCGGCGGGGCATGATGTGAGAGATGGCCTCCGTCTGCTTCTTCACCGCAGAGAACTGTTGGGCGAAGCCCTCGACGGTGTCGCCGAAAAGGCCAATCTGGGAGACAGGTGCGTCTAGGAAGCGGTTCTTGTCGGCCTCACGCATCTCGACCAGATTGAGCCAGAGATGGCGTTCCTGGACCACTAGGGTGGCCATCGCCTGTCCGAGTGCCTGCGCTGTGGCCTTCGTCGCTCTCAGGGCGAGGTCGGTCGCTGAGCGCAGTTCCTGCAGCACGGAGGCAGCGCGTCCAGCCGCACTGTAGGCCTTCGCGTTGAGCGAGGATGTTGTCCTACAGGGCTTGGATGGGAGTACGGGGCGGCCACGCCAGGAGGTAGGGCTACCAGGGCATAGATGGTACGCAACTGCCCTATCGACCTGGGGAATCGCCCCGTATCCGTGGCGCTCTCCGCCGTAGAGGGTGGTGAGAGTGGAGCGGGTGGCACCTAGACGAGCGGAGAGCGGGGCTCTTCACGTAGACGTCAGCTCGTCATGCACCTCCGGGAAAAACGGGACCGGGGGGATGCGTGGCCGCGAACGGCACGCTGCCCCCAGGAACCAGTCATCCAACCGTGAAGGCTGTGGGGAGGATGGAGGGTTCCAATCCAACCCCACGCTCACGGCGGCCGGAAAGCATGTCAGACATCTGAGCGTCGGCCTCAGCCTGGGCCTGCTGGCCCGAAGGCGGCAGTCCAGGGGAGTCCTTGGCATCAGACATCACACTCTCCGATGCAGTGGCGAGCTCATCTGCTTCGGGCTCGGGAGGATAGACAGCCGGGCCGTGAGGCGAGCCGCTATCGCCGCGAGCGTAGACGGGGACCAGCGAGCGTGTCGGGGAACGGGAGGTTCGCGAAACTGCACCCGCTGCCGCCCCCAAATCGCCCCAGCGCCAACCGCATCGTCCTCAATCCCGTGGGAAGAAGGAGCAATGCGGGGTGCAGCTGGGGTGGCTTGCTCTCTGTTGAAAGCAAGCTGCGACCGCAACGTGGTCATGGTCATGTTCTCGCAGTGAGAACATGAGCCATCCACAAACGCCACCTCAGTGTGATCGCGGCCCAAACACACGAGACAGCGCCTGTGGCCGTCTGAAGTGGAGAGCACTCTACCGCATCCAGGAACAACACAGGGGCGGAAGGGCATCTTGAAAAAGACGCGTCCTGAAAAGGACACTCAACGCCGCTGTGTTTTGCTCTTTTAGAGAAATTCACTCTTTTAAGGGAAATAACTCTTTTAATACACAGTATGTGTGTGTGTGTCGAAGCGCTCAGGGGCAACAATGCACGCCGTGCAAAGTAGGAGAAAGCCGCTGTTGTGCGCCATCAAATCCAACAGCATGCAGATCGTCAGAGGAAACAGGAACGTAATAGTGGTGTGTAACTCGCAGCAAACTGCAGACAGACCATCGGCTCAGAAGAAATTTTCTGAATGAACTCCCGTATTTGCGCAGCTTAAATACCCGTGTGTCCGGGGGTGGGACATGCAAATACTGGCTGCCAACTCTCATTGGCCTTTTTTCATAGATCAGAGGTGGATATCGGCGCTCAAGAGAGACCCCTAGTGTCGCAACGTGGAGAGAGCGACAGAAGGGGAACACTTCCTATAGTCATCCAAAATAAAATAAGGCTTGAATGCGAGACTGTAACACTGAAGTCCACTCGTGAAGCGGGCTTAATGAAATCAGGTGAGGGACCACTTCACTAAAAACAATGGTATGATTCACTGCAAAAACCATACAAGCACCATGGATCATCCATCCTTTTACCAGTGCTTGAAGTGAACAGGCCAGTACTCTCTTCTATCCCTTTTTTGCCCAGTCAAGACAAAAACTGTAGCTAATGCTGTAATCTTACTATGGCCAAGAACCATTCTTTCAGATATGAAATGTCTGACTGACATGTTAAACCATTCATTTATGATAACATGGACAGACAACAATATCGCAAATGTCAAAATATTGAGTTTTAGCTCACTTTATGCCAACCTTAAATGAGTGTGTGCCCCACATAGGTCACCTCAGTCAAGCCACGTTCACACCACCAGCGGCATCGCACAACAATATTCCATTTATTTTCAACGAGAGCAGAGCGACTTCCATTGACACGAGTCGTAGTGACCGTTGGCGACAGAGATCGCCGTGGTGAGCGACAAGACCGAGTTGAAATTTTTTTCACTTTATGCAAATGACGAGCAACAATCGAGAGCGACAAACCAATGACAGTGAAGACAGAGAAGCTCAGGTCATCCGTCTCCAGGCAGTGAATGTGATACTGGAGTCAAGTGTGATTTCACTCTACTATCATTTGTCTGTAACCACATACACTGATATAGCCTAATACAAATGATGCGTGGAAATTTGGCTCATGCAACTGAAATGCTTCTGTTGTGTTTGAAAACAACTGTTCAGTCGCAGGAGCAGGCTCTTCAGATCTTGTCATGAGACCGATGATCTTCTTCTCACACTAAGACCATCAAATTAAACATAGAAATGAGAAAATCCATCGAATTTTAGATAAAAATGCACATAGGATTTGAATTTTAGATGTGTACAAAGCACTGAAAATGACTTAGATGGAGGTCTGTAGCTGTTGCGTCTTGCTCTCTAATCTGTGTCTTTCAGCATAAGCACTGCGTTTTAAAGGTGTGAGGAAAAGAGTTCGATTTCGGAAAGCACGTCTTGGGACGAGTCCATGTTACTCCATGAATCGCACCCTAATTCTTTATATTACAATTAAGAAAATGTTACTTAATTCGAGAAATATTCCCTGAAAACAAGTCTTAATACAGTATCTTATGCTGTTTTGCATCTCAAGGGAATTTATAAGTTTAAGAGTGTTAGGATATTTTATGTTGAAAGATTATTTTTGAGTGGAGGCCTTTTAGTTTTTGCTATGGTTTCAAAATTGGTAACGAGAATCATAAAATGTCACCAGTATTTGTGACAAATTTTATAGCCGTGCCAACCATGTTTTAATTATTTAATAAAGAAGATGAGCTCTAAACTGTGTAGCAAAATTTCTGAGGGATTCTTGGGCAATGGAAACCAATGGCTTTACACAGCAAAAAGTGGCAACCTGCGATTGTTGCCTTAAAGAGATATTTCTACCTGATCTACATTTACATTTACATTTATGCATTTGGCAGACGCTTTTATACAAAGCGACTTACAGAGCACTTATTACACTTTACCTGGAGTTAAGTGCCTTTCTCAAGGACACAATGGTGGTGGCTGTGGGGCTCGAACCAGCGACCTTCTGATTAACAGTTATATGCTTTAGCCCACTACGCCACCACCACTAATGATCTACCATTAAGATTAGTTTTGGTGGTGTAACCTTATGTATTCAGGCTGATTTGGTGATATTACATAATTGAATAAAACCAGTTAAGTGAGATGTTACCGCTTGAAGCACATTTTTACGGTTAACTTTTTTTTCAGTGTTCACTGTAAAAAAAACAAAATAATTGTCAGGTCACCTAAAATACAGTATGTTCTTCATGTGGTAACGTCTAAATCAACTGTTTTTTCTTCTTTTTCCAAGTCAAAAACATTATTTAATTTGACTAAATTAATCTGACAAATTAGGTTACACCAATGAAAGTCATTTTTATGGGAAATATCAAGCAGAAAAAGATCCTTGAGGAAACAATTGCTGTATTAGGTTTCAATTATGTACAGTATTTCCATCGCATGGAACTCTGGGAAAGAACTCAAAGTGCAACATCATGCACCCCGTCAACATCAGCTGGCGTTTCATCAGAAATAATGACCCTACACTGACTCCCACACCAATTAAGATCCAATGAACAAGCATGAATAATTGACAGGCTATTGGCTGGATAAACTGATTGGAGCCACATGTTTAAGTACTGCAGGGTGATCTATGGGTTTGCACTCATTTGTCTGGACAAAGAGGATGGAACAGAGGAAGACATGACATATAAATCATTGTAAGTGGACTATCATAATTTATCCACATATGAAGTCCCTCAAAATGGACATCGCAAACTATTTCAATATGGATCACTGTGCTATACATACTGTATGTCTCTTTTCAATACATTGCAATATCATAATTGGATCCCAACTGAAACTGCTGCTAATGTGAAAGAGAGGCCCATCATGTATGCATGAAAGAGCAATACTGCACGATCAATTTGAATCTCTCTTGCGTGGTTCACTTTTGTTCCAGTACGGAGCCTTTGACCGACTTGGACAATTTATTTATTTTGCTTGGCATTTACAACGGCCATCGGCCATCCTGCTCTCTAGATATTGGTATCGGCCATTGAAAAATGAGTTATTATTAAAACAGTACATTAAATAAGTTCATTTCCCTGTGAACACCATTGTTTTACTGAACGCATTGTTAAAGACCCACCAAATGGTGACATTTTCCTGTAGTGCCGATATTCTAGAAGTAGTAACGTGTGATATTGGTAAATCACTTAAATGTCAAGTTTTGCCAACAGTGCATTCAATGCATTACTTTCCCTGTGAATACCATTGGTTTGTTGAACGCACAGTTAAAGACCCCCCTAATGGTGGCATTTATCTGTAGTGCCTATTTCATACAACCAAAAATCAATTAAGTAGAAAGTGTGAATATCGGCAAAACGAATTATCACATATATTTCAGAGTTTGCGCTTATTTAGATGACCAGCTTCTTCATTAATTAAACTGTGGGAAATTATATGAATACACACACATAAATAAATGAAAAAATACTGATGCAAAATTGGGAGAAAAGAAACTGTGATACATTGATACCTGATTGTATCAGACCTAACAGGGATCTGGTTATGAGTCACTTCCGTACCATTCAATGAAAAAGAACAAATAGAACTAGAAATAGAATAGAAAGAGTGAACAGCATTGGCATTTCAGTGAAAATCACATTTGCCCTTTCTTTGAGATGACTTGAGGGTGGACAGCTGCATCAGATCTTAAGCTCTGAACCATGAAAGTACAGGGACTTGAGGGACACCCTGATTCTCCATGCAGGAAGCAGACCTGCTCCTCTAACTGAAGCCAGTGAGACACATCTGGGCCGTGCTGATTAATCTCATCCCATGAGTCCCTGCTGCTCCCTCTGAAGCTGAATGTGTCCGAACAGTTTGGAGCAATTAGCATCCAGGTTTTAACTTGTTGACTTAAAGTTCCCTATAGAGCGCAACTTTTTCGTGAAGAAATTAACAACAATCCCATGAAGCATTGGGAATCATTTAATCAAATAAAAACATAAAAATTTCTCATTTAAAAGTTTTACATAAAGGGTTAGTTCACCCACAAATTAACATTATCGCATAATATACTATCTCTCAAGCCATCCTAGGTGTATATGACTTTCTTCTTTCAGCCAAACACAATCAGAGTTATATTAAAAAATATCCTGACTCTTCCAAGCTTTATAATGGGAGTGAATGGTACCTTAGATTTTGAAGCCCAAAAAAGCACATCCATCAATCAAAAAAGTAAACCATACGGCTTCAGGGGGTTAATAAAGGCCTTCTGAAGTGAAGCGATGTGTTTTTGTAAGAAAATATCCATATATATAACTTTATAAACTATAATCACTGGTTTAATCACCCTTAAAAACGTCTGATACATGTGCGCTCAGTAATTTTTCCCAATTAAAAAAGTTTTACTCCTAAAGAAATGTTTAGTAATTTTAAAATCATAAGCACTTCACATGAGATGAGGACTCTAGTCATATCAGTAACCTTATAAAAGCTGTTTTATTCTACATGGGGAAAGGACGCCCTCATGGTAGCTGCCATTTAAGAATCACACGACCAGCTAAATAATACTCTCTTAATCTCAGTAATTGTCTTGTTATTGGACACTTTCCCTCTTGGATTAAATGAATCATGGCTGATTGTGAATAGTGAATTTCTACAATGACATCTGTAACTGAAAACTATTGATTTTGATGATGCTGCTTCCACACCACTAGGTGTCACTGTATGTCCAAGATGACACAAACAAAAAGCTACAAAGTGCACCATTAAAATAAATATAATGCAGATTAGGGTTTGGGTCATTAGAAAAAAAATCAACGCGTGTAACGCTGGAACTCACTGAGCAAAGACAAAAGCCAATAATATATTGATTAGTCTTGTAAACATTTAGATGAAGAGTTTTCTTACAAACAAGGAGAGAACTTTAAAAGTCACAGTACAAAATCCTTAACGAAACCCAGTCTGATCTCATGAATATTATATGACAATAACAACACATTTGCAAAATGAAATTACGTGCGTCATTACAGGTTTCGCTGCAGTTTCCCAGTGAAATGTCCAGCTGGGGGCGCCAAAAGCAAGTTAAATGGTGTTGTAATCAAACAAGGTTTTAAGGGGAATATTAGATGGGTGTTTTAATGTGTAAAACATACCTCCCTAACATAAACCTTTAACCTAATCCTAAACAATAGTGTCCTAAAATCAAATGAGAGGTAGAAACTCAACAGACATCTTTACCCTTAACCAACGCCTAAACCCAACCGATAGTGTCCAAAAACAAAACGAGAAATTAAAAGCAAAGTTTCTAAAGCAAACACGTCATCTCGTGGTGCTTCTATGACACTTTCATCTCACGTGTCAGCTTGTGTGCTTGACTGTCTCTTGGCTTGGCTGTCTTCTGAGTCCATACTCCTTCACTATATTAGTTGAGGGTACCATGTAGAAGATGCAAAACTGTTTGGTACTACTACAAAGTAATACAGCATTTATTACAGCTAATTAGACTTCTGCAATGCTATACATCTGACTCACAGCTTTTAATTGTGAAGGACATTCTTAAAAGCCTGAATCAGCTTGTTGATGCAAACAAATGATGTTCACAGCCACCACAACAAGCTCAATCTGTATTGATTTGACTGTAATGAATACAAAAGAACTTTTGCGAACCCCAATTGCTCCTTAATGAGAAACCATCCACAACACTCATTATGAAACCAAAACAAGGTTTTTCATTAAATATATGCAAGGATCCACTTAAATAAAATGAATGCACTATAATGAGACACAATTATGCAGTAATAGCATGTAATAGAACACAATTGTTATTAAAATGAGTTGCTCATGCTTTCTTATGCAAAGATCAACTAAATTAAGCATCATGAAAATGTAGTGTTTTATAATGAGACCCAAAACACAAGCACTTAATAATGGTGTGTGTGTGTGTGTGTGTGTGTGTGTGTGTGCATAAAACATTATATGTCCATTTATGCACTCTGTTTTGTTGTGAACTGTCGCCACAAGTCCATGTTGTATGCACAGTAAATCATGAAAACAAACAAATGCATCAGTATTTGATACTGAGTCCTTTAGTGCACGTTTCTATGTGTTCCCATGCCTTCCTATATACACAGGCATGTATTGTGTTTTGACCTGCGTAAGCAAACATGCATACAAGTTAAGGAATGTTGCATGCACCGAAAAACAGACAAATAAAATAAATGCATGTGTGTTGATGAAATACTGATGCTTGTTTTCATACACACACACACATGAACAATTGCATTGGATTTGACGTACCTCGGAACACAGCTCGGAGATGAACGGTCTATTTCCCACGTTGCAAACAGATTCATGGGCACGGGCATGATTAGACCCGAACCCGCAGAACCCGAGCCCAAACCCGCAGCTCCGGCTATGGCTGGTCCTCCGGGCGCCGCTGGAGCGGGTACGGGAGCGGGCGCACCGATAATCGGGTTCATGAAGGCGGCCCGGACCCCTCCTCTCTCCACAGCCGCGGCCATCGCCGAACAGACAGTCAAGCTGGCCTGGGATGGTTCTGGACTCTGCTGTTCAGGCACACAGTCCGGACGGCTTTCTGTTCTAGCTCATCTCTCACAGACACAGATTTGTGATGGTCAGAGGCGGAGCGTCGCTCCAAACGACAATGTGGAGCAGATGCGTTCTACGGTACGGCCGAGAGTGGGCGCTAAATTGCAGGTCTCGTTTCCAGTTCAGTAGGCCACTCGCGAACGAGTCGTTGTTTTGAGTCGGTTCTTTAGAATGAGTTGGTCAAACCGATTCGCGACCCTTTTATGAAAAACTAGGCTATTGTTAGAATCAGTTCTTTAACTGCACTTTTACAGTATGTGTCAAGTTGCGTACTGATTTTATTTTTGTCAAACGAACATTAAATGTGGACTTGTAATTTTTTTGTTTTGTTTTGTTTTGTTTTGTTTTGTTTATGTCGTCTTGGACACCTAGCGGCCTGGATTCAGACGCAATACATTTCAGTTTCTGATGCTGTTGTAGAAATGTACTATTCACAGAGAGTCATGATTAATTTAGTCCAACAGTAAAAGTGCCCAATAACAGGACAGTAACTGAGATTAAGTAAGAAGTGTCCCGGTGGTCGTCATGTGATCCTAACGTGGCAGCCCAAATGAGGGGACCCTCTCCATGTAGAAGAAAACAGCTTTTATAACTGAAGTCTTCATCTAATTACATGTGGAAAAAATACTGAGTGCACCTTTAAATCTGTCCTCTTTGTATCACGTGACGCATCTTATACTGTGAAAATCCATCTTAAAAGAATGTGGTGTAACCATTGAGTTATATAGATCAGTGGGTGTAACCATCTGGAGGCCATAAAGTAAAATCTAATGAAGTAATTTGGATTAATATTTTATTATTATTATTATTTAATTATGTTGACCTCTTTAGACCCTCATGACTGTCTGTGAATAAAAAAATATTAGATATTTTGATGATTTTATGAAAAGGCACTGTTTGTTCACATCAAATGGAGTTACCTCAAGAACTTTTGGATATTTATGACTTAATATTCACAATATTTGTAAAATAAATAAATAAATTAAAAACCGTGAAAATATGTTTGAAAACAAAATGTCACACCACTTGACATTTTGACAATTAATCAATTAATTTCATGAAAGCAACATGGACACAAAGATTTGATTTCTACAAACTTCACGCATGTGTTTTAAGCTAGATTTTTAAAAGCTTTCTAATATTTATCTAATTAAAATACTTAATTTTCAAATTTTTATATATATTTTTATATATATATATATATATATATATATATATATATTTAAGGTAATGTGCAAAAGTTTTAGGCACTTGTGAAAAATGTTGCAGAGTGAGGATGTCTTCAAAATAATGAGATTAGTTAGTTTTCATTTATAAATTAACAGCATCCAAAGTCCAGTACATCTAAAAAAGCTAAATGAATATCTTTGCTTTTAAAACAGCCCCAATTCTTCTAGATACAACTGGACACAGTTTTTCTTGGTTGTTGGCAGATATGATGTTCAGGCTTCTTGGAGAATTCTCCACAGTTCTTAGATATATTCAGACTGTCTCAGCTGCTTCTGTCTCTTCATGTAATCTCAGACTGACATGATGTTCAATGGGGGCTTTGTGGGGGTCATGACATCTGTTGCAGGGCTTCCTGTTCTTCTATTCTAATCCTTTCTATTAGCAAAAGTAATGTTTGTGAATCTAACATTTATATTTCCTATTGACACACTAAAGCTGAAGATATAAATAACCATCTTAAGACAAATACTTCTGTGAAACATTGTATGTGCCTTTCACAGAGACTTTCACAGAGTAATGTATGTATATATATTATTTTTTCATGAACGCAACACATCACAAAAATGTAATTTCTACTTTTAAGCTACATTTTTAAAAAGATTACATTTTAAACTTGAAAAAAAGATTAAACTTTATTTGTCATTGACCAATAAACAAGGAGTAAAATCAACAGAAACAGTTTCTGTGTGTTTATTCAACTTCCGGTAATTTGTGCTAGGGGTTGACGAGAAAACATTTAATCGACGCAGACATTTTGAGCATAGTAGGATTCGTAAATTCTTTGAGGGGTCAGTGACATTGCTGTGATTAAAAATCTGAGAATTTTTTTCCTTTAAAAAAAAGTCCCTAAAATGTTGCTGTCAATCTAAAAAGTAAAGTACGTCTTCATCTCTCATCGTAGCATTACTGATCTACTGCGGACAATTTCATCCTGTGGCGCCATCTGGAGGCTGAATTAGGACATACACAGAATGAAACATTTTAAATAATTGTTTGAAAACTGATGATGTGAATGAAGAGCATTGACATTTTGTAGAATTTCAGTTTTAACAATCAAACTTGGCATGTTTACTTATTTAAATTGTATTTGGTGTTAAACCCTCAACAAATAAAATAAAAAAAATGTCCTTAACCTTCAACGTTTCTCATAAACTCACGTCGTCTCACTCTCAACCGCTTTAATTTTCAGCAAACCTAACATGTGTGCATGATAAATGGAATAATTTGTCCCTGAACAAAATCAAAAGTAACAGTCAGTATCTTCATGGACTGCACCAGATTTGCCAGTTCTTGCTGTGAGATGTTACTCCACTCTTCCACCAAGACATTTCTGGGGGGAATGGCCCTAGCCCTCACCTTCCGATCCAACAGGTCCCAGACATGCTCAATGGGATTGAGATCTGGGCTCTTCTCTGGCCGTAGCAGAACACTGACATTCCTGTCTTGCAGGATATCACGCACAGATCGAGCAGTATGACTGGTGGCTTTGTCATGCTGGAGGATCTTGTCAGGTAAAAGGACCTGCCTTACAACAGGCCTACAAACCCTCAGTCCAGCCTCTCTCAGACTATTGCAGACAGTCTGAACATTGATGGAGGGATTGTGCGTTCCTGGTGTAACTTGGGCAGTTGTTGTTGCTGTCCTGTACCTGTCCCGCAGGTGTGATAGGGATGTACCGATCCTGTGCAGGTGTTGTTATACGTGGTCTGCCACTGTGAGGACGATCAGCTGTCCTTTCTGTCTCCCTGTAGCATTGTCTTATGTCGAGTTTACACTACATGATTTTAGGCCAAATTTTCACTTGCCGAAAACAAAAGCCTGAAATCATAGGCAAATCAGAGCTCACTCCCGTGAACGACGATCGCAATGTATGAATTATCATAGACGTGATCTGAGTGCTGGGTAATAATAATAATGGGATAATAATAATAATAATAATGAGTGTTTAATGCTTATTTATTTAAAAATACTAGGTTTTTACAAAATTCCAAATAAATAAAATAATACATAAAGGTTAAATGCAACATGAATGCATTAATTAATCAAAATATAGTCCTCTGCAGATAAAAATAGATAAAATAATATTAATAATAAACAAATCTTTGAATATTCTGAACCAGGCAGAAAATGTTTTTGGATTACAAAAAATAATAGCAAATGGTTCTTTTCACAAAATACCAAATAAAATAAAACAAATATATATCTATAACAATTTAGTGGTCAGCAGCATAAAATAATTCACACAAAAGAAATCTAAATTAACAAGGGCTCAAGGCAAAAATGCCACTGCCCGAGAGTGTCAAAATTGTCCTTGAAATGTAAAATGCAAGAATTTCTCAATTTCTAAATTGTATTTCTTAAAATTCTATTCTAAACTCAGAATATCATATAAAATAATGTAATGTTCATTTAAATTCATAGGCAACATTGATATTTAAGTCACTATTAGAATTGATATTATAATATTTAAGTGCCTATTGGGATTTAAAGTGTAATACATGTAATTCCGCGTTTAACCTGTAGGAGTCTGCCTAAGTCTGTGCTTACGATGCTCTTTGCGCAGTACGATTACTCCACAGCACTCGTTAATCTACGAGCATTTCAAGTACTACTTAAATTACGATGGCTTTGGGAAGCGGGCTGCAAAACGAATATAAATCGTAAAGATGGAAGAAAGGATTAGGGTGGAGGGCAGAGTTAGGGCACCTTCTGCCTGCCAGGAACAAACAGAGGCACCTTTTCACAAGGGGCACAATCTATTTAGCTTCAATGAACACGTGTCAGACTGCCCCTGCTTACAGAGACTCATTGAAACATGAAGGTGAAAATCCCTTAATATGGTCTAGGGGCATGATATTTTTTATATTATTAATTGCACTGAATTAACGCATTAAATTGACAGCCTTAAATTATACTATAAATATGCTAAAAATGCATAGGAATTTATTAAATCAATAATATACAACTTTAAGGTACTTAAAATAAGAGACTTCAGACAGCTTTTATATATGGTCATTTTATTTAATTAGATAGGCAACTTATTACCAGTCAACTGCTTAGATTTTGATTCATAT
Source organism: Xyrauchen texanus (assembly GCF_025860055.1). Taxonomy (NCBI): domain Eukaryota; kingdom Metazoa; phylum Chordata; class Actinopteri; order Cypriniformes; family Catostomidae; genus Xyrauchen; species Xyrauchen texanus. The sequence goes on along the minus strand of NC_068323.1, from coordinate 24,015,924 downwards.
CTTCCAAAAACATCACTTTGAATGCTTGCTTGAACTAAACTGAAAAAATTATATATATATATATATATATATATATATATATATATATATATATATATATATATGAATATGGTTTGTGTTTGACCAATCTAAATTAAGCAATTTTATTGCGTACAAGACGTGTGACGTCCTATGAAATGAAATCATGAAATTTGATGCACAATACAATGACTTATCTGCAAACACATTTTCAGTATACAGTATAACTAGTTTGCATTAAAACAATTTGTATTAAAATACATAATGCATCTAAGGCAGACAGATATACAGTTTAGTCAAGTCTCGGAAATCATCTAAATTATACATTTAATAAAAAATAATCTGAAGTGATTAAAACAACTATGTTTATATAACTTTGTGACAATTAAGACTTTAAAAGCATCTCTAGGACATTGTGAAGACATTATTGAAAAAAAAAGCAACTCCTGAGTTTATTAAAGCAAACGCAACATGATCTTCCTTTCACGGGGTCTGCCCAGTCTTTGGTGTTATGGCGGATACATTATTTGATATGTGCGAAATCAGCACCATACTTAGAATCGCAAGGAAAGCAGCTGTGTGAGAGATTGATTAAAAGAGAGAAGGAGTGATGCATCTACACTTCTCCGCTTAGAGGTGGTACGCTGGCGAGGGCAGCCACAAGTCTCTCGTACACTTGGATGCCCTTCAGGAACACCTGCTCGTTCAGGTACTCATTGTGATCATGAAGCAGGATGGGGGTGCAGTTTATAGGAGAGAAACCAATGGCAGGAAGACCCACCTACAACAACAGAGATATACACACGTCACATCACATTCACCAGAAAGGCATGTTAATTAATAGGAGCTCATCTATGGAGAAATATAACAAACAAAATAACTAATTAATACATTTACTAAATAATTAATAAAAATACAATGAAATGTGAGCATAAATGGATTTAAATGAAAATGACATAAAATGCAATATGAAAAATGTCTTGAAATGTAATATATACAATTTTCTCAGCTGTATGTTGATATAATTAATCATGAAATGTTGCAATCAATAAATAAAAATACAATGAAATGAGATGAACTGTACTCAAACAGGCTAAATTAATCAATTATAAATTGAAGGCTGCACAGTTGTACGGGGTCTTCGTTGCCATCTAATGCGCTTCATAATGTGCCACACATTCTCAATTGGAGATGGTCAGGACTGCAGGCAGGCCAATCTAGCACCTGCACTCTCTGCTTACACAGACATGCACTTGTAATCCGGGCAGTATTTGGTTTGAATTTGTCTTGATAGAAAATGCAGGGCTGTCCCTGGAAAAGATGGTGCTGGATGGCAGTATATGTTGCTCCAAAATTTTTATATATCTGTCTGGATTAATGGTGCCCTCACAGATATGTGAGTCACCCATGACATGGGCACTGACACACCCCTGACCCATACAGACACTGGCTTTTGGACCTGATGCTGATAAAAGCTTGTATGGTCCTTTTCCATTCCATTTGAAATATGTCCACTGTTCTATTTTCCATCTCAGTTGAGAATGAGTCCAGAGAACTTCTGGACAGTGTTGATGTATGGCTTTTCCTTTACATAGTAAACTTAACTGCATTATCTGTGGAATGCAGCGGTGAATGGTGTTGACTGACAAAGGTTTGCCAAAGTATTCCCAAGCCCATGTGATGATGTACATGACAGCCACATTATGGTTAAGATAGTGATGTCTGAGAGGTCGGAGATCATGCTAATTCGGAACTAGTTTTCCAACAGGACAACACCAAACCACATACTGCCCGGATTACAAGTTCATGGCTGTGTAAGCAGAGAGTGTGGGTACTAGATTGGCCTGCCTGCAGTCCTGCTCTGTCTCCAATTGAGAATGTGTGGCACATCACCAATCACCAATCACCAAAATCACCATTTCCTCTATAAATATATGGGCAACTTAACTTTTGGGATTCAATATTAAATATGTGTAGAATTTCTGTTATGTATGATTCAAAATTGGAGACTAATCGTATACACACTGCAAAAAATTATATTTTTGTCTTGTTTTCCTGTAAAATTATCAAAACATTCTTAAAACGTGATTTATTTATTGTCAAGCAATATGGGATAAGATAATATGACCTGTTTTAAGACAAATCTGACAAAATATTTGAACTTTAGACTTAAAAGCAAAATAAACTTGTTTTCCCTTTGAATTAAGTTTATTTTAATGTTTATAAAGTTTATTAAGAATGTTTACATTATTTTACAGGAAAACAAGACAAAAATACTTGTCTTGAAAATTATTTTTTGCAGTGTATATATACACTGGCGGCCAAAAGTTTGAAATAATTTACAGATTTTGCTCTTATAGAAAGAAATTGGTACTTTTATTTACCAAAGTGTCATTCAACTGATCACAATGTATAGTCAGGACATTAATAATGTTAAAAATTACTATTACAATTTGAAAAAATAAAGAAATGTTCAGAACTTCTTAAACTACTGTCAGCAATGACATCTTTGCAGATTGTTGGCATTCAATTGGTCAGTTTGTTCAGATAATCAGGTGACATTTCACCCCTTCACTTCCTGTAGCACTTGCCATAGATGTGTCTGTCTTGTCGGGCACTTCTCACACACCTTACAGTCTAGCTGACCCCACAAAAGCTCAATGGCAAACCTTTTCGTCTTGGGTTTCTGTTACAAAAGTGTCTTTTTCTTTGCAATTCTTCCCATAAGGCCTCCTGAGTGTTCTCTTTACTGTTGTACATGAAACTGGTGTTGAGCGGGTAGAATTCAATGAAGCTGTCAGCTGAGGACATGTGAGGTGTCTATTTCTCAAACTAGAGACTCTGATGTACTTATCCTCTTGTTTAGTTGTACATCTGGTCTTCCACATCTCTTTCTGTTCTTGTTAGAGACAGTTGTCCTTTGTCTTTGAAGACTGTAGTGTACACCATTGTATGACATCTTCAGTTTTTTTTTTTTTTTGGCAATTTCAAGCATTGTATAGCCTTCATTCCTCAAAACAATGATTGATTGATGAGTTTCTAGAGAAAGTTGTTTCTTTTTTTGCAATTTTTGACCTAATAGTGACCTTAAGACATGCCAGTCTATTGCATACTCTGGCAACTCAAAAACAAACACAAAGACAAAGTTAAGCTTCATTTAATGAGCCAAATATCTTTCAACTGTGTTTGATATAATGACAAGTGATTTTCTAGTATCAAATGATCTGTTTAGCATGATTACTCAAGGATAAGGCGTTGGAGTGATGCTGCTGTCTAGATTTGATCAAAAATGACTTTTTCCAAATAGTGATGGTGCTGTTTTTTACATCAGTAATGTCCTGACTGTACTTTGTGAGCAGTTGAATGCCACTTTATTTCACCAAAGTAATATTTTCCATCCGAAACAGCAAACAACTTTACATTATTCCAAACATTTGGCCACCAGTGTATACATATTTATCTGTGGCTGCACATATACATGTTTTTACATTATCTATATACATAATGTATATACACACACACACACACAGTCAAACACGCATGTAAAAATGCATACATAGAAAAGAATACGACACTGCACAACATTCATATATTTGAAGTATTTTCAGTTTCAGTAGATTCTCTTTTAAATGTTGAGCTAGGCTGTTTGCTCTTTCATACAGAAGTGAAATTCACTCACTTCCCTGATGAAGCGACTGTCGGTTGCGGCAGGGAAGATTTCCTTGTTCAGAGTCATATCCCTGTTACACAGACAAAGTCACATATCTGCTCAAGAACAACTGAAAATATGGGCTCACAAAATCCCAGAAACATGTATTGCTGTACATTTCCTTACATGGCTTTGCAGGTAGAGCTGAAGGCGTGCCACCAGGGGTCGCTCTCATCTGTGGATGTCAAATTCTGATCCATGTGTTTCTTAGGAGCAGCAAAAAACCACAAATTTGAAATCAAGCCATGTGTTTCATTATGTTGGTTTGTCAAACTTGGGACAGATGTTATGGATTTTATATCTGTATTCATCTGTGCCCATTTAGAATTGTTACGTGTATAATACTTTGGGTAATGTTAGAGGTAAAGCAACTAATTTAGCCTCATGGCACATACATAAAAAACAGACAAATGGACAAGACAGTAAGAACAATACTTTATGTTGTTTGTAGATGTCAATTGAAACTAACCTGTGCAAACTGATACGTCACATCATCACCAGCTTCTTTACACCAAGCTTTTATCTGCTCTTCAAACTCCTACAGAATGACATATTACACAAATCTCTTACAATTCCAGCATCGGTGCATCCACAAGGTTGTTTTACGTCAAAGTTTGGTTCTCTTGGTTGTTGTGAAAACTAACTTCCAAACTCAGGCAGATATTTTACTAGACTCCCAGTATGATTCACTGTCTACCCTTGCTGAAGTGATAGTTGGGGTCGCATTTCCAATTTAATATTTCATTCTGACCTGGCACCGACGTGAATCGTGAATGCGGCAGGAAATAAAAGAGCCAGTCCTCAGAGTGTGAGAGAGAGAGAGAGAGCCCAGCTGACAAGCTGTTTGTGTGTGTTGGCCGATGCTGAAGATTTAAGTTATATGAAGCTATATCGTTGAGCATTGAAACTAACTAACTTATTTTGTCAATAAATGTGACATGCCTGATTTGGAATCGCCATCTCCTGCTTCCTCATTCATTTGAACTTGTTACACTGGTGCAGAATCCCAGGAAGGAGGAAGAATGCACTGTCCACTAGGAAGCGGAGGAACCGCTGCCGTCAGCCATATATATAATATATATGAAATATAATAATTCAGATAATTAAAATACATTATTGTGGCAGACTAGTAAAGTATTGATTCAAGAATAAGTGTTGATTGTTACAAGAAGCTCGAACAGTTTGTTGCCTGTATAGCTGCACTTACTGCCCCCTGCAGACTGGGACCCACAAAACATGAAGGCGGTGTGTTAAGCTTAAACTGCTCCGATGGTAGGAATATTCCTTATTACGGTCCAGGGGGCATGATTAATTGCAATGATTTCTTTAACACATAATTTTTTATATAAATAATCCCACTGAATTAACAAGTTAAATCGACAGCCCTAGAAATACAGCTGCTCATGTAAGGGGCCGTTCACACAGGATGCGTTACTTCTTTAAAACTGCAAGACAGAGCCTAATGAGAGTCACATTTTTATAAGTTTAACTTCTTACTCGACGTGGTGTCTAAAAAATGTGGCACTTAATGGCACAAAATGCTGAAAAAACAGTGTGGATTTATGACAGTCAAAAACATCCATCTAAGGTATGTTTACAAGGAAATATCAATGAAAAACACTGCTCAGTAGGATGCGTGACATTTCCCTCGTGAACCACCCTTTAAATCCAGATACACACCTGTAGGTTGACAGTGGGCGGGATTCTCAAATCAAAGCTCACATCCATTTCTGCTGGAATGACATTGTAAGCCACACCTCCTTTCACCATTGTCATGTTAACAGTGGTGACATCACCAAGTGTAAAACATTCACTGGTGTTCATCCTGAAAAAAAAAAAAAAACACAGATGGGTGTCTGTTTTCTGTTGAACAGCATTCCTTCAAGCATCTGTTTAAAAGTGAACTTCTGAATAAAGCAGGACTCACCGAAGTTTTTCTTTCTCTCTGAACTCCAGGAATGAGTTTATAACTCGTCGCTGTGAACGCAACACAGACACATCACAAACAGAAGAACTGGGTACTTGACAATGAACATGAATTATGTTTTGCTTTCAACAAGACTTTATTTATTTTATGTTTTTAGATGCTGTAAGTGGTCAACAGTTTTTCAACACTAATCAATTTCATTATTAATCAGCTTTTTTGTTATCACTAGTTCTTTTAAATAGTTCTACTGTGTGTCAAATACATTTATAAAAGCAGAAATGTGTCATGTTGTCTCTCAAGTAATATGAACACATAAAAACTAGTTTGTGACACTTTTCTCTTCATTTTAAAAATCTGTCAAGAAAATGTTTCTTCAATGTGAGTCCCACTTTCGATCCATGACAGAAAATCCAGCCATCATGGACTCAAGGTATAGATCCCGTCCGCTCCACAATTGCCCAGCAGGGAGAACTACTGGAACGACATTCTGAGCTACTTGCGGGTTTACATGAGGCTTGTAGAACCATTGTTTCCCAGCTCTCCACCTTCGTCTCTCCTCTCCCACTTCAATACCCAGCATCACTCCTACTACCAGCATAGCAGCTGAATCCCTCCTGGCACCTGTCAAAGAACATTGCCTCAATACTCCTGCACCATTTTCAGGAGAACCAGAGGGGTGTTGTGCTTTCATTTCCCAATGATCCCTGGTGTTTTCCCTTCAATCTTCCTTGTTTCCTTCGGAGGAAATCTTCATCTTGTCATCTTGCACCTGGCGGGGCAGGCATGGGACTGGGGAACGGCTGCCTGGGAGAACCATCTGCCTTGCTGTGAATCGTTCAAGAAGTTCTCTTCAGAGTTGACCAAGGTATTTGATCATGATGCTCATGGGAAGGAGGCGGCTCGGCATCCGACCGAACTTCAGCAGGGTGGTGGGCCGTGTCAGAGTACTCCAAATTACGGACACTGGCAGCCTCCAGTGGATGGAACGAGAAGGCTCAGTGGGATATTTTCTTCGGAGGTCTGTCTGAGGCTGTGAAGAATGCAATCTTCTTCAATCTAGAGCTGCCCGACAACCTCAGTGATCTCATCAGCTTGGCCATAAGAGTGGACAACCGTCTGACACACCGCCGAGATCTTCGCTCCTCTTCCCTACATCCTGTCCATGATCCCTCACCTTAACTTTCTGCAGGTATGGAGTCAGAGCCCATTCAGCTTAGACACACCCCAATACCACAGCGAGAGAGGGAGTGGCGACACTGCCTCAGGTTGTGTGCTTACTGTGGAAAAGTGAGCACCACCAAGTCTAGCTCATCTCCTATGCTCCACACCTCTCTGCCTGCCATCATCATATGAGGCCAGACTTCCTGATCGGTGACAGCGCTCATTGATTTAGGGGTGGACGGTAACCTGTTGGATGTGCAGCTTCCTGACCGGTGGGGAATTACTGTGGTTCCTGTTGAGCCACCCATCAGCATCTGCTCGATCAGCGGTTCCTCTCTGGGGCAGATTACTCAAGCCATGGTCCTGGTAAATTTGAGGATTTTAGGCAACCACGAGGAGGAGATTGTGTTTTATCTGCTACAGATTGCTTCTAATCCTATCGTTTTGGGTCATCCGTTGCTGATAAAGCAAAATCCACACATTAACTGGGCTGGTAATGTTGTTACGGGGGTCTTTTTGTTCTCATTGCTTGTATTCCGCACTGTCTCCTGTCTCTCCCTCTGCCTTTGTGTTTCAGGGGGAGGAGGTAGATCTGTCAGGGTCCCGACAGTGTATCATGATATTAGGGCGGGCCACTTCCCAGCCTCCGCACCGCCCATACGACTGCACTATTAATCTCCTCCCTGGCGCTTCTCTTCGCGGAAGACTCTATTCTCTTTCCGTACCTGAGCGAGAGTCTATGGAGAGATACATCAATGAGTCGCTGGCAAGCGGCCTCATCCGCCCGTCCTCGTCCCTGTCTGGGGCGGAATTATTCTTTGTGAGCAAGAAATATGGGTCTTTGCGACCCTGCATCAATTATCGGGGGCTGAATGACATCATCATTCAGAACAGGTTGCCTCTGATGTCTTCAGCCTTCCGAGTTGTTCGAGGGGTGAACGAGTTCACAAATTTGGATCTTTGCAATGCTTACCATTTTGTGAGGATCAGGATAGGGTATCCTCTACTTATCAGCAGACAGCATTCAATACACCCACTGGGTTTTGTGAGTATTTGGTGATGCCTTTTGGACTTACCAATGCGCCTGCCTTCTTCTAGGCACTGTAGAACTGTAGGGATCCCGGGCCATTCGGCTGCACCCAACTGATGTGTGTGTGTGTGTGTGTTCCGCTGACGCTCGGCATTTCGCCATGTGAGTTTGTTTTGTGTGTGAGTTTGACAGTTGTCACATGATGATGCACATGTATTGCCTCTTCCTTGTGTTACCTTATGGGAGTTTTTTATTTTTGTTCTTCAATAAACTGTATTACTTACATCTGAGTCCTGCTTCCGATCCATGACATTTCTATTTTATATAAATACTTTCAACAACTAAAATTTAAAAAATTCATGTTGGACTAATGAGAATATCATAACGACCATCTTTTTTGTGTTGCGATAATAAGAATTGAGTGGTAAAATCTTGTGTAACTGTCATTTAAAATAACAAAAACTTAAATAAATAAAAAATGTATTACTTTTCTATTTACAAAATATAATTTCGTATTTGTTAATAAGACCAAGAGCCTAATGTATAAAAGTTAGCATATATTTCATACTAAAAGTGTGTGTACTCCAGTCCAAATTGTATATCTACAATATTTTCTATCCACATTTGACCAGAAATTGCTAAAATATTAAAATAGATAGCTTCAGGTTTATAGACAAAATCTGCATTCTTTGCTGTCCAGCCAAATTATGAAATATTAGAGAAAAAACGAGCAGCCTTTTTCTTTTAGAACAGTAAAATGACACATCATTTCAACTCCCCAACTACAGATTACAGTATGTTTAATCTAGTTTTTATTGTGAACACACTCACTAGTTTCTCTGCTGCGGTGTTCTCCACAAATCTTGAGCCATGACCTGGATTTCCTGGACAGCGAACTGTGATCCCTACAGGACAAAACAGTAGTACACTTTCATTGTACGTAATAAATTAAAAAGGCAATGTAAGTGAAGGGTGACTGAGGCTGTACTTCTGCCTAAAATTTCCTTGAGAGTTCCATGGAAAGAAGTTTCAGTATATCGGTTTGGAAAAACACGAGGGTGAGTAAAAATGTGCTCATCATTTACTCATTCTTATGCCGTCTCAAACTATTATGACTTTCATTCCTCTGCAGAACACAAGGGAAGATTTTGGATAGATGTGGATACATCCATACAATGCAAGTCAAAAGGTTCCACACTTCCAAGCTCCAAAAAGGACATAAAGGCAGCATGAAGGTATATATGACTTGAATGGTTTAATTCACGTCTTCTGAAGCGATTCAGTTGTTTTGGGTAAAAACAGAACAAAAAGTAACTTCTTTTTCACTATAAATCTTGTCATCAACAGTCTCCTAGGCACGATCATGACCTTGCACTTGACGCATGCGCCGGAAGTGTAATTTAATATGCATTGTAAACATGACTACTAGGATTATCGATACTTACACCAGGGGTTTTTCTCTCCATAGAAGACAGTAAAGGCATTGGTGGGGTTCGCCAAACCTACATGAAGAAATAAATTAGGAAAAAGTCTCATTATTGTTGGTGCTTATTTGTTTAAAATTGATAGCATCATTTATTTGCATGTGCTGTCTGCCTTGTTTTAGCATTCGATTCAATAAACGAATTAGGTTTGCAAAACAGGTAATGCCATAAACATATCGATTCTACAGGTTTGATTACCTTCATCAAGGGCAAAACCGATGTTGAGCTTCTGAAATTCAGGGTGCTTCACAAATGTTTCCATTCCTTTTTGACCACCGACCTCCTCATCTGTAAAGAGTATAAAAAGGCAAATTTTGGGGAAAATAGCTTTTAATGCAGCACTGCAAAACTGACTAGTTTGTGTGGTTGTACAAAAAGCACCAACGGACTTAGTCAGGGTAGACAACATAATTTAATTAGACAAAGGAAAGTGAGGATGTGAGGAACAGTCTGAATTCATTGACAGAGTGATCAGAGTTAATCACTGTGTATCTTGGGGATGATCGTTCAGCCAATGAAACATTAATAATAAGTCCACCCAAAATATTTCCAGTATAATATGGGTTGTGAAAATAAGCCATGTCATCAGAACTTAAAATCAGAAAATAAAAAATTATGACGGGACTTTTTGACATTCCAATCCTCTATTGGTAAGAAGTCTTCTCATCATCTGAATTCGTAGGCGAGTTCATCATGCTTGAACTTTCGTACATAGCGCAATGCAAATATACCATTCTTGCGTAAATTGTTGCATTCAATTTAAATTCAATGAAGTCAATTTAAAAATGGATTTATGAATGGATCTGTCCGACTGAACTCATTTTTGTGTAAATCGATCGCAAAATTAACACTTAAGTAAATTCTCCATTTTCTTTAATCTATTTACCGTTGCAAGAATAACTATGGACAATTCGACAACAAATAACTTTTTCTGCTTGAGTTAAAAAAACATTCTGAAAATTGCTGCATTCAGTTCACTGCGACAACGCACATAATGTTCTTAAGAACACAAGCAGAACAAATGGTTATTCGAACAAATTACACAAATTCATTTAGCTTGTGTTACATTAATGAGGCCTATTAAATTGAGTTACATTTTTGTGTAAATTGATCACAAAACCACCTATGTAAATTGTGAGTGACCATTTACATAAAAAATAGATTAATTAATAATGTAAAGTTTTTTTTTCTACTTGCGTTCTTACATTCAATCGCATTCAATTCAATGCGACAATGTACCTAACACTGTTTTTGCAGCTGATTTACACAGAAATATGTTCTGCTTTTGTTATATTAATGACACCTATTAAATTGAGTTAAATATTTGTGTATATTTTTTTACAAAAGTACTTACGTAAATTGTGAGCGACCATTTACGTAAGCACTGATTAACAAATGACTTAAAATATTTTTTTTTGCTTGTTTTAAAGAAAAGTAAATTGTCGCATTCAATTCAATATGACAATGTACAAAACAAAGATTATAAAAACACAAGCAGAAAGGTTTTACGAAAAATTGTTGGATGACAGTTCAAATTAGAACCGATTAATGAGTAACTTACCCAATAATTTTTTCTGTTTTTGTTAAAAAATCTACATAATTATTTTATGAACACAACAGAACAAATTTCTATGAACGATTTACACACAACATTTTATCTAATTTTTGTCAAAAGTAGAAGGAATTTCTATGACGTCTACTCTGACTAAAGTCCATAAGCATGATTGTGAGTTCTGACCTGGGACAAACGTTAAATTAATAGTGCGCGGAAACCTCTTCCCAGCTGCCTTCAGTCTCCGAATCGCTTCAATGTACCTGCAGGGACCAAATGTCAGCAAAGATGAGCAAGAATTAGATTTCTAATATAGAAAATGTATAATCAGAAAAAGTTACATTTGTAACTTGAATCAGTTTCAGATTCAAACATGAGTCAAGTGATAATTGGTTTCAAACTCACTGTATTGTCACACATTTCATATCCTGAGTTCCTCTAGCATAGATGTTGCCATCGGAGTCTTTAACAGCAGCGAACGGATCATATTTCCAGTGTTCCTGAAGAAGACAGAAACACAGCACAAGTTTTGTTTCATTCAGAAGTAAACTGAGAATGCTTTAAATTCCAATTCACTTCCTGTATTTGAGCGGAGGCGGAAAACAGGATGCAGAATTGTAATTTGTATTTACAAAAGTAGAAAATCATATAACTGCTGTAATAATACGTTTACAATTTCAGTATGAATCATCCATAGACGTTATCATGCACACAACATTCAGGGTTTTGCCAGCAACATTAGATGATATTAATCAATGTTTAAAAAGTCACATTAGAAATGTGTATTTCATTTATACTGTATATCTTAAATATGAAAATAGAAATAAATTATATTTAATAAATTAACTGAACCAAGGTGGGAAAACACAAATTTCTCAGAATGCTCAAATTTACTCCAAAGTCTTCCAAATGGAGCCAGGAAACATAAAGCAGCTTACAAGTTTGAATTATTTATGATTTGTGACTGTTTAATTTTTTTGAATAGTAATTCAAAATCCTGTGGACAATTCAATTGAAATCCACACTTCAATTCTGAATTTTGCCCAACCCTGTTTGATTGGTAGAGTAAAGGATACCTCGTACACTGGAACCACATCAGTGTGTGAGTTGAGCACAATGGACCTCAGCTCTGGCCTGGTGCCGACCCACGACATGATGGCAACAACTCGACCGGGACACACCTGAGAGGAGTTGGTATGAGAGGTGTTCATCATTCATATAGTTATTTTTGTGTCTTTAACACTGTCATTTACACATTTTAACTGGTTTGGACACTGAGACAATTAATAGACCCTAAAATCTTTACCTCCACTTTCTTGATGGGTAAACCCAGCTCCTCTGCAATCTGGTCCAGGAATCTTAAAGCAGCATCTGATTCATTGAATGAATTAAGTAGAAACAATAATATAAATGTTAATAAGAAACAACATGCTATTAGTTGTTACATCATATTTGTTTTACAAGTTGAATTAACTGATCCATTTGTGTATATCAAAAAACAAAGTTCACTTTTGGACCGTCAAAGTGCTGGCACCCATTTCCTTGCATTATAAGGACCTGACAGAGCTCGATCTTCTTCTAAAAATCTTAATTTGTGTTCTGCTGAAGAAAGACAGTCAAACACATCTGGGATGGCATCAGGGTAAGGGAATAATGAGGGAACTTTCATTTTTGTGTGAACTATCCCTTTAAGTAAATCCAAAACATAATTTTATTTCAGTGTAGTAAAATGCAAACTGGTAGAGATTCTGCTATACTCTTTACACTGCAGCAGACGTTTTGTGTAGTTATCAGTGGTGAGGACTTCTTTACGTTATTTACATGTGAAACAATGAAACTTTGAGTAATGCAAAAATACAGAGCGAGACAGAAACTAGAACTGAAGGGCTGATAAATGAAGCAACATTCAGTTGCTTTAAGTTGTTGAATTGTCGCGTTTATCTCAAACAGTCATTACATATGATCATTAGGGGGCCAAGCAGCAAAGCTTACAATTTCTATTTATTCGGAAAACCAAATTTTTCAAACTCGTCCTAGGCTGTTTGCCCGATTCTCACAAAACTTATATATCATCTACAGACTCTCCTGACATAAATTTATCACAAGAATTTTGATACGTCGAATCTTTCTAAAGATATAAGCAAATATGCTTTGCATGGCTTATATGACTAAATAGCCTTCGTCTTGTGAGCGCAATTTTCAAATTTGTAAAGAGAACACTCGTAACAAGCCAAGTTTTATACATTTTTGACGCTTTAACTTAAGAAAATCCTATTTTTGCAGAAGTGCTCAAAGCAGGTGAAATGGCATATCAAATTATCTGTCCACAGCATCCACAGGATCTTTTCTGTCAAATTTGATTATTTTGGTAATCTCGCCATATGTGCCCCCGACAATAGTTTTTTTTTATTATTATATATATTATTATATTTCCAACAAAAATGACTGTTAATAATATACCTCAAAATTATAAGATTTTTGTCATACCCCCCTCCACTACCATGGTACTTTGATATATACACAGTGTTTTTCCTGGATCTTTGGTATTGGCCAACGTACACGTTCATCGCGATGCACTTTATTATTTTTATTTTTTCATAATTGCAATTAATATTTAAGATTTGTTGTTACATTTCATGTTTGTAATGAATATAATTTATTTTTGTTTATCTGAGCATCTAGAACCTTCTAGAATTTTTTTGTACTTCAAGGTGCAGTGGTAAACTGAACTAACTTAACCTAAATATAATATTCATGAGTAAACCACTTTACTGATTTGGGACTGTGCTTAAAAATTGGTTTAGTACTTCATAACAGATATAGTTTTTCTTTTATCAGACTCTTAATAATTTAGGAATCCAAACCTATATTTCCTAATATCAAACATTATTAGAACAGGAAATATATTACACATGACTTTCTTCATAATTTCTATTCTACATTGTAGCCTACTTCCCCTTGTGTTTACCATAGTGAAGACCATGGATTGCTCCTCGGTTGTTAGTTAGGTAATCTTTCTTAAAAAATAAACGGTTTATTTGTTATGAAAAAATAATAGCCTAAACACATTTAAAATGTAACTTTAAAACAACTACCACAGTTGTAATGAAAAAATCTATTAAAGTTTACAGGGATAAATGTTAGTAAGGGTGTTGTCGATGTGAAAAGTCTTGTAATTGATGCTGGTGCAGGTGTTTTCTCTTTCCCTTGTCAGTGCTGTTCAGAATATCATTGCTGTAGCCGTGTCAAATGGTTGAATTGCTCCATAGCGCTTTAAAATAGTCAATTACAATTCAAATGAGTCACATGAGGTTTGTTTTGCGCCGTGATATTGAGGGAAGGCCAGCATGTGATTCTAGGTGATTCTAGGTGTGCTATTTTGTCCCCAGAGCTCACATTAGTCTAGTGACTACAACAATTGTAGTGACTTTTGTAGTCTGCTTTAGTGACATTCTTCCACATCTGGCGACACAAAAGAACATCAGGTCTAATCAGTTCTAGCCCCCCCACATGCCATCAGCAGTTGGATTTATGTGCATAAGGATGTTCTATAAATCGAATGACTAACAAACTTTCATGTTGTTGGCATTTGTTGTGACAATCTCAACCTCATTTCAAGTGCATGCTCTCGGTTTAGAGAAGAAAAGTCAGCCTACAGCATTAGAGGGGCATTGAGAAATGATCAAGCAGGGCGAGAGAGAAAGAGAGAGATAATTGATATGAACCCTGATCTATAATAAAGTATACAGATAAGTGATATCAACAGATGACGTGTCACTGTCAAAAAGCAATAAACACTGATGTTTCAGCATCACAACAGATATGTTCAAAAATAAGATATATTACATATTATCTCCAAAACAGCTTCAAGTGAGGCATTATCAGGCTGTGGCGAGGCAGGGCCGGGTTGTGATTCTGCACACCCGGCACCTAATCAGGCTAAGCAAGCCCCTGACAGCGATAAGGGCCGACCGGAGATGGCAGTGCAACAGAAAGAGTGTTAAGGACAGCTGTCTGACACCTGTGTGTCTTTTTAGTTATGTTCATTATTAAATTATCAATTATATTGTCAAGCCAGTTCTTTCCTCCTTTCCCTTTTACAAGTGCTGAAACCCAGGAAGAGGAGGGATGCGCCGTAGCAGAGTCCTCGCCACTACCATCCACCCCAAAGGAGCAGCCACGGCCATTCGCCAAGGGACGGAGGAGCCCGGCCGCCTGAGAGCAGAGGAACGGCCGCCGATCGCGAGGGGAGGAGGGGCTCCTGGCCGACCGCCGGAAATGGGAGGACCGCTGCCAGGGGAGACCCCTTCCATCCACCGGAATGCGGCGGGGCGTTCTGTCCGCCAGGGGCAGGAGGACTGCCTCTAATTTTCCCGAAGAGGCACGGTTGTCGTCTGCTAGAGGGTGGAGGAGTAGCCGAGGACCAAGCTACGGCGTATTGGACAACCGGAGAGTAAATGTATTTATTTTTTCCTTCCCTCTCTCTCTCTCTCTTCCGCTGCCGCTCCACGTTGGCCTTTTCCCTCTCTTTTTAAATATTAGTTTTTAATTTGGGACATCGCCACTACAGTGTGTACGTTTTTTGGTTTCCCTCCCCTTGTCCCCTCCCTCATCCAGGTAGACGGGGGAGGGGTACGTCATACCGGGGGCTCCCTGGCCTGAGATAACGAGGGAGGAATGTGGCAGGGCGGGGACGGGTCATGATTCCGCACACCCGGCCCAGGCATAAGGGCCGACAGGAGAAGGCAGTGCAACAGAGAGAGTGTTACGGACAGCTGTCCGACATCTGTGTGTGTGTTTGTCTTTTTGGTTATGTTCATTATTAATTGATAATTTATATTGTCAAGCCGGTTCTCTCCTCCTCCTTTCCCTTTTACCTTGTTACATAGGCATATAGATCAATTAAATAATTAATAAAAAAAACATTCCCAACACGACACCACTGCCTACCCCTGGTTGCTAATGCTAGGATAGTTTTGGACTTTGTCATTGTTCAATAATATAGTTGAATTACAAAACAAAATAAGTAAAAACTAATAATAATTAAAAGTTCAATTAGTGATAGCTAAATGATTAGTTAAATCCGAATGATTAAATTATTAGTTTAATTTAAAAACAAACAAACATATGGTTCTACACCTTTAAAGAATTGGCGTAGTTCTTTACGGCAATTCATTTACACATGTAAATTTGATATCTTACATAATAAATTACATCGTCACGTGCTTTAGCTACATTTAGCGACATGCCGGCGAGCCTTTGGTGACGTCCCATGAGAAATAGTTATCAACACTGATTAGGATAGAGAAGAACACGTCATTTGCACAAGAGATTCTCAGCGGTTCGTGCGACACGCGAGTGATACCAGTCTTCAATCACCCTGTGCACATCAACGTACATGAGAAGCATATTTAGTTCTAATTTATCTTGCTTTCTGCGCTTTATGTTATAAAATTTGCTTCGGCGGCCAGCAATTTCGCTTCGCCCGATGCCTAAATGTAGGTATAATATAGTAACATGATTCAATGAGACCAGGTTGCAAAAATTGGTAATACCATTTGTACTTAAATACAATACCACCATTACTTATCAAATAAGAAATGACTGTAGAGTCTGAATGACCCGTTTTCAGATGTGAAAGTGTTCCTCTAGTTTATGTTGAGCTCAGCTTCTTAATCTATAATGATTACCCTCCTCCAGGTTTATAGTCTTAAATCAGTGATTTAACACAACGACTAACAGCTGGACTTTGCTGTCAAGTAGATCATTGAAAGTCAGTCCACACTGTCAGGACTTTGTGACACATGTCAAACCTGGTTAGCTGCCTTGCTAGACAGCAGTTTTAGACATCACATGTGCATTGGATCCCTGGGCAAAGGTTAATCCTAGTTAAGCTAAACTTCCTTCTTGTTTCAGGACATGTTGAATGTCTCTCTGGTACCGTAGTCCGGTTCTGGGTGGACGGTCTTGAGTCGTAGGTATTCTCTGAACAGAGTCACTGAAGGGTCTTCTTTCCCAGTGCTGTCCTGGACAACTCCTCCTCCACTTGGTCCATCTTTATCAGGCAACATCTCAAATCGCTGTCCTGCAGGAAGACTTTATTATATTATTGACAAATACAGATCATATTACTCTCATTCATTCATTCATTCATTCACTCTCACACACACACACACACACACACACACACACACACACACACACACACACATGTTGTGTTTCCATGTTTTATGGGGACTTTCCATAGACATAATGGTTTTTATACTGTACAAACTTTATATTCTATCCCCTAAACCTAACCCTACCCCTAAACCTAACCCTCACAGAAAACTTTCTGCATTTTTACATTTTCAAAAAACATAATTTAGTATGATTTATAAGCTGTTTTCCTCATGGGGACCGACAAAATGTCCCCACAAGGTCAAAAATTTCGGGTTTTACTATCCTTATGGGGACATTTGGTACCCACAAAGTGATAAATACACGCCACACACACACACACACACACACACACAAACACACACTCTCACACACACACAAACACAAATATGTGTTCAAAATCAATGAAAAAAAAAACAAAGTTACATTTTGAATAAAGAAAATGTATAATTTCTTTCTTTTTTTTTTGCATTGTTGTTGTAGATGTTATCATTCTTAATATTAATATCATTCTTGCATTTCGGGTGATTCTCACAAAACCTGTCAAGAAAAGGTCCTGGTCCTATTTTACTTCAAAATCAAAAGAAACAAATGAGAATTTATATTTTGCATATTGAAATTAAAAGATTTTTCTTATTTACCCAATTCTCATAACAGCAATGGGAAAAAAAATCATCTTATATAAATCATTTGCATTTATACATTAGCAGTACTTAATTGGTACTGGCTTTCATTTTTACTGATTTTTACTGAAAAAGTAAATTGTACAAAAGCATAATTTTTACTTTAATAAAGTAAAAAAATATATGTGTTACGGTAATGAGAATCATCATTGCAAACAATGGGAATAGTAAAAGTAAAATGCATTTCATTAATAAGAATTTTTCCCATCTGATTTCCTGTTTCTACTCTTAACATTTCCTTTAATACTAATTAAAATAATATATAAAAATGAATAGAAATGTTGATTTCATCATGGTAAATGTCGGGGTGTGCAGAGAAGCGTTTGAGCCGGAGGCGGGGCATGTCGATCTCACTCGTTCCTGCGGTTCGGCATCGCTTGTGTGTACAAGGCAACTCTTAATGGCCCTAAAAATGGGCCATTAAGAGTGAACATTTCTTATAGTAATAAATATAATTTCTTGTGGTTGATTTTGGGGAGAAATATGACCTAGGACCTCATGTATACAACTTGCCATAGACTTAATACTAAAAATCGTGTACACAAAATCTGACTTTTGTGCACAAATGTTTTCAGATTTATAAAACTGTAAGTACGCCAGAACCTGTGCAAACTTCATTTAGAAAACCCAATTAGCGGAATATTTTGCGTACTTGCACGTGATTTATAGCCCACCCCAGAATAACCATATATTGAACGTACAACGCCTGTTTTTATATGCATAACCTCATCTGCTTATAAATACCATATTGCCATCCAGACATGTGATACCACCGCTTTTAACTGTACAAAAAAACTATAGAAGATAATACACACACTGAAGCCTACAAGTTGCAAGTAAATAAATGTTGTTGTTAAAAATAATTTCTTAATATTTGTCTTGTTTTAGTGAAAAATATCGAAACATTCATTAAACAAGATTAGTTTACATAAGACTTGTTTGCAGAGAATATATCTTATATAATTAAAGTGTCTTATTCTCACAACATTGGGACATTATTTTTTTATTGTATTAAGCATAAAACCTCACTGTGACAGGGTGGAGGGCGGGGCTGGGTCGTGATGCTGCACACCCGGTCCCTTATCAGGCTAATTAAGCCTCTGAGAGGGATAAAGTCCGACTGCGAAAGGTGGTGTGATGAGAGAGATTGTTTACGGTCATGTGTGTGTTTGTGTCTTTTGGTTTATTTCTATATTAAAACTATTATTTATATTGTCAAGCCAGTTCTCGCCGCCTCCTTTCCATTAATCCCTTTACACTCACATATGCAATTTTGATTATCATGTAATTTAAAAAAAAAAATTGTAGAATATTTTTATAGATCCTTTTTAAATCCCACTTTTCTCCCCTATTCGGAATACCCAATTCCCACTACTTAGTAGGTCCTCGTGGTGGTGCGGTTACTCTATTGAGACATCTTATCAAGTGACTTGTTTTGCATGACATGCAGAGACTCACAGCATGTGGAGGCTCATGCAACTCTCCACGATTCAGAGCGAGAACCATTAACCACGACCAAGAGGAAGTTACCCCATGTGACTCTACCCTCCCTAGCAACCAGGCCAATTTGTTTGCTTAGGAGACCTGGCTGGATTCACTCAGCACACCCTGGATTTGAACTCGTGACTCCAGGTGTGATAGTCAGCGTCAATACTCGCTGAGATACCCAGGCCCCTATTTTTATAGATTCTTAAAAGTTAGATTCTTTTTTTTTGCGGTGTAAAACATATCTGACATTGTCAGAACACAGCCTTTTAAAAATAAATAAATAAATACAATGTGTAAGCGTATCTTTTTGTACGTTATTTTTCATAATGTTTTTCAGGACCACAAACGGGGTTGTCACTGTGTTTTATAATCCTCACTGTCATTAAAAGCATTACTTCTGATTTGAGTGCTCAACTACTTACTTTTACATTCTCAATGTGTGTTACTATATAAAAAGTGAGTTTATAATCAGTCCATCCAGTTTATTACTTGTCCAGTTGAGAGTCGCCAATGCACAGTCAAGAGTGTGCGGATGGTGCACGCATATTTCACCAAGTTTTTTTTTTTTTTTTTTTAAATCCCAAAGTGTGCTTGGAAAATGGCAATGCCCATTTTGTGTATATGCAAGGTTTACTCAACAGGCCCTTGTACATATAGATATGCACCAAACGTTCTCACACCTTAACAGAACATTCAGATATTCTTTCCAATGTACACTTTATCAAAACCCCCCCAAATAAATGTAGCTTGTGTCGTGAGATATACTTTGGGTATCCTTCACTTTTCTGCATTCCGGATTGCTTCACACCCGTTCGACCGCATTGCATTTCAAAGTAAACTCCTCTGACCTCGAGCGAATGTGAACGTGTTTGACGGCATGTGCAATATGCTTTGTGATCCTCTTTTAGTACAATCAACTCCGTCAATGCGCACAGACAAGGATGGTTCACGGGACGAGAAAACCTGGGCCATGCGTGGACTGTGCTGATGATGAAATTTGCGCCAAACATACTGTGCGCGGAGCTATCAGCAACACAGACAACTGAAGTATACTTTGGCATTTAAGGTAGGAGTTTTCAAACTGGGGTCCAGGGACCCCCAAGGGGTAACAAGGGGGTGATAGGAGGCCGGAATTTTTTTTTAGAGGAAAAATGTGGATATTATTTGATGTTATTAACATTTAATTCTGAAATAATTCGTTATATCACGATTATTTTATTGAATTGTCCACTAGAGTAAGAAATAAAAACAGACATAAATTGGCATATCATTTTATTTATTCTGAAATAAATCTTATTTGTGAGAAATAAGGGTTATAATTCACTATTCTCTTCAAAACTGCTTCAAAACAAAATGTATTGTTTTATTGTATGCTACCATGCACTACATTGTGATAGCACATGTAGTGCTATCGCAATGCGGACTACCCTGCACCTTCGCGGGACAAACGCTAGGAAAGAGAGAGAGTCTATATATGAAGACGCACTGCATGATTGGTTTGATATATTCTTTTATATTAACAGTTATTGCTTGGGGTTCTGAAAGATTTAAACACATCGTTAATTATCAAGACTAAGAGACATCAGGGGGTCTGGGTATCTCAGCGAGTATTGACAATGACTACCACCCCTGGAGTCGTGAGTTTGAATCCAGGGCATCCTGAGTGACTCCAGTCAGGTCTCCTAAGCAACCAAATTGGCCGGTTGCGAGGGTGGGTAGAGTCACATGGGGTAACCTCCTCGTGGTCGCTATAATGTGGTTCGTTCTCGGTGGGGCGTGTGGTGAGTCGTGCGTGGATGCCGCGGAGAATAGCGTGAGTCTCCACACATGCTATGTCTCCACGGTAACACACTCAACAAGCCACGTGATGCGTAGGCAAAGGGGAAGGAAAAAAAGACTAAGAGATATCACAAAGAGCCCATCTGTGTATAGGAGCATAGGGTACAACAGGGCTTTTTTTTTTTTTTTTTTTACTGAATATTGATGGAGCAACATAATTTGTGTGAAAACAATTATAACGGAAGGTTGATTCAATGAAAATTCAGTTTTTTAAGGTGGTGAGGTTCCCTCATTTGGGTTTAAAGTGATACCGTGTAGAAAGAGGGGAATAGTTATAGAGCACAATGTGTCAACTAATACAAAATACTTTGAGACAGCAAGATGCTTTTCTGAGTGACAAATTAAGATGATGCTCACTCAAAATAACTACTTCAGCAAAACGTCAAGCATTTCCTGTTAATTTCAAACACATTTGGCATTTTATTACATCTCAAGTATTCTATAAACAAACTGTTCTCCAATATGATTGGATGAGTCCACTTTGAACATTTTTCATAACAAATCTATTCCCCCCTTAAAAAAACAACAAAGTGTTTATAGGGGGCTTTTTACCCCAATTACTATCCTTACAATTATTGGACAGTTATTGAAAAATGTTTGATTTAATAACCTTAAACAAAACTGATAAATAAGTATTTTGTCTCAAAAGAAATGTGTCAATTTCAGGGATTTTCATGAGCTACATAAATTTGCAACATTTAAAGAAATTATAAAAATTTGATCAAATGACCTCAAATTTAACCTCTAGACACCACACACAAAGATCTCATGGATCAGGAACATTTTGCAGTGTACAGTGTCAAACAGGTGTTTAGGAAAGTCCTGTGGTAGTTTTTGTTACTAGTCAGTGCTTTGGAAGAAAATAAAATCGATGGAGCCTTCAGCCCCGTTGTACCCCACTGTAAATACTAATAGTAATCTCAAATTGTAAAACAAATTGATTACTCAACTTAAGCTTAAATTTGCCCTATTCTTACTAGTTTTAATTAAGTTTCAATTACTCTCTAAATCCTAAAGTTGTCATTAATAAAAAACATATAAGTGGCCCTATAAACAGTACTTGAAATGTCATATTTTGGAATCGTAACTCAAATATTTACATTCTTTAAACTTTGGCTTTGAGTATTACAAACTCAAAATGATTAAGTACAAAATTGCAGCTGTGTGGAACACCCATAAGCCCTTGCTCTACAATAATTTATGCATATTTGGTCCAAACAAGGGAATTGCATAGAAAAATACTTTTTTAATTTTTTTTTTAATGTATTTAAAAAAGTATATAGTGATATTTCTTATCACTATTGTTGTTATATTGTTTTAGCTGGTTAATAATTTAGATTTTTGTGAAGTCATCATAAGGGTGATTAATGTTGCTTCTGGTGAACATGTTACATTTTAGCCATTCTTTTTTATGGCTAACCTAGAGTCCAGAGATAATTTCCTTTACACAGTATAAGACAAGTTATAACCCAATTTAAATAATTAAATCAAAACAACAATTCTTTATTCACAGATGAGTTATGTTTACATATAACTAGTCAACGTTACTTAAAAAAATTAAGTTTAGTTGACTTGAACCAAATAAGTACATTGACTGATTTTTCAAGGCAATCGGTTTGCATGCTTTTTCTAAGTAAGGTCAGCTAAATAGATTTTACAGTGTAATCATCAGTTGTTAAGAAAAGTCCGGTGGTAGTTTTTGATGCTATTTAGTGTTTTGATAGAAAATCAAATAAAATGTTCTTTTTACCCCGAGGGCACTTCATGATAAAAAGAGATGCTCCAACAAAGAGCAACACTGCTTATCTACATCCTGGGTGCATCCTACAGTGCCTGGCAGGGCTGTGCAATTAATCAAATTTTGAATGCAATTTCGATTTCGGCTCCTAACGATCACAAAACAATGTAAATGGGGAAAAAAACTATTATTTTGCACATAACGTTTTGCAAGTAAACTCTTATTTTGTCTTGTGCTCTGAATGACACGTGCCCTTTCGCCCCTGCCGAAAGCTAAACTCACTCAGCCAATAGTCAGCGAGGTCCTGTTTGTGGTATCTGGTGGCATTTAAAAATCAGCGCGATTGAAGATGATGGCGGAGGGTACTTCGCCGCCACTACTACTGACCTATGGTCTAGCTGAAGCATGGAGCCATATATTAGCCTCACTATACATTTCATTGATGCGGATTTCAATTTCAACATGAAATGTCAACAAATGCCATTTATTCCCGAAGACCACATGGGTCAAAACATCGCTCATATTCTAAAGGAAGCTGTGGCTGCATGGGGTTTAAAGGAGGAAAAGCTAATCAACATCACCACTGAAAATGCCTCAAACATAAAGATGGCAATAAATGCAACATCTTTCCAAAAGATTTCAATATTGACCAAAATAATCGTGACTATGTTTGTTTCCATAATCGAGCAGCCCTAGTGCCTGGAGAGCTTGGAGTCACTGCAAAAGTTTATTTTAGGTGAATAGAGGTGTGCAACATGTATGCCTACTTTATGACATCCCCCAGGGTTTTCTTCTGCAACAGTTTATTAAAGAAATCTGATGCCTGTCAGACAACACACCAAAGAATCAGCAGCACATGCCATACAAATATTGTTCTTTAATTTGTCCACCACATCTCACAAATAAACATGTGGATTATGCATAATAACAGAAAAATAATTTGACTGTTCAATGCGTTTAATTTGAACACAAGCAATGTTTTAAATAATGAGGATGAATAGAGATGCAACTTCTCTAAGTTTATCATGCTGAAAGTAACTACACGTTAACACAGCATGCTTAAATATTAAATTCATCCCTTTAAAAGCACCACAGCCAAAAATAATCAACTCACTAGTTTGTTGTTGAGGACTTGTGGAACATTCTGTCCCATTTGTAGGACGCGTACCTTTATGTGACTTCTGTATTACATCCAATCGTCTTCAGCCAGTTATTAAAATGCTCCCAAATAGATGGATTAAGTCCCTTTTAATGGTTATGAGACTGGTAGATCGAATGCCTTTCTTATATTTTTCAGTTAATATGCAGTTTCACGTTCAGTCCGTAACCATAACAACAGCCAGTAACCACCAGCCAGGCATAAATGCGAGAGCTTCACGTTTAGGCTTACAACGAAAAACTCCTTTATATTATTAATTTATATATTACGTATATAGCGTTTTTGCCACGTGCAAATAAATCATTTCTTGTCTTAAATTAACCGTGCCATCTTTAATTGCGGTAAATGACGACATCCCCAAACACCCCCAGTGATTTTAGTCGAGTTACAGTAGCTATAGTTATAACAACGTCAATGTGTGAAATGTCAAATGCCCCCCTAAGCGATTCATCCTGGTGCCGACACTGACAGTTGCTCTTCTTGCTTGACACATTCACTCACCTGCTTCGGTTCGAGCTCTCTGAATATTTGTCTCCTAAACCAGTGAAGAATCGCTATGCAAAGCTTGTCTTCCTCTGTACTAGTGACAAATGGTGATTTATAACTTACCTTCGCTCCTCAGTTTAACTCGGCCGGTCAGTTTTTCTGCTCGATCATGGTCGTAGAATTAGAAGCGAGTGGAATGGCGATGAGCACAAGAGAGCAGTCCAGCGATTGGCGGGATTACAGCCTGTAGAGAGCTTTTTTGGATTTACATACAATGTCCGCGTTTAACGGGCTACTAGCTTGTTACGACAGTAAGTTACCGTTTGCGTATACCATAAAAATGAATTGGGAGAGCCGTAAACTGACCACTGTCTGTCGCAAATCTATCTGCGGCTTCTCTTATAAAGCAGGAATTGTATCGTAGTAAACTCCACACATAGTTAATTCCAAAATAACTGTTTAGTGTATAACATGTTGAAGATTTACTGACAGGCGGTACATTTACTAAGTGATGATCTGTTTCCTCACAAAAGCAGTTTATTCGGCACACTAAAGCACTTTCTCCATAGACATCCATAAAAAAATGGCCTCTTGTCTCTTTTTTTTTTTTTGGCCTCTTGTTTCCTCGCCAGTGCACAGCCAAGAGTGTCAGTGGGACCGCCGTGTTATGCTATTCAATGCTAAGTGTTTAGAATCACTGTAGAAGGTCTCTGGTTTCAGTGGTCTGGGTTCTGGAAGTATTTTTTCCCATTCGTTTTTTCCCTAGGCTTTTTATAAAATCCTTCATTAAAGAGTTCTAAGCCATGAACCAAACCAACCTGGTCTGAGGTTAATTGCAATGTTACACACGTTGATTTTAAGGACAAACAAAAGTATTTGAGATGCTACAGTAGCTGGGAGAACACTTTTGAAACAGAGAGAGCAGCAAATCGTCTTTGAAGATATGATAGACGGTTAAAGGGATAGTTCACTCAAAAATTGAAATTCTGTCATCATTTACTCGCCCTCATGCCATCCCAGATGTGTATGGCTTTCTTTCTTCTGCAGAACACAAATTAAGATTTTTAGAAGAACAGCTCTGTAGGTCCATACAATACAAGTGAATGGTGATCTTTGAATCTCCTAAAAATCACATAAAGGAAACACTGAAGACTCCATTGGTTAAAGGAATACTTCGAGTTCAAGTTAAGCTCAATTGACAGCATTTGTGGCATAATATTGATAAAAAAAATACAATGGAAGTGAATGGGGCCACTAATCACTAGACACAAGAGATAAACAATATGCATGTAAACATGATTTTAGTCTGATAAAATTGCCTACAAACCTTTTCTGTGTAAAGTTATATCCAATTTTACAACTTTGTTGCCATGATGATGTTGTCAATTAACCATAAAACCCTAAAATTACTGTAAATTACAATATAAACAACTTTACAGCTCAAATAATAAACTAATTTTAAAAGAAGAATTAATGTAAGTGTTTTTATACAATTATAAGCTTCACATTTATGCCTTTAAACTTTAAAATAAGTGTCTCACTGTAATCTCTCTCGTTTTGCTTCTTTCTTTCTTTCTTTTTTTAAAGAAATGGAGGGACGAAATACATTTTTGTGGTGATCAACCTTATGCTATACATGCTGTCAATTAAATGTAACTTGTATTGAACCCAGAATATTCCTTTAAATCCAGATCTTTAGAATCTATATAAAAGGTGTGGGGGAGAAACAGATACAAATTTAAGTCTAAATCTCCACTTTCTGTTTAGTTTCACCTTAACTGAAAGTTAAAGTGGAGATTTAGAGTAAAAAATGACTTCAATTTTGATCTGTTTCTCACCCTCACCTATTATACAGCTTCTGAAGATATGGATTTATTCACAGAGTCATATGGATTATTTATATGGAAATGGACATGTTTCCTCCGTGTGATTTTTGGAGCTACAAAGGTCTGATCACCATTCACCTGCATTATATAGCCTATAGAGCAGAGATATTTTTTCAAAAAAGTCATACACATCTGGGATGGCATGAGAGTGAATAAATGATGAGAGAATTTAAATTTTTGGGTGAACTATCACTTTAAGAAAGTCAATCTAATATAAAGTATTGAAAAAGGCACTCACATGGTATCAATTAAAAAGCCTTAATTTAAAAGGCTACAACATCTAAAACACATATAATGGCCAACGCATTTCAGTTAAGAAAGCCTTCATCAATGTACTGATGAAGTAAATAAAGTAATTCTAGATGACAAGATCAAGAAAAAACAAAAACAGTGGCTGGACCAGAGATTCAAGGAGGTACTGAAGAGTTGGGGGAGGATGAGGGCAAGGTGGAGGTAGGATGGACACAAGTAGAGGGAGAGGTAATAAAGCATGAAAAGGAACAAAAAAAAATGATGTTGGAGCGGTTGAAGAAGCCGATTGCTCTACTGTCTACATCAGAGGTTTTCAATTGGTGAGGCGTGCCTCCCATGGGGGGCACCAGAGAGCCCCAGGGGAGGCGCAGCGTGGGGGAAAAAAAATAAAGTGCGTGTTATGCATATGCGTGAAGAAAAATTGATCTCTTTGTAGTGACTGAGTTTCCCCATCTCTCTCGAAAGGCTATGAAAGTCCTCATCCCCTTCACCTCCACTTACTTATGTGAGTACGGGTTTTCCGCTTTGACCCTGCTTAAAAGCAAATACTGGTCAATGCTGCAGGTGGAGGACGATTTACGTTTATTCCTTTCTAGTGTGCAGCCCCGCATCTATCACCTGTGTGCATCAAAAAGTCAGACTCATTGTTCCCACTGATGTAGGGGGCGATGAAAATGAAGAGGCAAAATCGGGAATCAGATTTTTTTATTAATTTATTTTTTGCTTAACATAGGCCTATATGGAAGTGATTTTTACGCATTTTATACTGTGACAAAACAGCACTGTCCATCTTGCTGATGTCTGATGTTTTCAAAGTTGAATTGGCTCAAGTCAGTGTTTCCCAAACACCGTGCCGCGTGCCTTGAAAGATTGTCAGGTGTGCCGTGGAAAATGATCAAATTCCACAAAATAAATAAATGCATGAAAATAATAATAATAATAATTTCAGGGATCTAAACTCCTCACAAATTTAGACACCGCATTGAACAACTGGGCTGGACCAATCGCTGTGGGATTCCTCTATTACCCCCATATCAAGCATTGCATCCAATTATTCCTGAACAATTTTCTTTTTGTGTTCGGGCAAGCGATAGGGATGGCTACGTACCACCAATCCTGGTTCCGTCTCGATGTGGTGCTGGATGAGGTTTGTACGACCCGGTAGAGGGGAGAACACGTCTGCAAATTCTTGTTGCACCCTGCAAGCTGATACGGTGAGAGGTGGTCTCCGCAAGTGACTGGAGTGTTATGATAAGGTTTTGTATTCACCTCTGTCCCGAGCTCCACCCTCTCTGGAACTACCGAAGCTAACGTCACAGGGATCTCCTCCCTCCATAATTTCAGGAGGTTGAGGTGATATAGTTGACGTGCATGGGTTGGGGAAGGGGGCTGCGGTTGTCCAGGGTCACGGCCGAGGCTCTCTCCTGGCCGAGGAGGCTCAGGATTGCATGCCGGTCCTCTGCTTAAGCCTGCAGGATCTCAAAGAACCGGCGATCCTGGTCTTGTCGCAGCTCAAGCACTTCTCTGAGTCTTCAGCTTCACAACAAGTACTTTGTCAACATAAAGTTATCTGAGTCTTCAGCTTCACAATAACATAAAACACTCAATAAGACACACCAGTCACTGGCCACTTGTGTCGTTCTCTCTCTCTCGTCTGGCGGTGGCGTGAACATTTACCCACATGGCTAAAACTCAGGCTGGTTTATGGTTCAAGAGGTTATACAAGTGTGAGAAGGGATAGTATAGAGGGCAGTGGTGGTGGTTGTGCAGTGCTGGGTAGTAATGGATTACATTTAATCAGGATTACGTAATCAGGTGAAGATGGAGAGGTCTACTGCAGCATTTAACCACTGGATCTATAGAAATAATTTCAGTTTAAGAATGAAATTACACCAATGGTGTGCAGCTAACACATTGGATTTAATTGCCTCAAATGATCTAGTGGATGCCATTTCTAAGGGTCCTGCTCACAGGGTACACAACAGTTAAACTGCAAAATGTGCAGCAATATGGAACAAAGTCCATCGCTCTACTGTTGCTGCTGATGTAGTAGAGTCCACTGCATGAAACTTGGCATAAAACTTGACACAATTGTTCCTTGTGGGAATCGGTGGAACTCTGCTCTTTTTAAAACATTCTGCTCTTTTAAAATATTTTTGCAGTTCAAAAGATAAAATCTTGCACCACAGCTTTGGAAGAGGTGATGGACCATCAGTAAGGATTAAAAGTGTTTCAGTGTTTAGATGAAAGCTTTGACCTAGCAACTTTGCTGCTGA
This sequence comes from Xyrauchen texanus, assembly GCF_025860055.1. Lineage (NCBI taxonomy): Eukaryota > Metazoa > Chordata > Actinopteri > Cypriniformes > Catostomidae > Xyrauchen > Xyrauchen texanus. The sequence continues at coordinate 23,987,077 of NC_068323.1, read as the reverse complement.
TTTTATGGCTTTTGATGTTTGCAATGTTGCTATTGTTTAATGCACTTAAAATTAACTTGATTTATCAGTGTTTTGAATTATAAACTTTGACCATGCACTGTCATTGCTGTTAGATTTAATGTTTATTTCATTCATGTAATGAATGAGTCTGCCCACAGCACTACCAGAGGGCACAATTGACTCCATTTACAGCACTACCAATGGGCACAAATGAGACCACAGCACCACCAGAGGGCACAAATGTGTCCGCTGCAGCAACACAGGGCACAAATGAGCCCACTGTACCAACAGAGGGCAAAAATGAGTCTGCTGCACCAACAGAGGGCACAAATGAGCCCACCACATGACCAGAGGACACAAATAACAGCATCATCTAAGGGCACAAATGAGCCCACTGTACCATCAGAGGACACAAATGAGTCAGCCCACAGCACCACCAGAGGGCACAAATGAGCCTACAGCACCACCAGAGGGCACAAATGAGCCCACAGTACCATCAGAGGGCACAAATGAGTCCGCCCACAGCCCTACCATTGGGCAAATATGAGCCCACAGCACCACAAGAGGGCACAAATGAGTCCACAGTACCACCAGAGGGCACAAATGAGTCCACCCACAGCACTACCACTGGCCAAAAATTAGCCCACAGCAAGCTTTGTGATAGAAATGCATTTCCACAGGAACCACATAGAAACCATTTTGCAACATAAAAAATAAATACTATTAGCACCAAGACATTGTCTATTAAGCACATCTACAAATTCTAAATGTTCCTAAGCTTCACATATAGAACCGGCAATCTGGACTAAACGTCACCACCTTACGTAGGCCAATTTCTTTTTATTTTGTTAATTGTACACATGGATGGAAAATGCACGCATATCCCATGTTATTCTGCTAATAAAGTCCTATAGGCCCATCACCTTTGTAACATCTGGAATAAGTCATTTGAAAGGAAACACATTGCGCACCTGTGTGCCCCATCCACAATCAGCTCACGTGGATACCGCACACTTGAGAGTGATTAAGACAGAGGGAGAAAAGAGCGTGTTCTTTTCAAAAAATGGCAAAAACGAAAAGAGCGTGTTCTGTGGGAAAACTGCAGACACTAAATGATATTCTGATAACAGCTGCAATGAACACTTATCATTACATTCAAAATAACTAATTCCAGTGCCGGATTGCCAGTCAAAGCATACACAGATGAAATAGAATCTCCTAGACAAGAACTGCAGATGTCTCATCTGGATTATACACATACCCGAGCAGTGGCGAAACTTTCATCAAAATGTTGGGGGGGGGACAATAAACATAACAATTCTCAAGAGCAATTTTTGAAGGGGAAACCAAGGTTTTTTTTGTTGTTGCCCCATTTGCATTTGTATCATTTTATTTCTTAAACAATTATTTTAAGAATATATCATTATATTATTTACGTTACACATATTTTCATAATATTTTAGGGGGGGACAACCCTCCGATTTCCGCCTATGTACCCGAGGATATTTCAAAAAGTGGTGAGGACATGTCTCATCAATCTCAATAACTTATCAATCCATAACTGACGTCGATGTATCTAATAATCGTTCAGTAAATACTTGAAAACAACTGAGAAATTCTTTTTTTACCATATATTTGTTCATGTGGTCAATATTGTTGAAGAAATAATCTCATCAACCTGCGAGAGCGCAAACACTGTACACGCGCTGCAATAGTAGGTAGGCAATTGGTCGATGTTGTGATTGGCTGCTGCAAACAATCACGGGATTGGTCGCTGCTGTAATCAATCACACTACGGGTCTGTAGTCATTTGTGTATTCGGTGAGAGTTTAGGCAGTTTTACATGAATTAACCCAGTGGTGTAGTGGTGCCTGGAGAAGTGGGTATACTCTTAATTTATGCCCCCCATTTTTTTTAAAGCAGCCCAGCAAAGGATGAACGCCCTGTGTTATAAACAGTGACACGTAAGACTAGTCTTGCATATTTAGTTCACCCCAAAATGGGCCAAATAGTATTTGCACACTGTCACTTAACTTCTGCTGCTTGACTTCACATAGTAAGGATCATTATGAAATTAATATTAGCCACAGAAGAGGTGCAGATTTTGCAATCAATACTGGCCCAAAGACTTTAGGAAGAGACAACCACAACTACTCTTCAAATTTGCTGGATTGACACTACCCGACCCACATTTTTCACTCAGAGCAAGAGTCTGCGGTGTTCACTGATCTCTCACAGGGCCTCATTTAACAAGACACCATGTTTATATAGAAAACCATTTTCTCAATGAATAAATACTACCTACTGTAGCTTTAACAATTTCATACTCTAACCATTCTAGAAAGCAGGGTACAAACTAGTGATGTCAGTTTCAGATTTTAATCTTATTATATTCACACAATACAATGTAAAAAATGTCAGTAATTTTAACAGTATAATACTGTAAAAATGCTACAGAAATAAAATGTTAATTGATTAACAAATATTAACTGTAAAATATACAGTAAAATTATTTAATATATTTTAAAAGTCAATACAGTAGTTTTTACAATAAAATGATGTGAAAAATGTAATTATTTAAATGTAAAAAGTAAGATTTTCCTGTATAATTAATGGTAAAAAGAACAAGAGAGTACATGTACTTTTTTTACAGTAAATTATTGTTAAAATTACAGTAAAAAGCAGTAATCGGGCGTTCCCACAATTCCCTGCGTGACCCATTACATTTAATTAAAATTTTTTGGGAATAGTTATGTTTCATCATATTTTTAATATCAGTTACGTACACTGGGGTGTTCTGTGTTATATTTGATGTAATTTAGTTAATGTTTACTGCATTATTTAAATCTCATATGTGTTACCATGATGGTGTTTAGTGTTTGTGTGAGTGATACTGAGCACTGTCTCTTTAATGTTTAATGTTCATTGCTCTTGGAAGAGCCACTACTGATGTCATCATGTGCCTTTCTGTAGTTACTATGTGATTAACAAATACCTTATAATGTAAACAACACAGTTTTACAGTTTAAGAAGGCATGTTTATGAATTTTATTTACTGTAAATTTAACAGAATTAATTTTATTTTTTTACAGTGCCAGCATGTAAATTACAACCATTTTAAACTGTAAAATGTACAAGTTGTTCTGTTAAGTGGTTTACATTTAACTGTATTTTGTACATAATTATTCTGGCAACCACAGCTGCCAGATTATTTTGGTAAAAACAACAGGATTTTTTTTTACAGTGTATAGTATATTGTAATTTTTATTTTATTTTGCTTTATAATTTTAATCACATTGTATCTTTTTACAAATGTACAAATTTCACAATCTATCAATTTTTATGATTTCATGAAATTGCATTTTTACTAATGAGACAAGCTGTTGTCACTGTTTGAAATTGCATGACAATTAATTATCAAACAAATAATTGCGATTATGATTATTAATTGCCTGTTTTAGGTGTTTCACGAATATGATGATTAATTACCATACAAACTCACTATGACCCAGCCAACCTGTATAGCTATTATATTATATTATATTAAATTATATTGTATTGTGCAATAGTAAAATATTTCTGCCTTAAATTCTTCACTTTCACACATTATTTTAAGGCTCTCTGGTTAACTCACAAGCCCTTCTTTCTCATGAAGGAAGACTTTGAGATTCTGTTTCTTGCGTTTGATCATCTCCACAGAAATAGAGCAGGGCATCTCTGTCTCACTGCTGCCCTGCGTGAATAAACCCCATTTGCATTACATGGCCGTTCATTGAACCTGGAGTCCTTTGCGATCATAAAATTAATAAGTTTATACCTTGTTTATTTTTCACGGGAGATAGGCTAAAGTCTCTGTAGACGGCGTGTACATCAGAACGCTTGAGAAGTGATTCATCTTCATAACTGAATGACACAAGTACTTTTTCCCGCGCTCATCAGACAGCATGCAGGTAAAGACGAGGCTGAATCCAGCTTCTGTTTGTATTCAGTAAAAGGGACTCGGTGTTCGAAACAACACAACTCTATCACTGTCGAGTGAAATATGAATTTCATTATTGAGGGTGCGGCATCATTTTATTATGCCTCACTTTACTTGTTGCCAGTGGCTAATAACAGACGTTTTTTGGTCGCACAGTGAGTAATTTATTCGCAATATTTTGGGCTGAGTTAACGTTACTTACCTCAAAGATTTGTCGTCGTCCTCAACCAAATAACGGACGGAATACTCCAGTGCATATAGGCCTACAGTATCTGCGAGTGCGTGAGTGTGTCTACAGCAACGGGTGAGGAACTGACTGGCGCGCGAGAGAGAGCGCAAAATACAGCCTTTTATTTGATGTTATTGTGAGACTGAGAAGTGCAAAAATATTTTAGATGTGAAGTGTAAAAATGTGTTCGGTTCATTATGAGACCGTGGTGGAACAACTTAGACTAGTCAATTAATGGGAAACACTGCGACTGGATTTGCTACTCGTGTGCTGGACTGTCATGTTTTTGGCTAATGCACGACACTACTGAATGATGCGCATCAGAGGGGATTTACAAGTGGGTATTCGCAATGCAGACTTATTAAGAAGTGGGTATATGCCATATAGCCTACCTGCGTATTCCCTGCACTACCTCCCTGAATCAACCCATATGCAATGTCAACATAAACTATAATATATTATATTACATTTGGATATTTATGTTGGTGTGGCAGATGGGGTGGCAATGCTTTTACTTAGGGTGGCATTTGCCACCCTATGCCACACCGTTAGATCCGCACCTGTTTAGTTTTATCACAGAGACTCGATATCGAATCGATATCAAGTGCAAAATAATTCATAGGTAGACCTATCATCATTGTGTGGGCTCTTTTTATTTTTGTTTCGTCTACATAATTTCTGATGTTATTACTTAATATCATAACTAGGGTGTGATATGTGAAAACACAAGTAGAGAGTACAGTACAGAATCGAGACTGCAGACTAAAGAAATGCTTCCATCCTTGCCTTTTATTTCATCTAGTCCATCCTACATTGAAACGGTAATTTAAGCTAGATTTACAGTATTTGTGTCCACATAAATTGTATCATCTTTGGAAAAACAATTAATAAAACATAACAATTATTTGGGTGAAAATCACAGGTGGCCTGACTACAGACAGCTTCCCAACAGGTTTCACAGTCCAAACTTTCATGAGGTCCGTTAACTCTGCCCCTAAACTGTGAATCCCTGTTTGATTCACCCTGATTTTCCCTGTTACATTTCATGCTAATCTTTCCAACCAGTCTCTCCACCAATACATCAATGTTTTCCAATGGGAAATTTGGATCCTCCATCTGAGCTTCAGCACACCTCCTGCATTTCCGTCACACTTTAACGGTTCCACTTGTAGGACTGTTTGCAGTGTTCAGGTAGAAGTGAACACCACCTGCACTCTTTTCGACATCCAAGATCTTTTACAAAGGGAACATCTGAACCTACCAGGGGTGGAAAGAGTACTGAAAAATCATACTCAAGTAGAAGTACTGTTACTTCCCAAAAAATATGTGAGTAGAGTAAAAGTAGCTGTCCTAAAAACTACTCAAGTAAGAGTAAAAGAGTAGCTCATTTAAAAGTACTCATGAGTAGTGTGTATGGAGTACCAAGTTGCAAAACCTATGCCCCATTATAATGAACACTGTGCCAACTTTGAAAATACATCACTTATCTATGATAAACACTACATGAATCTGATTCCAAAAAATAAAAGGGAGACATGATAACAGAAATAAAAAGATAAAAAGTTATTTTCAATACACTGATCACCATTTTAAATCGTAATGTATGAAACAATTACATTAATATCAGTTTATGTGTAGGGTCTAAATTTACCTTAATGCCAAGAGCGTTATTGATGTGTGTAAACAAGTTCAAACAATGCAAGGAATGCAAAAAAAAAAGCTAAATAAGCAGGATCACTTGCCACGTCATGTCCTGCACAATACAGGAGGTAGAGCAGGCATGGCAAAATTTTTTATTTTTTTTGGTACAGGGGCTACATTGCGCTTAAAAATGAAAAATTCATCCAAAAATGAAAATGATCTCATCATTTACTCACCCTCATGCCATCCTTGATGCGTGTGACTTTCTTTCTTCTGCAAAACACAAATTAAGATATTTGTAGAAGAATATCTCAGCTCTTTTGCTCCATACAATGAAAGTGAATCGGTGCTAAAATATTAAAACTACACAAATCACATAAATCAGCATAAAAGTAGTCTAATCCATGTGCCTCCAGTGATTTAACCCATGTATTCAGAAGCGATATGACAAACAGATCAATATTGAATTCCTTTTTTACTATTAATTCTACTCCTGCTCAGTCAATCTCTGTGTTTTTTGTGATTCACATTCTTCTTGCATATCGCCACCTACTGGGCAGAGAGCAGAATTTCTAGCAAAAATGTATTTAAATATTGATCTGTTTCTCAACCACACTTTTCATATAAATTCGGAAGTCATGGATTAAACCACTGGAGTTGTATGTATTACTTTTATGCTGCTTTTATGTGCTTTTTGGAGCATCAACATTTTGGAACCCCTTCACTTACATTGAATGGACATACAGTTCTGATATATTCTTAATTTGTGTTCTGAAGAAAGAAAGTCATAGACAGATGGAAAGAGGGTGAGTAAATGATGATAGCATTTTCATTTTTATGTGAATTATTTCTTTAAGCAGCACATTAGGGCCACATTGTTCTCCTTTTGAGCTACAATGTTCCACATTGATTTAGTTCTTGTATCTTTTAAGACCAGACATAGTTGTGTTCTCATTCTAATGCATGATGCACAATTTTCTGAAGTTTGTGACTGCTGGAATATTCTGCTGAAGTATTGATCTGCAAATGTTGATACTTTTCTATCTTTATAAAGGCAAAGCATAATTATAAAATATTTGACTATTTCTACATTCCTGGTAATTTATTATACCAATTAACACTCTACATCAGGGGTCAGTATTATAAAAAAATTAACAATATTATAAAAAAATATTATTATTAAAAATGTCATTGTTTTATTCAGTTTTCAATTCAGTTACATTTACAATTCAAGTCCAACATTTTGATGCAAATATGCTTTTTGTACCACTGTTTAAATTCACTTAAGACATAAACGACTGCGTTTACATTAAATCCTCTTCAAGACGGGCATTGGCGGAATTATAAAGTGTATTTGTTCATTTAGGCACATCTTATAGGACTTTTCATTTAGGTGCATTAGCGCTCAAACATTAGCCGCCTGTCAGTCAAACAGTGCGCAGTGACAGAAGTCAGGAAATAAAAAGTATATCCAAAAATCTAGATCAACCAACCAGTGATGCTCTTGCTATCGTGATTGATTTTATGAACACTGCTGTTCTAGATTGAAAATATAGGCTAAATATAGAAAACTACTCAAAAGTTTGATCGAGGACATCTCTATTTTTTCTGATAAACATCAAGATCATTTTATCACCCAGCCCTATTGATAAAATTTTATTAATCTCTCACTACAGCCCAATAATCTCAGTGATAGACAGAATTACAGGTTCTGTTATAGACACACAGAATCTAGTAAGCAGAAATATGAAATCTACCTCGATATGTTTCTTCAAATTAGAGGCAGGATTAATGCTGATATCTGGCTTGAGCAAGTTAAACTAACATGACACGATCAAGCAATTGACCTTTTTCACTGCGAAAAGCCCTTCCAGGTGCGGCCGGTTATGGTCAGGTGTTGAAATGTGCTTGAGGAATTCTTTACAGTTGGCGCTGATTTACAGCTGTCATTAAATTTGTTTTACATATGATTTGTTTTGAGGGGAGTTACAACACTCTCCCTAGCCAATCATGTTGATAGATATAAATAAAATCAGGACAGGGAAGTAGCGAACACAGACGGTGGGAAAATATCGCAGTAAAAGTACCGTTAAACCACATAAAATGTACTCAAGCAAAAGTATAACATTTTCAAACTACTTACCGTAATTTCCGGACTATTGAGCGCACCTGAATATAAGCCTCACCCACTGATTTTTAAATAAAATATTATTTTGAACATAAATAAGCCGCACCTGTCTATAAGCCGCAGGTGCCTACCGGTACATTGAAACAAATTAACTTTACTCAGGCTTTAACGAAACACGGCTTGTAACAAAAATAAATAGGCTTTAACGAAACACGGTGTGGCAGCGGGGGCGTGGTCAAGCGCCCGTCCGGGAGAGAAAAGCGGTAAGGGCGCTTACACCTGAGCTAAATTAGGTCTAACACCGGTGTCTAATTTCAGTAAGCATGGGGAGAGCGGCATAAAAAGGCAGCAGCCACAGAGCTGAGAGAGAGAGAGAGAGTGACACACGTCAGTCTAGTGTTGGCGCATAGAAGATTTGAGAAACTTTATAAAATTGATTGTAAACATTGCTGTGGCCATTAAAAGCCTTACCTGGAACGTCAAGTGCCCTGCTGAAAACTGTCACACTGGTGCCCGCGTGACAGTTTTCCCAAGAAGGACACGTGAAGCAGGGCACTTGAAATTAGACACCGGTGTTAGACATAATTTAGCGCAGGTGTAAGCGCCCTTACAGCTTTTCTCTCCCGGACGGGCGCTTGACCACTCCCCCGCTGCCACACACGGCTTGTAATAAAACATTTGCAGGAAACAGTAGCCTACCATGAAAGTCATTGGTCACTATCTTCCTCGTCCTGTGCACTGAAACCACTGAAGTCATCTCCTTCGGTGTCGGAGTTGAATAGCAGATTTAGTTGTCTTTTTGCACTGAGTCAATTCCTCACGCTGCTGTTTCCAGCGTCTTATCATCGACTCATTAAGACCAAGCTCCCGTGCAGCAGCTCTATTTCCTTTTCAACAGCCAGATCAATCGCCTTCAACTTGAAAGCTGCATCATATGCGTTTCTCCATGTCTTTGCCATGGTGAGGGTGACAAAATTACTACCGTAATCAGAATGATGGGAAGTTTGAGCGCGCTCGATTTAATCTAAACAGTAAACAAAAAAAGTTGTTTTGACCTTAACCCGTTCGGCAATTTCATTGGTCTAATGAAAGCTTAACGCCGCCAAAAAACTGAGCACTTCACAGAATGTTTTTTTTTTTTTTTTGTAATAAAATTTGAAAGCGGGAAAAATCCATATATTAGCCGCGTCATTGTATAAGCCGCGAGGTTCAAAGCGTGGGAAAAAAGTTGCGGCTTATAGTCCGGAAATTACGGTAAAAAAGTACAATTCTTGGTTAATTAAAAAGTTAATTACAGTAATGTGAGTATTTGTAATTTGTTACTTTACACCCCTGGAACCTACAAATAAAGATGCATAGTTTTTGTCTTTTCATACATATTTCGCAACACAACTTTGGAATGTCACCTGCATAGCATCAACAAGTCCTTTATTAAGTACAGTAAATGTTATATCACCCCCTTGTGGTCTCCCAAAGCCATTATATGCCAGACTACATTCAATAGAAGGCAAACTGACAGTAAATTGGAAAGCAGACAAATTATGCTTCTAATTTAAATGTCTACTAATGTTAATATATCAAAAACTTAGTGAGAAAATAACTTGTTGATCAGTAATAAATGTATCAATATTTTAAGACATTCCTAAAAGAGATATTTATAATTGGGCCAATTTGTGCCATTCATCTCAATAACAAAAAAGGCCAGAATTACCTAAATTCACATTACTCTATAACCAATTACACAGAATCTCACAAAGATTGCATTAGTTATAAGTTAGTCTCTGTTCTCATGATAATAAATGTCATTTGAAAGAACTGTTTACTCTTCTAGATATTTGTGTTGTGTTCAGAACAGAAATACAAATAATAATTGTGTTATTGCAATTATATTATGTTAAACACATCCAAATGAATGAATAAATGCAATAATATAATTGACACTTAAAAAATTCCCAATGAGAATATGTTTTAGTGCAAGTCCATTGTTGTGCAGAGTTGTCATATGGCAATGTTTATATTTTTCTCAATGTTCTGTAATGTAAGATAAAATTGATCAACAACATCTTAATAAAAGGGTTAGTTCACCCAAAAATGAAAATGATCCATAATATACTCACCCTCAAGCCATCCTGGTTGTATATGACTTTCTTCATTCTTCTCGGTGTACGGTAACGGCCGTCCACAAACCAGTGATTATAGTATATAAAGTTATATATATAGATATTTTCTTACAAAAACGCATCGCTTCGATTCAGAAGGCCTTTATTAACCCCCTGGAGCCGTATGGATTACTTTTTTGAGGGATGGATGTGCTTTTTTGGGCATCAAAATCTAAGGTACCATTCACTCCCATTATAAAGCTTGGAAGAGCCAGGATATTTTTTAATATAACTCCGATTGTGTTTGGCTGAAAGAAGAAAGTCATATGGCTTGAGGGTGAGTAAATCATGGGATATTTTTCATTTTTGGGTGAACTAACCCTTTAATGTTACATTCAGCATGTAGCCACGATGAGTACAGTTCATGAATAATTAGTAACAGAACATCGATCCGCCTCGAGTTCAATAAATGCTTAACCAGCACTTTTGCGGTTTTCTTCATGATTCAATGGAAAACATTTCACTATAAACTGAAAGAAAGTGAAACTTGCATGTGGCCAAATAGGTCGTCCCACAGCTTTTAATAGGCCATATCGCATCGCTCATTAGGTATTCTGCCTGTGTGGGCAGTGGAAATTCTGAAGTGTTCAACATAAGCAAGTTCTAGAGTCATACTTCACAAAGCGTTTGCATATTTTGCGGTCTGGAATGTTAGGTTTAGATGCTTGCTGAAATTCTCGAGAGAAAGAAGCCTTTATCTCCAGCTCTGGGTGTAAGATACGCAGTATTTCTACATCAACACTCCTACTCTAACTGCCATCACATGCAACCACATCTGCTGTAATCTTGGTGGCCGTGCTCAGGTGAAGCTTCAAACAGAAGTCGACACAAGAACACACACGCGTGCACACGGACACACTGCGGTATCAGGATTCTGATCTGTATCAGCAATAAGTTACACCATTATATGTCACTGTATGCACATTTGTTTAGACTGCTTTTTTATTTAACTTTGTTACTATACATTCATGTAACATAAATTATTCAAGTACTATCTCAAGCCTCCTGTATGTACATACTGAGTTCAATTAACATAGAAAATCTACATAACAACAAACTGAATGCTGTCACTTATATTTTAGGATTAATAGTGTTAGAATACACAGAAGCATTTAGTAGCACTTAGGAAAAACATAGAAAGACATTAACATACTCAAACATTTATATATATATATATATATATATATATATATATATATATATATATATTTCTTGAAGAAAGTAAGAGTGGTGCTTGCCAGTGCAAAATTCGCCTGTATGATATTCTGGTCTCTAGATGGCTCGGGCCTCTCCTTCAATTTAAATCTATAAGATTTACCATTTAATTATACAATAGGAAAATCATAAGCCAACCTTAACAAGCATCGCTAATATAGAGGATTTTTAGATTTAGCCGAATACTAGTTGTACATGATTCACAAAACAGTAAATCCATGTTAGAATTTTTGATAACAAGTTCCAATAATGTTCCCTTTGTTAAGGGTTTATAAAATCATTCATTATTGATGAATAACTCATTTACAAATGCATTATAAATAATTGATGCTATTAGTACAACATGAATAAAAATTACTACTTTTATGCAATACTTGCCAAATAGTAAGCCACGAACAAAGGGAATATTAATACTTTCCATTAATGTTCCCTTTCTTAAGGGTTATATAAAGTCATTCATTAATGATTAATAACTCATTTACGAATGCTTTATAAATCATTGATGTTATTAGTACAACATGAATAAAAAGGGTGTCTTTCATACAATACTTGCCGAATAGTAAGCCATTTTACTTGCCAAATTGTAAGCCATTAACAAAGGGAATATTAACTCTTTCCATTAATGTTCCCTTTCTTAAGGGTTATATAAAGTCATTCATTAATGATTAATAACTCATTTACAAATGCATTATAAATAATTGATGCTGTCATAACAACATGAATAAAGATTACTACTTTTATGCAATACTTGCTGAATAGTAAGCCATTTTACTTGCCAAATAGTAATCCATGAACAAAGGGAACATTAATAATTTCCATTAATGTTCCCTTTGTTAAGAATTTTATAAAGTCATTAATTAATGATTAATAACTCATTTACGAATGCATTATAAATCATTGATGCTATTAGTACAACATGAATAAAAAGGGTGACTTTCATGCAGTACTTGCAAAACAGTAAGCCATTTTACTCACATGTTACAAGTGGTTAATAAATAGACATATTAAACACTTATATCAATCAAACACTAAAAAATACACTATTTTATGTTTATGTCATAAAGTTATGACATCACTTTGTGTATATCACTGTAATGTCTAGACTCTCTTGTTTTATCATGTTCCTTGTCATGTTGATGTCAAAAGAATGGTGCTACTCCAAGTGCTGTCCCAACCTACCTAGTCCTAGTTAAATAGTCATCTGCAAAAATACTTTTCAGGTCTTCATGCTCATTCACAGCATATCATATAAAAAGGCCTGATGACCGTACTAAACTTTTTATCCATAGGTTTCTAAAGTTTTCAACTCCTTAATAAATGTGTCATATGTTTCCATTTGCATTAAGGTACATTTTCATAGGTTACTAATGTCGAACGAGTGCTATTAAGCATTTATAACATATGAGGTATAATGTCTCGTTATTTGTCAAGTTTTGCATGAAAGTCACCGTATTTAATTCATGTTGTTATTACTGTATATCAATGATTTAAAATGCATTTGTAAATTAATTATTAGTCATTAATAACTGCCTTTATAAACCTTTTACAAAGGGAACATTAATGTAAATTTGAATCAAAGTTTTGCTCTGAGAATGTTAAACTTAATGTTGTTATCATATCTTATTCTGACATTTAAGACATTACAAGATCATGTATTATTGCTGTATTAATTACAGGTAAATTCATGCGCTATTATTGTGAAAATCAGCCGCTTAAACAAGTAATTGTACACATCTCTACAGAAAGCCACATCTTTTGAAGGATCACTTGTGTCTGTAGCACAAATGGTGTGCAACGAGTTTTGCACAGATGTATATAATACGTAGGGTTTTTAAAAACCCTGAAACCTACATTTGTCTTGCAAGCACCACTAATAAAGCAACTACAGAGCAATATTCAAGTACCGTGGGTTTCTTCATGGGGGCTTCTGTGGTTAGCACCTCGCTAAGTGTTACATGTTTATAGTCATTTTGAGCTAGTTGACAGTGATGCATTTACATGCGCACCAATAAGCTGATACCAAAAATTCCACTTAAACAAAACATCCGACTATGCAAGGAAACCGTGGTCACATGAGATTTAAAATAATCTGATTACTCTCTGCTTTTGATGTCAAAACATAAACAACAACATGCTTTTCTTGTGCTAGTAAGAATGCCGGTAAGTGTGTTTACTGTACATGCAGAGTGAAATCGGGTAATGGGCAAAAATCTATGTGTGATGAAACAGTTTACATGACTTCACATATGTTGGTTTATTAAGCATAACTGGTGTAAGATTGTGCATGTAAACACAATCAGTGTGAATGTGGCAGTTTGAGAAGAAACAATGGTATGAGAATTATTTACTAACTGTACTAAATGAGATGAGCTGAATAATTACTACTACGACAGAATGACTAAACATTACTCCCACAGTAGTTTACAATGGCCCCCAAAGTATTAAGACACTTAAGCTATATGGCTGTCACTGTATTTTGTATTTAGATTTATCAAACATAGGGTTGCAACACAATCACACAGGAGGTCGGCATGTTGTTTCCAGTTCTTCTGATAACCAAGGATTGAGCGCGATTCAAAGGTTGCATTTTTCCCTCTAACATTATATTTTTACTCCACGGATGGTTAGGTTTAGGTCTGGGGTTTGGGTTGGGGTGTTTAGTTTATAAAATATGCATTCATTTTCACTGTATTAGTGCCTGTACAGCTTAAAACAATGTGCTTCACAACTTGCTCTTGGGGCCCGTCTGTGGACATTTCACCGGGAAAATGGAGCTCACATTTGGCTATTCGCCCAACAAAAATGATCACTTTGGCCACTGGGGGCAATGTTTCACATTTTGGAACGCACAGGCCAATTTTAGCTTTTAGGGCTAGATAACTCAAAAAGGAAAATTCTCTTATAATTTACTCACCCTCATGCCATCCCAGATGTGTATGACTTTCTTTCTTATGCAGAACACAAATTATGATTTCTAGAAGAATATCTCAGCTCTGTAGGTCCATACAATGCACGTGAATGGGTGCCAAAACGTTTACGCTCCAAAAAGCACATAAAAGCATCATACATGTAATCCATTCAACTCCAGTGGTTTAATCCAGATTTTCAGAAGTGATATGAAACAGACCAATATTTAAGTCCTTTTATGCTTGAAATTCTTCTCCCTGCCCAGTAGGGGGCGATACACATGAAGAATGCAAATCACCTAAAACAAAAGAAGAATGTAACAGTGATCTGTTTCTCACCCACACCTGTCATATTGCTTATGAAGATACAGATTGAACCACTGGAGTCTAATGGATTACTTCTATACAGACTTATGTGATATTTGGACTTATGTAATATTCTTCTTAAAATCTTCATTTGTGTTCTGCTGGAGAAAGAACTTCATACACATCTGGGATAGCATGAGGGTGAGGAAATGATGAGAGAATTTTAATGGGTCAACTATTCCATTAAGAAAAGACAACCTACTTTTTCCGATTTCACTGTGAGACCAGTCTGACTATTTCATCATGCAAATATGGGATTCTTGAGCATATTAAGTGCTACATTATGGGATGGGGGTGACCATCAAGCATTTCGCCATCCATTTTACCATTTACAACCTAACAAACTTGCTTTTCTGCTTGTGCTCGCTTTCTCTTAAAAAAATGTCACAGATATATTTTTTTATATAATACAATGACATTTATATATTGTTAAGTGTGGCTTAAGTTTCCAAATACATTTTGGGGCCACTGTACATTAGGTATACATGAGGAAATTAGAAAACATAAAGTTAAAAAACAAAATGTTATGATGTTTTTGTTCTCAATGCGTGGTATGTTTATGGTTTCATGCCTTTGACTATCTAATGGCAGCTACTTGCTGTACATCTCTCATCCTCCCACTTGGTGTCTGTTTTTGCTGAGGGAAAATGATAGCAGCATATTCCACTCCATCCTGGCCCTTTGATGTCAACTCTGCAGATTTTACTCTGTCATGTCTTTGAGGTCTGTTGTGAAAGTCTAACTCTCCATACTGCACACAGCTGACAGACAGAGTACTGGGTCTTCCACAATCGCCCTGCAAACAGACCAGTACATGAAGAAGATAAGCTGAAGTCAACAAAGCTGAAATATAATAAATGTGAAAATCAGTGGTTATTTCTCAGGGGCAGCAAAGCCTTCTCTGCTGGCCTAACATGCCAAATAAATAAATATTTTTCATCCTTTCATACTCAATCACCTTTTTGCTTATGTATTTTTAATCGCTTTCCACTCTTAATTAATCCACAAACAAATCTTGAAAAACGAAAAGTTTATCCAGTCAGAATGTATTCCTTGATACTTACAAGCGAAGTGAGACAACTGTTTCACAAATCACATGACCGAAGCAGCGTGTGTTTGAGCTCCACCTTGTCAGGCCTTCAGAATTCCCACAGAATCCCTCAACAGTGCAAATGAATGAGCAACTAAAATCAGATTGTCAGATTCATCAGCCAATCAGATTGATTTATTTGTTCTTGGTGGGTGTGATCTTTAGGATATAAATGACGTAATTGGAAAGCGAAGAGCGCGAGATCTTGCTGACGTGTCGAGTGTCATCACTGCCTCATTGCCATTGAGAAAGAGATCCTAATGGATTTAAAAACACGAGATGTTCTGCATGACCGTGTGATTGCTTCATATATTAAACAGGAAAAGAGGACTGATTTTCACTTCAAGTAAATTGGTAAGTGCTTTTTGCGTTGTTATAGCAACATCAGGCGTTCTCTAAGTGTAAATTAGGCTGCTGGAGCATTCAGTGTCGGATCAAGTTTTGATAAGTAGTGCTGCGTTCCATTCAACATGGAAAGTCGGATTTTACAACTTCCTACTAGGAAAAGTGCAATGGATGCATCTTGAAGTCAGAATTAGTACTTGTAGGCTCGTGCAGAAATTTTCAACTCTGATTTCGCCGAGATGCAGGGGCATGATGTCACACAAACATGTCTACACTCTTACAGATAAACATTCACTATTAAGTAATATTGATGAATGAGTTTGTTTCCACATTACATGATATTAAAGCTTGTTTAACAAGCGCCTGCAGAAACAGGTGTATAAAACATCATAATCTCTTTTGATAATCGTACACCTGAAGCACAAATGTTAGCGCTACAGTATTGTTTATCAATTGGGTTGCTAGGAGACATCTCTAATGAGAGTCAAACCGCTGCTAAGCTAACGGGAGCGTTGCAGTTCCGAATATCTGGGAACGGAATACATTTATGGTCGGAGATATCAAGTAGGAATATCCCACATCCAACTTGAATGGAACACATGACCGTGTACCCTAACGGAATGTATTACAAGCAACATTTAAATTGCATGACGCAAATATTACTAGATATATTAATTAAGTGTCATTTCCAGTTCTGGCTTTAGTGCGTGGACGTGTTTTTAAAATGTCAGTTGGTATTATTAGTTAGCTGCGACATAATGTATGACGCCCAAAGACATAGGGTGTCTTATTCATTGTGAAACTGTGTTTTCTTAATAGCATGAATCACACCGAAGGCCTAGACTTTTAATGCACGGCCCGCCACTTGTGAACATGCTATTGAGGTGTTAAGTGAGATAAAGAGGTTGGAAACATACTTGTTGTGATGAGCTGTTGTTCTGAGCCGGAAGATTATCTGCAGCAAAGAAACCTTTTATCTCACATATAATCACAGAATCACATGAAGGGTTATGGGTTAAGGACAGAAGTCTATATGCTTACATGAATGCATACATATATATAAACTATTATGTATTACCTGATTTTCTTGGGCAGGGTCTATGGAACCAGCACAGCAAACCCACAAAGAGACATATACTACATATGATGAGTGATGCAGTCAAGAAAAAAAAAAAAGGGATTTTTTCTGAAGTCTCTGGTTGTGAAGAATCAGTCCCTGTAGTTTCATGCACAGATGAGGGCAAACTATCTGAAAGAAAAATCACTTACTTTAAATCTTGTTACAAATACATTTCAACAGGCTTCATCACAATTGAAATGTAAATGTTGACACAAGTTCAATAAAATAGCAAAAGGACATAATATTAAACATGATTGGGAAAAGTCATTAAGAAGTATGCACACTGATAACGCAGTTTATTTACACATTCTGTCTCTTTTAAATTAAATTCAGTTTACTGTCTGCTTTCCGGGGGCGTTAATAGCATAACGTTAGTTGTGCAAAGCAAATTTTGTGAGTTTTGTGGATAAAGCACAATCTATATTAAACCTCATTTACATAAGCAGTAGAAGTCGTGTTTCAGTGGAGAAGCTATAGTACTTTAAAACTGAAGCTTCCCAAGCTACAAGCTACTCAAACTTAAAATAGTTCAAATACAGTCAAGCTACTCTTCGCGTGATATGAGGGCAAAGCGATCATCTGTGTTCCGCCACTGCTTTCGGGTAACGTGTAATGTGCAAGTAAGGGCAGCTGGTGGACTTTCTGGTGCCCTCCTAAGGTAAGATGGTGCCCCACTAGGGAGTTGGTGCCCTACGCAAACTGCGTAATCTGCTTATAGGGAGCGGCCGTACTGTATGTGAATCACTTAAGCTTCTAGCCGGACTGTGATGCCCCTCACTGACTGTTGCCTGCATCGTCTTGGTCAAAGGATGAAATACACTCTCTTAAAATTGAAGACAAAGGCAAGAAATGAATGCCAACTAAAGCCATCATCAGCCAAATAACAAAGGACAATGCATCTACATGCACTTCCACAGTTAATTAAAGATGGACTTCAAAGACATTTAGTCACTAATCTTAAATTTCATACAAAATCGATATTTAAACACTGACCCTTAACACTTACATAGTTTCATCATTTTAAACCATGACTTGCACTATACATAAGTAATATTGGCATTATATTCATGATGTTTAGTCAGAGGGGAACTCCACAGTGAGTCTGGTTTCTCCCAAGGATATTTTTCTCCATTAATCAACATTTGCATATGGAGTTTTGTGTTCCTTGACACAGTCACATTCGGCTTGCTTACAGGGGCATAAAAACGAATAATGTTTATATCTACTGTACGTTTTATATATATTTATATATGTATTTTTTAAGACATAATCTACAATCTTCTGTTACAGCATAATTTTCTGTAAAGCTGCTTTGAAACAACGTGTGTTGTGAAAATCGCTATACAAATAAAAATGACTTGACTTAATTAGTTCCTTTACATAAATCGTGCGGGGGAAAAAAAAGTTCTCTTACGAGAGGTTCTCTCGTATTGAGTAAGCTAGCTTACGCTACGGAAAGATTCATCTCTTCTGAGATATTGAAGCCAAAAAATTATCCTTAATTTTTGTATCCATTGTCAACGCAGTGCGGCAGCTGCAGACCTTGAGCGGGCTAGCTAGCGAGCTCATAGGTTGCTCTGTGGCAACTGCTGCAGCCTATAGATCGAGCTTGGGCTTAACTCGCATCCAATGAGAGGCGCCCACGCTCACTGCATCAAAGCCCGCCAAAATGGGCGTGACTAGAGTGCATATAAGCGTAGTTCGTAGGCTGGAACCCTGATTTTCATCTCTTCAGCGAAGCTCTTCGCGATCGCTGACCTGGAAGCCGCTCGCCGTTCGAGGGGCATCAAGCAAGCGTGGACAGCGCTAGAAGAAGCCGGCCGCCTCCTTCAGCCATCCTGCGAAGCTACGCCATCCGACGACGTATCCTTTTATTCAGCAAGCTAGTTCTCACGTAACTATTCACAAAAGAGTACGAGCGTCTATTTCAAGATGCCTCGCCCACTTGCGCCTCATGTCGCGCTCTTCTCAGCACAGGAGACCGCCACATCATCTGGCGCTCTCTGCCTGGGACTGGGGCATGCAGAGCTCGCCTCACTGAGGGTGGATGCGATTTCTGCGAGGAGTTACCGATGTCGACCCCGCGGGCTCGACTCGAGCCGTCAAAGCAGAAACCGCCGCGCCGCTTTACCTTCAGCCAGCGAGGAAGAAGCGCCGCCACAAAGGCTGCCGGAAACTGTGGTTGAAGCGACTGCCTCGCCGGAGCCTCTCCTCGAAAGCATCGCTCACCCTCCCCGCCTCCGGACGCCGCGAGTTGCCGCCGAGCGGCCGCGACTGCTGCCATCTCGGATGACGAGGCGGAGGATAAGGGCCGCTGTTCCATCATGGCTTCGACAGCGAGGAGTGGTCAGGCTCCCAAGCCTCCTCCTCGCCCAGGAATCCAGCAGGACCCGCGCCGAGTCGAAGGGAGTTAACACGCTCCTCACACAGGCCGCCGACCGCCTCGGGCTCGAGTGGTCACCGCCCCTGAGCAGGCACCCAACAGACTCGACGGCTGCTTTCTTCAAAGCCATCGCCGCTCTACACCCGCGCCCGGCCGCCCCTTCCTGCCGGAATTACATACGGAGCTTGCAAAGTCGTGGAAAGCTCCTTTTTCAGCCAGGACCCGTTCCCACGTCTCCACCTCTCTCGTGTCGGTGGACGGCGCCACTGAGAGAGGCTACTCCTCCATCCCCCCGGTCGAGGACTCAGTAGCAGCACACCTTTTTCCGCCCTCCGCGAGATGCCGTTCCAAGCCTGTGCTCCTGTCTAAGGCCTGCAGAGCGACTTCCGCCTATGTTGGCCGCGCCTATTCCGCCGCCGGCCAAGCCGCATCTGCTCTGCACTCAATGGCCGTTTTACAGATCCTACAAGCAGACCTTCTTCGGGAGTGGGATGAGAAAGGCAGGCACCCAGAGGCTGTTACTGATCTACTGGCGCGACAGACCTCGCCCTTCAGGCTACCAAAGCTGCAGCCCAAGCTCTAGGGAAGTGCATGGCCTCGCTGACTGTGACCGAGAGACACTTATGGCTAACACTAGCCGACATGGGAGAAGCAGAGCGCTCCACGTTCCTCAACGCACCGCTCTCTCCGACCGGTCTCTTCGGCTCCGCGGTGAGTGGCATTGTTGACCGCTTCTCAGAAGTCCAGAAAGCCACCCAAGCCATGAACCGCTTCCTGCCGCGTCGCGCTTAGCTCCTCTGCAGGCCGCTCACGTGATCAGCCTCCTGCACGAGCCTCTTCACAGCGCCCAGTTCAACAAACTCAGACTTCTCAGCGCCGACAGGGCGTCGCCTCGATCAGGCTCAGACAGCCGCCGCGAGACCGCCGCCTCGCTGGCCTCGATTTAAGGTAACGCTGAAACCAGAGCAACCGAAGTCTTCCTAACTTTGTTGAACAAACGACGGCTCAGTCCCGCCGCGCCGGACCACCGCCAAAGCTTTGCCCCTGTCAGTCCCCTTCTCTCAGGCTACTACAGTGGTGAATTTAGCAGCCAACAAGCCGGTGACACTGCCCGCTTGCCTGCACTCAAACGCCGCTTTCACGGTGACCCAAATAAATCTTTTAAAGAGCAAACATGTCTTATGTGTAGAAAAAGTGCCCACAACCCAGTGTTCGCCTCTACACACAAGCATAACACATCCCGTGCCCCTATCAGAGCACGCTCTCATAAAGCTGTTACTGAACCGCTCGAACGGCCAGAGTCAATGAAGGCGCTCACAAATGCGCTAGGCGCCCATTCTCTGCCCGCTCTGTCACACCGACCAGCCCTATGTGTAGAAAATGTGCCCACAATCCAGTGTTCACTTCTGCACACAAGCACTGCATGTCTCGTGGTCCCCACCAGAGCACGCCACATAAAGCGGTTACTGAACCGCCGAACGGCCAGAGTCAATGAAGGCGCCCACAAATGCGCGCGCGCTACCATTCTCTGCCCGCTCTGTTACACGGCCAGCAACCATTCCTCTGTGTGTAAGTCCCGTGCCCATGACTATGCTTACGCGATCACGTAACAGATGTGACTCTTTCCCCATTCATTCCAATCGGAAGTCACTCACAAAACAGCCTGTTCATGCTGTCTGCGAGCAATCATGCATGAACACACTAAACGCGCCACACATTTTGTTCAGCTCTGTGTGCGGCAATCAGAGCTGAATTGGCCATTCACCCTCTAGTGTTACGCTTCAAAGCGTGGGAAGCTATTCCAGGGATATCCAAGTGGGTGTTAAGCACAATACAACAGGGCTATTTGCTACAGTTCGATCGCCGCCCCTCGCTTCAGAGCTGCTCGAAACCACTGTGAACACGGAAGCAGCGTGCATGAAATAGCAAGCCTTCTGTGCAAAAGGGCCATAGAAAAGTGCCACCCTCTCTGAGCTGAGTCGGGCTTTACAGCCATTATTTTCTTGTTCCCAAGAAAGACGGCGGCCTCAGACCCATATTAGATCTCAGGGTTTTGAACAAGGTGCTTGCAAAAAGACCGCTCAAAATGCTTACAATCAGGAAACTCCTCGCGCATGTGCGCCAGGGGACTGGTTTATTTCTCTCGATCTGAAAGATGCATACTTTCAGATTCAGATAAATCCCCATCACAGGCCATTCTTGAGATTCGCCTCGACGGCCAGGTTTATCAATACACCGTCCTTCCGCTCGGCCTGTCCTTAGCACCTCGTACTTTCACGAGCGCATGGATGCGGCGCCGCACTCCTCGCGGAGTCAGGGTTTGCGAATTCTGAACTATTTGGACGACTGGCTGATTATGGCTCAGTCACATATGGAGCTTCTGTCTCACAGAGCAGTTCTCCTCAGCCATCTGAACAGTTTGGGTCTTGCAGTCAATTGGACCAAGAGCTCACTACAGCCCAGTCAGACCATTTCCTTCCTGGGAATAGAACTAGACTCCGTGGCAATGACGGCTCGCTTATCTACACAGCGCGACGCCGTGTTCAGCGACTAGTCGCATCTTTTCAGATGAACAGCCTCACGCCTCTGAAGAAATTCCAGAGAGTGCTAGGTTACATGGCCTCAGCCGCAGCAGTACTTCAGCTGGGTTTACTGCACATGCGCCCGCTTCAGCATTGGCTACACACCAGCGTCTCGCCGGACTTGGGCCACAGGCCGCCAGCCCATCAAGGTGACTCAGACCTGTATATCAGCTCTGCAGCCCTGGACAGTGGCCGAATGGTATCAGCGGGAGTGACAATGGGAGCTGTATCTCGCCGAAAGTCATCTCGACAGACGCCGCCCAACACGGGTTGGGGCGCGTCTCGCGAGGGCTCTCCGGTTTTCGGCCTATGGTCAGTTCAGGAAAAGCTCCTTCACATAAATTGTCTGGAAATGATAGCGGTCGAGCACGCCGCGGCGCTTTCTCCCGGTCATTCAGGGTCACCACGCCCTGGTCCGCTCGGACAACAGATCTGTGGTATCCTACCTAAACCGTCAGGGCGGTGTCAGATCCAGGAACCTCTTCCATCTGACAAAACGCATACTGAGTTGGCCCCAGTGCCACCTGCGCCGCTGAGGGCGACGCGACGTGCCAGGCCACCTGAACGACGGCCCGGACAGACTGTCCAGAGACAATATTCCCCAGGGAATGGTCCCTGCACGCTCAAACAGTCCAGACGCTATGGCACCTATTCGGCAGAGCAGAGATAGACCTCTTTAGCGCCCAAAGAGAACTCTCACTGCCCAATATTTTTCTCGAAATGCGAGGACGCCGCTGGCCCAGGACTGGCCCAGACGCCCGCTTTACGCCTTCCCTCCTGTCTCGCTATTGCCACAGGTAATGCAGAGGATCAGGAAACGCGCCACTCGGTGCTCCTCATAGCCCCGCTGGGAGAATCAGACATGGTTCCCGGAGCTTACGCAGCTGTCACTGACAGCCGCGGCCCATCCCAGTGAGAGCAGATCTCCTCTCTCAAGCTCAGCGGCACAATCTGGCATCCCCACCCAGAGCGCTGGGCGCTGCATGCGTGGTGATCAACGACTACCCGTCGCTCTGCCAGAAGGAGTAATAAACACCATCATACACGCTAGAGCCCCTTCCACGAGAAGACTCTATGCGCCAAAATGGTCTGTGTTCTCAAAATGGTGCACCGACAGAGACCTGGACCCGCTGGACATGTGGGGTGTCGCCGCTGCTCAGTATTTCTACAAGAGCTGCTGGATAAGGGCAGATCCCCATCCACGCTCAAAGTGTATGTGGCGGCCGCTGCGGCGCTCGCTGAACCCCTGCACGGCCAGTCATGGGGTAAAACGAGCTGGTCATCCGCTTCCTCAGGGGAGCTAGAAGGATGAACCCCCGCGCTCCATCGGTTCCTATCTGGGATCTTTCTATAGTTCTCGAAACTATGAAAGCCCCCTTTCGAACCACTTCAATCCGTGGATTTGAAATACCTTTCACTCAAAACCGCTTTTCTGACTGCCCTGTCATCAGTCAAACGTGTGGGAGTCTGTCAGCGCTGCGTGTCTTGAGTTTGGACCAAGTGACTCCAAGGTCATTTTAAAGCCTAGACACGGCTATGTTCCCAAGGTGATCGGTACTCCTTTCAGAGCACAGGTCATTTCCTATCGGCGCTGCCAGCACCGATAGCGAACGCGACGCCAATCTCCTTTGCCCGGTCAGAGCACTGAGATTGTATACTGCGCGCTCCGCTGCTTTCAGACGCCCGAGCAGCTGTTTCGCTTCGAGGGCGCACCAAAGGTCTCGCCGCCGAAACAGACACTATCTAGATGGATAGTGGACGCTATTGCTGCTGCATACGCGCACAAAGACCTGCCATGCCCATTGGGCATTAGGGCTCACTCCACTAGAGGCATGGCATCCTCGTGGGCATGGTCCAGCGGGATTTCCATTCACGACATATGTGTGGCAGCGGGATGGACTTCCCTCCACCTTTGTCAGATTTTACAATATGGAAGTGCCCGCTCTGCAGGCAAAACTACTAGCGGTTTAATCACGCTACAGCTCCCCTGGTGAGCTGCACTGATGGGACACATTCCACACAGACCGCACCGCGCTCTGTCGCTCCCTTCCCACTATGTGCTTATGTATTACACAATCAATGACCCGCATTCTTGCCGGCCAAATATTATTTCCCCACTCATAAGGGCTCCCCGGTCCCCCTTAATTCCCTGGGGCTCATACAGTGGATGCTTGGTGCGCACGGCGTTGACAATGGGTTCCCGTGAGCGTAAGCTAGCTTACGCAATACGAGAGAACCTCTCGTAAGAGAACGTATCGGTTACCTAACGTAACCTCGGTTCTCTCTAGATGAGGGAACGAGTATTGCGTAGCCGGCCGTGCTTCGCGCCACGAGCGACTTTTCGCTTCAGTCAATGAAAACCAGGGTTCCAGCCTACGAACTACGCTTATATGCACTCTAGTCACGCCCATTTTGGCAGGCTTTGATGCAGTGAGCGCGCGGACGCCTCTCATTGGATGCGAGTTCCCCAAGCTCGTCTATAGGCTGCAGCAGTTGCCACAGAGCAAACTATGAGCTCGCTAGCTAGCCCGCTCAAGGTCTGCAGCTGCCGCACTGCGTTGACAATGGATACAAAAATTAAGGAAAATTTTTTGGCTTCAATATCTCAGAAAAGATGAATCTTTCCCGTAGCGTAAGCTAGCTTACGCAATACTCGTTCCCTGATCTAGAGAGAACCGAGGTTACGTTAGGTAACCGATACGTTCTCAGCACCAAGTATAAGGGTTGTTTTACATGAAATGTACGAAAGAACTGATTCTCTTACATGGATACATGAGAGAGAGAGTATGGTTTGGGTCAGCACGCTTGATTACTCCCTCGACTCCACTGTTGCGTTAAAGGTGCACTCAGTAATTTTTACACATTAAAAAAATATATTTTAAATATTCAAAATGAATTGTAATTTTGAAACATATGTATACAGTCATGATCACCCACATGAGATGAGGACTCATTAGTTTACTTTAACTAATGTTAAAGTAAAACAGCATTTAGCTAATGCTGTTTTATTCTACATGGGGTGGGGGTCCCATCATGGGGGCAGCCATTTTAGAATCACATGACCAGCTGAATACTACTCGCTTAATCTCAGTAACCGTCTTATTGGACACTTTCACTCTTGGATTTAATTAATCATGGCTGATTGTGAATAGTGAATTTCTACATTGGGATCTGTAACTGAAAACTGCTGATTTTAAATGATGCTGCATCCACACCACTAGGTGTCACTGTAAGTCCAAGAGGACATGAACAAACAGTTACTGAGTGCACCTTTAATAACACAATGTGACAAAAGTAGCTTTGGAAACAATTTACAATAAGGTTCCATTTGTTAATATTAGTTAGCAACATTAGTTAACATGAACTAACAATGAACAATAGTTAATTAATAATAATTTATGAATCTTAATACATATTAAAAATCAAAAGTTGTATCTGTTAACATTAGTTATGGACTATGAACTAACAACAAACAAACAATTGTATTTTTTTTAACTAACATTAACAAACAGAACCTTTTTGTAAAGTGTTACCGTAGCATTTTGTGATGCTACATTGCTACTCGTTGGAAAATGTAGCTCGTAACTGGAAAAGCTACACTATTGTGAAATTAGTATCACTACTATCACGCTGCTGAAAAATGCAGTTACTTATTGTTGCCTGCTTAAGTCACATACTTATAACTAACTACCCTCCAACACTGCTTGTTTGAGCTGGAAAAAATTACAATGACTAAATTTAAAATATTTTTGATGCAAAGCTATTTTAGCACATTTAGCACTTAGTTAAAGTGGATTAAAGGTGGATATACAACATGCTCACACAGGGAATTGGCATGTTGTTTCTGAGTTCCAGTACTCTGGGATGCGACTGGAAGAGTGTTGCGTCAGCAGCGCTGTGTGGGAGGCCCAAGTTCAGATCAGCGTTAAAAACAGGAAGTAATCGCGTTTGCATGGTCAGTGACGATCATGATTCAGAGTTGCATTTTTCCCTCTATCATTAAATTTTTACTCCACTGGGCCGGGTTGCACCAGCTTTCCGTAAGATCTCATTTAAGTTAGGACATAAAGTTCACACTAAGGGCTTAGTAACTACTAGCTAGTTTGTCACTAAGTCGGTACTTAATTTGATTGCACCACCAGTTCTGAAGGCAAGACTTAACTAGTATGTCGTAAACTCTCCGTGAAGTAATGCGTAGTCGCATAGTATGAAGTTTACCTGTATTGATCCAATAAACAGCCCAAATTTGTACATAGAAGTGTTAAAAAGCCGTGAATTTCAGTTTTATCTTGCTACAATTGATATTCAAACCTTGTCTGCTCGTGTAACTGTCAGCTGTAATAAATTATATCCCCATTAAACTACGATACGTAATAAAAGTAGATTTAATAAATAGTATATTAGCCTATGTAAATAACATAATTCAGGATCTGTGTCTAAAATGAATAAGGGCAATAAATAAATAATAATACTACAGGCTGGAAAAATGTATATTTATTCATTTTAATATCATATACATTTTGTATGTGACGAAATTTGACACACCTCTTGCACCATTAGATTACTAAGAAGCAACTTATTTTTTACATAATGTTCTCTCTCGTAAATGTAATGAGTGTAATTATCAACATCATCACATGTCTAAAGGATTATAGTCTGTCATGCAAAACATGAGCTCATTGATGTCATTAAATGAATCATATTTGTTTATTCCAACTGTTTCTCCTGGTCAGGGTCTTCCGTAAATATTTAGTTTATTCGTAGGGTTCAACCTAAGTTTAATGGCGCAACACTCAAATGTTCAGTAGTGCGTAGATTGTGACTTAGTGCCCATTTACGCTACAACTAGGCTAAGTTGTAACTTTCGTATGGCTGGTGCAACCGGCCCCAGATATTTAGGTTTAGGTTTGGGTTGGGGGGTTCAGATTAAAAAACATACATTCCTCTTCACTGTATTACAGCTGAAAACAACTCGCTTTTAGCACACCTCCATGGACAATACAAATGGCCAACAACACTTACCGCTTTGGCCATTGGGGGCAGTGTTTTGAATTTCGATAAGCACAGACCAATTTTAACTAAAGAAAAGTCAACCTTCTGTTTCCAATTCCACTGAGAGATCAGTCTGGGTGATGCACAGAGATACCGTTCATAAAAGTGATGCAACTGCTTAATGAATTTGCCCCATTGTTATTTAAGTATTTAACAGAACAATCAATTTACAATGTCATAGTGTAATAGAAAACCTACCTTTTGTTTTATTGAAAATGTTGACTTTAAGATACATTTTATTGCTTAAAATAAGAGGCTTTTCGCCTTCGTTATGCAACACGGCATGATACAATCCCGTATCTTCTAGCGTGAGATTTGTAATGCACAGTGTAACGTTATTATTTGCAACATCCACAATATTGAACTCAATTGTTCCCGAACCGGCAGAGTTAGCCCCAATAATGTGACATTTTCCAATCTTGACTTCCTTTTTGTGCAGACATATTTGTCCCTTGGGAAGACTGCTTTCACCAAGATCCAGAAAAGTGAATGTAACGTTGACATTTCCTCCAGCTGTGCCATTGACTTGATTACATTCCACTGAAAGAAAAATCACACTGTCACTTTAAGAGAGCAATACACCATTTAATGTAAATAATGACATAATTAAAAGCCATGAGTGCAAACTGAAGCACTGGTAATGGTGAAACCTTTTGCATCCAGTGTTATATCAACATGATATGTTGTAGAATTATTAGAGGCAAATCTGAAACTCATCAAAGTAGGAGCTGTTGTTTTGCACATTTGTGTGATAAGTCACATTTTCCATAAGTCAAAGGAAATTCTACGTTTTAATTTAATTGAAATGTTCTTCTTGTATGTAACCTTTTATATGTAACCTTTTATTAAAATGACATTTAAGCATACAGTGGCCCTTAATAATGTTTTGAATTTCATTGAATCAGATAGCAAAGTAGTGTCATCTGCAACCTCAGAATTAACTTCACTTTGCTAACTAGCTTCAACTTATTTTGACAGGCTGACAATGCCCAAATACTTTTTGTCTTCACTATTATTTATAGTTTTATCATTTCCAACCTAACAAATTCTAATATTCAAATATTACTGAACTAAATTTTAAAATAAACTTTCTTTAAAATAAACAATACTCGCTTTCATACATTGTTATATAATGCAATAAGGATTTACTTTAAAATAAATCTGCAGTTTATTATTATTATTATTATTATAATTTTTGCCTTAATGTTAGAACAGCTTTTGCAAAAATGGAATGAAAGTTCCATAAAGATCACCAGGTCAAAATGAGTCAAATTGAAGACAAAAATCTAAATTATGATGTTGTTTACTCACCTTTAAGAATGCAGTAAAAAATGAATGAAAAGAGGATGAGTTTCTTCTTGAGGTTACACTTCATGCTGCACACGTAAGAGAGCAAATGGAGACAGGCATCCACCAGAGATGCAAACGCCTTCCTGTCTCTGCACTTTGCACTAATGTACTCCTTTATGAAGAAACCTCTTACTTTCACTGGAGGCACAGACAGGAACTGTGTCATCACATTGACTTATAGCAGCATGGTAGGCTTTCTGTTCTGTATTTTTACTTCCTTTTGTTAACTTTCAGATTATCATCTCTCGAAACTAACAAAAATAGACGATGCCATTAAAAGAAAAAAAAAGTAAAGAAAAGAAAAATAGAGAAATCTAGAAAAAAAGGAGCAACAATGATTCTGTATTTTCTAAAGAGGCCTATCTGCATACTGTTGTGATCCTGGTTTCACTGTAATATGAGGGGGATCTTACTCATGTGCTCATTCCCTCACACATTGTCACCACAAGACCACCAGCAGACCACCTTGAGTTTCACAAGCCCACAAAGGAAGTACAGTTTCAGAGAACAGACTACTCGGTGGCATATTTAGATACTGGTTCTCCAAGAACAAAAGATCTGCTCTTGGTACTTTCATTGGCATTGGTTAAAGAAATAAAAAAATCTTAAAGTTGAATTTTAAAATAATGCAAAATAATGTTTTTCAAAAATGCTCATATTTCTGACATCTCTTGTGTAAACGAGTAAACACAATAAAACCACACCGTCAACTACCGGTATCCTGAAGGTAACTGGAAGGTGGAACTGTGTTCTCAGGACTAGAGAATTTGGTAACACATTACAATAGGGTTTCATTAGTTAGCATTACTTAACAACATTAGTTAACAGGAACTACCAATGAACAATAGTTTAACACAGGATGGGCAACTTTGAAGGGGGTGAGGGCCAACATCTTTTCTCCATTCTACCAAGGGGCCGGATTACAAATCCACACTCTAACAATGTTCACCCCTTTACTCAAATTATTTATTTACAAATTCATGTTCAATTGACAAGCAATATACTACCGTGCATCATAGAACATTCTCTCTGTTCGCAACACTTTATAACAATCAGTCAGGCATCTCAATTGCGCATTTCTTCTTATAACACATTTTTCGTTTTTCACAAGCACGAGCGAAACAGCATTAGATGTCTTTGGTGATTCCCGCACTGTCACGTATTTCGTAAAAGCTTTTAATGCCTTTGACCCTTGTATTTTATTTACCCTTTACATCTGTGAGGAGGGCAGCTCTGGTGTATGTATCTCTCATACTGTATGCCTCTTTGATCACTTGATCAATGGTGTATTTGCAAATCAAATTGTAATCTTTAATGACAGATTTCCTATCCAGGCAAACAAAAGACACGGGTTCCACCTGTGTACATTAACAATAACACGCACTATGACACTATTTTGCAATTTTGCTAAATTGACTTAAATGATAAATAAGTGTAAGATTCTTCTGGTCAATAGATGTAATAACATCATAAACTGAATGCAATCTTTACATAATCGCTTTTTCAAAGAAATAAAATCCTCAGTCTTGTCCGACGGGCCGTATTCAACGATACAGAGGGCCGTATATGGCCCGCGGGCCACCAGTTGCCCATCCCTGCTTTAACAGCATTTATTAATCTTGGTCAATTTTATTTCACCATATACCAAATACAAATACTGTACTCTAGGCTGAGTTTCAAAACTCAGTCAGCTGTCTACTTACATTAGATTTTACAGTTTTAGTGACTCTAAACTGTATTATAAATGTATTTAGACCATATATGTGTTCCTGTCATATATGTTTTTCCCTGTCCTAGGTTCAAGGCAGGGCTGACAAAGTAGTGTATTAGAGATATCATGAGAGAGCAGCTGTCTGGAGTGCAGTGTAATCCAGACGAGGTTCCCACACTGTCAAGATATCTAGCAGACTTGACTAAAAACAAACTGAAAGGTAAGAGACGAGATATGAGTCTGCATATAAAGGGGATTCAAAATACAATTTAAACTGGAAATAAACTGACAGTTTTAGGATTTTGAACCTTCATGAAGCCATGTTCGACCATCAAAATAATGAAATATATGCAAGATAAATAATAAATTCTCCACCATTAAGTATGCAATACAACAGACTGATTGTATCTGCTAATAATTGTATATGCAAGGAATTTAGCTCAAAAAGGGAATTATACCTAATTCAGGGAATATTGAAAGAATTAATGTTGACGTCTGTTCAGCCTGCTGTCATGATCCTGCTACTTTAGTCTTAGTTTATTTTGTTGCGGTGGGAACATAGCAGTCTCCTCTGTCCATTGGTTATGTTTGTACATGCCTTGTGTGTTGTGAGAGCACATGGATGTGTTTGATTCTTCATCGCCATGTGCACTTGTGTCTGTTTGATCTTGTATGTTTGCACATGACTTTGTGTTCCCGCAGCAGTGCATCTGACCTTCCAGAAGAGGAGGAGGAGAAGGGTTCCTGCTTCTCAGTCGCTGCCAGTGCTCCCGGCCACGGAGGCCATTCCCTAGTTGCTGCCAGTGCTAACCGCCACAGAGGCCATTTCCCCATCGCTGCTAGTGCTCCTAACCACAGATGATGTCAACAAACCTGTCCTGTTTCCTGTGGTTGTTGACGAGCCTGTCTAGTTCCCTGTGGTCATCAAATCTGTCCAGTTCCCTGTGACTGTCAACAAGCCTGTCCAGTTCCCTGTGACTGTCAATGATCCTATCCAGCCCCCGGTGACCATCAACAAGACTGTCCTGTTGCCTCTGGCCTTGGACTATCCTGTCCAGTCCCCAGCGGTCGTCAGCCAGCCTTTTGTCAGTCCAGTGACCAGCACTCATTAGACACCAGCTACCATTCTGTTGCTCAGCCCAGTAACCAGCAACCATCGGACACCAGACACCAGTCTGTTGCTCAGCCCAATAACCAGCACCCATCAGACACCAGCCACCAGTCTGTTATTCAGCCCAGTAACCAGCACCCGCCTGACCTCACTCCTGTCCTGGAGCTGCCTGACCTTGCTCTTCTCCTGGAGTCTCCTCCCTGGTTTCCTGATCCCACTCCTTCCCTCAAGCTCTCTCCTGTGTCAGTACCTTCCCGCCAGCCACTGATTCAGTCCCTATCATCTTGATGCCGGTATCTGCCAAGCCTAGCCAAGTCAAGTCACCACACCAAGTCAAGTCGCCACGCCAAGTCATCACGCTGAGTCAGGCCACCACACCAAGTCAAGCCGCCATGGCCAGTCAAGTCATCACTGCCATGCCTGTTTCTTCTGTTTATTGTTCATATAATTAATCACATAAGTAATGATTGATGACGTTGAATTATTGAAAAATAATGCACACCCCAAGGTTGTTTCATACATTCATACTCACCATACTTTTCGTTAAACTACACAGATTTTTAGCATCACATCACTATACTTGTATGTCGCTTTTCAGTTCCTAAACTGTTGTATTGATTAAGGTACGGGGGTTAGTTGACTTCAATGTTCTGCAAGTGTCTATGTGGGTACATATGTATGTGTGTGAGTGTGGGTTAAAGCGAGATGGAGTCTGCAAAGGTGCTTTCCACTGACATTTAAGTAAATTTTGAATAATATTAAGATTGTTTGTCAAAGTATCCAATTTACTTAGCCAGAGTCTTTCTTTTTTGTTATTTTGCTATGGTAGCATGTATGGCTCTTTAAATTAATTTGGCAAAGCGATATGGAACTGTTATGCGGTCAAGACCTGGATAGCTGTGCATTTACTCGAACATAATTGCACACCTCTAAACATCTGTCAACCAATCAGAATAAAGGATTCAACAGTGTTGTGGCATAAACTAAATTAACATGTTAAATCAACAGACGTAATCTAAAGTGAAGTTAGTTCTGAGAAAAAAACAATATAAGGCATTTGTTTAGTGGTGATCCTGGAGTTGTTTTTCACGTTTCTGAGGTTTTTTCCTGAACTTTGTAGGACATGCTATCAGAGGACTATCTGCCTGACAGTGGTATGATGTTATGAAACCAATATTGCAGGGCAACTGAAACCTACAGTTGAATTTATTGGTGGGTCTGACTCCATTAATCTTCAGCCATCCGTCCATCTTCTATAGCTGCTTGTCCTATGTAGGGTTGCGGGTCTTGGGCCAAAGTCAGGGAACACCCTGGAACACAGGGAGAACATGCAAGAAAAAGGAAGGCCACACAGAAAGGCCCTGGGTGAGACAGGACTCAAACCAGGGACCTTCTTGCTGTGAGGTGACAGTCCTACCCACGGAGACACCGTGCCACCTGCAGATACAAATAATAATAATAATATATATCACAATAGGTCTCTCCAAGGCTTTAGCAAAATGATGACTCTCTATGAATTCAATAAATGACCCCCAAATCATCTGAAAATCTGAATATTTCCCTTTTGTTACAAAAGTGAGTTTTTCCATAGCCAGAGAAAGTAACAAACCATCAAGCCAACATTGAACTTAAGGTCTACGGTATAAAGACACTTCCAGAACTTGGCTGGTGTATGTCTTAATTGCAGTAAAGAAAAAGTATTAACTTTCTTAACTGTCTTATGCAGGTCGCAGTCTACCATGTAGAGTCCAAAAATACACAGCTTAGGACACATTTGTAGCCTAACATTGAAGGCAGTGGACAAAATACTCATTAATTCCCTCCAAAAATCTTGTACAATAGGGCAAGCCCATTGACAGTGAAAAAGAGGGCCTTTATATATCTCACATTAAATACACAAATCAGTTATATTGGCATTGAAATTATGTCATAAACAAGGTGTGATTTTCATCCTCATTATCGTCCATTCATCGTCCATGATTTGTATGTTCACACAAGCTTGTCTTTTATCGTGTGAAGACTTCTGAGATCCTGCAACAGTAATTTGATTTAATTGGGAAATCAGTCCTCCTCCATTATTATATTTTAAAGCAGTTGTTCCAGAGTACTAAGTTTAGGTTGGAGGATAGAGTTGTGTAGGATTGTGTTTTAAATATAAAGCTTCTAATCTGTAAATACTTATATAATATTTTTGCTTTAGGCCTTCAAAAGACAAAAGGTTCTCATTTCTGTATAAATCCGCTATTTTGCTAACCCCTTTATAAGCCCAACTCTTAAAGCCCATATCTTTAGCACCTGGCCTAAAGAGGCAGTTTGCCCATATAGGAGAAAACTGGGATCATTTTTGAGTTTCACGTAGAATAAAATTTTGTTCCTCATGCCACACTACTAGAGTATTTCTTACAAAAGGGTTAGTTGTGGATTTTTTAAGACTGTCAGGTTTTGTGGCATATAGACTAAATATATCTTCAACGGTAACAGAGAGGTGTTACTGTTCTCAATTCTCAGCCAAGGGAAGGGCGGTTAGGTTGAAAACCAAAAACAGGCTGTCCAGAGCTGTGCTGTCCAGTACCATAGGAGGTTGGGGACTTTTAACCCACCTCTATCATAAGGCAGAAATAGCATGGTTAAACGAAGCCTTGAGCATCTATTATTCCAAATAAATTTATGAAACAACTTTTTAATTCTGGTAAAGAAATTTGTTGGATGTTCTAGTGGAATGGATTGAAAGAGGTAGACGAACTTGAGAAGTATATTAATTCTAAGAATGTTAATACGGCCAATCACAGCAGTCCATCTGTTAATATATTTTACTACTGAAGATATCAAATGGTTATAATTAGTGGAAACCAATTTTTCTATATCTGGTGTAATTTTAAAACCAAGATATGTAAAGTAATCTTGAAGATTTCTAAACCTAGTGATGTGGATTTAACCTTTCAGACTGCTCAAGTAAGGATAGAAGATTTGGACTCATTAATTTTATAGCCTGAAAAAGTACTGTATGCTCTTATTAGGTCCATTAAATTAGGAATGGACTTTTTAATTTGGAGAAAAAAAGAGCAATATCATCTGCATCCAATCCAATTTGATTCTCAAAGTCATTAATGGTAATGCCTGCTATACTTTCACTGTCTCTGATTGCTATAGCTAAAAGACATATAGCTAAAACAAACAGTAACAGTGACAACGGGCAGCCTTGTCTTGTGCCTCTAGAGAGATGGAAAGGTTGAGAAAACAAATTATTAATTAGTACCGAAGCCATGGGATTTCTGTATAATATTTGTATCCAATTACAAAAATAGCTACCAAACCTGAAATGCTGCAAGACTTCAAAAAGATAACTGTGTTCAATTCTATCAAATGCTTTTTCTGCATCTAGAGAAATAGCTGTAGCATTAGGGAAATCCTTTTTTACATGAATGATCAAGGCGAATATTGTGAAAACCTTACCGCCCTTTCACAAAGCCTGTTTGATCAGAGGCAACTAGAGAGGATAGTTATATTTCAAGCCTTCTTGCAAGTAATTTTGCAATAATTTTTGTATCTGAATTAACCCCTTCAGACCCTGC
This sequence comes from Xyrauchen texanus, assembly GCF_025860055.1. Lineage (NCBI taxonomy): Eukaryota > Metazoa > Chordata > Actinopteri > Cypriniformes > Catostomidae > Xyrauchen > Xyrauchen texanus. The sequence continues at coordinate 23,952,138 of NC_068323.1, read as the reverse complement.
ATCCATTGTAATGGACATCACATGTTTTTTTGGTGTAAACCAATAAAAACTTATGCTTTTATAAAGTGAATAATGCCTGGTCACTGATTAGTCCCTGATCAACCAATCACAATGAAAACATGATCCCTAACTTAATCTGAGAGAGCTTCAGGCATCATAATAGACAGGTGTAGGGCTCTAAGTTTAGGAGTGGGTTTGGTTATTAGCAATTATTAATAATTATCATAGATAATTCTCAATTCTTAAAATAAACAGAACACTGATTAGAATCAGTTTTAGTTTTTTAATCCTTTAAAACAACAATCATCAAAGAAAACCATCAATTATCAAATTGAATAGAATATTAATTATTATCAAAGATAATCATTAATTATTAAAATTAATGGAACACTGATTAGAATTAACACTAGCTTATTGATCCTTCAAATTCAACATTCATCAAAGATAATTGTCGATTATCAAAAATCAATAGAATATTAATAAGGATTAATATTGCCGGGGCACCATCCTGGAATAAGGGATTAATAACCAGTCAGTATAACAGCCTCAATAGTAGATTGTTCTCTTAGGAAAATCGGCATCCGGAGAACATTAATATCCAAAAGGAAACATGCCAGCCATTGACACAGCTGTATGCGAAACAAACCAAAACACTTCTCAAAGTTTCTTGCTGCAGTAATATCAATTAATAATCAACACAATGCAGTCAATAAACTTCAACTTACAACTACAAACTAAACAGGGACATGATTTGATATGGTAACCAAAATAAGCCTATAACACATGAGAGGAAGGTATGTGTGTGTGTGTGTGTGTGTGTGTGTGTGTGTGTGTGTGTGTGTGTGTGTGTGTGTGTGTGAGCGTGTATTTATCACTTTATGGGGACCAAATGTCCCCATAAGGATAGTAAAACCCGAAATGTTTGACCTTGTGGGGACATTTTGTCGGTCCCCATGAGGAAAACAGCTTATAAATCATCCTAAATTATGTTTTTTGAAAATGTAAAAATGCAGAAAGTTTTCTGTGAGGGTTAGGTTTAGGGGTAGGGTTAGGTTTAGGGGATAGAATATAAAGTTTGTACAGTATAAAAACCATTATGTCTATGGAAAGTCCCCATAAAACATGGAAACACAACATGTGTGTGTGTGTGTGTGTGTGTGTGTGTGTGTGTGTGTGTGTGTGAGAAAGGAGTGACGTGCACAAAATGGTGAATGTGACTCTCGTGGAGAGTACGTCACGTGAGATTTCTGGCCAGAGAATATGGCCGCAAATATGTGCGGAGAGAATCCGGTTAATGGCGTCTGCCCGTTTACCGCATGTCTCTGCTTTTACGATAACTTGGGGACAAAGCTGAGCTTTATCAACAAGTTATCTACTAGCCAAATGTTTGTGTGTGTGGTTAGTATGACAGAGAGAGAGAGAGAGAATAAAGTGGCGGCACAGAAGGAGGTTTAGCGATCGTGGGAGAGAAGGCAGCTGTTAGTTTATCACCCAGAGACGCGGTCTTTGATTCGTTAACGGATAAACTCAGTGTGCCGGTCTCATCCGCGATGGTGTAAATACACATCAGTCCAACATGGTTGGATTACAACAGTACAAAATCTCATTCGTGATAACAGTACGATACATTAATACCTTGAGTATTATTAGCAACAATGAGCGAACTCGGTGGTCCGTAAACTGTAAGCAATAACCTTGATACACAAGAATAACACACTATAATATTCTATCTCTGCCCAGACGTAACCTCTTACTTGGCTCGCGTGAGGACGCAGGTAGAATGTGTGTTCATACGTCCTTTAACTCCGACTCGGTTCCTCGAGTCTTGGGTGATGACTGGAGGCTGTTTCCTCGCTCTGTCGGCAGGCGGTACAGCTGCTGATTCTCGGCAGGCTGGTTGAGAAATCAGTGACATCGACTTGTTTGAAGAGGGAAGAGAAATCTTCTTCACTTCTGCAGGCATACGGATGAAGATGCGGATTGCTCTGCAGTCTCTTTCGGATCCGTTAAAGTGTTTGGTGGAACACAGAGTAATCTCAACTCGTCCTGTGAGATAGAGATTGTATGGCCACAGATTCAAGTCATACGTTACTTTCTTGTGCAACAAGACTACACCTGAGAGTAGCGAAGAGCTGCATCCACGCATGGCAAGCAAGGTATTTCTACTCCCGATGACATCATGGCTGAGGGTCGTTCTGTTGAGAGCCTCATCCATTTTTACCTTTAAAAACTAATTCATCTTCATGGTAGCCTCATCAACTTGCACCTGTTATAATCTTAATAGTATCATGTGATACTATTCAAAGTTAATTTGAAGATCTTTCAGAGTTGTAGAACACAGGATTTTTGTAAAGTTTCATGTCCATCCCAATGGACATCAGGTCTTGAAAGATATCAGCAGGAACCTCATGACTTAGTATCAGTGTGTCAGGTGGTGAAATATGTGCAAACATTTCAGAACTAAAAATGTGCTACAATTTGACAAATAATAATGTTTTTATAATGTCTAAAAATACTGCGTATCTAATGCATAACTTGTGATAATATCGTTTGGTTACATATGTAACCTCCGTTCCCTGAGGGAGGGAACGACACGTTGTGTCGGAGAAGCGACACTAGGGGTCTCTCTTGAGCGCCGATATTCACCTCTGACCTATTGAAAAGGGCCAATGAGAGTTGGCAGTCAGTATTTGCATACCCGCCCCGCGATACGGGTATTTAAGCGGGACAAATCACGGAAGTTTAGTCAGGATTTTTCTGAGGAGCCGAAATGGTCCGGCCACAACAGTGGCTCGGTTCAGCGACATGGCGGAGGAAAGACACAACGTGTCGTTCCCTCCCTCGGGGAACGGAGGTTACATACGTAACCAAACGTTCCCCTTCTGTCGCTCTGTCCACGTTGTGTCGGAGAAGCGACACTAGGGGACCCATTCCAATCTTGCCATGTGCTGAACCGTGTACGTGAACTGCCGATACAGAGGCAGGCAGGGATTCATCCAGTGCCGCACATCGTCTGTACCTGGCTGCACGTACCCTTCCCCAATGCCCCATACGAACATCGGGATCCTTCTAGTTACCCTGAGAGGGGAACAAGGTGATGTTTGCCAACATGGGAACGAGCCAGCCTGGCTGGGCCTCTTTTCTCTCTATGTTTCTCACATAGAGCAATCACGGCCGGGGCCCTTACACGCATATAGGGAAGGGGGTCTTACCCAGACCCTGCGGAGACCACACCTGCCCTTTTTCTTGGGGAGGAAAAGTGGTAGACACGTCACACGGCCGTTTTAGGGCTCTTGTGGAAAGTATGGTGCGGTGGTAGATCCAGCCTCGCAAGGGGGGAGTTGCTACAGCACAGCGACCGGGGCAGCTGTAACTGCCTAAGGGAGACACGGGGGTCCGCTCGTAAGGGGACAGAACCGTGGAATTACACACAGGGGGAGTCCGAGCAGGAGGCCTTTACCTGTGGAGCACCTATACCAGTACAGGGTAGCCATCAGGGTACCCGCAGTGGCTTGGGTCTGCAAGTTCCTCCGCTGTACCGCAGACCCGGAGGGCTGGGGAGGAATCGACCAGGGTCCCGACTCGGAGTGGGGCACCCTGGGAAAAAAGGCGCACTACTTAACCTTGACGTCAGGAAAAGGGCGCTGGGCGCAAGCGATCCACCCGGCCGGTCAGTCTACGTGTTACCGAGTTCTACGGGCTCGGACCTGACAAAACACGAGACGCAACCGACTCAACGCGGAGGTTGTAAAACCTCGCAAAGGTGTTGGGTGTTGCCCAACCCGCAGCTCTACAGATGTCTGCTAGGGAGGTGCCCTTGGCCAGTGGCCACGAGGACGCAACACCCCTTGTTGAGTGAGCTCGGACCCGCAAGGGTAGGGGCACGGCCTGGGTGTGATAAGCCAGTGTGATGGCGTCAACAACCCAGTGGGAGAGCCTCTGTTTTGGAGACGGCATTCCCTTTCTGCCGTCCCCCAAAGCAGACAAAGAGCTGCTCAGAGCGTCTGGTGCTCTGTGTGCGGTCCATGTAAATGCGCACTGGACATAGCAACGAAAGGGCTGGGTCTGCCTCCTCCCGGGGCAGCGCTTGCAGGTTCACTACCTGATCTCGGAATGGTGTGGTAGGAACCTTGGGCACATAGCCCGGTCACGGTCTTAGGATCACAGACGTATCCGCCGGACCGAACTTCAGGCAAGTGTCGCTGACAGAGAAAGCTTGCAGGTCCCCGACCCTCTTGATAAAGGCGAGCGTGATCAGCGGGGCCGTCTTAAGAGAGAGGGCCCTGAGTCCAATTGATTCAAGCGGCTCGAAGGGAGGTCTCTGGAGTCCTGCCAAGACTACCGAGAGATCCCAGGAGGGAACTAGGCCTGGCCGGGAGGGATTCAACCTCCGGGCGCCTCTCAGGAACCTGAGGATCAGGTCGTGCTTACCCAAAGACTTGCCGTCTACAGGGTCGTGGTGGGTGGCAATGGCGGCAACATACACCTTGAGGGCGGACGGGGACAGCCTCCTGTCCAGCCTCTCCTGTAGGAACAGGAGCACTAACTTGATCTCTGCGGGTCTTCAGTTCGGGAAGAACACCAATCTGAGAACAAGCGCCACTTTAGGGCATAAAGGTGCCTGGTAGAGGGGGCTCTGGCTTGGTTGATTGTATTCACAACGGTCGCCGGTAAGCCGGCTAGCTCTTCCGCGATCCCGGCCCAGGGACCAGACGTGGAGGTTCCAGAGGTCTGGGCGCTGGTGCCAGAGCATGCCCCGGCCCCTGAGAGAGGAGGTCCTTTCTCAGGGGAATTCGCCAGGGAGGAGCTGTCGCGAGAAGCCTGAGTTCCGAGAACCAAGTCCGAGTGGGCCAGTAGGGGGCCACTAGCGTGACTTGCTCCTCGTCCTCCCTGACCTTGCACAGCACCGGTGCAAGAAGGCTCACTGGGGGAAATGCGTACTTGCGCAGCGCGTCTGTCCTGAGAGGAGCCTCTGTTAGGGCGTAGCAGAGTGGGCAGTGGGAGGTTTCCTGGGAGGCGAACAGGTCTACCTGGGCCTTGCCAAACCGTTCCCAAATCAGCTCGACCGACTGGGGGTGAAGCCTCCACTCCCCGCCGGGCAGGCGTTGTCGTGATAGCGCGTCCGCTACGACGCTGAGCTTGCCGGGATGTGAGTGGCACGCAGCTTAATTGAGTTGCTGCTGGCTCCATAGGAGGAGACGGCAGGCGAAGTTGTGACATGTGGCGGAGCTGCACGCCTTGGCGATTTATGTACGCCACCACCGTGGTGCTGTCCGATCTCACGAGGACGTGTTTGTCCCAAACTAACGGGAGGAACTTCCTGAGAGCAAGAAGGACGGTCAGCAACTCCAGGCAGTTGATGTGCCAATGCAGCGGGGCCCCTTTCCAACGGCCTGCTGCTGCGTGCCCGCTGCACACGGCACCCCACCCGGACCGGGAGGCGTCGGTTGTGACCACAACGCGTCGGGACACCTGCTGCAGGGGCACTCCTGCCTGTAAAAAGCAGAGGTCTGTCCAGGGTCGGAGTGTTTTGAGGCAGGCGGGGGTGATCCTTACCCGATGCGTGCCGTGGTGCCATGCTTGTCTCGGGACTCGAGTCTGGAGCCAGTGCTGGAGTGGTCTCATATGCATCAACCCCAGCGGCGCGACCGCCGTGGAGGACGCCATATGCCTCAGGAGCCTCTAGAAAAGTTTTAGAGGGACCACTGTGCCTGGCTTGAAGGAAGCGAGGCAATCCAGCACCGACTGAGCACGCTCGCTCGTGAGACATGCTGTCATTGAGACTGAGTCTAACTCCAACCCGAGAAAAGAGATGCTCTGAACCGGAGTGAGCTTGCTCTTTTCCCAGTTGACCTGAAACCCCAAGCGGCTGAGGTGCCGGAGCACCTGGTCTCTGTGTGTGCATAGTAACTCTCGAGAGTGTGCTAAGATAAGCCAGTCGTCGAGGTAGTTGAGAATGCAGATGCCGGCTACTCGTAGCGGGCAAGAGCCGCCTCGCGACCTTTGTGAAGACGCGAGGGACAGAGACAGCCCGAAGGGGAGGACTTTGTACTGAAACGCCTGGCCGTCGAACGCGAACCGTGAAGAAGGGTCGGTGTCGTGGCAGAATTGAGACGTGGAAGTACGCGTCCTTCAGGTCTACCGCTGGAACCAATCTAGATGCTGAACGCCAGCCAGAATATTTCTCTGAGTGAGCATTTTGAACGGGAGTTTTAACAAGGCCCGATTGAAAACTCGCGAGGTCCAGGATTGGTCGTAAGCCGCCTTTCTTGGGTACAATGAAGTAAGGGCTGTAGAAACCCTTCCTCATTTCGGTTGGAGGGACGGGCTCTACCGCGCCCTTGGCTAAGAGGGTCGCGATTTCCGTGCGCAGGGAACTGGCATGCTCGCCGTGTACTGCGGAAAAGCGGACGCCCCTGAAGGGGGGCGGGAGCCGGGCAAACTGGGCAGTCGTAGGCAGGCGGAAGGGGGGATCGCCGCGTCCGGTGTACCGGGACTGTCGTAATCTGAAAGCAGATTGCCGTGAGAACGGTATTTGCGGGCCAGGTGACCCAGAGGCAAAGGAAATAGCTCTTTTATTGAGAATGTGGGTACCACAGCCCCCGTCAGGGTGTGTTGCAAATGGACAAACAAAGGATTCTCCTCCCGGCCCTCCACCGGGGGACGGAGCGGTCTTACCACCTCCGGAGCTAACGTCTTGGGCTCTGGGTTGGCTGTCTCAGGAACGCTTGGGAGCCTTCCGGGTCCTAGAGGGGGTTCGTGAGACAGGGGGTGTGCGCCGCCTGCAGGGTGCTCGACGCTGGGGCTGAGAGCTGGGTCCGGGTTGAGGCGGAGCAGGAGCTGGTTTCTTCAAGAGGGGACGCCTCGGCGGGCAGACGGGCAGGGCCCGTGAGCAGCAGGTCTGGCGGCGGGCATGATATGGGAGATGGCCTCCGTCTGCTTCTTCACCGCGGAGAACTGTTGGGCGAAGTCCTCGACGGTGTCGCCGAAAAGGCCAATCTGGGAGACAGGTGCATCCAGGAAGCAGTTCTTGTCGGCCTCACACATCTCGACCAGATTGAGCCAAAGATGGCGTTCCTGGACCACTAGGGTGGCCATCGTCTGTCCGAGTGCCTGCGCTGTGGCCTTCATCGCTCTCAGGGCGAGGTCGGTCGCTGAGCGCAGTTCCTGCAGCACATCAGGATCAGGTCCACCCCCGTGCATGCTTCTGAGAGCTTTGGCCTGGTGGAGCGGGGCTCTCCACGTAGACGTCAGCTCATCATGCACCTCCGGGAAAAACGGAACCGGGGGGCGCGCTGCCCCCAGGAACCAATCATCCAACCGTGAAGGCTGTGGGGAGGACGGAGGGTTCCAATACAACCCCACGCTCACGGCGGCCCGGGAAAGCATGTCGGACATCTGAGCGTTGGCCTCAGCCTGGGCCTGCTGGCCCGAAGGCGGCAGTCCAGGGGAGTCCTCGGCATCAGACACCGCGACTCTCTGATGCAGCGGCAAGCTCATCTGCTTCGGGCTCGGAGGATAGACAGCCAGGCCGTGAGGCGAAGCCGCTATCGCCGCGGCGTGGACGGGACCAGCGAGCGTGTCGGGAACGGGAGGTTCGCGGGGGCTACCCGCGAAACTGCACCCGCTGCCGCCTCAATCGCCTCCAGCGCCAACCGCATCGCCCTCAATCCCGTGGGAAGAAGGAGCAATGCGGGTGCAGCTGGGGTGGCTTGCTTTCTGTTGAAAGCAAGCCGCGACCGCAACGTGGTCATGGTCATGTTCTCGCAGTGAGAACATGAACCATCCACAAACGCCGCCGGTGTGATCGCGCCCAAACACACGAGACAGCGCCTGTGGCCGCCTGAAGCAGAGAGGCTTCTACTGCATCCAGGAACGACACAGGGGCGGAAGGGCACCTTGAAAAAGACGCATCCTCAAAAGGACGTTCAACGCCGCTGTGTTTGCTCTTTTAGAGAAATTACTCTTTTAGGGAAATTACTCTTTAAGTACACAGTGTGTGTGTGTGTGTCTGCGCTGTCGAAGCGCTCAGGGGCAACAATGCACGCCGTGCAATGAGAAGAGAAAGCCGCTGTTGTGCGTCGTCAAGATCCAACAGCATGCAGATCGTCAGAGGAAACGGGAACGTTTTAATGGCGTGTAACTCGCAGCAAACTGCAGACAGACCATCGGCTCCGAAGAAATTTTCTGACTAAACTTCCGTATTTGCCCCGCTTAAATACCCGTATGCGGGGGCGGGGTACGCAAATACTGACTGCCAACTCTCATTGGCCCTTTTCAATAGGTCAGAGGTGAATATCGGCGCTCAAGAGAGACCCCTAGTGTCGCTTCTCCGACACAACGTGGAGAGAGCGACAGAAGGGGAACTAGAAATTAAGTTTACTACAACATTGGCCTATATAGAAATAGGCCTGAATGAGTCACACTTTATAGATGGCTTCCCTGATTTTAAAACTGAGAGCCTTCCGCAGCAAGGGAAGTAGTTGACCAGTTTCAATGGATTCTTCAAACATATCTAGTAGCGGGGACAGTAACTTGTCCTTGAAATGTTTATATATGTTGATAGGGTTGCTATCCAGGCCAGAGGCTTTCCCTGATTTCATTTGAAGGATGGCACCTGGGCACCAGAAACTCCAACGGATGCCTTTACTGGCACTTTATACATTATTCAAGGACCCGGTAGCAGTCCCGGAACACAGATGATCGCCTCGCACTCAGACTTTAACTTTGCGCTCACACCGCACCTTGCAACTTTCGTACAGTGCCTCGCAGTGCAAGACAGGTGTTCAAATGCCAGCTGTCTTGCTACTGCAATCATGCTACAAAGTTCCAAGCTCTTTCTGTGCTTTGTGGGCATGTTCATTCTACTGCTGCGCTACACTTATAAAATGCTGACAAGTGACAAGTGATAAAAGTCAATATAATAAACTTCTAGGTCACTCATCATGTATAAATGACAAAAAAAAAAAAAAAAAAACTAGTGGTATTCTAATTTTGAAAACAAATTGACTTTCATTTTTAAAAATGTATATGACTCTCTTTTATCCATGCTCATAAATTCTGTTGCCTGTGGTGGATAATTGACAAAGCACTCTTCTAAAGTCATCATTCTTATATCAAATCTTGCCAGTAGATGCTTCTTCATGAAGAGGATTTACAAATAAATTTTGTTCCTGAATAGATTATTTTGAATATTATTAGTGTCAAGTACCGTTATATTCTTCCTCTAGTTCCTAGTGCTCTGGAGCAGATAACAGAAGCAAAATCATCACAAAACTGGCTTTACACTGTACCTGCAGTTTCATTAATTTTAATTAATCTGTATATACTGTATATTATTCACCCTGGCACCAACTGAAATTAATTGGGCCTCACACAAGACAAATTATGTGGTGATTTTTTATCACACTTCACTAAAGGTGTATGTGTGTGTGATTATTAATATCAGATGGCCACCGTTTCTACTTAACAGTAAATTAATGATCCAAATGGACTATTCAATCAATTCAAATTCTGTAAATTGGAGGGAGTTGGTCATCTGTGTAATCTTCGGCAGATGAAGATGATGTGCCTCAAGGGGTCCTTGAGGCATGGTCTGGCAAGACAGGCCGTGGGGTGTTGCCTCGCAAAACAGGGTGTGAAGCATTAGACCAGGGCAGAGCCAGTGAAAGGTGGAGCCTTGAGAGGCTCGAGGGGTGGAGGCAGAGCCAGGTGACTGACAGACCAAGGAGGAGCTGGATGGACGAAGAATTCCAGTACAGCTGATAGGCTGGAGGACCGGGGTGGAGCCAAGGGAATGTACGTAGAGCCGAGGTGATGTCGAGGGATCGAAGGACTCCAAGGCGGAGTCCAGGGCTCAGAAGGTCTAGGCAGAGTCGGAGGGTCGGAAATCTAGGATGTCACAGGGGGCACACCGATGGTCGAGCCGGTGACTTGGGGGGAACCGGCTGATCAGGAGAACTCAGAGTGGGCACACAGAGCCTGGGGTGCAGAAGCCTTTCTGGCAACGCAGGCTCTGGGATGGACAAGGCTGGCAACGCAGGCTCTGGGATGGACGAGGCTGGCAATTCTGTCTCTGGGACGGATGAGACTTCCAGCTCGTTGGCCATGGCAGGCGTGGCTGTTGGCTCGTTGGCCATTGCAGGCGTGGGCGTTGGCTCTTTATGAGTACTCCCAGAAGCAAACATCTCTAAAACTCGAGAGAGTGACAGAAGGGGAACGTCTTGGTTACTGTTGTAACCTCCGTTCCCGTAGGGAAGGAACGAGATGTTGTGTCCCTCCTGCCACGGTACTAGCACTGTTAATGGCCGTGCTTCATCTTTCGGCTCCTCAGTGCAAAATCCTGACTGGCATTCGCAGCCCCGCTTCCCTTTATACCCGTATATCCGGGGCGGGGCATGCAAATTCTGTCAGCCAACTTGACACTGGCCTTTTCTCTGGTTTAGAGGTACGATTCGCCGTCCGAGAAGACACATTGTGTCACTTCCTTCGACACAACTTCTTGTTCCTTCCTTCAGCTTTTCCCACATAATAAATTAATGCTGCTTTGAGAGGTCTTGAAGAATTTTTATGGTCCTTCTAACGTCTTAGGGCAAACCTTAGGATGGGGGTTTGATTGGATGCTAAGAAACCACTCATGGACCAATGAGTCTTTTCCAAGGTCCTTCCTGCCTTATGGGGGGTGTCTGTCCGAGCTGCTTAGCTGATGGCTGTGCTTGACTTTCATTTGTGTTGTTCCTACCATGGTCCAATCAAAATGGAGCCACTCTTCTTTGCCTTGACAATTAGGGAGGGGCTCTGCCATAAACTGGTTCATGGAATATCATCTGGTCCAATTGTTCACCACATATAATATATATATATATATATATATATATATATATATATATATATATATATATATATATATATATATATATATATATATATATATATATATATATATATATATATATATATATATATATTGTACTGCCCCAATTTCATTGTTCTTTGAGTCTTAGTGAATGGGCTCCTCTAGTGACATCAAATCATGTTAGTAACAAGAAAGTGAATTCAGTGATGAGCACATTTTGTTAGTGGCACATTCTGTAAGTTTCATCTCTTTTATATAACAATTAATGACATATATTTAGGAGTATTGATGAAGATGATTATATATAAATTTACAATTAGTTCGTCAATGTGTTTGCCATGCATGTCAGCCACGTTCTTTCCCTTTTAATGTACATTACAGCACATACGTATGCCTGTATTAGTAATTTACTTGAGAATTGCTGTATTGCACTAATATTTACACAAGGAAAAAATGCTTAAGTGTGCAACAAAGTACAAACAAATTTGGGCATGTTTGGCAGAACTATTTACATTTGTTTATTACAGTTTTTCTCAGTCGCTTTGGTACATTTCTCGAATCATCCTCAACATTTGCAAAACAGTAAGTGCATTTCTCAAAACAATTTGTACAAATAGCAAAACACCATGGATTACCTGCAAAAGCCAGTCTCTTGCTCAAAATCCTTAGTTCATCTCTCAAAAGTAAATATCTGTGTCAATGAACATGTCAGTGCCATCAGAATGACAAGTCCTTGTGTCATTGTGTACGGAAAAGACAGTCAAATTGCTTATTCATGTTTTCAATATAACAGTGTACTCTGGAGGGATGTTCTGATGTAAACTATGGCTAAAGTTTTGATGACAATTATTGTAAATTGTAGGTTACATCTTAGTGTATGCGGGAGTTTGATTGCAAGAGACTGGACAAGATTCACATTTACGCTTTTACTGTTTGTACTGTAATTTGTTGACAGAACATGTCATTGCAATACAGAAAGGAAAAGACTGTAGGAATTACAGTGCAGTCTACCTACACTTACTGACGTTCCTGTCTGTTGGTCCACAAATTCTCATCCACATCACAATGAATATCTTCTCTTGCCATGCAGCGTGTAAAGAATCTTTTAGAGTGTCTTATCAGCCTCTGCAGACATCTGCTGTGATGTCATCACACGCTGCATCCATGGCAGCCAGAAGGGTCATCTGTGTATGTGGCTGGCGATCATATGCTTTCCATCTCCATGCTGAGAAAAATTCCTCAATGGGGAGTAGGGTGAGAGGAACTCCATCAGCATCCTGTTGTGGGCCGCAAACCATTGCCTGATTATGTTGGAGTGATGGAAACTGACATTGTCCCAAACTATCACGTACTTTGGCAGGTCATCTCCAATCTGACCTCTCTTGTTCAGGGATGAGAATCATTCTCAGAGATAGCAGCACACTATTCTCAGAGACAGCAGCACCCATGGTTATGTTCCCGCCCCATTGGCCTGGCACATCAACTGTAGCTCTGTGGCCAATGATATTTCGACCAGGCCTTCTGCGTTTCGTTAGGTTGAAGCCAGCCTCATCCATGTAGATGAAGCTGTGCGGTGGTTCACTTGCTTCCAGTTCCATTATACGCTATATCCAGAAGACACAAAATGAGTTTTATGAATTACGTGCATTTTCATTTTGGGCAAGATACAGTTACATCAAATGTATACAGCACATATTGCATCTTCTTTTCTACAGCCATAGCAAATGTGTAAAGGTCACACTTACTGTATATCACTATATAATGTTATACTGTTTACTGTGAGGTACAGTTGCTGCATGCTCATACATGTTTTAGCTGTACATACTTCACTCTTTCACCATTTCTTTCAAATGGAACAGTGTACAGCTGTGTCTTTTCAGCACCCTGTCAATGGTTGAGATGCTGACTGTTAGGATGTTTTCAAAGATGTTGTTGTCCTCTATAATGGCACTCTTTACAGTTTTTCTCAATCGATTTGGTACATTTCTCCAAACTCAGGTAACTGCTCTCAAAACAGTTAACACAGCAAACTAAACACACTCTTATGTTGGCGAAACAGTTAAGTATTCACTGCACAATGAAACACAGCATTTTATTCTAGTAATGCATTTATTAAAATTCAATATTAACACCAAAACTAAAAGCGTGTTCTCTGTTGATTTGATAACAAATTCATCTGAAGATACACAAAGAAATAAATGCAAATACATGTTTTTCATTAAGTTCTTTAATGATGAGTCCAGGTGTATTACAATGAGAAAAAAAAACTGCATTCATTGAATCAATTAATTTATTGATCATGCCTCTCAATTACATCTGGCCAGAGAATTACATCAACATCAGAGCAAATGTTTTCACGAGTCATGCATCGTGGGAAAAAAACGCCTTGAATGCTGTATCCATCCTTGACATGCTTGTGCCCCAATATCTCCACAGGCCTCTTCCATCACTTGAAGACTTACTTGGTTGTAAGGGTTGCGGTCATGTACTTTCCATCTCCAAGAGGAGAAGAATTCCTCAATTGGATTCAGGAAAGGAGAATATGGTGGAAGGAACACCATCCTGAAACGTGGGTGATTCTCAAACCACTCTCGCACTAGTGCTGAATGGTGGAATTGGACATTGTCCCAAACAACTACAAAATTCCGCACCATTTGCTCCTGATCACCCTGTGGAAAGAGGATTTCATTGAGGAGATTTAAAAAAATGTAGGAGCCTTGCTGTGTTGTATGGTCCCAAGACAGCATTGTGTGCCACAACACCAGTTGTAGAAATTGTGGCACAGAGAGTGATGTTGCCTCCTCGTTGTCCAGGGACATTGACTGTAGCACGACGGCCGATCACATTTCTCCCTCTTCTCCTTTTTTTTGTGAAGATTGAAGCCTGCTTCATCAATATACAGGTACTCATAATGAGTTGCACTGCTATCCAACTCCAAGATTCTCTAGAGTAAAAAGAACACAAGGTACAATACAGTAAGTTAGTGTTTTACAGTAATGGCATTGATTGCAGTCAATACTACTGTGGAACTGTTGCTGAAGTTTGAGTTCACACTTTGACGCAGCAGTATACATAGATATGCCTAAATCTTTTCACTTACAGTAGCATGGAATAGTTTGACACATACTTAAAATTCAGAAAAAATATATCTTTGTTTTGACAATAAAAGTGCAGTAATTGGGTTGCACATACTTGAACAAACTGGAATCGCAACTCCTTCACTCTAACGGAGTTCCTCTCAAAGGGCACTTTGTATACTTGCTTCATTCGGATTGAATTTCTCCTTAGAACACGATCAATTGTGGAGAGACTGCATTGGTGGATATTGTGGAACAGTTGATTGTCCTGTGTTATCCTTTGCTGAATTTCTTTGAGGCGGAGGGTGTTGTTCTGGACCACCATGTCAACAATGGCATGCTCTTGTTCAATTGAAAGAAGTCTTGTTCGTCCACCTGAATGTTCTCGAACATCAATTTTGAAAAATGTTTGGACAAGCAGGAACATTTACTGTAGAAATCTAGACCTATGTCAAACAAGACTACATGGACTATCATTGTAGAAGCAGAATGATATAGTTACTTACCGGTTTTCCCTCTGAAATGTGCGGATAATTGAAGCCACTGTGGATCTGTTTATATTGGGCTGAACTCTCTGCCCAGCTTCTCTCAGTGAGAGACCATGATTTATGACATGGTCAATCAGTGTGGCTCTGATTTCATTTGAAACACGCGTGTACCCTATCCTTCTACCTCTCCTCCCTCCTCTTACACCTTGCCCTCCTCTTACACCTTGCCCTCCTCTTACACCTTGCCTTACACCTCGCCCTCCTCTTCCTCTCTGTCCATCTCTTCTTATATGTTCTACTCTTTCTCTTTCCACTATACCATTGCCCTCCAATCTATCCATCTCTTCTCCCTCTACTCCTCTCTCTCCTCTTCCTACATCCTCAGCTCTTCTTTCTCTTTCATCCTCAGCTCTTCTTTCTCTTTCATCCTCAGCCCTTCTTTCTCTTTCTCCTACATCCTCAGCTCTTCTTTCTCCTACATATTCAGCTCTTCTTGCTCCTTCTCCATCTCCTCTTCCTCTTCTTTTCCCTCTACCCTGTCCACCACCTCTCACTCTTACACCTCTTCCTTTTCCACTGCTCATTCTTTTTATTGTCTTTTCTCCTCATTCATCTTTGTTCTTCTTCTCTTCCCCTTTTGTAGTTGTTGTAATTAAGACAGATGTGTGAACAATTAGGAAATTGGATTTTTCTGTGTTGAGTGGATTATTAACTCATCAGATATCAATTTGGGGTTAGTTGAGGACATAAGATGTGCAACTGACTATTTTACAATTCATAGAGTTTTGTTTGTTGTGTTTTGAAAATGGTACAAAAATGCTTGTGATCTTTGTGAAGACCAATGAAAAAGCTGCAAAAGTTTTTCCTGGTATATTAAAGATTTGGTTGGCTGTATGAACTGCTGTGATAACATTAGGGAATTTTGTGCACAGTGTTTTGAGAAAATTATGCTTTTGATTTGTAATTTGTATGAAATGAAGGAGAATTTACTATCTGTTTAGGACAATTACGAAGTGTACAGATCACTGTGTTAAATGTTTTGAGAGCAGTTACCTGAGTTTGGAGAAATGTACCAAATCGATTGAGAAAAACTGTATCTTCCTTAGTCTTATGGCATTGTATTCTACAATCATGGTGCAAATAGCCTCCTCCTGTTAAGTTAAGTTGTCTTGCAGTCCTTCGTGGAAAAAATATAGTAATGCAAAACACAAAATTGGGTAAGATAAAATGTCACTGTTTACATGTAAAGTATACTTACTGTATATTGTAAAATGCAAGTGGAATACTGTAATATTGTATGAAGCATTACAGAAAGTATACAGTGTTACAGTACAGTGCCTATTGTTAGATTACATACCTGTCGACGAAAAGTCTGAATGATTGAGGACACAGTTGTTCTCCCAACATTTGGCTGCACCCTTCGACCAGCCTCGGCCATTGTAAGCCCATGATTGAGAACGTGGTCTACAAGTGTGGCTCTTATCTTATCAGGAATGCGCATATGTCCTCGGCCTCTTCCTCTGTTTTGCCTCCAAACTCCTCTGCCACGCAGCCTCTTCCTCTTCCTATTCTCTCTGGCTGTTGACCCCATCCGATTCCTTGTCCTTCCATTGTCAGACATTTTAACATTGTGTTGTGCTCCGGCTATATATATACTTGCCAGTTGATGGTTCATGAGATGCACCTCCATTAGAGAAAGTCAAGATTCACCTGGGAGCAATTTACCAATTCAGGACAGATTTAGAAAAAAAGTCTAATGGAAATGTATAGAAATATGCTTGTTCAACCATTTTGCATGTAAAGACTTATGCTATGAACTAATGCCTATGTTGTGGGGGGTGAGACTATTCAACAGAGACCCATTATAATACATTTTGATCAGCAATTGATAATGTAGGAAACAGCAGAGAATTGTACATAATCGTTTGCATGGATGTACCAAAGCATTTGAAACTTGTTCAAATAAATGAGGAACTGCTTTTTTGATGTGCACAAGTGACACAATGATGTGAAGATTGAACAGGTAGTTTTGTGAATTTCAATTCTGATCTGAGAAATGTACCAAAGCGACTGAGAAATTCACTGTTTATTCATTGTTATTTACACTTTCACTCCTAATTCATGATTGCATCTTGGCATCTCATTAAACAGATAAACTGTGTTGAATCCTGACTCATCTGCATTTCATGGATGGCTGTTAAATTGTCTCTGTACATGCAATGAGAACAATATATATATATATATATATATATATATATATATATATATATATATATTAAATAAATATCTCCACAGCATTGTTTAACTATTCTTCAGGACCAACAGTTGTATACCTATACTGAGAAAGGCCAATTTCACCAGCCTGTTATCTTTTCCTGATATATTCTTCAGAGTGCACAGAAAGTAAGATAGAAGCTGATCTCTGATCTGCGTTAGGTTATTTATTCGGATGTAGAGTTGGATGAGAAATCTATTTTTTTTTTGGGCTGTAGATGTTGAGTTGCATATTTCTATCTGCTTACTGCAGGCACAGCTTGACATTTCTGATTAGACTCAGCAGCTCAATTTTCTCAAGCTATAAAATGTCACCTGGTTGTGACAGATCAGCTCTTTGCATAGTAGGTCAGGATAAAGCTTTACCTTTCAACAAAGTGAAAAGAAAAATGTGTGATAGGAAGAAACATAAACAAATATGGTCATATTTTTCATTCACGTCTCTGAAATATGGCACTTTTGTAAAAGAGGGGACAGAGAGACAAGACAGCTAGATAGATAGACAGACAGACAGATGATAGATAGACAGATAGATAGATAGATAGATAGATAGATAGACAGACAGACTGACAGATAGATGATAGATAGATAGACCGACAGACAGACAGACAGATAGATAGACTGACAGACAGACAGACAGACAGACAGACAGACAGACAGACAGACAGACAGACAGATAGATAGATAGATAGATAGATAGATAGATAGATAGATAGATAGATAGATAGATAGATAGATAGATAGATAGATAGATATCATTAATGAAAAAAAATAAAAACAGGGTTGTGGACATGACATCTCTATGTGACAGTTGTAGAAGTGTTACTTACTGTTCACGATCAAGGGAAAACCATCCAAAATGCTCTAAACCTGCAGATTTTGACCTCTAAGACATCCGTATGGTATCCATTAAAGTGTCAGGATTAAATTAATTAAGAATGAAATTGCGATGTGGCCTCACATGTTTTATAAAACTGTCTCAATTCAGAGCTTCATTCAGCGATGTGTGATCATGGGGCGCCCTCTAGCTGTTAGCTCTAGCAACACATGTTGAGCAGTGCAGCAATTTTAGATGATGTTTATTATATTACAATATAATTCATCTTGCCTCATCTTCCTGGACAGTTAAAGACACATTTAATTGGTCGTGGTTACCTTGTCTCCCCCTCCGTGCAAAACAGCTGAATGTCAAACCAGACTTTCCTTAAAAGTGCTTTGGGTGAGTAATACGGGGCTGTTGAACACAGTTCTCTTTCCTGTATGTCCTGTAGCACTTCACAGTTGATTTAAAGACAGCACTGCATGACTTTCTAATGTTGTTTTGTGATGTGATGGTTAATCCCAGCTCTCATCCTACTTGCTACACCTATTCTTGTCCAGAAGTTGTTAAAACAAAGGCATAAAACACTTGCAATGTCTCATTATGGAGGACAGCAGAGTAGGCACATTAATATACTCACTGAGCACTTTATTAGGAAGACCTGTACACTAGACCCCGAAGCCGCCGCCAGGCGCCGCCATTTGCGCCATTTAGAATTTCAGCCGCCGCCAGCCAATAATTTCGTAAGCCAAATTGAGCCGCCATCTGATAAAGTTTGGCTGAGCCGGCTAGAATTATTTGCATCAAATAATAATTCTATCACATAGAGACATACACACACGAAATATATAAACAATACACGAGATCTATTTTCCCACTGGATTCATAACAGCACAGTCTTGTGCTCGTTGCTACTGATACACAGACTCACAGTGAATTGATCGACCAATTAAAATTGCTCGTTTTCCGTACAGAAGAAGCGATGCATTTTTTTCCTCGCGACTGAGGTGAAATGGCGGAAAGAAGAAAGCAAGGTAATTTTGATCTCACTTCTCACATACATACCTACTTACTTTTTTTTAACTTAGGCCTACCCAGACTTTTGTTAAATCTTCAGGGCACGGTTGCACAAACACCTGAATCAAAGATTGATGTTATGAACCAAATATTCTGGAACGGAGAGATTTATAGCACTGAACGTGATATTACTGCAGTAACAAACCACCGTTTCCACATTGCTAATTCATGACGCATGCTTCAGTGTACATTGAAGTGAAATGTGCAAAACTTTGTCCAAAATAATTCTGATAACAGTGTGTGTTTATATTAAGGCGAGACACTGCAGCCAAAAACATCGTTTTTTTTACTGGTCAATTTTGAGATTTTTGGATATTTGCCTTCAATAACATGTCTTCTTTCAGAATTGTGCTGAAAAAAAGTCCGAAATTCACATTTACTACACTTCGTCTGTTTGCGTCTGTAAATTTCTCATAAATTCAACAAAAGTTTGCGTTCTTAATCAACATACTTCTCCGCGATCTCTGCCGTCACTCACCCTCTCATCACATGCACCGTTAGGAAGCTCTCTCTCTTCTGTACAATCCCGTTGTATCCAAATATGGTCATTTCCTTTTATCAGCAACCAATCGTGAAAGTAAAAAGACTGAATGCGCTGATCTCATTGGCTGATGATAAATCTTTAAAGCCCGCTTTCTCAAAATGACCTTTCTCTCATACTCCAAGTCCGAAATCTCCACTTCAGTAGTACCTAGTTATATTATGAAGACATTTACAGAGGGATTTGTAAATATATTATTCCTAGCCTGATATATATAACATTTTATTCCAAAAAACATGGCGAAAATCATTATATTCTGATTTACAGGATAACAAAAGTAGATATCCATAAATCCCTCTGTAATTTTTTCCCATCTAATATGTGAACACAATGAAAAAAATATTTTTAACCTGGCTTTATCCAATACTCAGATTTCGTTTTTTAAAATATATGCAAATTAGCACATATTTAATTAGATATTGCCTAATTTGCATATTTAAACATTAAATTCAAGAAAACTTGTAATAATTTTTTTTCTCATCTTAATGTAACTAATCAACTGGGAAAGTTTCATGGTGATATCTGCTAGTTAAAATTTTTACCCTATTCACCCGGAGTGTCTCGCCTTAACTATAAAGTTGAACAGCTGAATTACTGTACATGTCATAAATATATGCATAACGTTACTCCGTGAAGTTTGACAAGTGTGCATTCTTACACAGCATCAGGGACATTATTCACTAACGTTACAGTGGCTATTGAATGCGCCTAGCACTATAGCAAATATGTACATACGTTGTGAAAGTAAAATCTGGTGTTTTCTTTATTACATCGTATTGCAGTTTGTAGAAATATAGTGTAAGCCATGCATTGCTTGGAAATATTGAGATCTAGTAAATCAGTATAACATAGACATCTGTAGACATGAAGTGGCAGCTTCAGCCATTTGCAGCTATGAAAAGTTTGGCGGCTGCAGCAGCCATTTAGGTTTTGGCTGAGCCGGCTAGCCAGCCAATAACTTCATCAGCCAGCCATTATTCTCAAAACAAATGGCTTCGGGCTCTACTGTACACCTGTTTATTCATGTGATTATCTAATCAGCCAGTCACGTGGAAGCAGTGCAATGCATACAATCATGCAGATATGGGTCAGGAGCTTCAGTTAATGTTCACATCAACCATCAGATTGGGGAACAAATTTAATCACAGTGAATTCAACTGTGGCATGATTTTTGGATTTTCAACAGGCCACATTCACATCCATTGTAAGTGCCTCACTGTAACCCAAATTTTTGCTTTTTAAAAAAAAGGAGGGATGAGTCGAAGTTTTACCTTGGAAATATAGTTGAAAATTTAATATATAATGAACATATTTATTTACATTTTACTTTCTAATTACAACACTTGATATTTTTAGCACATGTCTGACTCCACACTTATTAATTTTTGTTTGATTCATTTAAAATATTTATGCCTAATCAATAATAAGGGTTGGGAGTAACGGAATACATGTAATAGGATTACATATTTAAAATACAAAATATACAGTAACTGTATGTTTAAAAGTAACTACACTACAGTTTAAATCATTGGTAATAAGAATACAGTTACATTCAAAAAGTATTTTGATTACTGAAGAGATTACTTTGCATTTTATTGTCATTTGTTTCATTTTATATATTTAGTCCTTTCAGATGGAAAATATTTATAAATATAAATGATGTGATCCAAAGTGAGAAGTAAGTTTGTGTCAGGGTAGAGACCAGGAGATCGGAGGTAAGTGATTCAAATGCTGTTTATTTCAGGTGATAATCGTGTAAGGTAATTTTATGGTGAATCTTCGGGTGCAGGTGAAGATTGTTGGATGTACAGAGAACAACAGGTAAGCCAGATAACTTCCAGTGTAGTAATATCACTCAGTATCAGTTCGTTAACCCCTCTTCTCTTCTAGGGGTGATCGGGGCCATTTGATCAGATCTCGGACATGGGCTCAGGAATCGGGTGGGAGATCTGGAGATGGCAGAACAACAGTGCATAGGGTTATCATGAATCAGGTAAGGAAAATAGGATACTCAGGAATTCAGAGTTGACGGAGATTTCAGGATGCAGGAAGAAACGGTCTGTTCCTGTTGGAGGCTTGACAAAGACTGGAATCGTGGTGAGTGTTCTTATGAGCTGATTAATGATGTGATAGATGATGACCAGGTGTGTGTGTGTGATTAGTATTCTGGGGAGAGTGATCTTTGAGTGGTGGATTGGAACGAGCTTGACTGATTCCTGACATTACCCCCCCCTCCAGGGTCCGCGCCAGCAGACCTAGTACCTTGACGTCGTGGGGGTCGACATCTAGGTCGTGGAGCAGGCCTTTCAGGATGTTGTTCGTGGAATTCTGTGAGTAACATGTGGTCGAGGATGTCCCTTCGAGGTACCCAACACCTCTCCTCTGGTCCATAATCCTCCCAGTCTACCAGAT
Organism: Xyrauchen texanus; assembly: GCF_025860055.1. Taxonomy (NCBI): domain Eukaryota; kingdom Metazoa; phylum Chordata; class Actinopteri; order Cypriniformes; family Catostomidae; genus Xyrauchen; species Xyrauchen texanus. The sequence goes on along the minus strand of NC_068323.1, from coordinate 23,930,594 downwards.
ATTCAAGTTGACCACCTCGACGTCGGGAGTCCAGGATTTCTCTAACAGTATAGATGGAGTCGGTTTCAACGGGGGGTACTGGGGGATTGTCATCCTGAACTAGGTCTGTAGAGGGAACAGAAACAAGTGGGTGATGGGGTTTCAGAAGTGAGACGTGGAATGAGGGGTGGATGCGATACTGGGCCGGCAGACGGAGTTGGTAGGTGACTGGGTTAAGTTGTCTTACGATGGGAAATGGACCAATATATCTTGGACTTAGTTTGCGACATGGTAGCCTTAAACGAATATCTCTGGTCGAGAGCCAAACCAGTTGTCCAGGCTGATATTACACGACGATGAACGTCTGCAAAGCATTGTTGACTGTTCAGGGCTTGTTGGAGATGATGATGGGCTTGGTTCCATACCCTCTCACTGTCTCGGAAACCAGGTGTTAACTGCAGGGACTTCTGATGGCTCACCGGACCAAGGGAATAATGGTGGTTGGTAACCTAGTACGCATTGAAACGGTGTTAGATTAGTGGAGGTTTGTCGAAGGGAGTTTTGAGCATACTCCGCCCATACGAGATATCGGCTCCAGAGGTGTTGATTAGAATGGCAGAAGGTACGGAGGAAACGACTGACATCCTGGATCTTCCGTTCCGCCTGACCATTTGCTTGTGGGTGATACCCTGAAGTTAGACTCACCGTAACATTCATTAATGCAAAAAACATTTGCCACACCTTGGAGATAAACTGCGGTCCTCTGTCTGATACAATATCCTCCGGAATGCCGAAATTCCGGAAGACGTGCTTCACAAGTAGTTCAGCGGTTACAAAGGCTGTGGGCAAGTTCTTCAGGGGAATTAATTTGCAGGCTTTAGAAAAGCGATCAATGGTTACCAAGATACATGTATTCTCGTCTGAGGGAGGAAGGTCTGTTACAAAGTTGACTCCAATGTGCGACCAAGGTCGTTGTGGAACTGGTAGAGGCATGAGTTTTCCAGTGGGTAGGTGATGGGGGTTTTTGTTCATGGCACAGAGGATGCATCCTTGGATGAAAGTCTTGATGTCTTGGATCATGTTGGGCCACCAGTAGCGCATCTGGAGAGTGGAATAGGTTTTGTTAATTCCAGGGTGACCTGTGCCGACGGATGAATGTGCTGAGGAGATTAGTGAGGTACGAAATTCTTCGGGTACGTAAATCTTTGGACACTCTGGAGGGCTGGGTTGGTGTTGGGATAGTTCTAGCAGTTGTTCATTTAAGTCCCACTGAATGGGATTGACAAACATCTTTTCGGGTAGGATATTTTCAGGTTCTTCGTGGGAAGTTTCGGGGGCATGGAGACGGGACAAGGCATCGGCTCGGACGTTCTTCGAACCAGGGCGATAGGAGATCCGAAAATTGAAACGAGTAAAGAAGAGTGCCCATCTGGCCTGGCGTGGGTTAAGTCTCCTTGCCTCTTTCAAGTACTGAAGATTTTTGTGGTCTGTGAGAACCAGGAATGGATGTCTGGCTCCTTCTAGCCAGTGTCTCCACTCTTCTAGAGCAAGTTTAACTGCCAGGAGTTCTCGATTGCCAATATCATAGTTAACCTCTGCAGGAGATAATTTGTGAGAGAAGAATGCGCAAGGCATGGGTTTGACTGAAGAGGCAGAGTATTGTGACAACACAGCTCCTACTCCTGTAGTGGACGCATCAACTTCAACAATGAACATTTTTTCAGGGTTTGGATGTTGGAGTAATGGGGCTGTGGTGAACGCGGTCTTGAGAGATTGAAAAGCCTGTTCCGCCTCAGTGGTCCAGAGTAGTGTCTTTGGCTTTCCCTTGAGTAGAGAGGTCAGAGGAGCAGTAAGCAGGCTGTATTGGTGAATGAACCTCCGATAGAAATTCGCAAATCCAAGAAATCGATGTAATTCTTTAACAGACTGCGGAGCGGTCCAGGAGGTTATGGCCTTGGTTTTGCGATCATCCATCTCTACCCCTTTTTCACTGAGGTGGTAACCGAGGAACTCGACTGAGGTTTGATGAAAGAAGCACTTCTCTGCTTTCAGGAACAGAGAGAATTCACGCAGCCATTGGAGTACCTGAGAGACATGTCGCTGATGTTCCACCAAGTTTCTGGAGTAGATTAAGATATCGTCTATGTAGATTATTACAAATTGATTCAGGTAGTCTCGGAAAACCTCATCCATGAAACTTTGGAAGACTGAAGGGCCGTTTACCAGACCATATGGCATGACGAGATATTCGTAATGTCCTGCTTGGGTGATGAATGCGGTCTTCCACTCGTCGCCCTCTCGGATTCGAATGAGATTGTATGCACTTCTCAAATCCAGCTTGGTGAATAACTTGGCTTCTCGAAGTTGTTCAAGAGAAGAGGGAACCAATGGAAGCGGATAACTGAACTTGACGGTTATCTTGTTTAAAGCTCTATAGTCTATACATGGGCGTAGACCTCCATCCTTCTTCGGAACAAAGAAAAAACTGGCAGCAGCGGGTGAGGTAGAGGGCTGAATATAACCTTGTTTTAACGCCTCTCCAATGTACTGTTGCATGGCTTCTTGTTCAGGGATAGCTACAGAGTAGATTCGCCCCTTGGGGATGGATTCTCCGGGAATCAGATTGATGGCACAATCCCAGGATCAATGAGGTGGTAACTTGGCAGCCTTGATGGGATTGAATACATCCGAATATTGAGAGTAGCATGAAGGGATGGATACCGACAGGTTTTCTATGGGGCTTTCAATGGAAGTTGAATTCATTGGGATGGCATCGGGTAAGTTAGCGACAGAAGAGACTGGGAGTTCAACACTCGTGGATGAGCACATGCAACCCCATTTCAATACCTTACCAGATTCCCAGTTGAAGTTAGGTTGATGTCGTATAAGCCATGGGCAGCCAAGGATAATATCAGTCTGGCTATTCTCAAGTATGAAAGGTTCAAACAGTTCATGGTGGGTGTCTTCAATACAGAGTAGAATGGGTTTGATTTGAGAAGTGACGTACCCCTGATTGATGGTTTCACCAGTTACTGCATGGATGGAGTATGGCTTGGTGGTGGCGGATTTCTGGAGTTGGAGTTTCTGACAGAGCTGTCCTGAGATGAAATCTCCTGCCGACCCGGAGTCCACAATGGCGGTAGCAGAGACATGGAATCTCGTAGATTTTAGAATCACTGATATCGTTAGAGGAGCTGATACAGATACGGACGTGCAGACGGAACTCACAAGCATTCTAGGAGGTCGTGTAGGGCATGAACGAAGAAAATGTCATCCCATTCCACAATACAGGCATAGTCTCAATTCTCGACGTCGTGAAAGTTCTGTTTGAGACAGTCGATAGGCATCCACCTGCATCTTCTCTACGGTCACTTCGGAGGGGCATTTATCGGGATACTGAGGTGGTAAAAAGGTGGGTTGCTGGGCTTCACGATAGCAGCCTTGCACACGGAGAGCTTGCTGTATGAATTTCTCGACCCCCAGGCTATCATCAAAAATCGCGAGTTGAAGGCGAAGTGCAGGATTCAAGCCACGTCGGTAGACGGAGATGAGCGCCTTTTCGTTCCACCCACTGGCGGAGGCTAGAGTGCGGAATTCTAGTGAATATTCAGAAACTGATTTCTTGCCTTGATATAATTGTAACAGTTTATCACTGATGGATGAATCATCTACTGTGGGCCCGAAAACTTCTTTGAAATGGTTTACGAACTCCTGTACAGAGGAAGTAAGGGCAGATTCCTGCATCCACAAAGTTTCAGCCCATCTTAATGCAGCTCCTGATAATTGTTGAATAATAAAAGCAACCTTCGACTTTTCAGTGGGATATAACTGGACTTGCTGTTCTAAAGCAAGTGAACATTGTAATAGGAACCCGTTGCAGTCCTCCACCCGGCCGGAGAATGGCGCTGGACGGGAAGTTGGGTTGGCGAAGCAAACCAGAGAGGAAGCGGGGTTTGCAGAAGTACTGGGATTCACAGCGGCGGCTGGCGGTTGTGCAGGATTATCAACATTACGAGCAGATTCCATCACGCTGTTTTTCTTCCCTTTTTTAGGTCAAGCCTTCTATCAGGGTAGAGACCAGGAGATCGGAGGTAAGTGATTCAAATGCTGTTTATTTCAGGTGATAATCGTGTAAGGTAAGTATATGGTGAATCTTCGGGTGCAGGTGAAGATCGTTGGATGTACAGAGAACAACAGGTAAGCCAGATAACTTCCAACGTAGTAATATCACTCAGTATCAGTTCGTTAACCCCTCTTCTCTTCTAGGGGTGATCGGGGCCATTTGATCAGATCTCGGACATGGGCTCAGGAATCGGGTGGGAGATCTGGAGATGGCAGAACAACAGTGCATAGGGTTATCATGAATCAGGTAAGGAAAATAGGATACTCAGGAATTCAGAGTTGACGGAGATTTCAGGATGCAGGAAGAAACGGTCTGTTCCTGTTGGAGGCTTGACAAAGACTGGAATCGTGGTGAGTGTTCTTATGAGCTGATTAATGATGTGATAGATGATGACCAGGTGTGTGTGTGTGATTAGTATTCTGGGGAGAGTGATCTTTGAGTGGTGGATTGGAACGAGCTTGACTGATTCCTGACAGTTTGGAGTAAAAGAAATATAAATAAACCTTAAATTGTCAGATTTACGCTAAAATAAAATACTATTTCAAGCCATTTTACTTGCAAATGTTTCCAGACACCATCATATTTATTTATCAAGAAAATTAACATTAGATCCGAATTTATTTTTATAGTAAGACCTTTGATATTAGGGCAAAAATTGCATTCTTGATGCATTTGGGGGCAGTGGTGGCTCAGTGGTTGAGGCTCAGGGTTACTGATCAGAAGGTCAGGGGTTCAAGCCCCAGCACCACCAAGTTACCACTGTTGGGCCCTTGAGCAAGGCACTTAACTCCAGGTTGCGCTGGGGGGATTGTCCCTGTAATAAGTGCACTGTAAGTTGCTTTGGATAAAAGCGTCTGCCAAATGCATAAATGTAATGTAAATGTAGAAACAACACTGCATAAGATATTTGGTTTTTTCAGAGAATGTATTTTTAACAGAAAAAAATCTACCAGTACTGAAGAAATAATCCAAGTATTTAGAATACATTACTGACGAAATGTTACAAATGACATTTTACAGCATGTATTCTGTAATCTGTAGTGGAATACATTTCAAAAGTAACCCTCCCAACCCTGTCAATTCTAGAGCAGCGTTTTCCTCGACCAAACAAAGAAATCTTTTATAGAAGAATATAATTTTTGTATATATATATATATATATATATATATATATATATACTCACCTAAAGGATTATTAGGAACACCATACTAATACTGTGTTTGACCCCTTTCAGCCTTCAGAACTGCCTTAATTCTACGTGGCATTGATTCAACAAGGTGCTGAAAGCATTCTTTAGAAATGTTGGCCCATATTGATAGGATAGCATCTTGCAGTTGATGGAGATTTGTGGGATGCACATCCAGGGCACGAAGCTCCCGTTCCACCACATCCCAAAGACGGTGGAACGGGAGCCTTCCTCCAATGGCTGATTCAAATTGGATCTGGTGACTGTGGGGGCCATTTTAGTACAGTGAACTCATTGTCATGTTCAAGAAACCAATTTGAAATGATTCGAGCTTTGTGACATGGTGCATTATCTTGCTGGAAGTAGCCATCAGAGGATGGGTACATGGTGGCCATAAAGGGATGGACATGTCAGAAACAATGCTCAGGTAGGCCGTGGCATTTAAACGATGCCCAATTGGCACTAAGGGGCCTAAAGTGTGCCAAGAAAACATCCCCCACACCATTACACCACCACCACCAGCCTGCACAGTGGTAACAAGGCATGATGGATCCATGTTCTCATTCTGTTTACACCAAATTCTGATTCTACCATCTGAATGTCTCAACAGAAATCGAGACTCATCAGACCAGGCAACATTTTTCCAGTCTTCAACTGTCCAATTTTGGTGAGCTCTTGCAAACTGTAGCCTCTTTTAAATATTTGTAGTGGAGATGAGTGGTACCCGGTGGGGTCTTCTGCTGTTGTAGCCAAGGTTGTGCGTGTTGTGGCTTCACAAATGCTTTGCTGCATACCTCGGTTGTAACGAGTGGTTATTTCAGGCAAAGTTGCTCTTCTATCAGCTTGAATCAGTCAGCCCATTCTCCTCTGACCTCTAGCATCAACAAGGCATTTTCGGCCCACAGGACTGCCGCATACTGGATGTTTTTCCTTTTCACACCATTCTTTGTAAACCCTAGAAATGGTTGTGCGTAAAAATCCCAGTAACTGAGCAGATTGTGAAATACTCAGACCGGCCCGTCTGGCACCAACAACCATGCCACGCTCAAAATTGCTTAAATCACATTTTCTTTACCATTCTGACATTCAGTTTGGAGTTCAGGAGATTGTCTTGACCAGGACCACACCCCTAAATGAATTGAAGCAACTGCCATGTGATTGGTTGATTAGATAATTGCATTAATGAGAAATTGAACAGGTGTTCCTTATATATTTCTCCTTTTCAACTATGGAGGTAAATGAATGACTAAAGCCTTTGAAGCATTAATTTTCAACTTCCAAAATATATTTCCAAAATATTCAGTTCATTTGAAAATACCATCTAGATTTTTACACAGTTAAAATTCAGCCCGTTCTATTTCGCTTAACAAAATTCGCTTCCTCAAATTCAGTGGTTCAAATTCGATCGGAAATTCAAACTTCCACGTCCGGAAACTGCAGGAAAAGCAGCAGAGTACCGATGCACAATCTCCATCTGATGCTATTCGTTCTCACCAGCAGGTGATGAAATGCAACTGAGCAGTGTTGACTGCTGAAGACCAAAGCTACAGGTAGAGAGAACCATGTACATTTTGAACATGAGCAGAAACAAGAAAATAAAATAATATATTACAATAAAAATAATAAATGAATGAAAAATGAATTAGGCCTAAATCAATAAACAATTTCTTTGTGCACGAGTTGATACAAAGTGGCCGCATGATACAGTATTAAATTCAGAAGGAATGTAGTCGATGTTATACTGTATCTATGGGGAAATTGTCTATATTGGCGCGTCTTTCCACATTCTTTTCCTTTACAAATTCCTTCTCTATGCGCACATTGTTATGCATTGATGATCAGTTTGGGCGCAAAGCATAGATCTCCGCTTAATCAGTTAATGTTTGTACATTTACTCTATGTTAGTGCATCCACCGCCATATTGTTCACATGAAATACGCCAGCGAATACGTTAACCTCTTTAAACTTTTAATATAGTCTTCACAGACCCTAGAAACTTGCACCCGATGGTCGACCCACACAAACAGAATTACAAAACAATGTATTTAAATAGTTTGATTATTTATTTAAGATTTAAGTACTTATAAGCAATGGCAGCTTAGAACAAAATGGCATGCAAAGAAAATAGTGCAAAACAACGTACATAAATTAAAATAAATGTCAAGAGATATAAAGCTCTCGCTCCCTCATTGCACATGCGTTTTGTGCAGTGTAGGCGGTGCTCGCAGAGCAGTTTCAAGGGCGCCGTTACCATATTTACAATGAACAAGAACTCCATTTTGCCAAGTCACATGCACATACATATTTGTATTTACTAAAACCAACATAATTAAACACAATTTTCATTATCTAAAGTCATTTAGGATCTGTTTTACTTTACCTCAAGGAGAAGTGGCTAGTTGACCACAGATTTGATTGTCAGTTAAATGATAGATGTCAGTTGAATCATAATCAAATATGTAATAAATGATCAAATAAAAATGACACTTGTGTTTTAATCTGCAAATGAGAAAACCTGATTTTGGTGCAGCATTTATTTTTTATTTGTTGTTTATAGTTTCATTAGAATTAATTTATATATTTTTGCGGTATGGTTTATGATTAGTATTGACAACATGTCACCCATTTAAATCAGTTCATTTTAAAATTAGGTTTCATTTAGCAGTTTATTTTAACCTGTCAAATCTACTTGTGCACTCTTATGCTCCCAAGCCCTGGCTTTCAAATAATATCTCTTTATGAGAATTTCGAAGGATCATGTAGCTCAGAAATTTTATTGACATGTATCATTTCTTCAGTGTTTTCAGGAATCTGATATGAGCTCAGTAAATTGTTGTATGACTGGCTGTGAATAATAAGCCTTTCAATGACCGCTGCAGCAGCTCATAAATAGCAAATACATTTGTCACGATGAGCTGTGCACTTGAAAGTGGCAAGATTTCCTCCGTGCCGCTAGTGAAACCGCCCGTGATTTGCTGCATTCTGCGTGCCTCTTATTGAAAATGACCAAGATACTCATAAAAGTTAATATTCTAAAGGCTTGCTAGTGTGTAAAATCCTTTAGAACGTTCGCTTTGACGTGTTTAGTGTAGACATCATCAAGCCGTCATGGCGCATTGCGCCCCCGGTGTAGACAGCAACATTGATTATGCCAGGCAATTGACCAGAAGTTCATATAGTCCTGCCAATCACATTAACTGAATATAACTCAACTTGTTATTGCGGAGTGCCAAACAACGAGACATGTGGAACCTGCACTTTAGGGACCAATCAAAAGGTCTGCTCTTTACTGAGGTAATAATGGTGACAGAAATGTGATGCTGCACAACATGTGCACCACTTGTGAAGGAGCAAGAGTGCTCTTGGGTGTCAGAAATGCAGAGGAGATGATGAGAAAAGTCAATGACATTTTTCTGCTCTCTCTGATTTTATTTGATCTATTCATCCATCTACTTTATGCATTGTTATTATTTTTTATTAACTTTGTCTGGGTTTCCTGAGGTATTAAGTAGGACGTTAGCAGCACTTAAGTAGTACTTAATACCTAAGTCGTGTTTCCCAAAAGCATTGTTATCTAAGTAGTTCGTAAAAACGTTTGTAAATTAACACTTTTGAACCACTCTTAAGTCCATTAAGTGTAACTTAAATTGTGTTGAAAAAATCACTATGAAATCACTAGGCAGTCTCCAGAGTCTACACATGCCACTTGATAGGTCTAAATTTACAAGACATGTAATACAGTATAATGTTATATTAGCCTTCTTTGATAAGCATCATTGTAATGGCAATAGAAATAATTAAACAGATTCTTTAAGAAGACATGTGAGTAATGTGACCACGCAGTTTCAAAATTAAATAAATATGCCTTAATTAATAATTAAACTATGGTTAATAGAGGAGATTAGAGCAAGAGTGTGCAATGACGTGTTTAGTGTAGACAGTCCCTCTCTCACTTCCTCCTCCTCTTCTTCCTTCCTCCAATGGCTGATTCAAATTGGCTCACCTATAGTCTTTTTGCAAGGCAGTAACAATTTGCATGATGCATAATGATACCTAATTATTTGAATTCAATTCTGTAATAGTAAGGTTATAAATGTTGGCACCTCGACAGGGTTACAAACAATGTCAATGTTTGTCAGTATTTCCAGCTTATTTTCATATTGAGAAGACAAACACCTGGACATACTGGCCAAAGTGATCAGCACCTTTGGACCTGACATCTCTCGTAACAAAGTACTTAAATTCAAGTTTACAACAAGTGATCTACGTGCTGGTTTGGGAAACATTACTTTATCGTAAAATAATGAGCGACATCAGTTAAGATGATCATTAAAGCTTAAGTTGCAACTTATCAGGAAACCCAGCACTTGACTATTAAGATGCTCATATCTGTAGGATTACTCCAGAGACCTCAAAATCTTTGAGCACTACTTAGCAAAACTAAGATGAATCGTAAGATGTAGGCCTATTCTACGATCTGAGCTTACGATGCTTTTGTGAAACGAGGCCCAGAGCTGTGCAGTGTGCTCACATCTGCAATTAAATACTTGTGATTAGAAAGTTGAACCCATTCACATGTGAGCGATAAGCTTAGTTTCTATCTTGGAAAATCCACAAATGTAGCATATTGACAGCGTTGCAAAAACAAACTTGTAAAATGCATCTGATGTCTACTTAGCTATTGCAAAATCTCAGACGTGTCTGAAATGCTAAATATTATTATGTTTGCCCAACATGCGTGACTCGAAGAGGACAAGCTTAAAGATGTTGAACTTTGACACAGTAACACTGAATTCAACATGAACACCATGCCATGTGTTCCTCTAATAGACTATTCATATTAGTAGCTGACAGATAATGAATAATTAATATAATATTATAATGAATATAATGTGTAATGAATGTTAATAAAATATTTATTAAAATGTTTGTATTTTTTCTTGCAGTGTTTACTACAAAGCAGGAAAAAGGAAAATGCATATTCTTTGGTGTGTTGGAGTTTCAGAAATGGCAAGAATTTATCTGACCGTGAATATCAATAGTCATACAAGTACTGTACGTCATTATTATTTCCAAATGTGGTATGGATATGGGATTGATTATTTTGCAATCTCTGTATTTTAGGTTCTGTACTTGTAAAACACTAAACAATGAAGTCAAAACGATTTGGGTAAGATTTATGATAGAAATGCATGTATGTGAATCATAATAAGGGTTATTTTTAATTTACTACTTTGATGCTAACATTCTACTTATTGCCTTCGGGACTGGTCACCCAAATACATTATATGTAATGCCTACCTACACTGCAATCAGCTCTTCAAATATCTGAGTGATGTAATAACCTGGACAATGTATTGGCAATTTTTTTAAAAGCCAATGCATTCCACATACTGGCCTGTGCTTCACTATAACGTAAATGCATCCGCTCCGCGCGGTACAGTGGGTCGCACTGTGAGCAGCTGTAGATTTGGTCTTCAGCAGTCAACACCCGATTGCATTGCACCAGCAACTGGTGAGAACGAACAGCATCAGATGGAGATTGTGCATCGGTACTCTGCTGCTTTTCCTGCAGTTTCCGGATGAGGATGTTTGAATTTCCAATCGAATTTGAACCACTGAATTTGAGGAAGTGAATTTTGTTAAGCGAAATAGAACGGGCTGAATTTTACCTGTTTACAAATCCAGATGGTATTTTCAAATGAACTGGATATTTTAGAAATTAACTTTGGAAGGTTAGGTTAAGTTGAATTTTTAATAACAAAATGTTTCCAAATGAAATATTCAATGCTTAAAAATACAACCATGTTAAATTTAAATCTCCCAAAATGTAAATTCAACACATTTAAATGCAAGCACTGATAATACAATGCATTTATTTTTTCAATTAGAGCAATTCAACATGCTTTTATGACTTTAGTCATGAATTTACTTCCATATTGAACCGTTTATCCATGGGGGAAACAGATCATGGTGATCTTAGTTACACATTAATTCCTCAAGGGAAAATACATTTTGAAATATATATATATATATATATATATATATATATATATAGAAAAATAAATAAATAAATAAACATGCCAAAAAGTTGTTGTGTGATGAATACCCATGGTTACTAGGATCGTGTGGCTTGAAGGGCACAAAAATGCAGTGTGGAATTTGTCTTATATGATTGGAAACAATCTCTTTTTTTAGAATAATTGCCCCACAGGCTTTGATCAGCATACATTTACGAGTAGAACCCACACACTGTAAATCAGATAAAAGTGACTACAAGAGTTATGAATGCACCTTCTAAAGCACAGTTATTATTATTGCTTTTAGGCTTTTTGCATTTCCTTAACAACATTTTGGAGAATAAGAAAATTGGTGTGATTGGGCATCACAGAGCTTACCTGGAAATACCTATATCATCTCCTCTCCTCTCCATCCTAGCTTGCACTAAGGACACTTTTGTACTTTCCATGATAAAGAAGACTGCCAACATGTGTTTTGTGTCAGCAGATGTGTCAGTAAATGGTATAAAAAGCATGCTGCTGTGGTTTTGCTGTTTTTTATTTGCAAAGCTCTTCACAAGAATAGAACAGCTAGTTTCAGGGTTAGACATATAACACACTTATGCAAAGCACAACAAAATGACCAAATGAAAAGAACTGTACATTAGATATTAAATATAAAACATCATTTGAAGTTAAATGACACTTCATTTGAGAGGTTAACTGTAAAGATTGACTGTAAATGAATTTCTAGTGGTGCCAGCAAGTGATTCACACTGTATTAAATTCATTACAAATAAATTAAATACAACTTGTACAAATACAACAAAAGCTATCACAAAAATCTCTAATACTGTATATTACATAGGAACAAAATTATACAATTTAATAATCTGTATGTATTTTCAAGTGGATATTTAATGAAAAAGACTGGAGGATGGGATTGCATTTGATCTTTCTTTATATGTCAGGTTGTTGGAGGGGAGGAGTTGAAAAGTAAGAGGAAATGTATCTCAGAGGTGGAGCCGGTTATTGAGGGATTCTCGCAAAACCTGTCAAGTAAATGTCTGGTCCTATTATACTCCAAAATCAAAATAAACAAATAAGAAATTATATTTTGCTTATAGAAAATTAACCTATTTTTATTGACATAATTTTAATAAATGTTTAGTTTTTCAAATTTGACCACCAAATGATCATTACCGCAATGCGAACAAGTTGGTCATTACGATATTCTCATTACCGCAATAATGACAAATTACACATTATATAAATAGTAAAATATGGATGCATTATAGTAGTACTTCCATTAACTGATGTTATTTAAACATCATTACAATAATAATGACTGTTACGGTAATGAGAATCATCATTGAAACGAGGAATAGTAAAAGTAAAATGTTTAGATGCATTACGGTAATGAGATTCTTAAATGAACTGTATGAAAAATTATTTCATATTTTCTTGTACTGATTTGGGGTTAAATATGACCAGGACATTTCCTTGACAGGTTTTGTAAGAATCACCTTTTAATTTTTTTTTTTTATGATTATAGATGATGAAGAGAAACATTTTTGAAATAATGTGCACAAATGGAACATGTATTAAGAAAACACTCAACGGAGTGCTGTTGCTGCTGCTATGCATGGACTCTCATGACTTATCATATGTTTTGAACTGACATTTTCCATATGTCAGGTGTACATGGGACAGGGCTCCAGTATATGCCCTTAGCCCTTAGTATGAATTAGCCTTTATGACACATGTCTCATTCATCTAACTGTAGTCTGTGAGAAAATGTAAATTCATCTTTTGTAAATGTCATATTTTTAGGCCATATGCAATTACAGCGCATGTACGTCAAATTTGCAAAGGCTTGCAAACTAATGCCAGTAGAGCCAAAATACAAACTATTTTGTTCTTTTTTATTTTTTTGTATTTAATAGATTAAATGTGAAGCTGAATATTTATTTTATATTTTTTTTACAAATATATTTCATTTATATTTTTTTATTAAGGGCTTTAATATGGATGAGAAACCATAGATTAAAACAAAAACAAAAACGAAAAGAAAGAAAGAAAAATAATGTTCTTTTCAGAAAATACTGCCAGCATTGAAGAGACCTGAGCAGAGTGTAAAAACAAGACGAGCAGAAGAATTTTGGAGATGCTTGTAAATCTGACAAGGAAGGAGATGCAGTGTACTAGCTGTGAGATGACTACATTGATCTTCCCTTTGCGATGGACATACTTTAAAGCTTCGCTCTGGCTGCAGGCTCATATTTCTTTTTTTCCTTTTAGACTGATCACACTTGAATTCAGCGACAGGAGGTCAATAGTTTTGCAGCTCAAATCGGTCTGTACTCACCAAAATTCAACTACTGCCCCCAGTGGCCGAAGCTGGAAATGTTTTTGACCCTTTTTACAGGTGAAATGTGGGAGTTATCGAGGAGTTTTTTTACTTGTGAATGAGCTGATATGGCAAACAGGAATAGATATTGTATTAATCTACCCCCTAACCAAAACCACAACCCTAAACCTAACTTTTAGAGGAGTAAAATGTTTATTTTCCAGACATTTTGTGAAAATGCAGCCTCTGAATTGCGCTCACCATTGTTTATGTGAACGTGATTACTTCCTCAGTTCCACAGGACCAGAACCTGTTTCTAGGGTCAGTTGATATTATGGGATTTAGTCCAGACCTCTCTGGGTATAAACTGTATGAGGCCATCCTTGGATAAAATATTGGACAAAATACACTTTCCCCTTCTGTCGCTCTCTCCACGTTGTGTTGGAGAAGCGACACTAGGGGTCTCTCTGATCTATGAAAAAAGGCCAATGAGAGTTGGCAGCCGGTATTTGCATGTCCTGCCCCCGGACATACGGGTATTTAAGCGGCGCAAATACGGGAGTTCATTCAGAAAATTTCTTCGGAGCCGATGGTCTGTTTGCAGTCTGCTGCGAGAATACACACCCTGAACTCCTGTATCTCTGACGATCTGCTTGCTGTTGGATTCGACGGCGCACAACAGCGGCTTTCTCCTACTTTGCACGGCGTGCATTGTTGCCCCTGAGTGCTTCGACAGCGCAGACACACACACACACACACACACTGTGTATTAAAAGAGCAATTTTCTTTAAAAGAGTAAATTCCTCTAAAAGAGCAAACACAGCGGCGTTGAAAGTCCTTTTAAGGACGCGTCTTTTTCAAGATGCCCTTCCGCCCCTGTGTCGTTCCTGGATGCGGTGGAAGCCTCTCTGCTTCAGACGGCCACAGGCGCTGTCTCGTGTGTTTGGTCCGCGATCACACCGAGGCGGCGTTTGTGGATGGTTCATGTTCTCACTGCGAGAACATGACCATGACCACGTTGCGGTCGCGGCTTGCTTTCAACAGAAAGCAAGCCACCCCAGCTGCACCCCGCATTGTTCCTTCTTCCCACGGGATTGAGGACGACGCGGTTGGCGCTGGGGGCAATTTGGGGGCGGCAGCGGGTGCAGTTTCGCCGGGTAACCTCCCATTCCCCGACACGCTCGCTGGTCCCCGTCCACGCTCGCGGCGATAGCGGCTCGCCTCACGGCCTGGCTGTCTATCCTCCCGAGCCCGAAGCAGATGAGCTCGCTGCGGCATCGGAGAGTGTGATGTCTGATGCCGAGGACTCCCCTGGACTGCCGCCTTCGGGCCAGCAGGCCCAGGCTGAGGCCGACGCTCAGATGTCTGACATGCTTTCCGGGCGCCGTGGGGTTGGATTGGAACCCTCCATCCTCCCCACAGCCTTCACGGTTGGATGACTGGTTCCTGGGGAAGCGCCGTTCATGGCCTCGCGATCCCCCGGTCCCGCTTTTCCGGAGGTGCATGACGAGCTGACGCTCACGCCGAGAGCCCCGCTCTCCTCTCGTCTAGGTGCCACCCGCTCCACTCTCACCACCCTCGACGGCGGAGAGTGCCACGGATACGGGGCGATTCCCCAGGTCGATAGGGCAGTTGCGTACATCTATGCCCCGGTAGCCCTACCTCCTGGCGTGGTCGCCCCGTACTCCCATCCAAGCCCTGTAGGACAACATCCTCGATCAACGCGAAGGCCTACAGTGCGGCTGGACGCGCTGCCTCCACCCTGCATGCGATGGCCCTCCTGCAAGTCCACCAGGCCAAAGCACTCAGAAGCATGCACGGGGTGGACCTGATCCTGACGTTCTGCAGGAACGCTCAGCGACCAACCTCGCCCTGAGAGCGACGAAGGCCACAGCGCAGGCACTCGGACAGGTGATGACCACCCTAGTGGTCCAGGAACGCCATCTCTGGCTCAATCTGGTCGAGATGCGTGAGGCTGACAAGAACCGCTTCCTGGACGCACCTGTCTCCCAGATTGGCCTTTTCGGAGACACCGTCGAGGACTTCGGCCAACAGTTCTCCGCGGTGAAGAAGCAGAAGGAGGCCATCTCCCACATCATGCCCTATGGGCCCTGCCCCGTCTGCTCGCCGAGGGCGTCCCCCTGCGGCGAAGAAACCAGCTCCTGCTCCACCCCAACCCGGGCCCAGCTCTCAGCCCCGGCGTCGAGCACTCCGCAGGCGGCATACGCCCCCTGTCTCACGAACCCCCTCTAGGACCCGGAAGGCTCCCAAGCGTTCCTGAGACAGTCGACCCAGAGCCGAAGACATTAGCTCCGGAGGTGGTAAGACCACTCCGTCCCCCGGTGGAGGGCCGGGTGGAGAATCCTTTGTTTTTTCATTTGCCACACCCCCTGACGGGGGCTGTGGTACCCACATTCTCAATAAAAGAGCTATTTCCTTTGCCTCTGGGTGACCTGGCCCACAAATGCCGTTCTCACGGCAATGTGCTTACAGATTACGACAGTCCGGGTACACCGGACGCGGCGATCCCGCCTTCCGCCTGCCCACGACTGTCCCCCGGCCGGCCGGTTCAGACGAGTCCAGTTCAGTTTGCCCGGCTCCCGCCCCCTTCAGGGGTGTCTGCTTTTCCGCAGTACACGGCGAGCATGCCAGTTCCCTGCGCACGGAAATCGCGACTCTCTTAGCCAAGGGCGCAGTAGATTCCGTCCCTCCAACCGAAATGAGGAAGGGTTTCTACAGCCCTTACTTCATTGTACCCAAGAAAGGCGGCGGCTTATGACCAATCCTGGACCTGCGAGTTTTCAATTGGGCCTTGTTAAAACTCCCGTTCAAAATGCTCACTCAGAGAAATATTCTGGCTGGCGTTCAGCATCTAGATTTGTTCGCAGCGGTAGACCTGAAGGACGCGTACTTCCACGTCTCAATTCTGCCACGACACCGACCCTTCTTACGGTTCGCATTCGACGGCCAGGCGTTTCAGTACAAAGTCCTCCCCTTCGGCCTGCCTCTGTCTCTGACCTTGCCCCGCTACGAGTAGCCGGCATCCGCATTCTCAACTACCTCGACGACTGGCTAATCCTAGCACACTCTCGAGAGTTACTATGCACACACAGAGACCAGGTGCTCCGGCACCTCAGCCGCTTGGGGCTTCAGGTCAACTGGGAAAAGAGCAAGCTCACTCTGGTTCAGAGCATCTCTTTTCTCAGGTTGGAGTTAGACTCACGAGCGAGCATGCTCAGTCGGTGCTGGACTGCCTGGCTTCCTTCAAGCCAGGCACAGTGGTCCCTCTAAAACTTTTCCAGAGGCTCCTGGGGCATATGGCGTCCTCCGTGGCGGTCACGCTGCTGGGGTTGATGCATATGAGACCACTCCAGCACTGGCTCCAGACTCGAGTCCCGAGACAAGCATGGCACCACGGCACGCATCGGGTAAGGATCACCCCCGCCTGCCTCAAAACACTCCGACCATGGACAGACCTCTGCTTTTTACGGGCAGGAGTGCCCCTGCAGCAGGTGTCCCGACGCGTTCTGGTCACAACCGACGCCTCCCGGTCCGGGTGGGGTGCCGTGTGCAGCGGGCACGCAGCAGCGGGCCGTTGGAAAGGGGCCCCGCTGCGTTGGCACATCAATTGCCTCGACTCAAGTCGCTGCATGCCACTCACATCCCCGGTAAGCTCAACGTCATAGCGGACGCGCTATCACGGCAACGCCTGCCCGGCGGGGAGTGGAGGTTTCACCCCCAGTCGGTCCAGCTGATTTGGGAACGGTTTGGCAAGGCCCAGGTAGACCTGTTTGCCTCCCAGGAAACCTCCCACTGCCCGCTCTGGTACGCCCTAACAGAGGCTCCCCTCGGGACAGACGCGCTGGCACACAGCTGGCCCTCGGGGCTGCGCAAGAACGCATTTCCCCAGTGAGCCTTCTTGCACCGGTGCTGTGCAAGGTCAGGGAGGGCGAGGAGCAAGTCACGTTAGTGGCCCCCTACTGGCCCACTCGGACTTGGTTCTCGGAACTCAGGCTTCTCGCGACAGCTCCTCCCTGGCGAATTCCCTGAGAAAGGACCTCCTCTCTCAGGGGCGGGGCACGCTCTGGCACCCGCGCCCAGACCTCTGGAACCTCCACGTCTGGTCCCTGGGCGGGATCGCGGAAGAGCTAGCCGGCTTACTGGCGACCGTTGTGAATACAATCAACCAAGCCAGAGCCCCTTCTACCAGGCACCTTTACGCCCTAAAGTGGCGTTTGTTAGCAGATTGGTGTTCTTCCGAACTGAAGACCACGCAGAGATGCGTGATCGGGTCAGTGCTCCTGTTCCTACAGGAGAGGCTGGACAGGAGGCTGTCCCCGTCCACCCTCAAGGTGTATGTTGCCGCCATTGCCGCCCACCACGATCCTGTAGGCGGCAAGTCTTTGGGTAAGCATGACCTGATCCTCAGGTTCCTGAGAGCGCCGGAGGTTGAATCCCTCCCGGCCAGGCCTAGTTCCCTCCTGGGATCTCTCGGTAGTCTTGGCAGGACTCCAGAGACCTCCCTTGAGCAGCTTGAATCAATTGGACTCAGGGCCCTCTCTCTTAAGACGGCCCTGCTGATAGCCTCTATCAAGAGGGTCGGGGACCTGCAAGCGTTCTCTGTCAGCGACACTTGCCTGGAGTTTGGTCCGGCAGATACGTCTGTGATCCTAAGACCGCGACCGGGCTATGTGCCCAAGGTTCCTACCACACCCTTCCGAGATCAGGTAGTGAACCTGCAAGTGCTGCCCGGAGGAGGCAGACCCAGCCCTTTCGTTGCTATGTCCAGTCGCGCCCTGCACATTTACCTGGACCGCACACAGAGCACCAGGCGCTCTGAGCAGCTCTTTGTCTGCTTTGGGGGACGGCAGAAAGGAGTGCCATCTCCAAACAGAGGCTCGCCCACTGGGTTGTCGGCGCCATCACACTGGCTTATCACACCCAGGCCGTGCCCCTACCCTTGCGGGTCCGAGCTCACTCAACAAGGGGTGTTAGCGTCCTCGTGGGCACTGGCCAAGGGCACCTCCCTAGCAGACATCTGTAGAGCGCGGGTTGGGCAACACCCAACACTTCGAGGTTTCACGACCTCGGCGTTGAGTTGGTTGCGTCTCGTGTTTTCTCAGGTCCGAGCCCGTAGAACTTCGGTAACACGTGAGACCGACCGGCTGGGTGGATCGCTTGCGCCCAGCGCCCTTTCCTGGCGTCAAGGTAAAGTAGTGCGCCTTCTTCCCAGGGCGCCCACTCCGAGTCGGGACCCTGGTCGATTCCTCCCCAGCCCTCCGGGTCCGCGGTTCAGCGGAGGAACTCACCGACCCAAGCCATTGCGGGTACCCTGATGGCTACCCTGTACTGGTATAGGTGCTCCACAGGTAAGGCCTCCTGCTCGGACTCCCCTGTGTGTAATTCCACGGTTCTGTCCCCTTACGAGCGGACCCCGTGTCTCCCTTAGGCAGTTACAGCTGCCCGGTCACCGTGCTGTAGCAACTCCCCTTTCGAGGCTGGATCTACCACCGCACCATACTTTCCACACGAGCCCTAAGGCGGCCGTGTGGCGTGTCTACCACTTTTCCTCCCCAAGAAAAAGGGCAGGTGTGGTCTCCGCGAGGGTCTGGGTAAGACCCCTTCCCTATGTGCGTGTAAGGGCCCGGCCGTGATTGCTCTATCGCGAGAAACATAGAGAGAAAGAGGCCCAGCCAGGCTGGCCCATTCCCATGTTGGCAAACATCGCTTGTTCCCTCCCAGGGTAACTAGAAGGATTCCGATGTTATTATCGGGCATTGGGGAAGAGTGCGTGCAGCCAGGTACAGGCGATGCGCGGCACTGGATGAAATCCCTGCCCGCCTCTGTATCGGCGGTTCACGATTACCGGTTCAGCGCATGGCAAGATTGGAATGGGTCCCCTAGTGTCGCTTCTCCGACACAACGTGGAGAGAGCGACAGAAGGGGAACGTTTGGTTACGTATGTAACCTCCGTTCCCCGAGGGAGGGAACGGCACGTTGTGTCTTTCCTCCGCCATGTCGCTGAACCGGACTGTGACACCTTTCTTGAAAGAGGACAGGGAAACAGGTCTCTGGCACAAGGTAAGCCTTTTTTATTATTCACACTCTATACTGTGCACACACACATATATCAATACAGGAAACACTGGG
Source organism: Xyrauchen texanus (assembly GCF_025860055.1). Lineage (NCBI taxonomy): Eukaryota > Metazoa > Chordata > Actinopteri > Cypriniformes > Catostomidae > Xyrauchen > Xyrauchen texanus. The sequence continues at coordinate 23,910,807 of NC_068323.1, read as the reverse complement.
TTGCTGTAGGTCGGGCTCTCCTCTGCTCTGTGGCTGCTGGCTTTTAATCCGCTCTCCTCGCTCTACTGCAATTAGAGACAGGTGTTAGACATAATTTAGCTCAGGTGTGGCGCCCTTACGCTCTTCTCTCCGGACGGGCGCTTGACCACGCCCCGCTGCCACATACCCCCACCGCCCGACTCAGGCGGGCGTCATCCGGCCTGCCTACCACTCCCCATTTCTGGAGAGGAAGTCGGCGGCAGCCATCTGCACCCCGGTCTGTGGACCACCTTGAACTTAAAAGGCTGGAGGGCTAGATACCAACGGGTGATCCGGGCGTTGGTATCTTTCATGCTGATGGAGCCACTGGAGTGGGGCATGATCCGAGCAGAGGGTGAAGGCCGCCCAGCAGGTAGTATCGAGGTGAGGACCCCACTTGATGGCCAGACACTCCTTCTCCACGGTGCTGTACTTAGTCTCCCTTAAGGAGAGCTTCCGGCTAATGTACAGCACCGGGCTCCTCCCCTCCACCAGCTGCAGAGTACGGCCCCCAGCCCTCTGTCTGAAGCGTCCGTCTGTAATAGAAAAGGAGAGAGAAGTCAGGTGCATGCAAAAGCGGCCCCCACAAAGTGCAGCTTTAATCTGCGTAACGCCTGTTGGCACTGCTCCGACCATTGGACCGGATCTGGAGCCCCCTTTTAGTGAGGTCAGTCAGCGGGCTGGTGGCGTCCGAATAATTAGGTACAAATCTTCTGTAATAGCCAGCCAGCCCCAGGAACTGCCTCACCCCCTTTTTGGTCTTGGGTCTAGGGCAAGTCATAATCGCCGCTGGTCTTATCAATTTGGGGACGCACCTGGCCATGACCCAAGTGGAACCCCAGATACCGTACCTCCACGCGCCAACCAGCACTTCTTAGGGTTTGCTGTGAGCCCGCTCGCCGCAGCGATCTCAGGACGGCCCTCAGATGTTGCATGTGCGCTGCCAATCATTGCTATAAATGATGATGTCATCTAAATAGGCAGCGGCGTACGCGGTGTGCGGTCTGAGGATCCGATCCATGAGCCGCTGAAGCGTGGCTGGTGCCCCAAACAAACCGAAAGGAAGTGTTACAAATTGGTGTAATCCAAGCGGCGTGGTGAAGGCTGTTTTCTCGCGGGACATTGGTGTCAAGGGGATCTGCCAATAACCCTTTGTTAAATCCAGGGTCGAGTAAAATCGAGCAGTACCTAACCCGATCGAGCAGTTCATCAACACGGGGCATTGAGTGCGCGTCAAATTTAGACACCGCGTTGACTTTTCTGTAATCCACACAGAACCGAACAGACCCATCACTCTTGGGAACAAGAACAACCGGGCTGGACCAATCACTGTGGGATTCCTCTATTACGCCCATATCAAGCATTGCATCTAATTCTTCCGAGCGATTTTCTTTCTATGTTCGGGTTAGCGATAGGGTGGCAACGCACCACAGCGCCCGGCTTCGGTCTCGATGTGGTGCTGTATGAGGTTTATGCGGCCCGGAGAGGGAAAACACATCCGCAAACTCTTTTGTAACTCAGAAACCTCTGTGAGCTGCAGCGGTGAGAGTTGGTCTCCACAAGTGACCGGAGTGTTGAGATTGTAGTCTTTGTTTATCTCCGGTCCGAGCTCCGCCCCTCGGAACTACCGTGGCCAGCGTCACAGAGGCCGCCTCCTCCCTCCATAACTTCAGGAGGTTGAGGTGATAAATTTGACGCGCCCCTCTGTCGAGTGCGTACAACCTCATAATCGAGATCCCCACTGCGTCGTGTGACCTCAAAGGGTCCTTGCCACTTGGCGAGTAATTTAGAGCTCGATGTTGGGAGTAATCACGAGTACCTTGTCTCCGGTGCAAATTCCGTAGCCGAGCACCCCTGTCATACAGCCGGCGTTGGCGTTCTTGAGCTTGGAGCAAATTCTCCTGTGTTAGTCAGCCCCAGTGTGTGGAGTTTTGCTCTAAGATCAAGAACGAATTGAATTTCATTTTTACTGTTAGAAGGTCCCTCCTCCCATGCTTCGCGGATGGCGTCAAGGACACCGCGAGGCGTCGCCTGTACAACAGCTCAAGCGGGGAGAACCCGGTGGAGGCTTGCGGGACCTCTCGTACCGCAAACAACAGGGGTCTAGCCACTTATCCCAATTTCTAGCGTCATCGTGTATGCAATTTACTGAATCATGTTCTTGAGCGTTCTATTAAACCGTTCCACTAGGCCATCTGTCTGAGGATGGTAAGCGCTAGTGCTGAATCGATTTGATGCCCAAGAGCTCGTAAAGTTCGCGAAGTGTTACGTGACATAAAAGTTGTGCCTTGATCGGTGAGGATTTCGCTCGGGATCCCCACCCGGAGATTATCTTGAAGAGTGCCCCTGCAACACTGCGTCGCGGAGATGTTGCTCAGAGGCACTGCTTCCGGATATCGCGTCGCGTAATCCACTAGGACTAACATGAAGCGATGTCCGCGTGCTGACCATTCTAATGGCCCGGCGAGGTCCATCCCAATTCTTTCGAAGGGGACCTCGATTAATGGTAGAGGGCGCAATGGCACTTTTGGGGTGGCCGGTGGGTTTACCAGCTGACATTCACGGCACGCCGCACACCACCTCGCGGACGTCACCGCCAATGCCCGGCCAATAGAAGCGGGCTATTAGATGGAGAAGTGTTTTCCGTTCCCCTAGGTGACCGGCCATAGGATTATAGTGAGCCGCCTGGAAAACCATTTCCGGCGGCTCCGTGGAATCAATAATTGCGTTACTTCCTCCTTTGTTTGGGCGTCCTCGTCACCCTGTATAGCGATCTTTAATAAGCGAAAAATACGGATATGAAACGGCGACACCCGGCCGGAGTTGTTGACCATCGATTACTCTCACTTGGTCAAAAGCGTGCTTAAGGGTTTCATCTCGCGACTGCTCCAAGGGAAGTCCCCTCCGAGAATTCCCTGAGAGGAGGGCGTCCACCTCGCCCCTTCCCACGTCATTCGAGCAGCCGAGGATGGCCCGGCTCCGCCTCCCCGCCAAAGCATCGCACATCACACACCCCTTCACTTTCATGCAGGACCCATCCGCACAAACCCCTCCAATAATTTTCTAAAATTCGGCCAATCCGTACCCAAAATTAGCGGATGGGTGAGGCGAGGCTAACCGCTGCCTCTACACTATGCTTTTCTCCCCTGAATTTGATCGCCAGAGTCACCACGGGATATTTGTGAACATCCCGTGCACACACCTTACCCTCACCAGTTTAGCTGAGCCCAAAGCCCGGGTTGAACCAAGCGTTGGTGGATGGTGGTCTGGTTACAGCCGGTATCCAACAAAGCTTGGTATGTACCCCTAGATTCTTACCGAATCTGATGCGCTCCAGCCCGATCGGGGCAGCCTGTGGAACATCGGAGACCCGCACCACTGCCCCTACTTCCATCAGCGGACACTGATCCCGGAAGTGGTCCGGTCTCCGCACCTCCAGCAGACCGGCCCAGGCGCTGCGGCCGCACCGTGCTGGCGGGTGCCCCCACCTGAGGAGGAGAGCGGCTGAAAGATGGGGAAGGGCTTGGCGGGTGTTCCCAAGGCCGGGGAGTTGAGCGCAAACGCTCAGCGCCTGCGGGGGCAGGAACGGACCCTGGGGAGAGAGCAGAGCGAGAGGGAAGAGGGAGGGAAAAAAACAGGGGAAGACACAGGGGAAGGGGAGACAGACAGAGAGGGCTCATCCGCCCTGGGAATCACCGCCATGTGGTCCTCCAGCGAGTTGAGCGGCCTCCTCCAGCGACGCCGGGCGGTGGCACTGGACCCACTCGGCCGTCTTCGGGGCAGACGCTGAACAAACTGCTCCAGTACCACCTGGTCGATTAGTTCCTCGGCGCCGCGGTCCGCGAGAGCAGCCACCTCCGACAGGCATCACGGAGCCGCTGAGCTGAACACAAGCGGGCGGTCGGACTTTTCGAGCTTCAGGGCCCGGAAGAGCTGGCGACTTTCCTCCGGGCTCCGACCAACCCGTTGCAGGATGGCTTTCCTCAGGTCGTGGAAGGCCAGGAGGCTTGTTGCCGGCAGTTGTTGGGCCGCGAGTTGTGCTTCCCGGACAGAAGAGGGACTAGACGGGCCGCCCATTGGTCTTGGGGCCACCCCCAAATTTCTGCTGTCCGCTCGAAGAGGTCGACGAACGCCTCAGGGTCATCTGCCGGCCCCATCTTCTGCAGCGCGGGTGGGGGCAACGTGGCGCTGGTGTCCGGGGTCGCGGCTGCGGCTGGAGCGGCCTCCTGGCTGAGTAGGCTCGGATAGCGTGTCGGTCCTCTGCTTGAGCCCGCATGATTTCGAAGAACCGACGATCCTGGTCTTGCCGGAGCTCAAGCAGGGATTGTTGGTGGCTCTGATGGAGTGTCGCGAGGGACTGGAGGACTTCCGCCAGCTGGGAGGACTCTATGGGGCTGACTTTGTTCCATTATTAATGTCCGGGTTTCGGCACCAGTGTGACACCTTTCTTGAAAGAGGACAGGGAAACAGGTCTCTGGCACAAGGTAAGCCTTTTTTATTATTCACACTCTATACTGTGCACACACACATATATCAATACAGGAAACACTGGGTTGCTGTAGGTCGGGCTCTCCTCTGCTCTGTGGCTGCTGGCTTTTAATCCGCTCTCCTCGCTCTACTGCAATTAGAGACAGGTGTTAGACATAATTTAGCTCAGGTGTGAGCGCCCTTACCGCTCTTCTCTCCCGGACGGGCGCTTGACCACGCCCCCGCTGCCACACGGACCATTTCCGGCTCCTCAGAAAAATCCTGAATGAACTCCCGTATTTGCGCCGCTTAAATACCCGTATGTCCGGGGGCGGGACGTGCAAATACCGGCTGCCAACTCTCATTGGCCTTTTTTCATAGATCAGAGGTGGATATCGGCGCTCAAGAGAGATCCCTAGTGTCGCTTCTCCGACACAACGTGTCGTTCCCTCCCTCGGGGAACAGAGGTTACATACGTAACCAAACGTTATAAATATAGCTGCAAGCAGTGATACCGCTGTCAAGCCAATTATCTGCATCAAAAGCAGCAAAAGAAGCTTTGTGACATGTTTTTGGTTCGAGTTCGATGAACAGTGTATGAGGAGTTAGAAAAAGTAACTTTCAATCATAAAAAAACCCATTTATTTTAAAAATAACTAAAAATAGCTAGTTTTTAGAATTTTTTACCAGTATGTGGCACTGTTTTGAAATTGCTCAGGTAGTATCTTGGCATGATGGTTGTCACGCAAGAAATCGTTTAAGAGTTGTAAGCCACAATAGCCATATTCTCCTGACCAGTAGGGGGCAGTGCACCAAAACACTGCAGGTAACCTCAAGGCCTAATGGTGATGACACGTACCAAGTCCCAATCCCTCAAACATTGCGGAGATACAGCCTTAAGTTCAATTTTGCATGTTCTTCAGTGAATTCGTTGAAGCACCATTCGAAAACGGCATGGTTTATCAAAATTCTGTGACTAACTTTTTGTCGTGAGATGATGCAAGCCAATTTTTGTGCAAATCGGACAAACAGACTAGAAGGAGTTAAAAAAAGTAGGTTTTCAAAACATAAAAAAATGGCTCACAGGAAGTTCGATCATGCTCTATCATGACATAATTGGTATCATTGTTCTTGGCATGAACCATGGAATCTATCAAGACGAGTCTCATGACAGGGCAAAAGGAGTCAATAGCTATTAGCATTATAATTTTTGACCACAAGGTGGCACAGTCCCGAACCTTTTTGAGTCCCTTTAGTGCCAGACACATATTGAGTTTCGTAACGATTAGCCAAGTCATCGTAAAATACAGCATTTTATTCCTAAATACAAAATGGCCAATGTCCAAAATGGCCGACATAGGAATTTTTCAGATCGCTGGACTCGCTATACCCCACTGAATCTAATTTGATGATTTTATGACAAACTGTTCAGAAGTTATAATCAAAAAGTTGCTTTTTTCATATCTCGTGACCACTTGGTGTCACTGTTCCGAAATTGAGCAGGCACCCTCGACTCATGGTGCCTATGACAAATAATCCGTTTGGTATGAATATGGAGATATACCCTCACGTCCATTTTGGAGTGCTCTTTGTCGAATTTGTTGAAGCGCCATTCGAAAACATTATGGTTTATCAAAATTCTGTAAATTCTGTAAAGCACCTCTAGATGATGCAGACCAACTTTCATGCAAATCGGACAAACGGCCTAGGACGAGTTCGAAAAAGTAGTTTTTTCAGAAAATTCTAAATGCCAGAATTTTTTTTTCATTTTCAGGTTTTTTTAAGTTAGTCTAGAAGATAGCAGGCTGTAAACAGGCTTAAATAGTTGCTAGATTTGTCAAAGTTTGAGAGATTCATGGCATTGTGTCTTCATACGTTTTGCAAAAACTTAAAATGTCCCAGCTCATGACTTAAAGTTTGCAAATTCCTTGAGCGCATTTCTTTGCTTTCTTAAATATTTGCTACTTACTTTATCTGGATTGTTCAACTCAACACAGTTTCCAATCTCTCAAAGCCACAAAGACTATTTGATTGCGTCCACATTGCCCCAGTCTCGAGTCACGAGTGCTCCTCTTGCATATGTGCACAAACACATGAGTGCCAGACAAGACAGCTCATCGGTACTGAATTTATATATTATTTAATATTGAAATACTTTATGTTTATATTTATCAACTTGATACCAAAGCACTGGTACTTTATACTCATTGTACACATTACTACAAGATGTGAAAACATTTAGGGCTTCACTAAAAACAATCGGTGCTTATATCGCAGTAGCCCACCTCTAGCGCCACCCAGATAGCAAAAATGTTATTGGCTCATAAAAATTGAGGTACGAACACAAGTTTGATTCCTCCCTCCTCTCCTTGCCCCCAAAGGTTTCTGTTCACATTATATTATCTGGGTCCAAATCGCGTCATCTATGTCCAGTGGAAACTGTGTAAACAGTAATTAGGTAATGATTCAAGTGGAGAAGATGCTAGTTTCACTGTTTATCAAAGCATGTTTCTCTCCAGATTTATTACCAAAACATAATCAATAGTGGTTCACTTCCAAGATTTAGGATAGACTGCATTTTAAATCAGTCGCAGACCATATCGGAATTCACATGAACCCCTGACCACCAGATAACAGTTTCACACCAACCAAATGAACTGAACTATGAAGTCAAACCAACTAGGATGTGCACAGATAGTGCTAGTGTGAAACCGCTCACTGAGTCATTGAAGCCACATTCACACTGAAAGTCTACGTTTATGATGAGGCAAATACTGTTCCAGTGTAGATGAGAGGTGTCAACGCAGCAAAATAAATGCCGTTTTTAAAATGAAAATGGATTAGTGTGGACACAGCCTCAGATTGAATTGTGTCCACTGACAGTGATGTACATTTTCACAAGTTGTCTGCATTTTTTGAGAACAGGAACGATCCGCTCTCAAATTTCTTCTTCATTCCGGATATTCAAACTGGTGCGCCACGTTCGTTTATGACACATGTGAGAACCAATACCATGTTGTCACCAATGCTTTAGTGGCAGGAGAGATGTCAGCAGATTCCATCTGGCCTTGGTCATATGGACTTCTTTTATAGTGCTTTTTTGGCCATTTTTAGAGCTTCACAATGTAGTTACTAAACCTTTGGCAAATAGTTTTTCTTGTGTTAAGCACAAACCTGTTGGGGGCCTTAATGCTATAAAGGCCCTAAATGTAATAACTTGTGGTCCTAAATGTAATAGCAGCCCTAAATGTAAAAATATTTGGTACTAAATGTAATAAAGACCCAGAATGTAATCATTTTTGGTCCTAAATGTTATAAAGGCCCTCATTAATTCTTACATTTCATATATACTGTATATCTCCATATATTTATCCCAATAAAAAAATAATTTAGTATATAGATGAGAATGACCTAATGAAGAATGCTGGCAGCCATATCACCCTGCAGCTCTTGCCTGGTTGCCCACTAAAGCTAAGCAGGGTTGAGCCTGGCCAGTACCTGGATAGGAGTGGTATTAGGGAGGCCAGCAGGGGGTGCTCATCCTATGGTCTGTGATGGTCCTAATGCCCCAGTATTGTGACGGAGACACTATACTGTTAAAAATCACTGTCTTTCGGATGAGATGTTAAACTGAGGTCCTGACTCTCTGTGGTCATTAAAAATCCCAGGACACTTCTCGTAAAAAGTAGGGGTGTAACCCTGGTGTCCTGGCCAAATTCCCCCCATTGGCCCCTATCTATCATGGCCTCGTATTAATCTCCATCCCTGAATTGGCTACATCACTCACTCTACTCTCTCCTCTCCACCAATAGCTGGTGTGTGTGCGTGCGTGCGTGCGTGTGTGGTGGGTGTTCTGTGCACTATGGCTGCTGTTGACACTGGTGGCGGTTGAGGAGATTCCCCATACTATGTAAAGTGCTTTGAGTGCCTAGAAAAAAAAAGCGCTATATAAAAAATTTAAGGAAAGGAAAGAAAGGACTGGACTACTGTATATGTCAAGTAAAGTAACAGTAACATTAACTATACTTATGTCATTATAACTATCATTAGCTGTGTGCATGAGTGCATAAACATAATAACATATATTACAAATAGCACATACTGTATTAAATACATAAATGCAAGCTTATACTAGTTTACCTTAAATATACCAAACACCTGGTGAAAGGAAATGCAAAAAAATAATAAAAAATAAAATATGTTATAGACTTATTTTAGCAGTTGAGATCACACATGGAGCAGCACAGTTCATTTGACACCTGTATGATGTGCTCCTCCCTTTTAACCTGTTGTTGCTACATTAGTGTAATGTCATTTCATTTTTTTTATTAAAATATGAATAATTATTTTTTAAACATTTATAACATTTGTGTTAAAAATTTCTCAATATTTGGCAAGTATTTTATGCCTTATGCCTCTCATTATGACTGCATATCATTCCTAATGCATTTGGAAAGGAATAATTAGTCATCAATAAACATATTTACAGTACTGTGCATAAGTTCTAGGGACTTGTGAAAAATGTTGCCTAGTGAGGATGTCTTCTTTTAGTTTTAATTTATCACTTAATGTCATACAAAGTCCAGTAAACATTAAAAAAGCTAAATCAATATTCGGTGACCACCTTTGCCTTTAAAACAGCACCAATACTCCTAGATACACCTGGACACAGTTTTTCTTGGTTGTTGGCAGATATGATGTTCCAAGCGTCTTGGAGAATTCTCCACAGTTCTTAGATATATTCAGACTGTCTCAATTGTTTCTGTCTCTTCATGTAATCTCAGACTGACATGATGTTCAAAGGGGGTTTTGTGGGGGGCATGACATCTGTTGCAGGGCTCCCTGTTCTTCTATTCTAATATTTTCTATTAGCAAAAGTAATGTTTGTGAGTCTAACATTTATATTTCCTATTGACACACTAAAGCTGAAGATATAAACAACCATCTTAAGACAAATACTTTTGTGAAACATCTTATGTGCTTAAGACTTTTGCACAGTACTGTATAACCCCTTACCAAAGGGAAATTTTATGTAAAGTGTTACCATTATTACATTTCAGACCAAGCATGTTTTGATCCTTTATTGTATTTAGAACCAACTGTTCTTTCATTAGGGGTGTTTATTATATTTACATCCAAAAGTTGTTACATTTATACACCCTAGATTATATTTAGGACCAAATGTGTTTACATAAGGGCCGTTAGGAACAAATCCTTTTAGGGCCTTTATTACATTTAAGTTTAAATGTAATTAAATTTGTGCCCTCTTCAAACTGCTTGTGTCTGGTGTAGACAGGGTGAGAGACCTAAAGCAGATTAATGGAAGATTCTGTGTTCAACACAAGTTAAGCTCAGTCAACAGTATTTGTGGCTTAATGTTGATTACAACAAAAAATTATTTCGACTCGTCCCTACATTTCTTTAAAAATGTGGCCAATTTTTGGAGGGTTTAAAGGCAGAAATGTAAAGTTTATAATTTTATAAAATCACTTGCATTAATTCTTCTTTTAAAACATGTGTATTATTTGAGCTGTGAAGTTGTTTAAATCATTGTTCTTACATTCTTTGTGGTAATCAACATTATGCCACAAATAGCGACGATTGAGCTTACATTGTATTGAACCCGGAATATTCCTTTAGAGGCGATTTGTGGGGTTCTCTCGCCCAGGTGTCCTGTCTTTTTTTGTTGCCTGTTGCATGCATCGAGTGGCATTTGCCTTTCGATGTTCGCTTAGGATTCGTTTTGTGTGAGAATGCATGGCATCGCTTTGTTTGGCGTCGCTACACATTCTCTAGACTTGTTTGTCAGTTGGCATGGGCATATATTGCCTCATTGTCTTGGCTATGTGGACTTAATGCCTATCGGGTGTTTTGTTGTCTTGTGAGAGCATGTGGCTTTGTTTTGTTTCTGTATCACCGCACCTCTTTGTCTTACGTCATACCCCGCCTCCTGGTTTGCATATTATTAGTTAATTTGCCTCACCTGTCCCATGTTATCCCAATTGATTTCTCTCCCTATTTTAGTCTCCTCATGTTTGCTGTCCAGGGCCAGTTCGTCTTGTTTCCACTCGGCCTGTTTGTTGGTAGGTTCATGTTGGTAGGTTCATGTTGGTCCTCTATTTGATTCGGTCACCTTTTTCCTCTATGGGGTAGTTTATGTTTGTTTTTTCCCATTGTGGGAGTTTGTGTTGGTTTGTTGCCTTTGTTTTTTTTATTAATAAATTCCTTTATTTTTAAACTCTGTGCTTGGGTCCTGAGCCTCATCATTCTCTGCATTCCTGAAAACAGTAAGCAAGGAGGCAAGTTTAAGTGGCAAAACCATCAGAGGCCTGCTTAGGGCCTGTGTGGAAAAGTTGGTGCGGTGGTGGATCCAACCTCATAGAGGGGGGAACATACAGCACGGCAACCAAGGCAGCCATGACTGCCTAAGGGAAACACGGGAGTCCGCTTGCCAGAGGGGACAGAACCGTGGTGTTACACACAGGGGGAGTCTGAAGGAGGCCTTAACTGTGGAGCACCTATACCGGTACAGGGTAGCTTGTGGTACCCGCAGTGGCTTGGGTCAGCGAGCTGCACCCGCTGCCATCCCCAAATCACCTCCATCGCCAGCCGCATCGTCCTCAATCCCGTGGGAAGAAGGAGCGACACGGGGGGCGGCTGGAGTGGCTTGCTCATGGTTGTAAGCAAGCCGCGACCGCAACGTTGTCATGGTCATGTTCTCGCAGTGAGAACATGAACCATCCACAAACGCAGCCTCGGTGTGATCGCCTCCCAGACACACGAGACAGCGCCTGTGGCCGTCGGAAGCGGAGAGCACTCTACCGCATCCAGAAACAACACAGGGGCGGAAAGGCATCTTTATAAAGACGCGTCCTTAAAATGACGTTCAACGCCGCTCTACCGTTTTGCTCTTTTAGATGAAATTACTCTTTTAAATAAAATCACTCTTTTAGGGAAAAAACTCGTGAGAGTTTTTGAATCTGCACTGTCGATGCGCCCAGGGACAGGAATGCACAGCCGTGCAAACAGGAGAAAGCCGCTGTTGTGCGCCGTAGAATCCAACAGCATGCAGCAGAGGGATAGCAGGAACTCGGTGTGTATACGCAGCAGTTGCAGACACGACCATCGGCTCCGAAGAAATTTTCTGAACTCCCGTATTTGCGCCGCTTAAATACTCGTATGTCCGGGGGCAGGACATGCAAATACTGGTTGCCAACTCTCATTGGCCTTTTTTCATAGTCCAGAGGTGAATATCGGCGCTCAAGAGAGACCCCTAGTGTCTCTTCTCTGACACAACGTGGAGAGAGCGACAGAAGGGGAACTGTCAATACTGGAATCATAAATGTGATTCTTTACTTTTTCCCAGCTTGTATAGCTGATGCACATGCACGTTCTAGAGTTGATTGACAGGAGAGTCTGTATCTAAAAGGTGATTGGCTCTTTTAACTGTAAGGTGGAACTTCCTTTCTACATCCGTTAACCGTTGGGCACTAATGCTCCTTGGTTGAGCGTTCCAATTTCTCCCATTAATTTTAATAGAAGTAACTCACCTCTGCTAAATAATCTTTGGCCCTGCCCACTCGTGGGGGAATTTAAAGCCATGTTGACATAATTACTAATTCAAATGAGAAAAACTGGGAGAAATATCCACTGATTTGGCTATTTTATCAACAATAAAAAGCTGTTGTGTAGTCTTTTGCCCTTCAGACAAAGCCAAAAAACCTGGAACTGATTGCTTGTTGCCTTCAAACCAACATATATAGAAGTCTAAAGAAGACCACTATAGCTGCAGAGACAAACAGCTCAGTGATCTCAGTAATGAAGTTTACATTTACAATGTGATATATTTGATTGGTATCTAAAACATTTCGACTGGTTTGTTTATCATCACTTTGTGAAGCTTTTCCACTAAGGAAGACACGAAACAGCGTTGACTTCAAAGGTAGGATTCTTTTTAATTTTACTTGTTATCAACCAGTCACTATATACAGTGTAACTTTTCTCTTGTGTTGGCGTCGGGTTCTCTCTCTCTGAGGCTCGGTTGCTGCTGCTTTTTATCCCGCTCTCCTCACACTACTGCAATTAGACACAGGTGTTAGACATAATTTAGCTCAGGTGTGAGCGCCCTTACCGCTTTTCTCTCCTGGACGGGCGCTTGACCACGCCCCCGCTGCCACATACCCCCACCGCCCGACTCAGGCCGGGGCGTCATCCGGCCTGCCTACCACTCCCCCCCCCCATTTCTGGAGAGGAAGTCCGCGGCAGCCATCTGCACCCCCGGTCTGTGGATCACCTTGAACTTAAAAGGCTGGAGTGCCAGATACCAACGGGTGATCCGGGCGTTAGTATCTTTCATGCGGTGGAGCCACTGCAGTGGGGCATGATCCGAGCAGAGGGTGAAGGCCCGCCCCAGCAGGTAGTATCGGAGGGTGAGGACCGCCCACTTGATGACCAGACACTCCTTCTCTATGGTGCTGTACTTAGTCTCCCTCAGGGAGAGCTTCCGGCTAATGTACAGCACCGGGCGCTCCTCTCCCTCCACCACCTGCGAGAGTACGACCCCCAGCCCTCTGTCTGAAGCGTCCGTCTGTAATACAAAGGGGAGAGAGAAGTTACGTGTATGCAACAGCGGCCCCCCACAAAGTGCAGCTTTAATCTGTGTAAATGCCTGTTGGCACTGCTCTGACCATTGGACCGGGTCTGGAGCCCCCTTTTTAGTGAGGTCAGTCAGCAGGCTGGTGATATCCGAATAATTAGGCACAAACCGTCTGTAATAGCCAGCCAGCCCCAGGAACTGCCTCACCCCCTTTTTGGTCTTAGGTCTAGGGCAAGTCGCATGTCGCCCGTGGTCTTATCAATTTGGGGACGCACCTGGCCATGACCCAAGTGGAACCCCAGATACCGTACCTCCACACGCATGTCAGCACTTCTTAGGGTTTGCTGTGAGCCCGCCCGCCGCAGCGATCTCAGGGCGGCCCTCAGATATTGCATGTGCCGCTGCCAATCATTGCTATAAATGATAATATCATCTAAATAGGCAGCGGCGTGCGCGGTGTCGCGGTCAGAGGATCCGATCCATGAGTCAGCTGAAGCGTGGCGGAGCCCCAAACAAACCGAAAGGAAGCGTCACAAATTGGTGTAATCCAAGCGGCGTAGTGAAGGCTGTTTTCTCCACGGGACATTGGTGTCAAGGGGATCTGCCAATAACCCTTTGTTAAATCCAAGGTTGAGTAAAATCGAGCAGAACCTAACTGATCGAGCAGTTCATCAACACGGGGCATTGAGTGCAGCGTCAAATTTAGACACCGCGTTGACTTTTCTGTAATCCACACAGAATCGAACAGACCCATCACTCTTGGGAACAAGAACAACCGGGCTGGACCAATCACTGTGGGATTCCTCTATTACGCCCATATCAAGCATCGCATCGAATTCCTCCCGTACTATTTTCTTTTTATGTTCGGGTAAGCGATAGGGACGACAACGCACCACAGCGCCCGGCTCGGTCTCGATGTGGTGCTGTATGATGTTTATACGGCCCGGTAGAGGGAAAACACATCCGCAAATTCCTTTTGTAATTCGGAAACCTCTGTGAGTTGCAGCGGTGAGAGTTGGTCTCCACAAGTAACCTGAGTGTTAAAATTGTAGTTTTTGTTTACCTCCGGTCTGAGCTCCGCCCTCTCGGAACTACTGTGGCCAGCGTCACAGAGGCGCCTCCTCCCTCCATAATTTCAGGAGGTTGAGGTGATAAATTTGGCGTCGCCCCCTCTATCGGTGCGTTTAACTTCATAATCGAGATCCCCTACTCGTCGTGTGACCTCAAAGGGTCCTTGCCACTTGGCGAGTAATTTAGAGCTTCGATGTTGGGAGTAATACAAGTACCTTATCTCCGGTGCAAATTCCCGTAGCAGCGCACCCTGTCATACAGCCGGCGTTGGCGTTCTTGAGCTTGGAGCAAATTCTCCTGTGTTAATCGCCCCAGTGTGTGGAGTTTTGCTCTAAGATCGAGAACGAACTGAATTTCATTTTTGCTATTAGAAGGTCCCTCCTCCCACGCTTCACGGATGGCGTCAAGGACACCGCGGAGCGTCGCCCGTACAGCAGCTCAAGCGGGGAGAACCCTGTGGAGGCTTGTGGGACCTCTCGTACTGCAAACAACAGGGGTCTAGCCACTTATCCCAATTTCTAGCGTCATCGTGTATGCAATTTACTGAATCATGTTCTTGGCGTTTTATTAAATCGCTCCACTAGGCCATCAGTCTGTGGATGGTAAGCGCTAGTGCTTGAATCGATTTAATGCCCAAGAGCTCATAAAGTTCGCGGAGTGTTACGTGACATAAAAGTCGGTGCCTTGATCGGTGAGGATTTCTTTGGAATCCCCACCGGAGATTATCTTGAAGAGTGCCCCTGCAACACTACGTGCGGAGATGTTGCTCAGAGGCACTGCTTCGGATATCGCGTCGCGTAATCCACTAGGACTAACACGAGCGATGTCCGCGTGCTGACCGTTCTAATGGCCCGGCGAGGTCCATCCCAATTCTTTCGAAGGGGACCTCGATTAATGGTAGAGGGTGCAATGGCGCTTTTGGGGTGGCGGTGGGTTTACCAGCTGACATTCACGACACGCCGCACACCACCTGCGGGCGTCACCGCCAATGCCCGGCCAATAGAAGCGGGCTATTAGGCGGAGAAGTGTTTTCCGTTCCCCTAGGTGACCGGCCATAGGATTATAGTGAGCGCCTGGAAAACCATTTCCGCGGCTCCGTGGAATCAATAATTGCGTTACTTCCTCCTTTGTTTGAGCGTCCTGCGTCACTCTGTATAACCGATCTTTAATAAGCGAAAAATATGGATATGAAACGGCGACACCGGCGGAGTTGTTGACCATCGATTACTCTCACTTGGTCAAAAGCGTGCTTAAGGGTTTCATCCCGCGACTGCTCAAGGGAAGTCCCCTCCGGGAATTCCGGAGAGGAGGGGCGACAACCTCGCCCCTTCCCTCGTCATTCGGAGCAGCCGAGGACGGCCCCGGCTCCGCCTCCCCCACCAAAGCATCGCACATCACACATCCCTTCACTTTCATGCAGGACCCATCCGCACAAACTCCCTCCAATAACTTTCTAAAATTCGGCCAATCAGTACCCAAAATTAGTGGATGGGTGAGGCGGGAACTAACCGCTGCCTCCACACTATGTTTTTCTCCCCGGAATTTGATCGCCAAAGTCACCACGGGATACTTGTGAATATCCCCATGCACACACCTCACCCTCACCAGTTTAGCTGAGCCCAGAGTCCCGGGTTGAACCAAGCGTTGGTGGATGGTGGTCTGATTACATCCGGTATCCAACAAAGCTTGGTATGTACCGATCGGGGGCAGCCTGCGGGACATCGGAGACCCGCACCACCGTCCCTATTTCCATCAGCGGACACTGATCCCGGAAGTGGTCCGGGTCGCCGCACCTCCAGCAGACCGGCCCAGGCGCCACGACCGCACCCGTGCTGGCGGGAGCCCCCACCTGAGGAGGAGAGCGGCTGAAGGACGAGTACGGGGTAGGTGGGTTCTCCCACGGTCGGGAAGTTGGTCTCACGAACCCTCCACGCCTGCGCGGGGCAGTAACGGACCCTGGGGAGAGAGCAGAGCGAGAGGGAAGAGGGGAGGGGAAAAACACAGGGGAGGGCACAGGGGAAGGAGAGAGAGAGGGCTCATCCGCCCTTGGAATCGCCGCCATGTGGTCCTCCGCGAGTTGTACGGCTTCCTCCAGCGACGCCGGGCGGTGGCACTGGACCCACTCCGCCGTTTTCTTGGGCAAACGCTGAACAAGCTGCTCCAGCACCACCTGATCGACCAGTCCCTCGACACCGCGGTCCCCCGCAAGCAGCCACCTCCGACAGGCATCACGGAGCCGCTGGGCGAACGCGAACGGGCGGTCGGTCTTATCCAGCTTCATAGCCCGGAAGAGCTGGCGATTTCCTTCCGGGCTCCGACCAACCCGTTGCAGGGCGGCTCTCCTCAGGTCTGCATAAGCCAGGAGGCTTGTTGCCGGCAGTTGTTGCGCCCGCGAGTTGTGCTTCCCGGACAAGAGAGGGACTAGGCGGTCTGCCCACTGGTCTTGGGGCCACCCCAAATTTCCGCCCGTACGTTCAAACAAATCGATGAACGCCTCTGGATCATCTGCCGGCCCCATCTTCTGTAACGCGGGTAGGGGTAATGTGGCGTGGTGTCCGGGGTCGCGGCTGCGGCTGGAGCGGCCTCCTGGGTGAGGAGGCTCGGATGGCGAGCCGGTCCTCTGCTTGAGCCCGCATTATCTCGAAGAACCGGCGATCCTGGTCTTGCGGAGCTCAAGCAGGGACTGTTGGTGGCCCTGATGGAGTGTAGCAAGGGACTGGAGGACTTCCGCCAGCTGGGAGGACTCTATGGGGCGACTCTGTTCCATAATTTGTAGAAAATTTTCTAGTTCCCGGGTTTCGGCACCAGTGTGAAGCTTTTCCACTAAGGAAGACACGAAACAGCGTTGACTTCAAAGGTAGGATTCTTTTTAATTTTACTTGTTATCAACCAGTCACTATATACAGTGTAACTTTTCTCTTGTGTTGGCGTCGGGTTCTCTCTGTCTGAGGCTCGGTTGCTGCTGCGTTTTATCCCGCTCTCCTCACACTACTGCAATTAGACACAGGTGTTAGACATAATTTAGCTCAGGTGTGAGCGCCCTTACCGCTTTTCTCTCCCGGACGGGCGCTTGACAACGCCCCCGCTGCCACACACTTATTTGTACAGTATATTTTAATATGACTATTAAAATGTTTGATCCACACATTAATGATCATTTGAAATAAGCATACACATAAAATAGCCAAAATATTAGAGGTGAAACCTGTGAAATGGCTAATGCGATTTCAGTGGAAAACCTTTAATAATTTTTATATTACAATTTACAGCCTCAGCATACAATGCAATTATGTTTAAGATTTGGTAAGGTTAAATAATACACAGAAATAAACTATAATGAAAAACTCAAAGAAGGGATTCAATAATGATGGGGATTATAACATTTTTGTTAAACAAGAAATATGGTGTTGACTCATGATTATGTCTCTGCAGGATCCATTGTTGTGATGATATGATGATCGATTTAGTCTTGAATCCACTCAGATGTTTCTCAAACACACTAAACAGCGTATCCAGCATATGGTCGACTGCAGCCACAGTGGTCTTCTTATGGCCTCTATATTTGTCGGTTGGAAGGCGATTTAAAAAATCAGTTCCGGATTTATTGGCTTTGTCTGAAGTGCAAAAAATGATACAACAGCATTTTGACATGTTTTTTGTTGTTGTTGTTGTTAAAATAGCCGAATTTATCTGATATCTCTTCCCATTTTTCTCATAGTAATGAATGAGTAACTATAGTAATGGGAAATCGGTTTCCCCCACGCTAAACCACGCCCAGTGTATGACACTTTACCGACTGTATCTATGGGATTTTGTGGATGGTCCACTACAGGCAATCGGTAAGAATGATTTAGAAGTTAGATAAGACATCGCACACTAAAGGCTCAGGTATACTTTGCTGATTACTGATTGCTCCGCGCACAGTATGCGTGACCTAG
The DNA here is from genome assembly GCF_025860055.1 of Xyrauchen texanus. Taxonomy (NCBI): domain Eukaryota; kingdom Metazoa; phylum Chordata; class Actinopteri; order Cypriniformes; family Catostomidae; genus Xyrauchen; species Xyrauchen texanus. Next base: position 23,892,717 of record NC_068323.1, on the reverse strand, counting down.
ATTTCATCATAATCCAGTCCGTGTGACCTGACCTCGACTTGCAGACGCTGTCATTGTCTGTATGCGTCGTTGGCGCATGCGCCGGCCATTGACTCTACTATCCACCTTTTTCCTGACTTCTCCATGGGTGGCACCATTGTGGCGAGAGACCTCTTCTTGGATGCTCCACGCTTCCGCTTAGTTGTTGTTATCAGCAAGACTAACGCAACTGATGATGGCGAGCAGCTAAGGATTATTATTCGCTGTTATAGGGTGTTATAACAACTACAGGTGGCTTAAAGACTACTGGAAAATGAATATCACAACAATAAGCCCCCCAAAAGAGAGAACGAGTGCGAGAACAAGTTGTTCTCGGCAAAGTGCGTGAGAAGGCGGGACTTGTTAATGCAGAAATAATGCAAAGGTACTTGCCTCAAATCAGAGAATTTTTAAATGGAACCTATTATGACCTTACGTCCTCTTTTCATGGATGGCGACCAGTCGGGATTTCTTGATTCCCTAAATGTCTGCAATTTCGGTTTTCATATTGAACTGCTCAACAAAAAAGTTGATTAAATCTAGCGCATCATATTTGTGAATTCTCTCTCTCTCTGCGTTCTGTTTATTTCTCTCTCTCTCTCTCTCTCTCTCTTTCACACACACATACAGGGCATGTGCAGAGAGCTCTAGAGCCAAGTAACTTTTCCATGTAAATGTGTGTGCTTGTGTACTTATCTATTCAGGGATTGCCGTCATAACCAAATGTCCACACGAATATTTAGTGAGAAAGGGATTTATATTAAGTAAATACAGACTGTTCACTCATTTTATACTGTAGCTAGTGATATTTCAGTGCTTAGTAATGGGAATAAGCTGCGAAGCGGAAGTCTGTAGCATCCACATTGGAAGAACACGCTAAGCATAATGAGTATTTTCGCTGCCTATGAAAAAGGTGGATAAGAGTATCACAAAGAAGTTGCAGTTGGCATGCGTCAAAAGCATTCGTATTCGCTTGCAGTCAGACAAGGCGCGAGCTGATCAGGAACCTGCAAAAACAAAGTATACTTGGGCCTTAAGTCAGAACAGAACGGATGTAGCATGAAAACTCTAGGAGGAGATACAGTCAGAAATTTTGGTCACCACACTTGGTGCCAGTGTAGCCATTTTTCTGTCTCTCTCTCTCTCTCTCTCTCGCTCTCTCTCTAAAAACAAACAAAAACAACAACAAAACAAACAAACAAAAACACTGCCACCAAATACTCTATGATACAATACAACTCAAGTTTATGTTCTTTTTTTAGGAAAAGGCTGTCTTACTTTCCTGGCATTGGTGCATATTATGATCTTCTCCTTCTGTAGTAACAGTGCCATTACAGGGTGGAATCTCACTTACAGTACTGCGCATAGTGACCCTTGTCATGCTCAAAGAGCGTTTCCTCGGGCTAGAATGCCATTTGTGGTGGCACATGACTTCCTTAAACATCTCCCTGAAGCGGGTGGACATGAGGTTGTAGAGAATGGGGTTAATGGCAGAGCTCAGGTAGAAGAAGACCCCAGAGATGACATGGACGTATTCATACACCTGAAAGATCTCCATGTGGTCGCTGCTCCTCTGGTCTATGAAGCTCCACATCAGGCGATCGGTGTGGAACGGAGCCCAGCAGATGCCAAACATCACCACTAGTACAACTGGAGAGATAGAGAGATTACTGTGGTACATATGTAATAATAAAATATCTTATTTTATCTGTAAATGTCATCACAGTGTCATTTAGGGTGTACCAAAATTACACTCCAAGTAGAATTCCAATATCAACATGTTTTTGTAATGGCTGTTGGGTAACAAGTGAACATAAAACCACACTAGTAAACATTAAGGCATTTCTTAGACTTAAACCCATAGTTTAAAAAATGAGACAAAATTGGCTTCATACTGGCTATTGCAAACCCTTTTACTGTAAGCATCACTAAATATTTGAGGGGCGTGATGGAGGGCCCGATTTCAGCTAATAATAACTTCAATTTCAGTCTGTTCAAATACATTCCAAAAAGACTTGGAATATAGCACGCACATTACATTGATTACTTTTATTTTACTCTCTGTCCTTTTTTGAGCTTGACAACCCCTGTCAACAATGTGTTTTTGTTGTATGGAAAACAGCAGCCTGGAGATTATTCAAAATATCATATTTTGTGTTTTTCAAAAGAAAGAGAGTGTTACAAGTCCAAGGGTGAGTAAAAGATGACAGAATATTCATTTTTGGGTGAATGTTTATCCTAATGAAGTTGATTAAATTAATATTTCAGGTTAAATAAAAGTTAAGCTCCAATCTCCCTCCTTTTCTTTAACAAAAGCAAAAATAGATGTTACAGTGAGACACTTACAATGAAAGTGAATGGGGCAAATTTTTGGAGGGTTTTAAGGCAGAAATGTGAATCTTATAATTTAATAAAATCACCTACATTAATTCTTCTGTGTTATTTGAGCTATAACATTGTTTAAATTGATATTTGTTACAGTCATTTTAGGGTTTTAGTCATGGCAACAAAGTTGTAAAATTGGATATAGGCTAACTTTATACAGAAAAGGTTAGTAAATGATTTTACCACACTAAAATAATTTTAAAATGCATATTGTTTATGTCTTGTGGTTATACTTTTGAAACAGTGAGTATTTTAACGTTCAAAAATCGGCCCAATTCACTTCCATTATAAGTGCCTCACTGTAACATAGATTTTTGCTTATTTTTGCTTTTTAGAAAAGGAGGGATGAGTCAAAATAAATTTTTATGGTGATCAACATTATGGCACAAATGCTGTCGACTGAGCTTAAAGGGACAGTTCACCCAAAAATTTTAATTGTCTCATCATGTAGTCATGATATCCCAGGTGCGAAGGACTTTCTTTCATCACAAGAACACATTTGAAGAAAAATAGAAAAAGATCCTTAAAATGCAAGTGAATGGAGATTTCTCTTTTGAATATTCAAAAATCACAGACAGTCAGCATAAATGTCATCCATACGACTCCAGCGGTTAAATTAATGTCTTAAAGTGATATGATACATTTTTTTTCCAAAAAATATCAATATTTAAGTAATTTTTAACTATAATCCAACGCTTCCAGTAAGCTTCAGGAGAGGGGGAAGATTATGTGGTTTCTCGTGTGACATATTCACGTTGCCATGGATACAGACATAATCTCAAATTCTCCACTCAGTTGAGACATCCAGGATGAGCAGACAAATGCAGAATTGTCATTAAAGAAACAGATAAATACAGATCTAAACCAAAACCAACAAAGCTACTGTACAGCGTTCCTCCTTCTCACTTGTAAACAGCAATGATCATCCCAACTGCTGACCGTAAGCATAGTTTAGATTTGAAAAAGTACTTAAATATTTATCTTTTTAACACCAAAAGTGATCGTATCCCTTTAGAAGACATTCATTTAACCGCTGGAGTCGTATGGATGACGTTTGTAATTTTGGAGCTTCAAAAGTGAAATCTCCATTCACTTGCATTTTAAGGACCTTAAACTGAAAGAAAGAAAGAAACTCATTCACACCTGGGATATCATGAGGCGAGTAAATGATGGGAGAATTTTCATTTTTGTGTGAACTATCCTTTTAACTTGTGTTAAAGCAGGAATATTCCTTTAAGAGATATTAAACAATAATTTAGACTTGAATAAAGCCAGTTAACAGAGATGTAACCAGACCCAGTTCAAGATCAGAATCACTGAGGGTGCTTTAGTAGTTAAAGTAAAGATGCAATAAAGTGAGGGTGCTTTAACGTCCATTTAGCAACCTCAAGCACCCCTGTAGATCCAGGCCTGGATGTAACTAACTGAAGAAAAAAACATTGGTAACACTTTACATTTGTTAACATTAGTTAATGATTTAGATATAATTAACTAACAATGAACAATATATGTATTATAGCATTTATTAAGCTTTGTAAATGTTAATAAAATGAATTAAAATTGCAATTGTTCATTGTTAGTTCATACTGCATTAACTAATATTAACAAATACAACTTTAGATTTTAAATATTTATTAATACAGTATATTTTGAAATGAACATGATCTAAGATTAATAAATGCTGTAAAAATATTGCAAATTGTTAGTTCATGCTAACTAATGTTGTTAACCTTCGTATTGTGCTGGAAAGGGGTATGTACCTTTTGCGTTCACGGGTCAAATTTGACCTTTTTTTTTATTCACCACAAAACACTTTTACCTTAGTAGTATAAGTAACTTATTATCAATTCATAACCACAAAATCTGCATTTAATTTTTTTATTTTATGGTACAAAGCCACATTTAACTTGCTGTTGAAAATCTCATCAGACCAAATAATGAAATAATCAAAAATAGGGTCAAATTAGACCCACAGAGAACACTGGTTTTTAATTGTATGGCAAAATGAAAACCATTTGACCCGAACACAATAGGAGGGTTAACTAATGTCACTTGGCACTTTATTGTAAAGTGTTACCAAAAATGTTTAAGTTAACTGACAAAACCTTTTTAGTGTATGTTTGAGATCTCATATACTAAATATATATATTATAATATATCTAATATATATTTATTTTAGTTTGTATTCTCAAACTTTCCTATTGTCTTATTGTATTGCCTTTCATTTCTCACATCCCCTTACAGAAAGGCCTAACAAATCTGAGACCACTAGTGCAAATTCTTTTTTTTTGCATTTATCTAATTTAGTATTTTTTTTTTTTACAATTTTTATTACATTATATTGCTAGTCAACACACTCTTATAACAGTAGTCATTAATTTGACTTTTTGTCTGCACCCTCAAAACATCACCATTGGTCCATAATTTAAATGTCACTCTGACGCCAACTAATTTCTAAGGATTTTTATTACTTTGACCAAGGCAATATTTCAAAATGACAAATTCGGTCATCATTTACTAATTTCTTTATCATTTAATTTTCAATTTGTTTGCTGTGGGACACAAAGGGAATTTTCCAAATATCTAAGCTGCGTCTCAAAAAATAACAAAAGACCCATAAAAATTATCATAAAAATGTAATCGCATTTCCTGTATTCTGAAACAGATCTAAATTTAAATCTTTATCATTCCTAGCTGCTGTAACACTCAAATCCCGCACATCTAAACATTGTAAATGTTTGTATTGCATTGTAAACAAAAATGTATGCCTCAACATCCTTCAGGAACCTTCAGTTTCAGGAACTATCATGTGATTTTGGAGGTCTTCGAATGTAGCAGGAGTCATTTGGACAACCTTAATAGTGCTTCTGTGTCATTTTTTTAAATAAATGATTGTAACTGTACTTGTATCTGCTTGTTACATCTTTTATATTGTTGAGAAATGGTTAGGTATAGGCATAGGGGTTAGATGTTAAAAAATATCTACATTACAGCCATACATCATAGTGAAAATTCGGTGATGGGCAGTAGCTTTGCTAAAAATTGTGAAGATATTTGCATAACTACATTTCTCAATAGTGAGGTGGTAGCGTTGCAAGTTTTTAAATAAAGTAGATTTTGATAGGCGAAGCTATATTTATGATTAGGTAGAGGCATAGTGTTAATAAAAGCTACACTGCTTTATCATTCTGTGTACTTGGTGTTTACTATCATCAGTTTTAAATTAGACATAAAGATGTCCAATTCACAAATTAATAGCTTATTTGAGTCGTTTTTTCATTAATTCATTCAAACCTATATTTAACCAGGATAAAAACTCCTTGAGATTACAAATCTCTTTTACAAGAGTGTCCTGACAAGTGGCAACATTGCACGTACAAATAGTTACAGAAACACTTACAGGTAAATACATAATACACACTTTCACTCATCATATTCAAACAACTATGTAATCATAAAAAATCTAGGTCATAAATCAACTTAATTTAAGAACAGTGACAAACAGACTGACTTTCTGCAAGATCCTTTAAAACGCCTTTAAAGGAATAAAATGAAATCAACTCCTTCAACTGTAGCTCATTTTGTATCTGATTCCATGCTGATGGTGCTGCAAAACTAAAAGCCTTTTTTCCAAAAACAGTGCGGGCTTTAGGGACTGCCAATAAAAACAAATTTTGTGAGCTTGAGGTAATATGTCCCTGCAGACCTTGAAATAATGTACGTTTTCAGATAAGGAGGAAGTAGTCCTAATACTGCCTTATAAATGAAAAGATGCCAGTGCATCCAACGCCGAATAGAGAGGGACAACCATCCTACCCGAGAATACAGTAAACAGTGATGAGTGCGAGATTTTAAATTTGCTATGCCTCTCAAGGCTCCATGAAACACAGTGTCCAAAGCATGAAGACATTGAGAGGTTGAGTTCATGTATAAAATATCTCCATAGTCCAAGACAGATAAAAATGTTGCATTTACTAATTGTTTTTTGCTTCAAAAGATAAACAGGACTTAATTCTGAAGAAGAAACCTAACTTCAATTTCAATTTTTTAACCAAATCTTGGACATGCATTGTAAAAGTCAGTGATTGATCAATAGTGATGCCCAAATACCTGTAATGTGACACTTTTTCGATTTCTATACCAGAAAGTGTACAAATATTTGGGACGTAGTTTTCAGTTGATTTTCCCAGAGTAAAGGTCATCACTTTAGTTTTTTAGAGTTTAAAACCAGTTTTAAAGTCGCCAAATTATATTGCAAAATGTTAAAAACAGATTGTACATTTGTGATTGCTTGACCTAATGTGGACCCAGAACAATAAAGAACAGTATCATCAGCATAGAAATGATAATTTGTATATTTTATATTATTGCAAAGGTTATTTGTATAAATAATAAAAGAAGAGGCCCAAGGATTGAACCTTGAGGCACCCCTTTTAAAATATTTAGGGAAGCAGAAGTAAGGCCGTCTACTTGCACACATTGTGTTCTCCCGATAAGTAACTATTGAACCATCCCACTGCTTGTTATGATAGTCCAATAGAAATGAGTCTTTGAATAAGTATTTTATGGTCCACTGTGTCAAAAGCTTTTGACAAGTCAATAAACAGTGCTGCACAGTGCTGCTTATTGTCCAAGATATTAACCAGGTCATTGACAACTTTTGAAACAGCTGTTATTGTACTGTGTTGTTTCCTAAAACCAGATTGAAATTCATTGAGAATATTATTATTAATTAAATAATCTTTTAATTGCATACTGATGAGTGATTCCATTAATTTAGCTAATACTGATAATTTAGAAATAGGCCTATAATTATTTATGTTTGCAGGATTACCACCTTTGTGAAGGGGAGCACATTGGCAGATTTCCAAATGGCCGGTACTTGATTCAGTAGCTAAAGAAAGGTTAATTAAATATGCAACTGGGTTGTCTATTAAATCTGCAGCTATTTTTAAAAAATAAGGCTCCAATTTGTCTGGACCTGGTGATTTTTTCGGATCTAAATCCTTCAAGGCCTTCCTTACTTCTGATACAGTTATCGTCTTGAAATAAAATGATTGTGCTGACAGTAACTGATCAACAGAACAATCCATGGAAGCGCTTGACATTGGATTTTGTAGTGTTTCATAAAGGGAGCTAGCAGCAATAAAATTATTATTAAAACTATTGAGAATTTCGTTTTTGTCAATGATTTTTTTTGTCATCAACAACAATACAAGAGGGTACTTCTGAATCTTTTTTGCTTCTGTTAATAATTTAATTGTTTTCCAGAACTTAAGAGGGTTATTTAAATTCTTTGATGTTTCAGAAAGGAAAAAAGCGGATTTAGCATTACGGATTTTTACAGTACATAAATTACGTAAACGCCGAAATTTCAACCAGTCAGACTCAAGCTTTGACTTTCTAGCCTGAGCCCAGGCTTGGTTTCGCTCCAGAAGAAGGTCAGACAATTCATTACTAAACCAAACATTATTTCACCCTTTCACTCTATGTCTTTTGAGTGGGGCATGCTTATTTACCAGGCCTGTAAAACCATCATAAAAAAATGTCCAAGCATTCTCAACATTCATTTTTACTATGAATTGGTCGCACGTGATAGCAAAGCGGTCTGAATCAGTTCACGATTCAATCTGAATGACTCAGAAAGCTCATGCTGAATCATTTGGAGCATTGCTAACACACTAATGGAATAATTAGCAACATAATTAGCAACATTTATTTTATTTATGCATTTGGCAGACGCTTTTATCCAAAGCGACTTACAGTGCAATTATTACAGGGACAATCCCCCCGAAACAACCTGGAGTTAAGTGCCTTGCTCAAGGGCACAATGGTGGTGGCAGTGGGGTTTGAACCAGGGACCCTCTGATTAACAGCCCTGTGCTTTAGCCACTACCACTCGCCACCACCACTCCACGGTGGTGAATGCTGGTTGCTGTGGATATTTATCTACCATCAATGGAAATCAAACCTGCAAATGTGCTCTATCGTTTGCTTGCCAGTTATGAAGAAGGTCTTTATTAAGTTCAACATGCGTGCGGCTTGTGAACGGCTTCTGCAGGTAAAGACATTTTCCAACCAAAAGAGTATGAAAACACTTAAACACATCAAGAAAGGACCATGGCATTACCATGTTTGTTACCACAATTACCATTAACTGGGAGCACAATGTAAATACAATGGTCTATGAATGTGGTAATTATACAGTATATCATAGTACAGTGGTAGCACCATGGCATTTGTCAAAGTACTATCGATTAAAATTTGTATGGATTGACAGCCCAAAACAAAACAAATATATTAGTAAGTATAATAAAATGGTTGAACACACATGATAAATAAAAAGATTGCAGAGTCTATGACAACATCAAAGGGAAGCAAATCAATCTGACCTTTTTCTAAGGAGTTAACATGGTCAATGTCAAAAATGTACAATTGATTAGTGACCTAGAAATAGTGCAGAATTATGTATATTAATTATGTATTAATTATGTATAGTAATGGGCATACTTACACAACATTTTAGTGACCTGTTGGCGTTGTGTCTTCTGCTGCTGACTGCACACATTAGAGTAGCTGTCTTGTCTACGACTGGCCTTTGCCTCCAGGACATACAACATCTCACGTTTCAGCTGCATGCCGATGAGAATATACAACACGCTGATGGTCAACATGGGCAGGAGGAAAAACAGCAGTGTGGTAATTTGAATAATCATGTTGTACATCCAACGTGGTTTGACCAGCATGCAGGTGGCGGAATTGGGCATGGACCCAACTCCTTTGCCTTTCGGCAGAGGTAGGGTGAAGATCCCATGAAGGCTGGTGTTGGGAATGGCACACAGCACAGACATGCTCCATACACTGAAGATCACCCGCTTGGAGTGAGTGAGCGTCACTACGTATTTGGCCCTGAGCGGATGAACTACAGCTATGTAGCGCTCTACGCTTAGTGCTGTTACGTTGAGGATTGAGGCAAAACAGACAGTCTCAAAGAGGAATGTCTTGAAGTAGCATCCCCCTTTGCCCAACAGGAACGGGTAGTTGCTCCACATTTCGTAGAGTTCCAACGGCATTCCCAGGAGAAGCACCAAGAGGTCGGATACAGCCAGACTAAACAGGTAGAAGTTGGTGGGCGTCCTCATGACCTTGTTGCATGCAATAACAGTGCAGGTGAGAATGTTGCCCATCGCTCCCACCAAGAAGATGATCAGGTAGGTGATGCAAACGGGCAAGAAGACTGGAGAACGTCGAGGTCCAAGGTATTTCTCCAGGTACTCATCCTGGTTGAGGCAGTACTCCTCGATCTCACTGAAGTTCAACACGACACTGGCGTTGCACAGGAGCTCTTGAACGCACCTTGATGGTGAGGAATCCGTAGAGGAACAGTTGGTCTTGGCAATCATTTTGGACCTGGTGATAGAACATGAGAGATTTGGAGACAGAGAGAAATCAAATAAAGATCTTATGAGTTCAGTGAGTTTTCAAAACCTATTGATTGTGTCATATTCATTAAAGAGTTAGGATATTGATTGAGGATTATTAGAAGGCTATTAGCAAAGCAGCAGGGTATTGATATTTCTCAGACATTCTGCTTAGGGTTCGTTCAAAACCCCTAAGCATTAAACTTCTGCTTTTAATTCAACCTGAACTGCTTAACATACAGACTCCATTCCATTTGTTTTGTAGACAGTTTCAGCCTTGGGTTTGTTAGGCATTTGTTATGGAGTTCCATTACATGGCCAAGAGTAGGGCTAAAAGACCCTTTTGATTAGAATTTCTCCCAAAATAAATAGCAACAAAATACTACCCCGGTATTTCCCTAAACACCACACAGTTTGACCAAGCATTAAATAACTTTTAAAATAATGAAAATGTATATACCTAAGGAGAATCTCTGAAATTAGGACAAAATATTTGTCATTTTCAGTTTTGTTACAGTTATTAAAGTTTGAATTTTAAAGTTGGATCTTGTCTGTCTTGCATTAATTTACTAATTATAGCTGACTTTACACTTCACAGTGATTGTTGAGCCAACTGAATAGAGAAAGACTTGCTTGAAAATGGCTTGGAATAGCAATCTGTTTGAGCAATCTGACCAGCCATAACAACATTGGCCAAACCAATCCTGTGAGTTCTGGGGGCATAACTACCTGTTTATCCAAAATGATCAACTGGAAGTCAACATGTTGATTAGAAATGTTCATGTACTCTGAAATCACCCCCATTATACCAAATTACTACCAAGTGCCATCCCACAACAGAGATGTTTTTTACCAATTTAACACATTTCCCCCTACCTATTGATAGTGCATTGCATGAGGAACCTCTGAGACACAGGTTTTGGTCCCATGGAAACCATAAAGTAATCGCGTTCACATAATCAATGATAATTGTGAATCGGACATTGCAGTTTTACTGGACACTGTAACTCAACTGATGATTAGGTTTAGGGTTGGGGTTTGGGTTAGGGCATAGGGTTAATAAATTATGCATTCCTACAATCCAACAAAAAAATTCAACAACACTTCCAGCTTCAGCCACCAGGGCAGTAATTTGAATTTTGGTAATACAGACCGATTTCAGCAGTGGTGCATATATTATGCAGTTCACCTTTAAGAGCCCATATAGTAACACATTGAATTGTAAATGGATGTTGAAGAGAGTTGCAATGATTTTGTAAGTCTAATTTGTGAGGCTAAATGCTAACCTTTCCATTTATGGGTCATTCCTGGGATTCGGTAATGTTTCAACTTGGATTTTTTCCAACTATATTTGATTAATTGTCTGAATACTCCACAATATTAAACATTGAACCTCCAACAAATCATTTTTTATTTCCACCTCAGGCATCAAAACCTTGTTATTCATTATTTATTTTATTTTAGTATAAAAAAAAAAGAAAAAAAAAATTCACTATAAAATAGACCAAGTGACCAGCATAATGTCCATATAAATGAACATAAATGTATCACTGACCTAGAGTTCACAGCAAACCATTTTGCAATCAAACAGACACATCAGCTTTAACTATTTCAAATTTGAATGGTTAGCTGCAGGCAGAGAGGAGAAGCAAGAAATAATAATGGACTGTGGGAGATTCTTCATTAAAACTATTTTTATGCTCAAACTAATAAAAATGAGCAGATGACACATGCGGTCGACATGCAGCAACAATACAAAAGAGGCGACAAAACAACAATCACTGTTATTATTACAGAACTGATGACCTGATGTAAAATGTATTTGATTCATGTAGCTTCCAAAGGGAATGAAAAATCATTAAACATGAATGAATGAAAGCAGCAGTTGTTTTGTAATGAAACAATCAAATTAATTTGGAGATACAAATGCATGTCAGAGGTTGCACAAACAAAAGGTTGCTGTCTCAAGAAATATTGGATTTCTTGTAAGTTGCGACCATGTGCAGGATTTTTCTTTTTTAATTTGTACTTTATTCATATATCTGGTATAATCATATGCACCTGCCTGCTTCCATTCAGGTACACACAAATTGATAATTTGGTATCTAATTTAAAGACATTCTTGCACTTTTTGACTTTTGCATTTTTTTGGAGCCACTGTATTTGCTTTCTTAGTGAATTTGTACAAATAAAAGTGGCCATCAAGACTGCTACGGAAGCAGGAAAGTGCCTCCTAAAACTGAAATAAATAAATAAATACTGGAATAAGCAACTAAAATTGCAGCATTTCTACTCTTTGTAAACATGGAAGAAAATGGGTCTCCAATGGATGCTGGTTGATGAAGATGTGTGGAGTGGTATTAATATTTATGTTGATCACACATGTAGCCAAATTTCTTGGGTGTAAGCACACCCAATAATAATAATAATAATAATAATAATAATAATACAATTAAACTGAATTACTGGACTCTAGTTAATAAACTTTAATGAATGTCAATATTATTTGGAGACTTGTAATGTACTGTATGTTACAAGTTAATGGCTGTTTATAAGAATATATTACTTTTGTAACTTTACTTAAAGCAGGCAAAGACCACTTCTAATATGATCACATCATAAAGCCCTTTGACTATTTTCACTTTGCTGTTTTTGCATGACAGCACTTATACGATTAACTTTATTAGCCTCTGCTGCGTTAAAAATGGATGTTGTTTGTGTTATAATGCATTATTCTCTTAAGTATAGTGATGAATAGGGGAAGTCTTATAATGTATTATAACTGTAGTTATAATTATTCATGAGACTTTATGACTATTATAAGGTGTATTATGAAACATTATGAATGCAGTATAATGCATGTATAATGCCTTTACAATGCATTATAAATATGGGCTTCATAGAAAGTGTTACCGGAAGTTGTTGAATATAGAGCAACAACAAGAATGTTTAAGTGTGTCCTAACCAAGCACGTCAAGTTTGTAGTGACAAGTAATTTGTTCGTTCACACTGAAAGGGAACATGCTGTGCAATGCAGCACAAAAACAGTCAATCATAACACATTTTAATTTCAAGCTATGTGCAGCAGGATTTTGGACCAATTGATTTCACTGTGGGTGGGGCACAGTGTGATGTGCCAAAAGTAGGAAAAAAAACCCAAAAAGAAACCAAACAATCTACTAAGATCTACAAAATGTCCTGTTATTTGCCACTTTTCTAGGTCACTGCTGGCACACCTTAACCTTTTCAGTAATCTTAGGTATTCTTACACAGTCATCTAAACATATTTTACACTGAACAATTCTGGTTAGTGTGCAGAGGTGGTCAACAATTTCATGAAATAATACTTAAGATTCAGGTTGTTTCTCACCCAACCTTATCATATGCGTTCAGAACAATTGTGAGTCTCATGGAATCATTTATTAGATTTCTGAATTATAGATTTGTGTCCTTTTAAAGTTAAAGAGGTGGTCACCATAAACTGAAATTATATGACATCACTGAGCACAAAATAATTTGTAATAATTTCTCCCTTTGTGTTCATAAAAAGAAATAACGCCTTATGGGGTTAGTAAAAAATGACTGAATTTTCATTTTAGGGTGAGCTATCCCTTTTAAATGTAGAGTTCTTACAACCCCAATTCTGAATATGTTGGGACAGTATGAAAAATGCTTATAAAAACAAAAAGGAGTGATTTATAAATTGTATTCATCCTTTGCCAAATTGAAAGCACTTACAACTACACATTATATTATTTTTACCAAGTGAATTTCATTGTATGGTTGTAAAAAATAAAAAAAAAATGAAAAGAAAAGACAATGTACAGTAATTTCAAATCAGATGATTGCAACACCTCTCCGGGAATCAGCACCTTATCGTGGTGGAGAGGTTTGTGTGCCATTATGATCCTGAGGGCTGAGTTGTCTGGAGCCAGGTGCTCCTGGTAGGGTCTCCCAAGGCAAAGTGGTCTCAGGTGAGGGGGCCAGACTAAGAATGGTTCACAAAGACTCCATGGAAAAAATGGCAAGAGGAGGAGTTACCCTTCCCGGAGGAAGCCCGGAGCCCCCGTCTGGAGCCAGGCCCAGATGGAGGGCTCGTTGGCGAGCACCTAGTGGCCGGTCTTGTCGCAGAGCCCTGGCCAGGCACAGCACATAGAAGCGACGTGACACCCACCTCTACATCCCTTGGGCCCACCTCCCAGACCAGATCTGGGTGGCAAAGGCTAGCTCTAGGGACATGGAACATCACCTTGCTTGGGGGAACGAGCCGGAACTGGTGAGGGAGGTGGAGCACTACCAGTTGGATCTGGTGGGGCTTACTTTGACACACAGTTTTGGCTCTGGATCCATACTCCTGGATAGGGGATGGACTCTATTCTTCCCTGGAGTTTCCCAGGGTGTGAGGCGACGGGCGTGTGTGGGGATACTCACGAGTCCCCGGCTGAGCGTTGCTATATTGGAGTTTACCCCGGTGGACGAGAGGGTTGCCTCTCTACACCTACGGGTTGTGGGGGGAAAACTCTGACTGTTGTCTGTGCATATGCACCGAACAGCAGTTCAGATTATTCTGCCTTCTTGGAGACCCTGAATGGAGTCCTGAATAGGGCCCCAGTAGGGGACTCCATAGTGATGCTGGGTGACTTCAACGCGCACGTGGGGAAATGACAGGGACACCTGGAAAGGCGTGATTGGGAGAATGTTTGTTATTAGACTTCTGTGCTAGTCATGGATTATCTAATACAAACACCATGTTCGAACATAAGGATGCTCATAAGTGTACGTGGTACCAGAGCACCCTAGGCCGAAGGTCGATGATCGATTTTGTAATCGTGTCGTTGGATCTGAGGCCATATGTTTTGGACACTCGGGTGAAGAGAGGGGCGGAGCTGTCAACCGATCACCATCTGGTGGTGAGTTGGGTCAGGGGGTTTGGAAAGACTCTGGACAGACCTGGGAAGCCCAAGCGTGTATTGCGGGTGAACTGGGAACGTTTGGAGGAGGCTCCTGTCCACGAGATCTTCAACTCACACCTCCGGCGGAGGTTTTCAGGCATCCCTGCGGAGGTTGGGGACATTGAACCGGAGTGGGCAATGTTCAAAGCTTCAATTGCCGAAGCTGTGGTGGAGAGCTGTGGTCTCGAGGTTTTAGATGCCGCAAGGGGTGGTAAACTTCGAACACTGTGGTGGACACTGGTGGTCAGGTAAGCCGTCCGACTGAAGAACGAGGCATTCCGGGATTTGTTGCAAGGTACCAACAGGCCCGAAGGGCTGCGGCCTCTGCCGTGAGGGAGGCAAAGCAGTGGGTGTGGGAAAAGTTCGGAGAAGCCATGGAGAAGGACTTTCGGTCCGCAAAGTGCTTCTGGAAAACCGTCCGCCACCTTAGAAGGGGGAAACAGGGAACCGTTCAAGCTGTATACAGCAAAGATAGGATGCTGTTGACTTCAACTGAGGTTTGAAGGACTTTGAAGTACTCCTAAATCCCAACACGCCCTCTATGCTAGAGGCAGAGCTGGAGGCTGATGGGGGATCAGATTCTATTTCCCTGGGGGAGGTCACTGAGGTAGTGAAACAACTCTGCAGTGGCAAAGCCCCGGGGATTGATGAGATCTGACCAGAAATGCTGAAAGCTTTGGATGTGGAGGGGTGTCATGGATGACACGCCTCTTCAACATTGCGTGGAAGTCTGGGACAGTGCCTAAGGAGTGGCAGAACGGGGCGGTGGTTCCCTTCTTCAAAAAGGGGGATCAGAGAGTGTGTGCCAACTACAGGGGTATCACACTTCTCAGCATCCCTGGTAAAGTTTACTCCAAGGTGCTGGAGAGGAGGGTTTGGCCGATTGTTGAACCTCGGATTGAAGAGGAACAATGCGGGTCCCCCTGAAGAGACTGTGGGAGGTGCTGCGGGAGTACGTGGTGGAGGGGAACCTTCTTAAGGCGATCCAATCCCTGTACGTCTAAAGCGAGAGCTGTGTCCGGGTCCTCGCACAAAGTCGATTTCGTTCCATGTGGGGGTTGGTCTCCACCAGGACTGCGCTTTGTCACCAATCCTGTTTGCGATATTCATGGACAGGATATCGAGGCGTAGTCGGGGTGGGGAAGGTGTGCAGTTCGGTGGGCTGGGGATCTCAGCACTGCTTTTTGCAGATGATGTAGTCCTAATGTCATCATCGGTCTGTGACCTTCAACTCTCACTGGATCGCTTGGCAGTCAAGTGTGAAGCGGCTGGGATGAGGATTAGCACCTCTAAATCTGAGGCCATGGTTCTCAGCAGGAAACAGATGGAGTGTGTACTCCGGGTAGGGAAGGAGGTAATTGAAGGAGTTCAAGTACCTCGGGGTCTTGTTCATGATTGAGGGGAAAATGGAGTGGGAGGTTGGCCAGAGAATCGGGGCAGCAGGGGCAGTATTGCACTCACTCTTTCGCACCGTTGTCACGAAAAGAGAGCTGAGCCGGAAGGCAAAGCTCTCGATCTACCGGTCAATTTTTGTTCCTACCCTCACCTATGGTAATGAAGGCTGGGTCATGACCGAAAGAACTAGGTTGTGAGTACAAGCGGCCAAAATGGGCTTCCTCAGAAGGGTGGCGGATGGCGGGCCTACCTTAGAGATAGGGGGAGGAGCTTGGAGTAGAGCCGCTGCTCCTTTACGTCGAAAGGAGTCAGTTGAGGTGGTTTGGGCATCTGGTAAGGATGCCCCCCGGGCGCCTCCCTAGGGAAGTGTTTCAGGCACGTCCAGCTGGGAGGAGGCCTCGAGGAAGACCCAGGACTAGGTAGAGTCTCCACATTGGCCTGGGAACACCTCGGGGTCCCCTAGTGAGAGCTGGTTAATGTAGATAGGGAAGTTTGGAGCCCCCTGCTGGAGCTGCTGCCCCCGCGACCCGACGTCGGATAAGCGGTTGAAGATGGATGGATGGATGATTGCAACACCCTGCTAAAAAGTTGGACATTCAAGTGTTTACCGCTGTGAAACATCACCATTTCTTCCAATAACACTTATTAAGCATTGGGCACTGAAGACACAAGTTTGTTAAGTTTAGAAAGTGGAATTTTCCCCCATTCATCCATTATGTAGGTCTTTAGTTGCACAGTTGTATGAGGTATTCTTGCCGTAATGTGTGCTTCATAATGTGCCACACATTCTCAATTGGAAATGGTCAGGACTGCAGGCAGGCCAATCTCGCACACGCACTCTCTGCTTATACGGCATCTTGTTTGAAGTTGTCCTGCTGAAAATGCTGAGACATCCCTGGAAAAGATGGTACTGGATGGCAGTATATGCTGCTCCAAAATGTGTACATATCTGTCTGCAATAATGGTGCCCTCACAGATGTGCGAGTCACCCATGCCATGGGCACTGACACACCCCTAACCCATACAGACACTGGCTTTTGGACCTGACGCTAATAACAGCTTGGATGGTCCTTTTCCTCTTTGGCCTGGAGAACAGGACAGCTGTGCTTTTCATTAACTTTTTGAAATGTGGACTCTTTGAACTATAAAATACAGTTCCACTTTTCTACTTTCCATCTAAGATGAGACTGAGCCCAGAGAAGTCGGCAGCGCTTCTGGACAGTGTTGATGTATGGCTTCTCCTTTACACAGTAAAGTCTTAACTTGCATCTGTGGATGCAGCTGTGAGTGGTGTTGACTAACAAAGGTAACTAAAGCAATCCCAAGCCCATGTTCATGATATCCATTACAAATGAATGATGTTTTTTAAGACAGTGATGTCTTGATGCATTCTGAAATGTTTTTTGTCTTGTCCTTTAAGCACCAAGATTTGACCAAATTCCATGAAACTTTTACCCAAATACATACTACCCAAAATCCTTCCATTTCATCTTTGGTGAACATTGTTCTCAAAGTGCTGGATTATTTGATGAAGCGTCTGTTGGCAAATTGACAAGTCTTGAATGATACTTGTTCTTGAAGTACTAGGCTGTTTTTGGAGGCACCTGTTTAACATCTGTTTCAAATCGCCTTCTTATTTTAACCCTTTAAAATGGTTATTATTCATAAATTGCCCCTGTCCCAACTTTTTTGGAGCATATTGCAATCATCTGATTTGAAATTACTGTACATTAAAAAAATAAAACAATGAAATTCACAAGGAAAAACATAATATTCTGTGTATTCAGGGCTGGACTGGTAATCTCGCATACCGGGCATTTTCCCTGTCTGCCGATGCACTTTGGGGCTGATCAGGGGCATACTGGCCATCGGGAGAACCGTGTGGTCAGGTTGGTCGTCCGCAAAACATGCCGTGCTAAGCAAAACTGAGCCGCCGTGTTATGCAGAACGGCACCGCGATATGCAGAAAAGGACAGTGAACACCCCCACCCAAACAACAGTTGGCCCAATAGCATTGTAAAATCCCGGGCCGATTTTTCTTCCTAGTCCAGCCCTGTGTTTAGTTGTAGTGCGTTCAATATAGCAAAGGGTGAATATCATTTACAAATCACTTTTTTGTTTTTATTAGCATTTTGTATACTGTTTTCGGAATTGGGGTTTAAAATAAGGCACAGTGTCGTTCAACACCAAAACAATTAAAGTGAATTAGAATGATTCAGTGCAGAGAGAGATTTTGCTTTGGCTTCTTTTGTAAATATTTTCACTGACAGAGAAGAAATGCACAAACTAACTGGTCACATTTAGTCTGAAACATAAGTTATTTAATATTGTTTACTTGTATGTTGAACTGTTGGATTCTGATTGACTACAGCTCTCTGGAATACTTGACAATAATTGGCCTTCCATGGCATCATTTGCGCAGATATTGTGGTATATTGACAGTGTAAAGTGATCAATGGAAAGGAAGAGGCGAGAACCGGCTTTTCAATATAAATAATAGTTTAATCATAAACTTAAAAGACAACATAAAACACACATGACGGACATGTCCGTAAACGATCTCTCTCTCCCGCACGATCCTCTGCAGTCGACCTTTATACCTCAGAGGCTTGATTACCCTAATATGGGACCGAGTGTGTAGGATCACGACCCGGACCCGCCCTCCACCCTGCCACAGACAGCTAAACCTTGCAATTGATTATTGTCCCAATAGTTCCAAACACAGACAAAGCTGGATCAAGCTTTGTGTATTGGCATTATTGGAA
This sequence comes from Xyrauchen texanus, assembly GCF_025860055.1. Taxonomy (NCBI): domain Eukaryota; kingdom Metazoa; phylum Chordata; class Actinopteri; order Cypriniformes; family Catostomidae; genus Xyrauchen; species Xyrauchen texanus. Next base: position 23,873,781 of record NC_068323.1, on the reverse strand, counting down.
AATTAGCATTTTCCATTCATACCAAAGTGGTTCATTTACAATAAAAAGATGAAAACATAGTCTCCCCAGACATGTTTCTGCATACTAACACATTATATATACATCACTGATCGGAGCTTTTTAAATTCTATTGAGTTATCACACAACAGATTCAAACATTTAATGAATTGAATCCTGACAACAGATATCATGTATGCAGAACATACATGATATTTATATTCTAGACTGCAGCAATTTACACACTGTCCAAGCTCATACCTGTATATTAAACATATATACAATCAAATATGATTGATTTCACTGACTTTTGTTTTTCCCAAAATATCAAGTAGCCTAACACCAAAAAAAAAGAAAGAAGAATAAATACATAAAGATTAGACTGTGCTTGCATAAATCAATGTCCAAAAATTGTTTAGGGAATTGAATTCAGTTACACTGCATTTGATGCCTTTAGAGCTCAACAAGTGTTTCAAATATTTACAAAATAGTTACAAAGCACACACCCATACTTTAAGAACCCATACTTTACATTAAACATACTTTTAAATTAAATGTTATTCAATTACCCAGTTGATACATTCACCCAAAACCCATTTTCATTCCACTCTGCCACTAATGTCAATGCCGTAACATCACACATTTGTTTTTGTATTTCAAGTAATATATATATATATATATATATATATATATATATATATATATATATATATATATATGGAAATACAAAAACAAATGTATGCAAGGTTTCCAGTATTTGTCTTATGGAAATCAGGAATCTCTTACCTTATGCTGAGGCTTTCCGTAAATACTGCTGTTTGGCAAAGGGCAAAATCCAGTATACTGAAACATTAATGATTCAAATTAAAACGGAAGATTCAATCTCTTCATCTGATGAGAAGCCCTGAGCTAAGAACTGTGTTTTTGTTGATGATGTTGTGAATGCTACTGTAGGTGAAGAGGCTGATATCTAGCTTGCCCCAAATCTCTCCTCACAGTATTCATTCAGTATCACAGTAACCCCCCCACACCCCCCACCCCACTCTCTCTCTCTCTTCTGTGTGTAATAGCATGTCTCTGAGCAAGCATGATGGGTTCATCATTTATATTACATCCTGCCCACTTCATGTTCATGTCTCACATTTACTTATTCATATCTCCAACAGAGTAATATTCATAGGTGTTCCTGCAAAGTATAGGCTGCATGTACATATGGTCACTTATATGAATGGTCACTTATATGTCTGGACACTGAAGAATCAATGCATTGGCAGCATCTTAAATGTTAAGTTTATGCACTTAACAACTTTGGAGGAACATTTTTATGAATCTGATGACTGGCCGGAACTGATATTGCCAAAACCAAGTTAAAGATGCACTCAGTAACCTTTTTGTTTGTGTCATCTTGGACTTAGAGTGACACCTAGTGGGGTCACTCAGAAAGTGTCCAATAACAAGACGATTAGGCAAGTATTATTTGGCTGGTTATGTGATTCTAAAATGGCTGCCCCCATGAGGCATGCCACCCCATGTAGAATAAAACAGCTTTTATAAGGTTACTGATATGACTAGAGTCCTCATCTCATTTGAGTGCTCATGATTTTATACATATGTTTCAAAATTACAATTCAGTTCACTTTTATGTTTTAGGCATAAAATGATCACACATCCTTCTCCTACGCAGAGTTTAAGGGAATGTTCTACATTCAGTACTAGTTAAGCTTAATTACCAACATTTGTGGTATAATATTGATTACCATTTAGTCAAAAAAAGCACAAAATCAAGGTTACAGCATATGTAAGGAATTTAAGGAAATGGGGTCAGTCCAGAAATGCTCAAATATATATTCCTTTAAAAGTATAGCCACAACATAAATGTACACCCAGATTTAATCAATGAAAGAAATTTAGAAACACTTCTTTTCTAATCTAAACTCTTTGAGCAATTTTTATAATTAATTTGTAATTGCAATTGTTTAAAATGTCTGCATGTGTAGTATTTTTTTATTATTTTTTTTGCTGAAAATGGGCAAGGGTTTACACACCCTTTTTTGATGAACGTTCCTGTTGAGGTCAGGAAATGGAAGTGCACATAAGTCTGCTCACAATCTATCACACTGCTGTTTCAGTGAGCTAAAACACAGGCAACCTCCGCCACCCCACCACCACCAGCTGAGCCCTGTCCCGCACGGGGGTAGGCTCCTCGCCCCTGCCTCCTATCTCCGGCAGGATATGACGGTTCCGGGCACAACTCCCTCGGACCGCCGGACGGGGCCTACGCCAAAGAGAGAGAGACATTACTTTCTGTTTTACATCTATCAAATAAATGGCATCTTAAACTTCACTCAAGCCTGCGTGTCTTCCCGATAGAACTACAAATCTATGAACCAGCAGTAGGTAAATGGTCTGCACTTATATAGCACCTTTTTAACCTTAACGGTATTTAAAGTGCTTTACACTGTGACTCATTCACCTATTCACACACACATTCACAGCAAAGCAAGGTGCTAGCCTGCCATTGGGAGCAACTTGGGGTTCAGTATCTTGCCCAAGGACACTTCGGCATGTGGAGTCATGTGGACCGGGAATCGAACCAACAACCCTGGGATTAGTGGCCGACCCGCTCTACCAACTGAGCCACAGCCGCCCACACATTCTACACATTCTGCATGGAACCTACGGTGTAGGACATGTTTACCAACATTGGTTCCAGCACAATCTCCAAAAATGTAACTACTTGTCATAACAACTAATCAATCGATTACAATTTTTATCAAATTAATTAGGCTACATGACATGCAGATTAATTTAATTATTTACAAGTAATTGCATTTATCAATATTTGCAATAACTGTATATTCAGATATTTCAATTTAAACATTGCATCATTGGGACAGACAATTAAAACATTGATACTAAAAGTAGCTTTAAAGGTGTGCTCAGGAAGTTTTGTTCATGCTGTCAATGACTTACAGTGACACCTAGTGGTGTGGATGTTTTCAGTTAAAGATGCTGTTGTAGAAATTCTCTATTCAAAGTTAGATTCATTTAATTAATGTGCTAAAGTGTCCAATAACGTGCCAGTTACTGAGATTAAGCAAGTAGTATTCGGCTGGTCATGTGATCCCATTATGGCAGCCCCCATGAAGGGACCCTCTATACGTGGAAGAAAAAAGGTTACTGAGAAGACTGGACTGCCTTCTGCTGACATGGCTTGTAAAATCACAAAGTTATCAGTTAATGATTTTTTAATGAAAGATCGTTTAATGTTGTATTTATGTATAATAGACATCTAGATGGGACTAATATAAGTATAGTTACATCTACTCTTTGTATAAATCAATTTAATCATTAACAATCCTCTTAACTAGTGTAACATTTCAATGAAACGTCTCGGGTTACGTATGTAACCCTTGTTCCCTGAAAAAATCGGAACGAGATGCTCTGCTTTGCTAAGCGCTTTTGGGAACAATCCTAGTTGTGACCGAGCTGTGAATATGTTTGTAACATGTCAATGAACATTGACCGGAATTTATAGCCTCGGCTGATGTAATCATTAGATGCACCTGTGGCCAGGCTATAAATGGATGCGTCACCAGGTGTCGTCAGATACTTCTTTTTGAAGAGCAGTCCTGAGGCATCCCAGTGCAGCAAAAACAGTGCAGCATCTCATTCCGCTTTTTTCAGGGAACAAGGGTTACATACTTAACCTGAGATGTTCCCTTTACAAAAAGCTTCACTATCTCTAATGAGACATTGTGCTATCAACAGAGGTGAAGAGGTCCTCTTCTGCCCTGTAAAATCTACCCAGATCAGTTCCAAGTGGAGGGAGCCCTAGCACTTGAAATGGTTTCGATAACCTCAGGAGAAAGCCCTGTGAACCTCAGTGGGTACCCTACAGGGGCCAAACATGAAAGATTCCACAATTCGGAGCAGGGATTAAATACTGTCCCCTGTGCCTGAGATAGAAGATCCTTCCTGTTTGGAATCACCCAAGACAAGCCGTCAAGGAAAGAAATTAGCTCTGAGATCCAAACCCTGTTCGGCCAGCGCGGTGCTATCAGTAAGAAGCAAGACACTGGCTGGCGAACTCTGGTCAACAACTACCTTAGGGTGGAGTTTTCACTCCCCCGTTGGTATTTTCTGTCTAGACAGTAATTCTGCTCCCACATACGGGCATCCAGGGATATAACTGGCCTGGGTGACAGGAGCTTACCCTGGGCCCTAAGGAGAATCTGACGCATCAGAAATACAGCTGACAAGAACATGGATCTCCCTGATGATTTATTTGAGAGGCTACCGCTGTATTGCCCACCCGCACCAAGACATGGCAGCCTCAGGAGGAAGTATTTCAGGGCCATAAATACACACACACAGAATCGCTCTGAAAAAAGAGGATCTGACGACACCTGCTGATGCATCCATTTATAGCCTGGCCACAGGTGCATCTAATGATTACATCAGCCGAGGCTATAAATTCCGGTCAATGTTCATTGACGTGTTACACACATATTCACAGCTCGGTCACAACTAGGATTGTTCCCAAAAGCGCTTAGCAGCGCAGCATCAAAGTGAAGCTTTTTGTAAAGGGAACACCCTCAATGTTAAGGTGTTTTATTCCAGCCAGTCTTTAGACATCACACATAAATGAATTTAACAACTATAATATTAAAGTAGGCAAAAACCATTAAAAATATTTAATTAATTTCATTTATTATAAACATATTTATATTAACCTGCGTTTATGAATTCAATTGTCAGGGAAACTAGGGATGAGAGAGACCAACCCTAGAGAGAACCCAATCGTGGAGTGAGTTTAATAAAAGCAAGAAGTGATTCAAATACAATATAGGATCAAAAAAGAAAGACACTTTGTAGGTTTAAAAAACACAAACAAATGAAACACAAGGAACAAATAACACTAAACTTCTGGAATCAATGGCAAGGCTTGACAGATTTTATGGTTTTAAGCACCAACTAAGTATGTTCAGAGAATGCTCAATAATCCCAGTACGTTTCTCTGACCATAGTTTGGTAAAATGTATTGTGGCAAATAATCACATTAAATCAAAAAGTGCATATTGGCATTTTAATAATAATTTATTGAGTGATTCTTTTTTTAGAGATGTTTTTAAAGAATTCTGGAAAAATGCCAAAGCTATGAAATCTTGTTTCTTGACATTGCAGCAGTGGTGGAATTTTATGAAAGTTGTGTCAGCAATATACTTGCAACGCTACAAGAGATATAAATAAGTCTATGAGGGTATTGGAAGAAGATTTAATGAGAATACAAGGACATCCATAAAAGATGTCAATTTTTCAGAAAGCATTAAAAAGAAAAATAATCTATTGGCCGATATATTGGGTTTGACAACACAAGGGGCAATAATTAGATCCCGTTTTCAAAATGCTGATTTAATGGATGCTCCTTCAAAATAATCTTTTAATCTGGAAAAGAAGAATGGACAGAAAAAGTTTATTCATGGTTTGAAGTCCGAAACTGGAGTCTTATTGTCAAATCCTTTAGATATCAGAAAAAGAGCTGTACAATTATACAAAGACCTGTATGAAAATGAAATTTTAGAGGCTAAAGATGAAAGTTTTGGGTTTTTTGAAAATGTACCACAAGTAACCAAAGATGCTAACAAAGAAATCGGTAAAGCCCTGAGTTTAGGAGAACTAGAGGTTGCTCTTAAAAGAATGGAGAGTGGAAAGCACCTGGCATAGATGGAATTACAATATATTTTTATAAATCTTTTTTGTTAGAGGTGGGTCCAGATTTAGTAGCTGTTTTTAATGAAAGCTTGGTAAATGGACAACTGCCACAGAGCTGCCGTAGAGCAATTATTACTCTTTTGCCAAAAAAAGGACATTTAAATTATATTAAAAATTGGAGGCCAGTTAGTTTGTTATGTAATGATTATAAGATACTCTCTAAAGCCTTAGCAATTAGATTAGGTGAAGTTCTTGCATCTATAGTTCATCCTGATCAGTCTTACTGTGTGCCAGGAAGAATAATTTTTGATAATGTCTCTTTTATTAGGGACATTTTAGACTGTGGAAAACTTTTCGATTTGGATTTTGGATTGATATCAGTTGATCAAGAGAAGGCTTTTGACAGAGTCGAACATATTTATTTATGGAGTGTCTTAAAAGCTTTTGGTTTTAATTCTGTTTTTATTTCCATGGTTAAAGTTATGTATTGTGGCGTTGAGAGTATATTAAAGATCAATGGTGATTTATGCTCTCCGTTTAGGGTAAATAGGGGTGTAAAACAAGGCTGTGCACTGTCAGGCATGTTGTACACTTTAGCCATAGAACCTTTGTTAAATAAACTAAGAGCTAATGTACATGGACTGTGTTTACCAAACTGCAATAATACTTTTAAAATATCAGTGTATGCTGATGATGTCATTGTTTTAATCAGTGATTCTAATGATGTCAGTGTGATGTTGAAGATTTTAGATGATTTTAAAGCTCTGTCTTCGGCAAAGGTGAACTGGGAAAAAAGTGAAGCCATTTTAGTTGGAAAATGGTTAAAAATTTAACCGAGACTTCCTGAGGGGTTAAAATGGACCAGAGAAGGATTTAAATATCTTGGAGTTTTTTAGGTGATGAAAATGTTGTGAAAAAGAATTTTGAAGGTACTATTGAAAAAGTAAAAGGGCGACTGGATAATGTCTTACAAAGGATGTATCTTGATTATAAATAATCTGGTAGCTTCTGCACTTTGGCACCGTTTAGCCTGCATAGACCCCCCTGCTGAAGTTTTAATGAAAATCCAGTCCATTTTAATTAACTTTTTCTGGGACAGACTGCACTGGGTACCAAAAAGTGTTTTATACTTGTCTGAAGATGAAGGGGGACTTGGTTTGATACACTTGCAGAGTAGAACAGCTGCATTTCACCTGCAAAATATACAAAGACTCTTAAGGTGGTCTGATGATTCAAGCTGGATGGGTGCTGCGTTTGACTGGACAAAGCTTTATTCTGGTTGGATCCACAAAGACTAAAACTACATGATTCTCCAGTCTTTTATCGCAACTTGTTCAAGGTCTGGTCTTTATTTAAAACAAGCAGGGAAAGCAATGTTTCTTCCCTGTTTTGGCTACTTCAAGAACCATTAGTTTTTGTCTCACGTTTGGACTTATCACATGAAATGTAATTTGCTGTACCGGAAAGGACTTTGTGTGACGCCAAAGTAACAAAAATTGGACATTTGCATCTAATAGCAGGTTCTGCTTTTAAAGATGTGAACGCCATTGCTGAGTGTCTCTGTATCAAATCTTCCCAAATAATGACTAAAGCACTCGAGAAATGGAGGTCAGCCCTCACTGGGGAAGAAAAAGAACGGTTGGTTCAATATTCAGTGGGGTATATTTATCCCGACTGTAAAGACCTCTTTCCAAACTTGAGTCTTTTTCCCAGTTTAGGTGAGTCCAATAGCATGCTGTTAGATTACAAAGAGTTAATAATTGTAGGTCCAAACTGTGCACTTGGTAAAGTCATGTATGAGAGATGTGTAAAAGCATTTCATAAAAAATCTTTGAATAACAAGTGTGATACATGGCGAAACGTCCATAACCTTGATGTAAATGAAAACCTGAATGGAGAGCATTATATAAATCACCATTAGTAAAAAAAAACTGGAGATTTACAGTGGAGAGTGTTACATGGTGCCATTGCTGTCAATGCTTTTGTTTCTTTGATTAATTCTAACATTACTGAAGGCTGTCCATTTTGTTCACAAAGAGAGACTATTTTTCATGCGTTTACGCATTGTGACAGGTTAAAACCTTTATTTAATATCTTAAAGGAGTTTTTTATTTCTTTTGATGTCATTTTTTTCTATGAAAATGTTTATCTGTGGTTTTAAATATGTTAAAAAACATTGTCAGAAGTCTCAATTGTTGAATTTTCTGTTAGGTCAAGCAAAAATGGCTATATATATATCACAAGGAAAGATATGATTGAACAAAATGTTTTTAGCAGTCTCGAAGCCGTTTTTATAAAATTAGTCAAATCTAGAATTTTAATTGATTATCATTACTATAGACTGATGCATGACCTTTTATCATTTGAAGCAATTTGGTGTCTAAATGGGATAATTTGCGAAATTGTTGAAGAAGAGTTGTATTTCCCCTTTTAGTAAGACGATCTTATTGTTCTAATAAAATGGGTATTGTTTGATGTCTTTTTTTGTGTGTTATTGATCTGTAGTATGTACATTTTGTAATAAAAAGGGTTTTTGAAAATCAAAAATCTCTCTCTGTCTCTCTCTCTCTCCTCTCTCTCTCTCTTTCTCTCTCTCCTCACTCATTCCCTCTCCCCCTCATCTCTCCCAGGGCTCCAGAGAGGTGGGAAAGGCCTGCCGGCTGTACGATGGCTGGAAGGGTAACACCTCCCCTCCAGGAGGGCATGGCGCCGGCTATATCGATGGACGCCCGGTGTTGAATCAGCCCAGTCAGCGGGAGAGGAGTATAGAGGAGCCAGGGACACCGGTTCGAGAGAGAGAGAGAGACACACATGTGGCCCCTGTGTGTGTGTGTTTAAGTTCATTTTTGTAATTAAAGTTATGTTGAATGTTCTGCCGGTTCCCGTCTCCTCCTTGCCCATCCTTTACCCATTACAGTGTAAGAAAGGAAACACCAGACACTACAGGAAATGAACAACAATAAAGGTTAACATTTTGACTGATTAAGACTGAATTATTTAGTCTGGTTAAAATATACAAGTATGATCCATATGCCCTGGACTATCACATAAGTCTACCACTGGGCAAGACATGTAGAAAAAAAATCTCTTAGCATAATTAGCATAAATGTTCTTATTATGGGGCAGCTGTGGCTCAGGTGGTAGAGCGGGTCGGCCACTAATCGCAGGGTTGGCGGTTTGATTCCTGGCCCACATGTCTCCACATGCCGAAGTGTCCTTGGGCAAGACTCTGAACCCCAAGTTGCTCCCAACGGCAGGCTAGCACCTTGCATGGCAGCTCTGCCGTCATTGGTGTGTGAATGGGTGAATTAGTCACAGTGTAAAGTGTTTGAATACAGCTAAGGTTAAAAAGGCGCTATATAAGGGCAGACTGTGGGTCAAGTGTTCAAGTCTTTGCATATGACAAAAAACAAAAAATAATTATTGTCCTTGGCGCAGACTTCAAATATATTCCAGGGGCAGGATTCATGAAATTCTTCTTTAAAACAAACAAAAGAACATTTCTTAAGATATACTTTAAGTTTGTAAGAATGTTCCTAAGTGTAATTCTTGAAAAAGTCTTATGTTTTTAAATATTTCCTTAAAATATAAAAAAAAAATTAAGAATAAAACAAAAGGCTTTAATACCTGACCGTATATAGCTGACATATAATTGCTTTGTCTAATACCTCATTGAGTTCTCCAACACTGACATGTATAAGTACACATACATCCAAATGATACATTTCATTAAAAAAAATATGTGTATTTTACTAAATCATAATATTTAAAAAATACAATTTTATAAAATACAACTCTAAAATGTTAATATATATATATATATATATCTTAGCATAATTAGCATAAATGTTCTTAGTACATACATACATATATATAATATTTGTATTATTATATATATTAAATCCTTTTTTTATTTAGATGTTTATTTTATTTAAAAAAGTTAAATATTGAAGTCATAATAGTATTACAGGTTTCAAATTTTGTAAAACTATATATTCGAAAAACCCTGTAAAGCCAGTAAACATCTTACCTTTTGGGTTTTAAGACAACTGTGAGGCTATCTTAACTTTAAGAGGTTCTTTATGGTGATTTTTAAAGAACATTTATTTTTAAAAATGTGATTTCTTACGGGGTGGGGTGGGGTGGGGTTAAGAACAATCTAAGAGAAAAATATAAGAAAATTCTTAAAAAGTCTTACAACTTTTGTCTTAAGTTAGAAAATAAGAAGTCATGAATAAATGTATTCTTAAAAATGTTGTGTGAATCCGACCCCAGGTTCAATACATGTTATGCACAATCAACAGCATTTGTGACAAAAATAAAGCCACAAAGATTTTTACGAGCCATTTTTTTTAAAGGAATACAGGGCTACGAGAGCTGACATAATTATGAATTGTGGCTGTCAAATCAATTGTCTTTTACAAATCCTCATAAATAAGAGAACTAATACAAATACATCTCGTCAGGTAATGTTATTTGAAAAGTTTGACAGCAATATTTTAAATACTAAAATATCTCAAATATTTCTCTTTATATTATATTATATGATCTTATAATTATTATATTGAAGATGAGACAGCTTGATTACAATGAGCTTTATTCATTTCATATAATGATGATTATCTGTTTCTGTTTGTACAGTATGTGGCATTTTAATAACACCCTTTCATTTAAATAAGTGGCTCATTTTCTCTTCTGTGTCACAAGAATGCTTGGCATTACACAAATGTTAAATTAAAATAAAACTGGAGCAGTTTGCGCTCTATTCATATTCCTTGTTAATAAACATTTGCTTGAATGTGGTGTGAGGTGCATTGATGGAGCATGCGCACATCTGGTTGCTCTGGACCAGAACAGAAGAGTTTAATAAGCCTGTGATGAACTGATTCAAATGAGTCATTAACTCAGTTGAATCAGTCTGGTGAATCCTTCACGTCAGAGTGGTTCCTGTAGCACAGTGGTTTTCAAACGTTTTTAAGAGAGACCCTTATTTTTTTTCTTTTTAAATCGACGTGACCCATATACACAACCACCACTTAAAATTGATTGCATGCAGTCGTGTTTGTATGCATGTAACTTACTTAATGAGAAGGGTTGTCCTGCTTATTCTGCATAATCTGGTCCCAAGCCAGTTCGCATGATTACAGGGCAACATGCATGTCCGAAGAAACATTCAGTTTGTTTTGTAGTTTCGTCTGAGAATCCAGTTTCATACATATATGTAGTTGTGAAGGGCAGAAGCAATTAAATGATTGAGGAGACGGTTTCTCAGTAAGGAAAGCATGTATTTCATCCCTAAATTCGTACACTCGGCTGACCACCCTGCCCTTTGACAGCCATCTCACATCTGTATGAAAGAGTAAATGTGTGTGCTCGGCTCCCATTTCAGTACACAGGGCCTCGAAAAGTTGTCTATTAAGAGCACTACCTTTAATGTACTTTAACAATGTCTCTCATCACCACTTCAATCTCAAGTGGGATTCCTTTTGATGCCAAAGCTTCACGATGAATAAAACAATGATTCCACACAATGTTCTGTCCAGCTGTATCCTTAATCCTTCTGACAACTCTGCTATTTTTGCCAGTGATGTTGGCTTCCACGTTGCTGGTGATGCCTTTGCAATTGGCCCAATCTTGACCGCACTTTGTCATGAAGGCATTTAACTCTTCAAAAATCTTTGCTTCTGATGAGCAGGAAGGCAATTTTAGGCAGCAAGATCAATTTTTGATCTTCAACAAATTCACCTTGCCAAACTTAATGAACGTAAACCAATAACGTAGCGCTTGATGCAATGTCAGTGCTCTCGTCCAGCTGAATAGCAAAATACTTTGCTGACTTCAGTCTCGCTATAAGCTGTTCTTCCAAATTTTGGGCAATATCCCCAATTCAACGTGACACTGCTTTGTCACTAAGAGTTAATCGTTTTCGCTTTACAGATGCCCTTTCACCCAGAACTGTATGAACTATGTCTGGTGCCAAAGGCAATATTAATCTCTCTGCAATTGTGTGGGGCGCTTCTTCTTTGGCAACATGATATGAAACTTTATAAGATGCCAAGTGCAATTTGTGATTGTGTGTTACGCTTCTACTGAGTACCTGAGCTGATGACTGAATTTCTTGAGCCTTCCTCTGAAAAAAAAGATAATGGTTTGTCCACCAGATTGACATGACGTGTAATTAAATGTCTTTCCAACTTCGCTGGTTTCAAACTTTCATTTGTTAACTTGTCCCTGCATACTACGCACACTGGAATTGCAGCATGACCTGCATCGGAACAGTTGACGAACCCAAACTTAAAAAAAATCTTCTTTATATGGACTTACACCGGATTTCTGCTTTTTCTTTGCTGGGCAAGAACTCTTAGTACTGATACTGCTACGCTGTTCTATTGCATTGCCTTCACAATGTTTTCTGCTGCTTCATTTGAAGGGGTCTTGGTCTCAGGTACTCTTTTTCTTTGAAAAAATCATAAATGGTGCTTTTTGACTTTGGCCTGCTCATGTTCAGCATAAAATAAATTAAAGACTGGCTAGTAATGTCATGCTAGTGAAGCCTTTGCATCAGCGCATGAGGTAAATAGAACGGCTGCATCAACGGCATATGATAATGATCTGAGCAATGCACAAGGTTATAAAAATTGTTTGATTGCATGTACGTGGGTCAGTTAACAGAGTATTTATTTGGCGTTTAGTTGAGTGATATATTTCAGTGTGCTTCTATTAAAAGTTCTTCTTATTATTATTATTATTAAAATTGAATACATTTTTGGAACAATATCCTTAAATCATCCTGGCGACAATTTTTTTGGTGGGTCTCGATCCAGGGTTTGAAAACCTGTGCTGTATACAACATCTGACCACTGAATGAACTTTAAGATATCATTAATTGGATTCAGTCTTGAAATGAATTTGTATGTACTTTGGGTTTGTGAAACCAGTAATATTACTTTCTGACTGTAAATGGTGGAAGATGAACAAGGCTCCCCACTGCTGAACAGAATTCTATAGATAAGACTGAGTGCTGAATAAATAGCTGATGCTGACGTTTTGAGTTTTCATGCCAAACAAGATCTTGCCTAACATTAGCAAGCACTTAAGCATCTAATGATAGCTGTAGCAAGCTAGCAAAGTAATCTATGGCTAAAATAGAAATACAGTGTAGCTAAGTAATCCATGGCTAACCTTAACCCTAAACCAAACAATATTCAGACTACTGATCAATTTATGTATTTAATTAGTCATTTAATTCAGTTTAATTTAAAATAAATGCCTCTGTATCTGAGCTGATATGAGATGGAGAAAAGATGTACTAAGATCTTAAATAACAGGTGCTATTTGCTTGTGTAAACGTTCAAATTTAATGTACACGTTGTAGGCGAATTGCAGGTGAGGAGTGCCCCAAATTACATATTCATCAATGAAAAAATGACAGAAAGCGCTATTTTGCACATCTTTTGTGAGCATTACAGTTGTTGCGTTGCTGAATTACTGCATGCAACCCATTGAGGCACAGGTGTCGTTCACTCTGGTGCACATATTGACATCAAATTGATAAAAAAACTAAATGTAGAGAACCGCGTCGTGTTTTCCATCATGCACACATTTGTGATGACCCAAGTTGATGATGGAAAAGCACTGGGGATCGACTGAATCATAAGTGAGTCTTAAAGCAACCAACACTGCAGGGAGCGCTGGGAACATCCGCACTCTGATTTGGCCACACTCAAACGTGCCCAGTATGAAAACCACCTAATAATCTAAAATGTCCCAGTACACTGGAGAACATTTTTTTTTGTTAGTAAGTAATAGTAAGATTACTTTGTGATCATTTTATGGAAATGCAACTGTTTTGCAAATTGATGGACACATATGTGGCTATCAGGCCATGAATCCTTAAGGACTATGCACGAAAAAGTGAAGTATAGCATACAGCACGTACTACCAATGTGATAGGATTTCACGCTGCTTTGCTGCACTTTTTATTGAATCAAGTAAGATTTGCCCTCTCGAATGTTGACAGCAACCAAGAACCAGTGGCTGAACCTGCACTCTGGCAATAAAGCTCAATTGAAATCCTCAAAATGCATCTGTTAAAAAATTTAATTTAAATTCATTGTTTCGTTTTTAAAAGATAATTTAAATATGAAAATAATGTAACACATTTAAGAGTAATTTACTTATCGTATTTCCAAGTTGTGTAGTCTCCTTTCTTCCACAACTGCTCAAGGAAGCACTGAAAGACAAACACTTTAGCCCCTGACTCCCTAAGCGGAGCTAAGAGTGCATTATTTCTTTTTCCCATCCATATATCGGAAAGCATGCCCAATATGGTTTGGGTTAGGGGTAGGTGTATGGGGTGGGCACTGAGAATCGTCACTACCTGCATCACTGGATTTCTGGCATCAACCCGCTAGTTTTAAAGTTAACAACAGCGACTTTCAAATTGTGAAAAAAGAAATGGCTGTGCGCAAAACCACGCCATGGTCAATAAACGAGGTGCAGACGGTCCACTCGTTAGCGACGAGCAAAACGAAAAAGTCTCTCAGGAAGTGTATCAGCTGTTGGCCGCACACGGCTACCACCGGACCTACCAACAGTGTAGGGGAAAGTTAAATAAACTTAAAAGTCACTACAAAACCATCAAGGAAAAGTGGAAGTGGTTCAACCAAATGGACGCTATCTAAACTGGTGGGCAATTGGAGGGAGAGTGCCCTGGACTCAGCCACGACGTTGTTGGAGTTCACGATGGAGGATGGTACGTTTTGTTATATTAACTCTATACTCTGCTTGACCAGCTACTGGAAGCTTGTTTCTAAAACAACCAGGCCAATTTAACTGTTACACTTGTGTAAAATCACCATGCAACAACTGCTTTATGCAGCACAATGAGCTAGTAGCTAACCGCTAGTGGTTGTGATATTGTTTTGGTCAGTTTGTGTCGTGTTTAAGATGATGTCACGAAGGTAAAGGTGGCGCATCTATGATGATCAGCCTATAATCACACCCACGTTGAGGGGCACTAAACTGCAGTGGAAATGCAAGCTCAGAAAAGTAAAGTGAGTTGAACCGTAACGTGCAGTGGACGAAAAGTGTCTTTAGGTTATGTCAAGTGTTAGTGTTAGCAAATGTAGATTTGAATGTGTTTACTCACTTTGTATTTCTCGACTTTTGCCATAATGCACTCAGGTGTACATAACTTGGTAACATACAACTCTGGCCTGCAATGACTTATCACTGTCAGTAAGACTTACTGATCTTTGTATTTGCATCGGGTGAAACCCTCTCTGAATCCATCTCTCAACTGCTGTCTTAGCCTCACAGTAACATGGGAAACTTTGGCCCTTGAAAAGAACCAGTGAGTTCTCCTTTTAAGATCATAGAGAACAGATAAAGTATAAGCACCAAAAGTTTGTTAAAGAAAGAAAGGTAGTAATTGCTTCACTGATGTGTTAATTTACAAAGCAATGGACAGGACTTATATGATTGTTCTTATATTAGTTATTACCAGAATTTTATTAACAATACAATTTTTTGTATAACATAAAAAACAACATCAGCTACATGTGAAACATAGCTAGCTAGCTTTGAAGAATGTCCCAGGATCTACTGTAGGTTAAAACAGTCCATATCAATGTGTAGATTTTGACTGGGTTTTTAGGGTTTTGGAAATGAACACAAGTAAATTAGTAAGTGCTAGCTAGGAAATCATTCATTTGTTTACCTTTTATTCCAGACAGCTTTACAGCCAACTATATTTCAGGGTGTCTGCCCACCCAAATCTAAGTTTGACTTGTTTACATATAGATATCTATAATCATATTTGCTGTGAAACAAATGTTTACTTATTTTAAATTACTTAATTTAAAAAAACAAAAACAAATGGGTTTTTGCTACACTGGCTTATTAGGGTCACCTCCCCTAACGTTTAGCATTGTATGTTACATTACAACCTTACAAAATAGGCCTACCTGATAATATGCAATTCTAGACATCTCATAAATTTCCTACTCCTGATTTACAATAATAAAGCAGTGTGCAGAAGATAACAAGCATGCTATTGATCTTAACACAAATGGCTACATTCTACATTCAAGCAATAAGACAGGAATGCTCCAGAGCCCGTGTGGCCATGTGAATGTTTGAAAGCACAAAGTAGCCGACAATAAACAAACAACGCAGGGGTACAGAATTCAGCTATCGGTACTACCGGTGCTAATACAAAATTTAAGTGCCGTTTTGATTTTGCATGTTTTGATTTGTATTTCCGACACAAATTCAGATACCTAGCTAGCCAACTATTTAAGTAATGTTGAATATCACTTATGTATTCAAATATGTATTACCATTTTGACCATTTACCATGTTCATGCTCCTGACTCCTTGACGCGCTTAACGGCTCTCTGCACCATTGCGGCAAATTCAAATATTCCCGACTTCACTTGATCAGCTGTTGAACCCAATGAAATGTGTCGTGACTGTCTTGACCTTGGTGTGAGCAATGGCGGGAGGAGTTAGTGTAAATAGCCTTTGCCAACAAGACAGGCTATTTGCACTGAGTGTAATTAGACACTCTGTTATTTATTTATTGTCCCTTGTTAATTTTAAATACAGTAATTGAATATTGTTATTTACATATATATATATATATATATATATATATAAGCAATATCACACGAGCAAGAGTGCGATATGGCCCTACATCAGCACTGCTGTGATTCGGCCGCAGGCCGAGTGCCGTAGGTAATTACGCCATAATACAATAAATACAACAGTTCAATGTACAAGAACATTTTAAAAAAAATGTAAAACCGAGTACGTTATAAAAACGCATTTGTGCATGGAACTACTTACGTGATGTATCAGAATCTGTTGTTGCTGGTTCAAAACAAACGATGCGTCCAAGCCTTCGTTAGTAATTCAAAAAGTTCACTTCAGAAATAGTATCACGGCTTGTGCTGTTTCTAACAAGTTATTGGATAAACAAAGATAGACCTCGTATTGTCAGTCCTCGTGGTGGCATAGTGACTCACCTCAATCTAGGTGGCGGAGTATTAAATCTCAGTTTCCTCTGTCTGAGACTGTCAATCCGCACATTTTATCACGTGGCTTGTTGAGTGCATTACCGCAGAGACCGAGCACGTGTAGAGGCTCACTCTATTCTCCACAGCATCCACGCACAACTCACCACACGCCCCACTGAGAGCGAGAACCACATTATAGCGACCACGAGGAGGTTAACCCAACGTGACTCTACCCACCCTAGCAACTAGGCCAACTGGTTGTTTAGGAGACCTGACTGGAGTCCCTCAGCACGCCCTGAATTTGAACTTGCGACTCCAGGTGTGGTAGTCTGCATCTTTACTTGCTGAGCTACCCAGGCCCACCTTGAATTTGACTGCTTTTTAACCCTTCTGTGTACACATTTGAAGGCTGCTTATTGGATCAATACAAGTCATTATATGCGACTACGCATTACTTTACGGAGAGCTTAAAACCTGCTAGTTAAATCTGGCCTTAAGAACAGGTGGTGCAATCAAATTAAGCACTGACTTTGTTATAAACTAACCAGTAGTTATTAAGCCATTAATGTGAGCTTTACTTCTCAACTTAAGTGAGACCTTACGCACAGCTGGTGCAACTCTAACCAGGTGAGTGAAATGAAGAGTGTGGCAGGCTAATAATCAGGAGAGGCGGATCTGGTGCGAGCAGGAGAGGGAGAGACTGGACATCAATATGCCAGTCTGATCTTATGAAAATTACATGGTGACATTTTTGCAAAATTACATTATTTGGTTCATTACACTTATTGTGGCAGTTCAAAAGGGGAAGAGTCCACTGAGTGGTGCTAAATGTGATAGATTGTTCTCATTTACATTTATGCATTTGGCAGACGCTTTTTATCCAAAGCGACTTACAGAGCCCTTATTACAGGGACAATCCCCCCGGAGCAACCTGCAGTTAAGTGCCTTGCTCAAGGACACAATGGTGGTGGCTGTGGGGATCGAACAGACAACATTCTGCTTAACAGTTTAATGCTTTAGCCCACTACGCCACCACCACTGCTGTTCTCCCAAACAGATGACGTTTTTAAGGTTATGGTGCATTGCAGACAACTCGGAACTCAACATTTTCACACCTCCTACTACAAAAAATGACTGGAACACTAATCGAAGTTGAACTTGTGAAGTCGGTGCAAATCAATCAACCTCGACCTTAGTGAGAAGTATTAGTATTAGAACGAAGTAACCCAAAATATTCCTTATATTGAGTTTGAAATAAACAAAACCTTCCTTCCTAGGCTAAACCTTAAACCTAAACCCAACCGATAGTGTCATAAAAAGCAAATGTGAGATGAAAATGGTTGAGCAACTACATGATTTTATGGTGTTTCTATTACACTTTCAGATCATGTGTCGACTTGAGGCTTTTACATCGCAAGTGCAATGCCCTATGCAATGCCCTATCAGTTGCGCTACTGCCCAATTTCATCACATCTGAACAAGCAATGCATTTCCTTATGTAATGCAAACAATAATGTAACACCTAGCAAGTCATATGCTATAGTAAGTGTTCATATGTCATAAGATAGCACTGAGTGAGGAAAAAACTAAAAGTGTTCTGCTGTTTTATATGTATTTTGTGTGAAAGTGGAAAAAAAAGTAATTGTTGTAGCACATCTAGAGTTCATTTAACCAAGAAACTGCCGCAATATGTACAACAAGCCACGTAAATATCATATTGTAAATATGTAGATATAGTAACAGGATTCTAGGTGACCATGTTGGCTAGAACCACACTTTACATATGAATACCAATGAATACTAAAGAGATCACGTTTACTCCAACACTGTGAATTAGAACAAAATAATAAAAGTCAAATGTTATTCATGCTATTGTAATGTAAACAGAACTGAGCTGTTTAATTGAGCTTAATATTTAATTTAATTTAGCTAGCTTATTAAATTGAGTCTCATACATGTGTACTCCCATGCTGAAAATGAGAGGTGCTTTCTCTCTCATTATCCAATTCATTCTAGTCAGCCGATGATTTCATCTATTTCACATTAATATTTAAGTTGATAAATTATAACTTCATCAAACTGCAAAACTCAGTCCAGTTAAACTCATTACGTGAATCTATACGGTGGCAGAAGTAAATCAGGGAGACGTGGCCTCTTCAATCAAATACTGATGAGATTTTGGTTGCCTGACATTTTGGGATTTTTAATTGGCCTGGGCAGCTCTGCGCATACTCGCAGCCTCAGACAGCATGCGTGGACCTCCCACAGTCTGTTCACAAACTGTCTGATGCATATAGTACACAAAAATTGGGAGCATTTTCAAAAATCACAATCATAAATATTGCTGCAAGCAGCAGTTGTCGGGGTTCAAGCCTTTTAAGAACTTTCAAAGTATGCAAAAAAGGTATGTATTTGTATATGTATATGCATATGCACTTTGTAAGTTGCTGAATTGGCAAACTGGTGTTAAATATGATTCATATAGGTTTTTCGAATTTTGCAAATTATTGCACAAATTTTCATGATGGAAATGAAATCAGAGATATACGCTCTCTGCGACTTATGGTTTGGTCTACACGATCAGTTTTAGGGCAGGATAATAATCCTAACAATTGCAATAGGGTTTCAGCACTTTGGGCTTGAACCCCTAAAAATCTGAAGTGGCAATAGCTTTCTTCTATAGTGCATGATACTCTGATATGGAATCCTTACATTACTTCTGCATTTCAAATACTTCAAACTGATTCTTATTGATAGTATCAGAATTACTGTATCTGTCGTCTTCAGGCACACCACAGAGATGATAATTGTTACCCTGTCATGACCAGGAGAAATTATCGGCTGTCAATGTTTCCATTTAGCTGTTTTCAGGCTTTTGATTGATTGTGTTTTGGAGTGTTTCACAGACCAAAAATCATCAGATATTTTTTTTCTCACCTTGCCTTTGAATTGCATTTCCCAGTTGCATCTCAATTGACTCATGTCATTCACCGTCACGTCCAAAGCTGGTCACTATGAATATGTTTCTCCCCCATTGTCCTTCAATAAGTCTTGGAGCTTGAACAGTGGAAATGACTGGTAATTACATGCAGTAATAATATGTGTAATTGTTTCAAAGCTGCTGTAAACCATTTGAGAGGTGTTCTGTTCACCTGACTTTATGCTGGCCTATCCACAACATTTTAGACTGTCCTTGTCTTAGTGTATGTGATATAGCACATTTTGGAGGCAGCAAAAGTAGTACCTGCTTGAACGTAATAATGAGGTTGGAACAATATTGCAAGGAGACATGTTTACACTGTCATAAAAAGGTTTCAGCAACATGAAATTACATAGAAAAACCATCTTCACTTGTCAGTCATATCAAGATTGTTTTTTAGCATGATCAGAGCTGAAGAGGCACAATTTATGATACCACTGTTCTCAGATTTTTTTGAATTGTATTAATTAAATAATAAAATGTTTTCAAATTAATCACACTAAAGTAACACTTTAAAACAACAGCCCTACAATGAACACATTTGCAATCTATTACATTTGTTTGTTTTGGACTTGTACCTGGACGATATTGTACAATGCAGGGACAAAGGGTAGCAGGCCTGGCTATTTCCAATTGAGGTTGGCTGCAGGGGTCCCCTGCATAATCTGTGTGGAAGACGCTCACAGCCCTGGGAGTAGCAGGAAGGGAGATGAAGACAGCTGTGCACAGGTTGGGGGAGGCAGCTGAAAGAGTCTCTTTTGGCTCTGGAATAGGTGGAAGGAGTTGAGCTGGAAGCCAAGAGAAGATGGGCAGTGACTGGCCATCACCGCCGACCTGCCAACTTGAGGGCGTTTTGGTTTAGGGTTGAAACGTCAGATGAAATCTGGATGCCACCTGATGACATCTTCTCCTGGCCGAAAGCTACAGTCATAATCAAGTGATCTAGATGTATATGCATCTAGATGTATATAATAGTAGGTCCCAGGCAGTACCGCCACTCCCTATGTATATTAAGCAGTCTGCATAGGGCATCAACTCCCAAGGGGGGCACTATCTTACCCTAGGTGGGGCACCAGAAACTCCACCGGCTGTACTTACTGACACGTTCTACGTTATTGAAGAACCCATTGGCAGTTGCGGAATCCAGACGATCACCTCGAGTTCACACTTTCACATGATCGCGGAGCTGTGTTGTGTATGTAAAGAACAGGAGAGGGCCAAGCACTGAACCTTGGGGTACACCAGTGCTTACACAAGTTGATGGGACTCCTCCAAGATACCCTGAAGGATCTACCTGTGATGTAGGGCTCAAACCTGAGGAGTGTAATTCCTGTGGTGTATGAATGAATAAATAAGTACATATAAATATATTAAATAAATACATAAATATGTATATGTAAATATGTATATATAGATACACTATTGAAGACAGTAATACATGCCATTTTCAAATTAATTAAGGCAAGATATAATGTTTTATCATAGCATGAAACTGTGGATTAATACATTCTTTCTACATTTTCTGTGATTGAATTTGCCATATAGAAACATAAATGTTAATCTTTATAGTTTTAGTGTTTGTTTTCTTGCTTGTAATTGCAAGTATTGGGGAAAGGAGGAGGCGAGAACAGGCTTGACGATATAAATAATAGTTTAATGAAAACCTTAAACAAAAGACACAAAGATGACGGTCAGCTGCCCGTAAACTATCTCTCTCTCGGTCGCAGCACCATCCGCAGTCGGCCTTTATCCCTCTCAGAGGCTTAATTAGCCATATAAGGGACCGGGTGTGTATAATCACGACCCGGCCTAGCACTTCACCCTGTCACAATCATGTGCAGGATATGATTTATAGATATCTATAATTACGTTTTAACTTGTTAAAAAGCTAATTCTTCACATCAGGAATTAAATTACTGCCAGTTAAAGTTATATTTTTTTAGTATTAGGTTTGCACTAGTACAAATGATACATTTCTTTATAAAAAATTACATTACTCATTTGAAATACCCATTCTTGATATAAATTATTTAAACTACCAAAAAACAGAATTTTCACTAGCAGAATTTTAAAATGATTTGTCATTCACTCCTGTTTAAAACTCAATTACAGATAACAAAAATAGGTATATATGTGAGTAATGATGTCCTTTTGATATTAAGAATTCATGTTTTACTAGTGAAAAAAGAAATAGAATTTTAACTAGTGAAAACGAAATGATCATGCATATGATTAAATGTTGAAAATGGCTTGTTATATTGAGTATATTAATTAATTTGTGTGCTTTCGTTTTTATAAATATAATTGCAATTGACAACATGCCGTCCTTTCTGTTATGAATACACAAACTAATGAGTTATTCAAAAACACTGATAAAGAAGACAAGTTAAAAATCCTTGATCAACAAAAGGTTGCTTGCTAGTTTAGGTTCAGGAAACAATTAGAAGCAATTATGTTATGTACACTAAACTCTGGAGGCTATTTGCAATATTATTGTTAATTACTCTGGTTTGCAGGATTGGATAATGTTTGCAAAGGCGTCCGTCAGATGCACTGTTCAGTTGGTAGTTTAGCAGTTTCTCATTGGTTATAGTTTATGGGAGTTCCAGCAGTCATTAGGTATATTACTTATCAGTGATACAACTTATGATTCTTTTGAAACTAAAAACTGCTTTAAAAGGCACAAACTTTGCAACAATAATTAAAATAAGTAAACAATTGTATGTTTAATATATGCAGGGGAATCAGAGCTTTGGTTTGTTGATGTCACGTCCACTGGGAGTGCATCACTGATAGTAAATTTGATACGTCTGATATGGATGTTTGGAAAATGTTGGCCTCTTTAGAATTATATGATTGTCCACTGGCTAGTTATTGGGAGCGGAACAGATGGAAATAAATAATTAACAGGCATTGGCTTAATGCATAAATGAATCTGTGTCTGTTATCCTGTCATGACACCCAAAGAGATTTTCACAAACCAATGAATTAGGAACCCAGAGAAGAACAGGTCAAAATAAACCCATCAAGTCTTCCAAAGGCAGGCGATTTGGTGAGAAACATTTTTCAAATGAAATCATTTCACAGTTATTTTACATTTTACAGTGAAATTCTTGACTTCCGTCATACCTTTCATATGCACGTTCTTGATTGCTTGAGAGACGTTAGTTCACAAGTGCTCGCACTTAATCCTCGTGAAAGCAAGGACAGCGCAACTTCACGGATAATAACTGCAATTACCGCTTCTGCCATTCCAGATGTGTGTGACTTTCTTTCTTCTGCAGAACACATGTGAAGATTTTAAGAAGATTTTAAGAACTCTGTTGGTCCTTACAATGCAAGTGAATGGTGACCAGAACTTTAAGGGTTCATAAATTATATAAATGACATGTTGCTCACTTTCTGAGCAACATGATAGGTGTGGGTGAGAAACAGATCACTATTTAAATCATTTTTAACTGTAAATCTACACTTTCACTTTCACATTCAGCCACCTACTGCTTGGGGCTCGTCAAAGGTGGAGATTTATAGTTAAAAAAAAATTATTCAATGTTGATCTGTTTCTCACCCACACCAATGATATTACTTCAGAAGATATGGATTTAACCACTGGATTGATTTTTGGAGCTACAAATATCTGGACCTACAGAGCTGGTGCATTCTTCTAAAAATCTTAATTTGTGTTCTGCTGAAGAAAGAAAGTCATACATATCTGGGATGGCATGAGGGCGAGTAAATGATGAGAGAATTAAAATTTTGGGGTGAACTATCCCTTTTAATTAGTCTATAATTCTATCATTAAAGTATCTTAATGTTTAAAGTGATGTTTACTCATGCTCATGATATCCCAGGTGTGTATGACTTTCTTTCATCACAAGAACACATTTGAAGAAAAATAGAAAAAGATCTCAGCTCAGTAGGTCCTTAAAATGCAAGTGAATGGAGATTTCTCTTTTATTATTACAGACAGTCAGGATAAACGTCATCGATACGACTCCAGCGGTTAAATTAATGTCTTCTAAATTGATACAATCACTTTTGGTGCAAAAAAGAGAAATATTTAAGTACTTTTGTAATCTTTAAATCATGCTTCCGGTCAGCAGCAGTACACGGGTGTGACGTAATCGCATTGGCATTTGAAACATGCAAGAGGAACGTGAGTCACAGTCAGTGCTGTTTACAAGTGAGACGGAGGAACACTGTACAGTAGCTTGGTTGGTTTTGGTTTTGACCTGTATTTATCTGTTTCTTTACTCGCAATGGTGTGTTTCTGTGCTCATCCTGGATGTCTCAACTGAGTGGAGAATGTGAGATTACATCTGTATCCACGGCAACGTGAATATGTCACAAGAGAGACCGCTTGTCTCCAAACTCTCTTGAAGTGTTGGATTATAGTTCAAAAGTATATATATATATATATATATATATATATATATATATATATATATATATATATATATATATATATATATATTTTTTTTTGCAACAAAAT
The DNA here is from genome assembly GCF_025860055.1 of Xyrauchen texanus. Lineage (NCBI taxonomy): Eukaryota > Metazoa > Chordata > Actinopteri > Cypriniformes > Catostomidae > Xyrauchen > Xyrauchen texanus. The sequence goes on along the minus strand of NC_068323.1, from coordinate 23,849,576 downwards.
TGATTGTATCACTTAATAAGTATCAATTAATTTAACCACTGGAGTAGTATGGATGAAGTTTATGCTCACTGTCTGTGATTTATGGAGCTTCAAAAAATAAATCTCCATTCACTTGCATTTTTAAGGACTACTGAGCTAAGATATTCTTCTGTTTTTCTTCAAATGTGTTCTGGAGATGAAAGAAAAACATACAAATCTGGGATTTCATGAGGGTGAGTAAATAATGAGAGCATTTTCATTTTTGTGTGAACTATCCCTTTAAAAACTCTTGATGCCCAGATGTTTACTTAAGGGAACCATCCCTTTTAAAGGCAACAAAAATGACTGTTAATTTTAGAGCAGCAAACAAACTTACAGAAAATCAGCTTGAGAACAAAAAAAGCTTGAGAACAAAACCTCCTAAATGGACACATTTGTTCAGGAAAGACAGCGTTGTTATAAGTTTTGTTCAATAAAAATCTGGCAACAGTAAACCAGAACATAGCCCATGCCAATCATTGTGCAAATGATCAAAAAATACTTATTTATTAGCTTTTGCAATCATGGATTACCTAATTCAGTTAAGTACTATAAGGTGAAATCTGAATCTAGATTATTACACCTATATTTAATCAAAAACATGAAAATTGACATTGCAGTGGTCTTTTCTGTTTTTAAATTCAGTCAATTTACATTGTTGTATTTACATTCATTTGCAACATTGACACTAATTGTGATTAATGTACTTTTTTTCCACATTATAATTTTTATAACACAAAGTCAGTCACATTGGTCAAGTGGGCAGTTCTTAGACAGAATAAGCTGCATTATGGCCATTTAGGGTGCTTTAACACTAGCACTTTTGGTGTACACCAAGGTTCGTTTGATGTCAAAGTTTGGTTAATTTAGTTCAAGTTTTTTTTTTTTTTTTTTTTTACTTTTTAAAATTCCTTGATATTTTCAGGTTTTCCATGGTAGCCCTGTTAGTTTATGCCAATGCTGTTCTCTGAACCCGGGTGTGCAGCTTTCCCAATCCTGTTAACTGCACCCAAGTCCTCTTGAAAGGATTGTCTAGGGTACATTTCAACTCCAATACAGTTCGCTGCGGATGTGAACGCAATCTGCCCTATTTCGTCGAAGTGAAATGTAAGCCGAAACCTGTAGGAACACAGGAAAGGAATGCATCGAACTTGGGTCTGGACCAAGCAATCAAACCTGGCACCTTTAGTCAAAGGTCAGGCTATGCGAGATAAACCCAAATAGAATAGACCTTTCACCCTTTTTTGGGGTTAGGACCCACCAGTTGAGGAACACTGCACTGAAGAATAAAAGCAAACTGCCATGCAGTGGGTAAGAACTATAATGACTTTATTTCACATTGTACTCTGTGCGATTCGTAAATAAGACAGGGAGAGAAAATGTAGTTAGTGCAGCTCCCAGCTCTTGATACATGAAAGGCTGAGGAATTTTAATGTACCATTGAAGGAGATGACACACTTATCTACAAATAATATAGTCTTCCGCAGACATCTCTTGGTAGCTTTGATGTGGATGGTGTTTGTGTGGCGTGGCCGTATTTATTTTCAATATGTAAGAGATTTTTTCAATCATTTGTTTCTTGTTGGATGCCTCAACGGATGTTGCGACTGTGGGTACAAAAATATGCTCAATAATTGTGCATTTTCCATTCCCTGAATAAAAGGGATTTGGTAGGAAAAGAGCACTGTGCACATACCAGTTCCTAGAAACATTCACATCAATCTCAGACCCCTTTGGCAAATTAAAAACATTCTACTTTTATATACAAGCTTCTTATAATGATTCAAGGTAAAGGAGAATAAATAAACAGTACGGGAAAAAATCTAAACATGTTAAACACCATGAAAACCAGGAAAAACACTGATCAAAAAATTTCTTTTTAATCTTGTATTTTTCTGTTCTTCTGTGCCTTACTGTCCAGATAGCTCTTTGAATTCAACAGCTTAAAAGCTTTCAAAGAAAAAAAGCAAGAAGAAAAGATAAGCCACAGTATTAATAGGTTGTATACTGTATGGTAATAATGCAGTCATAATTAAATTAAGCAACAGTGTTGGAATCAAGAAAAAAAAAATACATACTACAATCAAATGATTTTCATGATATTCAGTTCTTGTCATGGCTCTCGCGTTTGCCGGTCCATTCTGTTTTTGTTTTTCACTCTCCTTTGTGTGTCACAGGTGGAGTCAGTGAGCGCAGGTGGCATTTCCATGGGAACGCTGATCACTACCAGGGAGATGCTGATTACGGTAATGGTTTTCTCACATGCTCCACCTGTCCTCCTCTTATTACTCTCCCTATTTCATCCCTTGTGATTTCCCTGTACGTTTGCTGGTTTATTGTTTGCTGTACAACTCACATTTTTCTCTCGTGTAGTGTGGAGCTGGTTGCACAGTTCTCGAGTTGGTGTTTACCAAACAGATCTCCATTGAATTGCTGATTGCTCATGAGGAGGATTCCTTAAATGATCTGCCTGCGTGTCATGGAACTTGTGTGCCTGGGCGTTGCTTTGCATCACACCAACCTTCTGCGGATCTTTCCGGACTTCCACGACACAACACGAACTGATGAACACACTCTCCTCGCCCTCTGTGGCTTCATTATTTGAGCTCGGCCAAGCTGGTGCTGGAGTGCTTTTTCTGTTCGATTAATAAAGGAGATTGTCATTTATTTCCTCTGCTCTTGGGTCGTTTGTCCCTGCGCACCTGACAGAATAAACCAGCCAGCTATGGAACCAGCGGAGGAGACCACTATTCGTTCCACCCACTCTCAGCAAGGGGCTCTGCTTGGTCAATACCAAGACCAAATATCTGCATCTAACCACACCATGGAGATGATGGCGTTGCAGCCTGCTGAGCTTATGACTCTGGTCCAGCAGTTCCGCCTCCCTCCTGAACCTAGTCTGGTGCAGGATTTACCTAATCCCCTTAGACTGTTTCCCATGAATCTGCGAGCAGGTCTGATGTGTGAATTAGGGGGCACTTCGAATACTTGGTCATTCTTTAGGATTGGTCAACGCTGCTTTCCTGGGGCTCGTGAATGACATGCTTTGAGACATGGTTGATCGTTTTGTTTTTGTTTACCTCTGTGATATTCGGATTTTCTCCCAGAATATGCAAGATCATGTGTGGCACATCAGGCAGGTTCTTCAGCGACTGCTAGAGAATCGGCTGTTTGTCTAAGCAGAGAACTGCATGTTTCATGCGCAGTCGGTTCCATCCTTGGTGTTCATTGTTTCATCCAAGGGAGTGCATATAGACCCGGCTAATGTTAAGGCTGTTGCTGAGTGGCCAACCCCCGATTCTCGCAAGGCTTTGTAGAGGTTTCAGGGGTGCGCTTATTTTTACAGTAGATTTATAAGGAATTAGACAGCTCACCGCACCCCTGACAGGTCTCACCTCCTCAAACTCAAATAGAGGTTTTCCACCGCATACATTTTATTTTCCCCCAACCCTGCATTACAGATCGTTGTGGAGGTGGATTCATTGGAGGCAGGGATGGTGCTGTTCTCTCTCAGCTCTTTCTCTCTCTCGGATGGAAAGGTGCATCCTTGTTGTGTAATTTTCGCACCACTTAACTCCCGCTGAACGGAATTACAATGTTGGTAACCAGGAATTACTGGCTGTCCAGTTGGCCTTGGGTGAGTGGCATCATTGGTTAAAGGGTTTGGAGATACCTTTCATGGTTTGGACTGATCACAAGAACCTAGTGTACATCCATTGCGGCAAATGTCTTAACTCTAGGCAGGCTCGCTGTCCGTTATTTTTCACGCATTTTGATTTCACGCTCTTGTATCGTCCAGGCTCATAAAACGCCAAGCCTGATTCCCATTCTCAAAGTTTTGAAATCGAGACCTCCACCGCCCCAGTGGATACCATCCTCCCCTCTCCTTGAGTGGTGGGCATGGTGTCCTGGGAGGTGGAGACTAAAGTCTGTATGCGCTACGTAACACTGTGTCTCCCACCACAAGCTGTTTGTTCTGCGATCAGTTTGAACACACTTCCTACAGTGGGGTCACTCGTCCAACGTCGTCTGTCACCCAGGGGCTGCTCATACTCAAACGCTCATTAGACAGCATTTTTGGTGGCCATCACTTGCGCGGGACGTTCACTAGTTTGTTGGTGCTTGCCCAGTTTGAGCAAATAATAAGACCTCCTGTAATCCCCCGGCTGGGCTCCTCGAACTGCTGTCAGTCCCTTTGAGAATTTGGTCTCACATAGCCATGGATTCACGGCCTCCCAGTGGACATGGTTTCTGACAGAGGCCCCAGTTTTGTCACATTTTTGGGAAATGTTCTGCCGACAGCTGGGGGCTACAGTGAGTTTGTCTTCTGGGTTTCATCCCCAGACTAATATGCAAAGAGTACGAGCCAACAAACAACTGGAAAAGACTCTGCGATGTATGGCCTCCCAAAACCCTTCTTCTTGGAGTGAGAATTTTGTTTGGATGGAGTATGATCACAACTCGTTGCCATCGTCGTCTACGGGGTTGTCACCATTCCAGTGTAGCCTCGGTTACCAGACCCCACCCCCTTTCCCACCCAAGAGCCCGATACTTATGTCCACTCCGTCCACTCACACTTTTTGTGAGGTGACAACGAACCTGGAAAGCCACCAGAGAAGCCCTGTTTCAGACTGGTGCTCGTATTAACCCCGGCTTACGTGTGAAGGCGGAAGGTTTGTCTTTCCTCCAAGGACATTCCACTCAGTCTCCCCTCACGTAAGCTGGGTCCCAAATTTATTGGACCATATCCCATCTCCAAGGTTATTAGTCCAGTGGCGGTCCATTTCAAATTACCTCCTCACTTTCACTAAAATGTACAATGATCCACAAGTGCTCAAAGCAAATTAATTTACAGATTTATTCAGTTCATAATGGAGTTGCACATTGTGGGTATTATTAAACAGAAATTCACATGGGAAAGATATAACAGTTTGGTCAAATGGGGGTATTTGGTTAATGTTGATGCAATTTGACACTTTTTAGAATGAATATGTGCATTTGCATGCATATGAAACAAGCTAAAGTCACGGTACGGAATCAAATTTAGCACCCATTTAGACATCAAACATATGTAAGTTCTACTTTGTCCAAAAGATATTAGGTCATCCAATTATTGCAGAGCAGAAAAAGCATCTGAAAAATGTAATTGTGTATTAAATCTGACAAGAGATGCTCCCTTCCCCCCCCTTTAAAAAGGATTATTTTCACACTGGCTATATAAAGGAAAGATTCAAACCATTACATCTCATTTGCACAAAGATATAGATTTATTTCAGTCCTGACCTCAAGAGTTTTGGATGGTATCTGCCAGAAACAATTTAGATCTGTTAGTTCTGATATTTGTTAGCATCAGTCTGCCCTGGAAAATGAAGATGCACCTTATCATAGAGGAAGAGTTTTGCAACTTCCTATTTTTAAAGAAACTATATATATATATATATATATATATATATATATATATATATATATATATATATACACACATACAGGCGTATGTAAAGGTTTAGGCACCCCTGACAATTTCCATGATTTTCATAAATATTTAGGTGTTTGTATCAGCAATTTCATTTTGATCTATCAAATAACTGAAGGACACAGTAATATTTCAGTAGTGAAATGAGGTTTATTGGATGAACAGAAAATGTGCAATATGTATCAATACTAAATTAGACAGGTGCATAAATTTGGGCACCCCAACAGAAATATCACATCAATATTTAGTTGAGCCTCCTTTAGCAGAAATAACAGCCTCTAGACGCTTCCTATAGCCTGCAATGAGTGTCTGGATTCTGGATGAAGGTATTTTGGACCATTCCTCCTTGCAAAACATCTCCAGTTCAGTTAGGTTTGATGGTTGCAGAGCATGGACAGCCCGCTTCAAATCACCCCACAGATTTTCAATGATATTCAGGTCTGGGGAATGGGATGGCCATTCCAGAACATTGTACTTGTTCCTCTGCATAAATGCCAGAGTAGATTGAGCAGTGTTTTGGGTCGTTGTCTTATTGAAATATCCAGCCCCGGCTTAACTTCAACTTTGTGACTGATTCCTCTACATTATTCTCAAGTATCTGCTGATATTGAGTGGAATCCATGCAACCCTCAACTTTAACAAGATTCCCAGTACTGGCACTGGCCACATCGCCCCACAGCACGATGGAACCTCCACCAAATTTTACTGTGGGTATCAAGTGTTTGTCTTGGAACGCGGTGTTCTTTTCCGCCATGCATAACACCCCTTGTTATGACCAAATAACTCCATCTTTGTTTCATCAGTCCACAGCACCTTCTTCCAAAATGAAGCTGGCTTGTCCAAATGTGCATTTGCATACCTCAAGCGACTCGGTTTGTGGCGTGTGTGCAGAAAAGTCTTCTTCCCCATCACTCTCCCGTACAGCTTCTCCTTGTGCAAAGTGCGCTGAATTGTTGAACGATCCACAGTGACACCATCTGCAGCAAGATGATGTTGTAGGTCTTTGGAGGTGGTCTGTGGGCTGTTTTTGACCGTTCTCACCATCCTTCGCCTTTGACTCTCCGATATTTTACTTGACCTGCCACTTCTGGCCTTAACAAGAACTGTGCCTGTGGTCTTCCATTTCCTCACTATGTTCCTCACAGTGGACACTGACAGCTTAAATCTCTGCGATAGCTTTTTGTAGCCTTCCCCTAAACCATAATGTTGAACAATCTTTGTTTTCAGGTCATCTGAGAGTTGTTTTGAGGCCCCCATGTTGCCACTCTTCAGAGGAGAGTGAGAGAGAACAACAACTTGCAATTGGCCACCTTAAACACCTTTTCTCATGATTGGATGCACCTGTCTATGAAGACAATTGTGTGTTCCAATTAATCAGTGCTAGGTAGTTACAGGTATTCAAATCAACAAAATGACAAGGGTGCCCAAATTTATGCACCTGTCTAATTTCGTTTTGATGCATATTGCACATTTTCTGTTCATCCAATATACCTCATTTCACTACTGAAATATTACTGTGTCCTTCAGTTATTTGATAGATCAAAATGAAATTGCTGATCCAAACACCCAATTATTTATAAATGAAAATCATGGAAATTGTCAGGGGTGCCTAAACTTTTGAATATGCCCGTATGTGTATATATATATATATATATATATATATATTTTTAAGCAATATCACAAGCAAGAGTGCGATATGGTCCTACATCAGCACTGCTGTTTGGCTGCAGGCCGAGTGCTGATCACAGCAGTGCTGATTTAGGGCCATATAGCATAATTGTGAGTGTGATAGTGCTTATATACAACAGTTCAATGATCACGAACATTTAAAAAATTTTTTACAAATTTAGTACGGTCATAAAAACGCATTTGCTTATGGAACTACTTTCTTACATGATGGATCAGAATCTGATGCGTCCAAGCCTTCATTAGTAATTAAAAAATTTCACTTCAGAAATAGTATCACGGATTGTGTTGTTTCTACCAAGTTATTGGATAAATAAGGATGGATGTGTGTGTGTGTGTGTGTGTGTGTGTGTGTGTGTGAGAGAGAGAGAGAGAGAGAGAGAGACAGAGAGAGCATGAGCCTGTACCTGTTGCCACAGCCAAGCAGAGATGCTGTCAGCTTTCTGAAGATCAGCTTTCTCAGTGGAAAAATAGCATCCAAGCGGGGAATTTCTCCCTATTTCATGGTAGCCAGTGCGCAAGAGTCAATCACTATAGAAACAGCAATGTCCTCCACCATTTTAAACAGCACCCATTGTGTATTTAATCAGTCTGTTGTGTCTCTCAGCTGTGATGAACCATAATGCTGAAGTTGTTTGTTTAAAGCCATTTAAAGCTATTTCCTAGCTTTAGTAGTGTAGTGTAGTATGTGTACTAAGCGATCACGAAGAGCTGTTGTATGTGAACAGCTGACGCGGATTCACTTCACATCACCTAACTGTCTCATGTTACACACAAAAATAATCTTTTGCCACCAGCTGCTGGCTAACATATGTAATGTAAAAAAGTCATCGCTGTGGCATGGGGCGTAAAGATGGTGTGAGAATATGTAGTGTTGTCCTAGCTACCACGGTTCGAATCCGTGTATTGTCACACTTTTTTTAACCATACAATTTCCTGTTTCTTATATATTATAAGAAATTATTATAAATGTTGATTTCATCACAATGATTTGGCCATGGTGAATGTTGGGGTGTGCTGAGAAGAGTTTGATCTGGAGGCGGGGTCTGTCTATTGCACTCGTTCCGTGTGTATAGTGGCATGGGGGGGCGTGTTCATGTGTCGGTCTGCGGGAGATGGAGAGCTGTAAGGCTCGTCTTCTGGCTCATAATTATCTCTAACCCCTGTCTCTCATTATAGTGATGGCAGAGAGAGACTTAAAAGGCCTGCCAGAGCATCAGAGAGGGAGAGAGAATGTCCAGAAAGCACACCAATCGCACAGAAAGAGAGAGAGAGAGAGAGTGATTTTTCTTTTTTTTTTACGTTTACTGTCAATTGTGTGAAGCTGACGATTAAAAAGGCTGACCTTGAACCTGCTTCGATGTCTCCTGACTTCTCTATTGCCCACGAACATAGAACCTTTCTACAGTTATGTTTTCTAAGGTAAGGTTAAGGTTAGGTTTAGGGGTTAATGTAAAGTTTCATTAATTTCATTAATGTAGTGTGTCTGTGGGAACAAAAAAACAATGAACACAGTGCAGTGATGCCAATACTGTAAATGAATATTAATTAAAATATGGGTGCAATTATTATTTACCATTATTTGCACCGGGGTTGGGGTGCAAATAAAGACAACACACTCCTTGTAGATTGTGCTCGAACCCGCAAGGGGGTGGGCACGGCCTGGGTCTGGTAGGCCAGTGTAATGATGTCCATGATCCAGTGGGCAAGCCTCTGTTTAGAGACAGCATTCCCTTTCTGCTGTCCACCAAAGCAGACAAAGAACTGCTCAGAGCGTCTAAATCTCTGTGTGCGATCCAAGTAGGTGCGCAAAGCACGCACCAGACACAGCAACGACAGGGCTGGGTCTGCCTCCTCCAGGGGCAGCACAAAAGGAATTTTGAGTCCTTCCTCAGAGGAATCTGCCAGGGTGGTGCTGTCGTGAGGAGCGTGAGAACAAAGTTTGGGTGGGCCAGTATGGGGCAACGAGGGTGACTTGTCCTCCCTGACTTTGCACATGGTCTGTGCAAGAAGGCTCACTGGGGGGAATTATTTTTTTATTATTTATTTGCGCAGCCAACAGGGCCAGTTGTGTGCCAGCATGTCTGTCCAGAGGGGGGCTCCCTCAGGGAATACCAGAGCGATCAGTGGGAGGATTCCTGGGAAGCGAACAGGTCTACCTTTGCCTTGCCGAATTGACTTCAAATCAGCTGGACCACCTGGGGGTGGAGTCTCCACTCTCCGCTTAGCATTGCCTGCCGCAAAAGCACGTCTGCTGTGGCGTTGAGGCTGGCTGGGATATTAGTGGCCCGCAGTGACCTCAGCCATTGCTGACTCCAGAGGAGGAGATGGCGGGTGAGTTGCGACATGCGACAAGAGCATACTACACATTGGTGATTTATAAATGCTACTGTTGCTGTGTTGTCGGACCGGACCAACACATGCTTGCCCTGGATCAACGGCAATAGCAGGTTGAGTAGTACAGTCAGCAACTCTAGGCAGCTGATATGCCAACACAGTCGCGGTCCTGACCAGGAACCGGCAGCTGCATGCCCGTTGCACACGCCGCCGTCTGTGGTGACCACGACACATCTGGACTCTGTAGGGGAACTCCTGCCCATAGAAATGCAAGGTCTGTCCAAGTGCTGAATAAGTGGCAGCAGATTCGCGTGATGGCTATGCGAAGTGTGCCGCTGCACCATGCCCATCTCGGGACTCGAGTCTGAAGCCAGTGCTGAAGCTGTCTCATATGCATCAACCAGGGCGGCATGACTGCCGCTGAGGAAGGCATATGCCCCAGGAGCCTCTGAAAGTGTTTCAGTGGAACCGCTGTCCTCCGCCTGAATGACTTCAGGCAGTTCAGAACCGACTGCGCATGCTCACTTGTGAGGCATACTATCATTGAGACAGAGTCTAACTCCATGCCGAGAAAATAGATGCTCTGAACCGGGAGAGCTTGCTCTTTTTCCACAGCACCACTTACACGCACAGCAACTCTCGAGACTGTGGTAGAATCAGCCAGTCATTGTAGTAGTGTGAGTATGCGGATGCCTACTTCTCTTAACTGGGCAAGAGCTGGGACAGGGACAGGCCGAAGGGGAGGACCTTGTACTGATACGCCTGGCCATCAAAGAAAACTGTATGAAGGGTCTGTGTTGATGTAGAACCGAGACGTGAAAATACGCGTCCTTCAGGTCTAACGCCACGAACCAATCTTGATTTGTGCTGGACGCACGTGAAAATTAAGTATGAGCAGTAGAACCCTTTCCCCATCTCAGCTGGATGGACAGGCTCTATCAGGCCTTGCAGGTCCTCATGCTGGCCCGAGAGACAGGGGCATCAGCTTCCTGCGGGGGGCTCTAAGCTGGGTCCGAGAACTGGGCTCGGGTACAAGCGGAGCAGTCTGGGCTTTCGCTCCCACAGGGGGATGGGGTGCGGGATCTTGAGCCGCGCTGGGGCAAGATGTGCTTGATGGCCTCCATCTGCTTCTTCACCGCCGAGAACTGCTGGGTGAAGTCCTGAACGGTGTTGCCGAAAAGTTCGATCTGGGAGATGGGCGCATTGAATCTCTGCCAGATTCAGCCACAGGTGCATTGAATCTCTGCCAGATTCAGCCACAGGTGGCGCTCCAGGACCATCAAGGTGGACATCGCCTGCCCGAGTGCTCGCGCTGTGACCTTCATAAGCTCCTGCAGCACATCGGGATCAGGACTACCCACATGCAGTTCTTTTAGTGCCTTGGCCCAGGGCGGAGGTGGCCTGTCCAGTGGCACTGTAGGCATTGGTTGCCAGAGACGACGTAGTCCTACTGGCTCTGGAGGGGAGCGCCAGGTGCCGGCGTTTTGTGGGCACAAGTGTATCGCAACTGCCTTATCCACCTGAGAGACCCGTGGACCCCCTCGTCAGTTCGCCGTGCACCTCCGGGAAGAAAGGGAATGGGGGGAGGGGGTGTAACAATAACTTCATTAAGCTATTATGGACCAGTTCAAGCTGACAGCATTGTGTGGGCCACAAGAGACCACAGAAGCCTACTTGCGTAGAGACATTATGCCTAAAAAGACTTAATATCCAATATTATTAGTTGGATTTAATTGTGAGAAACATGACACGACTTTACTCAATAAAGTTCTATTTAACCACAGTGAAACAACTCTTGCTACGTCTATGATTTCAGGGGCTAATACAGCTGCATGCAGACAGAGATGTGTTCATTAATTTCTGCTTTGTTGTTTTTTTATTGTTATTTTACATGTTATTAATTTATTTTTTCATTGCATCACAAATGTCATAAACTCAGCTGTCCCAAAGTCCCAAAGGCTCGAGTCTGAGTCAAGTCCAAGTGCATTAAAATTGGACTCATTACTCGCACTCGAGTCCAAACTCGAATACCCCAAATCTACTAAATAGAATACCTATTAAAAGTAACTTGAATTTGCTCTGCTTCTGGAATAAGCTAATCCAGTTATTATAATATTATAAAAATGCTAAATTATGCTGCTTTATATTGCAGACAGGAAATTTATGTCATCATATTTATAACTTTAATTATCATTTTCATAAACACATTGGTTTGGAGCAGGTTCTGTTTCCTCTCAGCTGTTTTCGCCCGTAGGGCCCATGGTAATTTCTATAGTTCCATTTTGGCCAGCCGTCGTGGACACCCTCTCATCCCGGGCTCCAGGATGGCTGCACTCTGCCTTACCTGTAGTCACGCCACTGATTCTGGTGTTAAGGCCAAAGTATACTTATGCTAATCACTCTGTGCACAGCATGCATGACATTATGTTTGTCAGAATCCAGTCTGCGCGGTCAGGATTTTCCTGACTTGCGGACGCGGTCATCGTCTGTGCGCACGAGCTGGTCATTAACTCTACTAAAAGAGTTTCACAAAGATGTTGTAGTGGGCATGCATCAAACATGTTCGTATTCTCTTGTGGTCAGAAGAGTACTGTGTATTCACAAAGGCAACACGGTCGACCAGGCGCAAGCCGATCTGGAACACGCAAAAAAATTGGATCCCTGGGCCTTTATTCTCCTTCTAGTTATGTACATTGTGGCTAACAACAACGAAACGTTCTCACACTTGCCGGAAATGCTACCTCTTGCTTATGCATTGCAAAATAAGGTGGACAGAATTATTTGGGGTATTTTGGAGTTTGGATAAGGACATAATATAAATCAAGTCAAGTCAAGTCAAGTGGTTTTAATTAATGAATAAGTATACCCTTAACGCCTCGTGTGCGGAACTCACGCTTACTTCCACATAACATATCCGAGAATTTGCACGTAATGAAGTCGAACGAGTTTATGCAAACAACATCATGCGAGATCATACGAAATAGCCAAGTCATTAATTATATACGAAAGCAGTAAAAATACCTAATCTCCTACAGCGTCCATAAAATAAGGTGTATAATGTCGATTGCCAGGCCATTCAGCCACATGGTCTAATTTGGCCTTGATAAACTGTAGTTTACAGATTAGAAGCAATCAAATGAAGACTGGTATCACTGTACTGTATATGGCATAGGAAAAATGGAAGGACTGTTTAATTGTCTTTATCTAATATCTTGTTATAATCACATATTTTAAGGCTATTAAGTAAATGTATTTAATTAAAGCATGATTTCTCTTGTGTCTCATGTTTGCATTGTGTTTAAGTGTCCAGATGATCAAAATCACCAGGGATTGTGGGCTGCCACTTTAATTCCTGCCAATGCAGAACACCACGATGGGATATATTGTCTCAGTGGAAAGATATTTCAAATGAACTAGGAAAATGAATTAAAGCTTACACATAGGGATAAATTAGATAATTAATCAAATAAAATTAATTAACTGTCAACTAATTACCTACTTTATGTAGAGCTGTTGACACTTTGTTTAATTGCATTGTAGATCTTCCATTGGCCCTAATTTTCTGTACTGTACGAAATTCACAGCTTCATGCATGTACCGTGTGAAGTGTGATGCTTTTTTACATAGCACTTAAAGAATATTTCACCCAAAAGTGAAAATTCTGTCATTATTTGTTCACCCTCATGTCATTTTAAAACCATTTGCTGTTATTTTACCATGGATCACAAAAGGGCAATAAACTTTTGAAGTATCTTCAAGCAACTCTTTGATACAAAGAAAGAATCTCTCTGTTAAGAACAGAAATTTAAGTTGCTATTCAATGATCTTCTTCCCCTCCACTGAAGCTCTGAAATCTCATCTCCATCCGAAAAAGTGCTATTTTTCAGGCTGGTTCAGCTAACGTGCATACTGTCGAGGTAACTAACAACTTCCAAACAAGTTCAGGGCAGAGCTAACCGAACAAAGAAGACGAACTGGTCTAGAATGTGTAAAGCTCAATTATTCTATGAGGTCTCCCAGGTAACCCTCCTATTGTCTTAAGAAACTGCAGCCTCCTGTCTGTGGGTCATTTTTGACTTTACAACAACGTTACCAAAATGTTATGATTTAAAAATTATTATTTTTTGATTATTAAGGGAGTAATAAAAATATGAAAATTAAAGATTGGCAAAGGATGGATTGTTTTACATTTATTTCAATCACTATATTACAACAACTTTATTCTGCTTTTACAGTGCAAGTCCATTCCAACAAATCCATTCCTTTCCACTGATGTCAAACAATTTGTTGCAGTGCCATCTAGTGTTTTTGGAAAAAAATAACATCCAATAGGTCTTTTACCATTAGTGTGTCTTTGGCCCGGTGTACCCTATCATAAAAAATCAGATTAGCAGATCAGCAAAATTATATAAAATATTACCTGTTCAAAACAATAGAAATATCTGTATATTAGGAAAGTATAGGTGTTCATAGACCCTTTTTAGGAGGGTCTCAGCCCCCCTAAAAATACATGACTTTGCAATCAACAAGCAAGTGTTTTAATCAGCTGCAGCTTTTTTAATAATTGTAAATTATATATATATATATATATATATATATATATATATATATATATATATATATATATATATATATATATATATATATATATATATATTATTTTAATGGTTCTTTAAACAGTTTCAGTTTTTTAAATACATTTATAGATGTGTTTATTATAGAAAATGACAATGTTCTGAATGACTATTAGCTGGCTGTCTTGAATGATGTGAACACCGTATATGGAATGCATTAAATATGCACATCTTATAGTGTTGTTAAGATTGAAATTCTAGAATCGCCTCTGGAGGAAAGTATGCAACTTGTGGGAAAGATGCCACAACCAGTGGAACAGGTTGGGGGAGATAGAGAAAAGTATTGCATAAAAGTATAAATGTGAGAAAATCTGAAAAATTGTTTGGTCAAATCTTATTCATAAATTAAAAAAAAATAAAAAAAATATATATATATATATAAAGCTGCATCAAATCCAGAAGGTAAAAGGCCACAACTGGTTCCTCCCATATGGGACACAAATGTAATGGTTTTGACGAAGTCACAACGTTTGGTTGCAGGACCACAGGGTCAAACATGACAGGACAATAGGAGGGTTAATATGTTAAAACAACAAGAGGCAGTTTGTTTTTGTTTTTATTACCAAATGAAATCTATAAAGCAACCCCCTTATTTTAAAATTATACACTGAAAAAAAAAATCACATTCTAGTTTCAAGCCTTCAATCCGCTATTCAGTCGCTTTTACTTCATTTACTGGTGTGTCTCTTCGCACGGACAGTAACGGACAGATCGCGCCATTTGAATGTTATACCAAATATAAAGGAACGAGATCAACGGGAAGCGCGAGATTTTAACGGGATCATGTACACTCTTTATTTCATACGACTTAATTTTTTATTTTTTATTTTTTTTTTTAAGTTTTTAAAAACGTTTTTAAGTTATAAAAAATACAATTGTGTGTCATAGTTTGTAATATTGATAACCCAGAAAACATTTCTAAATATCAGCACGATAAATAATGCCTTTAAAAAAAAAAAGAAAAAAAAAACCCGGATATAATGCACAAACAACAATCATTGAGTACATGCTGTTTATCACTATATTTCAATTCAGTTATATTAAAGTGTTTTCTAGTTTGTTAGTGTACATTAGAATAAATTCATGTTCAGTTTAATGTTGTCACCCTATTTGTTTAACCCTTATTAACCATAGTTAACTTTAGGGTAGAATTAACTTTATGTTTATTGTAATTTTTGTAATAGAATATCACAGTAATTAAATATATAAATATTAAGTAATATTATTTAATTCTGCAGTCTGAGTGCAGATTTAAATAATATCATCTGATTGTTGTATATCAAAAAATATTTTCTGCATTATGTTGCTTCAATGGATTTAGCTACTTTTTGTTAGTAACTTGTAGTAACGCTTCTATATAAATGAACTGTTTCAAAAGCAAATGTGTCAACACAGGGGAGCAACTGTGTTCATTAAGCCAATCCATGTGTGTGACACATCAACATGACCAAAAGCATATTTATGGCTTTGTTTTTGTTTTTTCCTTCACAGTCATGTCAATGAAAGAATCAAAGCCAAATCTCCGCCATTCCCAAGTTACAGAGATAGTGAAACGACTCTTTGGCTTAACCGCGTCCATTATGCGTCCATTGCCCAGTTATGATGATCAGAACTTTTATGTGACCTCCAGTGATGGTGGTGAGTTCGTTCTGAAAATTATGAACTCTGCAGACAGTCAGAACTTCACTGTTCTAGAGGTGCAGACTCACGCTATGAACTTCTTACACCAGAGAGGTCTTCCTGCCCAAACTGCTTTACCCACACTGACTGGCCAACTCATGAGCTTGGAAGAAATTGGTAAGAGAAAACCTGTCAATTATTGTGAATAAAGCATTAGAGATGTGAAACACACACACACACACACACACACACACACACACACACACACACACACACACACACACACACACACACACACACACACAAAATGTTTAGCAGAATTTGTTTATGCTGTTCTTTACCATATAATGAAAGTGAATGGTATTGAGCCTGTTGAGCACCAACAAGTATAGGCCACACAACTTCAAAGTCTTTGCAACAAAAATGTAAATTATTATTCACTAAATTCTACCCCAGTGTAGCAAGAAGAATGAAGCATTGATGAAAAAAGTACAGTTAGAAATAATTATATTGTTTGTTTTATCTTTAGACAAGCCTTCAGTTGACAGCAATCCATTTTGCAATTGAGTTCATATATTTGTCTGTTTTTTTTTCTGAGCATCTCACTGGATTTCATCATCGTAATTGCAAAAAATTTTTTAGGATGCCATGTCAAGTTAAAAGTAGCTGAAACTTTGAAAATTACATCTCACGATCCCTGCATTTCTGTTGCGTTTCATCCAGCTTTCAAGAACGCATCCTCTTTATCTGTGGCTGCGTTGCTTGTGAGGTTTGTTGAGGCGCACTGACTGCCCCCTTCTGACTGCTAAGGAATTTACGCATGGGTCAGGGAGGGTGTTATTTTTTTCACAATGTCAGTACATTCAGATGGACACAAGAAAAGCGGGTTATTGTGAGAATGTGGCTTACTGTGAGAAAGCTGGGTTCCTGTTTAAATGTACTAGATAAACAGTGTACAATTTACTCTCATATACAGTGCATCTGGAAAGTATTCACAGCGCTTCACTTTTTCCACATTTTGTAATGTTACAGCCTTATTCCAAAATTGATTAAATTCATTATTTTCCTCAAAATCCTACAAACAATACCCCATAATGCAATGTGAAATACGTTTGTTTGAAATCTTCCCAAATGTATTAAAAATAAAAAACGAAAAAAATCACATGTACATAAGTATTCACAGCCTTTGGCATGACACTCAAAATTGAGCTCAGGTGCATCCTGTTTCCACTGATCATCCTTGAGATGTTTCTACAACTTGATTGGAGTCCACCTGTGGAAAATTCAGTTGACTGAACATGATTTGGAAAGGCACACACCTGTCTAAGGTCCCACAGTTAACAGTGCATGTCAGAGCACAAACCGATCCATGAAGTCCAAGGAATTGTCTGTAGACCTCTGAGACAGGATTGTATCAAGGCACAGATCTGGGGAAGGGTACAGAAAAGATTCTACAGCATTGAAGGACCCAATGAGCACAGTGGCCTCCATCATCCATAAATGGAAGAAGTTTGGAACCACCAGGACTCTTCCTAGAGCTGTCCGCCCGGCTAAACTGAGTGATCGGGGGAGAAGGGCCTTAGTCAAGGAGGTGATCAAGAACCCGATCGTCACTCTGACAGAGCTCCATGTTTCTCTGTGGAGAGAGGAGAACACAACGTCTTCCCTCCATCAGGGAACGGAGGTTACAACAGTAACCTAGACGTTCCCTGTCTGTCGCTCACTTCGACGTTGTGTCGAATGAAGCAACACTAGGGGTCCCTATTCAGTCACACCATGCGCTGAACCGTGTACGTAAGCTGCTGACACAGGTGCGGGCAGGCAGTTGCGTGCCAAAGCAACAGGCTGCGTAAGACTGCATGTACCCTTCCCCAGCTCCCCATAAAAATCGTCATAAACATTTTAGGTTCCCGGCATCCCGAAGGGGGGGGAACAAAGCAACGTGCCAAGCATGGGAGCAGGCCGCGCCAGCCGCGTCTTTTATTTTTCTATGTTTCTCGCATAGAGTTAAAGCGGCTGGGGCTATCCTAACGCTATCACACGCATCGGGGAAGGCGTTCTTTACCAACTCCTATTTTTTCAGGGGGAAAAGACCCTGCGGAGACCACCACCTACCCAGGCTGGGGGGAGGTAAAGAGTGGTGAAGTTGCTACAAACACGGCGACCGGGGGGCAGCAGGGTCTGCCCAAGGGAGTCTTGGGTCCGCTTGTAGGGGGACCGTACCTTGGAAAATACACACAGGGGGATTAATCCACAAGGGCCCATCCTGTGGAGCACCTATTCCCTACAGAGTAATTTTAGTACCTGTAGTGTGTATGGTCGGGGAATTCCACCACTGAATTCACGGACCAGAGGGATAGGGAGGAAGAACATCCAGAGAGCGCGAATCTTCAATCTGATCACCTCAATGGAGGAGAAAGGTGCTATGTGCAAGCGGAACACCCAGTCAGATGTTCCACATTTCCGAGTTCTACGTGCTCAGACCTGAGAGAACACTGGACGAGACCGATTCAACCCTGAGATTGTAAAATCTCGTAAACGTATTGGGTGTTGCCCAGCCCGCTGCTTTGCAAATGTCTACTAGGAGGTGCCATTGGCCAGTGCCCACGAGGATGCCACACTTTTTGTTTGCACGGCCTGGGTGTGCTAGGTCAAGGCGATGGTGTCAACAACCCAGTGGGAAAGCCTTTGTTTGGAGACAGCCTCGTGGGCACTGGCCAATGGCACCTCTTAGCAGACATTTGCAAAGCGGCAGGCTGGGCAACACCCAATACGTTTACGAGATTTTACAAATGGAGGAGGACAGCCTCCCCTCCAGCCTCTCCTGCAGAAATGAGAGCACTGACCCGACTGTGCATCTCTGCGGGACTTCAGATCGAGAAGAACACCAATTCGCTAACATGTACATTGTGTCTGTCTACTTCATTAGTGGCTTCTTTTTCTTTGCTTTGCGTAAGCTTAAATTCTTTCATTCTATTCTTTTTTGTTTTCACGCATTGAACACAGGACATGATATAAGCTTGTTTTGTTTATAATTAGAAGCTTTTTGTTTAATAGTGATGCAGCCTTTGACTAAAATAAAATATTTTACAACGTAATTTTCTCATTAATTACCTTCATTTAAATAATAGTGTATTCTAATATTAGTTTTTTATGTGCTTAAATATTCTAATACCAAATTATTGATGAATGCCTATCCATAGTTCGAATACAGGGCATGCTGAGTGACTCCAGTCAGGCTTCCTAAGCAACCAAGTGGTGGGCAGAGTGGTGCTAGGGTGGGTAGAGTCACATTGGGTTAACCTCCTCGTGGTCGATTATCGTGGTCGTGGTTCTCGCTCTCGGTGGGGTACGTGGTGAGTTGTGCGTGGATGCTGTGGAGAATAGCATGAAGCCTCCACACGCACTATGTCGCCGCAGTAACGCGCTCAACAAGCCACCTGATAAGATGTGTGGATTGACATTCTCAGACATGGAGGCAACTGAGATTCGTCCTCCGCCACCCAGATTGAGGTGAATCAATACGCCACTACGAGGACTTGGTGCACATTGGGAATTGGACATTCCAGATTGGCGAGAAAAGGGGAGAAAATCTAAAAAACTAAACAGTACTAGTAGAATGTCATTTTTTTCAGTGAATAACGACTTAAATTTCATTCTGTTCCTCACACAAGCTATACTTTGACTTCTGAAAACTTGGAATATAGCATCGTATGAGCTACTTTTTTTTTTTTTTTTTTAAGTTCAACAGCATTCGTTCCTATTCACTTTCCTTGTATGCAAAAGAGTAGCAGGACATTGTTGAAAATTGCTTCCTTTGTGTTCCACAGAAAAAGAAAATCGGTGAGTAAATGATGACAGAATTTCCATGAAGCTTTAAGAGAATATATGGAGAGATTTGTATGGAATTATATTGTAAATAAAATGTTGATTAACACATTTTTAGAAAATGTTATGTTTTTGTGCCATCACAGATTGTGGTATTGGCAAACTTACCAAAATCTGTGGTAAGCTTACCTACCGCTTGCTTACCTACCTGCCCGGCACTACAATAGCCAAAATTACCAGCAGTCCCCAGATCTTGTATGAGGTTGGGAAAATAGCAGCCACTTTGGATAAAGTTTTACTGCAAGTAAATATTATATTTCACCTGACTATCAAGCCTTCACTGGCCTCTTCTTTTTTTTTCTTCCTTATTCACAATGATTTCCTGTTTATATCCTTTTATTATGCCATCTGTTTGTATGATTTTTTTTTCTTTTTTAAAAGATGGAGCATCCAAACATCAGTACCCTCCAGAGAGAGAATTTCAAATGGAATCTTGATAGTATTCCGCTCTTAAATCAATATCTTCATGTGATGGATGGGGATCCTGTGCAAAAGATTGTTAAAGGTGTTATGGAGCAGTACCAGGCACAAGTTGTGCCAAAACTAACACTGTTTCGCAAGTGTAAGAAGTTATTTTGATTTACAGCAGTGGTTTTCAACTGGTTTTACTTTAGGACATCATTTGACATCAAGTGGCGACCCAACACGGTACCAATACATTTTGTAGGGGGGTCACAAATGGCGATTCTTGAGACAAACGATTTAATGCTGTATTTGCACAGATTTCAATACTAAGAGGTTTTATATGAGAAGTTTAGTCTTTATTTCTTTTTTCATCCCCTTTCTTTTCCAGGGTAGTGAGAGCGGATGAGCGAGGGGGTCGGTTGTGGGCAGTGACAGGTGCCCTCCAAGACCTCGTCAGCTCATCATGCACCTCCGGGAAGAAAGTGTGTGTGTGTGTGTGTGTATATGAGCTTTTCGTGTTTCTCACTTTTTTTTTACGTTAAAAGTTTTGGTAGATTTGAAAATTAATTATTTACCCTGTAAAGGGGCTGTGCTTTGCGTCCTATATTTCCCTATGAAACACATCTGGTTGGGTAACATGGTCTTATAATGCATCCCAATTATACATCCTTAACACTGACTAGTCGACTAAAAGCTCAGACAATGCACCAACTGGTCAATTGGTAGTTTTAAATGGCTGTATTGCATAGTGAAACAATTGGCATTTCAGACACAAATATCAATAGACAATTAGTTTCTGAGAAAAAGGAGTTGACACGGCTAAATATATAAAAACATGAAATCACAATACTTATAAAACAGCGGTACATAGAATCGGTAAGTAAATATTGTTGTAATATCGAAATGAAAAAAGTAGAGGAGAGAACATATAAAAATGTTTTGGTTTGTTTTATTTTTTATTAAATAGGAAGTACCTTTATGGTTGTGATCTGGTTAAAGGTGCTGTAAGTTTAACCAAAAGTTTATGTTTGGTTAAATCCAGGTGTGTCAAATTGAGTGTTTTATCCGGTGGATGTGCAATCACCATGTGGATTTGTGATCTCCATCAATGTTATGTAGACATTGAAGGCATTAATGCTTGTGTGCACTGTCCCTGAAATATATATATATATATATATATATATATATATATATATATATATATATATATATATATATATATATATATATGTATATATATTTTACATCAATCTACACTCCTTACCCTATAATTACAAAGCAAAAACCAGAGTTTTGATAACTTTGCAAAAATTATTTTTTGCTACTTGCATTTATTATTGTTTTTCATGACCCCATCAGTTGAGAACCACTGATTTACACACTCCAAGTCAAGTTACAAAAAAGTCAATTGAATTATTTTCTGATAAAAATTTTCCTTCCCCATTGCAGGCGTTAACCATGGAGACATCAATGACCACAATCTCTTGTTGGAACCCAACGGACCTTCAGCGTACAAGATCTCAGGAATTCTTGACTTTGGAGACATGAGTAATGGGTATTTCATATTTGAGCTGGCCATCGCAATCATGTACATGATGATTGAAAACCCCAACCCGATAGATGTTGGAGGGCCAGTGGTGGCAGGATGGGAAAGTGTTTTTCCTCTAAATTATGCAGAAAGAGACGCGCTCTATTTGCTGGTACTGGGTCGGTTCTGCCAGTCCCTGGTTCTGGCCCGACATGCCGTCATTCAGCAACCAGAGAACAAGGAATACTTGATGATGACGGCCAAGACAGGTGTGCACCACCTGTGTCGTCTTTGGGAACTGGGTAAAGAGGAAGTGGAAAGAATTTGGTTCCTGAGTGCTGCACAGTTCAGTCAGGGAACAGTCATAAACAGTCCCCTTGACTGATCGCTTCAGCGAGGAATTTACTAGTATGTCTTGCATTAAACGAATAACACTCCCAAAAAGGAAATTCCTGTTGTAATTTATATGTCGTTCCAAACCCATATGACTAAGGTGACAGAAATTGTGACATTTTGTAGAAATTCCTTGATTTTGTGCCAAAACGTTGAGTCCATGTTTTCTTGTTGTCTGTTTGCTTTTTATCCCAGAACTGCTGTGAGCAGATGGCATAGTTGAAGAATATGTATATATTCCTATATCATGTAAATGAAGATCTTATAACAGACCATATGTATATACATATATATATGTATGTATGTATGTATGTATGTAAATGTATATATGTATATTATATATATATATATATGTATGTACTTGTATAGTCGGTGGGTTGTAAATAAACTATACGGATACAAAAATATATTTTGCCGTTTTTATTCTGACAGCTGTTTTTATTAAGGAAAAACAATATGAGAAAGATACAGAAATTAAATATGGAACAGAGATACAGTAGAAGCTAATATTCAAATGAAAATACAAACGGCATTAGCCTACCTATATGCTTCAACACATACTTACTACATGCTTAAACATTTACAGCATTTTATGCATTTAAATACATGTTTAAACAAGTATTTAAATTATGTTTAATCAGGCTTTAAGACGTGTATAACAGTTTATAACAATAGAATTCTCATATTTTCACATATGACACGTATTACACTTATTCACTAAACTGAAAAACACACTGGGTGATAAATCATTAAATACAATATGATTAATTCTAAAATTACATTCCCAGTTCTTTGCATGTGCACCAAAACATGGTCAAACTCATTTAGAACATTTAAAATGAAGAAAGCACTCAAAAACACAGTTAGATTGTAACATGATTGCAGCGGCCATTTGAACACTTGCCTTGCACCAGAGATTTAGTGCTGGCCAACGTGTCCAGGAACGATAAAGTTTGCCAGATAAAATATCTGTTAATTCAGGTATTACACTAAATTATTTTGAATTCTGCTCGTAATATCATGTTTGTGCCTAGATTAAATGCAAGTATAATTAAGAGCAACTGTGCACAATAAGAGCAACTATATCATGCAATAATACACTGATATTGGCCTAATGATTAATTCTACCAGAATTAATCATTATACCAGAGTCTCTCCCTTGAAATCCAAACTCAAGGGGTCAGAAAAAGAAGCATAATAAGACCAGTTATAACGGCGTTGTGTCTCGCTTGTCAACTTTTGGTTGAATCACCCCAAATGGGTGCGAGCCGTTCTGTTATGCTGTTTGTTTACATCTACACCCCTCATGTCTCTTCACAGAGCCAGACTAGAGTCAAGCTCAACAGGGTCTTCTTTCCCCGCTGATTCCGCCAAGCCTGGATCTAGTCACTTGTTAATGAACCGATGCACTAAAGGAAGAGTTTTAAACTGGCATGCGAGACAGGAATAACGCAGGCTTCTTTTGAACTTTGCAAACTGTCGGGAACGTCCTCTGTGGCAGCAAAGCACAAATCATTTTTGAATTTGTCAGACATTTCCAGCTAACAGAAACCCTACTGCACACAGTCTCCAAGGTCCAAGTCTTCTTGATCACACTACTATACATCCCGATGGTAATTAGAGAACAAAAAATTCAAACATAGAGTAAAATTGCTTAAATGTGTTAGTTGCTTAGAAGCAGTACTGTGCAACATTGTGATTATGCAGTGAAGTGAGGAACTATCTGTTTTTTCAATAAATATATCCCCTTAATATTTAAATACATCCTCAAAAACATTTTTAATATTTCAAATTAACTATGGGCTCTTGCCGATTAACAATGCCATTGTAATGCTGTTGGAGAATTGAGGCGAGAGAAGGTGGATCTAAATTCAGGCTATTTAATGAACTTAATGAAACACACAAACATAAGAACACTGGAAATCTTACAAATGCAAAACTCTGGAGAGTAAAACAACCAAACCATTACAGCCAAACATGGAAAACAACTGACAAAGAACACAGGAAAACCAAGGGATTAAATACACAAGGGGCAAATGAGGAAACAAGGAACACCTGGGAATAATAATCATAAGAACCAATGAAACAAAGACAATGAAAAGAACGATAAAACCCATAATAAAACATAAAACTAAAAGACAGGTAGAGCACAATAAACATACATGGTGACCTCAAGTGCTTGCCAGGGAAAACATTACAGACGTTAATGGAGCAAGGGCACATATTTATATAGTTTATATGTAAAACTATTTACATAGCACATTTTAAGACATAGTTTAGGAAGTGCTTTATCCTCATGCGACTCACACATCCAAGTTGTATTTTGGCTTCACTATAGGCAATGCATAATTTAAATGAATTAAAACCGAGGCCAGGGCAGAGCCAGTGGAGAGCCCAAAGACCTGCATGGACCTGGCGAGGCAGCGCGTGGGGCAGGGCCATGCGAGGCAGGGTATGGATCATGTTCTGTGGACTGTGGCTGACAATGAGGCCATGATGGAAAATGTGGAAGACCCTGAGGACAGAGTGGACTAGGCAAGGCATTAAGTGACCCCATTAAACATAAGAGGACAGATATGAGATGCTGGCAGGGTCAAGGAAACAGGGGTGTCTGTCAGAGTAAAGGCAAAAGGGGATTGTGCCAGGATTTAAGGAACAGGGTACTCAGTTGTCAGGGAGACAGCAAACTTTAAGGCTAGGGGGGCTCGGGACTCAAGGGGCTCAGTTGCTAGAGCAGTCAGGGACTCAGAGGGCAAAAAACTAAAGAGCAAGGTTCTAGAGAGCAAGATACTGTGTAGTCAGCTGGACCACCGAGGTGGTGACA